>NC_081425.1:43514995-44714995 GCF_949786415.1 Peromyscus eremicus | reverse complement strand
TCGATTTTTTGGCTCACGGCCTTTCCACCTGTAAGGCCAGCACAGGCTCTCTCTCTCATCAAGTCGTTTGATTCTTCCCTTTTGTCTCCTGTTTTTGAGGACATTTGTGATATGAAGTCCACTGAGATACCCTAGAATTAATCTATCAGAAGGTCAGCTGATTAGTGCCACCTGCAGCCTAATTCTCTTTGACATATAAAATAAGATGTACAGAGATCCAAGGCTTAGTTTGTCACATCTGGCAATGTTTCATTGGTTGCCAGGTGCTGTAAATTTTACCACATTGAGAGCTAGATATTTTTTTGTAGCCCTATAAATATACTTGAGGTCTGCTCCAGAGCACATCAACACATTTAAGTCAGTACAAAGCAGTGTGACATTTTGAAGCTTTATGAGGTGAGGTCAGAGAGGCTTTCATCAGGGTCCTGCTACTTAGGCAATGGCGTTCTCAGTATTCTGCCAGATAACCCAGGGATTACAAGGCTTTGTGCTATAGCCAATGGAGACGACAGAGACCACAAGCTCCTCCTGACCTTCATCGTCTCAATGAATTGTTTTCTCTGATCCTGTGTGTGTGTGTGTGTGTGTGTGTGTGTGTGTGTGTGTGTGTGTTCTTTTGTCTCTGATATCCTGACCCATAAAATACCCTGGCTACTGCAAAGATGAGCAATTATATCTATACTTGGGGGAACTATTGTGCTCTTTCGGGGCTGTGTTCCCCTGTATTAGAGGAGACACCTCTCCTGGCAGGACACCGCACCATCACACAGTCCCTTTCTTTGATCCTCTTCTCTCAGTAATCATTACCTTGCACTGTCTGGTGTCCAGTATCTGAAAACCACATGTCATGTATTTTATCTGGGTTCTTAGTGGATTCAGGTGGGAGAGTATATCCAAGCACAGTTTACTCTCTCCTTGCCGGAAGTAGAAGTCAAACATCTGTTATTTGACACGTTTTCCGTTTTGATAATAGCAACAATGATACCCAAATATTTAAAAACTGATAGGTCCTGGGTGCTGACCAAACAGAACAGATGCTGGCCTGAAAACAATGATACAGTCGTACTTGTGTTTACCAGGTAAAGATCACTCCTGTCTTATGCAGCAGCCAAATCTCATAACCCTTGTAGTTCAGAGTTTTGTCACTGACAGCCCCGATGAGACACAAAGAGCCATGCAAGAGGAGTGGTCTAGATTTGAGTTCTGACTCTGACAGACTGTTTTTAATCTTTATATTATCTTAATTATATGCATGTGTGGTATGTCTGTGTGAAGATATATGCAAGTGAGTGCAGGTGCCCATGAAGCATAGGATCACCACTCCCCGCCAGGGCTGTAGTTACAGGCGATTGTTAACAGCTTGGTGTAGGTGATAGGAACCAAACTCAAATCCTCTGCAAGAGCAGTTCATGCTGTTACCTGATGAACTGCGTCTCCAGTCCTCTGACTCGGCCTTTTTAGCTGACAGTGATTTTAAAGTTCTCCATTCTTCAAATTCTCCTGCATGGTCTTCATGAGCCTTAGGTGGGATAGGGTTTGGAAATTTGCCTTACACCTTGCCTGGCACCTGGAACACCCAGTAGAAATGAGGACTCCCTTCTCTCCATACCTTTCTCAGTGACCCATCTGGAGGCATTCGGGCCAGCCATGGGGTTCTGCCAGTGGCCGACTGGTTCCTAGACGATGATTCATACCGAAGTCAGAAGGGCAGGTAATCAAAAAGAATCACAAGTATACAGTGGGAATGGAGGACAAACCTGAGTAGTGAGCCTTATAGCTGTCCTTCTGTCCTTCTGAAGTGGAATCTGTTCAAGAGGGAGCCCAGGAGAGGAGGCAAAGGAAGAGTGGCCAGGACTCAGTCAAGCTTAGGAGTGGTCTGACCTACATGTTCCCCACTCAGGGCTGTCTGCTCCTAGGGTGTTAGCATGACAGTGATGGCCTGGTCCTACCTGGACAGATAATGTCAGGGGCAGAGGGCACTTTGTGACAGAGGCTTTGTAGGACTTGGTTTCTCTGGTATTGTCCTCTGGGATTAGAACCAAAGCTCTCCACATGGGCTTTTGTTCTTGTTCTGGCGATGGTACCCTCTATTGGTCAGGGTTTTCTAGAGTAACAGAACTTATAGTGTGAATCTAGAGAGACAGAGACAGACCGAGAGAGACACATACATATAAATGGGGATTTATTAGAATGACTTACAGGCTGTGGGTCAGCTAATCCAACAGTGACTGCCTATGTATGGAAGATTCTAAGAATCCAGTAATTGTTCAGCTGAATTCAGTATATGTTGGCATCCTGAAGAAGTATGTTCTAATGCCAGTGAATGGACTTGCTAAGGAGGGCGACAGCAAGCAGGCAAAGAGAAAGAGCCTCCTTCTTCCCTGTTCTTATGTAGGCTGCCAGCAGAAGGTGTGGCGGAGATTAGAGTTGTTCTTCCCACCTCAAAAGATCTGGCTTACAGGTGTGTCTTCCCACCTCAAAGATCCAGGTTAGAATGGATCATCCCAGTTCAAATGATTTAATTAAGCAAAAATTAAAAAAAAAAAAATTCTCACAGGTGTACCCTGCCAATTTTGGGTTTTGGTTAATTCTAGATGTGGTCAAGTTGTAACCAACACACAGCCCTTTTGTCTCTTTTTGGGATTTTGGTTTTAATTTTCTTTTTCAACCAAGAGGGTGTTTAATCATAGTCCCCTGTTTGTGTTCCTACCACCAAACATGCCTCGACCATAGTGTCTGTTGAAGACAGTAAGCAATGAGTGCCTATGGCTTCCTAGCTTGGAACATAAGGGAAAAGCTACTGAACAGAGAAAGACCCAGGCAGGTCCCCCAGTGCACATTCATTTTACCTTACCAGTGGAACCTCTTTTCTTTCAGCCTTACTTGGCTCTGTTTAACAAAAGCCCAATGCAGAAGGAATTCACTTCCCTGTGTCTGCTCCATCACTCTGTGGAAGAAAGTTAAGTACTTATGATAGGGTTTTCAACATTTTTTGACTGACTGACCAAATGTATTTGAAAAAAAAAAAAATGAAAGGATCTGGTTTTGTTACAGTCAAGAAAACATAATTGAATAAAGGCATGAATGCCCAAGCTACCATTTCTATTCTGGCAAATGGACACCCCCATTCAGTTGCAACAGCAGATATAGATTAGCCGGCCCTTGTTCTGTCTCTGCAAAGAAAAAAGGTCTACAGTCTACGCTTTGCAACCTCTGTCCTGCACCCAGGGGCGCATCTGATGTATACTCAGCCTGAGAGGGCCTATGAATCCAGAATGGCCCTGTGTTGAGAAGAAGAGAAAGGCATGTAATAATACAGATAAAGAAAGATAAATAACGAAGCGCTGGACAGTCCCCTGCCTTGAAAGGGCATTCAATAAATGCCATGAAGATGCCTGCTTCTGAGGGAGCGGCTCAAGCCCCAGGCATAGCTGCTCTTTAACCCAGATATGTATCCACAGAACACTCTGCGCTTGGATACAGACACAGTGGCTTCGTCACACGGATAGTATGCACGAAGATAGGCCCCTTGTAGCTCAAGACTGTCATCCTTCTCCCTCAGTGATGGCATGGGTGTTTGCTTGTCTGATCCTGTCACCACTTTTTGTCATAGCCCCGTGCCGGTGTGTTTGTACCACAGTGCACCGGAACACCTTGGACTCTGGATGTTGACCTGCCTGTGTACCTCTAGCACATGGCCTAGAACTTTTAGGTTATGGATAAATGTTTAGTGAACACGTATCTCAGAAGGACTTAGGAGCAATAAAATGAAAAAGAAAAGCTCCTTAGTTTCCCAGCTATTAACACAAAACTTTCTAGTGAGCCCTACCATGGACCATGGCGTAGTTCTACTGAGAACCACGGATTGCAGTAAGAAGAATGAGAACTAGTCTTTCTCCCCTCCTTCTTTTCCTCCACATTCTCACTCATCATGTTTCTATATACTCTTTAAATCACACTGACATACAGAATAACATATTGAATTCTGTTTCTGCTCAAGACAGGCACTCACTTAGCACAACTATGGCATCCCAAAGGATATTGAAGTAGGAAAAAAAAAATCCAAACTATAATTTACATTTTTGTATTGATTAACTGTTTGTAAATTGCTGGCACATAAATATCCGTCATACAAACCTGACAGTTACATAAATGCTATGAAGTATGCAGGGCAGGGTTTTCCTTACATCTGAACCAAGCAGCCTGAGGTGGATATAGGGCTGAAGCGTCCTGCTTCTCCTGTCTACTCACTGCCTCCTCTCTCCATAGACGCCAAAGGCAGGTAGACACTCATTGTGGTCAGGATGGAGTGGACCATATGCTGTCCCTTCTGTGATTCCGGGTTACTGAGCAAATGCCTTCAGTCTTTCCAATCTCAGGTTCCTTATTTATCTATAGAAGAAGGAAAGATCTTGGAGAAATGTGTTCTAGACCAGCACACATAATGACTATGCCCAGATTCTGAAAATCTAGCATTGCATACAGGGGTAAAACCTATTTGAAACTAAGTGTTCTGGGTATGAGAATGAGAGGAAACCCTCTGAATGGAGAGCAAAAAGATTCTTCACACTGACCACTGGGGAGAAAATAATTAGTTCAAAATGGACATCTTAGTGATAATCCTTGCTTTCAACCCTGAAATGCCCAGAAAAAAAGAAAAATGTTTGGAGTTTGTCTTTCATGTGAAAGATTACACCTCAGATTTCTAATGTTGGGTAGCAACTGACCCATGCTGTGACAGAAAGAGCCATCAAACGGGTCACTAAGGAATACTCCTCAGCTGTGATGGCAAAATGTGTTAGTTATTCCAACTTATTTTACTTCTCTGGAAATTTAGCCACTGGGAATATTTAGCCACTGGGGATTCAGGATGTTACCAGAAGTAACTAGTTACAGGAGACAGGAGTTGGCACTGGTACCATCTACAGTAAGATACACTGCATAAATATTAAAGCCATCCAGGCCTAGAGGTGTGACAAAGTGTTTTCTATGCCTGCTGCCGCTCAATTTTAATTTAGTATAAAGGTATGCATATGCAAATATGCATAAGGTAGGCATTCATTTAGATGAATAAAATAGGATTACAAAGGAAATCCCAAGTTTATTGGGAAAACAGAAATGCACAACGTGGGGATGAAGGCAGCTGGAGTGTCTGGTTGTGACTTCTAATCTTTCTGACAGAGAAAGCCTAGAGAGAATCTAAAGGAAAGAGCACATCGTATCCCAGGTGCAGAGAGATAGCTTGGTCCTAGGAAGAGGAAATTTTTAATATTCGGCCCTTGGAGAGATTTTTGATTTAGGGAAATTTAATGACAGTGACTTTTCAGTTGTTTTCCTACAAGACCTTCAGACTTCCTCTCAATTACTTCTTAATATTAGTATACACCTGTAGTGGGTAGTTGTTCCAGCTTTGACCTGGATGTACTGCCCCTAGTGAGGCTTCCGGTAACTGCCACGCCTACCTATGACCTGCCTCTGGGGTGGGGCCAAGACGGGAGCCCTTAAGACCCAATATCCAGATGTGCCAGGTCTCTTGGTTCCTTGTGACCCTGGATGCTAGATGGTAGACCGAGCAGAGTTCTCTAGAGAACACTGCTTGACTGCACTCCACCTCTTCCGGATCCTGTAACCAATCCCTTTACTGGTTGTAAGCTACCCCAAAATAAACCTTTTTAACTACACAGAGTTGCCTTAATAAATCCCCCAATATACACCTAAAATATGAGCACACACTGAAGCAATTTGTAAGACACATGCACTCATACCACCACCACCCCCCCCCCCACACACACACACACCACTGGGATTACTAAGGAAAATCCAAGTTTCTTAGAAAAAACAGAAATGCAGAACATGGGAATGAGCACAGCTGGAATGCAGCCTGGTTGTAACTTCTAACCTTTCTGAAAGAGTGTGCATATTATGTGTATGCACACATGATCTACGCACAGATACACATGCACATTATCAAAATGACAGCCAGTGTTTATCTGGTGCTTCCGGTGTGTCAGGCATGCTTTGAAACCCTTTGCAAAGTTTAAGTCTTTTAACCCGCAGAGTGACTCTGTCTAAGTATTTCTCTGCTAGTTTTGCAGACTGAGAGATAAGGCACAGAGAGTCAGTGAGGCAGGAGAATCTGTCCTTGAACCTGGAACTGGCCTCACTACCTACCTAAGGTGTCTTTCCCTCTGATTTCTCTTTTGTCTTTCCATCCTCAACTCTAGTTACAATTTTGACAGGAGACATGGGAACTCTTACTCATTTTTATGTCTGTTCATTTATTGTGGCCTCGTGGCTTGAACATGGGGCCTTGTATGAGCTGGTGAGCCGCCACTGACCTCTACTCCAAGATTTTCCTTTCAGTATTTTCTGGTTAAGTTGCATGTTGCTTAGGCTCCTTAAGTTGCATGTGGTGTGGAGAGCTGTTCTCTTCTAAGTGTTTTAAACACTCCCAATCTGACTGACAGGGACACCCTGTGTGGATTTAAGTGGTTTCTTTAAGTGGATTTAAATGTTATTCTCCTTACCTTCCTGCTCCCCAGCCTCATTACTGTAAGTTCAAGTGCTCCTTGCTATAGCTATGAGCTCCAGGGTTGGGGAGCAGGTTTGACTTCAGGGTGTCATACTGCTGAGCGTGCAGAGCCCACGTCCATCTTTGCACTCTGACCCTGGCCACACTCTCTCGGTGCTCCTCATCTCCCTGTAAAGTTGGCCCTCCCACAGTGATACTAAGATGAATGGCTAACAGAGCCCTTATCGTTCTTGCTATCTGAGGATCAAGATAAATGTAAAGAATGCCAGATGTTAGTTGCTTAGAATCATATGTCAACTTATGCAGTGACACTGTGGACTGAACAACCAAATATCGCTTTTGATTGTCCCTTTAGAATGAACCCTGTGAATCTGTAAATGTCACCATCTCTTTCATTCCCTTAACCAATAAGCTACAGAAAGTGACACCATAGGGCAAGGATTGTACTGGACCCCGAGATAGGGTGTCAGTTCAGTTACCTAGCTCTCATTGGCTATGCCTTTGAATAGCAGCATGATACTTATCTATGATTTGAAGTCCACTCGGTGTTTACATTTTTTCTACAAGTCCACAGCCATATGCTGATGTTATTTAAAGAGATCATTTCCATGTTGTTTTAACCCCTTCTGATAGGAAGTTGAAATTGAAGCCTATATAAATTACTTAGATGATGTTATAAATTTTTAAGTTAAATATTGAACAAGTTTTCCTTTGTTCTTTTTTTTTTAACTTAAGAGATGCTATCTATCTGTAAGTTGCTTCCATAAACTGAAAGCGAGGTTGGTAAATAAAGTCACAAAGCTAACCCATGCACATTGCCTTGGAAAGACTCAGACTTCAAAGGGGAGACCCTCTATAGATACCCATGTGCTGCAGAGGCCTATCTCTCTGCCATGAGTAGCTACCTGCTCTACATCACCAGGGCATTGGCAGGCTCTTTGCCTGATTTCAAACAAAGGGAGGAACCCTGTAAGACAAGGACATGTTGCACACCAGAAAGAAACATCCTAGCATGGCTTGCTTTATCTTTCAGTATACAGATGGGGTGTCTTTACCCTTTAGAAAAATAGAGTAATGTAAAAATAGATGTGAATAATTTAAAATATTTCTTAAGTGCTTGACTACGTGTTTAAACATATTTCTCAAAACTCAATGTTTTTTTTTTGGTTGGTTGGTTGTTTTTGTTTTTTTTTCCTCTGCTGTCAGCTCTGGCACCAAAAGCTTATTAGCTTGGACAAAGCAGAGAACACATCAAGAGATTGTTTAGGTTTTCTTTTTCTTTTTCCTATCATTATGTAACAGCCCCACTGCACAAAGTCACTTAACATAACATCATACAGAGAGAAAATTAATCATCAGCTAATGAGATAGAGATGTGAAAAGAAGTTTGAAAGAAGTAATTTAGAGGCCCCAATTAGGCCCTATTCTAGTGGGTCCCTCATGGGCATTGCTAGCTGATCTCAGGTCCATGAGTCTGAGAGGGATGTGGGAGCAGAAAGCGGAGGAAGGAAGCGGGGGAGGGTGAAGAGGTGGGAAAGGAGATGCAGGAGCTACAAAGAGGCCTTTTCAATGCTTTAGACATGGGCTAATGAGAACCTAAATTAGGAAGGAGAGTGAACAAAATGATCCAGAAATCCCTTCAAAGGCAGGCTGTAACTGGGCTTAGCATATGCCTGCCTGTCACCATCTGTGGAGCTTCCGTCCAGTAGCTGAGCAGAAGGGCGATGACCTTACAGGAAGTTCTGTAACCTTCTCTGGGTTGTTGGGACAGAGGAGGGCAGGTGTCTGGCCCTGTGGGGAGTTTGCAGACTGCAGGAGGGAGATGCAGAAACAAGGAAGGTGGTGGGAAGTAATGTCCACGTGAGATCCCCATACCAGCACCTCAGTGAAATCCTGCACGCGTCTCTGAGACTTGGCAATAGTTCTCCAAACTAGAAATCAACAAAAAGCAAAAGTTTTGGAGGAAATAAATGTGGGGAAGGGAGTTCAGGTGGACTCGCCTCAGAAGTTATTTCTACAGACCAAGAACCTGCCAGAAAAGCAGACGATAATGTCCCTTCCAAACAGGGCAGCGAATGGACCTTGTCTGCCTCTGTGTCTGCATCTGGCCTGCAAGGACAAGCTTGCTGGTGAAGGAGAAGGGGTGAGAATGCTCTGGAAGAGCCATCTAGTCATTTTATACAGAATGAGGACCAGGGAGAGACTAATTGAGAGAAGAACAGAGCCTAAGAAGAGAGAATGAGAAATTAGATGTGACCATTGCTGGAAAATACCAGTAGTGGGAAAGAAAATTAGATCTGGTCCCAGGAGCCCAGAGTTCAGAGTAAGGAAAATGGATTTAGCCACAGGTTACTAGGTCTCGAGCAGCGTGAGAGGATCTGTTTCACGTGTGAAACCCCTCAGGACATGCACAGAATTCACTGTCCCTGGACACATCCACAGGTAGTTTGGGTTCTCCCTCCCTCCCCACACTCACTGGCTTCATAACGTTAGAAAAGTCATTTTACATCTCTGGAAATTAATTTCTTCAGCACTCAGTCATGGCCATGGAGGAGTGACCGCCTCATTTCGGGTTCAAACTGTCATATTCCTCGGGCCCAGAACCTCAGCTCCACCATCAGGTCTTCCCGGCCCGCACGGTTTGTGAGTCTGAGGCACACCGGGTCTTCAGTCTGGGCTTCTTAAACACCTGTCTCTCCTAGCTCACTAACCCACTTCACTTCTATCCTCAGGGGTGTGCCTTTTTTCTATTTAATAAACTGCTTCTATTTCTATCACCTAAAAATGAAGGAAAAAAAAAAAAAGACTGAGTTCCCGCAGGCCTAGGCACTGTGGTGTGGTCGACCGATGGTGGCAGCTCAGGTCTGTGCACAGGATCTGCTCCGGGACTGCGTTCTCGTAGCCTGGCCCCCAGTGCCAACACATTTCACTCAACCATTCCTGAGCCCTTGCCTCCTTCAGAACATGTTTGGTGTTTTAGATGCAGGCTCCCGACACAGGTCTCTGGAAGGATCTGTCAGACATCTTTGAACAGTTGGTTTTCTGTACTCATTTTGGTCAGGAGTTTTGAAATGGTCTGCACTTCCTGTCATGTCCCTTTTTCAAACATGGACACGAATCTCCTCGCCCAAGTCAACAGTACTTAAAGTAGCTTTTGACAGCTGCACTCGCATTCCGGCAGCACCACATCCCCGGTCAGGGAGCCAGAGAGTTTTATGGATGGAGTGAGGTCTCTGTTTATAAAGTGGAAACAGCAAGGCTAGAGGGGCACGTGCTGGATATGCATCTTGGGTTTAAATGGGAAGCATACCTCTCCACCTTTGGATCCCTTCGGAAAGATCACAGGCACATTTTCAATTTCACTTCCCTAAAGACCCTGCATTCACTTATCTTATAAAGTACACCTTTACCTTAGCATGTAATCTGTGTAGCTGATTTGTTCTCAACAACTCCGGAGCAATCTTCAAGGTTTGTTTCCTCACAAAGGGAAAACCTAAGGGGAGTTCTGCCTCCAGGGAACTGGTCTGAGCATTTCTTTCTCAGAGAATAGTTAGAAGCGTCTTTGCACCCATCATCCCAATAAATATATTTTGGAGATAACTTTTTTACATGCCCATCACTTTACCAAAAGAA
This sequence comes from Peromyscus eremicus, assembly GCF_949786415.1. NCBI lineage: Eukaryota > Metazoa > Chordata > Mammalia > Rodentia > Cricetidae > Peromyscus > Peromyscus eremicus. Next base: position 44,704,830 of record NC_081425.1, on the reverse strand, counting down.
ACCATTTCTAAAGAAATAAGTTGAGACTGTAATCTCAGAACATACATAGGTGGCTGAGACAGGAGGATTGTAAATTTCAAGTCAGCCTGGGTTACATAGAAAGCTCTAGGCAAGCCTGAGTTTTATAGCAAGACTCTATCTCAAAAATAAAAGGTAGGGAAAGTCAACTGTTAACCGCCTTAGGGTCCCTTCCCTGACACTGTCTCCTTGTACTGGTTTCCCAGAGTTCCCATAACAAATCAGGTGGCTTAAAACAATAGATATTTATTCTGTGTTTTCATATGCAGCAGACAGAGTGATTGAGAAGTGACTGAGAGCTCACATCTTGATCCACAGTAACGAGGCAGAGAGAACTAACTGGGAATGATGTGGGCTTTTGAAACCTCAAAGCCCACCCCAGTGACTCGCCTCCTCTAACAAGGCCACACCTCCTAATTCTTCTCAAGCAGTTTCACCAAACATTCAAATATATGAGCCAAGGGGGCCATTCTTATTCAAACCACTACAGTATACGTACTGACATTATAGACAAGCAGAGTTCATCAGTTGAAAATGGAGACTATACTAAGAAAATCTCTTCATTCTAAACTCCAGGAAACAGAATGCCTTGTGTATCACCAGGCCCCCCAGTAGCCTGATTATGAGTCTTAGTTGAAGTCAGTAACTCATCTTATAAAGGAGAAGTAATGCTGCCTGTTTTTCAAGGCCCCTCTATCCCATTTTTCTGCCCCTCTCCAAGTCCTGGGACCTAGCACAAGGTCAGAACCTGTAGACACCCTGGCAGGATAAAAAGCCCAGAGCCCCACCCTCTGACCTGTGCTGTATGCCTGAGAAGTAGGATAGCACCTTTGCCTCTGCCTCCTTTGCCAAAGCCCAGGCCTTGCTTCTGGCATCTCAACCCTACCTTGCTTCTCCAGCCTGAGACTCAGCAGAGCTAACCTGCCAGATGCTTAGCAGTTCTTAACCTCTGGCCCTGAGTTCTTATTGCTAAGCCCATTCCCTGTGGGCTGAGTCAGAGCCCTGGACCAGAGTAACCTGTGCTCTGTATCGTGTGGACAGGGTTCCTGCCCTAGTATGCTTGCGGTGCCTGGGCTGTGTCTGTGGACTGCTGGCAGCCCATGTGCTCAGTCATTCATCAACATCTCAGGCTCCGGGGGAAACCTGCAATGTTCCCATTTACCCTGATTGCACTCTCCTTTTCATTCTCTTGGAACACAGTGTTCTTCTGCCTTCTGGGCCAGACCTGCTTTGGCACCGACAGCTCATCTCTGCCCCCCTCATCTTCAGCCCCAGCCTGTCTCCTCTGCTCACACCTGACCTAGTTATATGCAGCTCTGATCTGGGAGAGACCCAGCTGCCTTTATTTTCCCCCAGTGAGGAAAGAGTCTCACCTCAAACAGGACTCTCTTTACTAAGGTGTCCACTGAAAAGGACAGAGCAAGATCAAGCCGCTACTTGAGACAAGTCTGCAAAGAGAAGAGGATAGGGACAAGTCACCCAGCCTAGGATCCAGCTGACAGATGTCTGGCATGCAGGGAACTGCCACTCCACCAAGAAGCACGAGGGCACTCACCAGCTTGCATGGCACTGCCCCTTCTGGTCTGCAAGATGCCTTGTGCTTTTTCAGTGTACCATGGTCACTTGCCCTGTGCACCTCATGGCAGAGAGGGGGAGTTATTTGGAATACCTCATGCTTATGAGACTTGCTGATGGCAGTTTCTTTCCTGGAGAACTCTTAGATTTGGCTCATGTATTCAACCTTTTCTCTGGGCTTGGCGCTCATCAAACCCCGTGATTTCCCACATGAAGAATTTATACAGTTATCCTTGGTAGATTGCAGTAGTAGTAAGTGCTAAAGAAATGCTGAATGGATTAGTGAATGAATGAATGAAGCTAATCAGTTGAGCTGTCATCCCACTAAAACCCTAAATGCAAACTCTCTGAACCACACAGATGTCCATCTTGTCCAGTCTGTGCCACCGGCTGTGGAAGCTGCAGCATGTTTGAGGGCCATGAAATGAGTTCAAGGCTAGCCTGGGCAACTTAGTGAGTCTCAAAATAAAAAGGGAAAAGAAGGCTGAAGGTGAGCGCTTGTCTGGCACGTGCCAGGCCCTTGGTTCAGTCCCTGGTACTGAAAATATACAAGCTCATCTCAGAAGTAAAATCCCGGACCATAAGACCCCAAAGCCAGACTCCTGTTTTAGCCATTCATCCTTCCAACTGAAACAAGAAACACTGCAAAGTTCCTGCTTCCTGCCACCCATGTCTTCGGAGCCAGGGACACAGAGAAGAACTAGACAGGACCGCAGTATGAATGACCCTTGGCTCATCTCTGAGCAGTGTTTCTAAAAGGTGCTGCTGTTGCTGAAGGATAAATGGCGCTGGTGGCAGCACTGGTTACAAGCGGAAAAGTCACGGACCATGGCCACAACTACCAGAGTTACAACGAGCTTTATTAGAAGGAAGGAGGGGATAGGAGGGAAGAGAGCCCGGCCTGGGGGGAGGGAGAGATGACAGAAGCAGAGCCGAGAGCAGGGAGGGAACAGAGGGAGAGAGAGAGAGCAGAGAGAGTATAGGGGTCCGTGTCCAGCTTTTTTAAGTCGCCAGTGCCTGCTGATGACGTAAGATGCAAGACCCCAAGCTGCACATGTACAGGATCCTAATGGTTGCATCCTTGAATGGACCTTCCATGCTGCAGTGTGAGCTGGCTTCCTATTTCCCTAGAGTAGAAACTGCAGCTCCTGGTTCATGGACTTCACAGGGATAGCTCTTACCCGCCAGGCAGGGGAACTGGTGCCCAGCATTTGCATGGCCTTTACCTGTGGCTGCTGAGTGTTGTATTAGATTTTTAAAGCGTCTACTTCAGCTTAATAAGCTAGTACATAATATGCTTTTATGCTGTTTGAGAAATAATTCCTATTTATGCAAATATTGTTTAAAAATAACGTTTTCTTTTTCAAAAAAGAAAGAAATGACTAATCCTTTCCTCCTTTCCCACTCACATGCTGAATCCTGGATCCTTTGAGGTCCAGCATAACTTGTGTTAATTCCTTTCTAAGCCCCTTTCAAGCCCCTGCACTCACCATGCAGATTTCATTAAACCTCATAGTCTCTTCCTACTTACTGATGCCTCAGAAAAGGCAAAGAAACTCTCGTTACATACTAAACATTCTGCTCAGGAATATACTGTCTTCTGTCTCCATTGCTGAGTATTTATCTATTTGGCCTCGGGACAGAAAGCAGACAGGCGTCTGTTCTGTTCGAACTAAAGGCAAATGCGAGCACCAGGCTCCCATCTCATTTGTGGGAAACATCTGTTTATTATAATGCACGGGGCTCGAGTTTCAGGGTTTGCAGTCCTGAGTGGCTCCAGCCTTAAATCATCCTGTGTTGGCAAACAATAGTGAAGGCCAGGCCAGGAGAGAAACAGATGTATGGGCTGAGATTAAAGGAAGAGCACAGGCAGGCCAGCGTTCCTACCACTGGCTTCTGTGGCTAATACACTCACCTATGGAAGCAGTGAGGCAGGGAGTGTGACACTGAAAGCCTTTGTGCCTTGGAACTACTTTATGATTGTCATCTACATGAGCAGAAGAAATTGTGTGTGTGTGCGCGCGCACACATGTGTGTTAATTTTATGGGTACGTTTTTAGATGTAGTATCCAGTATTAGATGACTGAAGGCCAAAACTGTACCTTGTGCTGGCAGCCAAACTTGGTAATGTGTAAGAATTTCCCATGTGGTATTGGTTTTGAAGACATGAAGGGTTCTTGGCACCATGAGAAGCCAGGAGAGGACGTGAGTGAATGAGCAGCATCAGTTGAAAGAGGAGCAAGCCAGTAAGCAGCATCACTCCATGGTCTCTGCTTCAGCTCCTGCCTCCAGATTTCTGCTTTGAGCTCTTGCCCTGACTTCCCACCATTATGCACTATAAGCTGCAAGATGAAATAAACCCTTTCTTTCCCGAGTTGCCTTTGGTCGTGGTGTTTTAGCACAGCTGTAGAAAAGTAACTAATCTAGCAATGAATGAAGTTGGGTCATTTTTAAATGAGAACATCGAAACCATCATCTCTCTATATTTTTAAATATGGAGCCAGATCTGGGCCCTTGTTCCAACTCTGTCATTTGTCTGCTTTATGATGTAGGACCTTTTCCTTAAATGCTTTAAATGTCTGTTTCTTTGCCTATGAGGTGTCATGACGCAGTGAAATCGTGTGATGAGCTTGTAAATAAACCAGTTTGGTCTCATCCTTGTCCATTTCTAAACTTCTGTGACTTCTTGATATCACTGTTCTGAGCCCTGTTGTCACAGAATTATGGAATCCTGGAATGCTGTTGTTGTTGGAATGCAACACACATGCCACACACCCAAAATAAAAGCGTCTGACTACAGCCAGGCTAGTATACTGGGGTTGCGGATCAGGGCCACCCTGCTTATGCTGTTCCACCCAGGGAGAGGTGGACATGTCTGCAGTGGCTAGAGGACTCCTGTGTCTTTTCTGTGAAAAGACTGGCCTTCCATATCTTCAAGCTTCTGTATAAACTCCATCATTGCTTTTGCTACTGGGTTTATCTAACTGCTCAGCACAGCTAAGCAAAGAATAAAGCCGTACATGGCCAAGGTTCCTGTGCACATGAGAACCCAACAGGAAATGGAGACATAAAGGTCAAAGGGCAAATACCTAAGAGGAGACAGGGAAAGACGGGAGATGAAGAGGTGGTTTAATTTCGTGCTTGCAGCGTGGTAGAGGGTCGTCATGTCCTCTCTTGGTGTGATCATCTGCTTAGTAACTTTATCTTACTGGACAGAATGTTGTTCTCTACAAAGAGAAGAATCCCCGAGAGAGGGATGCCCTTGTACCTAGTTGTGCAAATATCCCTGTGATTAGAAAGGGCTTACTTTATTTGTTTTTAATGACAGATAAATCAGATCCATTTGTCACATGCAGAATGATGCCTTAAGGTGTTAAAGTATGTGTACCCATGGGGAAGTGGGTCCATTTACCTACCCTTGAATTGCCTCATGGAGTTGTTGTTTTCATGGATGGTAAGAACCTTCAGTGTCTCACTCCCATTTGCCAAAATGTTTATCATTAGAAACTATAGTCATTAACATGGACAGCGATCTCCAGGACCTGCCTCCATCCAACTGTAACTGTCTATCTTTTGACTAACCTCTACCCAGCCCCACCCAGTAGAGTGGCAGTCACCATTCTTCTCTGTCCTTCTATACATTCAATTTTATTTTTATTTTTTTACATTTTGTCATAGGGCACTTGGTCGTAATTATAAGTCTGGCTTATTGCACTTACCAGCCATCCATAATGCCACGAGTCCTTTCTTTGTATTGCTGGCTAGTACTCCACTGTTCTTCACACACCATAGTTACTTGATATGTCTGTCTGCTCATACATCTGGGTTGATTCCCCATCCTGGCTGTTGTGACCCCTGGTGCAGTGCACATGGAGTGCAGATGTCTCTTGATCATTCCCTTTGGATAGCTACCTACCAGTGGGATCACTGGGCCCATGAAAGTTCTGTCTGTACTGATTTCCATAATGGCTGCATTTATTTATACAAGGACTCTCTTTTCTCTCTGTCCTTGCCGACACTTATTATCTTTTTAAAATCCGTATATATCACCTTTGACATTATTTGCTTTATTGTCACACTTAGAAATCAATTCAGCATTTTATATGGAAAAAATCTATCCTCCGTGGCTCTGTTTAGTTTTGTAGTTGTTTTTGATACCATGCATAAAAATTTCAGAAGGGTGGGCCAACTGTTTATTGATAGAATAAAAGGAAGTAAGTGTGATTATATAATAGAATTCAGAAATATATATATAGCTAATTTTACACCTGCGTGCCTCTAACCCAGGCATAGCAATTATAATCACTCTTTCGTGTCAGGCCCCTTCCCCTAGGAGAAATGGGTCAGGTGGGACTGGAGTGATTGTTATAAAGCATGCACATATAAATTGAACTTTCCCAAATGTAGGTCACTTGGGCAAGAAGGCACTTCTGACAAAACTAGGCTGACAATTAGATTCGCAGGGCACTTCAATGCTAAATGTTCTTTCTGCGCTCTAAATCATAAGACGGTGTAAACAATAGCCTAACATTAAGAAACAGAAAATTGCATTCCCTGTAATAGCAGAGCTTCATGGCACATGGTTCCATGGCACATGGTTAATACGCTGTGTTCTGTTCTGCCGCGCTACTATTTTAAGGAGTATAATTTCCTTTTTGTATAGTTGCAGGTTCTTCCTTTTCCTCTTTCTCCCCCTTTACCCTTCTAGAATAGCTTTCTATAATGCTATATCATGTGCCAAGAAAAACCCTTGAAAAAGAGAAAAAGTAAAGTTGGCTAGTCTGTGCAGGACAGTAACACAAACAGAAACCATGGGGTGAAAATTCGCTAGCCAAAGTGTTGTCTTGTGTGCTTTGCAGACTCGATCTGTGTGCCAGGCTTCGATCCAGGCCTCAACATGATGACCGGAATCACCCCCATTAACCCCATGATACCAGGCCTGGGACTGGTACCACCCCCACCCCCAACAGAAGTGGCTGTTGTCAAAGAAATCATCCACTGCAAAAGCTGTACTCTTTTTCCCCAAAATCCAAGTAAGTACAAGTGAGAAGTACTTGCCTTTTCCTTTGAAACGGTATTGTGTTCATTTTCAGATGTGAGATGTTCTACACAAGGGCGTTAACTCCATATTAGGAGAGGTCCACAAGGGCGTGTCCGTGTATCTGTCCAGCAGCTGAATAAACACTGCGCAGCCAGTACGTGGGCTCTGACAGTTTATGTGTAACTTTAGGAATCTTTTCTGTGTGCAGTGAACTAGGATTTTCTGGAAAGCATCATATGAAACCTATCACCCTTTCTAGCTGTTCACAAATGGGAGAAAAAGTCTGAAGTGTGTTTTGTTAGATAGAAATTTGAATTAACCTCGCGGTTGGCAAGTTGGGAGAAAGGCGAGAGGTGGGAGGAATATGCAGCTCAGAACTTCTGGGCCAAATCACACTCACTTAAACAACCTATATGTTTGATTAATTTAGCCTCCCATACTAAGCTTATAGGCTTCGATAGCTAGAATTTTTAATTCGTATTAATCAGTGTTGCCTGTTCAAAGCGGACTTTTCAGGAGATTGCTTTACTAATCTACATATAAACCAGGCAAAATGTTGTGGCAGCATATGTTTTATCTTCTCATACGGCCTCCTCAAACTTTAATAGTGTGCTCCTTTAAACGTGAATAATCATGGAGGTTTTATTCCGACTCAGCATTTTGCAGCCAGGTAGGTATTGTCGAATGCTCTCGCGGCTGTGTGTCCCTCCTCCTGGGATGCCGCCCCTCTACCTGGCAAGAAGACAAAGCAGTAACGAGCCAGGGTTTTTCATCATGTTGTCATTTCATCAGGTTTTGTACTTTGTGAAGCTCTCTCCCCTCCCTCTTTGTCTTTTATTTTTATTTTTTTATTTTTCTGGGTATCTGATTTATGAAAGAGAAATGACATCATGCTAAGATGTGCTATCTTTTTCTCAGACAAGCATAGCGACTCTGTGTAGAAACGAACATGAGAAATAAGGGTTGGGAGGAGGAGGGGAGAAGATCACGAAACATAACAGCCAAGGGGTGCGATGGGGTGTGGGTAGGGTGGGGAATGTAAGTTGGTGTAAAAATTGACTGGGCCTCAGTCCGGAGAGAATTGTGCCAGCCTAACTTTTGCCCGGTGAACGCGGTAAAGAGCTGATCACTAAAAGACAAAACTCTGTGTTTCACTGTGTATTAGATCTTCCACCTCCTTCCACAAGAGAACGACCTCCAGGGTGTAAGACTGTGTTTGTCGGAGGATTACCAGAAAACGCCACGGAAGAAATTATTCAAGAAGTCTTTGAGCAGTGCGGAGATATTACAGCCATCCGAAAGAGCAAGAAGAATTTTTGTCACATTCGCTTTGCAGAGGAGTTCATGGTTGATAAAGCCATTTACCTTTCTGGTACTTCGCTTTACAAAAGGGGTTTGCTGGGCATTTTGTCCTGTTTTGTGATGTTAATATGAGCTCATTCCCTTTTGCCTTAATGCACTGTAAGTTCCAGTAGTCTGGGGCAGGAGAAGGAGGTAGTCGCCTTTTAGCTTGGCTGCCACGTGCTTTTTGTTAAGCCCTGTGCCTCTCCACAGGCAGGATTTCCTACCATCCAGTCTTGAGGAATTCCACGGAGTTTCTAATTAATGTTCTCAAGTGCGTATTAGATGAAAAGCAATATTTTGAGTACTGAGGACCATTATTATTATTGGATGTAATCCTCTGGGGGAGTAAAGTACTCTCTCAGAATAATTTCAGTTTTTTAAAAGTGCGTTTACAATCTTCACCCCAGGGATAGTGAAGCAAGAGCCTCCTCCTGGCAGGGAATTTGCTCCTGAGCCTGTGATAGGCCTACAGTCTGCCATCGCACACTTGGTAGTTCAGCAGCCTGCTCTACCATCCTTAACCTGAGGACCAGGTTTTAAGAGAGTTTGGGGAGTGTTAAAAGGAAGCCTAGTGCCACCTTCCACTTTGGGTATTTATTTGGACAAGTATGTAGAGTCGGTGTACAAAACTCAGTCAAATCAAAAAGAGGCTGAGGCTAATATTGACAGTGACTTTAGAAGTATTTATTTTTTAGATTCCACTCACTGTCCTTTGCTCATACTCGAGCGACATTTGTGCAGCGCACCACTCTGCAAACCGCCTACCTAATTCTAGGTAACTTGGGATTCGAAAGAGTCCAGTTTTCCTAATGTCTGCAGCCAGCTTCCACTGCCACGGCCTTCTGTGTAAGCTCCAGAAGCCTTGAGGTTATCTGAGCAGAGGCTCTCTTGCCCTAGACGGGGATCCAAAGAATGTTAAGAACCCTTACTGTAATTAAGCCATAGAAGTGAAAAAATCAAGTCTGACCATTCCACAGTGGGAACGAAAGGCAGACCCAGAGTAAAGGTATTTTGCAGTGCACACCCAACTGTTAAACCTTTGGGGATGCTGGAGAGAGTAGGGTGCTGGCTGTCCATCTCCCTCAAATGCAGAATAGCCAGTTTACTAGCCAGGAAACTTAGATGGGTTCATCACATGAAGGGCAATGTGGGAGCCACTGGGTGTGAGATTGTTACTTAACAAAACAGTCCTGGCCAGGATAAAGAAGGACGGATACTTCTTTCCCATCAGCCTGCCTAGAAATCTGGCTTCTAGTCACTACATTCAATCAAACTATTAACTACTCATCCATAAGACTGTAACTTTGTCTCGAGTGATTGAAGAAGGTAGGTGACTGGTCCTTTTCAGCACTAACACAATTCAACTTTTAGACCAAATGAAAAACTCGAAAGATGCTAACAAAGATGAACAGTGCCAAACACAGACAGAGAGGGAGGTATAGACTTAAACTGGGATTCTCCTGGGTCGCTCTTGTAGCAGGAGGAAGCAGAGGCCCCACCTGGAGCCTCCCCTGCCTAGCTAGGTGCAAAGAGGTCTCTGGCTCTGCTAGGGTGGCCTCGGCACCCTCAGCTGCAGAGCAGAGCTGAGAAGGTCTGAAATCCCAGCTCACTGGGGGGTGGAGGCAGGAAGGAGAGAAGGTTGCCCCTCCTCTGTGTAATCTCCTGCAAGCCCAAACCCAGCTGGAATGCCTAATTTTAGGACCACTTTCACATTTGAGGGCCCGACTAAGTTTAGCCTCGGCCTCATCAGAGTCTCTTTTAAGGCTGTAATGATGATGTTCTGATGAAAGAGAGGACCAGAACTGTTTTAGAAAGTGATTCTCTGGATACAAGCAGGGAAAGTTGTTTGATCAGCCCCGACAGCTGGCCAGTACCTGACCTGCTGGTTTAACTTTCCACAGCCTACCACTAAGACATAGTTTGCTTCAGCATTAATTCTGCTCACATGTGAGTGGCCATTTGCGTAGCTGATGGGCATTATTATGTTTCCAGGTTTTTAGATGATGCTGCAGAAGCCTAGAAGATGAGATCTGTAGGATCTGTAGCAGATTTGTAACTTCTCAAAAGTTGGAAGTGCCCCACTGGGGACAATCCAGCTTCCATAGGGATTTAAGGCTCTGCTTTACCCCAAATGCCACCGTTACCCACTGAAATGTACCGTGACAAGGTCCACACAGCACAGCACAGCACGGCATTTTCCAGCTGCATGTCACTTGCAAAGCCCCTGCACGGCAAAGGTGCTTATTTTTGCTTTCTCCTCTAGCAGCCCCTGGCAGACATGCTCCCACTAAGACTTGAATTTATGTTATGAAAATCTGAGTACTCCAAACTGAAGAGCAACCTCAAAGTCAACGCTTCCTCATTTGAAGTTAGGCCGGCTGGCTGCATTCAGTCCTGTTGACCTCTCTCACACACTACCCAATCTTTATGAGTTGGATAGTTCACAGTAACCTCCAACCCCCAAGGATTCCAATTTGTGTGTGTGTGGGGGGGCTACCTTTGGGCTCTTGCGCAAGCCTCTTGTGGCCTTCAAAGATTGCATGGACAATTTGTGTGGTACTGCAGGCCGGATGAGGTGCTATGGGGCCTCTTGATTGAAGGTAAAATATTCTCCTGCATGCCCCCAGAGGATAAGTGGAAATAAAACAGCACTACAAAATTGCCTGGGTAATTGTGGCTTCTCTAGCAGCTGAGAGGAAGCTGAGCGGGCCATGTTTGCTAGGGGAATGAAGCAAAAGGCTGTGAGTAAAGTTTGGGAATTTACTTTGCAGACCCCTTTAAATATCAGAGATGTTCTTTATTTGCTCATACTCTGCCTCTTTCCAAAAAGAATTTAAGAGTGCCTGTGCAATAGAGTTATAATACATTAAAGAAAAAAAAAAAGCAAGATCAAAAAACATACTACATGCCAAATTTGTTTCTGAACTCCCTAGAAGCCAAAGGGAGGAAGGGGTGGCCAGGATTTAGTGCCTAGGTTCTCACTTGGTGATGCTGGACCTGAGCATGGTGAGGGTCCCTCTGAGAAACTTCTCGGGGCTCGCGGGGGTGGGGGTGGGGTCTTTGTCTCCACATCTGTGTTTCATGGTGTACTGATTGGGAAGATACCTGCCTCCCACCTCCTAGGAGGGAAAAGTATCCTCACCTGTCCAGAGGCCAGAGAAACAAGTGCGTGGTTGCCTAGCCTGTGGGAAGCCCGGACCAGAGCGTGTGTCCCCCTGAGCTGAGGTGACCTGGCTTTCCGATGCTTCTAGGTTACCGTATGCGGTTAGGGTCTAGCACGGATAAGAAGGACTCCGGCCGTCTTCACGTCGACTTTGCCCAGGCCAGGGATGACTTTTACGAGTGGGAATGCAAGCAGAGGATGCGTGCCCGGGAAGAGCGGCACAGACGCAAGCTGGAGGAGGACCGGCTGCGGCCGCCCTCGCCGCCCGCCATCATGCACTACTCAGAGCACGAAGCTGCCCTGCTGGCTGAAAAACTGAAAGGTAAGCAGGGACTCCCGCCAGAGTCCACCCCTCCTGCTTAGCCACTAACTAACTAAGGAAGGAAAAAGGAGATCTTCTGTAGATGCCAGACACCAGTGTGTCTTGCCCCTGCAGGCTGCTTGGAAGTGGGAGCGAGGCTGGAGTCTGCAGACCCCTGGGTTCCATCAATCTGCAAGGGGCAGAGCTGTTACTCTGGGAAACTCTGAAGGGCAGAACGGCAAGCAGGCCCAGTCCCAGCAGCAACCCGTGGTCCCCAGCCTGTGCTTTGTGAGCCCGGGCAGAGGCCTCACCCGTGAGTCAGCATTTCCTAGTGCTCTCAGAGTTCTGTGGAGTGTGCAGGTCCACTAGACACTGAAAGTTTTTCCAGGACATCTTAAATACAGTGCCAGCGAGGGTGTGTGGACGAGAAGAGAGAACATGTAGACAGGTCCCCGTCTTCAGAGGCGGGCTTAAAGGAACCGTTCTCACACCTCCAGTCGAGTGACAAGAGAGGATGGACAATTCTTTCATTTCTGCTGGGGCCTCCCCTGGGTTTGAGGGCGAGGGAAATAAGGATTCAAAGAAATAAGGAGCAGACCTGCTGGGCTTCAATGACAGGTGAGCCAGGTTTTGAAATTAGTTGGGGGAGGGGGCACTTGTATACATCTGTGGGTGTGCTTAGCTCTATTAGTGACCAAAGTGAGTGAGCTGGACAACATCTAGGCATTTTATAGGCCAGTGGTAGGTGGTAATCAGAGCTCCCGAGGTTGCCAGGTGCTATCAGGGCCGTAGCGGATCACAGCTGCCACAGGCAGGTGTCCACGAGTAAATGAGTGACCAAAAACAAAGCAAATGGCCTCAATGTCAACCCAGGCATGTACAACACGCTTTGGGAATGGCGGCGAGTGTGGACAGAGTGGGTAAAGGAATCAGGAATGTCTTCACAGAGCAGGCAGGATTTGAACTTGGTGGGATAAACAAGATTTCTCCCAAGTTAGAAAGGTTCCTAAAGGCAATCTAACCAGAGGCTGGAGCCCCAAGAACAAAGATGCACAGGAAACCCAAAGGACTTGGTGTGGCCACTGCATTCCTCAAGCAAGGTAAGGCTGGAGAGTGAGTGTCTCGGCCAGAAGCCCAAGGTTGTTGCTGGCCTTGGTTGTTCTGTAAACAGTAGAGAGGGTTTCACAGATGTCTGATGAGAGGACAGCTGTGATTGGTTCTTGGGGTTTTAGAGCCTAGCTCATGTATTATTGGCAGTGTCTTAAATGGATGGGATGGGCTCACTGAAGAAAATGAACAAAAGGCTGCCCAGCACCGATTTCAGGAAGATTGGAAATGGCGTTCTATGCTTTGTCCAAAAAGCAGGGCATGTGCTTCTAGCCACCACTCCTGTCAGATCTGAGGACTCCTAATTAGCTACAGTTGCCACTGAACTGCCCCTCTCCAGCTACTGAGTGTTGCCCGCTGGCTCTCTTGGAAGCTGCCCAGATGCTCCGAGAAGGCATTAATATGCAGAGACTGTTCCTTCAATAAGACACATAGGCAGTGCAAGTTCAGTATTAGGAAAGTTCAGAATGAGAAAGAACATTACAACCAGGAATGCTCATTGGATCAATAAATACTCTTTTTGTTAACGTCAAGTGAATTTTGTGGTACCACCCTGTGGTCTCCGTACCCTGACTGTTTTTAAGCCCAGCTAGCTCAGTCAGTAGAGCATGAGACTCTCAAGATGGGTTCAATCATGGCCACGCCTCAGGTCTGTACTACGTGGAGGAATTTCATGAAGGTTTGGCATCTACATTATGTTATTTTTATGAAGCGAACATCAAAAGTGCCAATTGCGTGTATAAGGTACATGGCATTTGCCTCTACTTTTGGAGGATAGCAGATTGGGATGTCAATTTGCTAGAGTAATTTGTGAGCCTTGCCATTTCAAAAATGTATATTTATATAGATGAGTATAATTTTCAGAATTCGGAAGCTGTACCTTTGCCAAGTACCGTGTGTGATCCCTTGAGGAGAGAACAGATTGGAAATTTTAATAGATGGTTCTTACAGTAGAATGAACGAGCTGCAGATACATCTTAGGCAAGAGTCAGGTAATACCAGGCTTGACAATTTCAACCCAAGCACAGAGTTTGGAATATAAACAGCATTTAATTGCTTAGGAAATTGGCTGCCTCTGAGAGGAAATCCACTCTCTGCTCCTTAGAACCCTGTAAAGCCTGGCAGGAAGAGCCAAGGAAACTGTTTTTCCCTGAAGATGATTTCACTGATGTAGGGATATAAAATGCAGTCAAGATGGAAGGTACAGAAACCTGTGTCAGAAAGGAAGTAGAAATGCAATCTGAAAATGCCTGATTGGATTAGATTTTTTCCTCCTCTGAGAAATCTTGTTATCTTAGGTTTATTAGCTATTTTTCTCCCATTTGACACCATACATGTTTATTTTTGTAATTTTGATCTTGAAGATCATCCACATTCAGCAAAATCTGTATCAATCAAGTCTTTATTATGACCTGCAAGGCTTTCCACATAGTTGCACACAGTAGGTGTTTTGGGCAAATTAATTCCTTTCTTTCTTCTCCAAGTATTTGAATATGTGGGCATATTGCATTTCTGGCCATAAGAGCTACTAAGCATGGCTGCAAATGAGAGAAGTGATTATGTTAGCCTGCTGCCAATCAAGGAAGAAGTATTTGCTAAGTGTTTTACACATACCTGACACCAGGTACTGGTGCTAGGTACTGGGGGAAGAGATAAAACACCATACTAACTTCTGCCTCATAGAATCTAGGTTTCTTGGGTAATAAATGAAATGACAAATCATCCTGCACTTGCTACTTAGAATAGTGGGTTATGATACATATAAATACTATTAGCAGCAGTGCGCACTATCATGCAAGATGCTTTCTCTACAGAGATAGCCAAACCACTGAAGCCGCTAGCATAGGAGAAGTGGGGACTCTTCGGAGATCCGATCTCCCCCATCCACTGGCTGCTTGGCTTTCCGAAGCCAGAGGAAACAAGAGTTGTAACTGGGTAGTGTCTGAGGCACAGAGTCACCAGGCATCGGTTTCATTAATACAAATTCTAAAACAGAAAATCAGTGGGCACCCTGCTGATTAAATAGACATTGTTGTGAGACAATTCAACTTAATGAAGACTGACTGGGAAGTAACTGTGCAGGGACCTGAAGTTTATGGCATGGCTTTGGGAAAGCGAGAAGGCGCTCAATAGCACCATAATTACACTTTATTGGAAACAGTGGCACCAGGCAGATGAGATAATGAATTCCAGGGTTTCTAACACAGACCAAGCAGCCCTGAAGGGGCTGAGGGTCTGGGCGGCACAAGGAAGAGATTGATTCAACCACGAGGAAGCATTATATCTTCATTCACTGGAGATTTCTTTGGGCAAGAACATTTTAAAAGTTTACCAAGTACTTTCTCCCATTTGTCTTTCTCTGTATCGAGTAAACTTCTGACAAAGTTCTCCAACCAATGCCCTTGGGATCCCCTCATATGCCACTGAGAACTGAGCCCTCAGGGACTGTGCTCATAGTTTTCAAAAGAACTGGGCTCATATTTGCATAGAGTATGGCTAGCATCAGTAGACAGGAGCGGAAGTGGTGCTGGCATTCTGTAGATGGTTGTCAATATTTATGGTTCTATGGAAGTAAAAGTCAATAATGCTATGAGCCCAGTGGACATTCCATTAGCTAGCAGCCAGACCTCCTCCTTCAGGCCAGGAAAATATGAAGCACGGGGAGCCTCCTGGAGAAGCACCTTTTGGGTATTATTGACCTTCACAGAGGCAAGAGAGGCCATTTCATTTAGAAACATTTTGCTTGGCCCCACAGTGGAAATAATCAGTACACTTTTGTATTGCCCTCTTAATTTCCTCATTTTATAAATCCTGAGTAATTGAGGAGATTGTGTGTTGGGGCAGAGGGGAGCGTTAACCACCTATGTAGCCTTTATGTGCTATTCTGATTAACTGATGCACAGACAGTTAAGCAATTAAAAAACACATACTTCTCTGGGCCAAATTCTCCCTTGAACTAGTTTTAGCATCTTATTGTTTCTTCATTAATTAATGAGTTAAATAAAATCATTGGAACATGCCCAATTTATATTTGCAAGATGGTCATGATTTCTCTGCCACAGATTCTTTAATAACCCCAAAAGTGCACCTTCTTGGAGGAATGGTAGACAGACACTATCTTCACAACTAAAACCCCCAGCTTGCAGAAGGTGATAACACTTGGTCAATCTTAATCAGCCTGGTAGATGCTAATGATGGAGGAAAGGCACCAAGAGGTAGTTTTCTTCTCCTGTGTGTGCTAAGAGAAATTCAGAACCCTAGGCAGGCTGTGGGCATGGGATAAGAAACTTAGGTGGGCTGTTGTGCCTTTGTTTATGGCTGGGTCTATATAAGGATAATAGGGGAGGTTCTACGATTGAACAGAAAAGAGAAATAAATTAAAAAGATAGTCTGCTGTGGGTATCGCTCTGTATAAATAAAACACTGACTGGCCAGTAGCCAGGCAGGAAGTATAGGTAGGACAAGCAGAGAAGAAAATTCTGGGAACAGGAAGGCTGAGTCAGGAGACGCTGCCAGCCGCCGCCCTGAGTACCAACATGTAAGATACTGGTAAGCCACAAGCTATGTGGCAAGGTATAGATTTATAGAAATGGGTTAATTTGGCCGGGCGGTGGTGGCGCACGCCTTTAGTCCCAGTACTCGGGAGGCAGAGCCAGGTGGATCTCTGTGAGTTCGAGGCCAGCCTGGTCTCCAAAGCGAGTTCCAGGAAAGGGGCAAAGCTACACAGAGAAACCCTGTCTCGAAAAAAAAAAAAAAAAAAAAAAGAAAGAAAGAAATGGGTTAATTTAAGATGTAAGAACTAGATAGCTAGAAGCCTGAGCCATTAGGCCAAACAATTTAAATAATATGAGTCTGTGTGTTTATTTTATAAGTGGGCTACAGGACTACCGGGGCTTGGCGGGACCCAGAGAGAAAAACTCCAGCTACAATAGTCCATAACACAATTTTGTTTGTTTTGTTTTTCTCCAAGACATACTGATTTCTGGCTAAGACGGTAGCTGGAAACTCCTCATGTAATTTGCTTTACAAAGATATCAACTTCTACTGAACAAAAATAATCCCTTGCATTATTGTAGAGAGGAATTGTTTGCATCATTCATTTCCACAATTTATGTTCTCCCCCCTTCAGAATTGTAAAATAGCCTAGTCAGACAAGCAAAAGTACAAGCCCCAATGAAGGCGAAAGTGGGGTGCAGGGTGTGGACTAGTATCTCACTGAGAGGTCCACAGTGATCTCTATGCCATTTCCAGGTCTTAGATAACCTTTTTCCTTTCTGGTTGGCAGTGACAATTATTCTTTTATTGAAAGTGGGGATTTAGAATCAGATACTTGCAAAGCTCATAAAAATCACATCAAATCCTTTCAAAACTCACTTAAATTTTAGTTACTATTTTCCATTTCAGGTTTGTGGTATCTCTTAACTTAGATTCGCTTCTCACCGTTTTACCTGGCTTTCCCCAGTCATTTCTTGCAGTGTGTCTGAGACTTCCAAGTGTATGTAACTTAAGGGGTGACATGCAGTCGCCGTTGGGGAGGGGTGTCTGAGGAAAGCTGAGTCGGCATTCTTAACAAGCTCTCAAAGGACACCTTGACTTGTGGACTTTGAAGAGCACGTTACCCTGCTGGCAATGTTAATGTCCACTGTATAGCAGGTGTTTGTCAAACGTGAGAAGAGGGCACACAGGGTCTGGAATAGCCCAATGAAAAACAAGACGGCATGGCTTCAGCCGGGGACACTAAGCAATAAAAGATGAGCATTATGGTTCCTTACTTAGCCCTCCAAAGCCAACAAATGGCTATCACCTCTCCTAAATTAAATATACTTTCAAAAAAATGTTTAATCGACTGAGAATCCAGTTAGCTATTTGCCACCACCGGGACTCTCTGCTTGTCCTCGAGTGTCCGACATCACTCTTGACTTCCGTCTCCAGTGCTCATGACCTCAGAGGCCTGGTTCTCAGTCACGACATAAGTGGACAATGACATACGTGAAAATCCTCCTTAATACGAAGTTAAACGTCTTTAGTGTCAACTGTTGAACTGTCCACCTTTTACTCATCGGATTTGTGACTTGCCTAGCATTAATCGCTACATATCTTTGAAAACTAGATAAAGTATGGACTGCAGACAGAAAGGGACCAGAGGGTTGCAGTGTATTTGGGAAGTTTCCTTATAGTAGCAGCCCCTGGAGCTGGAGGTAAAGAGGAGGCGACCATCACTACACAGGGTGACTGTGTCAGTGGAGTTCATAGGGAATCTTGGAAACACAGCAGAAAGGCACTCGGTTCACACCCAGGTGGCAGGGAAATCACCTTTGTGAAGGTGACATAAGCTGAATCTCGAAGGAGTGACAGCCGGCCAGGGGATGGAGACTACGAGAGACACTAGGACAAAAGCACAGAGACCATGCCCACGGTGCCTATCAGAATGGGCTTGACAAAGAAACGATATTCTAGAAGGAAAATGCCACCTGGGGAGGGAGGCCGGCAAGCACGTTTCCAGTAACGCAGGCAGCGGGGTGTGATGTGGTAAGGACCCTTCTTGGAAAACACTGAGTAATCTGGAACTGGCAAATGGTCCGTCCACACCCCTCCTCAGCACAGCCCTTCCCCAGTTGGTGCTGTGGAAAGGCACATGTGCACACTCTAATTTCTAAACTTCACTCTGCTCAGAGTTCTGCCTAAGCATGGACAAGGAGAGCATTTGGAAGTTTTCTAAGTGCGTCTTTGATGTGATTTTATGGGCAGCGTTAATTTCCTTCCACATGAATAGCTTTAATAACGCTGCAATCTAAATCCTGTTTAAATTAGTTTATATTGTTTTCTGCTTTCTCGGTGATCTTTCTACTGAATACGAAATTGAATGTACAGTTGTGAATTGAAAATGACCGTCCTCAATATGCTCCAGTAGCCATCCAGCAGGAGTGACTGAGTCGGTGTTAATAAGTATAAATTAAAGTCACTTCTAATATGGTAACAAATGTTGACTGGCATTTCTAAGCATGCCTCAACTAACATGTTTTAAATTTAATGTGAATGTTAGTACATCAATCATTATTAGCCTGCCAGTTTCAAAGGCGAACTTGGATGAACTTTGGAGTTTTCAAAACTATACACTTCCCTTAAATTAAGGGGATTCTGCCTACCAATACTTGCTAACAGGCGAGAGAGCCTCTGGGCTACCTATGTTTTCAATACTGGGTTTTCTGTTGCTCAGCCCTCTGAAAACTATCCATTAGCTTCTCCTTGTAATTTCAGATCAACTTGTGTGTCAGTCGTAAGAGTGAGGGCCACTGAGACATAGTTTTCACACTGAACAGACACATGAATTTTACCATTTAAATGCGTTCTTTCTGACAGAAGTTTCTATATTTAGGAAGTAACAACTAGGGGTGAGATTGGGAAGGAGTACCCATGTGTCCAGGGAAGAGAACTGAGCAGGATGGGCAATCCCACTCTTTCCTTTCTGCTTTTCCTTTATGAACTAGAAAAAAAAAGAAAAAGAAAAAGTTGAGGATTCTCCATTTTCTTGGTGCTATGGCTTACATCACAGCAAGGGTAAAAAATAGCACATGAAGTCAATGTTCTTTTCTGTTGTTATTCTTTTTTAAGGGGGAAAAAGGATTTCTTATAAGCATCAGGTTTATTCCTGCTGTCTGTCCCAAGCTCCATTCTCCTAACATATATTGGCAGGGAGAGAGGGGGAGGATGTGGAGGGAGGCAGAATTTATTCTGACTCTAAGAGTCGCAGTGGGCCTCTCACAAACATAATGCTAAATTATGGGCCTCTCCATGGGCTGAGTGTAATGCTAAGTTGTATGATGGATTTTATCTTACACAAGCCGCTTCGGTCCATGAAATGAGATAAGAAACCATGGCAGCTGGAGTTCACAGAGGGTTGAACTCGGACTGAAACCCCAGAGTTAACACAATTGCGTTGAGTCAGCGTGGGTATTAAACGGTACTCTATGCTCCAGGAGCACAAGTTACAAAGAAACCGTAGTCTCCTTGTGAGTGTTCCTCAGCCAGTTATCTCCTCCCATTCAAGGGTAAGCACGGCTTTGATAGGAGGGTTGCTGGCGAGCTTTGATCCCTAAGCCCAGGAGGAAACACCATATCTTGGCTTGTCCTAAGTCAGCAAGAACAGCTTGGAGTCTGGAGAAGGTAGACTGCGTTCCTCCACAGGATCCCAAGCAAGGGGAGGCCTGCCCTGATATGCCAAGCATGTCCTGGGGCAAGCAACAGCCATACTGAGGAAATGGTACCTGGCTAGGGAGGCGGCCTCAGAAAAAGAGGGCTGAAGATAACTTAAACAGCATACTGTAGGGTTTACAAAGTACTCCTCAAACAGCATACAAATAACCAGGCAATGATTGATTTTTCTTTTAATTGTGTTAAAATAAAAGTAAAATTTCCTGCCAAGTCACCTTGTGTCCACCTGGAGTGTGTACATGTTTATAAACCTGAACAATACAGGAGGCATCTCTGCAAGTCCTCCGTGGCATGGACAGGGCCTAGATAGACATGTAAGTAGGTAAGTATCCAGACAGTGAGGTCTAGTTTGGCTCCGGACGTTGAGAATTAAAGAATCTTTCTTCCTTGGTTTAACAAAGGCATTTTCCCAGAAACAATACAAATGAAAGCATTCTCCCCTCAATTTTGTTCAGAAAGTCCACGAGGAGCCTTCAGCAGAGGAGCCTTCAACAGCAGTGGTCCCATCGATTAACGTTGTAATGGCTGGCATACAACTTCCAGTTGTAATTAACTGACTCACCCTCACTCCTGCCTTCCTCCACGCTGTACAGCCATTCCCAAACAAGGCAGCCTGTCTGTTGTCTTTGAAAGCAGCTTTATCATTTATTTACAGATGCAGCCTCCTTCCCCACTTCCTACGCCCTGCCTGAAGCTCAAATGAAGTTTAAACGGACTTTCCAATAGCCGCCCCAGACAAAGGCTGGCCACCTCAGGGAACACACCCCCTTGTGTGGGAAACAAAGACATACTCAGTTTTTTCATTGTAATGAAATCTGTTATGTTAAACTGAAAATGAAATTTCTTTGGAATTTCAGTAGAACAAGAAATGACCTTATTTCTCCTGCCTGCTTTGGGTACAGTGTCCTGTATTACAAGAAGTTTTAAGCTAACTTTGCTATCATCCACACATTGACATTACCTTAGCTATCTGTACACATAACAAAAATAATATACATCATTTTCTGATAAAGAAATAGAATGAGGGCCAAATCGGTCCATAACAGTTTTTGGAGTCCATCTTAAGAAAGCCTAATCTAGGTTTGATGAGAACAGGGCAGCAGATTATAGCTAAGAATGCCCGGTACAGCTGTGCTCACGGAGAGGCAGCTGAGCGAGAAGTTCTAGGTGGTTCCATGGAACCAGAGGAGGAAGAGAAAAAGACAAGCTATGGAACGACAGAGCAGTCTTGCAAGGAATGCTGATTTGCCAAGTTCGGAAACGGTGCTGCCGGGGGAGACCTCGCATGTTTCCAGAACCTGGATAAAGTGGCTTTTTTCTCGCCTCCACCTTCTTCCGTTCCAGACGACAGCAAGTTCTCGGAGGCCATTACCGTGCTGCTGTCCTGGATAGAGCGCGGGGAGGTGAACCGGCGCTCTGCAAACCAGTTCTACTCCATGGTGCAGTCGGCCAACAGCCACGTGCGCAGGCTCATGAACGAAAAAGCCACCCACGAACAGGAAATGGAGGAAGCCAAGGAGAACTTTAAAAATGCCTTAACCGGGATCCTCACTCAATGTAAGTAAAACCTTGGGGGCCATCTCTTCTGTTATGGCTTGGCCTATTCTTTTGCACACATTTTATGTTTTCATGTGGGGGTAAGTAGTTCAGAAGTCTCCCATTTTACTCCATATTGAATGGCACACCTCATAACCGATTCATGTTCTGTGGCATGTGGAAGAGCACGGACCCTGCCCTGAGAGCTTACTTCTCAAGGTGAGCGACATTTCTGTAGCTTTTCCTCAGAACACCGTGCCTGGCCCCCAGGACGGGGCAGCCAGGTGCACGTGTTAGTTGGCTCGACCTCAGTTCACACCACACCGGCAGAGCAGCCACTTCCCACCCGCAGGCTGTCCACACAGACCTGTATGACTGTCCACTTGGGGCTGATATCAGAGAACAGGCCTTGAACATGCCCCAGGGTTCTGTTTAGGGAGAAGGTGCCATCTGCTAAAACCCCCCTCAGGGCCCTTATGAGGTGAGCTTTGGCTGTCTGCATGGGTGACTCAGGAATAGACTTTTGTCCTTTCTTCATTTGGAAAGCAAATTGCCTTAAACACTTAATGCCAGTGATTTTTCATGTCTAGATCCTGAATTGATGAAGGAGCATAAATGGAGCTTTCTAATAGAACAATAGTCACGGTAATTACCCTGGGCTCTATTCAAAAAAGGGGCGTTGACTTTTCCTGTGGCACTCTGCATCTGTAGTTAATGTCAGGGCGGCACAATGCAGCTCAGCTGCTGATGGTCTGTCGCTTGGTAAAAGCTGTTGAGTGACACTGTAAGGGGGCTATGCTCCATTCCATTCCAGGTGCAGGGACCCACACACGACAGCAACACATGCAATTTACATATTCATTCTGAAGATAAGTGTTATTTGCAGTGATCTAGTGTGCCAAAATGCCTGTCACCCCCTTCATCAGTACAAACCTAAGGTATAATGTGTCTGTTAGGATAGGCAGACAGAGAGGGATGACGAGCCAGATTCTTACATATGAAAGCATCTTACATGACTTTGTTGCCAACAGATGGTTTTTGCAGTAGCACAGAGTAAGTACCATGTAATGAATCCCCAAACATAGACCGGTAAGTCAAATGCCCAGTGTAAGAACACTCTGCCTTTAAAGAAAAGGACGGTGGAAAACAAGAGTGCTCTACCTCTCACCGACCTGTACTGTATTAGCAAAGCTCCTCAGCATTGAACAATGGCCTTTGACCCAACTGTATAGGTCCAGCCATGCTAGAGTTGGGGTTACTAGGTGGAGAATAAAGGAAGTTAATACTGACTCTAGCTTTGAAGGAGGAAAGACAATAATGGATGAGTGGCCAGAGAAAAGGTAAGAGTGGGTTGACAGAAGAGACAAGGAGAGAAGAAAGGCTATACAACCTCAAAAGAGCAATTCGGGGTCAGGGGTGGGGGGTGGGGCTATGGTGGGAAGCCATGTGACCAAACAGCAGTGTGGTTGCTGCCCACTTACTTTTGCTCAGGGGACTCAGTTCTAAGCAACTTCCCATCTGTGTGCAGTTTACTGTCTTCCTTTAGCAGGGACTTCAGCCCTTGACAAGTGAGGCCATGGGGGGAGGGGGACAGCCATGGGTTAGGATAGGAGAGAACCATGCTTTCCTCGGCAATGATATTAAATAGGGACCAGTTAAACTGGGGCTGAAAAAGGAAAACATACCTTCCTGCCATTGTGTAGGTGAGAACCATCCACCTTTGAACAACAGAGAGGTAGACAGAATGTGATGTGTGGCATCAATGGGCCTCACGGTGGTAACGCTTAGGGTGGGCCGTCCAGCCTCCAAGTCTCCCCTGGATGCTTGAGCTGGGAGGAGCACACTAAGACAAGTGCTCACCCCCAAGGAGTCAGAGAAGTTGCCCACGCCAAGTAGGGATGGCTGTCAAATAGTTCTTTAGCACCTCAGCTTAACTGAACTCTTTCTTTGCATTCTTTTTTTCATTTTTAAAATTTATTTTATATACCAACCACAGTTTCTCCTCCTTCCTCTCTTCTTCCCTCCCTCTACCTCCTTTCTACCCCACCATCCACTCCTCAGAAAGGGTAAGGACTCCCATGGCAGTCAACAGAGCATGGCATATAAAGTTGAGGCAGGATGAAGCTTCTCCCCCACATCAAGACTGAGCAAGGCATCCCACCATAGGCAATAGGTTCCAAAAAGCCAGCTCATGTGCCAGGGACAGATTCTGGTCCCACGGCTAGGGGCCACAAATAGACCAAACTACACAACTGTCACTGACATGCAGAGGGCCTAGGTCAGTCCCATACAGGCTCCCTGGCTGTCGGTCTAGAGTCAGTAGCTTCCATGAGCTCTGGCCAGCTGTCTCTGTGAGTTTTCTTGACCCCCCCCCCCCTTGCTTATATAATCCCTCCTTTCTCTCTCTTCTACTGGACTTCCAGAGCTCTGCCCAGTGCTTGGCTGTGGATCTCCACATCTGCTTCCATCAGTTACTGGATGAAGGTTCTATGATGACAATTAAGGTAGTCACCAATCTGATTACAGGAGATGGCCAGTTCAGGCACCCTCTCCACTATTGCTAGGAGTCTTAGCTGGGGGTCATTCTTATAGATTCCTGGGAGTTTCTCTGGCACCATGTTTCTCCCTAACCCCATAATGGTCACCTCTATCAAGATATCTCTTTCATTGCTCTGCCTCTCCATCCCTCCCCTAACTCGACCATCCTGATCCCTCATGTTCCCATCTTCCATCCCCTCCTCTCTAAACCCCTCCTGCCCCCAGTTTACCCAGGAGATCTCATCAAAATAATTATTTATTGTTTCCCTTCCCAGGGCAATCCATACATCCCTCTTAGGATCTTCCTTGTTACCTAGTTTCTCTTGGGCTGTGAATTATAGCCTGGTTATCCTTTGCTTTACATCTACTATCCACTTATGACCGAGTACATACCATTTTTATCTTTCTGAGTGTGGGTTACCTCACTCAGGAAGATTTTTTCTGGTTTCATCTGTTTGCCTGAAAATTTCATGATACTGTTTTTTACTGCTGAGTAGTTCTTCATTGTGTATATGTATCACATTTTCTTTATGCATTCTTCGGTTGAGGGACATCTAGGTTGTTTCCAGTTTCTGGCTATTACAAATAATGCTGCTATGAACATAGTTCAGCAAGTGTCCTTGTGGTATGATTGAGCATCCTTTGGGTATATGCCCAAGAGTGGTATCACTGGGTCTTAAGGTAGATTGATTTCCAATTTTCTGAGAAAGTGGCATACTGATTTCCAAAGTGGCTGTACAAGTTTTCATTCCCACCACAGCAGTGAAGGAGTGTTTCCCTTACTCCACATCCTCTCCAACATAGGCTGTCATTAAGAGTTTTTTATTTTAGTCATTCTGACAGGTGTAAGATGGTATCTCAGAGTCGTTTTGATTTGCATTTCCCTGATAACTAAGAATGTTGAACAATTCTTTAAGTGTATCTTGGCCATTTCAGATTCTTCTGTTGAGAATTCTCTTTTTAAATCTGTACCCCATTTTTAATTGGATTATTTGTTATTTTGATGTTTAGCTTCTTAAGTTCTTTATATATTTGAGAGATTAGCCCTCTGTCAGATGTGAGGTTGGTGAAGATCTTTTCCCATTCTGTAGACTGCTTTTTTTTTTTCTTACTGACAGTGTCCTTTGCCTTACAGAAGCTTTTCAGTTTCAAAAGGTCCCATTTACTAATTATCGATCTCAGTTTCTATGCTACTGGTGTTATATTCAGAAAGTAGTCTCTTGTGCCAATGTGTTTAAGGCTACTTCACACTTTCTATTCTATCAGGTTCAGTGTAACTAGATATATGTTGAGGTTTTTGATCAACTTGGACTTGAGTTTTGTGCAAGGTGATAGATATGGATCTATTTGCTTTCTTCTACACGTTGACATCCAGTTATGCCTGCACCATTTGTTGAGGATGCTTTCTTTTTTCCACTATATATTTTTGGCTTCTTTGTCAAAAGTCAGGTGTTCATAGGTGTATGGATTTATGTCAGGGTCTTCAATTCGATTCCATTGATCCATGTGTCTGTTTTTATGCCAATACCAAACTGTTTTTATTATTATAGCTCTATAGTAGAGCTTGAAGTCAGGCATGGTGATACTTCTGGAAGTTCCTCTATTGTACAAGATTGTTTTGGCTATCCTGGGTTTTTTGTTTTTCCCGTATGAAGTTGAATATTGTTTTCTCAAGGTCTGTGAAGAATTATGTTGGGATTTTGGTGGGGATTACATTGAATCTGTAGGTTGCTTTTGGTAAAAAGTGCCTGTTTTACTATGTTAATCCTATCTATTTAAGAGCATGGGAGATCTTTCCATTTTCTGATATCTTTCTTCAAAGACTTAAAGTTCTTGCCATACAGGTCCTTTACTCATTTTGGTTAGAGTTACCCCAAGATAGTTTATATTATCTGTGGCTATTGTAAAGGGTATTGTTCCTCTGATTTCTTTCTCAGCCCATTTATCATTTATATCTAGGAGGACTACTGATTATTTTGAGTTAATCTTGTATCCTGCCGCATTATTGAACATGTTTATCAGCTGTAGGAGTTCCCTGGTAGAGTTTTGGGGATCACTTATGTATACTATCATATCATCTTCAAATAGTAAAAGTTTGACTTCTTCCTTTCCAATTTGTATCCCCTTGATCTCCTTTTGTTGTCTTATTGCTCTAGCTCGAACTTCAAGTACTATATTGAATAGATATGGAGAGAGTGAACAGCTTTGTCTTGTTCCTGATTTTAGTGGAATCGCTTCGAGTTTCTCCCCATTTAGTTTGATGTTGGCCTTTGGCTTGCTGTATTTTGCCTTTGTTATGTTTAGGTATGTTCCTTGTATCCCTGATCTCTCTAGGACCTTTAACATGAAGGGGTGTTGGGTTTGTCAAAGGCTTTTTCAGAATCTAATGGGATGATCATGCGTTTTTTTTTCTTTCAATTTGTTTATATGATGGATTACATCGACAGATTTTTGTATATTGAACCATCCCTGCATCTTCTTCAATCACCCAACCTTTTCCTTTTTATGGCTTTCCTTTCCCATTTGAATAAATTCTTTGACCAAAATCTTGTCGGCACTTTTCATACTATCCTCCCACCAACAAACCCCATCTCAAGGCCATACATAAGAAATCCTATTGTTTCTACCTGAAAAAGCATAGCCCTATGTGACACAGTGGTTTCATTTTGATGATCACTGCTCACAGTCATGGTGCCTAGGCACTTGAAATTGCCCAGTTAGATGCAGTGTCCACCACTGAGTAACAAAAATCCCCACCAAGCTGGTTGGTTTCACACACAGAAAAATGCAGATGCTAGACCAGTTCAGTGGTTCAAGGTTTCTATGAATGCCATTATCTTTCCTTGGATTATTGTGGAGGATGATTTGCTGTTACCCCTGACATTGCATCTCTTCTTCTAGATTGAAATCATGTAGGAGAAAAAGAGGAAGGACTGATACCATTATATTGAGAAAACATAACTTTCCCAAAGACGCTGTGTATTAGTTAGGGTTTCTATTGCTGTGAAGAGACACCATGACCTTGGAAACTCTTATAAAGGAAAACATTTAATTGGGGTGGCTCGCTTACAGTTCAGAGGTTCCATTATCATCATGATAGGAGCATGGCAGCGTGCAGGCAGACATGGTGCTGGCAAAGTAGCTGAGAGTCCTACATCTTGCAGGCCACGGGAAGTCGACTGGGCAGTATCCCGAGCATCGGAAACCTCAAAGCCCATCTCTACAGTGACATACTTGCTCCAACAGAGCCATACCCACTCCAACAAAGCCACATCTATGAGATTATTGGGGCCAATTACATTCGATCTACCATATTCCACTCCCTGGCCCCCACAGGCTTGTAACAATAGCATCATGCAAAATGTGTTTAGTCCAAGTTCAAAAGTTCCCATAGTCTATCACAGCCTCAACAATGTTTTAAAGTCCAAAGTTCAGAGTCTCTTCTGAGATTCGTGCAATCTCTTAACTATAATCACCTGTAAAAATCAAAATCAAAAAGCAAATCACATATTTCAACATATAACGGCACAGGATATACATTACTGTTCCAAACATAGGGAAGGGAGCATAGCGAGGAATTACTGGACCAAAGCAAGATAAAAAACCAGCTGGGCAAACTCCAGACTCTGCATCTTCATGTCTGATGTGAAAACGCTTTTCAGATGTCGAACTCTGTTCCATTTCCTTGACTGCAACAACTTTTTTCTCTTGGGCTGGTTCCACTCTCTGTTAGCAGCTCTCCTCGGCAGGCATCCAATGACTCTGGCATCTCTTAACATCTTGGGTTCTTCAAGGGAATCCAGGCTTCAACTTTACAGCTTCACAAAATGGCTTGTCTACCAGACCTCCATTCAGGGACACCCCTGACACATGCCTGGCCTCAGCAGCTTTCCTTGGTCTCTGGTGCAAATTCCACAACCTGTTTCTTCTATCCTTAACTCTAAAGCCAGAACCACATGGCTGCTAACTTCTGCTGCTTGCTAGGGCTGGAACATGGCCCTTTCACCAGCTTTCTGGTGATCGTTACCTTCACTACATAAGCTTGGCTGTCCTTGAACTTGCTCTGTAGACCAGGTTAGCCTCAAACTCAGAGACCTGCCAGGCTCTGCCATCCAAATGCTGGGATTAAAAGTGTGTACCACCACACCAGGCTCTCAACTTTTTTTTAATTCCTTTACATAAATTGGAAACTTAGCTGGGTGGGATCTTGCCCTGAGGCCACCACTCCCTTTATTCCATTTCTTACTCTGCTTATCTCCTTGAACACAGGACTTAGCTCCATTCCACTTTCTGGTGCCCTTTTTCCCCTCAAATATTTTTCCTTGCTTAGCCTGCTCCTTTTCATTATAAATCTTTATCAGAGTTAACACTAATAATCACACCACAGAGTTTATACTAGGCTGTTTTGAGATTTCCTCTGCCAATAGTATTAATCCAAAACTCTTCACTTTAGCCTTAGGGATGGCTCTTCAGACAAGAGCAAAAAGAAGCCACTTTCTTTACCAAAATGTCTTAAGACCAGTGTCTAGGCCACATACTAACATTCTCCCCTGAAACCTCTTGATCCCACAGTTCATCAGATCACACTCACCACCACTGTCTTCTATGCTCCTACTAGTATGGCCCATTAAGCAGCACCTAAAGTCTACATTACTCCAAACAAAAACATGGTCAGTCCTATGACAGCAATACCCTAGTCCTTGGTACCAACTTTTTAGGGTTTCTATTGCTGTGAAGAGACACCATGACCTTGGAAACTCTTATAAAGGAAAACATTTAATTGGGGTGGCTTGCAGTTCAGAGGTTCAGTCCATTATCATCATGGCAGGAGCATGGCATCATGTAGGCAGACATGGTGCTGGACAAGTAGCTCAGAGTCCTACATCTTACAGGCCACAGGAAGGCAACTGAAACACTGGGCGGCAGTAACCTGAGCATAGGAAACCTCAGAGCCTGCCCCCATAGTGACATACTTGCTCCAACGGGGATATACCTACTCCCACAAAGCCACACCTCCTAATAGTGCCACTCCCTATGAGATTATAGGGTCCAATTACATTCAATCTACCACACCCTGCATGCCTCACTGGGCCCTACAGGCTACACATGGCCACGCCCAACAATAAGAAAAGTGGGAGATATAATTCCCAGCTGGTTCACTGATGTCCAGAATAATCTTGAGTTGCTTACAGTAAGGAAGAGGAAGTAGCTCCTGGGAAGCCCTGTTTCCTTTCCAATTCCCTTCTCACATACCATCTGATAGACAGCTGAGCCCCCTCAGGTAGCTTCCTGCTGTACTCTAAGTAGTTTTTATGCTTCCTAGCTATCATTGCTCTCCAACCTCAGCATCATATTGCCCTGTACTTACTGTGACCATCCCCTTCAGTCTCATTCTTCCTGGGTCCAACAAAGCCGTCTCCCACCTCAGAGCTTTCATACATTTGGTCCCCTCTGCCTGCCATGCTTTCCCCCTACTATGCATGCTGGAATCTCTCTCATCCTTTAGGCTTTAGTTGAAAGGCCCCTCCTCCTGGGAGGTCGTTCTTGTCCCTTTTCCTCTGATGGAGTTTCCATCACAGGACCTTTGCAGCACCTACCCAGGTGTATGACAGTTTGCTGGGCTTTGATAAGGGTCGTAAGAAGGGACATTACAGTCGTAGAGACAGACTCAGGAGGGAGTGAACTAGTACGCAATGGCTAAACTGCAAAACAGGTGAGAAGAAAGCCTGAAACAGCACATTCAGACATTGTTCATAGCCGTGTCTGGTAGACATCTGGAATCCCCGCACTGAGGAGGCTGAGGCGTGGGTGTGAGGCCAGCCTAGACTAGATAAGATCCTGTGTCAAAACAAAAAGGAAGGAGGGAATAGGAAGGGAGAAACTTTTCATAGTTAACAGGGTTTCAACCTGCACATGTAATGAATCAAATAAATCAAAGAAAACTTGCTGGCTGTGGTCTTATTGGAAATCAGTACGCCAGACCATAGTTAACAGGTTAGGGGCTATTAGGAGGGCTGAGCAAAACTCACCAGAGAAAGTGATGCTAGACTCTTCTCCTGTGTAACCTTCTGTAACTAGAGTTTTCCTGCCTTGCCCACAGTCAGGACAAATCTTTATCACCCGCCAGTCCCACAGCCGCTCAGACCCAACCAAGTAAACACAGGTACTTATATTGCTTACAAACTGTATGGCTGTGGCAGGCTTCTTGCTAACTGTTCTTATAGCTTAAATTAATCCATTTCCATAAATCTATACCTTGCCACGTGGCTCGTGACTTACCGGCATCGTCACATGTTGCTTGTCATGGTGGCGGCTGGCAGTGTCTCCCTCTGCCTTCCTGTTCTCTCAGTTCTCCTCTCTGTTAGTCCCGCCTATACTTCCTGCCTGGCCACTGGCCAATCAGTGTTTTATTTATTGACCAATCAGAGCAATTTGACATACAGACCATCCCACAGCAACCTTCCAACCACATTTAGGTTTATCACATACCCACCACCCTCTGGGAATCTCCCCTTAGCTCTACAATTTGGTTCTCAGTAGTATTTCAGTAGTGGACAGTTTTTAACAGACTGTGAAAACCCCAGCCAATGCTGACAGCTCTGTGCTGGCTGAGGAGTACATGCCCCATCTGGAGCATGGAGGACTTCACATGTATCCATGAAAGCCAGACTCTTCCAGGATGACTTGAAGACAGAGGTGGTATTATGTGTAGCCTGTGCTCAAATTAAGCAGAATACGAGGATTGCATGGCTCCATTAACAACCTCCATTTTCCATTCTCCTGTGTGTGCTTTGTACAACAATGACCACTCCCTGAATACCAAGAGAAGCAAACCTCACATCCACTGTGAAAATAATATCAGTGACCTCAATGGCCTGGTAGGCAATCTCAGCACTCTGTTGCCATGCTCTGCATGGCTCCAAGGATTGACCTAACTGGGGCAGGGAGGGGATGAAGAAATGACAGACACACAGATGTGGAAAACTGGAATTGAGTGGGCTGGGCTCTCTGACAGAACCATAGCACCTGGGAAGTTCAGCATGTTTATTATATACAGTTGGACCAGTAGGCAGAGTTATTGTATACAGCTGAACAAAGTGGCAGGTTTAGCTAATTTCAGTAGGAACAGGCTCTGTAGGAGAGCAGTCTTCAGATCATAAATAAGGAGAGGAAACTATGGGGGACATTTTCTGCACACACTCAACGTAGTCACTTGGACCAGAAGAAGGCTTTGCCACTCCCAAGGGGCATTGGGGTCCTTAACAAGGTCTTGCCCATGTCAACAACACACTCACTTGGGATTTCACAAGCTCCCTCCACCTTGTGAATGAGTCTATCACATCTCCTGACCTGAGCTGTCCTCTTTCTGTTGGGGTTTTGTTGGTATATCTCAATCACCCTCCTAGCTTCCCAGGCTTGGTTCAGTTATGGGAACCTGAATCTGGTGTTAATACCACATGACTTTCTAAGACAGTAACTGCCGATTGACATGTTTGCTGAGATTTCCAAAAGCAGAACCAGTCAAACCCATTCATCTGTATTAATAATATCCCTGGCAAACTCCACATGAATTGCATTTAGCTTTCTCACACAGAATGCGGTTGGGGTTGAGGAGCACTGATATTCAAATCACAGCTTACTTTCTTCTAGATGGTCTCTTTATTAGGCAGTAATCCCAAGTGCCCTCCCCCATGTACAAGGTTCCCAGTGCCTTTCTTCATAGCATCCCACTGCAGTCCATACAGGAAGCAGCCAGGAATGCTGGGAAATCGTTCTAAGACATCACAGAAGCAGATGTACTGACAGGCTAACTTATTCCAGCAAGTAAAGCAGACCTGACGTCATGATAGGAGGGTTTGCTTAGCAACTTCCAGGAGAGTCCAGTGCAGAACTCAAGGCATGGTGGGCTCCTGTGTGTATGTTGCTGGAAATAGCCGAGAGGTTGGGCAAGACGAAAGAAACTTCATACAGGAGTCCAGAATGCTGGACAAGGAGCATACACTCATCTCATTGGTTTGTTTGCCCTTGTCTTTTCTTCATGTGTGAAGCAAGCGCTCAGAGGATTGGTTCTGTTGCCAGCTAGCCATCTTGAAGAAAGAGATCAGTGACGCTTCTTGACTTTTAGCGTTTAATAGAAAATGAAAGAGTGTACACTGAGCACCTGCGGCTACCATCTAGCTTGGCTGGTGCTCCACTCTGCCAGCGTTTGCACGTCGTCTCACTCTGCTTTGGAGTCAACTAGACATTGTTTCCACCCAGGCTTTGCCTTAAAGTGTCAAGAACAGTAGCTATACTCAGCCCAGAGTTTGAGGTTTGTGACATTTCTTCACTTCTCACTTCTCTAGGGGATTGTCCTTGACTTGTGTCCTTGACTTGTGATCATGAATGTGCAGTTATCAGTTGAGGACCTCGGTCCATCCTGGTATGGCACTGGGGCTTTCTCTTCTCTTCTGAGCCAGCTAGAGTAGGAATGAAAGAAAAAGGAAAAGTGGCAGGCCTAGTGAGTCTAGTCACATGTCATCTTATCCTCAGGTCACATTTGTCTCACCTGGTTGTCAACTTCTCATTCTGTCTGTTTGGTAGAACTTGCCCACGTTTTCCTATTCATAGACTTTGGGGTTTTGATCTTTGCTTTTAAAAGATGTATGCTCCCTAGGGACTCCCAATAGGCCTGCCCACTTTGAGTTTTATCAGTCCCAAGGAAAGCTTGTCGTTTCAGAGATCTGGCTGAATCAGTTTGTAAGTCCAGGAGGCATGTGCCACCACATTCACATAGTAATATACATGCCAAGATGATCAGTTGTGCAATTCTTGTTACAACACACACACACATCTAACCAGTTACACATTCCGTGACTTTCCTTCCTGGCTTCTTTTCCAGCAAGCTTCCTGCTGAAAAAGAAAAAGGGGCAGAGTAGAGGAGGGCAGTGAGAAAGCAGGCAGCAACAGAAAGGGGCCTGTTGATATTAAATGAGGATTGCATGCCATACACATAAGTATGAATGAGAAGGAAAAACTCTAATGTCAGTGAAGGCCAAGAGTCGTACTTCTAATTGTCCTTTAATCTCTGACCCTTGGCCATCTGGATAGTTTGTTTTCTAGAGCCATGTCTGGTTTCTTTGTTTGTTTTAATAAAAACTGGAAATGCTCAGGGGAGGATACGATTATAGCTGTGAACTCAAGCTCACAGGAAGAGATGAAGGGCGACACTGGCAGCAGAGCAAATAGAAATGTTACTATCTGGTTAGAAATTGAAATACATACTTCCAGCATGCCCCCTTTTCACCCTATTCCAAACACTCTCTGCTGTCTCCTTGCCTGAAAGACTTCTCCTCCTTCATACCAGATTCAAAACCCACTGCCATTCAGGCTTCCTCCTTGAAGCCTGTCCAGTCCGTTAGGACCCACAGCCATACTCTCTACGTGAGTCCCTAACAACTGCTAATTATTTTATGTGCATCAAATTTATTTGTGTTCTTCTAGAATGATTTCATGGCAGAGATGCAA
This sequence comes from Peromyscus eremicus, assembly GCF_949786415.1. NCBI lineage: Eukaryota > Metazoa > Chordata > Mammalia > Rodentia > Cricetidae > Peromyscus > Peromyscus eremicus. The sequence goes on along the minus strand of NC_081425.1, from coordinate 44,671,488 downwards.
GCCAGGTGTACCTACCTCTTTCTTCTTACCTCCCCACAGCACTCTGGAGCTTGGACTGTTTGTAAAAGCACACAAAAGTCCTGAGCACAAGTGTCCATCGTTGACCAGTTGTAGAGGGAAGCACTGTTTGTAAAAGCACATGCACGCACACACAAACACACACGTATACACACACACACACACACACACACACACACACACACACACACACACACATACACAGTCCTGACTACAAGTGTCCATCATCCATCATTGACCAGTTATAGAGGGAGGCGAAGCTGGTGTTGGAAATTGGGCTGAAAACCAGTAACATCAGAACCTAGTATGAAGGTTTTCTAGTTTTGGTGTGTGTGTGTGTGTGTGTATAAATTGTGATCTCAACTGACTTAGCACTAAAATGGATTCTCTTTAAACTAGAGCACACAGAATACACATACGTTATGAGATAGTAGGATTATCTTGTTCTTACTAGTCTTTTTTTAGCCTTGCTACGGTAACTGTTTCAACCACCATACAGCCTAGTTTTGTACACTTAGGAGAGAAAGTGGCGCCAGTCACATCCTTGGTTTTCAAAACAGCAAATGATGGAGATGCCTTTGACTGGGTCTAAGGAGACGCTGGCTCTAATCTCAGCTCAAGCAGTAATTAGCCATATTCCCTCAGGAAAGTCTTCTCAGCCCTTAAGTCTCTGTGTCCTCCTTTCTGTGATGAAAAGGTGATTCCCTGAGGTTCCATCAAAGCCCCATAGCCTCACCATATGAACAACTTTGATCCTTGAGCGTTTCTGGATATCTAAAGGCAAGAGGCCTGGCAGGACCCACGGGATGACCAGTTCACCTCAGATGATGAGAGAAGAGAGGAGCAGGCAGTCGTTCCTGCATGTGCACCAATGCCTAGCTCTGGTGGCTGCCTCTGTGGAGCTGCTGTGAGTATCAGAAGTCACATTTCCACCATGAGAACATGTGCTCGGAGCCCTGCAGGTGTCAAAGCTGGTCAGAGTTATTGTCAGAAATGGCTCTGCAATACCCTGACATCCCCCCTGTCACGTCCTCATCTGTCTTCTCAGCTGAAATTGTAAAAAGCCTCTACTGTTGGAATGAATGATTAAAATCATCCCACAAATATTTGCTGGAGTGCTGTTAAGTGCCAGGTCATATGCTAAGTGCCCGGATGAAATATGAGGGTTTCTGACCTCTGTGCAGACGTGGTCCCCCTTATAGGCAGATTGGTGTCCTCCCCCACATTTCTTCTGCCTCAAAAGCTCTCTCTGAAATCATTTACTTCTCAGGAACATCTTGGGCTAAATGTTTTTTATTTCCACCAAGGGAAATTTGGTTGCTGTGTCCCCTGCTGTCGAAAAAGAATTTTATGAAGTGTTAAAATGTTTTCCCATGTCTGGAGAAGTCATTGCCATAGCTCATCTGAGGGAAGGGGGTAAAAAAAATCTCTGTAACGCCTCAGCAACTTGACAGCTTTTCCATTTCTCGTCAAAATCATGCTGATAGCCATTATTTACTAATGCATTAAATGCTCAAAATATTATTTCCACTAAAAAGAAAATAGAAAGAAGAAAAGAAAACACATCCTTTGATCTCAGGGAATAAATATCCAAAGAAAATAATGTCTGAAGGCTTCCAAATGAAGGAGAAGCACCAAATGTTCTATTTCTCACAGTACCAAAACTGACAGAAGATACTAAAAGCTTGCCACAACTGAGTGGACCCTTTTTAGTATCTTTCTTTTCAATTTTACCAAAAATACAATTCTAAGTTAAAAAAAAAAAAACTTTTTTTAATCGTGTACACACACGCACACACACACGTGTGTGTGCGCGCGGGTACATACCCACACAGACAGAGACACACACAGAGTGAGAACAATTAAGCCTTACCCTCTAGAACAAACAAGAACTAGGGAAGGCTCCATTTCAAGATTCAGTGTGCTCCATTATCATTAATGAAGCAGCAGCTCAGGAAAGACAGCTTTTATCTAGTACTAAAACCCGGTAGCTTGATAGGTGCCCAGTCTTGAGACTGAACAAAAGGCTTCTGTCGAGTGTGGGCGGGGCTTTCTGTTAGTGGCTTAGGGAACAGATCTTGGCTACTTTGGACAAAAGCCACAAAAATGTTTTTTCTGCAAAAATTTGTTTAAAAGGAAGACATTCAAAGTGAGAACAAGCCACTGCGAGACAGATGATGTGTTCTTGAGGCAAAGAGTGCATCTTCGCGTCCTTTTGCCAAAGGAAGAAATCATCCCAGGAGGAGTGTGGGAGTAGCTGGAATGTGAGTGGATTTCCCTGAGACCTAAACAGAGCAGATTCAGAACCCACGCAGCACAAAGTGTGCTGACCCTGACCCAGAGATTTCCAGCACTTGACAGCAGATTTGGTATTACCTACTGTGGTGGTTCTCAACCTGTGGGCCATGACCCTTTCACAAGCGTCTCCTGAAACCATCAGGAAGCACAGATATTTGCATTACAATTCATAACAATGGCAAAGTTACAGTTATGAAGTGGCAACAAAAATAATTTTATGGTTGGGGTCACCACAGCATGAGGAACCATATTAAAGGGTTGTGGCATTAGGAAGGCAGAGGGAATGGGGGAGAAGGGCAAGGCCTGCCTGAGCCACGTGCTCAAGTGGGCTAGTGTCCCTTCAATTCTCGTAGAGTCTTTCAGAGCCAGTGGAGGCCCAAAAGAAAAATGAATCACTATTTGGGTGTCACAAGGATGAAAATGCTCTCAGAATCTAGCTTTGTCCTCTCCCTACAAGAGACCACACTCTTCACTGTACCCCAGCTACTGAGAAAAGGACCCATTTCCTGAGTCTGGACTCGCTAGGTTGTTTGTGAAGGAAGCTGCAAATGTGGGTGTTGGTGGAATGGAATTTGGTTGATACATGATTCGTTCCTTCTTCCACCTGTCAAGAAAAGCCAGCCATAATGGCTTCTGACCTGTTGTTGGCCAGGAAGAGGAAAATAATGAGAGAGAACCAAACCAACCAACCAACCAAACAAAACATTTAGGGAGCATAATCGGAGAACAATTAACAGTAGCTCTCAAAACTAATAATCCCGATACTCCTTTTTCATAGCCACTGCCAGAATCTTTTAATAAAGATGTTTTTAGAAAGTTGTCAGAAACCGTGTCTGAACATGCTCATTGGAGCCTTATCAATGTAGACACAGGAGCAACTTCCAGGATACGGTGTAAGTGAGACAAAGCAAGACACAGGAGCAGTGTTAGCATTTGGTGAATGGGCTAGAAAGCTGCACACCTGTGCACTGTATGCATCCCTTCTTATCTTGCTGCCTGTGCCAGGATCTCCCAACATCCTTTGTTGTTAGAGGAGCTGGTGAAGGGGCTCACGCTCGGAAGGTAGTCTTTTACTGCTCACTTTGTTTCCTTTGTGTTATGTACATATATTACTTTTGTTGAGTCAGTGGTGGAAATCTAGTCAGAGAATTTGTGGGATTTATAAAGCCTTGGAAATGCCATATGTTGTAAGAACCCATTGCATGTTTAATCTCATGCAGTTTTCTTCTGGTGCTTCCTACAACGTTTGGATGTGTGCATTACAAAGGTGCCGTACCTTCACACAGCCTCTGGGATTGACCTAAGCGGGAGAGCAAGGGCATGAAGAAAGGGCAGACACAGAGACACAGAGAAAAGCTGGAAGCCCGTGGGTTGGGCTCTCTGACAGAGCTGCAGCACCTGGGAAACTCAGTGTGTTTATTATATGCAGTTGAACAGGAGGTGGTGGTTTCATACACCACTGAACAGAAGGCAGAGTTATTATATACTGATAAACAAGAAGGTAGGATTCATATATATATATACACACACACACACACACATATATATAAACAAGAAGGTAGGATTCGTGTATATATATATATATATATATATATATATATATATATATATAAAAACAAGAAGGTAGGATGTGTGTGTGTGTGTGTAAACAAAAAGGTAGGATTCTTATATACAGCTGAACAAGGAGGCAGGTTTAGCTAATCACAGTAGGAACAGGCTCTTTAGGGGAGGAGCCTTCCGGGAGGAAAAAGCTATGGTGGACATTTTCTGTACACACCGTCAACATCAGTGCTCATACAGAAGGAAGTCTTTGCCATTCCTCTCAGCCTCATCTGAGGAAGACTTTGCTGCTCCCAAGATGCTGGGGCACAGGGGCCTTTGACATGGCCGTACCTGTGTCAACAGCATACTTTCACACTCAGACTTCACCTGCTCCCTACATAGGGGGTCTGAAGTTCACCTTACTGAAGTAGAATTTGTACAGATCTTTATGTCATTGCCTGCCTAATATCTTTGTATTTATTTGAGCAGTTTGACCATTTCCTGCTTGCTTAGAATTTGCCAAACCAAGATCCTCCTGTTTTTTAAAATATTTTTTCAGTATCCCATTCCTTAAAAGAAACCCCTGTTGTGCCTCATCTAACCAGGCAGTTGAGAAATCAAGATTGAGGCTGGGATTTTTGGGGTTCAAGTGTCACATGATGGCCTTCTGAGTCATCTCAAGACAAAGCCCCTAACTGCCCTGTCCTTCCTCAACTTGGAAGTGCAGTCCAGGCCTCTTTCGCACATTGCTGCCATGGTCTCCTGCTTCCCTGGCTATCATCCAAGCAGCTCCTCCTCTCAGGCACCAGCTGAGGACCATGAAGGAGTCAGGAGTTTCCACACCTGACCTCTTCCACATGGCCAGTGCTTACTGCTCTCCTTGGATATCTGGTAGACCTCTGGGTGCCGGTCATGAGACTGCAATCGGTGATGGCATTCTCTCTCTGGCAAGTCTCCCACCTATGGCCAATGCACACCAGTTCTACCACTCCATCTAAAGCCTCATTTCTTCTTTTGTCCCTCCTTCCCATGAAGAATTCCCCGCCCCCAGCTTTTAGCATTTAAAGACAACAATAACAAGCTAGGCGAGGGAGGTCAACTATTTCATTTGATATATGCCTTTGAAAATCCCTTCTGAGCTATTCATGGAGGATTTGGAAATATGTTATCCCTTAAAAGCCAAAAAGGGAATTCTTCTGAAACCTACAGAGTTAAGGCTCTATCATGAGCCTGATAGCATTAAAAACAAAAATTAGGCTTGCAAGATTTGTTTGAGGTGCTTTATGTAGGAAAGCCTGCTGCCGGGAAGAATGTAATCAGTTGCTCCAGATATTTGGGCCACTAAATGGATTTAAGTCCTTTTCACAGCTGTGTAGCTGCAGCACGGGATATATTGGAGGTACCAGGGCTGTGGGGGAGAATGCAGTGAAGGAGAAAGGACTATATTCTTGCTAGGTACCTGCCTTTCCATCTCAGTGCTTTCAATACTTCTCTGTCCCATGCTAAAAATTCAAAGATCTCATACAGCCCCAGCATCTGACATCTGCATCGGATGCTCTGCTTTTCCTCCAGAGCGTTTGTTTAAATGGAGTCTATGTCTCCATACATGAATGTCCTGTTTTAAGCAAAGCTCCTCTTCCTCAAGAAGGCTAAACACAAGTGCCTCTCATGATAGTTCATAAAGAAAATCTTGGAATTCAAGGCCACACTCTGTTCCTGCTGAGGAGGCCCAGGGGAATGCCACCATCACTCTCTAGTGCCTCTGCTTTGGGGCTGGGAGATCCCTTGCAAGGGAGGATGCCAGATGGCCAAGACATTGGAAGTGGGTTCCTATGCCCAGCAAGACCTCATGTAACATGAAATGGTGCCAGAGGAAGCCCAAGATGCACGGAGTGGAAGAGACATGAAGATAGGTGTAGAGACTCTGAAAGATGGAGGCCTTCGGTTAGAACAGCAACCATAAGTAACCCAAAGACTGCTCTGGAAGGATAGAGGGCTGAGAAGAGAGAACAGTGACTTGGACTGTTGACTACTCACCTGGAGTCAGGAAGCTTCTACTGGGCTCAGCCAGGTTCAAGCACCACATACTGAATTTACAAACACATACCCTTTGCCAGCTCCAGTTGGTCTGGTCCATCAGTCCCTATGAAGGACAACCATGTACATCACAGCAGGAAAGATGACACAGAACAGCCTCCAAAATTAAGGACACTTTTACTTGGGGAAATTATATTCTGCCTGGTGGGGTCACCTTAAATTGACCCATTGGAGATCACAGATTCTGATGTGCAACCAATCAATCCTACTATGAGAGTGGCTGCTACAGGAAGAATAGGGGGTGAGCCATGCTGCTAGACTGCTGTCCAGTGGCCCAACGTGGGTATTTTAACTGAAGTTCATTACAGTTCCAAGACATTGAAATGAAATGCTTAAGACTTTGGGGTCAAGTTCATGATGCAGTTTTCTTGGAAGCTGCTTGCTGAGATGTGCACATAACCCTCCAATAGACTCCTTTAGTGCATGTAATTTAGTGTTTTTGGCGTATTCCCTTAGGCTTGCAATCACCATCAGTCAGTTGTAGAACAGGGTCATCTCTTTAAACAATTCCTTGTAATTGTTTAAACAAACGTTGTAATTGTAGCTGTCCTTTATCCTTCTCCCAAACCAGAGACAAACACCTCCTTTCTATGTGGTTAGTTCCTTCTTCTGGACATTTATGTGGAGGGAATTGTCATCTGTGGTCTTGATGATTAACTTTACTAACCAAGCATAGTTTTCTCTAGGGATATCTGTCCTGTAATAAGTATCAATACTTCATGATTTTCCATGAATTTCTATTCAACATTGTGGTATACCAATTTTCAATTAATACATTACTTCATATCCTTTCATATTCTCTTTGGGTATTCTGAGTGAGGTTGTTATCAGTATTTTTTAAAGTAGTTAATTAAGTTACTTTATCAAGAAAGAAGTCTGTTCTACACCCAGCAGATGTCCAAACATCTGGGGATAGGGGAAAGCACAAGAGAAGATTTATAAACTATTTAGTTTTGAAGAAATGGTCTTCTTTGTGTGTCTATATGTATGTATATGCATATGTATGTATTTTGCCTACATGTATGTCTGTGTACCACCTGCATGCCTGGTGCCTATGGAAGCCAGAGGAGGGTGTCAGATCCTCTGGGACTAGGAGTGACAGACAGTTGTGAACCATGTGGGTACTGGGAATCGAACCCTGTCCTCTGAAAGAACAGCCAGTGATTTGGGGGCCAACTCTCACCCCCAAGAAGTGGTTTTTAACATTGAAGTACAACTATGTCTGTGTGCATGTTGTGTGTCTGAATGTGTCTGTACATGTGCACATACATAGCTCATGGGATAATCACAAGAGGGATTTACAGCCACACAGGGTAATTGACAGTGTTGTTAAGGCTATGTGCCCCTTTCTTCTGTTTGTGTCAGCCTGCTGGGCAGAGTAGGCACTCTGGGATGGCATCTAATGAAGACTGGCATCCCTGCAAGCTTCCGGAGGGTTCATCACTGACTTTCCTCATGGTCCTCAGAAAACCCAGTTTATACAGAACACAAAGCAGAGGGTAGGCAAGAGTTGCAAGACGGGCCTGGCAGATCTACATTTTCTGACTGAAAGCTGAGTCAATAATAGTTCCAAAGTACCAGGGATATGCTTTGTTTTTTTGTTTTTAATAAGTAGCACTCATGTTACAGGATTTAAGCTTCTTATCTGAAACAGAAGCCTGGAGTCCTTCTTGCCTCACAGGCTGCCAAGGTGGCAAAGGCATCCTATAGTGTCCCGACCCAAGTGTGTTCTCCCTACAGCACAGCTGTCTGAGCTGCGGTTTTGAATAAGTGCCGGCCACCCTGTGCTGCCTGTATCCCTTCCTCTGAGAAGTGAAGTTGTGGGTACCCGTTAGTAATTACTTGTGGCTTTGAGCAGTGTGAATAAAGCCAGGGAAGCATTAAGTGGTCATGTGGATCACAGACTTGAGTCTTTCTCAGAGACAATGGATGACATATGGTCTTCACCTGGGACATCAAGATTAGCACCATCCTGGTTTGTGGTTTTAAAGCCATGCTATCTTTGCATCACGTTCATTGGGACATTCTCTTTGAAATGTTTTCCCCTAATGATGGATTCATACTCACCCTAGCTCCCTTTCATGGGCCTGAACACTTTTGTGTATAAGACAAATGTCTCGCTCAGAAGGTATCTACAGAAACAGGAGACTGAACTGGGCAATGTAAATGCTGTGAGAGTGGTTTTCAAACCCAAGTTGAGTTGTACCATTTTTACCTTTCTGAGTTGGTGGTGGTGGTGGTGGTGGTGGTGTGTGTGTGTGAGGTGTGTGTGTGTGTGTGTGTGTGTGTGTGACTATGAGGTAGGAAATGTAAAAATCTCATAAGAAAAGGATATAATTAAATCCCATCTAGTTTTCCTTTTAATTAATTATCCTATAAGAGATTGAGAGAATGCCCAGAGAATTTGAAGCCTATCTTAGAATTCTGGCATCTTTCTGAACCTCCATTCATAGTTCAGCCCCTTTTGGGTAGCCTTCAGCAAATACTCAAGATCAATACGTCCCAGAGCCAGTTCCCTGTCTTTTTTACTTAGACCTCCATCTGTGCTTGTTCTCTGTGTTTCTGATACTCATCCCAAACTTGAGTCAGCCTGGCTCCTCCATCTCCTCCCCACATCCTCTTCGCAAGTCGCCCCCTTGCTGCTTCCTATCAGACGGCTGCTCACCCATCCCTTCGTTCAGAGCTGCTGCTGTGACTCAGGCCTCTCCATGTCCCCCACACCACTCACAATGGCACATGTCCCCTGACCTATGGCAGCAACTGCGTGGCCTGGATTAACACATAGTCTTTCCCCGTTTCTTCTCTCATGGCCTTAGCCTCTTCCCCTCCAGCTCCTTCCATGGAAAGTCCTTTTACAGCTCCAACCTTGCAGACTTCTCTCCTGAGCAAGTCACCAGCTAAGGCCTGGCAAAATACTGCCGCCTTCATGACAGGATCCCTTATTCCATGATCCCGACTTAGCTACTCTACTCTGTTTTCCTCAAAGTGGTCTAACATACTTCTCTTGTACAGAATCATTATCTGCTTTCACTTCTTTATCATCTCCAAGACTTGGATCACATCAGAAAACAATAATATCTAATGTGTACATTTCTAGTAATCAGCTGTCTGGTACTTGACCAGCTCCCCAGGTGTTTGTTGAATGAATGAATGAATGAATGAATGAATGAATTTACTTCATGGCCTCAAATAAAGTAATCAAGTCCTCTAACTGACTAAGGCACATACCTTCAGTCAGCAAACCTACCTAAGTATACACGGTGTTTTCTCCTTTAACCTATACCATAGTGAGCCAGACTTTAGCTTCTGTTTCATTCTGTCCTCCATGTTCGTTAGTGGCATATCTCCCCTTCAGACCCTCCTCCATTTATGAATAGGCATCATTTACTCTTTAATGTAGCGTCTTCATTAAGAGTCTTCTCTAGCAAAGAGCAGAATTTTGATTATCACCACCCAAATACTACCCCTGAACACCATAGCGTTTCCTCTTCTAAATGATACCAGTCGAAGAGCTTTGCTGTTTAAAGCCACGGAGCCTCGTGGTCACCAGCCCTGCCGGTTGGCTTTGTCTGAGATGACTTCTGGCTTCTGCGGGCTGACGCTGCAAGGACAGCTGAAATACCACTGATCCCAGCCTGCAAGTAGATAAAGCAAGTGGGGAGCCCGGGTGGCCACAGCATGCTGCACACTGAGGGCAAAGGCCAGATGAAGCCAGCACTTAGGGTCGCTCTGGGTGACAAGCCTAAAAGCCTATTCGTCTGGGTGAGGCATAGCAGGGCTGCCACAGAAGCACCAGAAGAATGTAAACCACCTCTGTGGAAAATGTTCTTGTTAAAACTGAGAGAAACAGATTCATAATATAATATGAAAATGGAGTTTTCTAGATAAGTTTACAATTGAGGTTCCTCTCAGGGAGAAAATAGCAAATACAAACATTCCATGTGAAAATACCTGGAGATCGAGGCCAAGAAGTATTTATTAGCATTGTAGGAAATATTCACACCATCATGGGAATGGAACACATCTTACTTCCCTCTAGCACAGTGGTTCTCAGCCTTCCTAATGCTGCAGCCCTTTAATACAGTTCTTCATGTTGTGGTGACCCCCAACCATAAAATTATTTTCATTGCTGCTTGATAACTGTAATTTTGCTACTGTTATGAATCATAATGTAAATATCTGATATGCAGGATATCTGATATGTGGCTCCTGTGAAAGGGTCATTCGACCTTCCCCCAAAGGGGTCATGACCCATAGGTTGAGAACTGCTGCTCTAGCACATCATGTTGCTCATTTTGTGTGCTAATTTTTTGCCACTGAAGGTCACTCGCCTTTGGGGGCTTTGCTATCATGACATTTTTTTGGATGCCTGAAGATGTGGAAGAGAATTGAAGCCCTCTTTTTTATAATAGAGCCTCAAGAATCACTTAGGAGTTATGGGATACAGTGCTAGCATCCTTAAGAAGTGAACTCAATATTTAGAAGTTCAGGTTTAATCATGTGACTGACTCAATGCACTAGTTTCCTTAATCCCATGCTTACCAGATCAATAACTACTCAGGCAAGACTGAGTCTATAGTTTGTTAGCTCCATACCTAACATCCTGTAAGACCCCATCCCTTCCTCATCCCTTTCACAGTCCCTCAACATTTACCATCCAAATAGCACTGTTCCTGGTGGTAGCAGAATTAATCAATGAAGTCAAGGTGATAGAATTAAAACCCCAAATGGTGTGAGAGTCAGGAGGGGATGCTTATGAAAGTTATTGTGGGACACCAGAAGATAGGGGATTGATTCAATAAAGAATGGAGAACCACCTATGGTACTGAAGTCAGACTCAAGACTCGAGCTGCTGCTCAGGTGAGCTTTGGTCTGTCTTCACAAGAAATGAGTAGCACCTATTACCAGCCAATGGGCAGGAGGACTGGCTTGAGTCCTTAGAGAAAAAAAAAACAGGGTGGGGGGAGCTGGTTCTAGAGGCTGAGGAAGCTATAACACAATGATTCATGGCCCCAGTTTGGACCTTGGACACAGTAGTGTCTTCAGCGGGTTGTACTTAAGCCCTTGAGATGGAGAACAAAGAAAATTGATACATGTTTGATTCTTGGTCTTCAGACGCTCCACCCTAATTTTACTCTGAAGCCCCTAGCCAGGCAGGACTTTATATGACCTTTATTTGTATGACAGTAGCAGGGTCTGTATATCTATAGATCTAGGTCTATAATCTGCCCTATCAGATTTATAAACAACAACTAAAGGATGCTCCGAGGTAGATGCCCATGATCCTTTCCCCAGTCATCTATAGAATTCGTTCTAACCTAAAGTTATGGAGACAAACTTGAAGGGAGACATCCCCAACCTTGCTAAAATGTAAGTACAAAAAGGCACAAATTGGATGGATATTGATGATGTTGTTTCTACTGTGACATCATCCATAGACTCCTAGTGTCTTTGCTTTGCTTCCCTATAGTGATCACAACATAAATTACTTGTCTTGTTTGACTTCCTTGTTCACCAAAGTTGAGCAGATTGTGGCCGTTTTCAACGCTTCTACCAGACAAAAAGCCTGGGACCATTTCTCGAAAGCTCAGCGCAAGAACATAGACATTTGGCGAAAGCATTCTGAGGTTGGTGATTTTACTGTTATTTTCTAACCACCATCACACAGCTGGATTGGCAGAGAATAGAGTGGCTGTAGCCGTTAATGGTTTTGTTACAGCGGGCAGTCCTTTGCCATCGCCCTGTCTCATTGTCCCCTCCATAGCCAGCTCTACTTCGTTTCTTGTCCAGAAAAGCAGCTGGCTTCACACTTAGAACAATTTTCTCTCCTCTCCAAGGGAGAGAAGCATCTTTCCCATTCATAGTAAAGAGCTTGCTCAGAAACAAACCAAGACGCTTTACCTACAATTAGACTGAAATATATATGTATAAGCCAATTTAGAAAACTAATCGTTAAGTACGGAGCTTTTCTTCCGCGATCTATGTGGTGATGACAGTTGGCTCTTTGGGCTTGAAACGGCAAGTACGCCTTCCTCTCCATATCTTCTTGTCATCAGCCATGCCTGGTCCACTGGGCTAGCCAGGAGGTTCTGTCACATCTCTCCCCAGAGCAAAACTCACGATGGGGGCAAATGTCCAGGCTAGCTGAGTTCACAGCATCAATGCATGTGTGAAGTGTGAGTATCTCCTGCCAAGGAAAGAGGTCACAACTTGACTTTCCTTGCTACCTAGACAGGCCCAACTGTGTCCTTAGTCATTGGTCATCCAGCTGTTAATTTTGACTCCACCTGTAGTGTACGCTTTGAACCTGTAATGTAAAAGTAAGTATTCCGTCTTCCTTTGCTTCTTTTTAAGTGAGAGAATGGTTTTCATTTGGATGCCTCTTCATTCCTAGCATGTTAATATTAAAGTTCTCTAAAAGACACTCCCCTCTTTCAAAACTCACAAAGTTATAGAAGGTAAGGTTTATTTATGTAATGGTTTTGGCTCACACTTGGAGAAATAAGTATTTTATGAAGAGTTTGAGGAAACACAAAGTCCTATGACATCAATCATCCGGGTAGCATTTTAAGTGCCCATTAACTAATGCTAAATTGCAGTTGAATACCAATGGTACTACATGTAATATCCACATGAATACTAAATAGATCCTTTATTGTTGCTGTTATTATGGCGAATGCTGAATAACTTCACAGTAATGGGCTGCTGGAAACACTAGTGTAGTTGTCTGGTAAGGGCATGTTTAAGTGGAGTTCACTAGCCTAAGAAGATGGCTGGTGACTGATCCAGCTCACGTCCACTCTTGGGGATTGTGAGGTGGAGGTAGGATTTCTCTTGAATTTTTCAAGGGCTCCCAAAAAAAAGGAAGGGTGTGTTTAGTTGATTTTCTCTGACACCAACATGCAACCCAAGTCAAAGTTGATTTTCTAGAAGGGGAAATAAAAAGAGGCCTCTGTTTTATGGTACAGTATGAACACTCAAATTGGAGTCTAAATTATGATTCAATGATGATTCAGATTTGGGAATGGAGAACCTTTGGATTTTTTAAAAATTCAGATAAAATCAAGTGTAACTAAGGATATTTTAACAGATACCCATAAGTGCTAGGATGCTGAAACTATGTGGGCACACAAAGGCTTCTTGCTTTCTCAGTCCTTAGAGATGGAATGGAGACTCCAGAGGGATGGAACGTCACCCTCAAAAGCCCCTCCTGCCACTTCCAACCTTATCTTTTGGAAAACAGAATTCTAAATTACCTCTTATTTTCTCTCCTACATGTTGCTTAATTGATTAAATACCAGTTAGTAATTTAACATTGTGGATGATTTCTCAGTTGGCATATAAGCTTGATAATTGGCTTGATTTTTTTCTGCATTCCCATGTACAGCATCTGTTAATTACCTGCAACACCTCTACAGATTTATTAGAGTGTGTTAGTGATTTACTGCTGAACCACGGGCACCTTGTGGAAACACCCTAGTTCCCCTCCCTCCAGTATTTTCCCTTTACACCACCTTCCCCACAAAACAACTGTCATATGACAGTTTGTCATTAATTGCAGAACTAAGCAACTGCCCTTACAGCCTTGTTTATTCTTTCCACCTGGTTTTTCCTTGTTTGGGTTTTTTTTCAAGCTACCTCTTTGGGAATTGGGCTCTTCATCAATAGAAAAATTAGCTGTCCATTGCCCAGAAATGTCCCCACGAATCACCCGTGGTATCTACCTCCAAGAGCTGGTAGACAGATTCAGCCCCTCTAGATGGCATGGTTACAAAGGGAGGTGGTGTTTATTGTCCCAGTGGTCTCCAGGGACTGTTCTGTGGCTGTCTGCCTTCCTGTTTCCCTGTCCTCCACAAGGGTGATTTCTTGGGTGCAGAGGTATGCATTAGCATAGGTTGACAATGAAGAGTTTCCTTCCACCCTGCTGCAGTTCAAATCTGTGAGCTAAGGAAGGACTTCCAAAGCCAGGGCAGCAAATGCACATCCGCTGAGTGGGCAGTAGTCATGCCCCAATAAATTGATGGAATTGTTTACTTTTATTGTTACTCATAGACTTACTATACAGTAAAATTATCTTAGTATTTGACTTTTAATTAGAGGCCTTTAAAAGAGGAAAACAGAACAATGGAGGCTTTTCTCTGTTCTAAGTCTTTGTGAGAACAGTACATGCTCTGAGAACAGAAGGCTTCGCAATTCCATAATACACAGCTGGGTATAAAATGATGATATAGCCAATTACGGTAAACAATTACATCATTCTGCTTTTTAGGAACATTGGTAAGGATTTTATGTGTAATTTGGTACCTTTTACAATGGATTTCCTAACATACCATTGCAGCCAAATACCCTTGTCTTAATATTATCCCCCTTTATGGGTGTGTAGGCAGAAGCTCAGTGAAATTTCCTGACTTGATTTCAGCCACTGCCCTAGTCACTAGACATGGCAGGTCCTCAGATCTGTGGTTATAAAACCAGTGCTTAAGCCATCGCCACCACAGAACTACAGCCCCGTGAACACGGTAACAGGCTATAAAAGAGAAGACCTCTCTGTATTTATTTGATTCAGCATCTTTTGAATTTTATGTCGTGAATATATGAATGGCATGAATGTTTGGATAAATCATATTCAGGCACATACATAGCAGCTCAACACAGTGTCTAGCATGAGACCAAGAGTCTTTCACATGCAGGGCCATGGAAATGGCTCAGTCTGTAACCAAACATGAGAACATAAGTTCAGATCCCTGGCATTCCTATAAATAACTACATTGGAGTACACTTGTGATTCAGAGCTGGAGAAGTGAAGACAGGAAGTGTCTAGAGCTTTATGGTCACCCAGTCTAGCTGAGTCAGTGAGAGACCCTGTACAAAGAAAGTAAGGTGAAGAAGAAGTGAGAAAAACACCTACTTCAATTTCTGGACACACACACACACACACACACACACACACACACACACACACACGTGTGCGCGTGCATGCCACATATATACTAAAGTCTTCTAAATGCCTTAATTCATTTCCTCCTGTAAAGCATTAGTACCACAATGTTCCAGTAAGCAAATTGAGCAAATAGTTGTGTAGTAGTATTCTTAAAGCTATACTAGGACCAAACTGAATGCAGCCTCCTTAAAATCCCATTGCCCACATCTTTGCTAGCAGTTGATGTAACTTCTGTGTGCCATCTATGTAACAACGGCTGTTTCTCTGTAACCTTGCGGTAGCCCTGCTGGAGCAGACAGGTCCTCATTTTTATAAATCAGGAAACTCAGGCTGCAGTGATACCAAAGAATTTGCAAAGAGCCCTTCCAGTCATTGATGAGCAAGGATTTCTCCCAAGTCTGACAGTGAAGCCTCCTGTCTTTCTCCTAACCCCTCCCCCACAACACTATTCTAGACTTTGGGTGGAAGCTTTAGACTCTAAATGTTGATATGTGAGCCGTAACCTACCGGAGACCGTGGGGAGATGGTTTGATGACATATGGCCGTGTTTCTGATGTTCATGTATCCTGTGCTTTCAGGAACTCCGGAACGCTCAAAGTGAGCAGCTCATGGGCATCCGCCGCGAGGAGGAAATGGAAATGTCTGATGATGAGAACTGCGACAGCCCGACTAAAAAAATGAGAGTCGATGAATCAGGTAATGCTGGTAACCGCCAGGTCCCCAGAGGTATCCTAGCGAGCACCGCATCTTACATGGGGAATAAGTGCCAGGAAATGGCCACATAACTCACTTTTATTTGAGTTGCACTAAACTTTCATCTTTTGAGTGACTACATTTTATTAATAGAACGTTAAACTCCTCCTTGGGAACACGGTGATTTAAATTGCTCCAGTTGTTTCTCCATATGTAGATCTGGGGCCATTATCCTTCTTTCAGGGACCCATGCCTGTTCCCATAAAACCCCTTTTCCAGAGTGTGGCAGCCACAGCTGATGCTGAATTACAGATGAAGTTTGGTTTCAGTCCATGTACTTCTTAGGAAACGTTTAATCCCTAAAGAAGCTTGCTAACCAGCTAGCATGCTAGAAAATTAAACATTCCCTCCAATACAGTCCACCTAACTTTTCATCGAGATGGGGCCACACATGGTACCAAGTGAGGGGCATCTCCCCCTTGAGTTGAGTGGAACTTAAAGAACTTCTTCTTTGTGCACTCTGCCTTATCTGAGACTGATTAAAACTGTCTCCTAGATTCACAAGTGAGTTCTTAGTGTTT
This sequence comes from Peromyscus eremicus, assembly GCF_949786415.1. Lineage (NCBI taxonomy): Eukaryota > Metazoa > Chordata > Mammalia > Rodentia > Cricetidae > Peromyscus > Peromyscus eremicus. The sequence goes on along the minus strand of NC_081425.1, from coordinate 44,655,318 downwards.
ACAGGTCCAGTCAGACTGGAGGCACCAAAGGAAGGTAGCTTGTGAGAGGGAAGGGATATTGTCCTATGGACCTGCCGAGACCCTCAGTCACCACCACAGCCAGAAAATAAAATTAGAGAAATGTAATAAGTTCCATCTTCGTGTGTGTAGCATGGGATAAAACACATACCTGTCTCTGGTTTCTAACTGAAAGATTGCAGGCAACTGAAATAGAGGATCTTGGCTAATTTGTTGGTAGAAGTGGAGGGGTAGAAGCAAAGACACCCCCCCCCTTGCCCTCTGAAGATAGGATGACAGTAGGTAGACTATGTAGAAGAGATACACTCATTGATGATGTGCGTGGTTAAACACAGTGTGATCACTCACCAACCCAACATGACATAGTGCTTATATACTATTTTCCTAGGGAAGGGACAGGGTAAGGACTATGGGCAATTCTGGGTAATAGTAACTGATTTTTAGTAGTACTCCATGAGCCTGGAGAATATGGGACATTGACCTTAGACAAAGTCAGCTGGGTGTCAGAGCAGACAATGGATGGTAAATGGTTCTCTGTGGAATGTTAAATGGCATCAAAGCCATATTAACAGACATCAGCCTCTCTCCCAACACTATCAGGACCCACTGAGACAAACTTGTAGGACAGGGGAATGAGACCTGGCATTCTGTAATCAAAGATCTTTGGGGAAGCCCACTTGATACTTTCTGACATTGGAAAGCCATTGCCCTAGAAAATCTCGCTTTCTCCCTGAACCCCATCCTTGAAGTTCTTTAGAAGCCTAGCACACAAGCAAACACTGTATCTCAGGGACTTCCCAACCCCATTGTCTAAAAGCTAGCCCAGCATTTCCGTCTCTCATTAGATGGAGACTACCTTTCATAGGACTGTCCCACTCTAAGGTGTGGATCTGGTTATTTGAAGAGAATTCTGTCCTCACGGGCACTTCTGTAAGTCTTCATATATGAAAAGGTTTATTCATGTGATTTTCTGAAATTCCATGTGATCTTGCTATAAAATGTTTCTTTTCTAAATGGTTTTTATCATTTTTTGAAGATGAAAATTGGATTCTTAATATCCTTCTGTAAGGTGAGAAAGAATTTAGTCAGTTTGAAATTCTGAGTTGAACCTGTGCCTTTTTGTATATGTAACATTTCTTTCTTTATTTTTTTTAAAAATTTTATTCATTTTACATACCAATCACAGATCTCGCTCTCATTCCTCCTCCTGCTCCACCCTCAGCCTTCCTCCCCCTACCAACCCCCCACTCCCTCCTCCAAAAGGGTAAGGAGTCCCATGGGGAGTCAGTAAAGCCTGGTACATTCAACTGAGGCAGGACTAAGCCCTTCTCTGCTGCATCAAGGCTGAGCAAGGTGTCCCACCACAGGTAATGGGCTCCAGAAAGCCTGATCATGCACCAGGGATAGATCCTGATCCCACTGCCAGGGGCCCTCAAACAGACCAAACTACACACCTGCCTTCTGTATGTAGAGGGTCGTCAGGTCCTATGCAGACTCCACAACTGTCAGTCTAAAGTTAGTGGATTCCTATGAGCTTGGTTCAGTTGTCTCTGTAGATTTCCCCATCATGATCTTGACGCTCCCCCCGCCCCCTCCCACCTCCCCGGCCATGCTCATATAATCTCTCTCCCCTCTCTCTTCGACTGAACTCCCAGAGCTCAGCCTGGTGCTTGGCTGTGGATCTCTGCATCTGCTTCCATCGGTAACATTTCTTTTTAAACAATCTGTCAGTTTCCATAGGGAGAAATGCATGTGATTTCACAGTTTGTTTGGGATAGGCTAGCATAAGGATGAATAAACAGTAGGTTCACAGAGTTGATCTGGGAAATCACATCAACAACTGTACATCCATAGGACTGATACCAGAACTTAGTTTTAGACATGTCCACGGAGGCAGCAAGGACCTGTGCCCTCCTCAGGGACCAGCAGTCCCCCCTAAAGGTCTGGAGAGCAGTTTCTCAGACCTCCCTTGGTGGATGCACCAGGCATCTGATGAGAGCACGCAGTATAACCTACACTTTGAAGACTTTCCCCAGGCATGTTACTTGGTCAGCAGAATTAATGAGCAAATGCAGTGCGTGTTGGCTGCCATGTACCGAGGGAAGAGATGAAAAGGCTGGAGTTCAAATGCCAGGCCCCAGAAGTCCAAAGTCCTTTTCGTGTTTCTTCAAATGAGCTGGGCCAGAGGACGTGGCATGTGGTTTCGGCAGAGAGCAGAGGACTGATTAAAGGGATGAGTAAGCAGCTGACCATTTTTATGCCACTGGGCCCTGGAGATCCTGCCCACAAGCAGGCCATTGTTTTCCTTTCAGCTCTGAGTACTCAGGGACATTGCCTGATGGCAAGAATTCCCATCTGCTCTTTGGACTAAACCATGCTAATAACGGCATGAAGCAAAGGAGGGGGACAGAGACCTCATAGACTAAAGGAAACAGCCTTTCCCGTCACTCATTTTTAGGTACAAATGTGTGGCTGGCTTTTCCCCCCCATGGGAGCTGCTTCCCCACAGTGTCCGGCTCTGATGAGCCAATGGGAGCTGCCAAACATGAAAATGAGTCTCTCTCCTCTACAGGAGCCATCTACGGCCCAGCTCCTGTAGTCTCAGCTGAAACTTTTTCTTTTCTTTGCCTCAAATATCTTAAGGAAATAGCTGGCCCAGGAATTCTTAGAAATTCCAGGAAAGAACACCCTCTAGGGGACCTTCTGCCTGTGATAGGAGGACATGGTGAAGCCATACTCCTCAGGGTGGTCAGGCTGGAGCTCCCAGTGCCAGCTTGGCATACCCTCTCCCCGCTAGGACACTCACAACCACAGCAGGCAGGAGCGTTTTCCAGTGAGACAGAGCAAACTGACTTTGTGTCTAGAAATAACACAATCGATTATGCATATAAGGGCTTGTATGATACTTTTGGTTTTATTTCTTAATAACCAAAATATTTCAATGTGCCTCTGCTTTTCTGGTTGTAAAGACTATATCGTTCTATTTTTTACTTTTCTCTGTGTGAAATGATTAACAGCATATCTCTGGCTAGAGTTCCCTGGTTCTGCTTTAATATAGCTCTTGGCAGACCGTTCACACTCCCTCATTGGTTGGTCTTAAGAGGGAAAAGGCATTCGTTGGAGCAAAACTAAGACAGTGATGGAAATGGAAATGATTCTGCTAATAACCGAAAACCCTGACAGATTTATCAAAGCATCCATTGAGGAAGATCAGCACCGTCTTCCAGAGCCTGTGAAGCTGGCTTTTGATAAAAGTGTAAATGGGTTATTGCTTAGTTTGCCTCCTGCTGGAATCAAGCCAAACCTTTAAATCCACATCTAGTCCTCCATCAGCCCCTGCTCCCTTCCTTGTCTCTGTCCTCCCATGGTCTTCTCTCCACGTGGACAGTGGAGGTGGGGCAGCCGCGCATACAAAGAGGACGGGGGCAAGCCACACCTGGAAGGCTTGGTGTGGTAGAACCCAATCAGTTTTAAAATCGTTAGAATTAAACAAGCCATTGTATGTTAGGGGCTTGTGCCTTTACAAATAATGCCAAGTGCAAAATAATTACTCAGTAGTACTCTGCTTATGGTCTCCATTGTTCTCCAGCACCTGGCCCAAGACCTTTCTCCAAACAGTTAAAAGTATGTGGACCTTCACACGCATCCTTCCCTTGCATCTGCCCCGTCATCTGATCGTAATGTTCTTTCTTGATGTCTTTCTTTCACAAGACGATTAACACTGGGAACATTTGCTCTGATTCGATTTAAAAGGCACATGTTAAGATGCATATTCAATGAGGATGCTTCCTTTTGCTAAAACATTCAGAACTTTGTGCAAAAACTCAGTGTCACTGGCTGAATAGGCATCTTTCTGATTACCAAAGGCATTTGTAAATCACCACAGCGGCACGGTGAAGGCATTGTAGCTCCAAAGAGAGTTAGACCTGATGCCCCTGCCCTCCAGGGGATGTGATGGATGCCTTTTGAAGAAATAAACCATGGTATGCTAATTAAGGCACCAGGCTGAATAACAGGTATGTCCTAAAGCCAGGAAGTGAAGTGTGGTATCATCCATCCGTACCTCAAGGTTACGCCATCCATTCAACATTCCATGCATGTTCAGAAAACACAAATTTTAGAAAAGTGGAAAGACAAGGTTCTTGCTTAACGACAACACTTAAACTATTCTACAGGACATAACAAATGCTTTTAGATTCTAACTGAACCTCATTTAAAGTCTGGGTTCTTTATACGAACGTGTGTGTGTGTGTGTGTGTGTGTGTGTGTGTGTGTGTGTGCGCGCGCGCGTGCATGGGTGTGTGTGTGTCTGTCTGTCTGTGTCCGTGTCTAGGCTTGCATATGAGTGTATAGGTCAGAAGATGACTTTCTGGAGTCACTCACCTTCCAACTTGTGTAAGGCAGGGCATCTCATGTTATTTCTGCCACTGTGCTGCGCATTCCAGACTAGCTGGACCTCAAGCTTCCAGGCATTTCTCCTACCTTCACCTCCCACCTGATGAGGTATAACTGATGGGATGACCACATCTAGCTCTTTCCCCCCACTCTTTTCTTTTTAAAGTGGGTTTTGGGAATGCAACGTCGGGTTTTCAGGCTTGTACAGTAAGCATTTTTGCCCACTGAGCCTCGCTCTACCCACAAATACTTTTTAAACGACAAAGTTTTCTCTGTGTTGTCAATTTTCCATAGAAGCTCACAAAACCATTTTGTTTTATTGCTGTTGTTTTTAATTTCACCAAGAAGTTGAACAGTGATTTCCAGCAGCCACGTCAAATTAGGGATTCAATTTTAATTAGAATAACAGTGTTTGATCTGAATAGTTTTATCCATAGCAGGATGCCTTGGATTTAAAAATATGAATATTAAGGTTGTCTTTGGCTGTCCCCTTGATTTCTTGAGTTCCAAGATTACCTTTGGTTTTCTGTTACTGCATTCCCCTCCTAATTACATTCTGAAAGCCCAGTGGGGGTGCCCCACAGGGAATCTGAGAAGAGGCTCACTGTAGCCCCACACCAGCCAAGCACAGGGGTTAGTTACTAAATACCAGCTAGAGTCTGACTCAAGATGGCAGTACCGATGGCAGCTTGCCTGAGGCTGCCTTTTGGGAAGAAGGCCTGGACTGTGCTCTGGGGCAGCTAACCACAGAGGTTTAGCACATGGCAGAGCAAGAGCAGTCTGCTGTGGAGAATGGGAGGGTCCATTGATAGCCACATGCCCGGGCCCATGCTTCCCGAGACAGTCGCAGCATTGAATAGAAGCTAGAAGGACAAGCTGCTTTCCTGTGTCCTGACAGCCTTGAGCATCTCCTAAAAGAACAGTGGCATCTATTTAGGAAGGACCCCTGAATCAAAGACAAGCACATGCTTCTCGGGCTCAGTTGCATGTCTTCTGGGAACCTCAGTGCCAACGAGGGAATAGTTTTTTGTTTTGTTTTTATACACTGTGCAAATCTTACCAATGGACTTCAAATAAATGTTTATTTTCAATTGATTTTTTTCAGTTCCTTGATTTTATGTACAGTTACAATTCCCTGCCATAATGGACAGGCTTCTTAAAAAATACAAAAACCATTTCTCCTTGAAAATTGATTTACCTTTTAAATACTTGGAGACAGATATTATTAAATGGATCTTGTAGGAGCTCTTTCTGCTGGAGGCTGTCCAAATGGACCCTCTGCATCTGGGTTGTAAATGTAAATCTTGATCTTACTGTAAATTTATGCCCTTACTGTTCTGTGGTACCTAGCAATGCCACAGTTGGCTCCTGACTTCTCTCGTAATGACAAACTTTCCATAACTGGCCACATCCAGGAAAACTGCACTGCGTTTTTAGATCTAAGGAACTCCCCAGGACTCCCCTGCTTTGCTGGCCTTCCTTCAAACTGAGTGGAGCCCTTGTTAGGGTCCAACACTTGTGCTTGGCCTGGAGCAAGGAAGGCTCCCTCAGTGGCCTCCCGTGGTCACTCAGCCTAGTACTCCAAGGTGCATTAACAAAAAAACGGGGCTCTGTGAGGCTCTGGCTTCCTGCCAAGCACAGTGAGCCCTTCTGAACCCTGCAGAAGACTTGGGCTACTAGGTAGCTAGCAGGCAAAAGAAGGGAGTGAGGAAAGTGAAATCATTGTCTGAAAGGGAGAGCCGAGAGGGCTTGACTGTGAAGGATTCAGACAATGGGGTCTCAGCCTCACCCCTTGCATACAGACCACAGGAACCCAGTCCTTTCCACTTCCCAGAACACCACCATCTCTATTCCAGCTTCCTGCGGTTGGGGGCATTTCATTGTGTTAAGGCTCATAAGAAACTTCCCCCATTTCCTTAGCAGGCTCTAAGGACACTGAGGGAGTATTTATGTAATAAGATGCAAAGTTGCTATGGAAAATACTATAGCAACCTAACACCTCCTGGAGCCAGGCAGGGGCTTGTAACAGCAGTCTAAATTTACATTTACCGGAGTGTCATTTTATCGACACTCTTAGTATCTCAACCTGACAGGATGTTAAAATATGTTTTCAGCTCAAGTTTGAACAAAATTAACACAGTGTTGTTGGAGTTTCAGTGTAGTCTTCCTGACTTCTGGAAAAAGCTATCAGAATAATTCTGGAAGGGGTTAGATGCCAGACTCCCAGTGAGTTGGTAGATTTCTATTGTTTCGCTAAACATAGGGCCAGATTGCCTTGCGTTAATGACTGATTCCCCCTTTACTCTGTAAGCAATACAGAGGAATGCCTGATCATGAAGAGAGAACTCGTTCTCAACACTCTGTGTGCTGGCAAGGGCTCGCTCACCTGTGATTTCAGTAGAAGCTCCTAGAAGATATTTTCAGCATGTTAGCTCACTGCCCTCACCTTGAGAAGCAGCTAACATTGTTTAAAAGCAAAACTATTTTTTATATACAGACAAAATATAGTCTCTTAAGGAAGTCAGTGGCTAAGAATGGTGAATATAGCAGAAGATATGGCTGTTACAGTACTCTAGAAAAAGTTTGGATTTCTAATGTTTTGCCCTTCTATGTAGTAGAACCATCTATTCCAATGTATTTTGTAAAGCTCAATAGAGGTAACGTTACATTATTTGGGTTTTAGTCAGGCCTGCTTATATAACATATCTTTAAAAGCCTTCTGATATGTTCATGACATTAAAAAAAAATGCAGAGCAAGTCTGTGTTCCCTATTGGATCCTGGCTTTTTCTCACAAATCATTGGGAGATGAGGCTACCATGAGTCTTTGGTCATCGTGAACACCTGAGGTACTTGAGGCCTAATTACTGGAACAGCCCTCCAACACCATGTTTCAGATCCATTAAATGTGAACGTGGCTGAGAAGCCATAGATATGTAGGCCAGTTACTAATGAAAAGTTCATATCCATTGATTTTCTTCTATGTCTCTCCATCTAAAATCTAAAAGTGTGGCTCCAAGGCTGTCAAAATGGGACACTGGCCAAAAGAATCAATATCAGACCATATTAAAGCACATGCTGTTACATCTTAGCACCATGATATACTGCTGATGGGCATCGATGTCCTCATCCTCCTCTGCTTTTCTGTTTCATTGTTCATCTAAGCACAGTTGCTATCATCAAGCTATTGGACCCTGACCAGACATTATCCTGACCAGGGAGCCACATACTAATGGAAAAGGAACTTGAAAAAAGGAATTGTTTTCTTTCTTATTTTCAGGAATTCCACTTGCCATTGTATGTTTATCTTATAATTAGAAGCCCTGGAAATCGATGTTTAAAGCAACCTACAAATTGTTACTATATTATGCTTTTCTGTGTCTTCGAGATACTTCTCTTGTATCGATTGAGTAGTTTTGATACTTGGAACAGACAATGTGTTCAGCAGCTGGGACATCCCAGTTTCAGGACACAACATGTAAAACCTCCTGAGAAATTTTTAAGGAAGAAAAATTTTTATTGAAGCTCCAACCAGTAGCAGAGACATGGAGAGAATCATATCTGGGGCAACAGTTGCATGCCAGTGTTAACTGCAGAGCTTTGAGCTGGACATTGCCAAGTCCACAGTGAGGCCTTCCTGATTCTACAGCTCCTGCATTCCCAATTGGGGCATGTTGAGTCATTGCAGCTTGAAGCAGTTACAGAAATTTTCATTTCCCAGAATTGCTTAGAAACTTGTAAATATCTCACTGTACTCTTATATACACTGCCCTGGAGTATCAGTTAGTGATGCATCTGATCAGATCTGGAAAAGGAATCATGTTTTAGAGATTTTAAATGGCACAATAGAAGGTTCCCAGTGTAGTTGCTAAGTGATAAAAGCACTCACAAAATGGCATATGTAACTCCAAATGTGTGCTTATATATGTGTTATATTCAAATTTTATATATATATATATATTATGAGATCTATAAGGAAATGAGTAAAAATATTTAGAGTGTATATCTGTAAAAGATGATAATTTGATTTTTTTATTATAAGTGATTTTTTTTCTTCTTTGTGTACTTCCAAAATGTTTACAAGAGCTGTGTGGTGTTGTCTTAATAATACTGTGAGGCTCATTAAGTTTAAAGTTCTGAATCAAGAAATGTTAGCCAGACATCAGACTCACATCTGGATGGGGGTGAAGGTATAGCTTGCAGAAAGAAGGGTACATAGAAAAGCTGTAGCTGATGACAGAAAGCTTCAGAGTTCTCTTTATTAAAAAAAAAAAAAAAAACTGGCTGTGAATAATGTAGCTGGTATTGAAGAGGAGAACATGATTAAAGGCCAGTTATTCATTTCAACAATCCCAGAGTCCAAGCTTCCTCTCCAGTAACACCGTGGCCTTACTGGTCCTGCAGACACTAAACCTGTAGCAGAAATGCTTCCTGGAATGGTAAATGAGCTTGGTGCTGACAGTTTAAGGAGCCTTAGAAAGTTAGCTGACCAGTTCCCGCAAGCATTGCATTGTAAAGGTGCACCCAGTAAACTGTTTTTAAGTCCACTCCAACAAAAATAAATATTCAGAAAACTGGCACAATCTGTTTTCTGGTTGAATGACATTTTCTTAAAGAGTGTCTGCTATATGGATATAGACAGAAAGAAGAAACAATTTGAAGAAATGTTGGGAATGGATGAACCATACACACAGTCATAACCAATGTTCTCTGTTACCTAACTCTCCAAAGTGATAAAGAGAAAAATAAGGCTGCTTCTCTCTGAACATGAGCACACACTAAATGACTGATCTAAGCTGCAATATCAGCCTTTTGACTTCCCATAGTGTTCCCCATTTTCTTTGCACCCCCAGGGCCTGGGAGAGAGAGCCCACAAAACTATCAGTGTATCGACTCAACATCTAATTCCAGGACTTATTGAAGTGCCTCTCCCTGTTGCCCTGTCCCTGGGGCTTTTCTTTATGAGATATGCCTCTAAATACATCTTTAAGATATAAAAGTCTGAAGGAGAACACACAGGGCAATATCAATGTCACTGCAGTTCCCACACCCAGAGAAGGTTGATTTTGGAAGAGATGCTGAAAGCCATATGTTTCCTCTCTCCCCAATATTCTGAATGTAACAAGGACCCAAACTGAGTCTTTGTACCCCCAATAATAAGTGGAATTGCTTAATAAATATAAGCAGTCAGTAGTGGACCTTGTTGCGCTATTCTAAGTTGTAAGGCTCAATCTCTAATATATTGGCTAGTCTTTGGGGACAGGATAAGAGCTGTCATTCATTCTTTTAGTGACTTACCAGTCAGTTTCTATTTTTATCTCCACACCAGACTCTTCTAGTATAGTCTGTGTAATTCCTAAACCATGCCTTTCCCTGGCCTTAACTCTTTGCCTCTGTGAGTCATCTTAGGCATTGTCATAATACAAAGCAGTGACAAAATTGAACAACATTCGCTGAATCCTTACAATGTGTCTGGGACCATGGCTTTTGTCTGGAAGTGACAGATTAAAGGGGAAATTGCTGAAGTCTTGTAAGTCTAATTAAGACTCAGTCCCTGAAGTGAGAGTATTGCTTGTAAATTCCAGGAAGCCCTCCCAGCCTGTGATCAGTCCTCCTCCTCCTCCTCCTAGAATAGCATCGGGTCCTGGGTCCACACTGTCTCCCCTGCTGCGCACTCACCGTCCCCGCCAAAGGCCAGGAGAGAACCCTTGATGTAAAGAATGGCAAAGGACGAGAGAACCTGAAAAAAAAACGACTGTTCATCTCAACTGTGAGCCTAAGAGAAACCTTGGTGTGCTTTATGCTGATGGGGTGAGCACATCTGAGGTGGGAGAGCCTCTCACACCCCCCATACCCCTTGCAGGGCCCTTTTCTCTCCAAATGCTCAGCATTGTACACGGTAGGCAGATGATGGATCATTGGATAGATAAGAAACGACAACTAGGAAGAACTAATTTCTCATCTCTTGGGGGATGTTTCTGTTCTTCATTTGGAGCCAAACATGAAAACAAAGACTCATTTCCCTTTACTTCACAACATGTTCATATTTTTCAGATAAGGACCCTGAGACATTAGTTCCAAGTCTGAGAATTGGTACCAATTCAAAGTCCCCCCCCACCCATTCTCTGTCTTTGTATGTGTGCGTGAGGGAGGCCACAGGACAACCTTGACTATTGTTTCTCAGGTACCTTTGGGGTTTGTTTGCCCACCTTCTCCTCCACCAGCCTAAAACTCACCCTGCAGGCTGGGCTGGTTGGCCAGCTGGTGAGATCCAAGGATCCAGCTGCCTATGTCTCCCACCGCAGGGGTCACAAGCATGCACTGTAGTACCTGGCCTTACTACTTTTAACCTAGGTTCTGGGAGATCTGGGCATGCGTACAAGGCAAGCCCTTTACCTGAGCCTTCATCCTGTCCCCTCGCCTTGTCTTTCTCCAGTCTCCTGGTGCCTCCCTCCTTCATAGAGTCCATGTTAGCTGGGCTCCAATGTTGATGGGAACAGGACTATGGAGGGACAGAGACGCCATCTCCCTCATGATCGCCGCTCCTCAGCAATCCTGGGTGGTCCCCCAGGCTACTCCCCCTCTTATCTGTGGAATTGGGCTTTCCTGCTTGTGTATCAGAGACTCATGTGTAACTCTTTAGGGCGGAAAGGATGAGACAGGTTATTAAATCATGGGGTAATATGGACAGGTAAAGGACAAAGCTAAGAGAAAAAGCAATGGTATCATTTGAAATTAGAACTAGGTTGAAATTACTACAGATGAAAAATACATCTTTATTTTTTATTATTAATACTTTTATTATTATTAGTGAAAGTTGTTAGGTCCTTGGGCTTTTCGACTAGAAATTAACATTTAAATTAGACTTTTTTTCAGCTCTATAACATTTAGGCTCCTAAGGAATATTATAATTGATGCCAGACCATCAGCACTGTGTTAACAAAGCGCTTTATAGAAAGCTCTCCACAGCACTTTCTCTCTCGAGTTCAGTAAGAAGCGAGTAACAAGAGAACTGCCTCCTCCAAGGAATTCCTTTAACCTTTCCGAAACAAAATATTTCATGCTAATTCCTGCTTAATTGGAAGGAAGTCATTTTTTTAAAAAAAAAATATCGTTGACTATGGGCTTGAAGCCTGTTCCATCCCTGACCTCTTTAATTTAATCAAGGTCACCTAATAAACTTGCCCAAACAGCTCTATTTCTCAATTAGAAAAAGATAGTGCAGTTTAGAAGCATTTAGTGTGTGATTAATAGCGCTCAACTGGGGATTCAGTACTTGCAGGGCCTTTGTGAGGAGCTGCTGCGGAGAATAAAACGTTCATACCTGAAAACTATGCTCATCAGAAACTCAAAACAAATCACTTTAATGAGCAAAGCAAAAAAAAAAAAAAAACTGGCTGAGCAAGGTTTGTGAGGAAGGTTATCGTGCTCAGTATAGAAAGGCTCTTCATGTCTGAACGTCTCTCTCCAGTGGAAAAAGCTGCTATAAGTTAGCCTTGCAGACAGTTTATAAAATACACGCTGCTTTTCCTGCCCAAGGACTCCAAAAAAGATGGCCTCCAAGTTGCCCAAATCAGGCTTCTAGAGAACTCACATTCCAGGGCTGGAAAGAAGTAACGAGAGAATGTTAGAAGTCTGTGACCAGAGCCGTCTGTGTGGATGAAACACTCAGCGTTCTGAGAAGCCACCCTTGGCCTCCTCCTGCGTAGACTTTCCACTTCGTGGGCTTGAGGATGGCCAGACTCCCCCGGAAGCTGTTTTGAAGAGGACATTATTCAGGTGGTGAATCATTAGAATGCTTGAGAAAGGAACATGCGAGACCGAGAACTGGTGGCCCCAGTGCAGCGCTGACCAGCATGGAGAAATAACGAAGTCAGACCAAGCCAGACTCCTAGATGCAGCTTAATGTTGTTTCTGGGACAGCTTGTCAAAGGGTGTCCCCTCTCCAGCCATCAGCTTCCTTAAAGGCAGCATGCGTTCCTGCTTTTTTCCTTAATAAGATTATGGGAAAGAATCAACGGAAGGATTTATGGCAAGTTGAAAATACCTTGTGCTGTAATGGAGAGTTTAAACATGGTATAAATGAGCGTCCCAGTCTGGGCTACACATAAGAATCACCTGGGGACCTGCTGCAGGTACCCATGCCCTGGGTTAATGCCCAGTCATCTGTTACTAAAACACACCCCAGGAGAGTCTGAAGTACAAAGGACGGAGAGAGGGCCTATAACGTTAGGGCTGATGGCTATTTGTGGTAGTAGATGGGAAAGGAAGGAACAGACAAGACAAGGTAATAATATGAGAGAGACTAAAACCAAGGACAACGGTCACCATGTGTGATGGACAGAAAGTGACTGGGCCAAAGGAAAGAGAACGGAGAGGAAGCAGTGTCCATCTAGTGTGTAACGCCCTGGTGAAGAACTTGCCTGTGCCAGCATATTCGGAGTATTCACTGATTAGTGTAGGAAGGGTTGCTTGAATAGGGAAGCAGGATGAACTGGCCCAGAAAGACCTGGTACCAGTGCCAGAGTTCCTGCTGCCTTTATGCTGCTCTAGAAGAGCCAAGACTGTCCCCCTGTGTTGGTGGTCAGAGAGGAAGCAGGCATGCCAGGCAGTTTCCGGGGAGTCACATGTTTGCAGCCCGTGAATGGCCTGGGAAGAGCTTGCCCACCTGAAGGACCTCCTCTCCTGTGGCAGAGGCCAGGCCAGAGGCTGAGGTTCAAGGGTAAATTAGTTATTAAAGTTCAGTCAGACTTCCTCAGAGGGAGAACCACAAGCCAGCCACGGCGAGGAAGATAGCGGCTAAGAAAAGCAGTGTGGGGGATCAGGAGGGTGGAGGCTTAGTCTGGAAGATTCTCAGAAGCACTCAGTCACAGCGTCCAGAGTGGAACAGGAAAGAGGTCAAGGAAATGTAGAAGTATACCACAGACAGCAGAGATGCCTCGAAGACCATGCCCGGTGACGAAAGCTGGGACAAGGTCCTTTCCCTGACAGAGATGCCATTAGGAGGCGCTGAAAGAGATCAGGTGTCCAAACCTAATGAAAGACCCGGGACTGGCAGAGCATTACAGGTGGCATTAGGTCCCCGCTCCTCCGACCCTGCTGCACAAGGTGACAGCTCTTACAGTACTCTGTGGAGAAGGAGGGTGAGGGCTGCTCCCAAGTAAGCTGGGGTGAGATTGCACGTGGAGAGCGGGGTGCCTTCCTCAAAGCACAGGTGCAGCTGGGCTGAGCCAGAGATCAGGTTCGGGAAGCAGCGCTTGAGAAAGAGGCACAGAGGGCTGCTGAACCACCCAGGGCAGGATGCCTGCGCTTCTTGGGAAATGGTATTATCATCATCATCATCGTCGTCATTTGTGTGTGTGTGTGTGTGTGTGTGTGTGTGTGTGTGTGTGTAGTGCATGCATCAGGAAAAGAAAAATAGTGCTTTTTAAGGGGGAAGAACCCTTCCATATGGTTCCTCATGCTGTGGTGACCCCCACCATAAAATTATTTTCATTGCAACTTCACAACTGTAATTTTGCTACTGTTACGAATTATAAACATTTTTTTGGAGATAAAGTTTTGTCAAAGGGGTTGCGACCCACAGGTTGAGAACCTCTGGCCTAGGCGGCGCCTCCTCCTGGAATCTGCCCAGGCCTTGTTCAGTCAGTTTCTGCCCCGCACTCTCTGATCCCGTGTCACTTCCGCCTCCTCCCCAGTGCGCTCTCAAACAACAGCATTTCTCCTCTGGCCGCCACCCATTGTTCACTAACTTCTCAGGCCCTCCTTTCTGCCAGCCTCTGAGGTCAGGACAATGGGGGGAAGAGCCTGGCTCCCTGGGCCAGCCCTGCCTCAGCTTAGCCCAGAGTGGCACTCAGCCGGGGTGGCCCTAGTCTCCCCTTCTCTCACCCTTGTGGACCCCAAAGTTGGCTCTGACTTGACAGCAGATCCCTCGGCCCTGGTGATGGCCGACCTTGCCATTGGAAGTCAGCATGCCTGTTTCTTTCCCTTATTTTCCTCTGAGGAAGAGCGGGTAGGGTGGTAGCAGAGGTAGAAGCTGATGTGAGTCTCAACAGTGTCAGGAGCCCCAGCCACACCTCCCGGGCCTGCCCCTGCTGCAGACTTCTTCATTAGGAAGCGCTAAGATGGGGAGGGACAGAGGATGTGTTTTCTGAGTCACCTGCTGCCGCTCGCGCCTCCAGGCTCACGTTTAAGCCGGCATAATGTCAGGCTCTGGTTTACCTGCGCTCCTCAAATTACCCTTATTCCACCGGCCTCACACAAAGATGGAAATAGACACTGCCTTGTGTGTCTGTTTAGTGCTCCCTAATAATAGCTAATGTGCAGACGATAATGCGCCCTGCAAACATAAAGTGTTATGTCAATGCTAAGTCGTAATAATAATAATCCTGCAGAAATGTAGCATAAGGAATTTCCATGAGCAATTTGAGGATGATTGTTGCTTCAGAGGGAATACAGGTATTATTGAGAAGCAGACCAATTGTACTCTGCTGACTCCGGAAGAGGCTCCGTAGCAAAAGATTGGTTCGTTGGCAGATATCCCACTATGCCCCCAGCTCTATGCCTGGCCACCGGGGGCATGGGCAGGGATAACAGCCCCAGGGCTTGGGCATTCATGGAGGTGTTTGATGTTTTTCTCTGATCCTCATCTACCACCAACAGTAGACCAGGGGACAGATCTTTGGGAGGTCAGAGCTTCAGGAAGAGCATCTCTGCCATTTCTCCTTCAACTGGAGGCCACAGACAACAGAGGCAGCAGATGGGTGTGAGTTCCAATGATTAGGCAATGTATATCACCTTCGGGTTATTTAAAGGGCCAGGATATTTGGTCTCTGGAGTTGACACAATTAAGGGAGCCACATTAACAACTTAGACTCCATGAGCTCAGTGACCAGTGAGCATCCCTGAGCCCTCCTAGAAGACAGAGGGCGTAGAAAGGAGTCCCCCTGTGGTTTGTGTGAGGGCTCTGGATTGCAGAGGGGTGGGAGTAATTTCTCCACGGATCAACCCCAGTTTTCTCCTGAGGAAAATGTTTACGTTAGACTAGGGTCATCCCTCCCGTTTTTTGCAGCTAGGCCTCTGCAGCAGAACTCTTCCCAAACAGCCAGAACGGACTGCTTGACCTCCATTACAAACAAGCCACTCCATTAGGAGCCCCTGTCCCCACCTTTCTCAGACTGCAGCATTTAGCTGCCTTTGGGCCACCCGTAGGGCCACAGTCTGTACCATTAACTAGCTGTGTCACCTCAGCATCGCTGACACTTGGTCCCATCACCTGTAAAATAGAATTGATAATCATATCCACGGTACCACGTTCTTGTGAGGGCGGAAGGGGGCAAACACTGTGGATGGTGTGTTCAGCTTTCATGTTGGGTTTAGATCTAGATTTGGGTGGGTTTTTTTTTTTCTGATATTGTGGTGGTGGTGGTGGTAGTGGTGGTGGCATTAGTGGTACTGAATGTAGGGCCTCATGAAGAGAAAGCAAGTGCTCCACCAGCCAGCTACAAATCTAGTCCTGAAAGTTGTGTTTACAGTAAAACTGGAGCTACTGCTGTTACTTGGGGGAAAGTGTGGCGGGAAAGTGGATTGGTGGCTGTAGCTTTTGTCCAAGTCTCCCCTCACTGCTAGGGAGGTGCTGAGGATGGTGGGTAGGGCTGAGCTTTCACGAGTGTGAAAGGGGCAGGGGACATATGGAATTAACCAAGAAATACAACCAGACTGGCCAGCCAGGCATGTTGTTCCTTCCGCAGGAACTGTCCAAACAGAATAACCCAGGCTAGCTCAGGAAATGGAGTGGAATGAGCAGGAGCTTCCAGGTGTGGTCTCAGCATCAATCTAGTCCCTTAGCACCACCTGGCGACCTGGTATGTTTAACCTTCAGACCAGATACAGGAAACTACAAACCTGGTAGAAAGCCCAGAACTAAGTGTTTCAGTCAGTCTACCAAGAGATTCTAACACGGGCTAATATTTGAAGAGTGTCAAGTTAAGGTAACCCTGGAGGCCATAGAAGGTCCCAATTTCCATGGCTTTACAGAAAAAAAAAAATGATTTTTGATCCCAGAACAGTCTGTTTTATGTCAGAGCTATCTCAGAAGCAAGAAGAGCATGGGGGACTGTGCAGGTGTCATGGAGGGTCCTGGCTTGCATTCTGCCGTTAAGAACTGGTCCAGCACACCTCCTAGTATGGTCACCTCTCACCTAGTATGGCCACTGCATGGCACTGAATGATGTTTTCAAACAGGAAACAGGTTTGAGAAGAGAAGCATGGGTTTGGGTGCACAGCATGATGGTCTCTGCCATAGAGCAGCCAATGAGGACCTTGGCTACCCCACAGACATGCTTACACAGAGGAGCAGATAGACCTATGAAAGAGTCCTCAGGTCACCGAGTCTTAGCTACAGCCCTTTCGTCAGACATCAGAAAGCAAACTTCTGACAGAGAGGGGAGCCCCTGAGGCTCTGAGATACTGTAGGATCATCTCCCAGGCCTTCAGCCTAACCCTGCCTCCTTGTGTATAAGGACAATTGCCTACCTGGACAGCAGCCAGTGAAATCCTTAGGAAAAGACTTCCTTTGTGCATGGGAAAGAAATACACAATTTAACCACATCCTCCCAGCATTCCAGAGTACAGCCGGCAATGTAGAGAGAGAATGTTAAATACAGCATTCCCCAAAGACACAAAGACGAACAGTTCCAGAGAAATGCAAATATTGCCAGCAACAATATGTTAAAGCATTTTATTATTTAGTTACATCTTGCCTGAGCATGAAAAAGATATTAACACACTGTCAGCTTACTGGGACATAACCCAAAATAACTTACATTTTTCATATATTGCTAATTATTTTTCTGAGGCTGGCTCAGGCTGGTAAGAGAGAGATTTCAAGGCTTTCACCAGATTATTTACTTAAAGAAGTTAAGTATGCCATTATCTGTTCCCATGGAAACCCAGTCAGTAATCCAGGCAATGGAGGAGGAGGTCACTTTGACCATAATTAATATAGAAAATAATGGTTTATATAGAATCTGGTAAAGGATACAATGAGATGCCATGTAATACCTTTAAACCTTTTTCTCAGCAATGCAATGTAATCTCTGGATCAGTTCTCGCAGACCAGTGACACTTCAGAACTTTAACTAATTCAGTGCTAATTCTCCAAATACAACGCAGTTTTCCTTTGCGGGAATTTACCCAATGCTTTTAGTTGCTCTTTTGTTTCAGACAATTCCAGTATCTAGAATTTTCTAAAGTACACAGCGAGTAAGAATACATGAGTGTATCTGTCAGCTTTACCCCTCCTAAATTGTATACAGTATGGTTCCTTGCCTTGATTTCTCAATAAATCGTAGGTTGGAGAACTAACAGGTCACAATCCAGGCACCACTAGATTTAAAATTGCCAGCAGTCGGTTTAGTTGTGCTTGGTGTGATTCACAAGTAGGCTGTTGTATAGGATTCTTTTTAAAACTGAAATTTGGTGATCCACATGGATGGCTCTTCCTAAATATTTCAAATTTATTGGAACACAGCATACTCTATGAACGTTTTTATTCAGAGGTAGATAGTCATTCATTTTAATCCTCACACTTATTTGAGTAGTGGATTTCTTGCACTGTCTCTTAAGGTAAATTTTATTGTAGAAGCTTGGTGACACATTTATCAAGACTGTTTAATTTAGTACAATGTCCCAGAAAAAAAAATGCAAGCAGAAAAGAAGAAAAATGAGTTGACCTTTCAAGTTTCTGGGTTTCTAACACACCAAAAACTGACAGGCATTATTAGGACTTGGTTTCTTTCAGAGTTCTAGTTCAAGAAACATATCACAGCCTCTTCCAGGCAGCCTTGTCAAAGGGGTACATGTGGGGCCACTGCATGATGCCGAATAACGTTTTCAAACAAGGAACAGGTTGCCTCAAGTTAACTGGAGTCAATACACAATTTCTCACCCTTTAGAAAATAACAACTTTGCCACCACGGGTATGACCAAGTTTGGTTTTTGTAAATATTAAGCCTGAAATTATTTAATCAGGAACATAAATCAGTTATATGCCCTAATTATGAAGATGGTGATGGGATTGGTTATGGTATTGATTTTTTGAGGGGAGAGGAAATTTACAGCTGTTTTCTTTCTTTCCCCCCCTTTTAAACATCATGATCTTGCATTCCTGTTCCAGGAGTGTACCCAGCACCATAGTCTGCTTGCCAGGCACAGTGGTCATGGCTTAGCCAAGAATAAGAACTCTCAGCTGGACCACTCCATAGGCTTATAAGAAAAGCCCGAGAATAATGGATGGAACTTTCCCTGTATGTATTTATGTTCAGATGATTTATTAAAATAATGCTGCTGGCACATGCTTTATAGCTGCTTGCATTTTTGCTACACAGATTTTAAGATATCTTGCAGACTATGCAATTCATTTGGAAAATGTAATTTTCATCCCTGCATACTAATCGATTTCCTCACAAACACCTGCTATCAGTTATGATAATAAAAATGCCACTCTGAATTGAAAAGGGGCCAAATAGAGCTTCCTAAGGAAATGACTTAAGTGTCTTTGAATGCCACCAAATGTAGTAATGTGCTCGTGTAGTGCCAACACTTTTTTCATCGTTTGCATCCTCAGTGATTTTGCCATGTTACAGCATCTCTCTTTGAAATAATGCCTCATAGCCCTTGCCTTGGGGAGCAGTGAGCTGATGGCTCAGGACACCCTGGTGTCTCAGGGTGGGGCAAGATTTGAGGGACAGCTACACACTGTTAGAAAGCATCAACCCGTGCTCCTAGGGAAGCTCTGGGTTGTTTCTGATTTTAGAAGTCCTTGGAAAGTGTAAAAGCACCTACTCCTTGGCCCTGCACACCCACGTACACCAAATCAAATTTCCTCCACTCATTCTCTTCAGCCTCCCGTTCATTGCACGCACCGTTGCCGAACTAATCTTCCTAAATCACCAATTTCATCAGACCCTTCCATTACCCCAAACACCTTCAGCACCTCTCACCCTGTTGGGTCTGAATGCTCCCATGCTGTCGTCCCAGGCTCCACCTCTTGCTCACTGCTTGTAGGCTGCTAATCGCCTTTTGAAGCAAGTGTTTCTCATTACTGTCTAGAACGGCCTCCCTCTAACGGTCACTCCTGGGCCTTTGCTTATGGTCTTGCTCCTGAGAGCGCCTTCCCCAGTTCTAGGATTTTCATATTACAAAGCACACCTTTATTCTATCAATCTGTAGTCTCCTTTTGTATTTCAAAACCCCTCTAGGATGTATTCACTTGTCATATACCTTGATACTAAGTTGCTTATTTATTTATTCAACCAATGTATATTGAGTACCTACTTTATGCAAAACATGATCCTACCCTTTTTGTCCTCTAAATGCATTAGTTTCCTTTAGGAGTGCCAGTTTTTATTTTGTTTCAATAGGACTTGGGAAAAGTGATATGTCCTGTTGTTCTCTTTTGTGATCTAAGATACCAAGACAGACTAGGGCATAAGGAAGTATGCAGTAAATGCTTGTTGACTAATTGATCCCTAATGGCTTTATGCTGGGAGTTTCCTGATTAATTGCATGTTCTGTTTGATTAGTATTTCAGTGTGAACTATTCATAGATTATCATTTTTGCAAAGTGGAATACTGTATAACACTAAACTGTAAAGCTATTATTAACATAGTTTGATGTTTGCTCTTTGGGGAGAGAATTTGCTGGGGCCTCAGAGTGCCTGAGTAAAGCTCTATGGTCATCAGATGTTCAGTGGTGCCTAGAGGTTGCTAGCTGACCTCCTTCTGGCCCTAGGTCATGGCAAATGGCGGGTGGGACATGGACATGAACACAGGGGGCTCTACACTATACCTTTGCATACCATAAGTCAAAATCCATGGAGACACTTCTAGTAACAAACTTTGCAAGTGTTATTTTACGTTTCCTTTCAAAAGTAAACAATGGCTTCCATAAGGGGAGAGAAACAGTGGGCCACTACATGAAGAGTGTGTGGAAGACGTTGGTTTTGAACAGTTGTTAAGAAGTGAACTCACATGAACTGACACAGCAGTGTCAGTTAGAGCTTGGCTGACTGACCAGAGCCCGGATTTACGTTCTGTCTCAGTTACTTTGACCACACTGGTGATCGATTTCTCTGTGTCTCATATGGCCGTCACATGTTAAAATAGGGATCAGTAGACTCACATCTAGGCCTGATGGGGCGACTCAGTGGGCTAGTTCATATGTAGAAGCCCCTGATCCAGGGCCCTTACTGTGGCAGTAGCCAGCAGACTATTGTTATACTGCAGAGCCCACAAAGCATGAGATGGAATGGAAGCAGGGCAAGAGATTCCTCCCCTCTGTCTGTCTCCTACCACCCTATCACTCAGGGTTAGATGTTTCTGGAGCCCTGAGGTATCTAAGACCCTAAGCAAACTGCCTTGATTTCTCAGGGAGAAGGAGATGGGAGATTATACAAATTAAGTCTTTGTCAACACATTGAGACTATCAGGTTTCAGGGAGGAGCAGAGCAACCATTCAGCCTTGTAGGCAGAAAGGAATTTTAATCTGTTGGTGAAGCAGGTGGAACTAGGTTTCCATTCTGATAGCAGTTAGAGAAAACAATTTGTACAATTTGTCCCGGCAATAGAGCAAGAAGGAGCGGTGTGCATATCTGTTCCTCCCTCCCCTGGGAGGCTGCTGCATGCCTCAGCCTGTGAAACAGCCACTTATTTGACAGAAAGAAGCAGTCCAAGAGGCTGAGCAGTCACACAGCCCGAGAGAGGACAGTCAAGCAGTAGATATGATGGTTGCCAAGAATTCTGAGCATCCCCAGCACTGAGCATGGCAGATTAGCTTTTGGGAAGGTGTCCAGCTTTTTGTCTAGCATGTGATAGGTGCCATCCCCCAAAAGATCAATTCCTAAGGTGGTCCACACCAACTGTTAAACAAAGAGCCCTGAGGTAAGGCAATCAGGGTTTAACTTCTGAGTTGATATGAATCCCGGTTTAGGAGAGACTTTCCTACCGAAGGACCCCTCAATCTGGGCAGGAAGGTGACTCCCCAAACTTCTTCTGTTTCTCATACAGCCCTGGCTGCTCAGGCCTATGCCCTCAAAGAAGAGAATGACAGTCTCCGGTGGCAGCTGGACGCCTACAGAAATGAGGTGGAGCTGCTAAAGCAGGAGAAAGAACAGCTCTTCCGGACAGAGGAGAACCTCACCAAGGACCAGCAGCTGCAGTTCCTGCAGCAAACTATGCAAGGCATGCAGCAGGTACTGGCCACGTGGTGCTGAGAGAATGGGCCTGTGTGCATTTGCGTGGGGGTGAAAGACAGCGGTTGGCTGGAAAGGGTGAAGGAAGAGAAAGGATGACCAGAAAGCTAAGTCCATGGCAAAGGAAAGCGCTGAAGGCTATTGTGAGAGCTAGACTCTGGAAAAGCCAAGCCAGGGAAATCTGCTGAGAATCACCCTGAGGACAGGAAATAAAGGGCAAGAATTTGGAGGGTTAAAAAGTGGTATATGAATATGTGTGTGTGTGTGTGTGTGTGTGTGTGTGTGTGTGTGTGTGTCCGTGATTTGTGGTCAAATTCTTGTTGACTGTAATAACATGTTTTATACTTAGAGGAGTCTTAAGTTCAAAGCTGACAGCTGATCTTTCGAAAGCTATGTGTTTGGGTTTTTGTTCATTTTCAAGATCATCATCAATACAAAGTATATTCTTCCTGTCTCTGGATTATTCTTAGGGTCTCGTCGGGTTGAAGAGTTGATTGTTGGGTCTGGAAAGATGGCTCCATCTGTGAAGTGCTTACCAGGCAAGCCTGATGACATGAATTCAATCCCCAGAACTCATGTCAGAAGGCTGAGTGTGCTGGCAGGATTATACTTTCAATCCCAGCACAGGGGAAGTACAGACAGGCACAGCCCTGGGGCTTGCTGGCTCCCAAGCCTAGCCTAATTGGCCAGCTCCTGTCTCAAAACCCAAGGTGCCTGAAGAATGATACCGAAAATAGATCTCTGGCTCCACATGCATGAATGTGGTGTGCATGCCCTGGCGCACAGGAACACATACACACACACACACACACACACACACACACACACACACACACACACACACGAAGTGATTGCTGATGGAATGGATGAGTCCTGAGTTGGGGCTACAGAGCTATAGGAAAGAAAAGCCATGCTTTTGTTGAAGAATACCAGACTGTAGTCTGGCACACTCCATCCAAAGGCCTCTGGACTCTGGAGAATTTGTAGCTGTCATTAAAAAGAAGGTGGCAGCTGTGATCTGAGAGCTTAGGGGGAGCCTGTGCTATGGGAAATGCGGAGAGAGGAAAAGCCAAGGATGGACAGTTAGGGAAACGGAATCAAAAAGATTCATAGGTGGATATGTATCTGAACATATCCATTGATAAATAGTGTTCTCCAGGCATTGGGGTCTTGTTAACTTAAAATAATAGAGCATAAATTGTCACCATTGCACATGGGCATCTTTTAATTACTCCTTTAAGGATACAAAACCAACCAATGCTTTCTGGTGGGGGGATTCTTTTTGTTTAAACCAGAGAAAGCTATTAGGTTGGTGGGAAGCTTGATTATGGTGAATAAAGTGATTTCTGAATTCCCCATATTCACACTGGCTGTTCTTTTAAACCAGGAACATGAGTTGCCTACGAACATGTTTTTATGATTAGGAGTGACTACCACAGAAACATGAGTCAGACCAGGAAAAATAATTGAGAAGGAAGAGTATAAAAAATAAAGTTTAAAAAAAGGATAGCATGTTGGGAAGTGAGCAGTGGTCAGGTCATAGAGACTGTCTTAAACATCTCTTGCCATTTTAAAGCAAATTTTTGAGTCCTGGCTCTGAGTCCTAACTGGTTGATGTTCACAGTGTGTGTTAGACTAATCAGTGAGATTCGGAGGTCAGAGCCAGCCAGGAAAATGTCACTGCAGTCATTGCTCAGGTCCCTGCACTTGGAAAGCTGATGTAACAGCTGCTGTGTGGGGTTCCTGGGGTTGTCCATATGCCCCAACAAGGGGCACGGGGATGAGGCTTGCCAGCATGATAATCTGTCCCATTTTCCCCAAAGAACATGATGGCAGACACAGCCTGCAAACTACTGTCACACTTCAGGCAGCAGGCCCTCTTTGCCTCCTGAAAAGATGTCTCTAATTTCTTTAAAAGTAGATAAAACCTCTAGGCTTGTTGCAGCGTGCAAGATTGTTCTACATTGGGGAGACACCTGCTGGGGTCTCAGCATTGGAACATGAGCCATGCATCTTCTCCACAAAGGGCAGTATTGGGACTCCTTAGTCCTCCAGAGGAACAATGGCTGGTAGAGTTTCCTTTGCACGACTGCTCTGTTGATAGGAAATGCTCTTTAACACAAAGGTTCGCTTGTTCTTGTAGTGTGGGTTTGAATTCAGCATCAAAACTGATACCTCACATTCTGAAGGTTACAAGTTCAAGATCTAGGCATCACTAAGGTTGGCTCCTTCCAAGGCTGTGAGGAAGAAGCTGTTGCTGGTGGATTGCAGGCAGTTGGATCTTTCCTTAATTTGCAAACTAAGGTTTTTTTTTTTTCCAGTTCTCTGCTTTTGTTCTTATATGATGTTCTCCTTGTATGTGTGTCCAGATTTCTGCTTTGCATAAGAACCCAGCTCATGCAAGGTTAGGGGTCTACCCTTCTCCAGTTAGACTTCATTGTAGCTAATTATGTTTGCAGTGACCTCTTTCCCAAATAACCTCACCTTCTGTGGTTCGGAAGGCTGGGACTTCAATATGCAGACAGGATGGAATGTCTGAAGAATCATAACAAATCCATGGTAACCAAAGATATGCATTAAGTAGAGGATGAAAGGACCTGAGCTAAGAGTCAAGAACAGCCTGGTACCTGTGGGGCTCTGGCTTGTGTGAGACTCCTGGCATCATAAAGAATAAGGCAGGTGGGATCAGAGCTGCATCAGCACACCATGTGTGTGATGCTTCCTTATTACACAGAAGCACTTTGCCCATGGCCTTTACAATGGTTTTCATTTTTATTGGTTGTTAAGCAGGTACATGGCTACTCTGAGGCAACACATGTTTAAAATGTACATGCTTTTAAATGAGCATATTTCTACCATGGTCTGTCATATAGGAATAAATTACTACAACTAGCTCAATTTGGATCTCACTACAAAGCATCCTAACAACTGTAAAATACGTAGTCAATTCGTCGTAACAAATACCTGAGATTTGTAAACTTAGGTGTTTTGCCCATGGGTTCAGAGGATTTTGTGCATGGTCAGTTGGGTTTGTTGTTTCTGGGCCTGTGGCTGTATAAAATGTCATGGTGGAGAGTGTGTGGGGAAACAGAACTGACCACCTCTAGGCAGTCAGGAAGCGAAGGTAAGAATAGGGAGTCATTCAAGGGCACATCTCAATGACCTGAATTCCTTCAAATAGGCCCCACTTAAAGGATCCACCACCTTCCAACATCAGACCCTGATAGTGTACAAGTGTTCAGCATTACCAGCGTTTTGAGGATATACAAGATTCAAACCATAACAACTCTGATATGAGATTTCTGTAATTCATCTCCATTTGAGAGAGTCTTGCTCTAACAACAACAACAACAACAAACACACACACACACACACACACACACACACACACACACACACACACATACCATAATAAAGAGTCTTACATGGCCTTAGAAATAGCAGACAATTTTTAGAATTGCCTTCAAGTTTAGCCCAAAATTTCTGATATTTTTCCCTTTTTTAAGCCCTTGTCAATATGTTCCCCAACGTCACTCCCTTTCTTACGTGTTTATGAAAAAGACATTATGAAGCAGAGTTCTTAAACACGAAAAGCCTTAGGGTGACTTTGTCCTGTTGTTTCTAAGTTTGACTCTATGCTACACATGAGTCATAATTTAATAATATTAGACATTTCATACCTGAGGAAATAACAGCTTGTAGCCATGGTAACATGATCGCCTTTACCAAGCCATATGACAACAATTAAGTTAGCCTCTCTCTGCTGGAAGGCTAAGAAGGTTAGTGCCATTTTTTTTGCGTTCATTTATATCTTTAGGTATACAAATAAAGAATAAACATTTTAAGCTCTGTTCATCTTCAGATTGCTACACTGACTTGTTTTGTTAGATCTAGTAAAATAAAATTTCCTCCGTGGATGCCTTTAGTTCTATGAATGTTGACAAATGCTTACACTCATGTGAGCATCATGTGACCATCAATATGTTAGTCATTTCCATAGCCGTTCCCTCGGGCCCCTTGTTATTCAACCCCACTGCTAGCATCCACTGAGCTGAAATCTACACTTAACTAAAGCTTGCCTTTTCCAGGATCTTCCAGTCTGCAACCCGTTAAGACTGGCTGCTTTCACTTAGCATGCATTGGAAGTTCCTCTGCATTGCTATGCCCCTTTGCTCCATTTCCTGCTGAGGAGAATTCTATTGTTAAGTGAAAGCTACAGGTTATATCTAGTCACTGGTTCACAGTCATCTACGTTGTTTGCACAAATTTGCTGTGAATGTTCATTTACAAGCCTTCTATTAAACTAACTTTGCATTTTTTCTTGGGTAACTACCTATGATTGGGATGGCACAGAAAGCATCCTTCTTAAGACAACGCCATTATGTTTTCCAGAATGCCTGTACCTGATGAATCCCCATGAGACTGCAGGAGTATTCCAGGTGTTCTGTGCCCTTGACAGTTAATGTCAGTTTGCTGTTAGCCACCATAGTAAATGGATGGTAGTGTCTTGTTGTGGTTCGTCTATATCTAAATTTAAACAGTATTTTCATTTTTACTCATGATCATAGCCCAAAGGACCATATTCTTAAAACATAACCTTAAAAATGAGATGCTTATTATGAATTGTTCTTTCACAAATTTTTAATGTGTGTAATACATTTGGTTACTCTCTCCCTCACCCATTCATATTTCCCTCCTATCTTTGTCAGCTGCCCCTTTCAAAAAAACTTCTTTCTCATATTCATTTGGTTTGGTTTGGTTTTGTACCCCAAAGAGTTTGACTGTGGCCATCCGTGTGATCCTGGGTTTGGGACTAACCAAAGCTTGGTAGGATTACCAGTGGATATACAGCTAGGCCCTATGCCTCCTCATCTCCCAGAATCTGTTAGCTGCTACTAGATCAGCATAAGTGGTAGGCCCCATGAGCCCCTTGTCCATTCAGAAGCAGCTGCAGGGCAGGGCAGACTTTCATAGGCCCAGTGCCAGTGGGCACAGTTGCCATGAGTTAATGATGGCAGTGCCCATGCCACGCGTAGAAGACGGAATTACACAGCCGTTCTCCTTGCCTTCCGACTCTTACATTCTTTCTGTCTCGTCTTCCATAGTGTTCCCTGAGTGATGAGGGGACTCTAAATGTCCTAGCCTTAAGCTGTCCTTTACTCTCAGCATCTCTGGAGCCACAAGTCTCTGTATTCACCTGTTTTCAGAGTGGAGAAACTTCTCTGATTAAGGCTTTTAAGTCTATGTATATAAACATATTTAGAAGGTGTTTTGAATGCTATGTCAATTCAGCTAATCAGAAGTCACCATAGGGGCTGAGACCCCTTCAGTGATGGGTTTGGGACTGGGTTTACAGTACTAAGCATAAATCCCTTTTTGTAGAGTGGGCCTCAAATCCAATCAGAGTTGTTGGTTACTCCCGAAATAGTTTTGCCATTATTGCATCCATGGTTACATCTTTCCTGGCAGGTTGGTATGATAGTTCATAGAATTTGCAGATGGGTAAGACTGTTGTTGTCTTTACCTCTACCTCTGTCCCACAACCAGCAGCCTGCACAGGAGCAGCTAGCGCAATAAGCATTAACCAGCAGAGAGAAAGCTCGGTTTCACCTTGATTTCTCCGTAGATTGCATTCAGATTGTGTAGTATCTTCATCAAAAGTGTCTAGTCAACTTTTAATTGTGTTTCCAGATAGTAGGCTTACTCATTCTTCCTTCAGTTAAGAAAGTCAGATGTTGTACTGAGGCCCATGTGAGACAACTGAGAGGACTGATGAATATTCAAAAAATCAATGGGATGCCATTAAAACTGATGATCACAGAACTGTGTATGATTAATGATGATTGTTAGAGCTCTTTCGTAAATACCTAAGTGAATGCTTTTTAATAGTATTATCAAAGACAGCCTGAAAATCAGCCATGGTAGGCCAGTGAACCCATTGGTCTGTGTGGAGTAATGGTTCACCAATGTTCTAGTTTGACATTAGTAATGCCCAGGGCGTTTAGCTCTCTTGACAACATTTACCAAGGATAGATCAGGAAAAACAACATAAGCAAAAGAGGATTATTATGAGGAATACCACTTTAGAAACCAAGTGGGTATTTTTCTCTTTGTAATCAGAGTAGAACATACATATGATTTTCTTTATTTGTTATGGCACATGGATAAATGTTACTACTTTATGAAGATACAAAGTCTTCAGTAAAGTAAGATTAATTCCAGTTAGTTGTACAATATTTGGGGTGAGAGTTTGACTGTGGAATATATATGTATGAAATAAATTCTAGCATTTTGAAGTTAGAACATCAGTAAGTATATTTAGTCACTTGGAGATGTTAGGCCTGTCTTCTTGATGCTTGTTTAAATGACTCAGTTGCTTGGTAATTACTTTCTTGTAGATATAGAGAAAAGTTTAGAGTACAGCCCCTCTCCCTACCCACATGTAATGATGTGCATGTGTTAAAAATCAAGACAGAATAATGGCATCAGGTATGGTGCTGGGGTGGTAACAATGGCAGCTGTGGAGGTAATGGTGGCTGCCATGGTAGTGGTTGTGGTATTGAAGGTGGCTGTGGTAAGAATATGATGAGCATGTTGACTGAGGTAAGAATATTGGCTATGGTGATGCTGCTGGATATGGTGATGATGTTGGCTATGGTGATAATTCTGACTGGTGAAAATTGAACTGTGATAGTGCTGACTGTAGCGATGATGTTGGCCATAGTGAGACTGTTGGCTGTGGTGAGCATGTTGGCCCTGGTGAGAATGTTAGAGTGCTGTGGTGATGACCTTGGCTGTGGGGAGGACTGTTGCCTGCAGTGAGGATGCTGACTGATGGTAATGTTGGTTGTGGTGGTAATGGTGACTGTTGTGACAATGCTGGCTGTGGTGGTGACATTAGTTGTGGTGACAAGGTTGGTTGTGGTTAGAGTGTTGCCTGCGGTTACACTGGTGGGCTGCGGTAGAGATGTTTAGTGTTTCCATATTTAGAGAAGCATAGGAAAAGAGATCATTTCTGTGTAAAACTTACTTCCTAAAAGCTATGGAAATTCTTGAAGGTACAGCAGTCCTGGTTCTACAGGCCAGCTTTTAAAGGCCCTGCTACAGAGAGCCAAGAGAGCAGCACCTGTAGATGAGAACACAGAGGGATGGAGTAGGAGTTGGCTTCTAACAGTTGTCTCTGATTTCTTGATTACTTTTTCCTTTGATTCCTAGGGTTGAGTTTCTTTCTGAAATGCCTGCCAGTCAGCTAGACCTGCTAGGGTATTGCTTCTTATCTTTTTTCTACTATTTTCTGTTTTGACTTTATCTGTTATCTATTCTATTGAGCTTCTGGCTTGGTAATCATATTATTTGATTTCTGGAAGTTTACGCCTTCTCTGGTTATTGCCTTTTTATGTTGTCTTATTTTTATCTTTCCGTTGAATTATCATCTCAAATCTTTTTGAGCATTCTACTTAGAAATTTTAAAGGTGTTTTTTTTTGCTCCTAAATAATTCTACTAATTCCAGAATTGTTTGGGTTTAGTTTTGTTTTTGTGCACATCTATGCATGCATGTGTGCATATGTGTATGCTTGTGTGTGTGTGTGGTGTGTATGTGTGGTATGTGTGTGGTGTAGATGTGTATGTTGTATGTGTGTTTTGTGTGTGTGTGTGTGTGATATATGTATATGTTGTGTGTTTGTGTATAGTATGTGTGTGATGTATATGTTGTGTGTGTGTGTGGCGTGTGTGATGTATATTTGTATGTTGTGTGTGTGATGTGGATGTGCATGATATGTGGTATATGTGTGTGTGTGTACATGATATATGTTGTGTGTGTGTGTGTGTTTAAGCCTCTCTTTCATATAGAGGCTTGTTCCAAGCAAGGTGGTGGCTGGCCATCCATTCAGACTTAGCATGAAGGACTTGGTTTGCTTTCTTGAATGGTGTGTGGGTATGCTCGCTGCTGAAGCTGGGCCTCCTACACATGTTAACTGAGGCCTTCCCAGATAGCAGTTAACTCAGGGTATATTGACTACACACTTCATCTTAAGGAGAGCCTGGGAAACCTTAAGTACCCAAATTGATCGTATATTGTGAATTCCCAGAATTCCCTTTCTTTTCTCATTGATCTTACAAGTTTCTTCATTGACAGGCATGTGAGTTGAGTCTCTGGAGGAAGGGAACACACATGCATACAAACTCTACATCCATTACCTTAAACAGAGCCTGTTTCAAGGACTTTAACTTGAATCTAGTCCGTGACTGAATACTTAGCTAGCATGTGGCCAAGATAAAGGAAGTTGAGGCAGGCAGATATTAAAACTGTGTGGCCATCTAGAAATGTGGGAGAGGAAGAGCAGCAAGAAAGTTTTATGATTGTCTAAAAGGAAGGAATAAGGAGTCTATAGTAGTATATTTTGGAGTAAAAACAGTGACTATCTTAGTTAGGGTTTCTATTACTGTGAAGAGACACCATGACCATGGCAACTCTTTTAAAGAAAAACATTTAATTGTGGCTGGCTTACAGTTCAGAGGTTTAGTCCGTTATCATCATGGCGGGAAGCATGGCAGCATGCATCATCCCTCTGAAAAGTAATGAGGCCAGTGGATGAATCAATGGAGGAGCCATGGTGCTGGAGAGGAGCTGTGAGTTCTGCATCTGGATCCACAGGTATCAGGAAAAGAGTGAGACACTGGACCTGGTTTGAGTATCTGAGACCTCACAGCCCATCCCCAGTGACACACTTCCTCCAACAAGGCCACACCTCCCAATAGTGCCACTCCCTATGGGCCTATGGGGGCCATTTCATTCAAACCACTACAGTGGCCCAGGATGAGGGGGAAAGTGTGTAACTGAAACTGTGTAGGTACGAACATGTGAGCTGAAGAAGCTGAAATATGTAACGAGGCTGACTCTGGTAGCCACTTAATCTTTTTCTTGGACCTGGAACGGAGAAAAGGGGTAACCAAAAACAAGGCAGGGGGAGGCAGAGGAGGAGGAACATAAAAACCAAGTGTGGTGGTTCTGAGAAGCCTTGCTTCCAGGGACTGTGAGGAGTTCAGGATGGTCTAGATGGGGCTGAGGAAGACAAAGGCGTGGAACATGTCTTCAGCCGACAGCCCCCCTCAACTGCTATTGTTTATTTCATCAAGGAAACTGGCACAAACCCAGAAGAACAGGAAGCAGAGAAAAGGAGAAATCCCCCTCAAAGAAGACATTCAAATGTTTTAGCATGATTAGGTGTGTCTGAAGAATTTTTATGAAATACCTAGATACCAAGTAGTGAGTGTGAAAAACTACAGATAGATTAGTCTAGAATTTAAACTGTAGTGAATCATCAAACTCTACCTTCTGAAGAGACTCCGTGACCCTCAGCTGTCTAGTTATAAGGAAGAAGCATCCTGAACATGATGATCAGGTCGTTGACTCATTCAGGAAGAAGTTCATTAACAATATTACCATAATGTTTTTAATGCATGAAAGTATTATACAGCAGAACAGGAAAGAATTCAGTACCACGGTACAAGGCAAGGACATTTCACAACAATGTAGAGAGGGGCTTTCTTTTCAAAGCTGTAAAGCCTTCAGCTTTAAAAGGTTCCAAAAAGATGTGTGTGTATAAATAGACATGCACACATAAAAAGCCGATGTCTTTGCAAGCTGCAACCGCAGAGGCATGTCCTGGGCTTAGCCCATTCTATTTCATCTACCCAAATGCAGGTCCGTCCTTTCTTCCCTGAGAATTATTCCCAAGGTTTTCCCCACATTCATATTAAAAGTCCCTGGCATTTTGCTAGAAGCAGAAAACCTCCTACCCAGGAACATCTTAAATGTGCCTTTAGAAGGGGCTCAACGTCAAACAGAGCCTCTAACTGTGGAGTCCGCCTCGGCCTTTTTTTCTTTTTGTTCAACTACCTCAGAGTCTGTCCTTCCATTTGCTTCCCAGTCTTCTGCCCCTGCCTTGGCTTGATGCTTTCCAGCAGCTCATTAGTGACCCTAGGGTCACGTGTGGCGTGTGCCAGCGGCCCTCCTGTTTTCCGACATGTGCAGATGTCTTCTCCCAGACATCTAAAGGAGGCAGCATCTCGATTCAGAGCGAGACTCTCGAAGAGACCGTTAGCTCCGCTTGGAACCGGAAGCACACGCTATGCTCCTCTGTCGCCTGTGTGGAACGACCACACCTGACATCTGTTAGGGATGTAGAATTTTCACAGCGCCTTCCTGTTGGACTCTGGAGGAGACAAAAATGGCTGTACCTGAGGATAGCAGAGAGGAAATCTCAGAGTCTCTTCCCAGGACACAAATCAGAAGATGAGAGACAAGCTATGCCCACGCTGCCATGGGCATGGAGAAGATGAAGACACCGAGTGAGTGGAGGCCAGGGCAGAATCGACTTGACTGTTTTCTATCCTGCTTTGGGAACGTATGACTGTCTAAGCCTCGGGTTCTTCACCTGGCCAGTGGGTCCTGCCAAACTCACCAAGGCTTTGTTGTTGTAAAATAAGATCACACATGTAAATGCCCTGAAAGGCAGTTGTATGGTGCAGACAGTTGCTACTGTATCCTAGGTGAAACTATGGCAGGCCTAAAACTAAAACTAAATAAATAAATTGAAGACTCGGGTTTTGTAAAGTTAAGTCTGGGCATGTTCCATGGTCCTGTGTGGCCCGTGCTGATGCATCGCCCCTCCCAAGGAGTTCCTCCCCCAATGCCTTTATGTTATTTCTCCATCCCGGGATCCCACATCCAGAATTCCAGGCAAGAAACTGAATCCTATAAGTGTCAAGAGACTGGCCCAAGGCATATGTCACCTAGCAGTGTGGCAGCTCCAGCCCAGGTCTCTCTGACCCCTCTCTGAGGCCGTCAGTTTCTGAGCCATGCTTCCTTGAACATCAGTGCCTAGGAACTATAGTCATGGAGGCAGAAGACTGGTAGAACATTCTAGTCCAGGTATTAGGGGACTTCAACAGTAGCAGCCTCTTGCTGCCTCTGTGTCATAGGCCCCAGGTGGGTCTTTGCATTAGCAGAATAAGAAGTAACAAAAGGAAAATCATACACACACACACACACACACACACACACACACACACACACACAGCTTGTATTTATTGAATTTAAACTAGGGAAATAAATCTCTTCACTTCTGGGAGGGGACTGAAAAGCCCTAATGAAACTTAACTATTGGCGGTTCATCTCACCATGAGTCCTCTTGTGCCTCCATTAATTAATCTGATCATCAAATGCATCCTCATTAGTAATCATCCCTCTGAAAAGTAATGAGGCCAGTGGATGAATCAATGGAGGGGCCAGGGGTAGGAATCATGGCACCACCCTGCAGACCATTAGAATCATTTGCCTTCTGTGGCCTTTTCTTGCTTCTGTTATGAGGAATCGCAGTTGTCTGGTAGCCTTGCTGCCATCGCCAGGATAGTCAGGACACAGGACCTTCCACTGCGCCACTCTGCAAGTAGTGTGATGACCTTTGAATGACCTTCCCTGTCACCACCTCTTGTGGAAATTGCTTCCTGACTTATGTGCAGTATTACACTCCAAGTACCAGATTTATAGTGAAAAGGATCTTTTCTTAAATGTAGTAAATCAAAATGGAGTTCTGCCGCAGACACACTCTGGTCTCCCCTGTTCGGCCATTGCCATCTCTCTCCTTCCAGCCACAGATGCCGAAATGAATCCTTGTGGTCTGGCCTTGACTCCAATTCTGTATTGCCTGCCAGGGCACAGAACCCCACCCCCCACCCCACTCACTCACTCACTCACTCACCATAAAGCCCCGAGCCTGCTGGTACTGTGGCTGCCTGCTCATAGCAGGTGCCCTGCTCCCAGCCAGCCTGATGCCGTCATCCACCTCCAGATCTTGGCTACAGTTGGGAGGGCATCCTGCTCCAAGATTTCTCTGCAGCTGCTTCGAAGAGGCAACGGGGGCTTAGAACAACTGCCCAACTTCCTTCTCACCTGAAATGAAGGCTGTGAAAAGAAAAGAAGGCAGGGAGAGAGGGGAAAGAAGGAAGTAGGAAGAATGGGGGGAAATGTTTGTTTTAGCTAATATATGCAGAAGAGAAACAGAGGTGGTAGTTGGTGTGGGCTCCTGGGTCTGTTGGACATCTTGGTTTTTGCTTTTCCATTCAGTGCAAAAATATATGCTCAACTGAAGAAAACTTAGAAGCATGAAGGATGTATAGAAAAGAAATTGTTCATAGTATCACTACCCAGATAGTTAACTGTTTAACATCTGCCCTTGCCCTTCTGAAGTCTTTTTTCTTTATGCTCACATAAGAATATAGTACTAATCATGTTGAAATATTGACCAATGGGATAGCCAAACTTAGTCAGTTAAGTTTCTGCAACTGTAACCAGAGTATAGAATTGGGAATTCAGTTCCAAGATGTTCTATGGTTAGTTAAAGACTATGTTTTCTCCTCTGTTTAACAAAGCACCCTGAAGAGTCATCAAGGGAAACTTAAAGGGAGTTACTGCCCAATCTGGCCCTGCTTTATAGACCACCCTCTTCAGTCAATTGATCGGTGGAAACAGCGCCATCATGGAGTTCTCATCTGGATGCTACTTCTTCATTCTGGCGATTTCCTGCTAGTTCTTGAGTCTGTCTGTCTGTCTTAGTTTCTTCCTTTACCTTTCAATCTTCTCTCCCTCTTTGCCTCTCTCTCTCTTTCTCTCTTCTCTCCCTCTCCTTCTCCCTCCCTCACTCCTCCCCCTTCCTTTCTCCCCCATTTCCCTTTCTTTCCTCTCCCCTCTTCTGTTTCTTACCTCCACAAACATAATGCGGGGTAATTTTAGCAAATAGCTACAACGTTCTTTTTTTTTCGAAGTCCTGTGGAATACCGAGAAAGCAAAAGTACTCGCAAGCTTCTGTCAAAGCTTTCCAAGAAGAGATTAAGTATTACAGTCATGCTTACAAACAAAAGGCCAGCACTGTGGCTTCTCGGGCAGCTTTCTGTTCTATTCTCTTGAACCAGTCTGTTGACTGCAACCCACATGGCCACAGTCCATTTCTTAGGTCTGTTGCCACCTTTTTATTCAAAGGGTGTTTTATTCGCTTGGGTGTTCCCTGAGCGGGCCTCACTAGTAAACATGGGGACTCTCACTAAAAAGTGACAAAGACATGTTCCTCTTGCTAAAAAAGAACTGAGCACAAAGGAAGACAACGATTGTAAAATGATACACAACAGTAGAGAGCAGTAAGACCCAACACTGTATATTTGAAAGATTAATAAAGTAGAACAAAATTGGTGTTATTGATCAGTTTGAAGTCACAACCTGGGAAGCAATGTTAAATGCAAACAAGGTTATACCCCTAAACCCAACAGCGTGTGAGGACAGCAAGAAGACCTTTGTGATACGTTTTTAAACGGAGACAATGAGACTTGTAGGATTGAGTATCTTATCACTACCAAATCAGAGGAAATCGAGAGTCTGACTGACCTCAGCCTTAAACATCGAGTTAGCAGCTTAAGTTTTGTATTCCAGGAAGAGATACAAATTGCTTTATGGGGCAAGTTCTCCATCCTTCCGAGGGCAGGTGCTGCCGGTCGTCAGAATGCACACAGATAAAGTGGAAGGAGACGGGAGAAGGCTTCTCAGTAGTTTATAAGGCTTGTAGATTCCGTGCTAGCCACAGGGCTGTGTGAAGCTGGGCAGGGAGTCAGGCCAGTCTCCTTTGTGAATATAGGTCTAATGGCTGTGTGTATTGAGGTTTTCCTGTTACTGCTGTCATTATTCCTCCTGCGACTATAGTTCAGTTATGACTGGTGACAGAGACTGAGACCGGAGGATCTCACATTTGAGATCAGACTAGGCTGTGTAGAGAGGCAAGGCCAACATGCCCAACATAGTAAGACCCTTTCTCATTTTTTTTTTAAATTAAAAGAAAAAAGAGTCTGCAATTTAAAGCAGAGCAAATTTGGAATAGTCCAGCTGCAACAGGACCACCTACCTTCTCCTCAGAGACAGGCTTTTAACTGTTGTTTCTCTCTCCTGACCTGGGAGGAGCGACCGAGGAGGAAGAAGAGTTGAAACCCGGAGCCTGGGGTCCATAGTTACCATGAGACTGCTAAAGGGTAGTGTTCCACATTGGCCTCAGTGTTAAAATAACTGGGAAGTTTTGGGGAAATTAGCACTTGCTTGCTTCCACTTCCTTTGTGAGAAGGGAACATGCCTGTCTATTCATGAAGTTTGTTCTGGAGCCATCTAAAGATTCAAAATAATGAATAGATGGGTTGTTCTTCTCTCCTGGGCTGGATCAGACTACAGAGCAAGTTCAAGGCCCACTTGGACAACTTCACAAAATCTTGTCTCAAAACACAAAGTTAATTAAAGGCTAGAAACACAACTCAATGTTGGAAGGCTTGTATAGCATGTGCAGGGTTATAGGTTCAGTCTCCAGAACTGGAGTTGGGGTGGGGAGCAAGTTAAATTCTCTCCCACACATGTGCCTGGTTAAAAATCTTAACATTGAACCAAAGACACAAGTGTTGGTGGTAATAGCCATTGCTAATGATGCCACAATGAACTCTGGGTTGGCTCTCAAGTGCCCAAGGTAGATAAGACCCAAGATTTCTTAAAAAACACCCTTCCAATGGAGGCCACAGGAGTTTATCCTCAAGTCACCGGTGTAGGGTATTCTAGCTGGCCTCTCTCACCATGACTGAGTTAGAAATGCTACAAAGAAAGAACATGTCTCTCTCGGCCTTTGCAGCGCATTGCAAAGACCCATCTGTTCAATCATGTCCTCATTTGACGGAGGTAAATGGGCCAACCTGGCTGGAAAGCAGACTAATATCTTAAATCTCAGTACATGTGTCCAGAGGTTAGGGTGACAGCCAACTCATATAACTGCAGGGAAAAGGTGGTAAGAATAAATACATCTCAGCAAATTGGATTAGCATTTGCCCGGGGATTGCCCGTGCAGGCAGTGGAGAGAACAGCGCTATCTGTCCCTGCTTCAACGGGGCGTTTGACGCCTTCTCTTGTGAACTGCATGAATGGTATTAATTCACGTCGGGTTGGCTGGCTGTATTTTGAAAATCAACAGAAGGGAGACTACTACGTGACTGGAGTGGGGGTGGGGGGGGGCAGACAACAGACCTTTCTTCTGAGTACCAACCTGCAGTCCCCAGTACCGCCCACTCATGTTCGTTAAAAGCCACTTGACCTGCCTGGGTGTTACACTGCCAGTTTTACAAAGAGGATAATGACGGCGCTGTGTTTAACTCGGTGCCTTCGGCCATTCCAGAAGCCTCACATCACTTAGTGGATGCACCTCAGTCTCATAATATCCCGCTGGTAAATATTGTTTACTTAACTTCTGAAGAACACGCAAAACAGGAAACTGAGATGACCTTGCAAATTACACTAGGAAGAAAAAGCATCTGAAAACGAGAAAGTGGGATTTAAAGCCTTCCCAATCACTTTCACGTCTCTTTTCCCTCGCTCAGTGTGGAAGAAATTGTTCCGTGGCTTTGCTGTGCTGCCTCCGACCTCACGAAGCAGTTCTGACGGTAGAATGTGAGCAAAACAGGGAGAGCAGAGATGCAGAGTGGCCTGCTCGGGCTTCTACAGCACACTCCTCTGAGATGCTGGTGTGTGGCTTATTTGCCCGTTTGCCAACCCTGAGCTATATTTCCTCATAGGAACAGAGGATATCATGACTAATAACCCCAGGAGGTTACATGAATACCAAAAATTATTGTCTATACCAGAGTTCCCTCCCAGGGCATAGTCAAGTAAATGAAATTGTCTTTAAAACCACATCAGATAAAACATTTCCTACCAACTTCCAGCCAATAATCCAAGGTCATGGTTTACCTTTCTTAAACCCAGGTAGGTAGTGGCTGTGCACACCAGGAATAGACCCTTTGCAAGCCTTTGCCTCTCTAAATGGCATTGTTTTCTGTGATAATCATAAAAATTGGTAATAATAGTGGTCAAGAAATACGTGCAGACTTGAGATTGTCTTATGGTGAACTTCAGCTGTATTTGTATCTATAAAAATATGATACAGTGCAATGAGCAGGAAAATACAGCAACTAACTCTATAATTTTTGAACCCACCAGTTTGAACTTTGATCCTCTTTGGCAGTAAATAAACGTTTGTAAATCATTATCGCCTAAATAAAAGCAGATCGCAATAAAACCAAACAAATGCAAAATGCTGCAACTATAAGTATGTCGTGGATGTGACACACTGACTTGTGTCCTAGCTTTAAAGGAAACAGTCTGAAAAGAACACACTGCAATTTTCAAAATAGTAACATTTGATACAAGTGTTTCACATAGGAACTAAAATGTGCATTTCTCTTAAAAAAAAACAAAAACAAAACAAAACAGGCAGGACCTCATGGTTCTCTGTCTCACTTTTAAATTTTTTTTGGGGGGGTTTTTTTGGTTTTTTTTTTTTTTTTTTTTTTTTGGTTTTTGGAGACAGGGTTTCTCTGTGTAGCTTTGTGCCTTTCCTGGAACTCACTTGGTAGCCCAGGCTGGCCTCGAACTCACAGAGATCCGCCTGCCTCTGCCTCCCAAGTGCTGGGATTAAAGGCGTGCGCCACCACCGCCCGGCTTCACTTTTAAATTTTAAGCAGAGACTCTCGAAGTTGCCCTGTTGGGTGGTTAGATGTGGCTCAGGCTTTGTAGTAACTGTACTGTCAATGTTTATCTTGAATCTATTGTTGAAATGCAAAATGTATGCAGTGCCAAGCAAGCACAAATGATTCTGAGTCAAAACAAATGTGTGTTGGGGCTGGAGAAACGACGCTGCAGAGAGTACTTCCTAATGTTGCAAAGGACCTGGGTTCAGTTCCCAGCACCCCCCTCGGTGGCTCATAACCACCTATCACTCCAGTTCCAAGGCATCTGATGCCCTCTTCTAGCTTCTGCAGGCTCCAGAACACATGTTGTACACAGAAACGCAAGCAGGCACACACATAGAAATTGGTAAATGAATCTTTAAAAATAATAATAATGTGTAGAAGAGCCCTTCTTTGTGTGCAGATGTGAGCCTGTGTGTGAAGGTAAACCGGGGAGAGGGTGATAGATGGGCACATGGTACAGTGTAAATATCTTTGTGGAACAGTGGAATATACTAGTCTGAAGACTGAACACGTCTCATTAAATTCCAGCAGTACTGGGAATAATCCTTTAGCATTTAGATCAATAGATTTTGTGAAGGAATAGTCTATTGCTGATTTGAATGGGTTTGCTTGTATACTATGACAGACTTTGATTAGTTTAGTTATTGTTTTAAAATTCCGTATCACTACACCTAACTCCTGCACCTCAGTCTAACAGCTTGGAGGCAGGGCCCCTCTGCCTTCTTGCATGCCTAACCCTCAGGTCTTGCATCTCAGTGGCTTCCTCTGTTTTCCCATTTTGTGTGGTTCTAGCAGTCTTACAGAAATTATGCCACCCTTAGGAAATTTTGCTTTATTAAAGGATTCTTGGACCTACCCCACACATAAACACACAGACACAGCTCTGTGTAGCAGGGGAAATCTTATTTTATTACAGGCCAACCCCAGAGAATTTAGACTGCTTCAGCTCAGGGGTGCCATTTTCTGGGGGCTCTTCCCTCCTCTTCTCCTGGCCCAAACATCTTGGAAAATCTCTCCCTCAGATGTTCACAAACATCTTTCAGTTCATGCCCTTTATCAGACTTGGGGAACAGAATCCCTGCCAGCAGACTGTACTGGGGGAAAACAAGTTATTTTGTGTTTTAGAACCACCCCTAGGCAAACCCAAACCTGTTTCTGCTTTCTCCTAATCTCCTAGCTGTCCAAAGCAGCTAGGGTACCAGTAGACTTGCCCCCAGGTTCAGGCTCTTGATCCCTCAGGGGCTGATCCCCAGCAAGCATGCACCTAGGGCGGGACAGCTCTGGCACTCCGGTCTTAACAGGAGGGTCAGAGGTTGGGACCATGCTTCAGGCAACCCTGGGCTTTAAAGGAAGCCTGATCCCATCAACAAAAAATTGCCTTTCTGTCTAGCAATGAGAATGGCATTTAAAATTCAATATCAGGAAAGATATTGACGAGATTAAGGGCCTCGAGGAATTGATTTATGAGGAAAGACCCAAGGAATTAAATATGTATAGCCTGGTGTAATAGGATATTAGCTCTGAACACAATTTCATTTCTAAGATCCAGCATTCCTGTTATCAGTCATCTGAATGAGGAGGACTCTCCAGGAGATGTCCCTCCCCCAGGGGTCACCCTGCCAGAGGCAGAGAAAGGGAGGTGCCAGGATTGATACAAGGGCCACCAGCTTGGTTCCCCTCAACCTGATATAAATTGAAGTGCATTTTCCTCCCCAGGTGGGAGCAGATGACATTTCCAACTAGAATAGATCTTGGATTGTATTATCACCTCTCGCAATGAGAACATTCCAGCTAGTTCCATCTCTCCCTGTTCTGCAGGTACTGGGTGGTAAATGCCGATCTGTCCCTTGAGCCACGTTTCCCTCCTTTGTCAGAAACACCACTGCACATGCTTGTGTTTAGGTTATAGCCTTGCTCTCAGGTTGTGAGCATATGCGCTCGATTTCTCCGTCTCAGCTTTCCCTTCCAGTTGGAGACTGGCTCAGGATTTTCAGGCACAGAGTACAACAGGCTCAAATGACTATAACCTCCTCAGCAGGGCCTGAGGTTGACGTTCCTCAGCAGGGTCAGTGTTGCTGAGAACCAAAGCAGAGTGAAGAAGTAGTATCTGGAGGGCTCCCGAAGGTGTGTCCGGGTGAAATATCACTCCAGAAGGACAGAGTTAAGGAGTGCGTGCTCGCATCACAGAGCTAAAGCAGGTCAACGAGCTGACAGAGCTGACGCCATGCACAGCTGTGTTGCAGGCTGAAGTAATTGAGGAAATCGGGTTGGAGACAAGGCATATAGACACAGCGAGGTTGGCTCACGGGCATTGCCATGGAGCCCAGCCATTCAAAGTGCTGCTCCAGTGGACCATCCAGTCACACGCACCATGGCCTTGGGTGAAAATTCCTTCAGGAAATTCCTGGCCTCGCTTCCTTAGGTGATATTCTACTGGCCTTCAAAGTGTGCCCCACTGACTGGAGCTTCTGATTTATAGCAGATTTGTGAAGGTAGAATAATTTTGTTAAAGCTGAATCAAAATGACTGAACATGTCGAATTTCAATTCATGACAATCCATGGATTCAAAGATTGAGTGGCACGCTTCTAGTGGAACAAATAATTCAGAAGAGAGACCCTGAGCCTGTTCTACTGACCTGGAATCTGATCACCCAAAAGCTTAAGGGTTCTTCTGTAAAGTACACTGGCCATAGTCATTATTAGAGTGTATCGTTGCCCCAAGTTAGTTACTGTGTTTATATTAACATCCTTGTGACCCATCATTTTGAAGACAGTCCCTAAGGTTTTTGTTGCTGTTGTTTTCTGTATTCTCCATGTTATCTAGCCCAGGGTTGGTTGAAGGAATAGATATTAACAGAATGTTTTAGGACTGAATGTAGAGCTAAGCCTTGGTGATAGCCTGGAGCAAAGACAAGATGGAGGGAGACAGAGAGAATGAGTCAGTGGGTCAGTCACTATCACAGGAGCTCCAGCTGGTATCATGAGGTCGCCAATTTAAATAAACCTAAATTTAGAAAGGATGGTCACTCCTGCCATCATGGAAGGCACAAAATCAGCATTGTATTTCAAGGTCTTCTCCATTTTGTGATGTCCACCACCTCTCTCCCCCAGGAGCTCTGTAGGCTGCCAAAGAATCCTGAGTTGTCAGCCCTGCAAGTGACCATTTCCAGTGCAGTGCTGTTGGTCTCCTTCATACAAACCACATACCTGTCACCCCTCACTTCCCTGGAGCCCAACCTTACACCATCTGCTAACATTATTTTGGTAGCAAAATTACAAGATTTAGGAAACCAAAATATAAGGAAGGCTTGCAGTTTTTAAAGGAAGGCTCAGCCCACCATACTGCTCATAGAAGTGTTCACAATAACGTCTTCCTCAGGCTCGCTCCTAAGAGGGAATAATGAATGCCTAAGTTCAGGATGTTGCTAGGAGGATTGTAAGTTTGGCCTGTTCTGATTTCCATTTAAAATTGATGGTGCACCATGGTCGCCGAGGTAGAAATAGCAGTTTGAGGTAAGAAAATGGTGCAGGTGGTAGGTCTCTCCCAGACAGTGGGACCTCAGGTGTATGACAGCCCTGTGCCACTGATTCTCCCCTCTGTAAAGAAATGGAAATGTGACCTCACTTATTCCAGGGCTCCAAATAACATTTGTAATGCTCTTTGAATTTGCTAGAAAGGAAGACCCATCACACACCAAAGCCTCCATCCCCAAAGAGCATTACAAATGATCTTATTAAATACATGGCCTAGAAATATCAAGCCACGTCAGGTGCAGCATTTATTTACCTGCTTCTCGTCCGCTAGAGTGTTTCCACTTGATTGGCATATGGATAATTGTCTAATTGGAACACACTCAGTTGTAACCACCCAAGAATGTAATAGTGCATCTGTTTAATGCCATACTCTCAAATGTTAAATTAAAATTATGCTGCAGTCAGCCAGTCTAACCCGGAGACACTTCTGATTAAGTTCTAGCTGCCTGTGAACGTCTGTAATTGAGGCACGTTGGTACTTAAAAATTCAAACTAGAAAGAATATTATACAGTCTCATAAATTTCAATGAAAAGGACCAGAAAAGCCGACTTAAATTGTCTAGTTGTAAACTATCTCACTTTTTATAGGGCGCCTAGTCAAATGAAGGATAGCAGTTTGAATCACCACTGCTTTTGAATGCATAAATATTAGATTCTCAGGTTTCTGCTTTGTAAACCAAAGAAAGCACTAATTTTCCAGAATGCACAAACCACTCTAAGGGTGTTGGCTTTCTTTCTTCCTGCAATGGAAGTTTCTTTGAGGGAGAGAGTGGGACATGGGGAATAAATAACATAATTATAAATCCAGTGATTGGAATTATTTAACCTTTTAGGAAATATCCTTCGGATTAAGGATAGCTAGAACTGCCAGAGTAATGAATCAAATGTGTCAGATGGAGCCATAATTTTCCTCTGAGGTTTTTTTTTTTTTTTAGATCTGTATGCCTAGAACAATAAATTATCCAGTGAGGGAGCCTTGGATAGTTTTTGTTGCTTCTCTTTGCAGAGTCATAGTTTAAATGCATAGAAGTAGGAAAATCGGAGCAAGCATTCATTCATCCTTCCATTCATTCGCTCATTTACGAACTACTGAATGAGCTAAATTGTCGACTTTAGCGTTGATGCAAGCCATCTAGTTGAGGACATGTGTGTAAACTGTGACACAGCAGCAAGTGCTTTGGAAACAGAGACGGTAGATCAGCTCATGGTGTTTGGGTGATTGAAAGATGTCTCCACAAAGAACCCAAGGTATGCTGGAGTCTTATGTCAGCTGGACACAAGCTGCAGCTGTGTGAAGTGAGGGAAACTCAGTTGAGCAAAATGCTTTCGTAAGATCCAGCTATAAGGCATTTTCTTAATTAGTGATTGGTGGGTGGGGCCATTTCTGGGCTGGTGGTCCTGGGTTCTATAAGAAAGCAGGCTGAGCAAGCCATGAGGAGCAAGCCAGTAAGCAGCAACCCTCCATGGCCTCTGCATCAGCTGCTGCCTCCAGGTTCCTACCCTGCTTGGGTTTCTGTCCTGGCCACCTTCAGTGATGAGCAGTGATGTGGAAGTGTAAGCCAAATTAACCCTTTCCTCCCCAAGTTGCTTTTTGGTCATGGTGTTTTCATCGCAGCAAGAGAAACTCTAACCAAGACACAAGGCAATTGTATTTCATTGTGTTAATTGCCCTGGACAGGGCTTCAGGGGCCAAGGGATTTACAGTATCCTTAAGCCAGAGTGCAGAATGGATATCAGAGGGACAGGCAGCATCCAGGGAAGAGCTGGTGGGTCAGTGAGAGCAAGGCTAGGGTAAGTAACAGAACAGGCTGGGTTGGAAGGAGGGTACCTGTGGGGGAGGAGAGGGGTGGTTGACAGACAGGCAGGATATGTGTTAACAGGCACAGTTTGAAACCCTGTACCTAGCTAAGGGGCTTGTGCATACTGAGAGAAAGTAAGAACCTAACAGACAAGCTTTGCAATTTGCAATGCCAGTATACATAGTATGCAAGCTAAAGCTAGGGGCTCGAATAGGGTCACTGCAGAGAGCATGTGAGGAGAAGAAAAGAAGCTGGTGTAAGAGCTAGCAACATCACAACTGACTGGAGTTCTGGGGACTGGAACCACATTGGGGCCAGCGAGGACTAAGTGAGAATTGAAGGTACCAGTGATTCTTAACCTGGTTACTCATTAGCGTTATCTATGGAGGCTTAGGAAAGTAACCGATGCCTGGTTCCCACCTCTAGTCATTTGGAGTTAATTGGGCTTCTGTGGGTCCTAGAAAGCTGTATTTTTAATACTACTTGGGTATTATTAGTGTATAGAAGGAATGAAGACCCACTTGTCCTTGACTGTCCTTTTAAGAAATGTAAATAAAACTCAGAACTTGCAAACATCTGATGAACTGCCTGTAGTCACAGGGGAATAGATA
The DNA here is from genome assembly GCF_949786415.1 of Peromyscus eremicus. Lineage (NCBI taxonomy): Eukaryota > Metazoa > Chordata > Mammalia > Rodentia > Cricetidae > Peromyscus > Peromyscus eremicus. The sequence continues at coordinate 44,611,104 of NC_081425.1, read as the reverse complement.
ATGGGCATTTTTGAAAATGAAGGGCTATGTCCTGAATGGCTTCAGGGATTGACCTGACTAGAACAGGGAGTGAATAAAGCAAAGATAAACACGGGGACACACAGAAAAGCTGGGATCACGTGGGTTAGGCTCTCGGACAGAGAAGCTGCAGACCCCCAGAAGGCTCAGTGTCTTTATTACGTACAGTTGAAGAGTGGGCGGGGTTACCACATGTAGCTGAACAAGGAGGCAGGATTATTATATACAGCTGACCATGGAGGGACTCTGTAGGGGAGTCTTCAGGCTGTAAACATCCAGGGGAGAAAGCTCGAGTGGGTATTCTCTGCACACACAATCAGCATCCACACAATCCACACACCCCATGGATCCTGCTGAGCCTCAACTGGGGAAGGCTTTACAATTCCCATGGTTCCGAGGCATTGGGCTGTACCCATGTCAAACGTTGCACGTCCACTCAGGATTGTATTCGCTCACTACAATGAAGAATCTTTAGACCCTATTATTGACAATGACTAAAGTTTTTCTCCCGTGTGTGGGGAGGTAAGTGTTTCCCCACAGTAACCCTGTGGGTCAGCTTCCACATATTACCTTTCAGGCATGCCCTTGACCTAGAAGTTGTGTGGCTAGATCAGTGTCTGTGCTGGCGTGTTCCACTGTGGTCTTGTACAGACTGGGAGAACTGGAGGGGGCTGATTTGTCACTGGAAGTGCAGATGAGATAAAGTGGATCCATGTACCCCATAGATACAGTACAAAATGTTAACATGGGTGGATCCTAAAAGTCACATGGAAAACATAGTGAACAGTAAGAAACATGGCAGTGTTCCAGAAAAAGACATACAAAACAACATCAATGTACATGTTTCAGAATAAAAGTTCAGACATTATAAGCATTAAAGTGATGGTTTACACATAGGAGGAAAAGGGAGTGGAGATGAAAGCAAGGATTTTGTTTAAAAGTACAATTCCATGAAAGAATGAGATTATATGGAAGCTTTCATGGGAAGTAAGGTTAGGGGGAAGGGGTGTGTGTGTGTGTGTGTGTGTGTGTGTGTGTGTGTGTGTATGCATGCATATGTGTGTTTGTGTGTGTGTGTGTACAGATGAGATGGAAGGTTCTACTAAGTGTGTATATGTCTGTGTGTATGTGTGTGTATGTGTGTGTGTGTGTGTATGCATGCATATGTGTGTTTGTGTGTGTGTGTGTACAGATGAGATGGAAGGTTCTACTAAGTGTGTATATGTCTGTGTGTATGTGTGTGTATGTGTGTGTGTGTGTGTGTGTGTGAACATGCAGATGAGATGGAAGGTTCTACTAGGTCTGTGTGTGTGCATGTGTGTGTGCATGCATGTGTGTGCTTGTGTGTGTGTGTGAACATGCAGATGAGATGGAAGGTTCTACCAGGCTTCTCAGGTATTCAGTGTTGATAGTAACAGCTAAGAGTTACTTCCAAGTCTTTTCTCCAATCTTAAGTCCATTTGATTTTTTTTTTCCCTGAATTACTAGAACAGTGTGTGCCCATTACAGATACAACAGAAAGTTAACAAGCAAGACTTGTTAGGTCACAGACTAGCTCCTGTGGAGACAGTGTCCAGATCCTCCCCTGTGGATATGGCCGAATTAACTGATGTTCATTCATTGCTTGTTTATGTATGAGCGTGGGCGTGTATATGCCACACAGCACATGTGAACGTTTGAGGACAACCTTTGGCGTCAACCTTTGCCTTGCACCTTGAGATGGAAGTCTCTGGTTTTACCAGTGTGTGCACCAGGCTAGGTGGCTCTCAGCTTTCTTGGGGCTTGCCTCTCTTCACCTCCCCTGTCACTGTAGGAGTGCGGGAAATCTAAACACAAACCGCTGTACCTAGGTTTATAGTCCCTGGAGATTTCTATTCACATGTGGGAAGTCTCTCGTGGCTAGATTTGTAATTTTTTTTTTTTTTAAATAACAAACTCATCATCATCACTTGAGTCCGAACACCAGGCAACCTCAGGCTGTCCTCTGGTCAGTGACCGATGAGAATGAACAGGGGACAACCCACTATTTCTACTGTCTTCTAGGTGCTTCTGTCTGTCCCACAGGACCTCAGAGGCTCCCACGTTTCTGTGCTCTGGGCCGCTGATACACAATTCAAGCTTATGAGTTGTCAAAGGGAGCCACAAGAGCAGAATGGGGGGGGGGGGACTAAGCTGTGAGAGAAATGACTGTTTACAAAGAGAAACCAAGGGAGATTTTTAAATCTATACACAGTTCCAAAATAGGCAGTTGTACTAACAAAACCAGGAGAAGGAATGAGGAGAGGGGGCGTTGTTTTTGTTTCGGTTTGTTTTGGTGTAGGTTTTGTGAGTACTTCCCATGCCCAGCTCCACTAAAGCACTTGGTATTGAAGATTCAGTGAAGTCTTTCTGAGTGGTGTCCATAAGCATGAGAAATCCAGTCTGAGAGTTCCCTTGGACTCTGGTTAGCAACTGGCCAACCGTTCTGTGGCCTAATGCCTGGAGTCAGCCCCTTCCCAGCAGGAACACACTACTCCTTCACATCCGTAGAGAGGCGTTAGTAATGTACCACAGCAGGAAAATAGGCTCTTCTGTGTTTTCAAACTGGTCCTTTGTTGTCAAGAGGCTTTGAGTACACATCGCTGTTTCCCGGGCCTGCAGCACTTGAATGCATTCTCTAGCCTGTATGCACATTAACCTCAGAGAGTCAGTGCAGGGCGGTCCTGGGCTTCGGGCAGACAAGGTAAGCCTGGAGATGAGTTACAATTGATAGGGACGAGGAAAGCTCAAGGCTTACCAAACTCCTGCAGTGGCCCTGCTTGAACGCAGTGGTGGAGGCCGTAGCTTAGTGTTTTGACAGCTTATATCAGCAGTTTTCTCAGCTGATATATGGATTGCAATTGGGCTTCAGTCCTGCTGACCCAATAAAACATCTCCATCATAACAGAGGAAGTAGAAAGGTCTTTTGTGGTCCCTGCCACCTGGGGAAATAGCTGGATGGCATTGCCATAAAGCTAGCTTTGCTTCAATATGGAAATCAGGCAAAACTGAGAGGTTAGTCTGTGTTGTCATTCTCAGCTTCTTTTAAAAAGGGAGGTTTATTTTATATGTATGTGTTGTGTGCGGATATTCATGGAAGCCAGAAAAGAGTCTTAGATTCCCTGGAACTGAAGTTTCTGTTACCTACTGGCCTGTGGGTTCTGGAAACCAAACCTAGGTCTTAGCTTCTCAGTCCCTCTCTCCAGCCCCTTATATTCCATATGCCAGTTTGTTTTATAAACACGATTCTAGAATTTTTACAAATACTCATTGGTCAGAGGAATATAATGGTGTCTTCACAAATATTAAATATCAGTATCATAGACAGCCTACATGTGTGTCCAAAACTGCATTGCTCCTTACCTAAGTAGGGGAACCTACCACAAAAAGTTACCTGGTGTCCGGATGAAGCTTTTGTGCTTAAAAACAAACAGGCAAAACTCCTGTTGTTTGGAGGCTAGATTGGCCATCTTATAGTCACCTGGCCTTTGGTCCCCCTCCTCCCTTACACTAACTATCGGTTGATTTCACAGCAACTGCTGGCCATCCAGGAGGAGCTGAACAACAAGAAATCAGAATTGGAGCAGGCGAAGGAGGAGCAGTCTCACACACAGGCATTGCTGAAAGTCCTCCAGGAGCAGGTAAGTGAGCAAAACCCTGCTCTGGTCTCCAGATCAGTCCCGACCCTGCAGACACGCGCTGTCACACACACAAGCGGGGCTCAAGGAAACCTGCAGGAGACTGATCCTGCACTCTCGGCCACAGCTCCTAGCAATTCTGACACGTGGGATCTATAAAGGCATTCTCCACCACTCCGTCCTCACCCCTCCCCTCGTATCTACTCTGAGAATCCAAGCCCACCCAAGTTATGTTACTGTTTCTTCCAGAAGACAAATGATTTTTGATAACATTTGAAACTACTGACAGCGAAGCCATGTGTCAGAGTAAGCCGCCTGTTTCTCTTCAGTCTAAGAGCGAGGAAAATGAGTTTAGCATAATCCATGATGCTCCTACAGACACGTGAATAAAAGAGGCTGATGCAGAGAGACTTTAAAAATGTATCTTTCCTGTGTGTCGGGCCACTTATCTGATCCTAGTGAGCCACAGAATTTTCATTTGCAATCTGGGAAACTGATCGCCTCGTTCTGGCTCAGATACGGAAGTGGAGCCTGACGTTGATCAGTGCACGTGGAGGCATTGTCTTATGGTAGGGTGAGATGGGTCAGCAGGGTGAAATCCAAGTCCCATTGTCTCAGCTAAAGAAGTCGGCGTGCCCCGGAAGTACTTTCCAGTTTCTGGCCTTGGTTTTTAGGCAACATGTAATGAATGCTAGTAAGGCATGTCAAGAAACACAGACAGTGCCAGGCGGTGGTGGCGCACGCCTTTAATCCCAGCACTCGGGAGGTGGTGGATCTCTGTGAGTTCGAGGCCAGCCTGGACTACAGAGTGAGTTCCAGGAAAGGCGCAAAGCTACACAGAGAAATCCTGTCTTGAAAAACCTAAATAAATAAGTAAGTAAGTAAGTAAGTAAGTAAGTAAGTAAATAAATAAATAAATAAATAAATAAATAAATAAATAAATAAATAAATGAAACACAGACAGCAAGCCCAACCCTCTTTAACCAAAATACAGATGTTTTGAAATTTCTACTCAAATATACTTACAGGAACTTTTTTATACCATATAAATACCTTCAAAAGAGACGTTTTGGCCTAGTGGTGGTGGCACATGCCTCTAATCCCGGGACTAGGAAGCAGGCAGATCTCTGAGTTTAAGGCCAGCTTGGTGTACAGTATGAGTTCCAGGACAGAGAAACCCTGTCTCAAAAAACCAAAAAGAAAAAAAAGGAAAGAAAAGAAAAAGAGAGGGGTGGGGGGTTTAGCCAGCTGTGACTCAGTCACTTCACAATTGACTTGGAATTTAAAAAATATATTTAGTTAGTTTTCACTGAAAGTAGAAGCGTTGTGTGAGGGGAAGGTGATTTTAGATAGTTCATAAACATTCATGGATTTGAAGGAAAAGGCTTTATAAATAAAACTGTTGCCAGTGCAGGTTCAGTAAGACACAGAGGCTGAACCCGCAAGGGTTAGGTAGGGTACGTTAGGTGGCTCTGAAAACTCTGGCTAATGAAGTCCACAGTGGCCTCTTCCTAGGATGTGAAATGGCACTGTCACCCTCACTGTGACATTTATTAAAGCCAAGTCCATATTTGATCTGGACCTCACAGACAGCTTTGTGATTGTGCTGGTCTCCGTGGTGGTTTTTTTGGTTGGGGGGGGGGGCTTGTTTTTGTGTTTTAGATAGCGTATCTGGAATAGTTGTCGTGTATGTATTTCTCATTTTTCTAGATGACTCAAATCCTGCACTCTGATTGAAGGTCTAAACCCACTTATCAAAAGAGATGAGTTGTGCAGAATGTATCAAGGGAGGCTTGTTGGGGTGTGTTTTAAAAAGCAAAGCACATGCATAGGCATGGGTGAGCATCACGCTCTACTCTCCATTGCTTAAAAAAAGGGAGAGACTGTGAAAAGAACTCAGAACAAACTGCTAAAGACCTATAAAGTATGACTGAGAAAAAAAGGCGGAGCCTTTTCCATCTGCCGCAGTAATGTGGAATGAATGGCTTCTTTTCATGCAAAGGCACCAAGAGCCTGAGCCCAGGAGGCCAGTGAGACACAGCAGCCAGAGCTATGTTATTACTGAGCAGTTAGTCTGCAGACCCCTCCCCTGCTGTCCCCAGCAGCCATGCAGAAGGCAGCAGGCCGCAGTAGACTTGTTTCTTCTATCTCTGGGGGGTATCACCCTCCCCCAATCCAGTCCCTCCCACATGCAGCTTGCTTTGGATTTGTATAGAGTAAGTACAAGTGAGAAGTTCCTTTTTGACGCCATCATAGATAATGGCCTTTGCAAACACCTACACACACATGGAAACATATGTCTTCTCTGGGATTTTGCTATTAAAAGCAATTGCCCCCTGCTGGGAATCCTGACAAGTCCCGATCTTGAGAATAGATCCTCAGAGGCTTTGCTCTGGCAAGGAGGACAGGGTCACCCTCTGTGCTGGCCAGCTCTGTCCTGTGACTTGCAGCTTCCTAGCCCCACCAGTTCCACACTTTTTTCCCCTTGGCAGTGAAGAGAGCATCCATCATACACTTAGAGATATTCTCTAACACCGATCTCCCAAGATACTTAGAGATATTCCCTAACCCCTGTCTCCCAAGATACTTAGAGATATTCCCTAACCCCTGTCTCCCAAGATACTTAGAGATATTCCCTAACCCCTATCTCCCAAGATACTTAGAGATATTCCCTAACCCCTATCTCCCAAGATGTCCACATCTAGCTCAGGGAAAGGAGCACCATGCGGTAGGGAGTAGCTTTCAGGGCAAAGCAGTAAGGCCAGGAGCCTCCACTGCAAGGAGAGGGCCTGCAGGAATTCCCAGAGTAGACAGGAAGTGGGAAGAGAGCAAGTGGATTGTCACAAAGAGAGGACAGCTACGGGCATAATGTGTACGGGGAGACTGGAATGCATTTAACGGGGAGGAGGGGAGGACAGCCTCTGTCATGTGTGCTGGTGAACATGTGAGGTCACACTGGCCTTGTGCAAATAGTCCTTTCCTTCCAAGCTGAGGAAGAATAAAACTCCCTGAGCTAATTACACGCACACACACACACACACACACACACACACACACACACACACACACAGAGATACCAAACACAGGGAGATGAGCAGAGAGGGGACTGAAGAGGAAGAAGAGGAATTCCATAATAAGAAATTTTAAGCAAAGGAAGGCTATTATTTACAGTCTCCTTGTATGCTCGGATAGATGATGTTTCTATCACTTTGTGCCTTATCCTATTTCCATATATCCTACATTTCCCCATGCCCTTGTATTGTTAAGCATACAACCATTGATGATGTAGCCCTAAGAAAGAGGTGACAAGTTTCTGTTGCGGTTAATTTGGTTAACACTAATGTGATGGTGAGCCTTAGATCGCAATCAGCTGCCTCACTCAAATCCTTCTGTCACTGTGCCTTTAGAAAAACCTCTCTGGTGACATGGCCTTCTTACAAAAGTTGAAGACATCCCCGAAAACCCAGCGATTCTTTCATTTTAATATATACAAATGGCCATAAAGAACCAATGTTCCGAATCAAGCATGGGGGTATATATGATTTTACTTTCTTCCAAATTTTAGTAAATTCTTTCCCACCATGAGTGTTTTCTATTGGGCAGACAGAAAGGCACTGGCCTTGCTGCCTGAGCATCACAAGCTGGGAAGAAAGGTGGCCAGAGGCCAGGCCAGCTCTTCCCTGACCTTTGCCTTCTGTTACCACAAGTCTGCTCTGAGTCAGGATAGGATGAATGCCAACGCTAAAGGTCTCCTAAAATCTCCAATAGCTTGTTACTCTTGAGCAGGGTGGGGGCGCTGCTAAAAATCTCACTTGCAAACGAATTTTATTTCTAAAGCTTCCGTGACCAGAGAGATGTCTTCCTCGTTGTTCGTCACTTCAAAGACTCAAATGTCTTCCCCTGTTAGGCTCTGTCAATCATTTATTTAGCCCTGCCCTCAAGACGTGTACAGCAGTACTGCAGCGTGTTCTGTGGCTGGAAGCCTGTCATTCCCCAGTGATCATTAGCATAACATCCATTAGCTGATGGCAACTTGCAAATACTGCAGGGTTTAAATTAATGGCAATCCCACCAGGAAATGAAACCATTTAGTATTCCGAAGAACCAATTTTAAATATCTTATTTCTATAGAACTGCTTTCTAATCTTGCTGAAGAAATAATGACCAGGATCCCTTTTTATTTTTTTTTGCCAGCCATCAAGCTTTATAAAATATTGGTTGCGAACTGGTTTCAATAAGATTCATTGTAATTATCTGTTCCATCTGTTTGTCCTCGGAAGTTTTATAAAATGCAACCTCAGATGAATCAGAGTTAACAGGATGATGTATGCTTAGTGGATATGCTTGCTTATTCTTCTCTGTTGTTTTTCTTTAAATGTTGCAGTTAAAAGGCACCAAGGACCTGGTGGAGACGAATGGCCACAGCCACGAGGATGCAAATGTAGGTACCACAACCTGGTGTTTGTACTTCTTGCTGGATGTCGGTTGAATCCCTGGGGCACGGCACTTTATTTATAACATAAAGGAATCAGAAGCCCTGCCTCTCAGGAGCTTGAGGTCCTTCAACAGATTTTTAATATAAGCTTTGATAATAAGATGTGATAGACACTCACCATTATTACTACCTTTGTTTACCAAAAGTTTCAGCTTAAACATCCATCAGAAATTCTAATTACAGTGAGTTTGCTTGAGATCTTTACTTTTCCAAAGCAACATGTGTTGGGAGAGCAAATGGACAGGACCCAGCATGCTAAGTTGTATGTGGATTTTGTGTCTATGACATTTGCTTGTCAGTGAGGATGACAAATGATTGACATGCTGAAGAGGTCTCCAAACACCTCTTTATGCCCCAGCATGCCCATTAAGAGTGCACGCACCTTTGGTTTCTGCTCCAGCCCGTAGTAGCACAGTGCATCTGCTTTCCTTACAGAAGGAACAATGGCACCAGATCCTGGTTAGTGCCATGTCATCTTCTCTTACTCTTCTTAAATATCAAACTCCACAAAGTTGTACCTTAGGAATCCCGTGCTCTCAGGTGGAGTAACACACCTTGCTGAGAACTGTCCCTCTGTGTGATTGGTGGCTTTGTACTTGTCCTTTCCAAACTCTTTCTGCTCTCTGTCTTGTGTTTGATTAGCTTCCTCACAGGAAATGCCCACTAAGCAGTCCTTTCCTCAGAACACCAAATCAGACATGGTAATGAATGCTTGATTAAGCTAGAGCTAGAAGAAATTATATATTTCATGTTCACTCTTGTTTTAATTATATGCAGCACAAAGCCTAATAATCATAGTGCCCAAATCTCCCTCAATGTAATTACTTACTATTCCTACCCAGCAGCTTTTAAACGTGGGGTGCTTAATGGGGGGCTCACTGTGTTGGTGGTAGTCTACTGAGTTCTAGCAGGAGTGGGGAGGGATTCCGGAGGAAGTTCAGGCACGCTGTCTATTCTCAGGGAACTTACACTCGGGCCAAGGAATGAAGGAACACGGGCTGTAGTATGTTCAGAAGAATGAGACAGCTGGGGTGAGACACAGTTCAAAACCCAGGCCTCTGCTACTTACGACCTCTCGGCTTGACATTATGACCTTCGTAATCCTCGTTGCCTTCACTGGTGAAAAGTGTAGCCAAGCTTTGCTTAAAAACCCACCATGGGCCAGGAGAGATGGCTCTGGGGGTAAGAGTGCTCCCTGCACAAGCAAGTCATTTGAATCGCTGACACCCTAATGAAAACAAAAACTAGGCATGGCCACGTGTGCCCATGACCCCAACATTGGAGAACGAAGACAAGAAAACTTGGCAAGAGGGGGCAGCTGGCTGGGCAGCCTAACCAAAATGTCAGTCTTCAGGTCCAGTGACAGGGTATCTCAGGAGAAAAATGTAAAGCTAGATGGAGGGAGATACTTTCTCTGACTTCCACATACATCCACATTGCATACACCACACACAAATACACACACACATACATACACACATATATACATACACAGACTGACACACACACCTCTTGTCAAAACATTGTACCGAGTTGAGGTTCATGGAAAGCCTTAACACGTAGCTGTTGTGTGGGTTTTGGGGGTTTTTTCAGGCTGGGTAATAAAAGCAGCTGTCTGGATCTATGAGAGTTGGCTGGCTTTGATGAACGGGTAGGATGGAGAGCTGGAGAGCAAAGTTGCCACACAGCCCTGTCCTCACTATCAGGATCAGGATATATGTAGCATTTGGCTTTCCATTCCGAAGTTCATCACCCTCGTTCTTAACCCCGATACTCCTCTTCAGAATTCCAAGATTCCACAGTCTCAACCCAAACTTTCGTATCTATTACACTTACAGCCTGTTCTGCTGTGCCTTCCAAGGAAATTGCTGTCCAGTTCAACAAACTAGACAAAGTACAGTGTGCCTCCGTTTCCTGGTCTGTAAAAATGGGGAAGATATTTCCCTTCCTTTAGGATTCCCCTGAGAAACAAACAAGACTGTGGATGTGGTAACACCCTGAAATTGTAAGGTTCTGTCTGAAGAAGAAGTCATAAATTCAGCTACTGGCTAGCTTGAAGTATCTCTCAAGCCCCACGGCCCTCTCTTGAGAAATGCCACTTATTATTATAAATGTTGTAAACAGGGCAGGTTTAGGGTCATGTGTTTCTTTTGGAGGCAGGTTTTTAGACACTGCAGATACTTATGTAGGGCTCATGAGGTAGACTTTGCATTCAGCTCAGAAGTGGCCATTAAGCATGGAGTTCCAACTAAGTGGGAGAGAGGAGCCACAACTCCTACTCAGAGTGAGTGAAGAATCTAGGAATCCAGATAGTCCATGCCAGTTACTGCTCTAGCACCTCCCTGCCTGGCAGGCCCGGCCTTTTCCACGTCTACCAGGGTTTTGCCAGCTGGTGGGCCACTCGCTTCCCCTTGCGTTTTCCTGTCTGTAATTTTGCCCCTGTGTGTGGTTCCCCTGAACATCTGCCCGCTCCAGCTGTATACAAAGCAGGGAAGCCCATTGGTTGTTTGGGCCATGCATTAGAGAGTGGAGCTGAATGCCTTTTAGTGATCACTCTGCTGTCTGAAAGAAGTCTCCAATTTACCTGCCTGTTAACCCCGAGCACTCGGAAGAGACCAGGCTTTCAAACCAGCACAAGAGAATTTAATTCCAATATGATCACCAAGAGCCGTATGACTGGGGCAGGCTGTTTGACCCTGGTGAAGGTCACCTTCCTCATTTGTACATATGTTAGGGGAATTGAATACGTGAATACTTGGCCTGGCACACATACTCAGCAGATGTGAGTCCCTTCTTCTCACCTGCTTTGATGGTGTGTGATGGAGAAGGCAGGGCTTTGGCAGAGTGGATCTCAGTGCAGATTATAATGTTGAAGGCCGTGAACTAGAGACAGTTTGTTAAGATATATAGTTTTTTTTTCACTGTAGCAATTTCTGTCTAGGGTCAGAGTCTTCCACATTGTCATTCATTAACAATAGTTCTGCGGTGAACTGGCACAGGCTTAGATGGGTATTCTTGTGAGAGGTCACAACCGCTGTTTAAAAAGACAGTATATCTGGCTAGAGAGAGAATTCAGCAGTTAAGAGCACTTGCTGCTCTTGCAGAGGACCTGGGTTCGGTTTCCAGCACCCATATGGCAGCTCACAGCTATCTGTATCTCCAGTTTCAGGGGGTCTGATGCCCTATTCTGGCTTCCACAGGCACCAGGGATGTCCAAGGTATAGATACATGCAGTCAAATACTTGTACATATAATAAAGTATATTATAAATATATTGAAAAGCATAATAAAACAAAATAAAATAAAAACAATGTATCTTTTTAAAAAAATTCCTGAAATTTTCACATCAAAAAAAAAAATACAGAAGCAAAGAAAAATAACTTAATGCCTCCTAATTTAGAGATAGCCATATTGAATACTAGTTCGTGTTCTCCATCACAAACATGACCACAGGGAAGGCCCCATAAATAGATAGATAAATTGTATTGTATTGTCTTACATTTTACAACTTTTGATTTCTCATTAATCCTAAGTATTTTCTTGCCATTGACTATTTTTCAAAGACATGACTCAGTGGCCTGTCTAATGTCGACATGAAACATACCTGTTAGGCTTTCAACTTCATATATATGTATGTATATGGTTTTTTTTGGTTTTTTTTGTTTTTTTTTTTTTTTTTTTTCTGAGACAGGATTTCTCTGTGTAGTTTTGGTGCCTTTTCTGGATCTCGCTCTGTAGACCAGGCTGGCCTCGAACTCACAGCGATCCACCTGCCTCTGCCTCCTGAGTGCTGGGATTAAAGGCGTGCACCACCACTGCCCGGCTCAACTTCCTATATTTCACTAATCACACTGGTTAACATGCCCTTAAGCATGTCTTCATCTCCCATTTGCTCCCTTCTTTGGTAGCCATGTTAGGACTCATGGCAGGAGCTTTAGACTGTGGCCCTGGTTGTGTTTGAGGAAGTCAGTGTGACAGCTGCACTCCTATGGTGGCCTTGAGCCATCTGAAGGAATCCACTCAGAGACTGCTCCAGTCTTCTTGTTGACTTTGGCCTTAGTGTCACCACCCAACTTGTGATAAGCTTGTGGCTTATTCACTGCTTTTGTGATTTATTGAGCACCAACAGAGTCTGGCCAGCACCTGGCCTGGCATTCTTGAGGTTTAAAGTGGATATACCCTTAAAAACACGCACCTATACCCATATCAGCAGATCTGTTAGTATGTGCCCAGGATAATTTAAAACCGCTTCAAACCCACACAGGTCGGTTTCAAAGGCCTTGCTGTCTGAGAGAACTTACATAGTTCTAGCCCACACTTGCTAGTTTTCTGTAGTATCTTTGGATCTGGATCTGGATATGTTGAAGGCAGATGGACTTCATATGTATCCAGTCTCTCATATGTATCCAGCTTTAAATGCTGGTCTTAATTCCATTGTCTTGAAGTATCTCATTTATTCCAGACCCCGTTTTCTCTCCTGCCAATCAAAGCTACAAATTTCCCTTTAATTTCCATCTTCTAGCTCTCCCAGATCTAGGGAGGCCTGCTGTGTTCCTGGCCTGGTCCATGGCAATTATGTGTAACATATCAAAATCTTAAATTGAGAAAGGTATCTGCTCTCATCTGGTGTTTTCTTGATGACCCCTTCACACCAGTGTGCCCACTATCCTAACGTGTACGTCTGTGTTTGGCACATGAGTGGGAGAAATGCAGGGGCAGTTGGGAGTTGTGGCACGCAGTGGCAGCAGAAGCTTGAGAGGCACAGGACAGCTTGCTCTGTGTGCTTCCCATGCACACATCCTCAGTTCTGTTACAGGAGAGCTGCCACCCATATCCCTCTATTTACACAGTTCAGCTCCCGCCCATGCGGAGGTTAAAGAAATCATTGGCAATCTGTGTAGAGGTTTAATGGGTGATGTTGAAGGTTACTGCTGTCAAGCACAACACCATTCCCACCCAACAATAAAACAAAACACAAAAGAAAAAGGACTGCGCTGTTTGTCACACTGTCTCCTTAAGAAAGTAAATCCTCAGAGCTGTCTTTAAACCTGTCAGAGCAAAGACATTAGGAGGGTGTGGAAGAGACAGAGCTCAAAGAACATTCTTCAGGGTTAGCCCACAGCGGCTGAAAGCCGTCAGTAACCGCGTGTTTTAATGGTGTGTATGAGTGAGGTCCTGTGAGTACCAGTCCATTGCCTAGTTTCAGAGTGTCTTGATGTGGGGTAAAACCAGATAAGCATGTATGTACTGTGCCCCAAGCAATTAAAATAAACATCTCCCTTGGGGAAATGGATCATAATCTCAAGGGAAAGAAAAACCCAGGTTGGATCCCACCCTTTTCATAGTGGCCTAGCCCCTGGGGACCTTGATCTTACTCTGGGAAAAGAACAGAGAGAAGAAAGACTTTTCACCTACTGCCCATCCCATCCTACATGCTCTGTCAAACCCAGTGAGGTCTGGCCCAAGCAGAACGCTGTGGCTCTTCTCCGTTCTTCTCGAAGCTGCTTTCTGGCCATCCCGTGCTGCCCTCGGCCTGTAGAGCCCTCCAGTTTGTGTTCCCATACACCCTGCCGTCCACTCTTACTCAGCAAACCACGGAAGTCTCAAAAGGAGGAAGCAGAGTCTAGGAGCAAGCACCAGATCTAGGCGCTAAGCTGTTTCAGCCCTGGCTGGCTCTGCCACTGATCACCCAAGTACCACCCACTGGTACCCTGAGCGTGTTTTTCTTGCCTCTGAAATGAAATTAATATCTTACCCACCTCTTAGGGCTGTTATGCTTTCCTGGCCAATACTGACACAGTCATTATATGTCAGGTATCTGTAGAGCTCAAGTTTCATGTACTGTGTGTGCTGTGCTAGGCTCTGGAGTATGTAATAAAGACACATACAGAGAGTGAGAGAGAGAAAGAGAGAAAGAGAGAGGTGGGGGGAGTGTGTATTCTGGCCCTTCAAAACTTCCTTGTCTCATTATACTCTGTCAGGCTTCTGTCTTCAGATCAGTAGCCCCGTGGCAATGGTGGGACCCAGGTAACTCTGGAGGCAGGAGGACATGGCACTATGTGATAAATGATACACATCTTTAAAACCCTAGAGAAATACAACTGGAGCGGAAGTAACCGCTGTGCCTCCTCTTCAGAGAGAGATGGACCCCGGTCTGTGGGTGTCCAGGTCACCCATGTAGATGCCTTGAAATGGAGATAGTGGGTGGATTTGTCAGACACCACCTCTACCTGTGCTGTGTGTGTATCTGACGCGGTTCACAGGTCATACACTCACACTCAGGCCTGGCTTCGCCTTCCACTGTCCTTCTGATGATATCCCTTCCCTTCCTATCCATCCAGAAACCCTCTTCCCACTGCCCCACATTTTCTGCAGTCAGTTTACTGTAGGGCTTGCTATTTGCTAGGAAACCCATAATCCTACCAAAACATGTCTCATCCCAGCGTCCTTGAGACCGATGATAGAAGGGACTCTGTTGGTACACCACCCCTCGAAGCCAGCACAATGCAGACCTCCTAGGAAGGATTGGACAGGGTGCTGATCTCAAGGGCAGGCAGCACCAACTTCTCCACAACCCTCCTGGTCTATGTAAAATAGTTTCCTGCCCAAGCACCTCACTGCCAATTGGCAGTGGCTGTCCACAGCTGGAGCCTGGAGCTGGGGCTTGATAGTGAGAGGCTCCTGCTGGGCCAGCGAGGGCTGCTGCTTTTCTGCTCTGTATGTTACTCAGGAGCCTTGGGTCTCTACAGAGGTTTACTTTTATTACTTAGACTGTTAGGTGTCAATAGTGGTTTCCGTAGCCCTTAGTTTCCACTAACCGTGAGACCAGTGAGGGAGAGGTGTACAGTCTCACTATGCCAATCTGGGCCCCACACTGGATGTGGAATACACAGCCAGATCTGGACATGTTCGGTGACGTCGGCAGACTGAGTAAGGAGAACTAAAAGTGTCTCCTCCCCATGGCCAGGTTTGAGAAAGCAGGCAAGGGAATAAATTTCACACTGTGTGACGTGGTCAGCTGTGGCTGTCGATACCTGCTTGTGTAAAGCCAAGAGCAGGGCACAGGTCTCTCTGAGGACAGAAGGGCCGCAGGTCATCCCACCTGTTGTAAAAGCAAATGCGACAACGGTTTGAAGAGTAGTAACTTTTATAGGAAGATTGATAACTTTTATAGTCTGTACACAAACATATAAGCAAAACATAAAGGCTTCTACCATAAAGCGTTCTTGGAGAACACTTGGAAATGCCAGAAACTCTAAGGGAAAAGATAACCATCTGCAATATTAGCATTCACAAGTGTGTGTTTCCACTTTGTCTATTTGCTCCGTTGGCACCAATACGTGTATATTCATCTTAACAGGATTTACAGCACATCATGTAGACAGTTTTTTACAGCCTGGTTTTCCTACATGAATCACAGGCATTTCCCCTGTTATTAAATATGTTTTCTTGATATGATTTTTTGTGATGACCTAATATTTCATCCTTCCGATGTACTCCAGTTTATTTTATCATCTCTGCTGTGGGACTCTGTTTTCGCTGTCATAGATAGTATGCAGTAAATGTCCTGGAACAATGTATTTGTTAATCCAGCCATCATCTAAGCACTTTATAAATGGAAACTTTGGCACTGGGTTGGGATTTAGGCATAAAAGGAGATCCACTGATCCTTTCAAAAAGATTAAAGATCAATCTCACTAGATGCAGAAAAGGCACTTGACAAAATCCAACACCCCTTCATGATAAAGGTCTTGGGGCGATCAGGAATACAGAGAAAATACCTAAACATAATAAAGGCAATTTACAGCAAGCCAACAGCCAACATCAAATTAAATGGAGAGAAACTCAAAGCGATTCCACTAAAATCAGGAACGAAGCAAGGCTGTCCACTCTCCCCATACTTATTCAATATAGTACTTGAAGTTCTAGCCAGAGCAATAAGACAACATAAGGAGATTAAGGGGATACAAATTGGAAAGGAAGAAGTCAAGCTTTCCCTATTTGCAGATGACATGATAGTATACTTGAGTGACCCCAAAGATTCCACCAAGGAACTGATACAGCTTATAAACACCTTCAGCAACGTAGCAGGATACAAGATCAACTCAAAAAAATCAGTAGCCCTCCTATATACAGTTGACAGACAGGCTGAGAAGGAAATTAGAGATACATCACCCTTTTAATAGCCACAAATGATATAAAATACCTTGGGGTAACACTAACCAAGCAAGTGAAGGACCTATATGGCAAGAACTTTAAGTCCCTGAAAAAAGAAATTGATGATGTCAGGAAGATCTCCCATGCTCATGGATAGGCAGGATTAACATAGTAAAAATGGCAATCTTACCAAAAGCAATCTACAGATTCAATGCAATCCCCATCAAAATAACAACAAAATTCTTCACAGACCTGGAAAGAATAATACTCAACTTCATATGGAAAAACAAAAAACCCAGGATAGCTAAAAGAATCCTGTACAATAACACGACCTCTGGAGGCATCATGATCCCTGACTTCAAGCTCTGAATATGTAGAACTGAATTGTATTGCAAAATAAAAATAAAAAAATTAAAAAAAAAAAACAGCTTGGTACTGGCATAAAAACTGACATGTGGACCAATGGAATCGAATTGAAGACCCTGACATTAATCTGCACACCTGTGAACATATAATTTTTGACAAAGAAGCCAAAACTGTACAATGGAAAAAAGAAAGCATCTTCAACAAATGGTGCCCACATAACTGGATATCAATGTGTAGAAGGCTGCAAATAGATCCATATCTATCACCGTGCACAAAACTTAAGTCCAAGTGGATCAAAGACCTCAACATAAATCCAGCTACTCTGAACCTGCTAGAAGAGAAAGTTCAAGAAAGTCTTGAACGCATTGGCATAGGAGATCACTTCCTAAATATAACACTAGTAGCTCAGACACTGAGAGAAACAATCAATCAATGGGACCTCTTGAAACTGAGAAGCTTTTGTAGAGCAAAGGATAAAGTCAACAAGGCAAAGCGACAGCCTACAGAATGGTAAAAGGTCTTCACCAACTCCATATCTGACAGAGGACTGATATCCAGAATATATAAGGAACTCAAGAAATTAGACATCAAAATGCCCAACAGTCCAATTAAGAAATGGGCTATAGAACTAAACAGAGAATTCTTAACAGAGGAAACTCAAATGGCTGAAAGACATTTAAGGAATTACTCACCATCCCTAATTATCAGGGAAATGCAAATCAAAACAACTCTGAGATACCACCTTACGCCTATCAGAATGGCTAAGATCAAAAACACTGAAGACACCTTATGCTGGAGAGGATGTGGAGCTAGGGGAACTCTCCTCCACTGCTGGTGGGAATGCAAGCTTGTACAACCACTTTGGAAATCAATATGGTGCTTTCCTAGAAAATTGGGAATCCATCTCCCCCAAGATCCAGCTATACCACTCTTGGGCATATACTCAAGGAATGCTCAATCATACCATAAGGGCACTTGCTCAGCTATGTTCATATCAGCATTGTTTGTAATAGCCAGAACCTGGAAACAACCTAGATGCCCTTCAACTGAAGAATGGGATAAATAAAATGTGGTACATATACACAATGGAATACTACTCAGCAGAGAAAAACAATGGCATCATGAGGTTTGCAGGCAAATGGATGGATCTAGAAAAAATCATCCTGAGTGAGGTAACCCAGACTCAGAAAGACAAACATGGTATGTACTCACTCATAGGAGGATACTAGATGTAAAACAAAGATGACTAGACTGCTACTCACAACTCCAGGGAGGCTACCTAGAAAACAGGACCCCAAGAAAGACACAGGGATCACCCAATGACAGAGAAATGGATGAGATCTACATGAACAACATGGACGTGATTGGCGGTAATGAAGGGCAATGGTTGAGGAAAAGAGAGCTTAGGGGAGCGGGAGATCCCAGCTGGGTCAAGAACAGAGAGGGAGAACAAGGAATAGGAGACCATGGTAAATGAAGACCACATGAGAAGCAAAGTGCTAGAGAGGCCCACAGAAATCCGCAAAGATACCCCCACAATAGACTACTGGC
The DNA here is from genome assembly GCF_949786415.1 of Peromyscus eremicus. Classification (NCBI taxonomy): domain Eukaryota; kingdom Metazoa; phylum Chordata; class Mammalia; order Rodentia; family Cricetidae; genus Peromyscus; species Peromyscus eremicus. Next base: position 44,592,861 of record NC_081425.1, on the reverse strand, counting down.
AATGGTCGAGAGACAGCCCAAACTGACCTACTCTGGTGATAGGATGGCCAAACACCCTAATTGTTGTGCTAGAAACCTCATCCAATGACTGAGGGAACCGGATGCAGAGATCCATGGCCAGGCCCCAGGAGTCCAATTGGTGAGAAAGAGGAGGCTTTGTATGAGTGAGAATTGTTGAGACCAAGGTTGGATAAAGCACAGGGACAAATAGCCAAATGAATGGAAACACATGAACTATGAACCAATAGCTGAGGAGCCCCCAACTGGATCAGGCCCTCTGAATGGGTGAGACAGTTGATTAGCTTGATCTGTTTGGGAGGCATCCAGGCAGTGGGACCGGAACCTGTGCTCAGTGCATGTGCTGGCTGTTTGGAACCTGGGGCTTATACAGGGACACTTGGCTCAGCCTGGGAGGAGGGGACTGGACCTGCCTGGACTGAATCTACCAGGTTGAACTCAATCCTCAGAGGAGTCTTTGCCCTGGAGGAGATGGGAATGGGGAGTGGGTTGGGGGGAAGGCGGGGGGGGGGGGACAAGGGAATCCTTGGCTGATATGTAGAATTAAATTAAATTATAAAATAAAATAAAAAAGAAATGGAAAAAAAAGATTAAAGATCACCCTTTTCTTGGCAAGTGATTAAATAAACAGCCCCAAGTACTATCTGGATTTACCTCATAGAGGGTTTGCTGCACTCCTCAACAGGAGAGGAAAAGAGTTCTGAGGGAAGAATATTTGCACTTTGAAGAGAAAGGCAATCACATCTACTTCATAAATAATTCAGAAGAACAATACTTAGATATGCTATTTGGAGTTGTATGCTGCGGGCTGGCCTTCTTCGTGGCCTGAAAGTGCAGAGCCCATGCTCCATGTGGATTGTAGACCCAAGGCTAATGGAATCAGGCCACCACCCCAGCAAAGCCTGTCCACTCTATCCAGAGAGTAAGTGCAGCAGAGCAGACCGATACATTGAAAGAACAGTGAGTTCTAACCCCAAACAGCAAATCAAGCTTCTGTTCATGATTGTGGACAAGGCAGTCCCTGTAAGGTCCAAAGCACCAACAGGAGATGCATATACATTCCATAGAGCTATGATGCAAATTCAGGTAAGATGTTCTAAGCTATGCCCTCCCATGCATTGTGGCTCCCCACTGCCTGACATCCTAAGCAAAACCGAATGGAGCATCAGTAGCATTTGTAAGCCAATCCAGGAGCCAAAAGGTAGACAGAAACAGGATTGCTCTAGGGCCTCGTGGAGACAATAGGGATCTGCCAGAATCAGTGTCTGAAAACAGTGAGGAGTCAGATACAGCAGCAGGCTAGACCACTTTCTTTAGCTCTGTATGTTACTCAGAAGTCGTGGTACTTTCTGGGTCTGCATTTATTTCTTAGAATAGTTTATTCCATAGTGGACTCCATCGCTCTTGGTTTCTGCCAACCACTTGAGACCAGGAAATGAAAGGTATGGAATGTGGTCACCATGATGGACTGTTCAATGAACTCCCATCCTTGATGTTGGTCCTCATGTGGACTTCCTGCTGAGCACCGCCCGACTTTCCTCAGATGGGTCTGTGATGCCACAATCGGTGCCCAATTATCGGCTATTTCTCTTTGTTCAGCTCTGAGCTCATTCATTATGTTACTAAATGACTCACAGGATTGTGACAAGCCATTCAGGAAATACGTAGGAAGATAATGAAGAAAACAGGTAGGTACCGTGGTAGGAAGACGGAAAGGGGGAAGGTGAGAAAGACCAGACAGACCCCACAGAAATTGCTTCCTGCTCATCACCCTCTGCCATCCACCAGCCCTTCTGAATGTACCCCGGCAGGCAGCAGAGCAGCAGCAGCTGACATCTCGTGGTACCCTGCCAACTCCAGCAGTGAGATCTGTTTCTACCAAAGGTGCGAATGTGGCTACATCAACATCCAAACTTTATGCAAAGTTAAACCAAAGAAAAAGCTATTAAATGCAAGGCAAGAAGTTCAGCTGTCAGTACACAAACAAAATTACCCCTGGGCTTCGTGGAAGACACTGCACCATAGCAACTTAGAAGTAAATATTTCTAAATCGCCCACCACCAAATGAAGTGGGTCCCAAGCCTCCTTCCAGCCTCAAACTCAAAAAAATATCTGCTCAGCTGGAGACTCCCCTCCCCAAGCCTTCCCCAAAGCCTATCTGGGATGTGAGTTCACAGCCAACAGTGGCAACTTCATCTACCCTCTGTCCTGCACGTCCTGGGAGACCAGAAGAGCTTAGAGCCAGACCGAGTGTTTTCATCAAATCTTCAAGAAGGTTGTAAACCTCAAGCTGATGGCTCTTAAGTTTCAGAACCTTAGCAAAGTGGATCATGTGAGTCCCCTGCAGGTCCCCGGTGAGGCCAGCCAAAGCTAGCCTCAGAGGGAAGAGACAGCAGCGTGCTTTGCTACGTTTTAAAATGATGTCCATGGTGTGTCCAGAGGAGCCCTGGCCTGTCACCCTCTCTGGACAGCAGCCTCCTGTAAAGGAGACTTATGACCAGCCCCTTTGCCCAGGTACATGGTGGACCATCTCCAAACCCCACAGTGATCTCGCAAAGCATTTCACCAACCATGGAATGTTCCACTGAATTTTTTTTCAAATTTCTGTTCTGTCTTACTTTATCCCCCACCCCATCCCCCAAATCCTCCATGCCTCAGCCCTTTCCATCCTTGAAATTGCCCTTGTGGTGAGGTCCATGGCCTGATAACTCAGCATCACGTCATTTCTATTATGTCAGCCTCTCTGGAGGATTACAGAGTGGCTTTTGCTGTCTGGACAATTTCCAGACTGTTCCATGTATGCTGATGAGCTACTTATGTTTATGAGGCTCACAGAATCTAATTTGCACTGGCAATTCCTTACCATGCCAGCTTTCAGAATGATGATTTGAAACTATGAAAAAGGCTTGTGAGTGCAAAATTTAAAACCTGATGTCCGTATAGGTCTAATCCCCTGCCTCCCACACCATACACCCACATACATGTCAGTCCTGAGCCTTTTTATATGACAGTGTTTGAACTGGTCCCTTGCTCAAAACAGAATTATACTGGCCTGCTATCCTCAATTAATGGCCTTAATCAACAGGTCAGATTTGGCTAGGTGAACCATTCATTAAAAATTCTAAATAATTAGATTTTTCATTGATAATGCAGCTTGCTCCATCTATCATGTCATCCTTTTTTCCCTACGTTGCACATCCCACCTGTTTTTCAGCCTCGCTCAATACCCACTGCTCGGGCCCTTCCCCTACAAGATGATCCCCAATCAATGACAGATTTCCAGAGTGTCTGCACAGTGTTCCGTTCCGACCATTGTGAATAGGCCGGACTCGATCCCCAGCTTGATGCGCCTGTGTGTGCCCTCTTCAGAACCAAGCTCAGCAAGGAGCCTGTGTAGGCGAGCACATTTGTAACACCCACTGACTGATGACAGATCACGGCCATTCCACAGCCTCATACATCACTGTGTGTCTGTTCAGCCTAGCCAGACGAGGGGGGGAAACCCTTCTTTCTGTGTATTTTCTGCAGGTGGTTATAAAGATATCATTACAGTTAGCTACAAGGGTCCTGTAGATTATGAAAGTCAGAATTGAAGTGGGTAAGGATCACCCCATTCAAACATCTTATTTTCTGGATTTTTACCTGGTCTCTTTTCTTCTTGAATTGCTGCATGCATGTGAGTATTGCTGAGGTTGTTATTGTTTTGTTTCTCTTGGTTTGGGTTTTGATGATAGAAATGGGACTTTTCTCTCATTGGTTACCCCCAAGCCCTGTGTGTGAATCTCATTTTCCAGGGCAGTATTCTCAACCATTGGGAAGCTACACAGCCAGAGAGCTATTTAAAGCAGAGGGGACTGGGCCCCAGTGTATAGGTTCTCATTAGGTAGATTCAGCCTAGGGCCTGAGAAGCTGCATTTTTTGTTTGTTTTCTTTCTCCCCCTTCCCCTCCCCCCCATTTCAGAGCTGAGGATCAAACATAGGGCCTCACAGATGCTCAGCAAGTGCCACCAGTCTACAGGCCACACTTTATACACCAGTGCCACCTACTATTCAGCCAAGTCCAGGCCGGACAGATGTCACTCTGGGCCTCTTTTTATCCCACCATGTTTTGATGTATTTTACATGCTTGGCCCGCATCTCCACCCTTACACTTGGAGAGAGCAGGAACCACTATTAATCATCTTTGCACCTTATTGTCTAACCCAAAAATCTGTCATTACAATAGATTCCTAATAAATAACTGGGAAAGAAAGAGTCCCGGAAGATCAATAAAGTCAATCAAATGAAGGGGAGGACTCCAAATATCTCAATAACACATGGGTTTAATCCAAAGGTTCAGCTTTGCTGCTACATAGCTCCAAAAAGAAAACGTACAGTTCAGAATTGCCAGAATCTGGTGCAAAAGAAATGGCATCCATTGAGAGAATGCAGAGTATTGGCATACTCCTAAAGAGGTCCATCTAAGTCCATGGGCCAAGCATTAGAGTGTGGCAGACACAGTTGCTGCCCTCTGGCAGAGGGCAACCCAGTAACTAAGACAGCAAAGAGGATGTCTCTCATACACACACACACACACACACACACACACACACACACACACACACACGACATAGCACTTAGCCTAGGGTTTTACACACATAGGGAAGCTCTGACTCCCTGAGAGGTTACAGACAGGGCAATATCGATTAATAGCCCCAGAGTCTGAGTGCCTGGGCTCAACCTGGGCCCCATTACTTTCCACGTGTGTGAACATCAGCTCCTTACCTGATTCGTGCCTCAGTTTTCCATGTGAAATGGAGATAATAATAGTTCACAGCACCTGTCATCCATCAAGCACTCTGTACGAGCAATTAGAAATACCACTGTTCACCAGTATTTGTGTTACTGTATCAAATACTGCATCCTTCAAGTACCATACCGTGGCAATCCCAAACACTCAGCGCTTGATGTATTTCTCATGTATGACATCTGCAAGAGGGCAGCACGGAGAAAGTGGCTGGATTTGGGCATGTTGGGAAGTGGGGTATTTAATGTCGGCTGAGCTTTCACAGTATGCCAGGCAGATGGCTTGAGCTTTGATTTGCTTTCCTAATAATCAAACGTTTTTCTTCCCCATTCATCAGAGTGGATCTCATCTATTCTCGTGACCTAATTTACCATGCTAAAGGTCAAAAAAAAACCTCTAAGTTTTAATAATATCATTAGTAATGTAAACTCAGCAGGTGAAAATTATGATAGTGAATGCATTGTAGCAGGGAAAAATAAGAAATGTCATACTGAGAAATGAACTGAGAAAATAACATGCCAAGAACGCCATAATACGATTAATCTTTACCAGCAATAGAGTCAGTATCGTGCAAGATAAATCAACCCGACTAATTCTGGTTGCACATACATACATTAAAAAAAGCATTTCACTTTAGTTTCTTCTCTTTGCCGCTCAGTTTTTATGAGGAAGGAGATTTTTCACGCCAGTGCTTTCTCAGACTATGAAGTATATGGACCTGTGTAAATCCAGCCGCTCAGGTTACACTTCTCATGCACTGGAGAGTAATGCACACCTATTTTTCAGAGCAAGTGTGTTTTTCACTTGGTAGCATCTACCATTGTGGCATATTGTAAAACTAAATGAAATGCTGCTGTTTAATTGAAAGAATGAGCAGAGCTATTGGACTAACAAGAAATCTTTTTTTTTTTTAACCAATTTTAGTTAACATGATGGTCACAAAGCTATGCCAAAAGAAAGTCATTTAATTGACTAGAGACCACCACTTGAGCATGTTGTGAACTGTGATGGCCATAATTAAGCTCTGACCTAACCAGCAGCGATGCTTATAGTATTTAATGAGAAATGTTAAGAGATTGAAATTCCTCTTTCTTATCAAAGTGTGTGTTCTTTGCCGGGGATTTTCTAGTCTGCGGCATGCATGAAGGATTCTTTTTTCCAAATGAGAACTAATCAGCAATGATGCTTGCCTGGCCACAGTGGGCCATGTTTTTCTAGAGGACAGTACCTGTGCTGTGACCTCCCATGCAATGTGCCTGTTACATTCTACTCTTCATCCCAGGGACTCGGAGGGACCTGGTTAGGTGAGGCCAGTTGTGGATACAGCCACCTTTGCATTTTTCTCCAGACTGGGGTGGTTTCTTCAAATCAATCAATGTCCGTTGATTCCTAACTGTGTTTTTGTTTAAGTGGCCGCAAAATTCAACAACATTTGGACTAAATCCAGTATTGGCCATTTGAAACCCCCATTCGGTTCCATTTGATTGGAACTGATTGGGCTCCCATGACACTTTATTTCTCCAGCTCCTTACTAAACACCCACCGTAATAGCAGGCTTTGTGTTAGACCCCAGGGTACAAAAATGGAAAATGGTGGTTCCTCTTTTCAGAGTGCGAGTTGGGAAAATGGTCACACATACACTGTATGTAGGAAGAGGGTTGTATGTAAAATGTAAAAAACATACTTCAAATTAATAGTGGTTTTATCTCTGTGGTGAAATTTCACTTGCTTTTACTTTCTTTTAATTTTTCTAGATCATATTCATAAGGAGAAAGCTAATGGCTGTTATAGAGAGTAAAACTGAATGAACAAATCTCTTCTGCCTTACATTTTTAAAAAATAAAAAGGAAAAAAGGAAGGGAAACCATTTTGGTCTTCTTAAAGCTCGATCTCAATATAAGTTAATATTTAAAATCATTGAAAGCATTAATAATGGATACTACCTAAAAATTAACTTTATGTCTGTCTAAAAAAAGGAAAGAAACTTGCTTACTTTGAAATGATGGAGCAGTGGGAGCATTTATGGATCTAAAGATTCAAAGTGGCTGCATTGTACTTTGCCACCAGTCCCTTCTCTACCAGCTCCCCATAGACTTCGTGTAGCTCACCTTAGCCCGGGGGTGCTGACCAGATTCCCGTAATGGCTGGTCTGCATCTCCCCCAGTTTATCCTCTCTGTGTATGTGGTATTCAGTTAGCGCGAGTCCACAAACATCACTGAAGGGCCAGGATTTCTTCTTTCCAGAAAACGATGGTCGTGGCTCTGCAGACAGCAGTCTGCATGTGCTAGATTGTTCTAAGGTGGAGAGAAAGGCAGACTGAGCATCCAGAGTCCTGGTGGGTCTGTGTTCAAGGCTGCTACTATATTCTGCTCCTGCCTCTACCAGACAGCACCTGTGTGTTAGGATGGGGTGGGGGTAGCAACATGAAAGTGATCCAGGAGGGGGCGTTTGCCACGCAAACGCTTCCCAAGCTCGTCTTCCATTTTCCCAGCTGCCTTTCCAAGATCTTAAGTCCAGTCTTTCCAAAGGAAGCTGTTTTACCTGCTTCTCTGTGATTTCTCATCCTGGAGTCCTTATCTGTTAACCACCAAGACTGGCTTACATGTTCACCGGTGCCCCCTTCCTGAGAGTCCTGATTCCCACATAGCACCTGCCCCTTCTTCCTTCACAGCAGCTTCCACAACTTCCTTTCCTCTCTTGGCCAGCAGAGGTTCTGCCCTAATACATAATGCTCAGAGTGTGGCTGGATCTGAACCCCGGGTCTCTCTGCTTCTTCACCTGCCCAGCCAATCAATCCTGCACATGGCTTTCCCTTGTTCTCTTAGCGTTCACTTTGACCTCAGCCTCCCTCTGGGCACAGTCCAAACCAGGAGAGTCTGTGTGGCTGACTTGTCCATCCATGCTCCGCTCACCGCCACACACACTGGAGTGGGAAATCACACAGTTCCCCTGAAAGTCCTTCACTACCAGACACCAGCAGGCAGCCCATCCCTGCTGAGACTGCATCCCAGTCACCCTTCACGTGGCCTCCAGCCTTGTGGCCCCTTTGCCCCATGACTATGCAGTAATCACTATTTGCTAGGCCTCCCGGGAGCTCCTGCTGGCTCCCCAGTCATCCAGTATTGGCTGGCCCTCAGTAGGGGACTGTCCCTGGGTTTCACCAGCACTCAACATTCATATCATAGACACGTTTTCAGTTGAAAAAGATGTCATGGGCGACAGAAGGGCATTCTAAAAGGCACAGTGGTTAAAGCTTGAAAGGAGCCGGTGTTGTCTCAAGTTCTGAGTCTGCTTCTTATTTTATCACCTTTGTCAAGTCCATAGCTTTTTTATGCCAGATGTTGCCCATCTGTGAGGTGGGAATGTAGACCCTGACCTCATATGTTAGGTTTGTTTTGTTTTGAGTCAAGGTCTTGCTGGACTTGAACCCATGGTCCTCTTGCCTCAGCTTTTCAGAGGGTTTCAATGGGAATTAGATGGGTTCACATTTGTAAAGTGCTTATTACGGTCCCTGCCTCTAATAAGCCCCACACATGTGTTGGCTGAGTAAGTAGAAATGAAGGTGGTCTTAAAGTCATCAAGAAAACTGCTGTGTGTAGATCCGACCCCCAGCTCCAGTCTTCACCTGCATCTCTCTAGAGTGCTGCTCAGGCCATACAGCCGCTTCTCACCTGCTTTAATCATTGCTTGGGAAAGCTTAGAGAACATAGTTCTTGGAGCTGTCCTCAGACATAATGCCTGTGCTGTGGATCCAGCCAACCCCACTGAGGTGGTATGTCTCAGAATATTAAATATGGTCACATTGTGATGACTTGCTGGATCTTGGCTAAGGGCGGCAGTCCAGTGACCTCCTCAGACACTGACACCTGGGCCCCTGGGGCTTACCCTGGGCTGACTCAGTATATCAAAGGCTGCTAGAGAAGGATGCAGGTAAGAGAGAGCTCATGACCTTCAGGACTGGCAATGCCAAGATCCAGAAACCAACGAGACTTCAGGATTTCTTTTTTTCTTTCTTTCTTTTTAATGACTATGCAAGTGATTTTATTTTTTTTTTTTTAGAATTACATGTATGAATACTGTATTTACATCATGTCCCCTCTCTCTCTCTCTTCCCTCCAACTCTTCCTACATTCCCTGCCCCCAGTTCCTTCTTAAATTCATGGCTTTTATTCTTTAATTATTATTGTTACATATACATATATAAATACATTCTGCTGAGTTCATTTAGTGTTGCTCATATTCATATGTGTTTAGGGATGACCACTTAAAACTGAATACTCCATCAAGGGGCTCTTCCCTAGAGAAAACCAATAAGAGCTACACATAGATAATGACTTCTGGACGAGGAAGTGTCAGGGTTTTTAATATATTTTTATTCTCTGATAATTTTATACAATGTGTTTTGACCATATTCACCCCTTACTCTTCCCTGTTTCCTCCCAGATCTACCCCAACTCCTGACTCCCTCCCACCCCTCACTTTTGTTTGTTTTAATAACCTACTGAGTCCAACGTGTGCTACCCATATATTCATGAGTATGGGGCCAACCACGGCAGCATGGTTGACCTACCAGGGGACATAGCCTCAAAGAATACTGAGTCTCCTTCCAGAAGCCATCAACTGTCACTAAGCTCCTCAACTAGGACTGGAAGACCGTGAGTCCCTCCATGCTAGGATGTTGGCTGGCTAGATCTACAGGCAGGTCTTTCTCGGGGAACACCAGCTGCTGTAAGTTCATAAGAGCACCCCCCCCCAAGTCCTGTTAAGAAGACACTCTTCACTCTAACCCTCCCCACCCTCTGGCTCTTAAGTCTCTCTGCCCTATCTTCCTTGACAGTCTGAGCTTCAGGATTTCTAAGCCATCAGAATTCCACGTGATCCTGCTCATTCTTGGATAAGAATATATTCTTCCCTTTCCTAGAACCTGGGAAGTTCCCATTTAACCACTTGTTCTCATCAATGTTCTTCTAGCCCATCTGATATTCTGCTTTTCTCCTCCTCCTCTTTACTCTTTCCTTCTCATTGGCATCAGAAATGCAACATGCTGGCTGCATGATTCATGAAGTTTTGGAACAGGCTGTAGAGATCTTTCATGTCTAAGTTCCGTTTCTTCAAAGAGGAGGTTGAAACGAGAGTACACAGCTGGTCAGTGGCAATTAGCTAGTGACTGGGTCCTTCAGGAGGATGTAAGAGGTGTGTCTCAACTCTTCCTCCTCTCTCAACCACAGTCCTAATCCTGTGAAGACTAGGCTAAAGGTTATTGGAGACCAGTGTGTCCTTTTCTAGATTGTTTGTCTGACTTCTGACAGATTAGAAAGATAAGGAAATAGCTGAATAGCATCATAACTGTTGTCCACAGGGCCTCTGATTTCATGAAATGTGATGTTTATGAGTGGGGCACACAAATAAACAACACAAGACCATAGGACAAGTAAGGCTGAGAGAGAAGGTGAACCTGGTGCAGTTATGTTGGCAGAGTCAAAGGCAACCATGAATTTCTACCATGTAGATCTTTTTGATTGGCCCATTCCAAGCAGCCATGGAGGCTGTCATCAAGAGGGCCGTAGGAGAGGTCACATGATGGTGGTCTCTATTTTGAAGGTGTGGGTATGTGGAATATTACTCAGTATATTATCTAATGAAATACTTAGCTACTAGAGATGCTTTCACAGAGATCTTCAAAATGAAATTTGCATGTCATTGGTTTCATTTCCTTTTCAATTATAAGGCTAACATAACAAAATTGTCACAGGAATTTTGAAAAATATCCACTGTTCAAACACAACACAGTTAACCTTTTTGTATACCTATTTTTATAAGATTGCAGGAAAGATCTAACAGTGTATTTTTGCATGGATTCAGATTAAATGCTCATTCTATATTCTGTCAGTTCCATAAATAATAAAAGTGAATAATGATGTATTACAGTGCCCTTGGAGAAGTACAGTTTTCAAATTTGGTTCTCACAGCCACCCTGGGGAATAGGCATAGAGTGTTGTCCTGTTTTGCATAAGAGAAAGCTAAGGTTTGAAGCAGCGCTCTACCTGAAGCTATCCAGTGTGTAGATAGATCATGGCGACAGAATCAGAGCACAGCTTCCACTCATCCAAGTGGGCTCACTTGCTTAGATGTAGCAACTGCACTAAAAGTTTTGTTGGAGAAACGAATAGAGATGGAAGCCAATTCTCCTCAAGTGTTTACGTGGTCAGTTGCCGCATCAGTGGCATGGAAGTAGCTGCCAGATAATGAAAGTTTGCAAGAAACAAGTTCCTTTGGGACATACGGGACTTGTGCTATGTATAAAAGTGTTTAAGTTAGAAGTATCAAGACAAAGGGAGAAGAGAACATTCTAGGAACCAGAGGAAATAGAAAACCACCAAGCTGTTACCAACTTCATTTCTACTAGCTAGCTTTCATAATGCTGGAATGTTCTCTCAATGCTACTGGGTGATCACAGTTTTACCCAACTGGGAACTACAATAATGCCAGCCTGACAAGATATGCCCCACTGGTGTAATAGTAGCACAAATGTATGAGATTAACCAACCACTTTCTGATTGGCTCTACAAGATGAAACCCATGCCTGGTACCGCTAACTGGGCCAGGAACCCATGGTCCCCTAGGTCGTAGACCCTAGAGGAGAGGCTAGTACTACTGTTCTCCTTAATGAACATAATAATAAACGTCTTCCTAAGTTCTTATCTGTATACTTACGGAGTAGTTCATCTCTCAACCTTCATCAGAGAAGTTTCTTTGTAAAGTAGATGTGATTAATTCAGAAACCCACATCTGGTCAACAAGTAAATAATAAAAGACTTGAGTGCGCAGTTCTAAGTGGGACCTTATATCACACTCCCTCATTCCAAGGCTCAGGGATCATCACAGGAGAGGTGATGGAAAGATTATAAGAGCCAGAGAAAGTAGATGTCTGTGTCAATACAGTATGACCAGATGTGGCAGCATGAACTCTGGTTCTGGGGCTGGAACCACATGTACAAGACTTGCACAAGGTCAAGCAGCCAAAGTCACAGCATGGATGAGGGAAGGGCTCAGGAAGTCCTACCCCTATCTGAGAAACTACCAGCAACTGGTAGCTGCTGTGGGAAGGGAGACTCAGTTTTCTTCAGGAATTATAAAATTTTTAGAAGAACATTGAGAAGGACTTGAGTTCAGTTTTTTTTTTAAATTAAGTACATGATGAGATTTCATGAAGCATAAAGATATGAGCTGTACCCAGCCCCCACATTTTAGACAAGTAGATTCCTGTAAATGCCAATAAGTTATTAGTAAAAGAGCCAAAGTGTAAGTCTGAGTATATAGAATATCTTCCACCTCCTTGTGGCCACCTCTCATTTTAAATTTGAACCATGCAATGATCAGTTCAAGTGAACAAAGGCCACTACTCAGCTGATAATGAGGGACAAAGGCTTATTCATAACTGAACCCATGAGGATGAAATGGAAGAACTTTGATGAAAGGGAACAGAGAAGAAAAAGTGAAGACTGAACTTTAGCAAAGATCATTATTAGGATATCAAAGAAGGAAAATGGGGGTGATGGACCAGCAGAGAAAAAGACAAAATCCAGTAAAGATGAAGTAAAAAATCGGGACAAAGGCTGGGACCTCATATGTAACAGGAGTGAAGCAAGCGGCTTACCATCGCTAATGTCTAATATACAAAATGAGAAGAATGAGACAGTAACTGTCAGGAAGGTGACTGGAAATCCTTCAGAGGGTCTTTAGATAGTGAGTATCAGTGAGCAAGTTATGACTATGATGCTAGGTAGTGAGGTGATCTGTAAATGGAGTATTCCCATCCTAACTGCCTGGTCCCAAGTAAACACACAGAAGCATATATTAATTACAAAATGCTTGGCCAGTAGCTCAGGCTTATTAATAACTAGCTCTTACATTTAAACCAACCCATTTCTATTAATCTATGTATTGCCACGTGGCCCTTGGCTTTACCTGTCCTCTAACATCTTGCTTCTTGGATGACTGGCTCACATCTTTCCCAACTCTGCCCTTTCTCATCTATGTCCTCAGTTTGATTGTCCCACCTAACTTTATCCTGCCTTGCTATAAGCCAATCAGCTTTATTATTAACCAATGAGAGTAATACATATTCACAGCATACAGAATGATTATGCCACAGCAGTGATCTATGCAGCTGGTGGACACCACATACACAGGAAGTTGTGCTGGAGAAAGAAAGTAGAAAGGCACAGAGGCCACTGGACTAATTAAATGAAAGACCCATGGGAAAGAGTTTATATTCTGGAGAGTATGTATTCTTTGTCTGGGGGACTAGTATACATGGGAGGGAAGGGGGGAAAAGGCACAATTCTAGCTCTGCAAGCTATTTTATCCATTCCTCCATTGATAGACACCTAGACTGCTTCCATAACTTAGCTACTGTGCAGTGTCTCCATAAACATAAAAGCAGGTCTCTGCAGTGTGGTGGCTTAGATTCCTCTGGGTAGATTTCCAGGAGTGATGGTACAGCTAGATCATATGGATGTTCTATTTTTAGTTGTTTTGTTTTGTTTCGAGAAACCCCCATACTGATTTTTATGGTTTCTAGATTAGTTTATATTCCCACCAGCAGTGTAAGAGGTTTTTCTTACCTAGTTGGTGGGTTTTTGCTTATTTGTTTTTCAGTATTAGCCATTATAACTGCGGTGAAATGAAATCTCTTGTGTAACTTTGATTTGCAGTTCCTTGATGACTAAGGATATTAAGCATTTTTAATGTGTCTTATTTTGAGTGTCTTTTCATTTTTCCATTTCCTGATTGTATTATTTGTGTCCCCACCCCCACCCCGTTTGGGCTTTATTTTTTGAGTTTTTTATGTACTCTTTATGCTATTCAGCAAATCCCATTCTGTAATCTGTTTCTTCCCTCTGTTAATTTTCCCTTTGCTCTGCAAACACTTTCCAATATTATGCATTCTTGGCTGTTAATTCCTGTAATTTTATCCTTAGTTGTTAGAATCCTCTTCAGAAAGTCCTTTATTGTTCCTATGTTTGAGGTGTTTGGTCTGTGTTCCCCTCTAGCAGTTTCAGATTTTTCAGGGCTCATATTAAGGTCTTTAATCCATTCCAAGTTGATTTTTGTATAGGGTGAAAGATGTGGATCTAGTTTCCTTCTTATTATGTAAATATCCAATTTTCACAGTACTATCTGGAGAAGGGGCTGCCTTTTCTCCAATGTATGTTTTTGACACTTTTGTCAAGAATTAGCTGGAAATATCTATGGGAGTTTAGTTCTGGGCCATCAATTCTATTGATCGGTCTGTTTTAGTGCCAGTACCACACTGTGGTTCTGCAGTAGAATTTGAAAGCAAGTGTTTGGGATACATTGTGCTTTCATATGAAATTTGGAATTGCTTTCTATTTCTGTGAACGGTGTTCTTGGAATTTTAGTGGTGAATGGGTTGAATCTGTCCATCACCTTCAGCAGAACACTCCCTTTTACAGTGTGAACATGGGAGGTCTCATACCTTCTAGTCATCTACAATGTCTTTTCTTCAGTGCTTTAAATTTTTCATTGAATAAGCTTCCTTGGGTTTATTCCTATGTGATTTTTGAAACAATTACAGATGGGATTGTTTTCCTGTTTTGTTTTGTTTTTTCCCCTCGGCATGTTTGTCATGAGTATATAGAAAAGCTACTCATTTTTGCATCTTGATTTATGTCCTGCAGCTTTGTCCCATGTATTTTCCAGACCTAAGAGTTTTCCAGTGGATTCTCACGGGTCTTTTAAGTGTCAGAGTATATCATCCACATATAGGGCTACTTTGACACTTCCTTTGCTATTTGTTTCCTTTTTATTTATTTCTCTTACTCTGGCTAAGTCTTCAGTACTAAGATCTACCTACTTCTCCAGTGTTATCTGCCAACATGACTGTCTCATAGACCTTTTGTTTAGTGTCACCTTGTACTTAGTGTCCCTAAAAGCTTAGAATTCCCTGGCATATATGTATATGTATGTATGTATATGGCATAGATTGTATTTTTGAAGTGGCTGAAAGTGGAAAAACTAATTTCAATTGAGTAAGAGTAGAGCGAAAACACCCTTGTCTTACTTCAGAGAACATACTCTCTATTTCCCCTTTAATATAACATTAGATGATGTTGAGTTGTACACAGCCTTTTGTCTGTTTCAATCTTTGGAGCTTTTGACACGTTGTCCATTAACAATTTCCTCCATTAATCCTCTGTACTCTCATGCTACTATCCATGCTTATCTATGTCCACCTCCATTCTGAAATGTCCAGGACCTGGGATATCATTTCCAGAATGCTAGTAGGAACATCATTCATACCACTTCTATTGAGTAAAGGATATCTACATAGTGGGGTAAACAGATAAGAGACCTTCATTATTTATTAATATTAATCTCTCTCATTTGATAAGACCTTTTCCATTGACTAGAAAGTTATACTAGTAATAAAGACAGTGAAGTTTTAAAGAAAAGGTAGCCAGGTATAATTTGTGATTCAATGTTCCTCAAATTAGATAAGTGGGAATACCCTAAGTACACAGTATAGGACTTATTGTTTTCTAACATCTCTGTTAGAGCTTTTGGTAGAAATTCTTTAATTCATCCAAAAAAATAAAGAGATCTTTGTAGCACAATTCAAGTATATGTCCCACCTTAAGAGGATTTTCAGAGTTCAAGATTTAAATTTGGTATCATCTGATACCCTTGAGAATGGTCACCTTTAATGTTAAACATCACGGTTTGTCTCCATGAGGAATCGTACCTATAGAGTCTACTTGAGACTTATCACGTGATGTCTGTCATCCTGGCCTCACCAGACTGTTGACTTCACAAACATGCTCACACTTCACACAGTGAGGCTGAAGGGATTCTCTCCATATGTTGAGTTGTGCTATAGGAAAACAACACAGAGCTGAGGGAAACAGCCTATGAACAAGTATGAACAGGGCAGCTCTCTGTCTCAGAGAGTCAAGGGTCTTACTGCAAACACACCTGAGAAATGCCCCATGGAAAGAAGTGGGAGGGCTCTGCTTCTTAGATAAAAAGCTTGAACATCCCATTTTCTTTCAGTGATTTTGACAAGATGCCATAGAAACCTTGAGGTGAGAATTTCTGAAACTGAACACATCATCTCTGGGAGTTATACACTTCTCTATTTTCCTGTTCACCAGGCAGGCACCTAACTCATTTCCAACATTTATCTCTTTAATTCCACCTCATAAATATTCCTTCTGTTGTACTCTGCACATTATTAACTTAGATTTGACCTCCATTACTAAGAGGTAAAAATGACTATTATTATGGGTTCCCGCTTTGTGTCCCTGTGTTCCCTTTCATTTGTCTCCAACCCAGTGTCCTAGAGTACAGGGTTATTTGTGTAAAACCCTGCACCGCTTAAGGTTTCCAGATAAAATTTGAACTCTTCAAGGTCTACCTGCTTCTCCAGTTTCATCTGCCAACATGTCTGCTTCATAGACCTTTTGTAGCAATGGGAGGAGAAGGGGTTCTAGAGAGGGACACAGTAGGACACAAGCATTAGGAAGTGGGAAACAGGAAAAAGAAAAGGACTGAACATGCTGGCTGCCCTCCATCATCTACTTCCCTTATTCAAACTGGATCCTCAACTGTGTGTTGGCCCCAGGATACCACTCAGTCTTAGCAATTAATGTGGGCCCGTTGTCTGCTAAACTCTTGTGTGTAATTTCATTTGTCCTCAGTTATTATCCAGACTGTGAACATATCACCCTCTCTCAAAGTTATTCTTTCCACTTAGTTCTGAGGTTCATCACTACTATTTTTTGATGATGCAACCATCATCCTGGTTAATGTTCTTCTACCTTTTTGCGTCCTAATCCTCTCTTGGGAGACTTTCATAGAGACTTAGCCTGCATTCTGCTTAGTAATCTTACCTTCCCAGGCCTGCAAGCCCGGTGCATGTCCCTGTTTGTCCTTAGTGTAGACCATGCACAGAACTCAGCAGACTCCTTGAAAGATGAAACGTACATAGTCCTCTACTCCTATTGAGAAAGCCTGATCTGAAAACGCCGTGTGCTATTTCATAAGGAATTCCTGTTGGTATCCTCATTACTCTGTAAAATGTTCCATTCCTACATAAACTTTAAGGTTTGCTCTGTTTTAAAGTTCACTGTTTAAAATGTTTCTGGACTTCTGAAATGACTCAGTGGTTCAGAGCACCTGCTGCTCTTTCAGAGGGTCTGTGCTTTCAACCGCTTATAACTCCAGCTCCAGGGGACCTGACAGTCTCTTCTGACCTTTGTGAGCACCTGCACACAAGTGTATACACACACACACACACTTACTTCTTTTTTTAAAAAAGAAAGGTAGCGTCTTTCATATATATTTATATATAAAATCCTTTTTTAAAGAAGAAAGGTAGGCCGGGCGGTGGTGGCGGCGCACGCCTTTAATCCCAGCACTCAGGAGGCAGAAGCAGGTGGATCTTTGTGAGTTCGAGGCCAGCCTGGTCTACAGAGCCAGATCCAGGAAAGGCACAAAGCTACACAGAGAAACCCTGTCTCGAACAACCAAAAAAAAAAAAAAAGAAGAAGAAGAATAAGAATAAGAATAAGAATAAGAAGAAGAAGAAGAAGAAGAAGAAGAAGAAGAAGAAGAAGAAGAAGAAGAAGAAGAAGAAGAAAGGTAGTGTCTTTCAGTAATAATATTTTATGGACAACTGGCCCAGACATGACCTCCTCAGACCATCCTGAATCCTGTTCACAAGGGATGTTCTCTCTCTCTCTCTCTCTCTCTCTCTCTCTCTCTCTCTCTCTCTCTCTCTCTCTCTCTCTCTCTCTCTCTCTCGGTGGGGAATGTGTGTACACACTCTCAAGCACACACTGTGGTTGAACTTATAGCCTCACATGCTAGAGAAGTACTCCTGTTTTGAGCTGCATACCCAGTGCTCCCGGGTACATTTCTGCTGTCTTAGACCTCATTTGGTACCTTCTGGTTTTATCACCACCCACACTTATGCAGGAGAACCTTCATTCCTGGCAATTTCTCATTACTCATGATTTACAAAGTAGTCGTGCGTTAAACTAAGGCCTATTTTTATTGGCACATGCTGAGGTCATATGTGAATGCCATCAAATGAGGTTCATGTTCTTTGAATTCTCAGCATGCCCTCAATAATTTCTAATTTCTTACCATCTAATAGAAAGAGTGTCCTTCACTCTTGTTCAACATGCTGGCCTTTCTTTAAGATCCATCTTTTTCTTATTGATTAATAATATTTGTACATCTTTATGGGATATAATATGATGATTTGGTAAAAGAATACAATGTATAATAACCAGATCAGAGTAATAAGCTCCTCCATCTCTTCACTTGTTAATTATCTTTAAGTGTTATACATTTTGTATCCTTTGTTAATTTTTTTTGAGAATTTCACACATGGCTACTGTATTTTATATCATTTCCACTTCTCCTTTCCTCCCTCCAACTTCTGTCATGTCCCTAACCCTCTCAAATTCATGACCTCATCGTCTTTGATTATACTAAGTACATATAGATATACATATAATGAATACAGTCTGGAGTCCCTGTAGTAGTACCATAGGTGTATGTGTTTGGAGTTTACAACTTGGGAATGGATAACCTATCAGAGAGCTTACCCTAAAGGAGGCTGATTCTCCCTCTCTGAGCAGCTCTTACTTACCTGTAGCTCTTGATCTAGGAGTAGGGCCTTGTGAGACTTCCCTCCTTCACATTGGCATGTGAACTGGTATGGTTGTTATGCAGGTCTTATTTAGGCTGCCATATTGTTGTGATTTTATACGTGTAACTTCCATGCCAAATAGAGAAGAACTATCTCAGTGCAGATCTCTGATCCTCTGACTCCTATAATCCCTCTGCTCTCTCCTCCATGATGCTCCCTGAGCCTTAGGTAGAAAGTTGTGTTGGAGATGTATTGATTCGGGCTGGGCGCCCCACAATCACTTGCTCTCTACATTTTGACCAGGTGTCAGTTTCATAATCATCTCCATCCTGCTACAAGAAGAAGCTGGTTTGATGAGGGATGAGAAGTACACTCATCTGTAGATATAAGGATACCGTCTAGACTGTAGTTGGGAATTAACTGGTTTAGGATAATGGCAGTAATAGGTATTCCTCTAGGATCTATGGCCTTATCAGCTAAGGG
The DNA here is from genome assembly GCF_949786415.1 of Peromyscus eremicus. Lineage (NCBI taxonomy): Eukaryota > Metazoa > Chordata > Mammalia > Rodentia > Cricetidae > Peromyscus > Peromyscus eremicus. The sequence goes on along the minus strand of NC_081425.1, from coordinate 44,573,889 downwards.
TTGTTAGCTGGGTTTACAGTACCTGGCATGAATTCCCTCCTATTGAGCAGGCCTTAAGTTCAATTAGACTCCTGTTGGTTACTCCCAAGATATAAGTGCCACTGTTACACCTATTGGAATACCTCGCTATGCTGGTCATTATTGTGGCTCCTAGGCTGTACAGCTGGGTAAAACTAATGATCATTTTTCTTCCTTGGCAGCTTGCATAGCACTGTCAGATATTATAAAAGCTAGTCCTAAGGAAGGAAGCTTCCAAGTTAGTTCTCTCTCAATTCCTTTAAGTCCTGTGTCCAAAGCATATGGTGTCTTCAGAAATACGGTCTTATCTTCAAGCTCTGAGAGAACCAAGGGCAAAGGCAATAGTCAATATCATTGTAGAAGTCTCTTTGACTCCTGAACAACAAATCAAAGGGGAGGGAGTGTTAGATAATCTGTTACTCTTAAGGGGAGCATTATCACCCGTACTCAATATGTGTAATATATATATATATTACACATGTATTTTTTAATCATAAAATATCTTCCTATGGCTTTTCAAACATCCTCTATGTTATGTACTCGCACCATGTCACCCTTCCTCCCCATTCCCAGTTCAGTCCTTTTCTTTTTCCTGTTTCCCACTTCCTAATGCTTGTGTCCTACTGTGTCCCTCTCTAGAGCCCCTTCTTCTCCCATTGGGTGAACAGCTGCACCCCATCACACACTCCCTGCTGTTATCTGCTGCCTCACCATAGGCCAAAACGACAAGGTCAAGAGACCATTGGCTGAAACACCACCACCATGAGCCCAAATACATCTTTCCTACTGTTAATTTATTTTCTCATGTGTCTACACAGCAACATGATTTTGTTTTTTGTTTGTTTGTAACTTAAGACGACTTGGTTTGTGGCCCTAACACATAATCTTAGGGAATTTTCAGCACGGTGATAAGAAGAATGCATAGTCTGCTCTTGTTGCATGGAATGTTCTCACGTGTCTTTTAGGCTCATTCACTCTGTAGTATGGCTCAACTCAGGTATTTGTTTCCTGTCTGGATGATTGAGAAAATTTGGTATTGAAGACCCCAACCTATTATTGTACTATAGGCTATTATTTATCCCTTCAGGTGGTCCTGTGGTGGGCACATATATGTTTATAATTGTTATGTCCTCTGCTGAGTTGTTTTATTAATGTATGGTGACATTTTTGTCTGTCTGCGCTTTTTATTTAGATTTTTCTTTATCTGGTGTATCATAGTCCCACTTTGGTTTGGTTTCCATTTGTGTGCCATGTATTTTTTCCAACCTTTCATATTGAATCTACAACCAGTGGAATGAGAATTTTTTTGGATGTTTTTGTTTTGGACAGCATACAGTGGATCTTGATTTTTGGTTTTATTTTGTTATTGTTGTTTGATCTGTTTGAACAGTCTGTGTCTTCCGATTGAGGAAGTTCATCCCTCTACACTTAGCATTGGTGATGATTGTGAACTCTCCCTCTCGTTTTGTTAATTGCTTCCTGTTTATCATGTGTATCCTTTGTTTGGGTTTCCTTCTTGTTACCTACCCTGGTGATCTGGTAGCTTTCTGAGATGCTGATGTTTAGTTCCGTTTCTCTTTTATGTAACTGTTCTTCAGGTGAATTTATGTATCTATGTGTTTTCATGAAGGTGGCTACCATTCTTTTGTTTCTAGTATTCCTACAAGCATATCTTGTTAGGCTGGTCTCATAGTGATGAATTCTGTGATTTTTCCCTAACAGAATTCATTACTGGGTGCTTGGCTGGCAGGGTTTTTTGGGGGGAGGGGGAGTCTATTGTTTATTTTCTTTCAGGAGTTTTGTTATGTCATCCATCCTTTTCTAGCCTGTAAGGTTTTGTCTAAGAAACCTGTTGTAAATCTAACGGGAATTCCCTTATATGTGACAGGAAGCTTTTTACTTGCTGTTTTTTGTATCTTTATTTATTCTGTACTTTTACCATCCTGTCTATGGCTGTTTTGGTGAAGTGATTGTTGTTTGTTTGTTTGTTTGTTTTTGTTTGTGTTACATCTACTTGGGTCCATCGAGTTTCTTGTAGCTGAATGTCTGTACCACTTTGAAATTCAGGCATATTTTTGCTATTGCATCATGAAGTAGATTTCTAGTGCCCCTTTCCTTTTGGAATTTCTACTTTCTCATTTCTTCATGTCACCTGTCTTCATTTCACTGTGTGAAAGTCCCTTAGCATAATTATTTTGTATTCTTTTCATGGATTTCCTTCAAATTGGGATTATTTCTGGAGGGAGAGGTCATGCTTCTTTGTTTCTTATATCCATATACTGATGCCTGTGCATCTGGTGAAAGAGCTGCCTCTTCTAATTTTATAAAATAGTTTGTATGGAAAAGTATTTTGTTTTGTTTACATTGAATGTGTGGTGCCAGTTGGGTAGGTCTTGGCTTTGTCACGGGTATGCTCAAAAGAGTAACCTGTGTGTGATTTGTTTGGCTATGGTGGTATCAGCAATGTCTGGCAGGTCTCAGTGGTCTAGATTACAGTGATTCATGACTTTGTAGTTCATAGAGGTTTCTAAAGGTGTGTGTTCTCAGGCATCACAGAATATAACACTTACGGCACTGGGGGCTGTGATATCAGCTGCCACAATCTTGATGATACAGATGTCGATTGGACTGTCCTAGAATAAATACAAGTGACACCAAGGATGTAAGAAAAATAATCCCTGAGCCACAAAACATGAAGGAGACCCTCCCTGGGCCCTTAGGCTGAATGTAGGAGATGCCTGGGCCTAAGGAAACAACTCTCACAGTTTTTCAGTTACTGGATGGGAAAGGACCTTCCCTGTTTCCCATTGGATGAGCACAGTGATAGTGGGGTACACGGCACTGGTGACCACAGCTTCCTGGTGTACTTGTGAGTTGTTCTTGGGCTTGTAGTAAGTACTGCAGCCATTCTTCTGCAGCTCTGGAACCTGGATGGTCTTCTGTAGGTCCCAAGAGACAAGCGCAGATGATGCCAGGGCTCTGGCATCAGTATCTATGGCATTGGTGCTCACGGTGCTGTTATCCACGTTCCTGATGGTGTAATGTGGAGGAGACCATCCCCGGGGCCTATGGGTACCGTTAGAGCACTGGCATCTGTGGTTCTATAGCTATAGGAAATAGATGAAGAGACAAGTGTGGTCGATGAAGGGACTGTCCACACTTGTAACTGCAATCCCAAGGAGGAGACCTCCTGGAGTTCTGTGGGACTTTGTCCTGTGGCTCTGGCAGGCTACTAGTCCTAAAGCTGTAGGGTTCTCTAGGGGCTGCCAGATACCCTGTGAAAAAACACATGTTTCAAGGTTTTTAAGGTAAAATGGCATCTAGCAGTAACTTTTAATTGCTTGGCATCTGGACATTGGGAGGGTCTGTGTTCCTTCTTTGGGGCGGCAGCTAGACAGCCCACAAGCTGGTCTTAATCCTTTCTTAGGACCAAGGAATTCTGAAGTTGCCCCACTTTTATGATGGGGTTGCTGGTACTTTACCATTTGCCTTTTCCTTGCTAAGCAGAGTGCCCCTACCTCCCAGCCAGGGACCTAGTGTTAAAGCTGCAGCTTGCTCCAGTCTCTAGGGTGCCCTTCTGACTCTCTATGGGATGTGGGAGTCCAGTAATCTTCCTGGCTAATTGCCAGAATTCTCCTGCAACCACTCACCTCGAGATACAATGTTCTCTTTGTTGCCCTAGTGCTTACCTGTGGCAAGGTTGAGTACAAAGTGCGTGTATTCAACCATGCTGAATCTCCCTCAAGTGGAGGGAGCTACCTTTCAGTAATCAACTTCCTTCCAACAAGATTCAACTTCCCTAGTGATTGTACATATGTGCAGGCTATTAAATTTCTATTACATCACTTTCTATTTCAAGTCATAAATCAATACTGGGAGGATATGAGTTAAATATTTGTCTCTATCTTTAACTTTTAGAAGACCATAAAAATAATCCCAGACAGCCCAGTCTCAACATGTCACGTGTGTACAGCTCTTGTTCAATTCCCCATTGTTTAGTGTTTTTTATATATATATATATATATAATATATATATATTCTCCAGGCTTTGGCTTACCTGCCTTCCCCTCTTGTGTGTAAGAATTCATTCCTGCTCAACTTAAAAACTCCACCTACAGCTGTACCCCCACTTCTTAAGCCCATCCCGTTGCCTGTATTCACTCACGTTAATCAATTAGTCTTATGCAAGCTTTGACACCTCCCCCCCAAATTTCATGTTTAGAATAAAATATATTAACCATATTAATGTGGCTATGGTCAAATACAGCCTAAGTGAATAGAGGTGTTTGGTTTATTTGATTTTTCAATTGCCAGAAATCTAAGATTTTATGTCAAATTTGCTACTCTTAGCGACTATCTTGGTTGTGTGGGAGTGGTTAGGAGCCTATTATTGAACAAATAATTAAAGGATTTTGTCTGTACTTCTGAGAGGAAGCAAAGGCCTGTTTTATAGAGTTTAAGAAATGGGTGGGGCCGGGCGGTGGTGGCGGCGCACGCCTTTAATCCCAGCACTCGGGAGGTAGAGCCAGGCGATCTCTGTGAGTTCGAGGCCAGCCTGGACTACCCAGTGAGTTCCAGGAAAGGCGCAAAGCTACACAGAGAAACCCTGTCTCGAAAAACCAAAAAAAAAAAAAAAAAAAAAAAAAAAGCAAGCAAGAAATGGGTGGGGTTTTTATTAAAATGCATGGGATCTGCATAAACAGCTACATGGCTTTTGTGTTTCTACTTTATAGGAAATCAATGTGTTGACAGTTGCACTGGTTAACCAAGACCGGGAGAACAATACTGAAAAAAGAAGCCCAGGCTTAAAATCTGAGAAGGAGGCCCTGCTGATAGGTAAGCAGTCTCTTTTCATTGTCGATGTACAGAAGTCATTCCCAGAGAACCAACGTGGGCAGTAGTTCAGTAATTCGCTTCTACCGTGATGATAATCTAAACAGCAAGATTTCACAATGTGCATTTCAACTGAGTGTCGTACAGACTGGCAGAGGTTCCTCTCATTGAGAACTGGGAACATTAGGTAGCTGTCAGACAGAAAACAGGGTTCAAGAAAATAGGTTCATCTGCATCTCATGTGTCATAAGTCTGAATTTTAAAATTTAAAAAGAAGCCCAGTTGGTTCTTGTCCAGAAGTTCATAAGCCAAGCCAGGCTTTTAAGCAGTTTTGACTCTGGAGATGAGCCTCTCAGCCCCTTAGCAGAGACTCCATCCCAAAGACAGCCCCAAGGCCAGACCCGTAATGCAGATTATTAATTGCTGTATCCAGAGTAACAACGTTAGGATAATCAGTCTAAACCAGACTCCCATGTCCATGTGGATTCACTTAGCCAAAATGAACAAGAAAAGCTGACTCCTGAGAGAGAGAGAGAGAGAGAGAGAGAGAGAGAGAGAGAGAGAGAGAGAGAGAGAGTGTTATTATTTACCTACAATGTCCACTTGCCCCAAAAGATGCCACCGGTTTTTCTTTGTCTCAGCTGAGACAGAACTCTTATTTCTTAAATCTTTATCCAATTGATCTAGGCAGAGTGCTTACTCTTCCAGGAAAATGTTCTTGGGGGTGGTGTGTTGGTAATGTGCTTGGGACCCCACCTTACAATCCCCTCCCAACCCAAGAAGAGAGGACTGTCCTTCACCTGTGGCGCACAACCTTGGTCCAGGCTGCACCTTGGCAGAGACCACAGTATGGCGTTCCGGGTTCAGCCTGGCTCCTCTGCAGAGTGCTTGGCTAATGGTGAGGATTGAGGCCACAGTACACACGAGGCAAACTCTTCTCCCCCAGGTCATTATCTGGCAGAAGCAACAGCCTCTAAATATTGCATCAGCTCACACCTTAAAATGACAGGTTCACTGGGGCCTGCAGAAGCCGGCACAGGAGAAATTAAATTCAAAAGATAGTCCAAACTTCATCCATCACATATAGATTTTTCAACTACGAGGTTATTGAATATGACATCAACTTAGAGATACTCCAAGGAAAACCAATTATTTTTTTTCTCTCTGATGATATACAGCTGTAATAATATGCTGTGCACATGTCTCAAAAGACATGCTGATGTGCTGTCGGTTCCAGAAACCCAAAATGAGCCCACATGTAGTTACTAACTGGCTTCTTCTCCCCTCAGAAAATATTTCCAGTTCTGACAACTGTTTGTTTTATTCTGTATAACTAAGATATAATTATTGCCCCCACAATGCTCTGGGTCTATAACAAAACTCATAATGATCTATAGAAAATTTTCTAGAAGTGTGAATAATGCTGACCACTTACAAGGTTTTAAAATTTCGAACAGGCCACCACTTTAATTTCCTTTTCACTGGAGATTGCCTCCTATTTTATTTTACGTTCTCCTTGGAGAATATATTTTATTTATGATGACTTCTAAATAGTTCTGTATATAAAATATACATATAGCATAAAATATGTGTATAGACTATAAATGTTTATATCTATACATTTTAGTCAATTTTCACAAAATTTTAAATATATGCTTAATTATATACATTCTAAATTATTCATAATTATGTATATATGTATATATACATGTGTGCGAGTACCCATGGAAGCCAGAGGAGTTAGATGCCTCGGATACTGGAGTTAGAGGCAGCTGTGAGCTCCCTGATATGGATGCTTGGGATCAAATTTAGGTCCTCTGTAATACATAACTGCTGAGCCATCTCTCCAGCCCCTAATTATTATACATTAACGGGAGTAGACAGGGAGGTTTTGTTTATAACTTTCTGTCTCTGCTAATGTCTTTAGTATCAGAAAAAAGAAATTAGCTCTTTGAGTGTAATAGAAAGAAAAATATGCCAGTATCTTCAATAAAAGCATGCTCAGCAGACTGATTGTTCCCCTCAAGGTTCATCTTTGGAGCCAGCCTACCTGTAAACAGTGGATTGCATAAAAGAGAACAAAGAATACACTCGTCTCAAATCAGTATACGAGAACCTTTCTGCTCTAAAGAATGCTGGAGACTGAAGTGTTTGATCAAAACAAACCAAGGACTAATTTCTCCTTTTAATTCTCTATTGGTAGTTTGCCTTCCTCTAGTGATAGTATGACAAAAGATAGGACTTCTTCCCCAAACCTAGTCTCTAGATAGCCATATTTATATTCTTAGAAAATTTAGAATTAAAAGAGAGCAATCCTTCCAACTCCCTAAAAGGAGCTATGATGGAGAAGTATCTCCCAGCTGGGCAGTGGATCCCGTGGAAGGCCGCCATTTCCTCTATTATTAAGTTAAGACTTCTCTATCTTAGTCACCATTCATGTCACTGTGGTGAAGTATCCTGATATGAGTGACTTAAGGGAGAAAGAAATTATTTTGGCTCACAGTGTTGAGGTTACAGTCCATCATAGTAGAGACACAGCCACAGGAGCATGAAGCATGATCACATGGTACCCACAGACAAGCAGCAGAGAGAGATGAATGCTTATGCTCAGCTCACTTCTCCTTTTTTACTCTTTAGTATTTTTATTAATTCTTAGAGAGTTTCATACAGTGTCTCTTGATCATATCCACCACCCATTCTTCCCAGCTTTTTCCAGATCCTCTTCCATGTTGCTTGTTTGAAGAATCTATCTTGCAGCAGCCATCTTGGTCCTCCGGCTCTTGCAGTCTTTCCTCCCCTCTTCCGTGATGTTCCCAGAGCCTTAGGTGTACAGGTGCCTTGTTAATGCGTTAATTGGGTGTAGTTATCCCACAGTCAGTTGACCTCTTCATTTTGACCCATTATGGCTTTCTCTAGTTGTTTTAGTCTACTGTAAAAAACAAGCCTCGTTGATGAGGCGGGGAGAGCTACACTTAGCTGTGGTAGAAGGATCTAAGTCTTTACAACGCAGTAGGAATTATACTGGTTCAGGAAAGCGGTAAGTAGTGGGTTCTCCTCCAGGTTCCATGTTCTCACCAGCCACAAGTACTTGGCTAAAGTTACAGAGCCAGGCATGAATTCCTTCCTGTCAGTGGGTGTTAAGTCTTAGTACGTGGCTATTGGTTACCCCTAGGAGACAGGGCCACTGTTGCATCTCTCAGACTATCTTGCTGTGCTGGCCATTGTTGTGGTATGTTGGCATCACAGCTGGATAGGACTATGGGATGCATTTCTCAGAAGCTTGCACAGCTTCTTCTGATACTATGAGAGTTGGTCATCAGGGAGGAGGCTTCCAGGTCAGATGTAGAATGATTCCTCCGAATCCTGTGTTTGAAGTGTGTTGTGTCTTCAGGCATGGGGTCTTACCTTCTTTTTCTGGAAGGTACCAAAGACAACAGCAATTGTTTTGGGAATTTTTTGGACTCCCATGACCAATAACTCAAAAGGGAATTTTGTTTTTAGTCTGGGAGGGTGTTGTCACCCCAATTATCATAGCTTCAATTAAGTGTGTGTGTGTTTGGTTTTGGTTTTTTGAGACAAGGTTTGTGTGTGTGGTTTTGGTGCCTGTCCTGGATCTCGCTCTGTAGACCAGGCTGGCCTCGAATTCACAGAGATCCACCTGGCTCTGCCTCCTGAGTGCTGGGATTAAAGGTGTGCGCCACCGCTGCCCAGCGTGTGTGTGTGTGTGTGTGTGTGTGTGTGTGTGCGCGCGCGCGCGCGCGCGCGCGCGCGCGCATAATTTTAAGCAACCATAAAATAATATAATCCCCTATGGATTCTTCAACACCTAAATGTGAGCTGCAGCCCTCTTCAGCTAACCCTAGTCTTGCCTGCTTATTCCAAACTCATGACCCTTGACTGCCCAAGGACTGTGCGTAGACTTACTAAGACTTGGTATGATAGGCTCCTCCACATCTCCCACTTGGAAGTTACTGTCTCAAAGAAGCCTGAGTATGACCCCTCAGTGTAAAAATAGCTCTGCACCAAACCCAAGGGCACTCTGTGTTCTGTCGCTGGTTTTCTCTTTGTTATGCTATATTTCCTTTAGTCTTAGTATTTGTGTCTACCGTCTATGGTGGTCATCTAGACCGGAAATCCACACGAATGGCCCTTTTTCTGACTTGTCCCTGCTGTGCCCAGCACCTTCATGTCATATCGCCACAAAGTGCTTAATGTAAAACACCAGAACTGTGTGGTGGTGAGGAGAATCTAGTCCTATTTGGTTAATCCAAACGCTTGGGTAGTGAGGATCAAAACAAGGCTAAAATAGATGGTCCTGATGGAATGCTTTTATGTAGCCTGTTAGAATGGGCCTTCCAAATGGGATCTGCTGCTCCTAACACAGAGCTGGTTTGCATTTTCTCAAGTAGCTTTCAGGGCTCTGAGACATGTAAAACGCCCCAGTAGGACAACATCTGCTCCTTTTATCCCACTTAGATTGTCGGCTTACAAATGAGTTCTGCACTACCAGGACACATTCTTAAGCAGGGAGGCTGCTGCTGCTGACAGAAATGGGCAGGGCAACAGAGCCCACCTGCTCAGCTCAGCCTCTGCCTCAGTTCCCGTGTCCCTGTTACCAAGCAGAGTGCCAGAAATGAGTGTCCATTTGGAGACATGTTGGCACTTTTCATTAACTTTGGAGTTAATGAAAGCCCCTCCCCCCCTTTTTTTAGAAACTTTTTATTTTGCTTTATTCTTGGGAATGTCAAATATGTACATATACAATGAAATATGATATCTGTACCACCCATTTTTCACTTTTAACTCCCCCCATACTAACTTCATGTCTGTTTTTTAGATGGTTTTTGTTTTGTTTTGCATGTGTGTGTACCTTTCTAAGTTCATCCAGTTTGTGCTGCATATAAATGTGGGGGTGTGGGACCACCCACTGGAGCATGAGAAACCTACCGATCATCGCCTCAACTGATACCTACTACTCAGAGCTCCGCAGTAAGGGGTGGGGCCTGGCAATCACCTGCCCCATCTCTGCCAGGGTTTAGGCTGGCACCTAAATATTCACACCCCTAGTCCTGGGCTGCTCTCAGTCTTGGTCAGGGGAGCTTCTTGTCCCAGTGAGCAGCAGTCAGTGGAGGAGATGCATAATTGATCGGAGCACTGGGAGTGAGAGATGGAGTTCTAGGCCTAAGTGGGACATCTGCCACAAGGCTCAGGAATACTGTAGAAGGGGGCATGCTGTGGGGGGAAGAACCAGAGGGTGGGGAGGAGTACTGTGAAATGCATCTTGTAGACATGGCATGGCTATCGTGTGCATGAATTCACAACAGCTTTGGTTACCTGCACACCACCTGCCCAGCTGTCCATTCCAAGGAGCAGCCCAGTTCCTTTCAGGAAGCAATAGACACTTCATTTACGAAGCTGCCCCCAATTGAATCTGATTTTTAAGATAAGAAAACTGAGCATACAGAACATAGAAACTGCATTTTCTCAAGTGGTCACTTAAAGATGTTAAACTCGCCACAGTCACCTATGATGGTCCCTATTATGTCATAAAACTATAGATTGGAGAAAGGTAGGTCTGCATAGACTCTGAATAAAAGGCGGGCTCTCTGTGTCTCAGAATACCAATATTTCCGACTGATGGAGATGTAATGTTCCTGCCATCCTCATGCAAGCCTCATCTGAACAATCCTCCAAAGACAGTCATCAAGAGTACTCGTCTAGACTCTTCAATTCTCTATCCTTAGCCTAAGGATAAGCGGGGAACTTGCCTTTGAAATCTGGCTGCCACTCATCCGTGAGCATCCCACATATCATAGAGGACAAACACCATCCCTAATCAGTTCAAGGCCCCTGCACATGTAGGATGACCTCCCGCTTGGCCGGTGCTTGCCCTGAGTGCATTTTAGGCAGGTGACCCTTGACTCACGAGTACTGGTTCTCACAGTACAGAGTGTGGGAGATGTAATACACCTTAAACCTGATTAAAAACTTCAAAGTGTCCATCTGCGCTCGACCTTTTCACCAAGCAGTACATGGTCTGTGGAACTGACTCCCTCGCTATTTTGCTTTTGGACCCGGGAGCAGCGGGGGTGGGAAGGTCGTGCTTTTCAGTTTGGTCCTGACACTAATATCCAGCCATTAGCCGGCACAACCCTGATGGTTGGTCTTGTGATGGAAAGGTTTTCTGCCAGAGCGCCCATTCCCAGACCTTTGCAAATGATCTTGTACGTTACAGCTGAGAAAGGAGAGCACCAGGCCCCCTTCACCCAGCAGCCACGGCCTGTGGAAGCCACGCAGCGGCAAGAGGTAGATGGAGAACATGTCGGAATGTGGAGTACACACTTTCCATAACCAGCAACTGTAATTATCAAGGACACTCAAGGCAGCATGAGCTGACACAGCTGTCTGGGCCGTGTTCAGACCACAAAGTCCATGGAGAGAAAAGAGATCGTTTAACCCTCCCCAAACTACAATTTCAGATTGGTAAATCAACTTGGTAGTTGAACTGCTTCCAGGGTGCCTCTGTTCAGAAACACCTCTATTCATCTGTGCCTCGTCCCAGAGTCCAGCCATGCTAACCACTGTCATTCCCATCCCGTGAGACAGTGTAGTCTCTCTGCCCAGTCCCCATCCTGTCTGCAGAATGTGCTATTACTGGACGCTGGTTGAGAGGTGTTGGAAACGGCCAGACCGTGACTCAGCCGGGAGGTTAGATGGCATTTGTTAACCGAGCCTTCCCACTCTCCTCCAAATAACTTCTGATGTTTGTCTTTTTCAATTCAGGCATCATATCAACGTTTCTTCATGTCCACCCTTTCGGAGCCAATATAGAGTATCTGTGGTCATACATGCAGCAGCTGGACTCGAAGGTAAGTTCTTTCTTAGACTGAACTTTCAGTGTTGGAACTTAGCAGGTTGCTTGCGGCGGGTGGACGCTATATGATCTGCATTACTATAGAGCCACATTTCAGGACCTCCCCGAGGACCCAGGGTTTGGCAGACAGTTGTCATCTCCTTGCTTTTGTCTTTATATAAAGAAAAATCAATTGTCACTGTCAACAGATGCCAACGTGCTTTGAAAAGCTTGTGAGAGATTTGAAATTACAGATTGGCCAGAAAGTTTCTGAGACAAGGAGGAAGACATTGTGAGAGTGACTAATGAGGCAGGTTCCTTAGGCCATGTTCACACGAGATTCCATGTTAGAGACTTCACATGGAGGGACCATCAGTGTCGATAACTTAAAGATCTGACATGATACTCAAGAAAATGCTATCAATAGCTGTTTTTAACATTATTCTAAGTGTTAAAAAAATAAAAAATAAAAAAAATGGCTGCTGAGTTATTCTCAGCTGAGCCCCTTATGGGTCACACTCAGAATCAGACGTCATTGCCATTTTTCTAAAGTTCAGCTTTCTCGTCTGAAAATTAGCAGTGTTTTTGACAGATGCAAAGAGACAGGAAAAAAGGTGCAATGTCTGTGTTAAGGTGAACAGTTGAGAGGGCGTGCTGTTGCTAAAGCCACTTCCTTTAACCAACCAGGGCTGGCTGTGAGAGCCACATCTCAGGAGATAACCAGAGAACACTGGCCTTGTCTGAGCAGCTGCTCAGCCTGCAGCTCTGTGTCCCTGCAGTGACATCTAGGGCATCCCCGGTACTCAGTGGTTAGCACGGATTGCAGGATCACATTATCACACTGCATCCTCGTTTGATGCTGGAGATTTCACCTACACATGATCACAGCGCTGCTTGAGCTCCAAGTAGACCTGATATTTCCCCTCTGAGAGGAATCATCTGGAACTGCACGTGGATTTTAGTCAGACATTTTGTGCCTCTTGATGAAGGATGAAAGGAGTTAGATTTTAAGACTTTAAAATTTGTTCTGTTCGTACACATTAATTGTACATATTAGGGGAGTTTAGCGTGGTATTTTCCTAAATTCCTGCAGTGTGGATTCATTAGCCACCTCCTGTCACCCACTTCCCAAGAGCTAGTAATCACTATTCTACCTACATCAAGTGCTTGTTTCCAAATGAGTGAGGTGCAGCCCCTGCCTTTCTGTGCTGGCTTATTTCACTTAACATAATGTCAAGATTGCACTCTTTATAGATGAATAATTCTATACCACATACCTATTCATCTGTTGAATGACACCCAGGCTGATTATATAGCATGGCTATTATAAATATTATAATAGGATACATGAGTAGGTAGGTATCTCTGAATCCTAAATGAGATTTCTTTGGGTAAATACCTAGAGTGGTATAGTTTGATCATGAGTTGTATTTTTAATTTTTTCAACATTTATTTTATGTCTTGGTTGCTTGGCCTCCATGTATGTACACCATGAGTGCGCAGTGCCTGTGGAGGCCAAGAGTAGATTCCCATGGAATTGGGCTTATAGATGGTTGTTAGGTACCATGTAGGTGCTGGGACTCAAACTACCGTCCTCTGGAAGAACAGTTAGTGCTCTTAACCACTGAACCATCTCCCTAGTCCAGTCCCTATGTTTAATTTTTTTGTGGAAACTCCATAATGATTTCCATTGTGAATGGACAAGTTACAGTCCCACCAGTAGCATATAAGGGTTCCTTTTCCTCCTTCCTAAGCAGTATTTGTTATTTGCCCTCATAGTCCTTCTAAACAGGGTGATATGGAATTTCCCTGTAGTTCTGATTGGCATTTCTGTGGTGGCTAAGAGTGTTAAACATTTTTATGTACTGGCCATTTGCACTTCTTTTGAAAGCTGTTAGTTCAGTTTACCTGCCCATTTACCAACTGAATTATTTCTCATTGTTATTGTTACATATATTCATAAATATAATTATAACAATCGGAGTCCATTTAGTGTTGCTCCGATGTGTATGTTTTAGGAATGACCACTGGTATTTGATAATCAATTAGGGGCTCATCCTTGGGAAAGACTAATTGCTCCTTTCTCAGTAGTCATTAATTGCCTGTAGTTTTTCATCTAGGGGTGGGACCTTGTTAAATTTCTGCCATCCACCCTGGCATGGGATGTCAACTGGTACTGTCATTGTTCAGGTCTTGTCTGGGCTACTGTATTGTTGAAATGACATGGTTGAAGGTTTCCTGTCATATATAGAAGACACAGTCTCACAGCAGGCATCCTCTGGCTCATAAAATATTTCCATCCCTCCTCTGCAGTGGGACTGGGCATGGGTAGTTGTTCTTGGCATTTTGACCATATCTGGCTTTCTGCAATGGCCTCTGCTGCAAAAAGAAGCTCCTTGATGTGAAGCAAGAGCTACACTGATTTGTGGGTATAAGGAGAGCATTTAGAATGCACTTAACAGCCAGGCAGCATTCAGGAGGCAGAGGCAGGCGGATCTTTGAGTTTGAGGCCAGCCTGGTCTACAGAGGGAGATCCAGGAAAGGCGCAAAGCTACACAGAGAAACCCTGTCTCGAAAAACCAAAAAAAAAAAAAAGAATGCACTTAACAATTATAATGGTTTAGGAATGTCGCAGTAGTACATTGTCCTCTAAGTTCCATGGGCTTGGCAATGGATAGTTGGCTAGGTTTAGAGTAGCAGGCATGCATTTCCTCCTATTGGGCAGACTTTAATGCAGTAGAGAGTAGTGGGTTATTGCCAAGATATAAGTGCCACATTGTACCTGTGGAGATGTCTTATTGTGGCTCCTAGACTCTATCTGAGTAGGCTCTGGCTGCATAGCACTTTCAGATACTGTGGAATGCTAATCCTCAGGGAAGAGGCTTCCAGGTCAGTTCTGGCTTGATCCTACAAGTCCTGAGTTCAAAGTCAGCAACAGGGATTTACCTTCAAGTTCTGGGAAGCAACCAAGAGCAAGGGCAATAACCTGTAATTCTTTTGTTGGTTGATTTTTTTGAACTCCCCTGACCAGCAACTCAAAAGGAGGTTTATCTTACCTGGTATTAGAGGTTTTGTTAGATAATTTATGGTTCTTGGGGGAGCATGAACACCTCAAGTGACATAACTTTATATATCCACATATGCTTTTTGTATATTATATGTAATTATAGGTAAGCATAAACTACAATTGCCTATGACTTTTTCAAACATCCTTAGTGTTATTTATTCCTTTTACCTTTCTCTTCTTCTATACTGCCCTCTGCCCATTTTCCTATTTCCCTTTTATAGCACCTGTATTCAGCTATCCCTATGTGTATGTGACACTATTCTTAGGGAGACATGAAGAAAGATCTATTCACCCCAGATAGGGAACCAATGACAGATCAAAGTAAGGATAACACCAAAGTCCAAATTGGTGCATCTTTGAGTTTTATTGGTGTTACTTATTAGAACAGAGATGACGTAAAGAAAGCTGTATCACCAAAAGCCCACTGCAGCATGGGTGATGGAAACCCGGAGCACACTGCAAAACTTTTAGGCTACTCACCAGGTTGCAGAGTGTCCTTTTCTGGTAGACCAGTTGGTCTCCACCATTTCTGCGCAGTTCGGTGGGCTTGGCTTTCTTCCAGGCAGCTCAGCTGGTCTGAAAATGCTTTTCAGCAGTTCTTACTGCTTATGTATACCTGGGAAGGGAGGAAACTATGAGTCTGGTCAGTTTCAGGGACTTCCTGAAGCTGTTTTTAGTGTTTACTTCATGAGCTTATTTACTGCTTATATACACTTGGGGAGGTAGGGGGCTGGGGCTAGTGAATCTGGTCAGTTTCAGGGACTTCCTGAAGCTATTTTTAATGTTTATTTCATGAGCTTATATTGTTTCTGATCTTAAATTCTTTCAGCATTTCCCGATTTTGTATGATGTTAGCTATGGGTTTTTCATGTACAGCCTTTATTATGTTAAACCATAAACTAATCTATTCAGAAATGTTATTACGAAGGGATGTTGACTTTTATTGTATGTGTTTTCTCTACTTACTGGGATTATTTTTATCCTTTGTTATATTAATGTGATAAATTATATTTAATGATTTGTATATACAGACTCACTCATAACTTCATCATTGTCATGGTACTCAGCTTTCTGGTGTGCCGCTAAATTCAATTTGCTAGTATTTTGTTAAAAAAAATTGCAGCAGTGTTTATCAGAGATGTTTTCTTTCTCATCGTGACCTTGTGAGGTTTTGGTAACAGGATAGTGCTGGCTACATAGAATGAGTTTGCCAAGGTCTTTGGATTTCAGTTCTTCAGAATAGTTCAAGATGAATCAGCATTAGTACCTCAGAAGTTTTGTAAGACTCAGTAGTAAAGCCATGTGACCTTGGGCTTTTCCTTCATGGTAGATATTTTAGTATGGATCTCAGCTCATTGCTTGTTACTGGGTTAGTCAGGTTTGTGTCTTGGTAGTAGAAATTTGGTGGGTCACTTGTGACCATTCTCCTCTTAATTGTATTTAAACTCACTGTATTGTCTTGAATTTCATGAGTTTTTTGTATAACCAGCTTTTGAGTTCTCTGTAGATATTCTGTTTATTTTAATTGCTCTGGAATGTGCTCCAGGAGAATTTTGAATTTTTCCATAGTCTGTGTTCTTCCACTGAGATTTCTGGATATGGTGGATCAGCTGCCACTGCTTTCGTTGGGGGAGGGGGGGGTCTTCTCAGAAAGTGGCTCTCTCTGATGGTGGTCTCAGGATGTCAGTTTGTTACATAATGTTGGCTCTGAGTTTTGTCTGGCCAATTTAGACTAATCTGCTTGTAGGTTCTTTGGCTGTGTTTGGAGTCTTTGGCCAGTTGTAGTCTGGTGATACAGAGACACTCACTAGCCTCAGCAGGCCACACACAGTGAGCACACAACAGTTCAGGCAGGTGTGATGGAGCTTGGAAGGGCCATGTAATGGTGTCCCCTGTTGAGCTCTGGGGTTGGTATAGACCCAGACCCTATGTGAGGAGAGACAGAGGCAAGAACCACGGCTCCCACTCTGGGGTGCCCATACTCACGCCTGACAATAGTGGGTGGTGTCATTAAGGTACCTTGGCTGAGAGACATTTAAATGGAACAGCAGTAGGAACTGAGGTTCTTTCTGCTGCCACTTGGGAACGCCCACCAGCAATGGGACCTCCAAAGCTTCTGTCTGTGTATGCCAATGACAAGACATTTCTCCCCTCTGATTCCCTTCTTCTGTAATGCCCCCCGGGTAGTGGACAGAAGCTGGGCCTCAGCCAGAGCCTTCCTTCATCCCAGTATGCTTAGGGTTGGGATAACTGCCTAGCTACAGTGTGCCAGGCTGCCTCAGACAGCCCTGTGGTCAGAATAGTGCTCTCTCCTGCTGTGGTAGTGAAGGTGCCTGAGAGCCCGGTATGAGGGCGGGCTGTGGGAACCACATGGACACCTGCTCTCAGTGGTAGGATGAGCCTTAATC
The DNA here is from genome assembly GCF_949786415.1 of Peromyscus eremicus. NCBI lineage: Eukaryota > Metazoa > Chordata > Mammalia > Rodentia > Cricetidae > Peromyscus > Peromyscus eremicus. The sequence continues at coordinate 44,556,710 of NC_081425.1, read as the reverse complement.
CACATCATGTAGCCATGGTGAAATCCCTAGGACCCCGAGGGCAGTTCTAGCATAGAAGACAGCAATATAGTTCCCTCAGAAAGGAAGGACCCAGGGACTCCCTTGGCCTGCACCGTTGCCCACACGGTCCTCCGTCTCCTCAGGGAAATTCGCAATAGTGCTGCCAAGTGTTCTCCTCAAGCCTGAGGTAAATGTATCCCAAAGGACAGGCAAGCTGCCGGGTGCCACACATCCTCTCTAGCCCAGTGAGCCTACAGGGATATTTAGGCTTTTTAATCCAGCATTGCTGAATTCTAGAATCCCATGTCTTCAGAGCTTTAAAGAGAGAGCAAAACAATAAGAGGTTTGCCCTCTAAGTATTCACGAGGGCTTTGTCTCCACGTCAGTTGCCAGAAAGGCACACAGTCCTGGATCTGCAGGCAGCCTGGGGATGCTGTGGGTCTCCAAGGCGGCAGCCAGGCCCAGCGGCCTCCGGTTAATCAGAATGGACTGGGAGTCGTGGCCCTGTGCAGAGCCTTGGTTACTGCTGCGTTACGGCGGCATGGCTGTCCCACCACCACAGAGCTTGCCGCCTCTAATAAAAACGCTTTGTGGAGTTTCCACTCAGAGCAACAGTTTCCTTGAGGTTCGACACCAGCAGCAGCAGCACAACTGTAAGCCAGCATTTAGAGTCTCTTCACCCCTCTACTGAGGGAAGCAGGAAAAGCAGGCCTGGTGCAGGCCTGTACCGTAACTGCTTTTCCTAGCATTTCCCCGAAGGCTGCTTACGGGAATGAGAGTGATTGGGAATGGAAGGAAGGGCAGGAGAATTAATTTAAATTATGCTGGCCATGTAAATTGTTCATGGCTCCTAAAACCATGTAGCCCAATAATAGGCCATTTTCCAGTTAAATATTGTTCTTGGTAATGACATTCGTGTGCCCCTCCCCCCACCCACTCGTCTTCTATCAGAAATGTGAGACCAAGTCAGACAGGGCAAGGGCTTCAGGAGGCTTTGCTGAATCTTCAGAACAGACAAATCCATTTGACCAAGGGTTCAGTCACCTTGGAGTGGATGGAATCCCAGCTGTGAACCAGCCACACCACCCTCCCCATCCCACCCCCACCCCCACGGGATGCTAAGCCACACAGACACTGGAGTAGAGCTGTGGCAACTGACTGTGTCCTGCCTTTCTTCCTTCGCTCCCTCTAACTGCTCACACAGATGGTCTAGAGCAGTGGTTCTCAGCCTTCCTAATGCTTCGACCCTGTAATACAGTTCCTCATGCTCTGGTGACTCCCAACTGTAAAGGTATTTTGTTGCTACTTTATAACTATAATTTTTGCTACTATTATGAATCAGAATGTGTAAATATCTGATAAGCAACCCCTGTGAAAGGGTCATTTGACACCCAAAGGGATTGCAACCCACATGTTGAGAACCACTGGTCAAGAGGCTCTTCTCCGATTTACAGCCTGTACCCCAAACTCCTAGTGTGGAAAATCTGGTTCCAAAACAACAGACCCATATGACAACAGATGCTGCCAGATGCAGGCAGGCCTGCCTCTGTGGCAGGACACCACATCAGCTTGGGTGCTCAGATGTAGGTGAGCATTTTTCACCCAGGAAAGATCATCGGCATTTTAAAAAACATCCCTCTGCACATACAGAATTTCAGCATCTTTCTAGTTTCCAGGAGATCCTGATTTTGCCTTTAATGGCTCAGTGTTCTCTCCTGGACTGTTGGCGGATAGCGAAGGTGGGTGAAATGTTCCTAGTGGAATGTTTAAATTTCCCACATGAATACTCATCACCATGATATATATGCTGCTGTTAACAGCCAGCTGTCACCGAGCATTAATGAACTATTGCTAAGACAGACTGTAATGAATGTGCTTTTTAGATAGCATAGCACCTCCAGAAGGGAATAGATTCTCCACTTGACTGCAAAAGAGGGAAAAAAAACAAAACCTCAACAGCGAGGAAGCAGAGAGGGTTTCATGATGCCCAAACAACACTAGAACATGTCAATCTTTTTTATGTGGTTATTCCTCCTGTCCAGGCGGGAACAGGGCAAGCTGCCAGCATACAGCAGACATAAGCTAGAGTTCTGCTCTCAGAAAGCTTATAGTTGAGAAAATGGTGTAACACATAAAAAAAAATAAGAGTGCCTGACTCACATGCACAAGGTCCTAGATTCAATGTCAGCAACCCCACCCCCACCAAAACGTATTATTAACGAACTTGAAAATCAGACATGAATGAATAAAGTACCAACTTGGGCAAGGTGAGATGCAGTCAGAGATCTCAGAACCCGAGAGAAGAAGAGCAGCCTGGAGGCCAGCTCTGGCCAGAGCTTTCTTCTGGGATGTGAACCAGTGTGGCATCTCTTCCCTCCCTTCTCTTGTTGTTCTTCCAAGTCCTCTCCTCCTCTTAATTCTTCCTCGTTTATCTTTTCCTCCTCTGAACCTCCCTTCCTCTTCCATTTCTTCCTTCATTCCTTGTAAATCCTCCCTTTTGCTCCTCTCCCTTCCTCGTCTACACTGACTACTCATCCTACAGTGTCTGTGCTTGCTCGTACCATGCTTGATGCGGGAATGAACACCATTCACACCCACTCTAAAGGTCAAAAGCCAGTGTGTCCTGTGGAAGAACAAGGGCTTTGTACTTGGCCTGGCTGGCTCCCCAGCCATAACACAGCCTGGGCTGGCAGCTTCTCGGCGTCCCAGGGGAGAGCCCTTCCAGCCTGCCTTACCTGACAGTATAGGACATACCGTCGCTCCATCAAGGCCTCACTGACTTGTGTGCCTGTGTCTCCAGGCCTGGCGAGGGGGCTGTAGGCTTGAGGTAGCACCAACAGAGCAGGGAACAAATGCAGCCAATCTCACAGGTTTCCTCTGTGATGTCACACCATGGAAGCCCCCGAGTTATTACGGATTTTCTTTTCACCTGATTCCTTTTGTAATACTCGTCACAGTTCACACCTTACTGAAGGAATAATTATCAGAAGCCTGAGAACATCCTGGTAGGAAGAGACATTGTGAGAGGAAAAATGACAAGAGAGAGGAAAAATGACAAGAGGTAGTGACTTAGTAAGGAGGAGGAGATGAGGTAAATAAGAATACTGCTCATTCCCAAGTGCAAAACATCCTAAAAGCATCACCAGAAGCTGGGAAAGGCCTGAAAACCATCACGCTGGCCTACAAGCAGCTTCTCATCATCTTCCCCTGATGAGCATGGTGACTGTCTTTAGGAGGAGTCTAGGATGGTGTAAAAGCCCCTCATATGCTAGCTATACTGGGTGGGACTTCATTTGCTCTGCCCCATCACCATACAGCAGAGCCCGGCTCTTGGCTGACACTACCAGCAGAAATGATAGTTCACTACACTTGAGAAGCTGCAAGTACTTTGAGACTCAGTTTCACTGCTCCCGGGGAAACTCATTTAATGCCTTTCCACCTCAGTTTAACTGTCTATAGTTTTTTGTGTTCCATGTATTGACTACATGGCCCTGGAAGATGGCACCGTGGGAAAAGGCACTCGCCACACAAGCCTGATGACTTGGGTTCTATTCCCGGACCCCACATGAAAGTAGAAGGAGAGAACAGATGATGTGAAGGTGTCCGCACACTTCCACATGCACACTGGCTTTTGTGCACCCGCATAAGTGAGAAAATAAATAAGAGCAGCATGGAGTAAATAGTACTTCAATTTGCTTGCCATTCATTTTCTACTATAACAGTGTACCCAAGGTGCCTCAGTTTGAGCTCTGTGCCACAGCCCAGCGCATGGGCAGGTTTTGAATGATTCACCCCAGAACTCACACTAACAGGAGAAGCCAGTGCTCAGATCAAGCCCTCGGAGCATTTAGTGAGTTCCTTGCCAGTTAATCCCCTAGTCTTATGAATGAGCAAACAGGTCCAAAGAGAGTACAGTACCTAGATGTGAGTGTTGGCCATGGCTGCCCATCACCTGCTGTCCCTTTGGTTGTGATTTCTGGGGTGGTGCTCAGCAGCATGGAAGTGTGTGTACTGGCTGGTTTTGTGTCAACTTGACATGAGATAGTCATCAGAGAGGAAAGAGCCTCAGTTGAGGAAATGTGATCCAGCTGTAAGGCATTTTCTCATTTAGTGATCAATGGGGGAGGGCCCAGCCCATGGTGGGTGGTACCATCGCTATACTAGTGGTCCTGGGTTCTATAAGAAAGCAGGCTGAGCAAGCCATGAGGAACAAGCCAGTAAGCAGTGCTCCTCCAGGCCTCTGCATCAGCTCCTGCCCTGCGTGAGTTCCTGTCCTGACTTCCTTTGATGATGAATATCAATGTGGAAGTGGAAGTCGAATAAACCCTTTCCTCCCCAACTTGCTTTTTGGGTTATAGCATTGTATTGCAGCAATAGAAACCCTAAGACAGTGTAGGTGAGCCTGATTCATTTGGAGTTCTCAGGGTTTGGTTGTTGGTATGGACATCCATCTACCAGTATTCACCACACAGAAGTCCAGCCCTCCTTCACACAGTCCCTCACTGCCAGCATTACCTCATGAGTACAGAGGCATGACCAAAAGACCATTGTTAATCCTTTCCATGCAGCCTTCTGATAAGAGAACGGCACTCCAACTGTAACGCCTGGACCCAAGCCAACCCCACACTCACTCTGTGGCTCCCCCTGACCAAGTTACCTGACCCCTCAGTTTCCATATTTGTAAATGATTGCCTACCTCATGAGAGTGTGGTTAGAATTATAGAACCTTGGGGTGTTTGGGTTTTAAAAATCTGGTTCAGCAGATGCAGAGTTCCACAGCCAAGCACTGGGCTGAGCTCTGGGAGTCCTTCTGAAGAAAGGGGGAGGGATTGTGTAAGCCAGGGGTGTCAAGGTCATGATGGAGGAACCCACAGAGACAACTGACCGGAGCTCATGGGAGCACATGGACTCTGGACTTTGGGAGCCTGCATGGGACCAACCTAGGCCCTCTGCATGTGTGTGACAGTTGTGTAGCTTGGTCTGTCTGTGAGGCTCCTAGCAGTGAGATCACTGCCTGTCCCTGGCATGCTTAGCTGGCTTTTGGGAACCTATTCCCCATGCTGGATTACCTTGTCCAGCCTTGATGCAGGGGGAGGAACTCGGTCCTGCCTCAACTTGATGTGCCATGCTTTGTTGAAGCCCATGGAGGCTGCCCCTCTCTGAATGAAGATGGAGGAGGAGTGGATAGGGAAGGGGGTAGATGGCAGGCAAGGAGAGGGAACTGTGATCGGTATATAAAATAAATGAAAATTTTTAATTAAAAAAAAATTTGGTTCAGTCATTGTTAGACCTTCCCAGGCAGCTGCAGAGTCGCGACATGTGCTTGCTGTTCCAGTGCCACAGCCTCCAGAGTAGACAATGTCTCCACTTGCTTGTTTCCCTCCTTCCTAAGACTTCCTCCTGGGTTCCCCAGGGAGGGGATGGTTACCCTGGATACTAGCTATTGGCTAACCCCACGCTGCCTCCTCACTGCTGTGGCCTCCACTTGATCTGAGGGGAGACGGCCCATCCAAAGAACGATGCCCGAGTTTGACAGGCATCACCTCCTATAAGAGAAGAAAGGAGTTTGTGAAGGGAACAACATATCTGAATAGAGCCTAACTGAACTGTTTCTTGTGTAAAATAAGGAAAAAAGATTTAGAAAAGGGAAGAGAGAACTTGTAAAGGGGCAACCTGGCCTCATAAAGCATAAAGATACCGTCTTCAGCATGAACTTTGGAAAAAGGATGTTGAAAGTGTTCTGGACTTGCTACTCTTCCAGAATATTTAGGCTCAGTTCCCAGCACTCAGGTGGTGGCCACAGCCATCTGTGACTCTAGTTGCAGAGGACCTGATGCCCTCTTCTGGCCTCTAGACACTGCATGCCATGTAGTGCCCAGACTTAGCAAGCAAGACACTCAGACACGTATAACTTAGGTTGTTTTGTTTTTGTTCTTTAGAGAAGAAATGATTGCTGTGAAGAGGTAGACATAACTGGCCTGATTTAAACAGTATGTGACCTGTATCAATAGCAACAACACAGATTACTCAGCTAACCTGTACAACCTTCATGTTTTTAGGTGTGTCAGTTAAGTAAAGGAAATGTCTCATGGGCCTAACACTGAGTTTGGCCACATATCTCCTGTACTCATCTCATGTGGCCTTGACTGTAGACCTTGACCTTCTGTCACAAAACTTCAGACACTAGCATTATTGTTATCCATGTACTGGATGGAGACAGAGGGTGTTTTTTTGGTTTTTTGTTTTTTGTTTTTTTTTTTGTCTTTTATTTACTTCAATTACCCCTCCCAACCATGCAGGAAGGTGATAGTTCTATTACACATGGAGGAACTGAATGTCATGGGTACTAAGTGAGCTGCCCAAGACCACGCTGCTTGAGGCTTAGCCCAGAGTCCAATCCATGACTGCCTGACTGAAGCCTCTCAGAAGACTTGCTGGGGGAACTCGTTAAAAATAGATTCTCTGGGCTACATTTCCAGAGCACGAACCCAGGGTCTCCAGAGACGCAGCTAAGGAAGCTGCACTCTGAACAGGAGCCCCAGGTGGCTGGTGTTTCACAGCAGTGCCTTTCTTGCCTGGCTGGCCACTCCAGCTGAAGAGCAAGCATATAAAGCAGACCCGTGTCCAGGCCCAACCCACATGCCCAGGTCTCTCTCAAGCTGTCTTTGATATCAGCTACACATACCTCATGGAGTCTCATGGAAAGAAGTGAGGATGTGGAAGAATGTGCTCTTCCAGTGCCCATGGAAAGGGGGTACTTTGCAAGGTCACTGTGAAAACAGTCTGTTTGGTGGCTTTTTGTGAGTCTAATGATCCTTTTCTCACATGGTTTTATGGTGCAATACATTCAGATTTCAAATTATTCACACACACACACACACACACACACACACACACACACACACACACACACCAGACTACAGTCTATTAGGGGATGGAGAGATGGTTCAATGGTTAAGAGTACTTATTGCTCTTCCAAAAGACCTGAGTTCAGTTTCTATTACCCACAGCAGGTGGCTCACAACTACCTGTAACTCAAGCTCTACGACCAGACACCCTCCTCTGGCATCCCCACACACATGCTATACATACACACATATAAATACAAGTAAGTATTTTTAAAAGAATATAATCTATTTTACCTTTCAGAAATGCCTCTTTAACTAAAATTTTACAGTGTAGGCTTAGGAATATTGAATATATATGGAATGTTTTCCAGGTAAATGTTAAATATGGTTGATTTGACATTCTCTTAGAAGATAGGCCAAAAAGAGAGTCTTAATATTGCTAAATGGGAAGTGTAGACTCTACAACAATCTCTTTGTGGCAGTTACACCATGAAAAATGATAATCACTTTGATTCATGGCACAGTTCTCTGTGCCCAAATCTGTGCTAAGCCAACAGCTTTGACACCATCCTTAAGTTTTACTCCCTTCCGCTAAGGCTTAAGGAGACTAATTATCTGTCTGAGGTTCATTTAACTCTCAACAGCAGCAGATAGGAGTTTCAAACAGAGTATCAGCCCCCAAATTAGCCATATTGGTATACATGTTCTCACATTGTACACCAGATTAGGACACAATCGAGAAAACAAGAACATTGACTGTGCTAGGCAAGATCAAAGTTCATTCGTTCTTCATTTAAAGCAAAAGTCATTATTAAGGTAAGAAGTTCCTGCTTTTTAAAAAGAAAAATCTAAGGAAAATTTTGAACTAAAACACTTGTCTAGACATGGTGACTTTTTTTTTCTTTAAATGACTGGCTATCAAGATTTTCACTGCTATACACTTGAGGTTTAGTCTTCATTTCTAAATCTTTATCATCTTTAAGAGAAAGAGTTTGAATAGCAAGAAATCCACCCTTAAGGCCTCTGGTTCCCAATGAGCTACAGAAAGTTTCTGCCCCAGGCAGGTAAGGCTGAGCACAGCAGTGGTGGGGATTTGTTCTGAGTCTTTCATGTCAGGGAAGGGTAAGACATGGCTCTGCCGGTGAGGCATCTCTCCAGCTACAGGAAGGGTGAACCCAGAAACTCCTGGCTCACCCCACACCCACGCTGCCGGCTGCTCATGGATAGGGCAAGGGCCCAGCACTTCACCCTCTTGCTTGACAGCCCAGGAGAAAACAAAATGTCTCAGTGGAAAGTGGGGCTTGCCTAGGTCTGTCCATTTCTAGTTTTCAGGTGGGCTCCTTTCCCAAAATTGACTCCTCTTTCTTCCTAACAGATATCTGCCAATGAAATCGAAATGCTTCTGATGAGGCTGCCACGCATGTTCAAACAGGAATTCACTGGTGTGGGAGCAACGTTGGAAAAGAGATGGAAGTTGTGTGCCTTTGAAGGAATTAAAACGACCTAACTGATGGCCAGGAAAGCTGGAAATGAAGGGGTCCGAAGCCAGCCAGGGCTGGACAAGAGAGGAGCAGGAGGGCTGGGGTCGTCCAGCGTGGGACCTGTGTGGAGCCACCAAAGCCTTGTTCAGTGACATCTGTGGCGTTTTCTTGTGAGTGGAAATGTAATTGTGTACCAGTTCCTTAAACTAGACGAAGCCTTATACTTTGCTATGACAGACCTGTCCCTATGAATACCGAGCAATGATTTCAATGACCACAAAAATCTCAAAATAGGCATTGTTGCAAAGTAGAACACCGAGCAAATGCTTAAAGTTAATGGCGGTGTAGCAATGGTGGTTGCTAGGCTACAGAGTTGTATATGTAATATATAGTTGAAAACATTAAGTGACATTTTCCTGAAGGTCTTTCTGTTAATAAAACAAAAAACCAACAAAACAAAACAAAAAAAACATAATTTTACAGTGGGAAAAAAAATCATACCAAAAGAAAACTTGAATATGTGTCTGAACAGTTATTGTATTTTGTAAATTAAGTTATATGCTGTTCCAGGGACTTTTGCCTTATTGCAGAGGCAGAAAACTATGATTGGACTCCTTGAGAATGCTTTATCAAGGATATTATTTTTCTAACGTAACAGTTCTCCATCGTGCGTTCTTTTCACATGGACTGCATAACAATTTTCATAAAATGTGACTAGAGGGAAGAACTACATCTGCTGTCCTGTGCTTGGTATGTAGCATTCAGGTTTATGCATCGAAAACCATTCGGAAAATATTCCTCTTACAAATTTTATAGCAAATATATTAATTTTTTTCAATAAATCTTGACTTCTACCATATTGGTTTTGTGTAATTGTTTTGGTTGATACGTTTTCATTCCTTCTTATAAAATCCTTTTCTCATTTTTTAGTCCTGTGTACTAGACCAGCACTTTAAATGTATTCAATAAGAGACAAGTGACGCTAAGAGAAAAAGCATTACTAAAAATAGAACACATACAGTCGGTGTTCGGAAAGTGCAATGCAGGAGAGAATCTAGTACTGGGGTGGATGTGGCCAAAGGACCAAGATAAAAGCATCTCAGTGTAATCACCACCAGACTTACTGTGCCTTCTGTCCTGTGGGCAGGCACTGAGTATCCCGTCAGCTCATCTTGTCTCTGTGGGATGTCTACATTTGTGTATCTTCTGTAAAGCATGTGTTAAGAAAGGAATGGAGTCAGTCACACAAAAGCCCAGCAATTTAAACAATCTGGTCTTTCCTTCTTCCTTTTTCCACCAAGTAGAGGAGAATGTGGCTTTGAGTTCCCTTTCCTTCCTGCTTTATTATATAAAATCCCCAAAAAGACAAGTATTCAAGATATTAATTTTAAATGAAACATTTTCAAAAAGACAGCCGAACAATGAATGGTCTTTGAAGTCATGAAAAGATAGTCATAATTTCCTATCGGACGTCATTACCCTCAGGTTCTTTTTATTGAACCCTGGAAAATGAAGGCCCTTATCATAACTCCCACAGCATCTACCCGTGTGTTTTGTTCAGGCTCAGTGCCAGTGCTGTGTGTGAGGAGATGAGTGAGGAAAGACCTCCTCTCTCCTTAATGCACTTGGAGTTCAGTCTGAAACAGAAATTTCCCCCCAAGTTTGTATATGTGAGGTTCGTGGCAAGGAGGACATGAAAGGGATGCTGTAGGCATCCAAGCAAATGCCGTATCAACTGGGCATGGTGGCCCATGCCTACAATCCCAGCACCTAAGAGGCTGAAGCAGTTGGATTAAAATTTTTAGGGAAGTCTGCTGTACATAGTGAGATCCTGTCTCAAGAAAGCAAACAAAAGCAAATCCTACTATCCCATTAAATACTGGTGGCATTCCCTACACCTGATGGTGCCCGTGGCCACCATCATCCTGACAGATTCCTGGACCATGACGGTCAGAAAGCAGAAGACATCATTTATAGATAATGCTGTTATAAAGCAGCCTAAGGGGTTCACCTGAAAATGGGGGGGGGGGGATTCCACACAGATTCTAGTCACAGTGATAAATTGTTGAGTAGGGATGCAGAGGAGGGTACCACAACCTGGCTGGTTCTGACTACAAACATGGAGTGGTTTTCTGCATGCTGCATGCTTCTGAGCATGTCCGGGACTCACACCATGCAGTGAGACTGCACAGAGTGGAAACTGTAACTCAGGCCCTGAACTTAGAAGTGAGTCCGGGGGAATACACTCACATTGGTCTGGGGTCTCCATGTGTTTGTCATCCCAATTTCTTTAATCCTGTGGTAACACTATATGAAGATATTATTAAATTATTGTCCCCTTTTGTCACGTATGGAAAATGAAGCTCGGCCATTTATATAACTTGGCTTTCTTTGCAGTTTGCAATGTTAGTCTGAGATTTAAACCCAAGGTAGACTCCAAAACATGTTCTTCTTTTTACTTAGACATTCTTCTAGCTCAGTCTGTTCCCAGACCACTTATGACCCCTCTTTTCCTCTCAAAGGTAATATCTTGGCAGAATCTTGCCAATATTTTTATTTAAGTTTATCTTGTGATTAAAAATATATAATATGCTGATTTCAAACATTCGTAAGTATACAATTTGGCAACATTAAATACATTCACAATGCCAATCAATCACGCCTCTCTGTATCCAAAACTTCTTAATCACCAACAAACATCTAGCCCTGGTTGTCTTGGAACTTATTCTGTAGACCAGGCTGACCTTGAACTCACAGAGATCTGCCTGCCTCTGCCTCCTGAGTACTGGAATTAACACGTGTGCCACCACCACCCAGCTATCTCTTCTTAACAAACAATAATGTTGTACTCATTCCCACTACTGCCAAGTCCCTGTACTTCCTTTGTCTTCCCAAGTCTGCCTAGTATTACAGTGTGTGTCCTTCTCTGTCTACCATCCATTCAGCTTGTGTCTTCAACATTTACTCACACTGTAGCAGGTATCACAACTTAACTCTTCCTGTAAGGCTAAATAATGTTCCCTGGTTTGAGAAATCTTGCTGCCTCAGTTCATTTTTGTTGTCTTCTAATGCAGCAAAGAAAAGCCGCCAAGCTATATGTGAAAAGAATCAAAACCAGCTTTCAGATGTACAGAAAAGCATGGTTTCATCTGCATCACCCCATTAGTTTCATCAAGGATGATAAAAATGAAACAACATCCTCAAAGAACTAATAAAATATATATTAAAAATGAAATGACAAGTTTGCAAAGATGGTATTAATTGTTGAAAATACGCAAATTCTACACAATGAAATATAGACAAAACGCTTTTCTTCATAAGAGTTGGGACTGCCTTTTGAGAACAACATCAACCACTTACCCACCAAGATGTGTCCACTGCTACAGCAGTGACATGCCTGTCTTGAGGGTACCCAACAGCTGCCTGACTAAAGGCTCACTCAACAGGAGGGAACTCATGCTTGGTACTATAACCCTGGCTGAGAACCAATATGGTGTCTTAGCTAGGGTTCCTGTGGCTGCAACAAAACGTCATGACCAACAACCAAGTTGGGGAGGAAAGGGCTTACACTTCCACATCGTAGTCCATTACCAAAAGAAGCCGGCAGAGGAACTCAAACGGGTCAGAAACCTGGAGGCAGGAGCTGATGCAGAGGCCATGGAGGGGGGCTGCTTACTGGCTTGCTCTTCATAGTTTGCTAAACCTGCTTTCTTATAGAACCCAGGGCCCCCAGCCCAGGGGTGGCGCCACCCATGATGTGCTGGGCCCTTCCCCACCATCACCAATTAAGAAAATGCCTTATAGCCAGATCTTATGGAGGCATTTTCTCAATTGAGGTTCCCTCCTTTCAGAGGACCCTAGCTTGTTCAAGTTAACCTAAGACTAGCCAGCACATAATGGTTAGAGAGGTTACAGACTGTAGGGGAGAACCTACTTTTATCATCTTGCTAAACTGATGCCGTATCAAACTTCTAGATGCTTATCCTTAGACTCGTAGATTATTCTAACTCATGCCCCTCCAGAGAAGCTTCTTTGTACAGGAGATGACAATTAGCACAGAGAACCACAGCTGGCCAGAGTGCAGAGAAGAAGTGTCTTTGGAGAACTCAGCCATAAATGAGACAACTGTATCATACTCCCTCCCCCCCGAGGCTGGCATCCAAGAAGAGACCAAGCCTAAGAGGCTAAGGTTGGGGGGGACAGCTGCAAACAGTGTCTTCTGACATTACAGGGCTGTTGCATGCACGGAACTCACAGCAACTGCAGTTGCCTATACAAGACCTGCTGCACAAGTCAGTCTAGTCAATATTCCAGCATGGGCTGTGGGGGAGGAGCTCACAAAGACCCACTCCTACTTGAGAGGCTGCTATAGCCAGGTAATGGATGTAGGGGAGAGAAAGTTGCTTTTCTTCAGGGGCAAACCACCTGGTAGATTGTCCATGCCATAGTGGACATGCAGGGTGGATTTGATCAAAATAAGATACATTCATGTATGAAAAAAAAAAGGAAAGAGAAGGATAAGGGTTAGAGAGGAGAGAGAGAACATTTAGGCTAAACAGCCTCAAACTGGCTTTTTTGCTTGTTTAAAAAGCTCTAAATCTTCAGATGTGAATGTAAACTTTAGAGTAATCACAGAAACAAAGAAAGTAAAAAAGGACCATGGCAGGGGGAAGGGGAATCCAGAGGGAGGAATAGCAGGATACAGGTAGTATGAAGAGGGATATGGGAAAAATGAGGGGGTTGAATACAGAAGGAAGGAAGGAAGGATAGGGATAAATAACGCTAAGGATGTTTGAAAAGCCTTAAGGAACCATATTTCTATATTTACCTAAAATGACATGTAATACATATAAATGTATGTGTACATGTGCACACACACACACATATCTTAAATGAAATTATTCTACTTGGGCTAACAATGCTCCCTACAAGAGCCATAGACCATCTAACCCCAGCACCAGGCATGAGAAATCTCCTTTGGAGTTGTTGGTCAGGGGAGTACAAGAGATACCCAAAACAGTATAGGGTATTGCAGTTGTTCCTAGTCACCTCCCTAGATTCTATGGCTCCAGACACTTACGTACTTCAGACACAAAAAGATTTGAGCTGGATCTGACCCTGGAAGCCTCCTCCCTGGGGACTAGCTTTCATATTACCAGAATTCTACAAGTTGCCAGAGGAGAGAAACAACCCATAGTCCTACCCAGCTATGATGTCTATTAACAGCAATGACAAGCAAAGCAGGATATTCCTAAAGGTACAACAGTGGCACTCGTATCTGGGCAGTAACCAACAACTGTATAATTGGACATAAGATCTGCTCAACAGATCTTATGCCTGGTGCTGGAAACCTAACCAATACTGCCCAAGACTGATGAGGTCATCAATCTGAGGAGTGGAACCTACCACCACTACTTTACTAGACCAGTATAATTCCTAATTGCATTCTAAAACATAGCCAAATGTATTAGTTGCTTTTTTTATTGCTGTGATGAAACACTGTAACCAAGGCAACGTATAGAAAAAAAGAGTTTACCAGGTCTTATGACTCCAGAGAATTAGGGGCAAGGATGCTGTGCTAGAGGTATCAGCCATCAGCTATGATAGCCAGAGAAGAGGCTGAGGGCTCCCATCTTGAACCACAAACACAAAGCAGAGAACACACACTAGGCATGGTACATGGCTTTGAGACCTCAATGCCTGGCCCCATTGACGTACGTCCTCCAGCAAGTCCACACCTGCTAAACCTACTCAAACAGTGCCACCCACTGGAGACCAGGTAGTCACATAGCTGCACCTGTAGGCGACATTCTCATTGCAGCCACCACACCACAGACCCATGTAACTCTCAGCCCTCATCAAAGCAGCTTCCCTTTGCAGCAGACAGAGACCATTGCTGACAGCCATCCCTGGTCAAAATGCAGAGAACAACCGACATCAGGGTTCCCAGCCCCCACGGACACATCTACAACACAACACAGTTTCTACACTAACGCTCAGAGAACAGTTTAGAATAGGGGGCAGAAAGACTGTAAGAGTCAAGAGAACCAGGAAGTCTTCTGTGAGATTCAATCTCCTAGAAGTGGCTGTAGATGAATGGTCTTGTTAAATAAGAAACACAGAGCCAATGCAGAGATGAAAGCCCAAGAGGTCAGAGCTAAGAGCTAAAAACCTTACCCTTCACTGCTGCTGCTGTCCTCTTCAGCAAGAGACCTATATCCTGTGTGTTTGTCCTTCTTATTGACTTTCTATTCTGCCTTCTCATTGGTTGTAAACCCTACCACATGACCTCCTCGTCACTGCCTGTCTGTACAGACCTCCAGGTCTTCTACAGTTGGTATTGAGATTAAAGGCGTGTGTCTCCATGTTGGCTGTATCCTTGAACACACAGAGATCCGCCTGGCTCTGCCTCCCAAGTGCTGGGATTAAAGGCGTGTGCCACCATCGCCCAGCTTCTGCTATGGCTTGCTATTAGCTCTGACCCCCAGGCAACTTTATTTATTAACATACAAATAAAATCACATTTCAGTACAAATAAAATATCACCATAAGTGGCAGGGAAGCTATTCTCATGAAACCACAACAATATGGCTGCCCAAATAAGACCTGAACAAGTATAAGACCAATAGGCATGCTAACATTGTCTTAGTTAGGATTTCTATTGCTGTGATGAAACACCATGACCAAAATCAAGTTGGGGAGGAAAGGGTTTATTTGGCTCACACTTCCACATCATTGTTCATCATTGATGGAAGTCAGGATAGGAACTCAAACAGGGCAGGAACCTGGAGGCAGGAGCTGATGCAAAGGCCATGGAGGAGTGTTGCTTACTGGCTTGTTTCACATGGCTTGCTCAGCCTGCTTTCTTTTAGAACCCAGGACCACCAGGCCAAGGATGGCACCACCCACAATGGGCTGGGCCCTCCTCCATCAATAACTAAGAAAACACCTTATCACTGGATCTTTGTTTTTGTTTGTTTGTTTGTTTGTTTGTTTGAGACAGGGTTTCTCTATGTAGCTCTGGATGTCCTGGAAGTAGCTCTGTAGACCAGGCTGACTTTGAACTCATAGGGATCTACCTGCCTCTGCCTCCAGAGTGCTGGGATTAAAGGCATGTGCCACTACTGTCTGGCTACAGCCAGATCTTACGGAGGCACTTTCTCAATTAAGGTTTCCTCCTTTCAGATAACTCCAGTTTGTGTGGCAACTTGAAATAAGACTAGCCAGCACAAACATGGGATGGGAAAACTACCAATAATCAGTCAGTGATGCTTCTAAATACAACACAAGAACCATATGAAAGACACAATATCACCACACATGGCAATTGGGGCCAAATACATTCAACAGTAAGGAAACTGTGGCTCTGTGCTGCCATTCTCCATGAGGGTCAACAAGGTACACAATCTTCAAAGATTAAAAGAACTATGAATTATGTATTTTTTAACCCAAAGAAACATTACTGGGGAAAATTACTGCAGTAGCTAGAATAGACAATAGTGTTATTTTGCAAAACATACATTTTTATTGTAGTTGCTAAGGGTTTCATAGTCAAGGACTCCAGTACATCTAGTAATTACAGACTGATTATGTTAATCAAATTATCTGTTCTGTCCAAGCTGTTAACTGTTGCCTACTCTGTAAAGATGCCCAGAGAAGCACAGATGTTCACACATGCCAGTCACTTCTTAAACAATGTATATTCACTGGGACCAGCCTATAATGGAATGTTCTTACTCTGTCGGAGAAGAAAAAAAAAAAAAAACAGGCCCACAAAAATAAATTGCAGACAGTTTACAGTAGAAAATAGTGTTTTACTATACAAAGCAGAAAAAGTGGTTAATGTACAATCGAAAGTGCATCACATGTAATGAAATGTATTTTTTTGTCTAGCAAATATATTTATTGTACTTTGAACATTGTAATATCTTCCCCTGCACAGAGACATTCCTATTAGAAAGCTCGTTTGCCGTGAGAGGGGGAAACTCTTTTTCTTGTTTACTGTAGTTGTCTGTCTCCCTATCAGCCCACAACACTTGTCAAGTTCACTTAAGAAGAGCTATGTGTAGATAAGAATGGGACGGAATTGGGGACCAGAATATTCCATCTCATCTGCTTTTACATCTGAGGGAGTGCCATGTAATCCATGGCATCTGGAGGCAATCTCATTTTTGAAAGCATTTTTCTTTACAGATGAAAAGTCAAAAAATTGGCCAATTTAAGGCTTTTACCAATAAATAAATCTTTTACCTTTGAGTATATTTATGCATAAGCGAGCATTTCTTCCTCTTGTGTGCTTTGAGATAGAACATGAAGTATGGGATAGGAAGTCAAACATTGTCTTTGAAAGGAGATAAGAGATGAAAACGACTGCGGGCCATTTGTTAAACAGACATTGATTGTTATGTCAAATCAACGTATCACGGATTATTTTTATGATTTACAATCACAGTAAATCAAGTTTCAAGTATGGAGTGCTATGAATTCTCACTGAGAATAAATTGCCACTCCCTAAGGCTGAGCAGAAACTGGTTAGGATTTTGCCCCATGACCTGTTCCTCAAGCACATGATGGAAGTTTTAGTTCAATGCACGCCAATGAAAGGCTGGGCCTGGTATGTGGGCAGAATGAACAACAGAGAACAGCCAGCTCTGTTCTCTGAACAATCTGCACTGAACATTTTGTATTGACAGTCTGTGACTTAGGACAAGTAAATAAACACACAGCCTCTTGGTCTAGATGGGTACATCTCAAAGGCAGTGCCATCAAGCAGTCAAAAGTATCCTTCTAGAATCGCTCCATCCAAGCGATGGTGGGAACTTGATTAAATCCCTGGGGTTTCTCACTGATATGGGATGACACTATTCTTGCCCATCCTCATGTTACAATGTTATCTATTCACTGGGTCTTACTAGGTCATTGGAGACAATGCACTTCTCTCTTGGCCTCAGAGTTTACCAAGTTTTTCCCCTCAGAGCCCCCCACCAATGCATCCAGAGGAATCTGCTTCCTGGTCTCTCTCTGGAACAACAGATGCTTACATTCAAAATAACAGGAAACTCTACCAATTCCAAGAACTTTGAGGTATGTTTGAAACCAGAATTCTAACTTCTCAAGAAATCCAGATTCCCACAGCCTCCCTGGGAGATTGTAGGTACTCATGAAATAAATGAGAAGCTGGACAAGTTTCTAACTCAAACCAGGCCTCTTGGAAGCGAATCTTGGCAAAGCATACCTGGTGTGTTTTCTCAAATATAAAGTATTTCAGAGGAAACAGATTATCTTATTCTTAAGACAATAGGGCTAGTTATCTTAGTCCTTGTGCTTGCTAGATTTCTGTCAACCTGACACAAACTACAGTTACCTGAGAGGAGGGAACATCAATTGACAAAGTGCTTCCATAAGACTGGGCTGTGGGCCAGCCTGTGGGGCAGTGGTTCTCAGCCTGTGGGTCATGACTTGTTTGAGGGTTGAATGGCCCTTTCACAGGGGTCACCTAAGGCCATCAGAAAACACAGATATTTACATTACAATTCATAACAGTAGCAAAATTATGGTTATAAGTAGCAACAAAAATAATTTTATGGTTGGAAAGTCACCATAACATGAGGAATTGTATTAAAGAGTCACAGCATTATGAAGGTTGAGAACCACTGCTGTGGTTGATATATTGTGCACCCCAATAAACTTATTTGGGGGTCAGAGAACAGAACAGCCACTAGACAGACATAGAGGCCAGAAAATGGTGGTACACACATCTTTAATCCTAGCATTCCGGAGGCAGAGGTCCATCTGGATCTCTGTGAGTTCAAAGCCACACTGGAAATAGCCAGACATGGTGACACACGCCTTTAATCCCAGCACTTGGGATCTTATGTCTTGCTTGGGAAAGACACACACCTTTAATCTCAGAAAGTGATGGCAGGAAGCAGAAAGGTATATAAGGGATGAGAACCAGGAACTAGAGGCTTTTTAGGTCTTTTTAAGTTTTTATGCTTTTAGCAGCAGTACAGCTGAGATCCATTCAGATAAGGACTCAGAGGCTTTCAGTCTGAGGAAACAAGATCACCTCAGGAATTGACAAGGTGAGGTTGGATGTGGCTTGTTCTGTTTCTCTGATCTTTCAGCGTTCACTCTAATACCTGCCTCTGGGTTTGTTTTTATTAATAAGACCTTTTAAGATTCGTGATACACACAGCTATAGGGCATTTTCTTAATTAGTAATAGATGGTGGAGGGACCAGTTCACTGTGAGAGATGACATCCCTGGGCTGGTGGTCCTGAGTTCTATAAGAAAAGCTAAGAAAGCCATGGGGAGTGAGCCAGTAAGCAGCACTCCTCCATGGCCTTTGTATCAGGTCCTGCCTCCAGGTTCCTGCCTTGTTTGAATCTCTGTCCTGGCTTCCTTCAGTAATGGACTACAATGTGGAAATGTAAGCCCAATAAATCCTTTCCTCCCTAACTCGATTTTTGGTCATGGTGTTTCATCACACAATAAAAACCCTAAGACAGTCTTCCATCTCAAATAAAAAAATGAGAGGAACATTTTGGTGGGGAAATCGATGGGATAAAATCTGGCATGTGCTTCTTTGATTCATAGTACTTTATGGAAAGGCAGCATATATTTTCCCCTACAAAGGCACCTAAAACCTAAAGAGATATAGGGGAGAAAGGATGAAGAGAACTAATCAGTACCTTTTTACAGACCTCAAACTTGAATGTTCAGAATAGGACACAGGAACCCCCAACTCCTGCTTTATTCTTATAAACCTTTTGATTTCCATGTGTATTCATTTCCCATAGGACCTTTCTCTATGAGCATTCATCAGACCGGATCATTGATTTTTCAGGTCAAGTACAGTGGTATTTTTTAATCAAGGAGGAAGTAATACTTACTCAAGTGCACTAATGTATAAACATTCACTGATGGATATTGAGATGTGAACAATGTTGAAAGTGTTAGTGGTCCTTGCTAGCTGCATGCTTACAGGGTCCTACTAGGGAGAAAGGAGATTAGAAAAATAACCAGCCAGGGCATAAGCAAATGTAGAGGGACTATTGAGGAATCAGACTACTTAGAAAAGTAAGTATTTATCATCTGTAGCATCTCCTGCCAGCAAAAGATTCTGAAAGTAAAATAAATAGCTAGGACAAGAAACCAATCAAGTGTCTGTCTCTAAGACGCTCTATTATGACATCTTGGAGGGCAGGGAAAGACATGGGAAAATAGGAATCCTTACATGCTGGTGGTGGGGATATAAACTGATGCAGGGTTGAGACCAGCTGTGCCCTGCTCTTAGCACCTCCATATTGTGTGAAAAGTTGGTTTTTCTTTGTCTTGGGAAGCTTCATTTTATAAGCAGCTTTTGACTCCACTTTGAACAAAAGAATAGGCAGACCCACAAACTATTGTCATCTGTCAGTCCCCAGCCAGCCAACACAGACTGACAAGTAACATTCATAAGTACAGAAGGTGTTCTATAAGCTTGTCAGGGGGAGCTGAATCTGTAGGGAAAATATGGGTGTATTAAAGTTATATCAGGGAGACCATGTCTAATAACATATCAGACAAACCAGACCAAGGAAAGGGTGTAACTCTCCTACCTGGACCCCATAAAATAATAACACAGAACACTGTGGTAGCATGGTCCCACACGAACCAATCATCTGATACCTGGTATATGCATCAAGGCTGAGAAGAGGAGGGACTCCTGACTGTGCCTGGGGAGCTCAGCTTCATCTCCCTGTAGACAAAGCCTAATCAACCGCCTGCCTGTCTTACCTTTTCACCCATCTGGACTTCAACCTGAACCCTCCATTTCTTTCTCTTGGACCTCAGTTCATCTTATAGATTCTCAAACTGTGACTTCAGCGGCAGCTCCCTTCCAACACTGCTCTGCTTCATTATCAGTTCAGACTCATTCTCAGCCTACTTCTGAACTCTGCGCTATAGCCTCTTTAACTTGTATCTGTAAACCAGAGAGACATATTCACTCTGTGCTGTGTAACATGTGATATGAGAGTTAGGATCAATGAGTCTTCATCCTCCTTACTCAGGTTACCAAGGTAGGTAGGATTATCTGGCAAATTGCTGCCACTGAAAACTCTAAACCTTGTGAATTTACTTGTGAATAATATATTGAATCTAATTCAATATTTTATGACATTGTAGAAAGACACAAATGTGTTCATCTATGTTTCTGGTATAACATGCTCATGATGTACAGTCACTGTGAAAATCAGTATAGGGATTTCTCAAAAAACAACAAGAACCTACCATATCCCTCCTACCTAAGGGACTCTTAAGTAAACATGTCATGAAGATATTAGCAAATCCATGTTTATTACTGCACTATCCACAAAACCTAGAAAATGAAATCAATCTAGAAGTTCATCAATATCTGGATGGATAAGAAACTGTGGTACATATACACAGGGACTTTTTCATCATAAAGAAAAGTGAAAGCATTACATGTTCAGAAGGACAAGTGAAAGAGGAAGTCATTTTGTTAAGCAAATAAAACAGACTAAGAAAGACAAGTCTGTGTGTTTTCTCTCCTATGCATGATAGATTTAAATGTGGGGGAGGACAGAGAGGGTGGACAATGAAACTAGAAAGGACAGCATACAAAAGAAGAGGTCCTGTTCAGGAGGAGGGGAAAAAGAGGATAATGGAATACAGAATGAAAGCTGGGTGTAGAACTGTATGAGGAGCAGGAAGGGGGCAGCGAGCATTGGCCAGGGGGACAGGAGAGGGGAGGGGAAGGGAATGGGTGAGTTAGGACAAAGTAGGGCAAGTACCTTGTAAAACTCATTACTTCATATTCTAACGTTAAGAATTAAAAAAAATACAACACACATACATGGGAGGAGGGGAGAGAGGGAGAGAGGGAGGGAGGGAGAGAGGAGAGAGAGAGAGAGAGAGAGAGAGAGAGAGAGAGAGAGAGAGAGAGAGAGAGAGAGAGAGAGAACACGAGAAAGAGAAAGAAAGAGTGTGTGTCAAGGAGGATATTAAAGAAAAGACATTCCAGAGGGTAAGGCCCAGGGTCAGACACAGTGGCCATGAATCACTCTGAGGGAACAAATTGAGGCCTAACCAAGGGCTCCTCTCCCTCTCTTCTGAAACAGCAGTTCTATGTGTCTAAGGCTGTCCTCAAATGCCCAGTCCCCTTACATCCAACTCCAAGTGCTAGGATTACAGGTATGAGCCACAGTACCTGCCTTCTATTCTTTTTTTTCCCATGTGTATGTGTGTGTGTGTGTGTGTGTGTGTGTGTGTGTGTGTGTGTGTGTGTGGTGTGTGTGTGTGTGGTATGATGCTCTTGCTCTTATACGTGGTTGCACATATGGCAAGAGTGTGGTGGCCTGAGATGGCTATCAATGTCCTTCCCATTTGCTCTCCAGCAACTATAATGAAGCAGGGATTCTCACTGAGCCTGGAGCTCACCATTTCTGTTAGTCTAGTAAGCCAGCTTGCTCTGGGGATCACCATCACTGGGTCTAACTCCTGTCCTCTGGGGCTATAAGCATGCCACCACGCCTGCCCAGCTTTTACACGGATTCTAGAAATCCACGCTCTGGTCTCCATCACTGTTCAGTAAATGCTTTACCCATCAAGCCATCACCCCGGCCCCCACTCTTCCTTTCTGAACGAGACTGTCTACAGCCATTCTGTCTTTTACTATCTACTGTATCATGTATGGGCACCAAAGAGGTTTTTTTTTTTTTTTTCACTCAAAATCCAACATCTAAGAAGCCACATTAGAACTTGGGATCCTGGCCTTTGAGCCTAGTGCTGTGACTAGGTAAGCCTTTTTAAGGGTGTGTGTGTGTGTGTGTGTGTGTGTGTGTGTGTGTGTGTGTTAGGAGGAAGAGAGTCTTTAAGTGTCTTGGGTGGGGGGGGTGACATATTTTTCCATAGATCAGTAACATGAATAGTTAAGAGACATTCAGCTTCTGTATCAATTTTCTTATCAGATTTCTATTGATACACATAATTCTAAATAACCCAGGCCATCTAAAAATCAGTGGTTTATAACTACCATTATTTACATGTCACCTGAATTCATAAATTGGTGATTTAAACTGAGGACACCTTTGGATCCATCTGGACTCACTTGCATGTTTTTTAGGCCAGTTGGTCACTGGCTGAGACTCACATTTCTAGAGGTGCTTTGCTGGTGGTTGGCACAGACCAAGCTTAGCTGTGATAATTCCGCTGTCTTCCATGTGTGTTCCACCAGGCCAGCTCTCACATCGTGCATTCATGATCATTATAAAGGGGTATAGAAGACATTAATTGCAATTCACGACTATAAAGAGTATCAAGAGGGAAGCCTCAAGGCATGAGAACTTTGCAAGCCAGGGCCAACCTCATCCTCACTGAAAGTCTGGTATATGATCCTAGAAACTAGGCGTGGTTCTGTCAATATCATCAACCAACCACAGTCCCTAAATTATGTTCTATGGAAACTAGTGGCCAACAAGATATCATCAAGTGCTACATTTTTTTTTTAAAGTTCTTCAACCATACAAATAAGCAAAATATTTCTCATCTCTCTCTTGGTAAGCTATAGGATAAGCTAACCTGCTACAAACTCCAGGTTTTAATTGGTGTCTTCTGCACTCATTTATGCATGAAACACATTAATTACAGAAAATTAGGAAGACATCTTGGGAACAAGTGTTCCTTAAATCACACTCCGAAAAACACCCAGTCTAAATTATAAAAACATGTAACAACTGCATAACAACAACCACCACCCAAGAAAGAGCTGTAAGGGTCCTGGAAGCCTTCGCAGCACAGATAAAGACAACGCTAATAGTAATTATTGTCTTGAGTTCCAGACAAGAAAACCAAGAGGCAGGAAAGTTACACAAGGCACACAGAGGAAGAGCAGTGGGGCTGAAGGGCACGCTACACCTGGCAGCTTCCCAGCATCTATCAGACCTCTGATCTCCCTCCCTGCCAGTGGAAGGCCAGCTGCAGCACAGTGGCAGAGAGACAGGCTGCTAGTTGAAAACTGGCTTTGGTTCTGGCTTATCCACCAACTGGATCTTGAGGTGGCTGAAGCATCTTTCAACAGTGGATTGGAAACACTCTTCTCCGTATGCTCCCGTCAAAGCTCAGAGAGGCAAGAAAATATTTCAGTGAAGACTGTGTCAGGACACAGGAATCCCTCGAGGCTTTCCTATCCACTGTAACAGTGATGACATAAAACTCACTGCCTTGATATTAAACTCACTCCCTTGTCCTGACTGTAACAAATTCAGTTTAAAAATCTGTTTATTTCAATTGCTTAATATTTTCATGATCCTCTTCCCCTCTCTTTTCTAATTTTCCAGTCAAATCTCAGTGATGTACTCCAGGAGGGGCATATTAATATTCTGAGGAAATATAACCCGGGCCCTGTACAGTCTAATTTTGGAACATTCATCACGGAAATAGTTTGCTTCCTCCTGTCCTATTTTTCTTTCCTTCAGATTGTCAGCCCGATGGACTACATTAAGCTAGGTGGTGACTTTCCTCTATGAAACCTTTCTTTCTTTCTTCACCCCTTTGTCAGGGATGGTGGGGGGCCCCGGAAATGGGGAAGCCACAGCCCTCAGCTGCTCTGAGCTTGTGCTGGAACTGGAGAGATGAAACGCAGAGCCACAGAGGCTGCAGGAGAAAACACCAGCAGGTTAGCAGGGACAAAGGTACTTTGTTAGCAAAGCTATTCACCATCGTAGCGTCCCCCCCACCCCAGCTTCTTATCTCATCATGCTAAGGCACTGAGGTGGGCTGGTTTCAGAATCACTTTCAAGTTGTTGAGTATCTGGTTTGGGTGAGATAGCACCCATGATCTCACATCCAGGGAAATCCACTCTTTGGGAGAAAACAATCTTAGCTACCCTTGTGCTTCTACAATATAAAGCAGTGAGGCATCTATGTTTCTAGTGACAACAGCCAATGCCAGGCATACGGGATTACTCACCTTTCCCAAGTGCAAGATGGCTCCAGGGTAAGTGTCTAACCTCAGCGCTGTTGACATTCTGAATGGTGCCCTTTGCTATGATGCAATCATGCACACTAGAGGATGAGTATGCTCTAGCTGACCCTCAGATGATGACTGTATCCCCTACCTCCATTATGACCATCCAAAATGACCCCCATATAGTGCTGTGGGATGTCTTTCTGTATGCTGTGAATGTGTTGCTCTGATTGATTGATAAATAAAATGCTGATTGGCCAGTAGCCACTTGGGAAGTATAGTATAGGCGGGATAAGCAGAGAGGAGAATTCTGGGAAGTGGAAGGCTGAGTGAGGAGATGCTGACAGCTGCCACTGCCATGAGAAGTAAGATGTAAAGTACCAGTAAGCCACAAGCCACATGGCAACTTATAGATTAATAGAAATGGGTTAATTTAAGATTTAAGAACTAGATAGCAAGAAGCCTGCCATGGCCATACAATTTATAAGTAATATAAGCCTCTGTGTGTTTACTTGGGTCTGAGTGGCTGCAGGAGCTGAGTGGACACAGAAAACTTCAGCTACAATATAGAGCTGAATGTCTGGAGGAGGTCAACACAATCTCCACTGGCTAAGAATTGGTGTTCAAGGGTATTAGACCCACCCCCACCAAAATTCTCAATCTTTTTGATCAAAATTGATCTCATGGCCACTACTACCAATTACTGTCTATGGGATAGCCAGCTTCCCTCCAAGCCCCTGAGCCTGGGTGCATTTGAGACTTCCCTGGGGTTGTTTGCATTAAAGCTTTTATTTAGTAACTATTCTTTTTCACTCTTCCTAAACCATCACCTTTTGCTGTCCTGCTCACTGGCTTCTAGAGCGTTCCATTAAGTTTCCAACCATGAGTACATTTTCCTAAGATTATAGAACTATTATTCTGGAGCAACTTGGAACCGACTTGGTGACAGAAGAAGACTAGGAGAAGGGGCCCAGTCTAAGAAATAGAAAGACAATGCCTCTACATAGAAGAAGCAAACTTTATACAATTAGCCATCAGCCCCAGGAATAAGAACAAAGTGAACATATCATCCTAAGCACTCACCAGTTGCTCTGAGAAAAGCTGACCCTTGCTGCATCACTGAGAATGAAGTGTGGTTTCAACCCATCAAAACAACAAAGCAGTGGCAGAACCACAAAGAGGAACGCAAGGAAAAGTTAAAGATGAGCTCTTTCCTCAGAGGAGGGAAAAAGTAAATAACACAGGCTGCAACAACCCTGGAGTCTTTGGATTCTGTCTACCTGAAAATCAGAGTGAGCTCATTTTAGGGAGGTCTCCATGTTAACAGATAAGATGTTCCCCAGTGACTGACAGAACAGAATTCTGAAGGACTTTGAAAACTCCTTCCCACTAGACTCTCTTTCTAGCATCTAAAATGGCTTTAAGGCTATTCACTGGCACAAGAAAGTATGCCCTGAATTCTTGCAAATAGCTTCGTCTAGACACAAGCGCACAGAGACACAGCTTCCTTTGCAAAGGAGTCCATTGTCTGCATCTCTGGCCTATTTTGCAGAGGTTTTGTGTAAGTGGGGCTTTGGGTTTTACTGTTTCTCCCTCCTAATAAAAAGTGATTAGTGAAAGAAGTCCACATTGGATGATGTTTTGTATTAGAAGCTGGCCTGGGATCCAGGTAAAGTTTCTTCTTCCAGCTTGACTCAGAGATGGCTGCAGTTCCTTCTGCTATGCCTCTGGAGAGAAAAGGGCCTTGAGAGCAGTGAGTTTGTGAAATGTTAACAAGGTATAAAAAGACAGAGGAGGCTTAGGGCTACCACTCAGTTGGGAAAGCGCTTTCCCAGCATGGACAAAGTCTTGGGTTCAATCCCCCAGCCTTGGATTGGGTCCCCACAAGCTGGACACAGTGGCACATACCTGCATTCCTAGCCCCCAAGAGGTAGAGGCAGGAATGTCAGGAGTTCAAAGTCATCCTCAGGTCCATAGCAAGTTCAAGGTCAGCCTGAGATACAAGAGATCCTGGGGGGGGCAAAAAAAAGATAAAGATGACTGAGTCATCCTGAAGAGAGAGACCAAAGCTCCAAGAGTCCTCCTATCCTTGCTTTCTGCCTTTGAGCACTTACTCTGTGCCTCAGTTTACCCACCAGCAACACTTAAATGGTTTTTAAAAACTGGCCTGCCCGTTCCCTACCTAATATGTAATAAATCAGGATATTGGAACATTCTGTAATTTCAGAAGTCTATAAATCAAGCAGAGCAAAATATAGAAACCATCAATATCACCACCCTAGGTCAAAGACAAGATTTCAATTCCAGGCTCTGGTGCCAGACTAGTGGGTGTAAAGGCTGATGGCTGGCCCATAGCTCTCGTCACCACATTCAATGTGTTCGCCTTCAGATCAAGGAGTCATTAGAGAAAGCGGGCCTCACTGTACAGCCACACTGTCATAACAGCAGTTTGACAGAAATGGAGACAGATGGCTGCTCAGCAGCAGATTTTAAAATGAATTTACTGTTTATGAAATGTGCAAGATGGATGACATCAGTGACAGAGTCTTTGCTTAAAGGGACAGATCGAGGGGGACAAGGACAATGACCTGGCCATCCTGCCCTCGGCCCTCCACACCTGCCAATCCCCAGGCAGGAGACTAGGGCTGGCTGCCAAGTCCCCAAAAGGGAAACAGTATCTAAACTCATGGTGACACAGTCAAAACAGATTCTGCTCCTTGGTTCTTCACATTGGCAGAGAAGATGTCAGCATGTGCCAGCTGTAGGGGGAGGGCAGGGGAAAGAGCAAGGCTTCCCTTCTGGTCACTGTCTTTGAAACAGTGTGGGGGTGTAGAAAGAAGCACCCCCACCCAGCTGACAACCCCCTGCACAGGAGTGAGGCACGTGGTAACGAGGTCACAATTCTTACAGATACAGTGCCGATCCTCATCCAATCTCATGTTTGACAGACTCCAATCATTATTTCTTCCGGTTTCCTGCCATTATCAGTCAACCCACCCAGACTGCAGTCAGCTTTACAATGTCCTCCTTTCACAATATCAAAGGACGTCAGCTGATCCCTACTAGCCTGTGTCCTTGACATTTTCTCCAAGACGTGTCTCCAACTTTGATTAAAATAAAAACAAAAGCCACTCAATGTGACACACTCTCTGGGACTTTGGGGATGTCTCTAGTGCCCTTTCTCAGCCTCTGTGAGTCAGTGACATTGAAGGGGACACAGCTGAGTACAGCACCTAGGAACCAAAGACAGCTGGGTGAGTGCCACGATGGTGTCCCCTCTTGCTAGCCCATCTGTGCCCTTGCCCTTTTCTGACGGGTGTTTCAGAGTTATGACATATTTGTACGTCTCAAAAACCCCTTGTTCCCTGGGCTAGAGAAGTGGTTCTGTTGGTAAAGAGCTTGCCATACATGCCTGGGTACCTGAGCTCAATGCCTGGCACCAACAGACAAAAAGCCAGGCATCGCAGTGCAAGCCTGTAATCCCGGTGGTGGGGAGATGGAGGGTTCCTGGGGCTCGTTGGCTAGGCACACTGGCCACATTGGTGAGTTCAAGAGTCAGTGAGAGACTGTCTCCAAACATAAGAATGATTGAGGAAGGCTCCTAATGTTAACCTATGGCTTCCACATACATGGCACATGTACACTCCAAAAAGTACTAATTCTCAAGACAAACGGCGTTGTTGGGTGAATGCCTAAGAGATGACTGTAAGCTTAACAACTCCAATTTGATACTTAGCAGATAGAAAAGAGCAAACCATGGATTCTGGCCACTTCCAGGAAGTCTCAGATGTCTGTTCCTTTTGGTCCCCGTTTGAGGAGTTGACTATAGAAAGGACGCTGTGCCTGATGCATCTGGCTCTAGAATTCTGCCATTGCTAGACATAGCTAACCTACCCAGTCTTAGCCTGCTTGAGCCACTGTGAATACCACCAGAGTTTTCTAAGCTGAGAGGCTCCCTATGACCAGACACAACGCAGGGGTGTGAAGTGGGAGGAGAGTCAGATGTCAGCCAATCAAACAGCAGAGGCCAGGCCGACCGAAGGCACTACT
Organism: Peromyscus eremicus; assembly: GCF_949786415.1. Taxonomy (NCBI): domain Eukaryota; kingdom Metazoa; phylum Chordata; class Mammalia; order Rodentia; family Cricetidae; genus Peromyscus; species Peromyscus eremicus. Next base: position 44,528,358 of record NC_081425.1, on the reverse strand, counting down.
TCCATGATGCTAAAACACCAGGGAAGAGACCGCCATCCTGATCACAGCACTTGCTTCCTGATGCTGGGCTGGTTTCCAGTCTCTCCGGTTCCCTGCTGTACTTCATGCTTTGCGTCTTGGTTATCCTCAAGGGCATTTCTGTTTCTTGCGGTTCACAAGAGCCTATCATAACTAGAGTGTCTCTGCAACCTGAGTTAGCTGAACATTCAACAGATGGTGCTTGCCTTGAAGTGAAGGGAATGTCTACTTTCAGTACTCAGTGGAGTTCCCTGAATTCACCTGCCTGTTCATTCAGTGATTTGACCCTCTTAAAGGAGATCTATTATATTCATATTATGTGCCAAAAGTGAGGTGCCAGGTGCCACAGGTGCAGTGGACCTCAATTTCAAAAGCATTTCTGGACCTTGAACACCCTAGTCTACCATTCTCTTATTGCCAGGCAACTGGCAGATACAGAGTTATCCTGCCCTCAGTATTCCCAGGCAGAGGTTACTAAGTAAGCACCACTGTCAGGTAAACATCACATTCGCTCAGTGGATCAACAAGCTTAGGGGAGTTTAGTTGTATAGACAACCAAGAAGAGAACATTCTATCTAAACATCTAAGAAAACTACTGAAAGGTTAGCTCTCCTATTCAAAACAGACTTGACAAAAAGAAACCATCAGCAGAAAAGAGCACCATGGAATCCTGCAGCAGTCCTTTGGTTGATGGTCTATTTCTGATGTTCCAGCCTGGGTGGTTGTAGCCTGCACAAACTGGTCAGTATGCAAAACGGGTTCCAACCAAGACTCAGAGGAAATGTGTGACAAAAGAAAAATTAAACATGATTATCATCCTGAGAACTGAATTTTAGGGAGCAATGGTGCCATAGCTATCCCGTTTTTTTGTGTTAGAAAATGACGCCTCCTCTGGGAAGGTGAACCCCAATACCAGCACACAAAGCTCATAGCACAGAGTCCAGGCTTGACCTCTGCCCTCATGGCCCTCTTGGCAAGGTGTCTTTGTGTAGTTAATAACATACAAATCCTTACTCAGAGAAAGGAGGAAGGGGAGAGAGAAGAGAGAAACGGATAAACCAAGGAGGGTGAAGGAATGAAGGAATTATTAGAAAAAGAAAGCTTGAGATGGCAACAGAGGAAGGAGGAAAAAACTAGAAACTTAAAACAAAAACAAACAAACAACAACAACAAAAACAGGAAAGATCAAGCATGTGTCTTAGACTTGTTTCCCAATGGCTTCCTAATGCTTGGCCATGACGGTGAAGCCAGGCCAGGAGACACATGTGACGATTCTGTTGAATTTAAATGAACGCATCTGTCTAAGGACTGACTCCTAGGCAGCTCCATGACTAAACTGGACACAGATCTGGGAGATCTCATACTAAAATGCCTATTCCAGGGAAAGCCTAGAAGGAAAGGAATCAAAATGTCTACCAGATGTCCTGGGGGGCATCAAATATGTGTGATTAATTATGACCCAAATGAGCCATTTCAGGAACATACAATTATGTTAGACAATTCGAAAGTCAAGATTAAATAGAAGAAAACAACTAATCAATCAAATATGAACCACCCAAGCAAGGCCCTTGCCTGCATGACACATATTTTTAAGGTATATAGTTGCAGGAATTTAGTAAAATTGCTAGATATCTCACGGGCATTTTCAATCCCCGCAGGTTTCTGTTAAAAACATCCCTGATCCACTCTCTCTACTCCCGACACAACAGAGATTCCCCTCCCACCTACCCTCCATCCTGCATATGACCCAGTTTTGGAGACTCCTGGGTAGCATCTTCCTGTAGAATGTGTTATTTCCAATATCGGCACCTGTGGCTACTCTTCTAAATAGCGGGAGCTTAGAAATGTCCCTTCAGAGGTAACTCAGAAGAGCCCCAGTCATTGTTAAGCCAGATGCTTAAGTGAGGAAATAACTGGCCGCCTACTGAGAACTGAGCCTCATGCATGTGACCCAAGATGTGTGAAGATCAGCAGGAGAACACAGACACAAGAAGGAGGAGCTTTGCTAAAAATAAAGCTGACCCATAAGCTCTTATCACAGCCAGGCCTCAGTGGAGAGGTCCTAGAATTCGGTTTCTTGCCGTTTTTCATTCAACACAGATTTGCTGTTTGGAGTGTCAGTGAGCTAGTTTCTGCAGATACAGGAGGAGAACACTGTGATCTCACCCTTGAGGACTTTACAGTCCCCCAAAAAAAATTAATGGTGCAATTAATTATTTAATTGATCTGAGGCATGAATAGGAGTGAGGCATACAAAGATGTGGAAAAGAACAGACCACAGGGAAACACGATCCATGCAGACCCTCTTGGGGTCACTTCTGCTCAGATCATAGGATGTGATCATGGCGTAAGACAATGGTAGGTCACTGGGCTCAGTAAGGCCAACTTAAGTGTCACCTCTATTTCTGAATTTCAGAGAGAGTCATGATTTCCCTTCAGAGTTCAGTTGTCTGGCAGACATTGTGATCTTTTCTGTGAAATGGCTGCCACATGAATCTATTCTAGAGAATACAACAAGAAGCGGTTACCCTTAATTCACTTAATATGATTATCTCAGAAAGACAAATGGCATGTTGTCTCTCATTTGTGTCTCTTACATTTTATAGGAAACACATAAGGTCATGTATGGACTGAATGCAGAAATAAAACTGTCCAGGGACAGAGATGACTAATGGGAACGGGCAGAGTTATGAGAAAGGGAGTTGAAGGGTATGAAAGGGTATAGACGCAATACAATAGGCAGGTATAAACACTTTAAAGTAACTAGCTGATCAATTTAAAATAAAAAGATGCTACACTTAGCATTTAAACCACAGGGCCACCCAGGACTCCTGAAGTCCCTTTTCTACCTTCCTAGCTCCAAACAGAGCTGCTGAACCACTTGAGAGGCCTCTTAGCTTTCCTTGGCAACAGGTCATGACTATTTCCTTGGCATGGGTCTAGTTATTTCCATCAGCTTGGGCTTCCTGACAGCTTGCCTGAGGCTGCCCTGTTCCTCTGCAGAAACAGAGCACAACTTCTTAATGTTAACACCATCAGTTCTTTTTAAGATGATTAAATAGCCCAAATGGCTTTAGTATATCTTCTTTGGATATATATGTAGTCTTGCCATTTAATCATTTTAATTCCTTTTCTATTCATCTTAATCAATGAAACACTTGGTGGGGGGAGTGCTTGAAGAGGAGAATTCCAGAATTATGTTTGAGTAATAGTCCTAAAATAATACATAAAAGATTCCAATCCTTTCACTTCCCTTCCTTGACTGATGGTACAGAGTTGAGGAATCAATCAAGATGTTCCTCTGAAAACATAATATAAAATGTTGCAGGGGAGTAAGACATGGACAGGAACCACAGCATTTCTGGGATTACTGGAATTCCAGGGATGGAAGGGAGTTCTGGCCTAGTATGATGATTAATCTTTATTGTCAAAGTTAGATCTAGAACCATGTGGGAGACTAGTGAAGGCCATCTCCGAGTATGTCTATAAGGAGGATTAACTGAGGCAGAAAGACTGACTCTGAATGTGAGCACTACTGTCCAATGGGCAGGGACTCAGAACAAAAGGAAAAGGGAGAAAGAAAACCATCTAAGTGCTGGCAGTCCCCCCCTCCCCCGTCTGCTTTCTCTCCACCATAATAACTTCTCTGCTCAGCCACACCCTCTCTCCCACGGTAGACTAAAGTTGAGTCACCAAAAACACTCCCTCCCTTAGGTTGCTATGTGGTGGTGACAGGAAATATAATGATACACCTGGGTTTCATCTCTGCCCACAGGGGAGTAGTTAAGAACAGTGTTTCAGATCTGGGGAGGAAGGAGTGATATGGTCAGTCAGTGATGAGCCAGAAGCTCAGTGAGTCACAGAAAGCATGCCAAGTTTCCATCCCTGGCAGAGTTCCTGAAAATCTACAGGCTTTTGAGCTTGACAACAAGGGGTTGAAATCTGAGCTGTTTACCTGGTTTATCATCTCAAAACTGAAAAAAAGTGAGGCTGAAGAAGAGTCATGTAATAAATCTTCAAGACCTCACCTGATTCAGTGAAGTGTCTACTGTAGCTATGGGGGATTTTCCAATCGTGACTATCCTATAACATGAACTTAGTCATGGGAACAGTAACAGCCCACATTGTACTTGTTTGCAAGACCCATGAGTGGTGCAGGATCGCCTGCCTTTTGGAAGTTCTTCCCTTTCACTCTGTCATGTACCACTGGTGATGTAGGCATCCTCATAGTGCCAAGCTGTGCTGCAGTATGTGGTAAAGTGACTTTAGCTTCTTGAGTATGGGTTGAACCGGTGGACATGGTGACAATATCGCCCTCAGGCTGATGTTGCTGTATTTGGCAAACAGAAGAATAGATGGGCATTTGTGCAACTGCAGAGAATTTTCTCCATCTCATGGCAGAGAGAAAAGTCAGGGATATTCAAAATATGAGAAGCATTCAAGGTACTGTTGCTAGCTTGAAGACGAAGAGACAAAGTGGGAAGAGATGAGGCTGCTAAGAGTGAAAAGTAGCCCCCAGCAGAAGCCAGAGGAAAGGTGGGGACCACAGTCCTATAACTGTAATGAACTGAATTTTTCTAACACTTGAGTGAGATTGGAAGTAGATTCTTTCCCTGAATTTCCAGTGTGATTGACACTTTGATGTCAGCTGTGTGAGACCCTGCAGAGACTTCTGGCCACAGATTGATGATGATGAGGGGGTATTGCATTGACCTGCTAGGTTCTTACGCTCTGTTGTACTGAACAGAAAATTAATCAGTGGTGAAAGAGGAGAAACAACCTTCCCTCCAATAGCTCAGGACAGGATTGGTCCTGCCCCTGTACTGCACAGTTCAGGCAAATGGACTTGATTTTATTTGTAATTATCATTGTTTCCCAAAAATCAGACATATCTTCAGTTGATTTTAAGACTAAGGATGGTCATTAGTCTTCAGACTTAAAACCCTTCTAGGACCTTATTTCTTTATGGTGACCTCTTATAGGAAGTTCTGTGATTCTAGTTTGAAGAGATGAATGGAATTATGGCCATTCATTCATTCATTTATTTACTCACTCACTTAATATGCTTATCACATGCTAAGCTTTCTTTGGGGTTCTGGCAATACAAAAGGAATCTATCAAAATCCTAATTCTCACGGAGCTCACATTTACATAAGGGTAAAAAGACAAATGTTTGCTAGGTAACACCAAGTTCTATGAAGTTAAACAGGACAGAGTGAGGGAGTGTTAAGAGCAATTCAGAGTGTTTCTCACAGAGTGATCAGTAATGACTTTTCCAGTGGGTTTCCATTTAAACACAGTAAGAGTAAGCTGTGCAGATATGGGGGGAAGACCAGTACAGGGAGGGTGGGTCCATGGGTAAGGAAACTGGAAGCCCTGAAATGGAGAGTACTTAGCATAACATTAAAGCTGACATCCCTCCAGGGAGTGAGCAAGGAAGAGAGATGCAGCCGCACATAAGGCCAGTCAACCCTTAAGGCTAGATCACATGGGACTACAAGGGATACTGAAGAACTTTGAAGTTGACCCTGAAGGATATTTGGAAAATAATAGAGATGTTAAAACAAAAGTGTCCCATGATTCTTTGCATTTTTGTGGCCGAGGAGCTAGAGAAGGCCATGAGGAGGGGAGCAGTTAGTGGACCAGGGAAGTTGTCCCCTGAGAGTGACATTTTAGAAAGGTACAGATGGAGACAATGAGAGGATGTTAGGATCTGACTATATCAGAAGGGTTGTGGTGGTCTAAATGAAAATGTCCTCCACAGGCTCATTATTAGAATGTCTGTTCCTAGTTAGTGGCTCTGTTTACAAAGGTTATAGCACTTTAGGAGGCGGCCTCTTGATGGGTGAAGTACATCGTGTAGCTGGTGTTATCTTCAGTTCTGCCCAGGCCTGCAGCTGCTCAGACCCAAATAAACACACAGATGCTTATATTACTTAAACTGTTTGGCCTAATGGCTCAGGCTTCTTGTTATCTAGTTCTTATATCTTAAGTTAACCCATTTCTGTAAATCTATACCTTGCCTTGTGGCTTGTGGCTTACCAGTGCTTTACATCATGTTTCTCATGGTGGAAGCTGGCAGCATCTCCTCACTCAGCCCTCCTGTTCCCAGAATTCTCCTCTCTTTTTGTCCCACCTATACTTCCTGCCTGGCTACTGGCCAATCAGCACTTTATTAACCAATCAGAGCAACACATTCACAACATATAGAACATCCCACAGCAACATCATTTGAAGGAGACTTTGAGGTTTTATAGCATGGGCCCACTTCCTGTTCTCAATCTTTGTTTTCTATTTGTACATGAAATTTGATCCCCCTGCTCCTGACCAGCCTCCTGCTCCCAATCAGCCTCCTGCTCTCATTGCCATGCCTTCCCCGCCATGATGGACTGCATCCCCTCTGGAATTGTAGGATCAAATCCATCTTTTTCTTCTCTAATTTGTTCTTGGTCATGGTATTTTACCATAGCAAGAAAAGTAAGACAAGGTAGTATTGAGATTCATACACAGTTTAGATATGAAATGTGCAAGAAGGAACATAGAACAATTCACACTGTTGGGGAATATTATTTTAAGATGTGTTACTTTTGTTTATGGTGCATTTGTTTGACTCTGTGAAGCTGTGTTACTATGCCTGTCTAAAACATCTGATGGTCTAATAAAGAGCTAAATGGCCAACAGCAAGGCAGGAGAAAGGATAGGTGGGGCTGGCAGGCCGAGAGAATTAATAGAAGGAGAAATCTGGCATGAAAGGAGTAGCAGCCAGAGAAGGAGGAGGACATTAGGGGCCAGCCACCCAGTTACACATCAAGCCACAGAGTAAGAAATAATGAAAGGTAAACAGAAATAGAGAAAGGTGAAGTCCCAAAGGCAAAAGCTAGATGGGATAATTTAAGTTAAGTACAGCTGGCTAACAACAAGCCAAGCTAAGGCCAGACATTGATAATTAAGATTAAGCCTCTGTGTGCAATTTATTTGGGAGCTAGGTGGCGGGCCTCTCAAAAGAGCTAAGAGTAAAAAACAACCAACAGTACCACACTTCCTGCAAAAGTATTCTGAACAAGGTCTCTGATTTCATAATTAGTTTGTCTCATTTTTGAGGATCAAAGAATACAATTAAGCATGCCATCATCCCCAGAGCAGGGTCCCCAGCTCTAAAAGACTTCTACATCTTTATCTTACTGGAGTATCATGGTAAAGTCTGAGTATGAACCTAATGTCTAGAGCTGAGTCACCAGAGAGCCAGTTGGATAACTAATTCAGACTCTTTCACAGGTGCTGCAGCATCTCGATCCCGTTGTTTCTTTTCTACATGAGCAGAGAACAACTCTTGGAAGTCTTCTGGCATGAATACTACATATGGCTTCTGAATGTAAGGTGTCATTTTATAAATAAGAAGTTTAAGAAAATGTTTCATATCATGTAACTAAACAGAGCCAGCGTGAATAAGATGGGTGGTGCACACGGTGCAAGCTCATGGTAAACCTGGGAAGGCTACGGCATAAACTGAAGAACAAAGGGTGTGAGGAAGGAAGCCAGTTGGCGTGTGACCCCAGAACTGGAAGAACAACACAAAAGATGTTTCTTCTGTTCTCACCCAACAGAGGGGCACCCAGATTTAGAACAAACTAACCCCCAAATTAGTAGTAGCACGCTATCTGGGCTGTTCTTCCCCCAGCAGGCTGCCGACCCGTTAATAACAAAGGAAAAGCATTCAGAGACCCTCCAGAAATTGTCAAGGAGATACTTTGTTCTCAGGCCTCATTTGTGGTGGGTCTCTGTAAACACAACAGCCGGGAGAATCCATCTGTGTGAAGGACAGAAGCCAGTCCGGTTCAACACGACTCAGTAGCTGGTGTTGGTTCCAACTTTCAGAGTCTGACACACCAGGCAGGTTTTTTGTTGTTGTTGTTGTTGTCGTCGTCGTTGTCGTCATCGGTTTTGGTTTTTTTAAGGCATATTTAAGTATAACAATTTGGAAAAAAGGCATAATTACATTGAAACTCTTTTCTAACTACATGTCACCTCTTTCAAAAAGATGAGTTAGATAGACTATATGTGACATCTTAAGGGCCTTTGCGAGGATCTGGTGTGGTCTTGGTTGTACAAATAGTTCAGAGGTCACCAGACTATTAACCATTTCCATTCCCAGCCTCTGGGCAGGAAACAGGTTACACATCTCTTCCTTTGAAAAGACAACCCCCTGCATGCTTGGTGTCCCTGGTGCTTACCTGTGAGTACAATGAACTTGTGCTGTCTACATTCACTCCTGCTCCTTCTCCTCTGAGACACAGAGGGTGAGGTAGACTGAAGGCCCAAGAAGCGAGAGCCAGTGGCACCAAGCAGCCCTTCCTAAAGGCTCTTGGTCTCCAAGGTTCTGAGATACTAAAGCATGGACGAGTCCCAGAAACTAAGCCAAGCCAAGCCAAGCCAAGCAATTCCTCAAAGGCTCGGGAAATTAAAAGTCTAGAGCAAACTTTAACTCATACATGATTCGAATTTGTCTTTAGTTCAGGATTGGTAGAATAAACCGGTATATATGGCAGGCTTGAGCAACAGGGCCAATAACACATTCTCCATAAAAGGTTTTATCTAGAAATTGAGATGCCTAGGTAGGGTTGCTATCAGCCAAAGCCCTTAACCTTAGCTTTATGTTTTATATGCAGGCAGACTGAGGTTAAATGGAAATACATGATTTTATTGGTATACAGGAAGCAAGAGACATTGGGCTGTACATAAAGCTCTAATGCAGAATGTGATTTCCACTAAGGTGCTTTGGGGAGAATACACATAAAAAAGGCTTTCAACTAAAATTGAAATATGCTTTTGAGCGACATTTCAGGGTAGCAGATCCCCCTCCCCAGCTGTCTGAAGAAGGTCTCCTCTTGCAGGTGGAAGTGTAAATATGAAAACAGTCCATTTCACTGCATCGTGGTAGAATTTAGGGTCCCAGGGATATCAGGACAAGGGTTAGCCAAGAGGAACAATGAAACACTTCGCAAAGGTCCCAGAACATCCATCTCGAAAGCAGTAAACAAAATAAGCTCGCAGCTTTCAGAAGCAAAGCTTGGAAAGAAAGTCGAATAATGGGGTGCATTTGGCTGGGGTAGCAAGATGAATTCATCAACATTTCAAAGACAATGTAGGCACAGGAAGAACCAGGTGATGAACAATTCAAGATGAATAAGACAGCCACGTGGCAATGTCACCTTGGTCACATACTCCTAAGTGGTCTGCCACATAATACTGAGGAGGAGAAAAATAACGGTTCTTATGAAGGCCAATGTGGAATCCCAAGAAGAGAATTTTCCTAATACTTCCCAGATTTTATTTTCAAAACAAATGGTTAATTAATAAAATCTAGTTAGAGGCATTCCTTTCACAGTGAGAAACTTTAAAAATATATTCGTATAGATGGAGACTGATCTAAGCTATGAAATCAAACTACATGTCCATCAGTGGATGAGTAGATAAATAAAATGTAGTAGGGATGCACAAAAGAGAATTCTTCAGCTCCAAGGAAAATGAAATCCTGTCATTTGCAATGAAGTGGATGAATCTGAGGACACTGTGTTAAGTGAAATTTTACACATACAGAAAGACTCACACAGCATGTTCTCGCTCACATACAGAACCTCAAAGTCAGTGCAACCGAATGTAGCAGAGTGACTAAGGGAGCGTGGGAGGGAGGGTGGGAGGGTCAAAGAAGAATGGCTTTGGTTAGTTCATGCTATACGCGTGTGAGAAAATACCACATTGAACCCTGTTAGTACAAACAGTTTATGTATGTCAATCAAAACCTCATATATTAAAAAATTTATTTAAGATTGAAACCAGGGCTCCAAGCATGTGAGGCAAGCCCTCTACCATGGAGCTACATCAAAACCTCCAAATAATGCATTCTTATTTTTTTTTTAAGGGAAAGTGTTGTTTCAATCAATAAACATCTGAAGACCACAAAATTTGCAAGGTTTGAAGCCTTGGCCAACCATGAAAGGCAGCTTGGAACATAATGAAGATGCCAAGCTTGCTGAGGAATCTTCTAGACTATAGAATCTATAGGGTTTCCTACATTCATTTATAGCTTACTTTCTAAGCAATAGATACGTGCAATGTAGAAAGTGTCTTTAAAGAATAAAGAAGCTCTATCTTGCTAAAGATTTGTATTAAAGTAATGGTTTACTTTTAAATATACTTTCTCCAGATTGTAAAATTAGTATATAATTCAGCACTTTCAATGAAACTATAAAGAAGCAAAATTTTTACTTTTATTGAGAATTTTGTACATGTGTATAATGTTTTGCTTGAGTACAAAACCCATTTTTAAATGTGTAATCTCATCAGAGTTAAGTACATTAGAAAGTATAAGTACAGTTTAGATATATTAGTAACATATACTATTTTTTTAATTGTAACTATTTTTTTTTACCATCAAATATGCTCCAGTACATGACTTTGGCTCTCTCATTAATGTACCACGATTGTGTTGTCCTTATTAAATATTTAGTTTACAACCAATTTGACCTATATTGCATGTTATACTATCTTTGCAAATAAAAATATTTTCTGATCACTAACAATTTCTTTCTGATTTTGACCAAATTGTAGTTGCTGGGTCAAAGAGCCATGGGTTAATGGATACACTTTTCACAAGGCATGTACTAAATTACAGTTTAATTGTGTGTGTGTTAAGGATGTTTGCATCGTCAAATCCTTGAGAAAGTTTACCCTTCATAAATCTGTAAGTAGACTTCCGATTCCCACATTGGCTCATTCAGTTGTTTCAGAGAAACCTTCTACTTGGGAAGAACAAGAAAAGCTGCATGAATACATTAAAGGAAATAGTTTTAAAGGCATGAAACCTAATAATAAAATATTTGGTGGGGGCAAAGATTTAGAAAAGGGGAAAAAAAGTAAATATAGTATTTAGAGCATTCTGTTTGTGACATATATCTTAGGTTCTTCCTGGCACTAAAATAAAAATGGAGGTGAGGAGCCTAAAATACCAGGAGAAACATCAGCTGTTTCATCAGGGGTCAACGCTAGGAGGAGGTACCCTGGGAACTACACTAAGCTTTCAGAATTGGGAGCCAAAAGTATAGTGAGCCAGAAATACATCTTCCAAACACTTTAGACAGCTTGGCAAGGTGAATAAGATCAGCTCCTTTAGTCTAAACGCCTCCCAGCAGCAAAGGGTCATCTTTGCAAGAAGATAGCACGACCCAGAGCCACAATTATGTTCACTCTAAAATTAATCATCTGACAGTAGAGTCAGGGAGATGACTCAGTGGGTCTAAGTGCTTCCTGCGTAAGCCTGGCAACCTGAGTTCAGTCCCCAGAACCCAGAGTAGGAGGAGAAAACTGACTCCCTAAAGTTGTCTTCCGACCTCCACATGCACCCCATAGCATGTGTGTCCACATGTGTGCACATACACAGCACACATGTGCATGAGCACACACATGAATGAGATATATATATACACATCATCAAATGCTGGCAGTGTGCAGAAAAAGAAGGGCTTTTATTCACTGCTGACGGAAGTATAAACTGCCGCATCTACAACGGAAACCAGTGTGGAGGTTTCTTAACAAACTAAAAACAGAAGACCCATATGTCCCAGCTGTGCCGCTCCTGGCCGTCCACCCAGAAGACTCTAAATCAGCATCCCACAGAGACGCTTACAGAAAGAAAACTATTTGCCAGTGTGACTCAAGCCTTCTCCTTAATACGACATATGTTAGGCCATAAAAATCAATCACAATATATTTAGAAGGGCTAAAATCAGACAAAGTGTATTCTCTGACCACAATGGAATAAAATAGAAATCCATAGAGAAATTCAGGATATTCATGAATTTGCGGAGATTAAACACCATAGCCCAAAATAACTAATGGGACAAGGAAGAAAACATAAAAAAAGAAAAAAAATATCCAGGGTTGTCCGAAAATAAGACGAAACAAAAGCCAAGGTATTAAAACTTAGGGAAGGGCCTGTATGCAGGGCTTAAAAAAAAGTGGTAAAATTGTAAAAAGAGAGAAATTGCAGTTCAATAGCCAAATTAAGAAATTTTCTTTAAGAAAACAGACAAAGAAAGCCAAATTAATCCCCAAGCAAACACAAGGAAGGACACAATATGTCAGGGTATATATAAATGACATGAAGTCACTCAGTGGAAAAATGGTCTTTTCAACAAATAGCAAGCTCAGTACGCACAGGCACAAAGGGGAGCTTGGACCCCACACCATGTTTTGACTCAAAACATATTTGTTCAAAAGAAAGCAAAGGCTTATGTGCTCTAGGCAATGAAAAGCTTTTTCAATTAACTCACCATGTCCTTGCATTGGACACCTAGAACATAAGCAACCCAAGAAAGAGATATGTTGAGCTTCATCAAAAATGAACATTTTTGTGGATCCAAAGACATTGCTATGTTTTGGATGTAGCTTGTCCCCTGAAGGTTTGTGTGTTGGAAGCTCAGCCTACAGAGCAGCTATGTGAGAGGAGATGGAGCATGTAAGAGGTACGACCTAGTGGGTGGTAATTAGGTCATTGAAATATTGGCCTCTGAAGAGATCACTGCCAGTTGTGTGGACTACTTTCTCACAAAAGTGAACTGTATAAATCTAGGCTGCCTGGCATGCTTGGCTCCTTCAGCACAAGCCTATTCACCTTTGATTCCTCCAGCATGTTGTAAACAGAGATGATCTACCCAGATATTTCTCCACTAAAGAAAATACTCAAGTGGCTAATAGGCACATCAAAAGATGTTCAACATCATGAATCACTAAAATAATGAAAATTATATCAGAATTAAAAACCAGTTTGTGCTCCTCGGGGTGTCATTAAGCAAAAATGCAAACAGAAACTGTTGTCCACTTTGTGGAGAAACTGGAACTTTTACCATCGTTGGTGAGAATGTAAAACAGTGCAGCTATTTTGAGACACAGTTTGGCAGCCCCTCGGAAAATTAGATTGAGTCACCACAAGACCCCACATTTTCATTTCTAAGTAAAAGAACTGAAAACAAATGTGATGCAGGATATTGTACACCAATATTCATAGAAGCGCTGGTCTAATAACCAAGAGACAGACAAACCCAAATGTCCCCCAATGAATGAGTAGGTAAAGTGCGATCCATACTTTAAAATGCCATTCATCGGTAAGAGGAATGACGTACTGATACTTTATAGAAAAGGGAGGACTATGGGACATATGTGAAGAGAAATCAGACACATCACAGGTTAGATGATTCCGTTTAAACGGAATATCAGAGTTAAATAAATACATGGATAAAGTGACTTGGTGATCGCCAGAGATTTTAGGAAGAGGAAGTAGGAAGTTAATGTATGTGGGGTTTCTTCTTGAGCAAAGCAAATATTCTTAAATAGTAGTGATTATTGCCACACCTTGTGAATACACTATAAAAAAACAACTTGCATAGTGTGTGTGTGTGTGTGTGTGTGTGTGTGTGTGTGTGTTTGTGTGATTGCCAAGGATCCTGTAAGATTTCACTAGAGCAAGTACAACCAGTGCTTTTCAATCATTCCTCGGACCATTAATTCCAAGCCCTACAAAGCAGTATTTTTCTATTTGACATACATAACATTAAAACTGATACAAATAGAGTATATATCACCAGTCTGATCACTGTGGGGTAAAATGGGGCTGAGGCCAACAGCTTTAGACTCTGTTTCTATTAACATGCCAAAGACAGACATCATAAATGCAGCGTGTTAATGCGTAGTCATATGACCGTCATGCTGAACTCTGCTGTCACCTTTCAGATCTCATTCATTCTATACTTCTAAGGCTGGATTTTGAGACATATATTCAGGGGTTTTCATTGGCCTTATAGAAGTTTACACCTTAGCTTTCAACCCATGATTTCAAGTTTTCTTGTTTTTCTCAGATTTCCATGTGTACTGGTTCAGTCAGGCCCACAACCATTTTGAGTTGTAATTACCATGGGTTCCCCAAAGTAACTTTAGCCTTATGTGTAGTGAAACTGTGTATATGTGTATGTACATGTTTGTGGCTGTGTGCACATGTGTGCTGGTACACAAGTGTCTCCATTAGGATTTCTATTGTAGTGAAGAGACTCCATGACCATGATAATTCTTATAAAGGAAAGCATTTAATTAGGGCTAGTTTACAGTTCAGAGGTTTAGCCCACTGTCATCATGACAAGAAGCATGGAGGCATGCAGACAGACATGGTGCTGGAGAGGTATCTGAGAATTCTACATCTGGATTGGCAGGCAACTGGAAGAGTGAGACACTGGTCCCGGCTTGAGCAGCTGAGACCTCAAAGTCCACTCCCAGAGACACACTTCATCCGACAAAGCCACACCTACTCCAATAAGGCCCTACCCCCAATAGTGCCACTCCCGATGTGCCTATGGGGGCCATTTTCATTCAAACCACCATGTGTCGCTGTGTGAGTACGGAGACCAGAGGTCAACATTGAGTGTCTTTCTCAATTACTCTCCGCTTTACTCCTTGAGACAGGTTCCCACACTGAACCCAGAGCTCACTGATTTGGATAGACTAGGTGGCTGTCAAGATCCTCACATCTCTATCTCCCCAGCACTGGGATAGGCACATGGTGCCATGCCTAGATTTTTACAGGGGTGCTGGAGATCTGAACCCAGCCCTCGTGATTGTGCAGCAAACATTTTATGGATGGAGCATCTCTCCAGGCCCTACAGTGAGTTTTCCTGCATATCTGTCCAACAACTTTTAAAGTGAGAAGACCAAAGAGGAGAATATGAAGCAGTATGGCCATTACATCCTTGCCTCCAGGGTGCTTAGCTCAAGACAAACTAAGTACATGGGGTCACTTTGGTCTTAATTTATACATGTTCACGTGCTCCTCTTTCTGGCCTAAATTTCAAGATGATTGGCCTTTCTGTCCTCCAGGACCACAGTTCCATCCATAAGTCTTTCAGTGAGTTATGGCAATCCCAAGTCTACCGGTCTCTCTTCGCTTTCACAACAACTTGGTCAGTTTTTATAAACTAGACCCGCATTGACCTGGAGCACTGTTAGTAGGCACATGAAGTAGTCCTTCTTGTGTCCATCAGTACCAGGGTCTACATCAGGTCTTTAAAGAGCCAGAAACAAAACCTGGTCAGATACCACCCCAGCTCTTTCTTCAGGTAATCAGCCAGTGTACTAATTTGGTCCCCATTTACAGTTCTTGAATATAAGCTATGCTACTATTGTCAGTAAACCCATATATTTCTATGAATTAAATCCTTATTTAGTGTTTAATCCTCATTCGGTTTTTGCCTAGAATGATGGCACCCCATGTGTGGTCAGAGAAGAAAGAGAAAGAGCTGAATATCTCATGGGAGACTTGTGAGGTTGGGTCTGAAATGATGCACATCATTTCTGCCAGCATCCTCAGGGCCTTATCAGTCACATAGGCCCAAGACCACCAGTACTTCACAATGTAGTCTTCTTATGTGTCCACAAAGATTGACATTGATTAACATCTAGCAATAGCTTTGTTTGTATAATAAACCCTGATGATTTATTCTCTCTCTCTCTCTCTCTCTCTCTCTCTCTCTCTCTCTCTCTCTCTCTCTCTCTCTGTCTCTCGCTCTCGCTCTCGCTCTCTCTCTCTCGCTCTCTCTCTCTGTGTGTGTGTGTGTGTGTGTGTGTGTGTGTGTGTGTGTGTGTGTGTGGTTGATGTTCATGCTGGGACACAGGATCCTGTGTATCTGAAGAGGCCAGAGGAAGTCATCAGGTGGCCTGTTCTAACACTCTCCTCCTCAGTCATTTGAGACACATCTCTCGCTGAACATGGAGCCAGAGTGGTAACCAGCAAGCCCCAGTAATCTTTCTCTCTCTGCCCTCCACAGCACCAGGGTTAGAGCCAGAGCTACAGGCAGCCTTGGGAACCTGAACACAGGTCCTCATGCACATGAGGAGCATGAGGAGCATGAGGCATGCACTCCTACCTGCCAAGTCACCTCCCTCCAGATTTTTTTGGATGTCTTTCTTTTGCATCTCTGTGTCAGCATTGAGACATTTGAGTCTGCTGTAGGCCCGGAAATGCACCCCTCAAAGGGAGAAGGGAGGTTTCATCAACATAACAGTGTGGAAAAGATGGTAGTCACTGATGGAGTTAAACAAAGTAGACAAACTTGTTCCTCAACCCAAAGGAATTTTGTGCTAACTCTAGCTTCCACCTGCTGAGGACGCTTGATTCTTTCAAGCAACCAAGCTGAATATGATCCCTTGTTGGCCCTTTCTTCTTGATGGTCTCGAATCTGCTCCAAGAGCAAATACTCTTGAATGTTTTGGTACAAAATGTGAGAGATTTTTTTGTTTCATAAACAAACTATTGTCTAGAAATATGATACTTAGAAAGCATTTCTTTTTAAAGGCGACTCTGGCCCTAACCTTAATCCAAGGAGCAATGTCCTATATATTGGTAACAACAACAACAAAATCACAACAGAGTACCATATGTGCCACCCCAGGTCTTTGTGATATGGAACTATCCTAAAAACTAGCATTCACTCACTAACCCAAAGCCTTTGTGGCAAACAGAAATGACCACCCCCACATCCACACTGAGACTCATCAGGCTTTAGAGGTAAACTCATCCAAGTCTGACCCTTCAAAGACATAGAGAATCTGTCATTCAGTATCAAGCACTTTCAAAGGGAATAAGATTATTTGTTCATTTATTTAACGCTAAGAAAGAACACCTAAGAACATTGTCCTTCTCCAGTCTGCTTTTTAGAATTCGTTTGGCTGGCAACAGATGAGGTAAGCGACCACGCTTGAAGTAAGATGTGATGATTCTCTGCTTTGTTTCACTTGCCTGTTTTGGGGAGAAATGATAGGAGTCAAGAGCTAGCTTCTGCTGAACATGCTGTCCCACAGTGTATTCTCTGAGAGGCCCTTTCCTACCTTGCTACCCCAGGCTAGCTCTAACTGGATCATATCCCTAAGGTCCTTCTCTCAGAAGCGGATCCATCCTCATATTGCCTTCTCAGAGAGCCAGGCCTCTTTACGATTATTCAGTCAGCTGATTAGGTGGGGCCAGGGAGATTGCTCAGCAAGCAAAAGCACTTGCAGCCAAGACTGGTGACCTGAGTTTGATCTCCTGTCCCCACATGATAGAAGGAGAGAACCCAATCTCACAAGTATTCCTCTGATTTCTACATGAGTCCCTTGTCCCAAAATCAATGTAATTTAATTTTTTAATGTTGAATTCAGTGGTGGTTACCATTTTGTAGTTAACTTCGTAATTAGAACTTAAAACATTCTTGCAGCCAGCAGAAAAACCTAGATAATTCATGTCTCTGTAAAAATTCTCCTAGACTTGCCGGGCGGTGGTGGCGCACGCCTTTAATCCCAGCACTCGGGAGGCAGAGCCAGGTGGATCTCTGTGAGTTCGAGGCCAACCTGGGCTACCAAGTGAGTCCCAGGAAAGGCGCAAAGCTACACAGAGAAACCCTGTCTCGAAAAACCAAAAAAAAAAAAAAAAAAAAAAAATTCTCCTAGACTCAAATCATTTTCAACATGACCTTCAGTTTTGCCCTTTCCTAGGTGAGATCAACATAACCAGAGCAATGTGATGAGCTATAGCAGGCTGAAATGCTGTGAAGACTGCTTTTCATCTTGCATCAATCATTGTGCATGTGACGCCGTGAAAATCTGTTGTGCTACAGGACTGATGCACATATGAAATCACAGAGACTGTCATAACCATCACAAAACCTACACAAGTTCAAGCCAGATAGAATCTCAGCATGAAGTAAGGGAAGTAGGGACCAATTCACCCCCAATCCAGAAGCTATAGGGTATATCAACCACACTCCAGGGCAAGCCCCATGGCTCAGGAGAAGTTGGTCAGCACAAAATAGACTCCATGTTTGTGTGTGTGTGTGTGTGTGTGTGTGTGTGTGTGTGTGTGTGTGTGTGTGTGTGTGACTTTTGTTGTTTGTTTTGGTTTGGTATTTTTATGTTTTGGTTTTGATATTGTTTTAAGGAGAGAAAGAACATGAAGTTGAGTGTGTAGAGAGGTGGAAAGGACTTTGAGGGAGTTGGGAGAGAGGAAAGGATACAATCAAAATAGATTGCTTTAAAAAATTTAAACAAACAGAAAAAAATCTGTTATTCTACTGGGATGAGTGAATTCATCAGCTGTCCCTCTGACATCGGTATGTGCTTGTGTACTGGCTGGTTTTGTGTGTCAGAGTCGTCAGAGGAAGGAGCCTCCGTTGAGGAAATGCCTTGATGAGATCCAGCTGTAAGGCATTTTCTCAATTAGTGATCAATGGGGGAGGGCCTAGCCCCTGGGAATCTATAAGAAGGTAAGCTGAACAGCCATGGGAAGCAAACCAGTAAGCAGTTCCCCTCCATGGCCTCTGCATCAGCTCCTGCCTCCAGGATTCTGCACTGACTGAGTTTGTCCTTGCCCTGTTTGAGTTCCTGTCCTGATTTCCTTCAGTGATGAGCAGCAATGCTGAAGTGTAAGCCTAATAAACCCTTTCCTCCCCAGCTTGCCTTTTGGTTGTGGTGTTTTCTCATAGCTATAGAAACCCTGACTAAGGTAGCTTGTGTGGCATTCTCTTCACCTCAGTCATACACAAACTTTTCCCAAGAACAATCAAAGTCACATCACAGAATCTTAAAGCTCCTTCAAATTTAAATATACACATGGAAGAACAGTAACCCCACAAAACTTCTAACTGATCTTGAAAAGACTTCATAGTCACACATCACTAAATTAGGAGGATATTGTGAGAAATATACCATTAGGTGGTTTTATTATTATGCAAAGATCATAGAGTGTACTTACAGAAACCTAGATGGTATAAATAGCCTGTCATATCTAGGATAAATGACAGACAGACTACTAGATGAAAGACAGTCAAGATAGGCGATAGACAGACAGACATACTACCTAACTTCTTTCTCCTAGAGCTGTGATGAGCAAAACAACTTGAAATTCAATTAAGCTCAAGAGACTCAGTAAGTAGCTGGGAAGGCTGCTACTAGCATAATATGGTGTGCCATTTTATAGAAAAAATTAATAAATAGGAGGATTCTCTAGTACAAAATATTAATATATTAAATGCATTAAGTTGTACCATGTGTACGTTATCAGTACCCAGTACTAAATTTTGTATATAATTGCATGTACTATAGTTATATATGGGCTGGTAGCTATGTATCAACAGCATCACCACAAGTACATGAATAATAAGTTACACCGTGATGTCACTAGGCAATAAACATTTTTCTGCTCCAGTATAATCTATGAGACCACCATTGCATATGTGGTCCCATGCTGGGCAAAACACTATTATGTGGCACCCAACTGAAGCACATTTGTATTACTACTGTCTCTCTGGAAGTGCAAAGCAGCCTGGCTTTGGAGTCAGGAAACAGTCCTGGGCTCTGCCTCTTATCATTGGTTGACCTTGGCAAAGTTATTTAACTGTCTCCTTATCTCTAAAATGCTAAGAATAAAAGACTTCATTCTGTGTAGGTTCTAAGGAGAAAACTAAAACCCCCTTAAAGAATCACTACACTTAGACCTTAATACAAAGGATTATTCTCCAGGGTGATAGAGACTCTGAGAGTCAGAAGGGATGGGACTCGCAAAGCAGATGTTTTGAACAACAGAAAAAAAAAATGTATTACCTCTTAGGAAAAAAAGCCAAAAGGAGGAAGTAGAGACCTGGAGTCCAGACCGGGCCAGTTTGGTGGGAGGAGAAACATCCTCCTTGCACACACACACACACACACACACACACACACACACACACACACAACCTGGAAAGCAGCAACCTGCTGCTTAGGGGCGAGGTCCCTGCACACACACCTGGGCCTCCAAGTGGCCAAGCAAACTAGAAACTAGATAAGACTGGGACAGGGCCTTCAGGGTCAGGAGGTTGAGTGATGGCTATGCTGTCAGCTTGACTGCATCTGGGATTAACTAAAACCCAAGCCAAAGCTGGGTGCACCTGGGAGGGATTTTTCCTCATTAAATCTTTTGCGGCGAGAAGATCTGCCTTTAATCTGGGTCATGCCTTGTGGTGGCGGCCTCAATAAAGAACATGGAAGAAGGAAGCTTTTGCTCTTTGCTTACCCTCACTCTTGCTGGCAGATTCATTCCTTCACTGGCATTAGAGTCTACTTCTTGGGGATTCTGGCGTACACTGAACACCAGCTGAGACATCCAGCCTCGGTGACTGAACAACGAATGGATTCTTGGACTTTCCACTGGAGGAGCCATTGTTGGCCTAGCTAGACTACAGCCTGCAAGCCACTCTGATAAATCCCCTAAGAAAAATAGGACAAATACGGGACTGGAGAGATGGCTCAGTGGTTAGGAGTATTGACTCCTCTTGCAGAGGACCCAGGTCCAGTTCCCAGCTCCTACATGGAGGCTCACAGCCATCTGTAACTCCAGTTCCAGGGTATCTGATGTCTTCTTCCTCTGGACTCCATGCCTGCAAGTAAATGGCACACCCACATGCACACAGGCAAAATACCCATACACATTAAAAAAGCCTATTAAAAATGAAAAAAAAATACATATATACTTAATATAAATATATATTTAATATAAATATTATATCTATATAATGAGAGAGAGATTCATTCTATCAGTTCTGTTCCTCTAAAGAACCCTGAATAATACACAATACAAAGCAGAAGACAGGACCAAAGCTGAGAGCAGAAAGTTGCCTGCAGAAAGTTGCTATGAAGATTAATATAAACCAGAAAATACCTGGGAGCAGACTTTGTAAACTGCAGTGCTCTGGAAAACATCAGCAGGTGCTAGTGTATAAGATTCATCTGATGTTCCTCCCTCCCCAGAGCTTCCGCTCACGTCACTTCTTTCTTCTGTCTGGTCAAGTCCATCTCGGATTCATCCACTTCATCCCCCTGCCATACATTCCATGTCCCTGACATCCAGTTAATATTGGGTGGAGGAAACAAGCAAAGAAGAAAGGCAGAGGGAAGGAAGAACGGAAGAGGAGGGAGGGGACAAATGGACTCTCCTGCACTTAAACCAACACGTCCTGTAAAATGTGGCCCCTGTTGTAAGCAGTAAAGGCAACTGTGGCGGTATTGTGTTCCCCAAAATATCGTGCACCCTAATAAACTTATCTGGGGTCAGAGAACAGAACAGCCACTAAATACAGAAGCTAGAACATGGTGGCACTCACACCTTTAATCCTAGCATTCTAGAGGCAGAGATCTGTCTGGATCTCTGTGAGTTCAAGGCCACATTGGAAACAGCCAGGCGTGGTGACACCTGCCTTTAATCCCAAAAAGTGAGCCTTTAATCCCAAGAAGTGATGGCAGAAAGCAGAAAGATATATAAGGCATGAAACCAGGAACTAGAGCTGGTTAAGCTTTTAGGCTTTCAGCTGAGATCCGTTTGGATAAGGACTTAGAGGCTTCCAGTCTGAGGAAACAGGATCAGCTGAGGAATTGGCAAGGTGAGGTGGCTGTGACTTGTTCTGCTTCTCTGATCTTCCAGCATTGACCCCAGTACCTGGCTCCAGGTTTGCTCTTATTAAAAAGACCATTTAAGATTCATGCTACAGGCAACTGAGAAGAAAACTCTTCTCCCTAGGGGGTGAATTCAAGTGTTATGGAATGCTGAGAGGCCCTGAACCCCACCTTTTATGAACACCAAGTTTCCTCTGATAGGTGGGACACAGCCACCCACATTTCTAATTGTCAGGATGGTGGCTGGCACTCCCTCTCAGCTGGGGGTACCCATATGCTCTCTAAGGCTGCCTTTGGGGAAGGCTGTGCATCTCTTTTCCCAGGCTCCAACCATAATGCTTCCTTTTCTTGTTTTATGTGGTTTTATGATAGAATTTTTCATTGTCACGTCTGTTTGGGGAAAGAACAGCTAAATAAAGTGTAAATGCTCTCAATATTCATCACCAACATGCAATTCAAGGGACATAAATTGGCTCAAAGGAAATTAGAGGAGATGAACACTGTCATAAGGGAACCATTCATCTCAGGATTAAAAAAAAAACAACCTTATTTATTCCAAGACAGGGATCTCACTGATTCAATCAACAAACCTATAGGCTAGTTACCAGGGGGTGTTCATGTGGCTTTAAGTCTCTGTCTTTGCAGAGTTTGTGTTCTAGTGAGCGATTTTGAGACATGGCCAGTCGAATGGGGTCAGAACACACTGTACCATAATATTTTAAGATGGAAATTAAAAAAACTTCAGATCTGGTGAGATGATTCAGGTAGCAGATGCCTTTGCCATCAAGCCTGAGAACCTTAGTTAGATTCCTAGAACCTACATGATGGATGGTGAGAACCAACTCACACAAGCTGTCTTCTGACCTTCACTGGCATGCTGAGGCATGACTGAGTACATGGGTGTGTGCATACATACATACACACACACACACACACACACACACACACACACAAAGAAACAGGATGTCTGCTGTGAGATTGAGAACCCCCAATTTGTTAAAATGTAGGGGTCCAGGGAAAGAGGCATGGGTCTGTGAAAGTGTATGAAAATATGTACTGTGAATTAGTCCTAGAAATGTCAGGGAAGTTACTACACACCCACAAAGTCTCACCAACATGGCTGCCTAGACAAGACCTGAACAAGGACAACACCAAAAGACTTGCTAACATGGAAGGGAGAAATCTCACAGGGCCCCAACCCTAGAAAAGAACTATGAGCAACTGAGGAATCATGAGAGCATGAGAAAATGGTCTTCCTAGTGAGGAGTCCCCCAACTGGTTATCCAGCGCTAAGTGGTCAGCCCTGAAATTATATGAGCTAAGCATATTGTAATTACAACAATTAAAAAAAGGTCAGAGGACATGAATTTGAGAGATTGCTGCTGCTGCTGGTGGTGGTTACTGGGGAGGGGTTGGAGGAAGGAAAAGGAGAAATAATGTATTATTTTAATTTCAAAAAAATGTAAATGAAATGAAACTTCAGAATTGCCACCTTTCCCCATCCTTCCCTGAAGCAGGTCAGCTGACACAGGAGGGATTTCCTGGCCTTCCTACAAAGGAGGTCATGAGAATCTCCTGGAAGAGGTGACCTTCTTATACCCCAAGAAAGGAGCATCTGTATCTCTAAACACAAAGACCTGAATAACTTAGACATATAAGTCTTGCTAAACTCACCTCATTTATCAAGACTAGACTATACATCCTGTCTTCTTATATATCTCCATGACTCTCCACTCCACATCAGCCCTACCATATATAGGTTTAACCAATTAATTCTTTGCGCCCCTGCTTCCTTAGGAATGCCCCTATGTCATTATCAAACTTCTAGAAAATATGTTTATTGTTCTTTTGTTAATCTGTCTTCCATTACAGGAGCCTCAGCCAGGAGTCTAACAGAGAGGGAAGAAAACATAGTTTCATTCCACAAAACAAGGAGCTTAGAATGTTACTTGGTGGGAGACAGCAGTTGCTTAGCACTTGCAAGGCCCTGAGTTAGATCTCCCCCACCTAAAGGAATGCAGCATCACTGTAGTGTGTTCAAAGTTGACAGCAGCAAGGTTCTTGAGAATGCTCCTGAGTGTATTCCACTTCAATAACTATTCTAGGATGGTCTGAAAAGCATGGGAGTTGACTGGTCCATGCTCTGGACTGGTGACTTCCCATCACAGTTAAGGCAAGGTCCCCAGAAGGTGAAGAAGCATGATGGTGAGTTAGTGATGCTCTTAAGTGATAACCACAGCTTCAGCTCACGCCCACCAAGGAACCCACAGCTGCAGGCAGCTGCTGCCCAGACACAATCCATTCGACGACTTCAGATGATCCTTCTTCCTCTCTAGGCCAGCTGACCCATTAGCTTCTGGGTTGTTTTAGTGGTGATGCTGTTATTTTTGCTTTGAAATATCAAATGGAGGTACAGACACAGGCACACAAAATATTAATGGCTTCTCCTGGTGAAATGTGTGTTGGAGCAAGCTCTTCCACTGAATGCATTCACTTAGGTCACTGGACTCACAATTTGCTAAAATGTAGGGGTCCACGGAAGGAGACATGTGCCTGTGAAGGTGTATGAAAATATATACTGTGAATTAGTCCTCAAAAATGAAAAGGCTGTGTACTTAGGAGTAGTGAAATCTTTGTTCAGAGTTTCTCCGGCTTGGGCTGTGGATACCCAATGTGATTCATCAGGGCCTCAAGTCTGCTTGGGCTGCAGACATGCTGAAAAATTACCCGATAATCTCAGAGGAAGACAAGCTTATCCTTTCTCTGAATTTTCCGAAATCCAATATGTGTCTCCACTAAGACAAGACAACTGTAATATCTTGTCATGGTGGCCCCATGTCAGGAGTTTCCAGCCCAGAGCTCAGGATCAATACACGCTATGCCAATGACCTTGTCTAAGAATTGATCCTGGCCTTGTGTCTTGTAGAGCCTTAGGGAGCATCACAGAGTCACATAAAGCAGAGCCACATGTGTACATTGCAAAGCTTCCAGGTGTAAACAAAAAAAAAAAGGAATTTCCTTCTAATGGAATGATAAGGACTTTGAAAACACCTTATAAACTATAAATAAAACACAGGCCAATGGCAGTTGCTAGTTGTTGTTGTTGTTATTAGCATCCATTTAAGTTTTTGATTGGGTCTGGAGAGATGGCACTATGGCTAAGAATCCTAATTGCTTTTGTAGAAGACCTGAGCTTGATCCCAGCACCCACATGATAGCTCACAATTCATAATTCCAGTTTCAAGGGATTTGATGAGCTCTTTTGACCTCTAGGGTCACCGGGCATGGACATGGTACACAAACATACATGCAGTCAAAAACTATGAACCCTTGATTGGTCTGACATGGTGGTGCCACCTCTAATCGAGCATGAGGAGGCAGAAGCAGGAGGAGCACTAGAAGGTCAAGTTCAGCCTGGGTGACATGGTAAGGACCAGGCTAGCTAGGGCAATGCCGAGAGATCCTTCTCAAAGAGCAGGAACAAGCATCTGGTGGTTGCAATTGATGACCATCAACGAACATACATCCTGGGGAGATTTCACTATAGAAGGCAGAAAGCTGAGTTCATTTGAAGACTAGAACTATCTGTCTTTTTAAAAACTGTTGTGCTTGGGGCTGGAGAGATGGCTCAGAGTTTAGGAGCACTTATTGCTCTTGATGGGAATGTGGATTTGACTCTCAGCACACACATGGTGGTTCACAACCATCTGTAACTCCAGTCCCAAGGGACCCAACACCCGCTTGTGACTTCCTTGGGTACCAGTCATGCATGTGGTATACATACATGCAGGCAAAACATTCAAATGCATAAAATAAAATAAATAAGTCTAATATTTATAAATGCGCAGAAGAAAACCCCAAAGACTAGCTAAGCATGGTGGTGCTTACTTGTCAATACTTGGGAGGGAGAGATACAGGATCATTGTAAGTTTGAGGCCAGCCTGGTCTACGCTGTAAGCTCTGGGCCAGTCAGGACCATGTAGAAAGATTATGACACAAAACAATAACAGTAACAATCAATAACAATAACAAGAACAGTAACAACATCATCATCCCATGGACTTTTCGATAAAGAGGCAGAGAAAAGGTAAAGAAATTGGCAATTAGGGAGAGAATGGGAGGGTGGGGCCTCTGGATTCCAAAGGATGGGACGTCTTGCATGTAAAGCTTCATTGTGTAACACCAAATTATAAACTCCCCTTATTGATGCAAAGATAGTTCAATGTGCAGGAGTCAATAAATGCAATCTAGCGTATAAGCAGACTCCAAGACAGAAATCACATGATCACCTCAACACACAGAAAAGACCTATGATAAATCTCAGCATCCCCTCATGATAACAGCTCAGAGGAAACAAATACCAGCATGGACACACCTTAGCACAACCCAGGCTCCACCTAACAATACCAGATGGGGGAAAGCTCAAAGAATTTCTTTTCTAAAATCTAGAACAAGACATGGGCATCATCTCTCCACTCTTATTCAAAATGTGCCTGAAGTCTTAGAGCAATGAGGCAAGAAAAATAAATAGGAAAAAAGAAGTCCAATTATACATATTTACAGATGATACGATACTATACTTAAAAGACCTTAAAGCCTCCACCAAAGAATTGTTTGGTCTGATAAACTATTCTGGTAAAACAGAAGGATACAAAATCAGCATATAAAATCAATAATTTTTCTATGTTCAATAACAAACATACTGAGAAAGAAAATAATCCCATTGAGTAATAAAGTGACTAGGAAAAATCTTAACCATGAAGGTAAAATGCCCACAATGAAAATTCTAAAACACTGAAGAAAGACAGTGAAGATTCTAGAAAAGAGAAAGATCTCTTGTGCTTGTGGATTGGCAAAATAATAATGTAAAAATGGCTTTCATATGTACCAGGCTCTTTCTTTTGGGCCACCAACCAGTTTCCAAATTATGACACAAAGACTTATTATTAGTGTTGAATGCTTGACCTAGCTTAGGCACACTTCTGGCTAGCTCTTTTAATTTAAATTAACCTGTTTCTTTTTATCCTCCTTTTGCCTCGGGGCTCATTACCTTTCTTACTTCTGTGTATCTTACTTTCACTGCTTCTCATGTCTGCTGGCTGGTGTCTGCCTGGCTTCTTGTCCTGGGCATGTCTTTCATCTTCTCCTCCTCCTCCTCCTCCTCCCCTTCTCTCTCAAACCTACATTTCTCCTCCAATTTATTCTCTCTTCCTTGCCTGTCAGTCCCACCCATCTTTTCTCTGCCCAGCTATTGGTCAGTCAGCTCTTTATTAGACCAATCAGGTGCCTTAAGCAGGCAAGGTGAAACAGATACAACACATCTTCACATAATTAAACACATATTCTTACATTGTTAAACAAATGCAGCATAAAAAAGTAACACACCTTTTTACAGTGAAAGTAATATTCTACGGCATAAATAAATGGAACACATCTTTGCCTCGTTAAAATAATAGTCTACAACATTCATACTAAAAAAGATCCATATATTCAGTGTAACCTCCACCCAAATTTCATGATATTGCTCACAGGAATAAGGAAAAAATCCTAAAATTGATATAGACACAGAAAAGACCACAAATAGATGAAACCAAAGAGAAAGAGAAATGCTGGCCGAATTGATTTCAAACCATATTACAGAGCCCTAGTAACAAAAACAGCATGACACAGGAATAAACACAGAGACATAGATCCACAGAATAAGGACCCAGAAATAAGCCCACATAGCTAGAGCATCTGGTTTGTTTTTTACAAAGATATTTTTAAAAATGTACATTGGAGAAAAGACAGCATCTTTGTCAATGTTGCTAGGAAAACAGGATATTTGTATGTAGAAGAATGAAAACTACATCTCTATCCTGTACAAAAAATACATTCAAAGTGGCTAACAGTCTTAATGAAATACCTGAAAGTGTGAACCCTACATGGAAACACTATAAGATGTAGGCAGAAGAGAAGACTGTTTAAGAAGGACTTGGCTTAGGGAGTAATACTAAGAATTGACACAGGGTCACGTGGAACTAAAAGCTTCTCTTCAGCAAAGAAAATGGACTAAAAACATAGCCTACAGGATGGAAGAAAATCGTTACCATCTATACACTGGATAAGGGATTAAGGTCTAGACTCTATATAAAAAATCAAAATACCCCAAAATAAGAATACATCCTAAAATTCATATAGATGCAGAAAATACCACAAATAGACAAAGCTAAAGAGAAAGAATGGTGGAATCAGAACACCTGATTTCAAACTGTATCGCAGAGGCCTAGTAACAAATAGGTAAAAATTCAGTAAGTGGACTGTGGTAGTTTGAATGTAATTGGTTCCCACAATCTCATAGGAAGTGTCACTCTTAGGAGGTGTGGCTTTGTTGAAGGAAGTGTGTCAATGTGGGGGGCGGGTTTTGAGGTTTCCTATGCTCAGGATACAGCCTAGTGTCTCAGCCGACTTCCTGTTGTCTCTAAGCCAAGATAAAGCCAGCACCATGTCGGCCTGCATGTCGCCATGCTCGCCGCCATGATGATAGTGGACTGAACCTCTAAAACTGTACGCGAGCTCCCTTAATTGTTTTCCTTATAAGAGTGGCCATGGTCACAGTGTCTCTTCACAGCAATAGACACCCTAACTAAGACACAGACAAATGAATAGATCAGACAGTTCTCAAAAGAAAAAGTACTAATAGCCAAACGAGAAATGAAGGGCCATCATCAGGAAATCAAAGAGCACAAACTCTGGTGAAGATATGGGGGTGGAGGGAGATGGCTATTCTTTGTTGTCAGCTTGACTACATTTGAACTAAAACCCAAAAATGGAGAGCGCACACACACCGGGAAGGGATTTTTGCTTAATAGGAAGTAGGAAGACCCACTTCTAATCTGGATCTTTGAGGTAGAAGACACACCTTTAACCCAGATCATTTGAGCTGGGAAAGTCTACCTCTAATCTGGGTCACACCTTCTGCAGGAAGCCTATATAAGGACATGGAGGAAGGAAGCTTTTGCCCTTTGCCGGCTTGTTCTCATCTTGCTAGCAAGTCCACTCCTTCACCAGCATTAGAGTCTACTTCTTTAGGATTCCAGTGTATACTGAAGACCATCATCCAGCCTCACGGACTGAACAACTATTGAATTCTTGAAATTTCCATTCATAGTCAGCCACTGTTGGATTTGCTGGACCACAGCTGGAAGTCATTCTAAAATATTCCATATAGATATGAGAGAGGAGACAGACAGATGGACAGAGACAGAGAGATACAGAGAGGCACACACACACACACAGGGGAGATTCATTTTATAAGTTCTGTTAGAGGACCCTGACTAATACAAGAGGGAAGGGTGGGGGAGGAAAGAGGAAAAAGAAAGAGGGGAGAGAAGAGGAAAAGGAAGGAATAGAAAATTGTAGCAAGCTAAGAATAATACTTTGAGCAGGAAGGTAGTCAGTAGCTTCACGAGGCAAAGTTTTGGGATATATAAAGGTACAGTGCTCCCAAATACTTCCCCTCTTACCCCCCACCCCCCACCAGTTTCCACACTTATAACTGAATTCACCCATTGATAACGTGTCTTCCTATTCCAGCCTTCTCTGGGAGCCTATCAGTTTCTAGACCACATCATTCCCCAAGACCTGGACTAGTTCACTCAGCTCACTGGTTTCTCCAGAAATAACTAGGATCCCTGGAGGTTCTCACGATTATTCAGCACTGGGGGAAGGGGGTGGTAAGGCAGATTTGAGGTAATTTTATCTTCCTCCCATCTTTATGGTACTTCCCATGCTGGGGAGTCATCAGATGCTATCAAATGAGCCATAGAAACTAATATGGCTTTAATGAAATGAGGGCCTTGGACTGACAGTACTTTATTTTAAGGACTCTCTAGGCTGAGGAAGCATAATTTATTCATATCCTGACACTCCCCAGGAAGAGAAAGCAGATGGTTTATCTATTTCGAAGTTGGAATGTGAAGGACTAAGATCAATAGGTATGATCCCATGATGAACACCACTGCCTGGCTGGGCTCCAGACCCCCTCCTCCCACTGTAAAGAGTGAAAGTGTGAGAGGCTCATGTTCCTTTTCAAGTGACAATGAAGGAACAGAAAGATGTGCACTTCCGGGATTTAACCTCCCCGATTAATGGATGGAGACACATGATGAGAATTCTCTTGTTAGGGGGCGAGACAGATGTTAAAGGGCTTAGAGGCCATTGAGGTTGGATCCCTCCCTCACGGACCTTGCATCCCACCTCCTGTTTCCTTGGAAACTCTAGAAAAGGAAGCACCTCCTTAGTACTTAGATGACCACATAACAAGGTGGAGGAATCTGGGCTTTTTGTGAGGCTCTTTACGGCAAAGCTACTCTTCCTGCTAAGAGCAAATCTAAGGTTTATCTCTGGCCCTGGGTGCAGGCCTGACATTCCAGGACACCCCAAACATTTCACACCATCATTTTTCTCCTTTTAAGAATGAATAAAAAAATGAGAACACGAGGAGAAGGTTTATTGTAGATATGAGGGAGAAAACAGCCAGAGGCGTCTGGGAGGGTCCAGACTGAACCAGACCAGCAGACGAACTGGGCCATGAAAGGAGAGAGGGGGGTGGGGGGGGAGGTTAGAGGGAAGAGAAAATGAGAGAGGAGACAGTGCAGGAGAGGGGGGCAGGAACCAGGAGGCCAGGAGAGAGCCAGGAGACCAAAAGACTGCTTGATCAACATGGCGGAGGTTATACAGGGGTCAGAGGCTGGGAGAAGGGAAGGCCAGCCCCTGGGAGAGAGAGGTTTAGGGCCCAGGGAGGGGTGAGAAGTGCTGGTAGAAGCCACACCTACTGTGTGAGCTGCTTTCCCTTGCTCGTATGTTCCTTTGGGTGACACCAAGATCATTCTTGGATTCTAGCACACTCATAGTTCAAATCTGAGATGACTCAAGGTTCGAGAGACTAGGTAAAGTCTTAAGTAGAGAGGTGTAGACTTAACAAGAGATAAGCCTGCCTACAATAGAACCCACACCCCCACATTCCTCTGCTCAGCATTCATCCTCAGCAAAGTGGGTTAGCCTGAGGGGAAAAGGTCCACTGTGATGATGCCTCTCCACTCAGGGTACCACCATTTACACTGATACAGAGCTGGACTTTGGCCATGACAACCAGGAAATGCCCCAAGCGGATCTTCTTTTAAGAAGAAACGTGTTGCCAGGCATGGCGGCACACGTGCCTTTAATCTGAGCACTTGGGAGGCAAAGATAAGTGGATCTCTGTGAGTTTGAGGTCAGCGAGTTACAGGCAAGCCAGAGATGCATAGTAAGATCCTGGGGATTTAGCTCAGATGGCAGGATGCACTGCATCAAACTGGGTGTGATGCTTGTAATTCCAACACAGGGGAGGTAGAGATGGGGTGGGGGATAGGAGTTCAAGGTTATCCTCAGCTACATACTGAGTTCAAGGCCAGTCTGAGCTGTAAGAATCTCCTGTCTACACACACACACACACACACACACACACACACACACACACACACACACACACAACCTTGGTACTATCTAGGTGTGGTGGTGGCACAAAAACAGCCAACAACTGGGAAGCAGAGACAGAAGGATCCCTAGGTTCAAGCCCAGCCTGGACAACTAAGCTAAAAACTGTCTCCAAATAGGTGTTGGGGATACCACTAGTGGTACAGTACTTGCCCAGCATATACAAGGTCCTATGCCCGAGGAACCTCCTGATTCATTTTGAAAGCAGGAGCCATTGCCCCGTATTGTTAAAAATACATTTCTGGCCCCAACCCATGACCTTGCCTTGAGTTGAGAACACCCAAACCCTCTCTAGCCCTTCCCAGTCACATGGCTACCACATGGTAATGGCTGCTGCTTTTTTGGGATTTCTCTGTACTTCCTACGGCTCCACTGTCCTCTGTAAACCAGCTCTGCAGCTAGCTACTCATGATTTTATTTCTTAAAAGGGCCCTAAGAAACAGACTCGGGGCTGCTCTCTTTAACCCAACTTAGGAGGCAGCCACTGGCCAGCTCCCAGGTACACCCCCAAAAAAAATCAAGCTTGCTTCAAATTCGGCTCAACATTCCGGTAACAGTCTTATTCTTGCCTGGTGGGATTAACAGGCCCAAGCGCTTCAAAGCCAGGGTGGGCAGGGTGAATTTGCAAGAAGTGTGGTTTCTTCTGCTTTGCAGCTGAAACCGCACTCTTCCTGCAAATACTCTGGTCAACAGTGAATTCAGCAAGGGCCTGGCCGCATCGGTGCAGGTAGAGCTCCGCTAATGAGCCATCTTTGGTCTGAAGGTCTGCAGGAGTCAGTCAACACCATCCGGTCTGTATCCGTGTGAGGCTTACCAACCCCTCTCCCTCCCTGCTTCTTCCTCTTCCCAGACATGAGAGCTCCATCGCAACCTGGTGACCTTCCCTCCCTTCCAGTGCTTTCTCTCCTTTTTATATTTTACAATGCTAGGTCCTGCTACCGTGTGGCTTCTGAACACTCCTCAGCCTGTGCTAGCTCTGAGAAGTGATAGACTATTTTAGAAGTGGGACAACATTGAAGGAAGTTAGATCAATTGGAGGTGGGCTCCTGAGGCCCTGGCTCCTCCTTCCTACCTCTCTCTTTGCCTCCTCCACTTCATACTCCCTTCGTGACTTACTGTGCCTCAGTCCCAAAGCAACAGGCTCAAGTAATATGGGTGAAAAATCTCTGAAATCATGGACCAGAATAAAACGGTCTTAGTTACTTCTCTCTTGCTGTGATAAAACGCCATGACCAAGGTAACTTATCAGGAAGAGTTTGTTTGGGCTTATGGCTTCATGGGAATGAGTTCATGACAATGGAGAAGCATGGTGCCTGGAGCAGGAAGGTTTGTTTCTTGAACCACAAGCATGAAACAGAGATTGTTGTGGAATATTATTTTAAGATGTGTTACTTTTGTTTATGTTGCATTTGTTTAACTCTGTGAAACTGTGTTACTGTGGCTGTGTAAAACACCTGATGGTCTAATAAAGAACTGGCCAATAGCAAGGCAGGAGTAAGGATGGGCGGGGCTGGCAGGTAGAGAGTATATATAGAAGGAGAAATCTGAGAAGAGAGATCGAGAAATGAGAGAGGAAGGAAGAGAATATCAGGGGCCAGTCACCCAGCTACACAGCAAGCCACAGAGTAAGAGTAAAATTTACAGAAGTTAGAGAACGGGAAAAGCCCAGAGGCAAAAGGTAGATGGGATCAGTTGAGAAAAGCTGGCTAAAAACTAAGTCAAGATAAGGCCAGGCATTGATAATTAAGAATAAGCCTCTGTGTGTGAATTTATTTGGGAGCTGGGTAGTAGGTAGTAGGACTCCCAAAAAAGCAAAAACAAACAAACAAGAGAGTGAACTAGAAATGGCATGAGTCTTCAAACTCTCAAAGCCAGCCTCCAGTGACATACTTCCTCCAAGAAGGTGACACCTCTTAAACCTCCAAAACACCACCACCAGGAAGGACCAAGTGTTTAAATACCCAGGACTGTGTGGACATCTCATTCAAACACCATAATAAACTGACCACTTTTTAAACTGATTATCTCTGAGAATTTGTTAGAGTCCCATGAAGATGACTAACTGGCTACCCAGCCCGTCCTGCCCCCCATATCTCACAGCATTCTCCTTTCCAAGGGACCAAATTTAATACACTGAGTACAGGAATTGACTGAAAGCCAACATACAGAAAGTTCACTAAGATGTTAACGCAACAGCATGACGAGAGCGAACATAAGGTAGGCCAACAAGCTAAGATTAGCAAATCCTGTTTGACTTGTAAGACGGCATTGCAGTGCCCCAAACTTGGTGAAAAATGAAGTGACCTGGAAAGGCTTTGCAGCATCTAGCGGCAGCCTCCTCCTTAATGTGTCAGGTGTGCCATGGGGACAATAAGCAGAGGACATTTCTCTGAAGAACAGAGTCCTAAATGCCAGGCAGGCTAAGCAAGGAACCTAGTCCTCCCTCCTCCTCCTTCAGATCAACAGGATTAAGTTTATGCTAGCAGTCCATGACTCTGGTGCGTTTCCTCTCATCCACTTCTCCAAGTATGGGTCTTAGGAAGGCATCCTTCCTCTGCACCGCTGCATTTGCCGCTGGAAGCTTGTTTTTCACTATAGACATATGCACCCTTAGAGTCCAGATTCAGAGGGTGAAAAATCTCTCAGAGGTGCAGGCTACAGTGACTGCACGATCCTGTGCAGCCGCTCTGCCCTCATACAGTGGAAGATCATTCTACCGCAGGCTGTGGGGAGGGTTGATGTCTCCCGCTGCTGGGCAACCAAGGGGATGAATGCCAGTTAGTCCTTTGGCAAGTCAGCCACAGTCATGCCCAGCATTGTCTTAGTTTGTATTTGTTCTACAGTGGAGCATGAAACCAAAGCTCGCCTTTGCTCTGTCAGCCTTTGGAGACAAGGGAGAGGAGAGGGGGTGGGCTGGAGGATGAGCTGGCAAGGCTTTTGGGAAGGTGCTTGTGCTTCTGGAAATGGGGAGAACTGCACAGGGAGAGCGCGGCTCAGCCACAGCGTGACACCTTGAGCCAGGCTTCCAAGCATTTACTGGGTGACCAACCTTGGATTTTAGTCATTGCTAAGTGGATTTTCAGTTGCCTGGAACAGCTGGTTCAGTGATCTGACCCCCTACTTCTCTGAAAGGGGGTTCAGCTTCTGCCGTTATCTGGTTTTCTATAGACAGTCATTTAGATGTTTAAATTTAGATATTTCTTCATGTGAAATGTGAGTAAATCAAAATCCTAATATTGAGAACTTTTGTTCCTGTGAAACTGAATAATCACCACTTAAGGAATTCCCAGCCTGTGCAGTCCCATGCTGTCAAGTCGCAAGTCACTGGTTCTGTTGGAAATGCAAGCATACTATCCACTCGAGAGCCAGAAGAGTGTGCACGGACCTCACAAGTGATGGAAGTAACAAGAGCTCCATGGTAGGTCTTAGGCCCTGGGTTTGAGAAAGGACCACTGCGCACACATTTGCCCTATAAGAAGGGCGACAAAGCTCTATGAAGAACTAGTCTGACACCTTTGAGTCCAGCAGCTCCAGGGACTGGGGAGAACCTTCCAGAACAATGAGTTTCTAATACCAAACACTATTTTATCATCATCCAGTCCAACACCCTCACTGTACAGACAGTAAGCTGAGGTCCAGGGCTGAGGGTGAACTGCTGAATTTGTGTTGCTGATGCCATGACAGAGCAGAGGTGGGACACTAAACCCAAGTCTCCTGTGGTCCGCCAGTCAGGGCCCTGACCTACTGAACTCCTTCCACATGAGGAAGGACAATCCTGCTCTCCTCTTTCACATTGTTCCTTCCTAAGCATTTAATACAGGTCCATCATAACTAGACCTACCAAAAGTCCCACAAAGAACTTTGAAGAACTTCTAAGAAATGAATGAATGCTGTGGTATAACAAGGAAAACATTGCTTGGTTACTGACAGAGTCAGACTTAAGAGTCCAAACTTGTTCAAAGATTTGATTTTTTTTTTTTCATCTTAAATAATCCACCAAAATGGAGTTCCATGTTGACACACCAGGGACCTTAGACTTCATAGCCCTTAATTAACATTTGCTGAGTTGAACTGAGTGGAGTCATCTCTATGGGATCAGAAGCATCATAGTCATAGATTTAGAGAAAAGTCTTTGCAATTACATTATTAGCAGCATCATTGGGAATCAGGTTTTCTACCAATACTATTGGTGTGAGGAGATGAAGATTGCCATGTTTCTCAGAAATACATACTACATGCTTTAAAATAATTAGCATAACTTGACCAGCAAATTAACTCAATATATTTTATGGAGCATCCCCTTTTGGTACATAATCAAGTTCAGTTGGGGGCTCAACAGTGAAACAGGTAACAGTATATTTCTGTTCTCAGGATTGTTTGCTCTCTAGAAATAAGGATACATGTCTCTATCAAATGAACAGTTATGTCATAAAGACCCTATAATGCACATACATGCAGGCAAGTACTGAGGGGAGAGGTAGCTTATGGACTTGGCAATGAGCCTTGACAGACAAGTACCTTCAGCTCAGTGGCTCCTCATTCATCTACCCTAAGGCAGTGATGGTGCTGACTACGGTCATACATCCAGTCTATCTTGACTTGATAGATGTTTGTCATTTCCCTAGTGCTGTGATGGGGGACCTAAGAAAGTCACCTTCAAGGAGAAAGGTCTTATGTTGGCTCTTAATGCCTGTCCATGGCTGCTCAGTTTCATTGCCATGGGTCTGAAGCAGGGCAGAACATCAGGGCAGCGAATGCAAGGTGGAGCAGAGGAGCTCTCCACGGAGTCTGGGAAACAGAGACAGGAGGAAGCAAAGGGTCCTTGAAGGCCATGACCCTCAGTGTCCAACTGCTGCAACTACCTAATAGCCCATTTCAACTCTTGTGCCCTGGGGATCCAATCACCTCTCAATACTGCCACCAGGTGGGGGCCAAGGCTTCAGCATACAAATCTTTGGAGATAGTTTATCCAAATAATAGAAATTTTTGGCAAGCACGAAAGGATCTGGTACTAGCTTGGGAGTGGGTAGTAGAGGGGCAGTGCGTAGTATGTGAAGAAAGGCTTCCCAGAGTGGCCATTGAGGTGATGAGAAGGGGGAGCAGGAAGTGAAGAGGTAAAGGGAGAATTTGGAGTATGGAACTCAGAGGAGGTAGCAGAAGTGTTGTAGAATATTAATTTGAAGTGTGTTACTTTTGTTTATGTTGCATTTGTTTGCATCTGTGAACCTGTATTACTTTGCCTGTCTAAAACACCTGATGGTCTAATAAAGAACTGACCAATAGCAAGGCAAGAGAGAGAGACAGGCAGGGCTGGCAAGCAGAGAGAACATATAGAAGGAGAAATCTGGAAGGAAAAGGAAAAGTAGTAGCCAGAGAAGGAGGACATCAGGGACCAGCCACCCAGCTACACAGCAAGCCACAGAGAAAGAGTAAGATTTACAGAAGTAAGAGAACGGGATAATTTCAGTTAAGGAAAGCTGGCAAGAAACAAGCCAAGCTAAGGTTGGGCATTTATAATTAATAAGCCTCCGCATGTGGTTTATTTGGGAGCTAGGTGGTACCCCCCCGCCCCTGCCAAAAAGAGCAAAAACAAACAACCCAGGGGAGAAGCTTTACAACTGAGAAATGAAAGCAACAGGGACAGAGAGCCTGAAGCAACAAAAGCTGAACATAGGAAAGCAGATCCTCAGCAGCCAGGCTCGTGATACTGGTCTTTATTAGGACAGAGGCAGAAAGCCACTGAAGAACGTCAGTTGAATGGTTTCTTTGGCGAGTATTTTAAAACACTTATTCATGATTCAAGACTGAGATTATTTATTTAACTACGTCAGCAAGTTAAGAATAGAATGAGATCCTGCTGATAGAGGCTGAAAATTGTTCTCAGAAGAGTTCTGCCTCCAGCACTGATGGGTATGGAAAATTCCACAGCCCACCCCCACGCCGCTCATCATCAGCACTCACCTGAGTGCCCACCGGATGGGGATCTGGTGGTTTATCGGGGCAGGAGAAGTCTGGGCTGCATTTGTGTCGTGACAGATTTAATATATGCCTGCTCACAGCATCAGTGCCTTATCTGAGGAATAAATGGAAAGTTATTCCAGGCTGAGAGGCTAAAGAGACCGGTTTATGGGAAAGAGAGCCTCCTTACG
Organism: Peromyscus eremicus; assembly: GCF_949786415.1. NCBI lineage: Eukaryota > Metazoa > Chordata > Mammalia > Rodentia > Cricetidae > Peromyscus > Peromyscus eremicus. The sequence continues at coordinate 44,491,180 of NC_081425.1, read as the reverse complement.
CACACTTTCTGTAAACTACAGATCAAAAGCCAGAAGAGGTATGCCAACCATGAATAATGAAATCACACAGCCAAAGGTCTGCACAGAGGCAGATTTCCTGATGATTTCTTTTTGAGGAAAAAAAAAAAAAATCAAGGCTTGTGCCTCTGCCTGAACGCTTTGAAGATAAGTACTCTGAAGACAGAGCAAGATAGCTATCGCATTCAGTAGAGATGGGTGCGCTTTGGAAATTGGGTTCATTTAAATAGCGTGTCCTAGAGTGCCTTGCCAGATAAGGAGGGTCAGAGGGCCTTTCATGGAGTTTGAGGGACACTTTAATCTCCAATAATTTGGTTGTTCCATGATGTCAGATGGCTAAGGACTGAGTAGATGTATCCTGAAAACTGTACTTTGGACTAAAATCACAAGTCTACTTCCTAAGAACTTCCAGATGTGGCAAAATCTTGAGGGGTATGGGTTGGGGGATAGCAGTCACAGTCTGAGTCTCACCCGTACCCCTTGAATGGTTCCTGCTCATTCACTCCCCAACCCATTAAGCTTCAGCCCTGCCATCTTCCCACCCTCAATGCTAACCCGGCTGTTGTCTGTTAGGGAGGGTGAGCAAGCATCGTTGTGTGCATGAGGATGTCCAACTGGGGGACTGAAAGTGCTGTGTTCTAGGGTGCCCCTTCACCTCCCAGACATACAGACTTTCATGGGCAGTCACTTGCTGAGGTTACCAGGATTATGTGATGGACAGAAGCAGTGACCCATGTGCAGTCAATACCCACCTCACAGGAAGGATAAAATGAGGACTTGTCCCTGCTCGGTCCCCTTGGTCAGTCTGTTTGTCCTTCTCATTTTTCCTTCTACCTTCTCTCTCCTTACTTTTCTGCTAACCCCCAGAATATCAAGCCTTCCCATCACGTTGCCAGTTAAATAAAAGTCATAAGTGGATCAAGAGTGGGCCCTAAATCCAAGGTGATTGGTGGTTTTACAAAAGAGGAACAGGTAACAGAAAGATGGGCACCTGGGCTAGGGAAACAGACCTGGGTATACAGATGGGAGGCAAGGAATGCTAAAGATGGTCTACAACTCACAGAAGCCAGGAAGGATGGCAGGGGAGGGTGGGGGGTGGAAACACAGTGGTAGCCTCCCAGGGAGCTCATCTTACCTTCATTTTGGATGTCTAGCCTCACAAAGACAGTAGGCTGCTACTGCTTTGTGCCATTCTGCCTGTGGCCATTTGTCATAATGGCCTTAGAAATCTAAGTGGAGTCATCTTCTATGTCAGAGCTATTCAGTTCTTCCAGTTACAGTTCAATATACATGTGTGTGTCATCCATCCTTAGGGCCTGGGCTACATCTATGCTCTGGATTCTAGGTATTTCGGGGTACCTCCCAATATAATATAAACACATGGTCAGAGTTCTGCATCCCCATCTACATAACATGTTCAAGTGTGAATTGATCTCTCCCACATGTCTACTCACTCCTTAATCTCCTTAATCATTTTTCCTCTAGCTCAGTGGCCTCATTGAATACATGACTCCATCAAATCTTGATGTTACTTTTGATTCTTTCTCCTCTATACTTCTCTCACTGTACTGGGTAGTTTTGTGTGTCAGCTTGACATAAGCTATAGAGTCATCAGAAGAAGGAGACTCAGTTACAGAAACGCCCTGTAAGGCATTTTCTCATTTAGTGATCAATGGGGGACGGGCCAGCCCATGGTTGGTGATGCCATCCCTGGGCTGCTGATCCTGAGTTCTGTAAGAAGGTAGGCTGAGCAAGCCATGGGAAGCCGTCCAGTAAGCAGCATACTCCATGGCCTCTGCATCAGCTCCTGCCTCCTGCTCCTGCCCTGTTTGAGTTCCTGTCCTGACTTTCTTCAGTGATGAACAGCAATGCTGAAGTGTAAGCCTAATAACCCTTTCCTCTCCAACTTGCTCTTTGGTCATGGTGTTTCATCGCGGCAATAGAAATCCTAATTGAGATGCTGGCCATTAACACTGGAAGAGTGGTGAGGTAGGAGGTGTGGCAAGCTCAAGTGATCTCCATGGTTCAGTTCCTGATGGACTGCGTCTTAGGGAGGATGTATAGGGTCCAGCCATGAACCATTTCCGGTAAGAGAGTTGTGTGAATTTGTGAGGTTGGAGTCTGCACTTTCCAGATTACATCAGCCTGCAATAAGAAATGAGTTCATGATAGGGTGTGGTGGCTCATATCTGTAGTCCCAACACTCAGCTAACTGAGGCCGGAGGATTGTTGCAAGTAGGAGCCCAGCCCAGCTACAAAGTAAGACCTTATTTCAAAAACAAAAAATAACAAAACCAAACCAAGGTCATAATTCTGTCTCCTTTTTGCAATCAAAATCATTGTGACAGGAGACCTCCTCTGTTGTCTGCAGGACCTGAGTCTTCAGAACAGGCCTTTGTTATTTATTTCCTTATGTCCTTCGAGGGATGTCTCTTCTGTGTTAACAAATTAAACTGGCAAGAGAAAGGGCAGTAGGCAGGGCATTTTTGGCCATGCATGTCAGAACCTATCAGCGGCTCACTGAAAACAGAATAACCAGTTCCCATTGTTGAGAAAGACACTGAGAATATTCATGTAACTGAAGGAGCAATGGAGGAGACCCCGGAGAGTACCTGGTACCCTTAGCCTGCATCTGTTTATTCATGTTCTGGTTCTGCTTCCCTTGTCCCCATGGAACAGCATGATTGACAGAAACTTCTTGCTTCACAAAGCCAATAGGAAGGAAGAGCTTCTCTCCTAGTCTTTGACTTAATCTCACAGCAGAGTATGATTGACTGTGGCTCTCATACCAAGTACTGGCCAGCAACCATATCAGGGCAAAGGTCACAGTAATGGGCTAGACCTGTGTCAGGAGAGCATCTCCACAGCTAGGAGATGAGGTCTGTTGCCAGAAGACAGTAAGTGATGAAAAGCCATGGATTACACAGCCGTTGCTGCTCTGATTCCTTTATGTCCACACCTACAGCCTTGAAAGCTATGATATAAAGTCTTGTCTATCAGGAGATCCAGAACACATGCCACATTTAATCCCCAGTCACAGGAGTATCACCAAGGAGGGAAGAAGAGGGTTCTTCCATTTGGAAACTCCTTGTCTGACATCCAAGGATCTCCTTTTATCCCCATGAATTCAGCAATGGATGTGGAAGGAGAGCCAGGAACAGGACAATGACAGTATTGTCACTGGCACAGACAGTAGTTGTGCCAGTGTATTGTATTGGGCACAGACTGTAGTTATTAGTATCAAAAGGAAAAGGAAGAAGTACTGGGGACTGGGAAGATGGCTGGCTAGCTGGTTCAGTGGGTAAGCACTGGCCACTGAAGCGTGGGGACCAGGACCAGTGTTTGAATCCCCAGAACCCATATAAATGCTGGGTGGAAATGGAAACCCCCCCATAATCCTATAAGTGGAGAAAGATGACCCCCAGGACAAGCTGGCTAGCTGGTCTAGCACCATTGGCAAGCTCTGGATCTAAATGAGAGCCTTGCCTCATTGAATAAAGTGGAGAGTGAATAAGGAAGACTGCAATGTCAGTCTCAGGCTTCCATACACAAACACGTGTCCCCACACATGCAAACATGGTGTGTGTGTGTGTGTGTGTGTGTGTGTGTGTGTGTGTGTGTGTGTTTTACAGAGCAGAATGACCAACGTCAATAAAATAGTCTAACCTAGCAGATTGTGATTCTGGAACATCAGAATTCTTGACTATCTGTCTTTCTCCAGGTATGTGGTGGTGGAGGTTCTCTAGAATCCCATTGCATGTGTTCACCTTCCACCTCCAGGCTCTGCTGCTGCTCTCCAAGGACATCAGCTCTGCATCACTACATCTCAGCTGGATGAGGGTCAACAGAGAGCTGATGGAGCAGAAATGATGATATGTAAATAGAACTAGCTGTCCCAGAATGAGACCCCTGATCCACCTTTTGGTCTAAGACATTTGTCATTGGAGATGAGACTGGCAGTTCTGCTATGGCCCATCCTGCTCCAATGCCAGTCCTGGATCTTGACTGTGGTAAGTCAGTAGAGCCAGAGTCATCAGCCAAAGCTGATGTAAAGAGACCATTTAGTCCAGTGGTTCTCAACCTTCCTAATGCTGCAACTCTTTAATACAGTTTGCCATATAGTGACCCCCAACTATAAAGTTATTTCCGTTGCTATTTCATAACTGTAATTTTGCTACTGTTTTGAATCATAATGTAAATATCTGTTTACAATCATCTCAGGTGACCCCCGTGAAAGGGTTATTCGACCCTCCCCCAAAGGAGTTGTGACCCACAGGTTACGAACTGCTAGTTTAGACCTATCCTCACTTGCATGAAACACAAGTGTGTGTGCTTACTGGGAGAGGCCTGGGGAATGGGACTTTGTATCTTGGCAGAGTGTAATTAACATATCATCTCTCTATACAGAGCTGGTCGATGGATGACACAGCCCCACCATAATTACTCCCAGGAAACACACTGTAATTGTATCATCCCATCCAAATGTATTGGGACAAATGTTTTGGGCAGGACAAAAGACAGATTGGAAAGTGCCCATGCCTGATTGACAGAAGGAGGTGGGAGGCAAGGGGGAATGGGAAGGAGCTGGTTAAGCAATCACTAAAGGTGAACGTAGAACATGACATGGAAGATGCTCACGCCACACTACAGAAAGAACAGAATGTAAAAGGGAAGAGACCAGAAACCCAGGTGTCTGCTGTTTTCATGTGTCTGATTTGGTTTATTTCTAAAATTGTTCTGCACAGGGCTTTCTTGTGCAGACAGACTGTCATTGCCATTGTATTGGCACAACATTCAAGGCTAGGAAGACTCTTCTCAAGCCAGGGCATTTTTTCTAACCATGTATGTCTTCTTTCCCCCTTTCTCTGGCCCAAATCACATCAGGATGCTTCCTGAGATGTTTTCCCCTTCCTACCCCTATTCATAGTTGGAACCACTAGAGGACAGAAAGTCCAGGGCTCCAACCTCTTGTGTGATGGTGTGACGTGTACTCACACATAAACCCACAAAGTAAAGACAGCTATTTCCTTAGAACTTGAAATAATAATACGAATAATAACAACAATAATACTCTAGAAACTGATTACTAAATAAACCACAAACTATAAGAAAGGCAGTGCCACAAGGATGCCCATCTACTGCAGATGTTGTAGAGATTTCCCCATGGTGGGGGTGAGACTGGAATACCTTTTGCTATCTTTTGATTTATTTACCCATTTCATAAATAAGCATTGAGCCAAGTACCCCCTCATCACCTTTCTGAATCTTAGACCCTATTGTATAGGAAAGAGTCACAATAAAAAGAATACAGAAGGTAAGAGTCACAAAGGAAATACTCTTCTCTGCTGTGCTATGTATCCTGGGCCTCTTGGCAGCACCCACCCAGCCTCAGGTTGCAGAGTGGCCCTTCATCATGTTTCAAAATACCTACCAGCAGCTGGCACGTCTAATCTTGGTTGCCAATGTCACTACATCTGGGATCAACGAAAACCTGAGTAGTTGGGCATGCTTATTTGGGATTTTCTTTGATGGGATCATTTGAGGTGGGAAGACTCACCCCAAACCTGTGCCACACCTTCTGGTGGTATAAATGAACATGGAAGAAGAAAGCTCTTGCTTTTTGCCTGCTTGCCCTCATCCTCACTGGCAAGTTCATCCATCCTGTTGCTGAGGTATTCCTGTGCTGTGTTAAAACCAACTTCCTTGGGATTCCAGCATCAATTGAAGACCAACAGCTCTCTAGGAATCCTCTGGGACGCCAGTGGCAGATTGACTAAGGAGATACCCAGCCTGTGGACTGATAAATGACTGGATTCTTAACCTTTTCCTTGGGTGACAGCCATTGCTGGACTACCCTAACCCCCACCTGTAAGAAACTCTAATAAATCCCCCTTAAATACATATCCATACCCCAGTTCTCTTCCTTTAGAGAACCCTAATACAGCACCTGCTTCTCTTCCAAGAGAATCTGCTCCTCATGGTGTACCCATCTCCATTCTGTCCTTTTTTTCTTTGGAAAGTTCTGGTGGCAATGCCTCCATTCCTCACAACCACACACAGCCTGAGAGGTGGGCAGCAAGTCCTGCTTAATATCCAGGTGCCCAAAAGAGAGTGTCTGCTTCAAGAAGGACTCAACTTGAGTCCCTCTCCCTAATCATTAGGACAGAGCATCTGATGCTAGGGTCCCCTAGGGAAAAGTTTCTCAGTCTAGTGTAACAGAGAGGATGTGGGGCCAGTGCAGCTGAGGCTGCCCGGATGTCTTGCCCAGGGTCACATAGCCTGAGAGTGGCAAAGGAAGAGTTAAAGGCAGCTTTGTTCATTTAAGATTTTCTGTAACTCATTAGAAACAAAAGTTTGCTACAATTTTCCCTGTTATATCATTTGGAAAAATTATTCCTGAGTTATAAAGGTCACTTACACCTTAGCAATACTTCAGCTTAAAAATTCTACTTATGTGTGATTAAATTGTGTAATTTAGAATATGATGCTGCTGCTGTATTAGCAAGATAGACACACTTAGTGATGCTCACTTCTGAACACAAAAGAGCCATTTAATTTAAACAAGATAATTCAAACGTCTTATGTGCCTAAAGCTCATAAAGCACCATTTCATTAAATCATGTTTTCATTTATGTAAGATGATAGTCATAGCTTTCATTGTTATCGAAGTGAGAAGATTGTGGTGCATTGTTATTAAATTATGGCCATATCAGGGGAAAAAAATACTTTTGAGACTGGAATACCTTTTGCTACATTGATTTATTTACCCATTTCATAAATAAGCATTGTGCGTCTGCCACGTCTGGGTGTGACTCTGGACACCTGGGGTACAGCAGCCTTCCTCCATAGGGTAAAGTGGATGGAGGTGGGAGATGTAGAAGGTTGGATAGTGGCCCCTGAAAGGTGTCAGTCTCGAATTGCTAACGCCTGTCAATGTCACATTACATGGAAAGAGGGCTTCCCCAGGTGTGATTAAACAGGGAGGCAGGGCTGGAACAGTGCAGAGCAGTACTGGTGGCTTACTCAATGAGCTCCCTTATTCCAAAAACCACTCTTCTGGGACTATTTAAATTAATATCACCACCATTTCCTCAATGACAGAGGGTAATACATTGGACAAACCTTTTTTTTTTTTTTCCTTTTCTATCATACATGACCAGCAAAGTGGTAAAAACATCACTCACCTCCCTGTAGGATGTGGGGACTTAAGGTAGCAGTGCAAAGTGCTTAGGGCAGGGAATGTCACCCGTGAACATAACTCTTAGCAGCTACACTCATCTTCACCGTCTTCACGATCCCAATCCTTCATTCCCATTTCCATCCTGGCTTATCCCCCCCTCTGTGTAGCTATAAGTTTTCTTATGTCCCGCCCAGTCTGCAGCTGCTCAGACCCAAATAAACACACAAGGGCTTATATTAATTATGAACTGTATGGCCTAATGGCTCAGGCTTCTTGCTAACTAGCTCTTACATCTTAAATTAACCCATTTCTATAAATCTGTACTTTGCCGCATGGCTTGTGGCTTACCGGTACTTTACATCTTACTTCTCATGGCGGCAGCTGGCAGTGTCTCCTCTGCTCTCTTTTCCTCTTTCCTATCTCTCCAGTTAAGAATGTCCCACCTAACCTTATTCTGCCTCACCATTAGCCAAATAGCTTTATTCACCAACCAATCAGAGCAACATATCTTTACAGCATACAGAATGACATCACCCATCACCTCTACCCACCTTTCTATCCCCCTATTCTCTGTGGCAGACCTAGTCTTCCTAAAGAACTGCTTTGATTGGCTCACTGTCCTCAGACACCCCGGTCAGTGCAGGGTGAACCCCACAGGCTGGCTCTTCTCCTCTCCCAACCTTCTCCCTTCCCTACTTATGTCCCACACCATAGTCCTCCAGTGGCTCTCCATTTTCCTGAACACACACACACACACACACACACACACCAACTGCATTTGCCTTTTCGCCTCACTCTTGGAGCTCCCTGGTACACAACTCCCATCCCCAGCACTTCCTTCTGGTGCCTGTTAGTGTGACTTCTCCATCTCTGAATCCCTCCAAAGCATTTCACACTTCCACAGGGCCCTCCCTCTCCCCATCTCTGAATAGAAGCATCTGTCCATCTCTTTATTGGATGGGACAAAACCCTGTTTCTTGCCTATCTTTATAGGAACACCTAGATCAAAATAACTTAATCTGAGGCTGTGCCCCAGAGACAGTTCTCTCCCATGGCCTTAGAAGACAGACAAGGGTATGGGTTGTGGGGAGGTATAGTCTGGGGTGGAAGAGAGGGACAGTTTGAGCTGAGAGGAACAAATGGTAGAGTCAAGATGCAAAACAGGCAAATGGCGAATCTTTTCTCCACAGAAGACCCGGGAGGTCTGACCTAGTGGGTGATGAGCCCCCACCCACAGCTCCCTAGGGGGAGCAATCCAGAGCGGCCAACCTTTACCTGCTCGGCAGCCATGATGTCTGAGCAGAAAACATCACTGTGCCTGCCCAGCGGCTCTCCATTTTAGGATTCCTAAACGAAAGCCTCAAAGCTCCACGGGTCCTGCACAAAGAGGCCTAGGGTGTGGTTGCAGGGGAGGTGACCTGAGGGAGGAAAGTCAAGGGCAGAGCTCACAGGAACACCAATGGGCCTGGGCTCTGGGGAGAAGCAAAAGGCATACCATTTGCTCTAACCCTTCATGTTGGAGAGGATTCTTAAAGGCTCAGTTCCCTAGAGTGGGTGGCTGTCTTTCTCACTGCCAGCAGGTTCTTGGCATATTCATTTTCATAGAAGAAAGGAGTTTACTCCCATGTTTGAAAGAAGTATATCAATGTATACCTCAGCTCCTGTGTCACTTTCTCATCACCTCCCTTAAAGGAGGGGAAACCATGATTCAAGAGAAGCAAAAAATACTGGAATCTTATCCTGTATATTAGTAGGGGAGGGGCTTGGCCTTAGCAGGGAAAATGGCACCTCTTTCAGGCTCAGTGCCTCTTTTATCTATGCTCAGGCACAGAGGGTCCTTGCAGTCTTTGGTCCACACTGGGTTGCCAATCTCACACACACACACACACACACACACACACACACACACACACACATTTCAGGAGGCCATGATGGGCTTTGGTTGTGTGCCTCTAGTGACTAGCCTCATCGAGCTCAGTTCTGGAGAGGTAGTAAGGTATATTCTGTCCCCAAGGACGCCACAAAACTGGAGTCCCCAGTGCTAATCTTGTTGTGCTGTTGGGTCCTTGTTCAGCCTGCAGTAAAATGGATCCTGCTAGACGTTATACTAGAGATTTTAGAACCCTAACCTCCGACCATCCAGGAAAGAGCTCCATGTGTCTACGTATTAGTTTGGGCTATGAAAATAGGTGATGTTTTAGTCAGGGTTCTCTAAAGCAGGGGTCCTCAACCTTCCTGATGTTGCGACCCTTTAAGACAGTTGCTCATGTAGTGGTGACCCCAACCATAAAGTTATTTTTGTCGTTACTTCATAACAGTAAATTTGCTACTGTTATGAATCATAATGTAAATATCTGTGTTTTCCGATGGTCTTAGGCGACCCCTGTAAAAGGGTTGTTCAAGCACAAAAGGGGTCACAACCTACAGGCTGAGAACCACTGCTCTAGAAGAACAAAACCAAGATACATACATAAGTACATACATACATACACACATGCATACATACAAAGTAAGCTTTAAAATAGTAACAACAGGCTAGGCAGTGATGGTACACACCTTTAATCTCAGCACTTAGGAGGCAGGGGCACGAGGATCTTCCAGTTCCAAGTCATTCTGGTCTACATAGTGAGTTCCAGGACAGCCAAGGCTACAGAGAGAAACCCTGTCTCAACTCTGCTCCCCGCTCAAAAAAAAAGTAACAACAGCAGACTCACACCTGAGACGCTGAGAGCTTGGTCCTTGAGGCTGGATGTCTCAATGGTCACCGTTGGTCCGCAATAGCTGCCTCTCACTGCAGGTGCCAGGGGCAACTAGTCCACAAGGCCAGTGACTCAGTAGTCCCAATGTGGTGCCTGAAGTCCAGAAGGCTCCTGGAGAGCCGCTGGTCCCTGTTCCATGATGAAAGCTTGGAAGCCCTGGTTCTGCTACCACAAGGTCCAGACCACAACCAGGTGGGTCACCCCACATCAGTCAAGGCAAACAGGACAGTGCTTCAACCGAGACTCCCTACTCAGGTGATCCTAATAGGTAGGGGTCTAAAGCAAGGGGAGTCAAGGAGGAATTAGCTGGCCCTGCCTATGGGGTGGGTGACTTCTGAGCTCACATGTGGAATCAACACACAGGAGAGATAGATTCATGACCAAGAGATGCCAGAAAAAAAAAAAATCCAGAGGCTTCATCTCTAGATTGCACTTCAGGACTGACAGAGATCACCTTAAAGAACAAGGATGCAGGCTCCCTGCCACACCTATCCATGGCTCTCACACACACACACCCCCCCCTGCCAAGTTGCTAACTCTTCACAATGTGGAATTGCATGGTACTTATCTCTACACTAACTGTTAAGCTCTGAGCCTGGCCGAGTCCACTCAGATTGATTGGCCTAGACGGAAGCTGGATGAAACAGGACATGCTTGTGTGGATCTCCATCCAGGGAGGTTGAAAGGGCCTGATGAGGTTAAAAAGACACCCCATCCCCCAGCATCACTGGTCATCTCATTTGAATGTGAAGTGAATGACTCCTACCAAACAGCCGAAGAAAACAAGGATTTTTATATACAGAGAATAAAAGGTTGTAAAATGTGAGTCAAAATTACTAAAGAAATTGGAGGCCTCTCTGATTTCAGGTTTTGTTATCCTCTAGGCATTAACTTACATTCCTCCCTTTAACTGCAATATTCATACTTCACCTTCCTACACCTCTGCTGGTCTGGGTTCATAGGTGAATAAAGGCATGACATGAGCGTGTGCACACACATTCATTCATTCATTCATTCTCTCTCTCTCTCTCTCTCTCACGCGCGCACACACACACACACACAGCACTTGTTCCTCTCAGCAGCACATATTCTAAATGACTATTCAGAAGGAAATCCTCGAAGAAATACCCAGTGAGATTATCATCACGAATCTTTCACAGGGCACAGGGACCCTCTTGTCATGGCCTCTTCTAGGGGACAACAACGATCCAGCAGCTTTCTAGTGACTAAGAGCAGGTAAGTAAAATTGATGACCTGAGATTCTGCCATAGGGCATTTGTTTCAGTCAATTATTGAAGTTAGTGCTGGTTTTGAAATACTGTTTGCTTTAAATCTCAAATAATGTAAATCTCTCCGGCAGGAAGAGTCCCTTAGCAGCCATTCCGGCACCAGTGGAAAAGCTAGAGAAGACGCTGAGCAGCTACAGAGCTTTGGAGACCAGGGCTCATCATCTGGCTGGTGAAACAACCGTCTCTAACATGCAGTGGGAAGATGAAAACTTCTGCTTGGCTTCCCTGCACAGTGTAGCAAGAAGTCAGCAGCTCATCAAATTATGGCATAATAGGTCATTTACACAAATCATAACATGAGCTTATAGGATGCTGCTTTGCTATGAATAAAATAAATGCACCAATATAGGGAGGAATTTCTCCCTTGTTAATTCTTATATTTTGTTTGTATTTAATACGCCATTAAGATCTGAAGCCCTAAAATTTGTGCGCTCAACCAAAATTTACTGGCATGCTCTGTGTCCTGTGCGAGGCAGTAGGCTCAGGGGACTCCTCAAAACTTGAAGTCTATTGAGTGAGATCAGATATGCTCACCAGGAAATGCAATCACAATCCTGTTGGAGGGGCCATCAGAGGATACGTTAGTGTCCTAGGATAGCTATACCACTAACTGCGTGGCTTCAGACAACAAGTCTATTCTGTTCACACGGGCCAGAGCTCTGAAATCATAATGTTGGCAGACCATGCTCCCTCGGAAGTCTCAAGGGAAGATTCCTCCCTGTTTCATCCAACTCTGTTTGCTGTTAGCAATCCTTGGCTTCCTTTGGGTCCTACCCTCACCATCCTCAGGCATTTATTTCCTCAGTGTGTCTCCATACACCCATGGCCCTCCTGCATGGCACTAGTCATACTGGAGGAAGGACCTACCTGACTAGCATATGATCTTATTATAACTTATGTAAGTTATAATAACCACTGTAGTAGAATACTATTTTAAGGTGTGTTACTTTTGTTTATGTTGCATTTGTTTAACTCTGTGAAGCTGTGTTACTGTGCCTGTCTAAAATACCTGATGATCTAATAAAGAACTCAACTGCCAATAGCAAGACAGAAGAAAGGATGGGCGGGGCTGGCAGAGAGAATACATAGAGGAGAAACCTGGGAGAAGAGAAGAGATGGAGGAATGAAAAGACATCTAGGAGCCAGCCACCCAGCGAGCCATGGAGTAAGAGTAAGATTTACAGAAGTAAGAGAACGGGAAAAGCCCAGAGACAAAAGGTAGATGGGATAATTTAAGTAAGGAAAGCTGGCTAGAAATAAGCCAAGCTAAGGATGTGCATTCATAAGTAACAATAGCCGGACGGTGGTAGCACACACCTTTAATCCCAGCACTCAGGAGGCAGAGGCAGGTGGATCTCTGAGTTCAAGGCTAGCCTGGTCTACAGAGCAAGTTCTAAGACAGGCTCCAAAGCTACACAAAGAAACTCTTGTCTCCAGAAAAAAAAAAAAAAATAACCAACTCATAAATAATAAGCCTCTGTGTGTGAATTTATTTGGGAGCTGGGTGGCACCCCCCCAAAAAAAAAAAACAGTAAAATACCAAAACAACAAGCACCAATTAGGGTGCCAATTGTTGTCCTTTTTTAAATTGTTTGTTTTTTAATTCACAGCCGTCCAAATCAGCAACTGCAACTTTGCCACTACCAGCAGCGGTTAGGCCCCAAGGGCCACAGCTGGAGGGAATTCCACAGCTGGAGGGAATTCCACAGCTGGAGGGAATTCTACAGCTGGAGGGAATTCTGCTTCCTCAGGCTCCAACTCTTGCAAAGCTGTGAAGGGAACTTAACTAAACCTCTGTTCCACTAAAGAACTCGAGATTCAAAGGTTAGGGTGGAATTCTGCTTTTCAGAGAGGCTGAATAGCAAGTAGCTCACCTCCTCTCCGTGCTCACATCCAAAAAAGCCCTCACGCGTCTCCTTGCCCTCCTTATCAACCCTTTCTCACCTGTCTCCTCCCTACCACTTCCTGTCAGCTAGTTGCGGACTCAGCCTCCTGACCTCAGGTGAATTTTATTTAAAAAACACATCTTTGCATCATTAAACAAATGTTCCAGAGCATAAACAAAAGTAACACACCTTAAAATAATTTACTACAAACCCCCCATCCAACTGAAGTCACACGTGAGGTGTCAGGGGTGAATCTTCAATCTGTCTTTTGGTACAAAATCAAAGTGTCCTTAGATGTGATGCTGAGGGATGGATAAGATATCTACGGGGTCAGCCACATCCTACCTCTGTTAAGGAAGGAAGGATCTAGCAAAATCATTCACCTCTGACTCATGACCACTGCAATGCACAACCCCACAAATGTCTGACTGCCTCAGAGAGCTCATTCTGTTTGTTCCTCCTGCAGGAGTTTCGGGACAGAAGTTCCCTTTCTGATCATAAACTTAAATAGCCAGACTTTAGGCGGGTGCTAAGGAGGGATTCAATCTTGCTGACACTGGAAAGTGAAGCCAGCTATTCCTTTCTCTAGAATGAAAGAGAAGATGGCTCTGACCACCACCTGGGGGTGGGGTGGGGGTCAGGGAAGGAGTCTTAGCCCCACCCACAACTACTGAACCAAAGTACCCACTTTTAGTAAGCCCCCACCCCTTACTGTGAGACGTGTGCTCATTAGCATCTGAGACGGTCTTCTCTCCCAGTAGTGATCAGAAAGATACTGGCGTCTGGTTGCAATGCGAGTACCCTTGCTGATGTCATTGACATTAGCAGAGAAGCACAAGGCTAGACACCACTTCCTACATCCCATATGTTGCTTGTGAGCTTTGGGATCCAAAATAGTTTTTAACCTTCTTGGTTATTCTTCAAGTGGCATTTTCTCAAAATGTATCTGATGAGTTATACACACATAATTTTAAAAGTTAATTTCTAAGGGTTCTGCAGTCATCCTCTCTCATCTGTTTTCAGTAAAGCATATGGCTGAAACAGATCGAGCCCCGAGCAGGAATGATCTCAGCTGGCTTTTGAATCCACTCTCCAGCAAGGCAATCAGAAGCCATGTGGTCGGTTGCCTCCCAGGCACAGGCCTCTGCATGAGGCAGGTTGTAAGAATTTTCAGGAAACAGTGTGACCTGAAGGCACTGAAAGCTGAAGACCACAGGGATTTGTTTGTTTGAGACAAGGTCTCAGTATGTAGACCACGTTGGCCTCACAGAGATCTGCCTGCCTTTTCCTCCCAAGTGCTGGGATTAAAGGTATGTGCTACCATGCATCTACCCCAATTCAATTTACCATGTAAGGTGAAAGTCTTGAGGACAAGTCTGTTCAGCATTCTCAGAGAAGAGATTGAATTCTATAGACTGTACCTTGTAGTTGTTTTTTTCACTCTTTGGGGGCCTGCCACTCAGCTTCCAAATAAATACACGGAGACTTATTTTTACTTGTGAATATCCAGCTTTAGCTTGGTTTGTTTCTAGCCAGCTTTTCTAACTTAAATTATCCCATTTCTTTTTAACTACTTTTTGCCTCTGGGTTTTTTACCTTTCTTTATTTTATATATCTTTCTTTCCTTCTTACTCTGTGGCTGGCCCCTGGCATCCTTCGCTCCTTCTTTTCTCACTCCTTGCTCTCTTTCCTAGATTCTCCTCCTATTTATTCTCTCTGCCTGGCAACCCCACCTATTTCTCTCTCCTGCCTACCTATTGGCCATTCAGCTCTTTATTAGACTAATCAAGTGTTTTAGGCAGACAAAGTAACACAGCTTTACAGAGTTAAACAAATGCAACATCTTTGCATCATTAAATAAATATTCCACAGCATAAACGAATGTAACACATCTTAAACTAGTATTTCACAACAGTACCTAGTTTAAAATGAAACCTTGGAAAGAAGATGGAACATTCTCCAAAATCCAAAATGTAAACAAAATATAAATCTGATTTAATTTTTAGAGTATTTTCCTGTTCAGTTACTGTCCACAAAGCTTTCAAGACAAGAATTCAACACACTACTCTATTTCCTCAGAGTGTATTTCAGCACTTTATTTTTAAATTCCAAACTTTTTCAGGGCCTCTTCTCTAGCAAAGTACAGTGCTCCATCAACCTATTAGCCGCCAAGCTTCAAAACCTTTTGAGGGAGGTGAAACAAAACACACCCCCAAACCTCCCACAAGGCACCACCACTCCAGAACAAGTGCTTATCCTCAAAATGGCTTCCAACAAAATGTATGCTCAGACATCTGAATTGCAAGTCCAGCCCAAGAAACCTCCTATACATTTGCATGAAATACTCTTTCCAACAAGTTTCTCCTGGGTGAGGAATTTTAAATACATGTTTTGCTTTGTTTTGTTTTGGCCAGAGACGGCAGAAAAATGGCCGCAGTTGGTCAAGAGTTATATTTCTCAGAGCCAGGAGATTCCAATTGCTTTCTCACTCCACGGGACCAATAAACAGCCAGGCTGATAAACATAAAACTGCCTTGGCCTTACCAGTGTGTACACACACACACACACACACACACACACACACACACACACACACACACACACAATTTCTTTGCTCCCCTCAAGGTAGAGCCTTTCCAAACCCTGACATTACTGAAATATGTACAGCCTCAGAAGCAATATAGAGATGAACATGAGAGAAAGAAGAACTCAGCTCAGGATGTGCCCTCGAGACAGTTGTTCCTACAGTGAGGCTTTGTTCTTGTGCAAGCGAAACACAGACCAAATTCAACTCTGTCAGCAAGGACACTGGCATAGGCCCCCCAGATGGGACTGGTAAGAAAAACGACCTGTGTGAGAAGAATTGACATGGCAGGGCAGTCACTGTTAGTCATAAACCCCCTCGAAGGGCCCAAGAGCTGCAGAACACAAAGATCGAAAAGGTTTAAATGCTATCATCTCCATTTATAGACTTCATAGGACTCCATCTAGGCCTCACAGCTATGCCTGCCCTGCACATCGGCCGTCAGCTTTAGCACATGTTCACCATGATGGGGCACAGGGTTCGGTGACCCAGGATCCCAAGTTTCCTCCTGGAAGTAGGGTCCTGGGAAATTTGCCTGTCTACTTCCAGGAAGGGGGTTCATGGGAACAGATGCTCTTCTCTTAGGTTAACTTTCCTAAGAAGCTTGGCTGAGAGGGTAAAATGAGACCATTCTGTCGTCTCTCAAACACTTTTTTTTTCCTTCTCTTTAGACTCCACAGGAAAAGAGAATTAAGAATAGTAAAGTTGAATACCCCTAATCTGAAATCCGAACTGCATCCAAATCTGAGGTTTTCAGGACTCATGCTATCTTAATGTGTATATGCAAATATGTCACATCATTTTTCAACTGGGAAGCCCTTCTTACCCCCAGGCATTTTGGATAAGGGGCACCCAAGCTGCTTCCAACAGTGGGTCCCTGCTGAGTTTGCTGTGTGCTGAGGGTTGTTAGGGACATTGGAGAGGAAAACACTTGGTAGAAAGTGTTTGGCTTTGGCTCTGTTCTTCAGAACCTTGTGAGCTAAGGAGGACACAGAAAAGTGAATGTCTTTATCACACAGTGGGGAAGTTCTAGTGCTGGGTGGCGGGGGTGGGGGTGGGGGGGTATTGTGGGGGGAGGGAAACCATCTGCAAGGAGGGAGGTAGTTCCCAGAACTGCCTCCTCAGAGTGAGTCTGTCCCTCATGAATTCTAAGGGACAAGTTAGTGTAACAAACCCAGTAGTCATTGCAATTGTACTGGGTCCCATAAGCAGACGAGAGTGTCCTGGGTTCGAAACCAGGCCCTGCCTAGGCACATCACTTAGCCTGAGTGGACTTCTTTCTGAATCTGTATCATAGTAATATCTGTCTTGCAGAGTCACTGTAAGGGGGAAAAACACCATAAAACATACACAGTGCTCACAATAACGCCACACAGTGATCACAGTAAGGCCACTTCCAATAAAGTGACCTCTATTGGTTTGTAGACTGAGTGTTAGATTCCAAGCTAGTTATGACGGCCCACATTTAAAAGGAATCCCCAGAAGGGAAAGATTGGTTTGACGCTGCTCGCCACCTTCCCAAGTTGGCATTCAAAAAGACAATGCCATCCAGCTGCCCAGGGCGTGACATTAGCAAAAGGAGAAATCTTGCTGGCTTCCTTTAGTGGTCTCAGTCTTTGAAGGGAACTTAAGGAGTCCCCCACTCTATGATGGGAAGAGAAAAGCCATTGCTCCTCCTTGCTCCCTCTGCTCCAACTGCACTGGACTGCAAACACATGCACCGAGCAGGCCGCCTCCTCACGGCCAGGCCATGGCTGTTCCTCCTGCCCTTGGCTGCTTAGGTCCTTGCTGAACCCTGAGGTCTTCCCTGACTATTTTCTCTAGGCAAGCCGTGAGTCCCGGTCCTTAAAACACAATAGGTGCTTCGTGAACTTGGTGACTGAATGCAAAACGCACGTTTGAAAAGCACACGTACCTTTGGATGGAGTAACAAGTACCGGGGTGCACCGCGGCCACCCTTGGCCTTTTCTCCTTCGCTGTTTCTCCAGCAGAGGTGGGATCCTCGTGGTGACTCCATATTCCCCTCTCTGCACCCCCAGGGCTCTATTGCCCTGTGAAACACAGCCCAAGTTCCTTCCAGGGCTGTCGGGAGTGCAGCCTCTGACTGCTGCACAGGGAAGCTAACTGGCTCCCTAGGGCATGGAGCCCAGAAGTTGGTTTATTAGCACCAGCTGCAACCAACCAATCACACCACAGACTTCACACACACACACATCGCTGGCTGGCTGGGCCAGGTGCATGAATAAACCAGCGCACCTGTAAATAATGAAATATTCGCACGGAGCAGAGGGTTTAGCAAGACCGTGAGGAGGAAACTGAGTACAGAGGGTGAACACTGGTTCACTGTCCTCTGGGCCAGGGAGAGCAGTGTGTTCAGGTGTTTTAGGTAGGCATGCGCTCTCTCCCCCTCTGACTACCTGGACACTGTGTGACTTGGAATACAAATTATTTAAATAAATCTCCTCGGTCTCGAGGGAGAATGAGTGCAAGCATCTTAGATGTTTGCCCGCTTCGTGTCTACTAGTTTGAGTTTTTCCAATTAAGAAAGAAGGCCCATAGGAGTGTAATGGCTCTCACCTGTAATCCTAACAGTTTAGAGGATGAGACAGGGAGATTGTGAATTCAAGGTCATTCAAGGCAAAAGAGGGAGACCCTGTCCCAAAATAAGAACAGGGCTGGAGAGATGGCTCAGCCGTTAAAGGCTAGGCTCACAACCAAAATAAGAACAACAAAAAAGATTCCCCACTTCTGAAGAGCAACTGAGGGCTGCGGATGCTTGTCTGCCATGCACAAAGCCCTGGATTCAGTCCTCGGCATAGCATAAACTGGGAGTCACCGCTGAGTCTGTGATCCTGGCACCCAGGAGGTAGAGGACGGAGGATCCGGAGTTCAGATTCACCTTCTTAACACAGCCAATTTGAGGCCAGCCTCGGCTACAGGAGATCCTGTTTCTTTCTCAGAAAAGATTTTTAAAAATCCAAATTCAGGATGGGAATGGTGGTGCACACCTGTAATCCCAGTACATGGGAAGCAGAGGCAGGAGGATCAAAAGTTCAAGGTCATCCTCAGCTACACAGTCAGCCCGGGAAACACAAGTTGAGACCATCTCAGGGGAAAAAGTGTGGGAGAGCATTAAGCAATCCTTCAAACCTTAGCTTAAGGAAACTTGAAGCTTCCACCACTGGCTCTGAAATCAGGGATCATTTAGCAACAGAGAGGAATGGACAAGCTTCTAAGAGAAGAAAGCTCATGCTTTTCACTGAATATTCCTATCCAAAGAAGCTGTTTCAAGCCAGCAGCCTTTAGAGAAGAGCCCCAGGGGGTGACTGACCTGGGTAGTTTTCTCTGCTCATCCTCCACACGAAGCCCCGGGCAAGAATTATAGTGCAGCTGTGTACCGGGAATCTAAAATCCAGGGCGAAGTGGTGTGAGGAAGGAGTAAGAAGGGAGAGCTTTAAAAAAATAACCCCTGGGGCCAGTGAGCTGGGCAAAGTGAGTGCCGCACACGTTTGTTGAACGGAGCCTGAACTCTGGAGCCCGTGTACAGGTGGAAGGAGAGGATGGATTCCACAAAGTAGTTCTTTGAGGGTCACATGTCACCGGTACACTATTCACGCACCTTCCCAAGAGCACACACACACACACACACACACACACACACACACACCACACACACATTTTTAAATTAACAAAAATTACAAAATAAACCCTGGTACAGCATGGCTACCCTGTACACAGCTTGTTGGTCAGGAATGTTCACAGCCTGCCCCTGGGTGTGTGCCCTCAGTTTGTAAGAGTCAGCAGTGCAGGCCTGCTGGGGGAGGGGGGCAGGATGAGGACACACAGGACCACACCTCAGTTCTCTATCACCTACTACCTGTGCGCCACGCTCATTTCCAGGCACAGCCTCCTCCTGTATGTCTTCAGTCATTCCTCAGTCATTCCTCAGGCAGGCAAGTTCACTACTGGGCCTGGAGTGGAAGAGCGATTTGGACTGATTGTGTTCGGCGATGGGCTTATGGGTCCCATACTCAGGGCCATGGCTTAGATTGGGGGGTAGCTCCAAAGCTTGGCAAAGCCAGTGATGCTGGTGGTAGGTAGGACAGGTGTGAGGGGTAGGCAGAGAAGGGAGCCCGTGGAGCCTTTCTTAAGGTTTGGGTTCAGTACAGTGAGGAGCCTCACGGGGTTCTCCCAACTCCCAAACTTAATACAAAATTGGTTCACAAAAACATGTTTTGAAAACCACTGGCCATGCTTTCTTGGTTAGTGTGTTTGCTTAAATCCAAACCAGGTCAGGGATTTATCTGATAGAGTTGGACATACCACACCTCACACACACACACACACACACACACACCCCACACACACACCCCACCCCCACCCCCACCCCCGCACTCACCCCAAAGTCCCACAGAATTGATCTTTTTTCTTTGTTTACTGGGGATAGATAGTACCACATGCGTGCATGCGTGCATGAGAGCGCGCACGCGCGCGTGTGTGTGTGTGTGTGTGTGTGTGTGTGTGTGTGTGTGTGTCCTGTTCCTGGATTGTGCTTGCTCTGTCCAACTAACACCTCTTTCATTTCTACCCAGCCTCCTTCCTTTACAGAGGACTGAAGTTCTTAGTGTTTATGCCTTAGAACTTCAGATGGTGACCTTGACTGATACAGAAGCCTCAGAAAAGATTGCTCTGTGTTCCAAGGCAGCAGGTGCAGTGAAATTGGCTCCAATGAGAAATGAATCTGACATGGGAAAGAGAGCAGGAACACGGCTGGGCTGGCAGTGGCCCAGCCACTTCTACAGGCCAGATTTCCTCAGCCCTGTCTCCATCCTGCATCCTGGGGCCAGTGCTACACGTTTTACTTGATCACACTGGTTGGAATTGGATGCCTTCAGATGATACCAGCCTTGGAAGCCAGAGCCACAGAGCAAGGCACAGTTGATGGAGCCAGGGAGGTACTTCAGCGAGCAACGTTTCCTACCACTGATGTCTACAGCTCCTTCCACCAAGCGTTGGATGTATGGCAGAGGAGGTGGTTTGAGGTCCATTTAGCAATTTCTTTAAAGGGGGATAGAATATGCATAAAAGATATGCATATGGAAAATATGCATGTTACCATAGATGATTCGGTCCTGTGTACCTGAGGGCACTGATAAGGGGTGTGCGTGTGTGTGTGTGTGTGTGTGTGTGTGTGTGTGTGTGTGTGTCTGTGTCTTTGTCTGTGTCTGTGTGTGTTAGGAGTTGTAAGGGGAAAAAAATGAGGCCAGAATAATATCTGAGAAACATTTCTCGGTGATTCCCCGGCCCCCCACTAACACACCACAGCACAAAGCCCATCCATGCGGCAGGCTATAGCCAAGGCAGCAGATAAACAAAAATCTCTTTGCCATTGCCCTGTGCCCAGAGAAGACACGGCCTCTTCCTGCCCTCTAATTGTTCTGCCTACAAGATCCATTGCAATGCCTTTTCTTTCTTCCGGAGGAATTCAAAATTAATTTGGCTTCCCAGCATCTTGTCCTATTTTTATGTAACTGCTAACTGTTCATTCAAAAATAAAAATGAAAGGATCATGGAAGATGCATGCAGCTGCCTTTTATACTTACGGATGAAAAACTGGTTATGAAGGAGGTTAATGTTGTTATTCCAGGGAGATAACCCTGGTTGCTATGGTGAGGAATCTTCTGTCAATCATCCCAATGAAGTTGGCTCCTTTTACAAGAATGGCCTCTATTAGAGCCACAGTTGAAATCTATTTGCCACTGAGCTTTGACTCAAATGTTTAACTTAGTGGACAGGTCTGTGTTTTATCAATTGGAATACTGTAGACTTCAAATGTGGTGCCTAAGAAATGCTGCTGGGCTTTCCAAACACACTCAGAAGGGGCCAGTTTAACAACTCAGTCTGGGATAGCATTTAATGTCTGAGTAAGTACGGAAGGACTTTTGGAAATGAGAACTAGCCATAACCTGGAAAGGAACAGCCACAAGGAATTCAACAAAACAGAAGGTGTGATTCATTGTTGAATGGGACTTCCTTTGATGGATTAGTTGATTGACTGATTTTAAAAATGGAATGGTTTTGATCTGTGGCGTTCACAGCTTAATGATCTGCCTTTCTGGCTGAAATTTATTAAGGCAATAATCCACAAGAAATTGGCTGTTTTCAGCTCTTTATGACTTGTTATTTAACATTTAACAGAATGGCTATTTATTTTGGAAACAGCCAATTCTGAGAGGTTTATTGTCATTGTAAACCGTAATCAACCGCTTGTATCATCACCAGTTCTGCAACAGATAAAACGGGCAGCTGCAGTGGGGAAACTGTGGAGTAGCTGCTGCATTTGCGTTCTGGATTGCACAGGGGATGACTCCACCTTGGAGCGCGAGCCCTGTCTGCAGTCACAGCCGCTGTGGACTTGCCTTCCCTGAGAAATATCTGCAGTTGCCGTTCGAATGGGTTCCAAATACGATAACACTCCTAACAGCCTCTGCATTTTCCCTCCAGTTACTTACACGGGGGAAAAAGGAGATAAAGCCTGGATGGACGGAACAATGTTGTAGATTGCATTTTGTTTGTCCCAGTGCCATAGCGGGAATTAAGCTTCCTTGCTTTGTGGAAACCCACGTTTGAGTAATACATTCCAGAGAACTCTCGGCTCCTTTTGTCGCACGGTCTCTGCTTTGGCACTTTCGGGGCTGCGAGATTCACAGCTGGGACTGAGTCTTGGAACGTGATTAGATCTCAGAGCTGCTCCTCAGCTGGGACCTGGAGCCCAGGTGATTTATAAAGGACACCATGTGTCTCAGAGCCGCACAGATACTCTTGGACACCTTTGATCTGAGATGTTACTGATTTCTGATGGGAATTGGAATCCCAGCGCTGACAAGGGCACCAAGGGGGTTGGTGGATTCAGAGAAGGGGTACCCTGCATCTGGGGCATTGCAACTCCCCATGAAAGAGAACAGGTCTTCGAATCTTTCTGAGCCTTGTTCACATGTCAAAGATGCAGACAACAATCTCACAGTCTCTCCTAATATATAAAGATTATGCTGAGGAGTAAGAGGGAGTATTGAAAGGCCAACTGTGAAAGGGTAAAGTACAGCCCTTCAGTTATACGTATCTGAGTTATTCAGCATATCTATGGGTAGAATGACTCCATCCAACACCTACAAAGATTTTGCTCCTACATTTGATATTTGACGTTTGTAAGAACTGAGACATGACTTCCTCTACCAGAAGCGTTCCGGGCATGTCTCCTTAGTAGAGTCCCTACATACATCATTTTCTCTCTGTAGAGAAAATTGTGTGAGCCCATCTGTGCAGCGGGGTGGGTGGTGGAGAACTTAGGCTTGGGGCAGAAGGACCTATCTTTGACACAAAGGCTTGGTAGCTCCATTAAGGGTATGGTGATCCTGGGGTACGTGTTATTATATTTTACTTTTTTTAAATAAAAACCTCAATGTATTTCCGAGTTACCTTAATTAATAAACACACACACACACACACACACACACACACACACACACACTCACGCATGCACGCACGCACAAGCTCAGGTCTTCATGTGTGCATAGCAAAGCTCTGTACTGACAGTCCCCTCCCCAGCCTCACTGTGCAAACAGGGTTTTAAATTCTGGGCTCAGAAGATTGAAGGAACAAAACAAACGAGAGACCGATGAGGTATAAGAAGAGAGCAGAACAGAAAAAGATGCACCGCGAAAGAAAAAAGAAAGAAATAGATGGGAGATGGGGATGGGGAGAGCCGATAGGAAGCATCCAGCAGATGTATCCAGTATGAAGAAACAGGAAGACTGCAGACAGGAAGGAGGGGAGAGGTGGGCAGGAGGGAGGGAAGGAGAGCGAGAGTGAGAGCCCCCCACACACACAGCAAGAGAGAAAGCCAGAGCAGACAGTGACTATAAGTCCCCTGTCCTCCTGGGAAGCTGACCAAGGCCCTCATTAGCAGCTGAGGACTTAAATATACCAGGAGTGGAAACCTCAAAAGGGGAACCAGAGAGAGCCCTGTTTTCTGAAGATTTGGCTTAAAGGGTAAGCTCATTTGCAACATGACAGACCTGGAATTGGGGTGGGGGGGGGACGTCTTCCAGATCTCCACAGTCTCATAAACCAAGTGTGAAAAAGTGTTCCCGTGCTGGGTGCTGACAGGAGATGCTTGGCCTGGCTGCCCTGTAGGGAGAGAATGTAGGTCTCAGAATTCTGTCCCTGGGAATCTTCCCCCACTCACCTGTGGTGAGGGGCAGGCACAGCATGGCAGGGATGTTAAGAGTCCTGTGTTTTGTCGCCCACAGATTTCTAGTGCAGTAATAATGGCTATTTTATACTTAGCATTTGTCCTTTGTCAAAGATCATGCTAATTGTCTTTGTTTACCATCTCCTTTATTCCTCTTGACTGTCTAGCTATTCTGATACGTGTGACAGTATTTTTGGAATTTTCAAAGTAAAAATACACATAATTCCATATAGCCTCACATGGAACCTACTTTTGCACAATTCTATTTAGGATTGCATCTTCTGTATTTTTATTGATACATTTTGTCCTCATTTGTTACCGTTCTATCTGGTGGAGTGAACCTGAGAGAGTGGGGTCTAAAAAGGCCGACTAAAGTTTCATGCAACAGCCAACTTTATTCATTGCATCAGACAATTTATATTCTGAAGGCATTCTGAGGATTAAACAAGGTCATGTGAGCAAAGCTCCCTTAGAGTACAAGTTGTATACAGTCACAAGTGCAAGGTCACATGAGTTTAGGCTTATACCGTCTAGAGGTCAAGGTCACATTAGCTCTGTATACAATCATGAGAACAGCTTGCACTTGGAAACATCACTGAATACTAGTGGATGATGGGTAATCTAAAGGAAACTCACTCCTACTTACCACACCTGGGAAAGGGCATGAAAGCACATTCCAAGAACATCTCATGCTATGAAGGAACGAACAGAGGTTACAAGACTCTTGTCTTGTTTACTTGGAGTTTTCTCACAAGCTCTCAGAAATCTCCTCACATAGCTTCATTCATGGACCCTGTTCCAACATGCATTAACATAATTAGTACAGCAGTTCCTTCCTTTGAGCCTGAAGAAAGACATTTGTCATAGAAATTGTTTGATCATCCTACATCAGACCCTTTGAGTCTATGTTCGACCCATGCTGCCCCAGTGAATATGAGCTGAGGACTTTGATGCGGCCAGCAGGGTCCATGTTTCCCTCCCTGCAAAGCCCCTGCGCAGGCTGAATCTCAGGGAGACGGGGTGTGATGTACGCCAGATTGGTAAGTTGTCAGCTGTTGTCTTCGGTTGTTGCAATCTGACTCCAGGGGCAAGAAGGCTCTCCCTCCTCTCAAATTCAAGCATCTTTATCTCAAGTGTCCTTCAAAACTCTCTGTCTTAGATCAGGCTGGTACCCAAACTCTGACAGAGAGAGAACAGCAAACAGCTAAAAAGAAAAAAACAAACAAACAAACAAACAAAAAAAAACCATTGTGCCCCTGAGAACACACAAGGTAAACCATTGCCAACAGAGGCTACTGTCTGTGGTGTAAAAACGCCTGTGGAGACGCCCTGTCCAGGAACCTCTCACTCAGGAGCTCCAGCATGACTGCTTTCAGAAGGAATTTCCCAGTCACTTCACGTCGCTTTCTTTGCTGTCTCAACTGGGCTGCTCCAGCCATTTCTGCTGCATGTTGTAAGAGCCCCATTTGGTGTGTTTGCTATCTACCTGCTATCTATCTATCTATCTATCTATCTATCTATCTATCTATCTATATCTGATATTTACTATTTGTGCTTTTCCTGTTCTGTACTATATACTCAATAAGCTCACTCATTTGAAATCAAAAGCATGGATATTGTAAATCATTCTTCATGCAGACCCCAGGGGATGTAAATAACACTTCCCCAGTAGTACAATGCTTTGAATGTTCCCCTACTCAAAACTCGTCTTTCCTCCAACCTATATGTTGATAGTATTTAAAGGTGGACCCTTTGAGAGATCAGGTAAGACCTTCAGACATAAACAGAGGAAGAGGGAGCCCTGGGCTGTCGTGTGCTTTTTCTGCCTTAGCACGTGTTGTCTTTTGTCATCTTAGGACACAACAAGAAGGCCTTGACCAGGCGCTAATCAGAAGTGGTGCCATGCTCTTGAACTGTGATGCAGATAAAAGCCCACTCTTTATTAATGACTCAGGCTTGGGCGTTTTGTTCTAGCATCAGAAAATGGGCTAAGATGACCACACACTGGGACAGCGTCTGCATTAGCCCAGGCTGCAGAGCCTGATCTAGGCCCAGAACTGATGACCATAATGGTGTGGACTCTAATCAAGGTTCCTTTACTTGTGTTCTCCTGAAGTATCCAGCCAGACATGACAGGAAGGACATAAGATGAGGCTGCTGAGGAAGAAATGGGGCTCTCCCATCTGTCCCTACAGACAACAAATGTAGAAGAATTTCTAAACGGTTTTATTAAATAAAAAACATGGAGCTAGAAATTTGGGTTAAAGCCTGAGAGAGATCAGGGAAATATGGAAAGCCACCAGCTAACCTCACCTCACCAACTCTGCAGCTTCCAAAGAGCGTGACTTCCTGTCTACCCAGGCTTACATGCCTTGTTTTTCTGCCCTCTCATTGGCGCTTAGCCCAGCTCCCTCACTTCCCCTTCCTACACAGCTCTGTCACTGTCTGTCTGTCTGTACAGACCTTCAGGTTTCTATGGTTGGTACTGGGATTAAAGGCGTGTGTCACCATGCTTGGCTCTGTTCCCTAGTGTGGCCTTGAACACACAGAGATCTTGCCTGCTAAGGAATTAAGGACATGTACTGCCTGACTTCTTGTTTACTTAAAATGGCTGGCATTCCCCCCCCCCATCTCAAGGCAAGCTTTATTTATTAATACATAAATAAATATCACCACATTTCAGCACAAATAAAATATCACCATAACCAAATGTGACACAATCCTGACAGCTCATGTGGACTTGAGGTCCACGAAGATGAAGGAGGCAGGATCACTGTCTCTGCTTCTGTGTTCCCACCTCTGTCAGCTACCAGAAATGATGGCTAGAACCTCACAAGGCAGGAAAGATGGCTAGAACCCCACAAGGCAGGAAAGATGACTAGAACCCCACAAGGCAGGAAAGATGACTAGAACCCCACAAGGCAGGAATGATGGCTAGAACCCCACAAGGCAGGAATGATGGCTAGAACCTCCCAAGGCAGGAATGATGGCTAGAACCCCACAAGGCAGGAAAGATGGCTAGAACCCCACAAGGCAGGAAAGATGGCTAGAACCCCACAAGGCAGGAAAGATGGCTAGAACCCCACAATGCAGGAATGATGACTAGAACCCCACAAGGCAGGAAAGATGACTAGAACCCCACAAGGCAGTAAGCAGGCCAGTGTTGTCCAGTGGATCTTCCTGCAATAACCCAAATGTTCACTACTGTGGTCACAAAGTTGTAGTTGTTACGTAGTGTCACTGAGTGCTCAATGTATGGCTAGTATGCCTAGAGAATTAATTTTAGTTATATTTAATGTTGACTGATTTAAATTAAACAGCCACCTGGGATTCCTGCTGCCACGTTGGACACCGTCATCCCAGGCTCGGAGATTCCAGGCCTGCCAGTTCTGAGGCGTCTCTATCTGGGATTGTGCTTTAGAGCCTGTGAGTTTTGGTCTCTGCATCTTCGGGACTATGTGGGCAGGCTTGGCTTGTGTCCTCTATCTGTACACATCCTTGGTTTTCCCAGCAGTTTGACTTCCTACATTCTCCCTGTAGGTGGACAGGAGGTAAAGAGACAGAGCTGAATTCACCAGGCAGTCTCGTGTGGGCCACCAGAGCCCACTCAGGCTGGCCGGTCTAAGCACAAACTTGTCAGAAGGATATTTAGAAGTGCACAGAAACCCTAGGAGGGCAGAACCAGGTCCAGGACTCTTGCCTCATGAGCAGCAGCTTGGGTCAAGTGAAGAGGTGACAACCTCTCTCACCAATACCTCTAGTTCCTGTCACTGGATGTCACCAGGCAGGATGGCTGCGGGTGTTTGCAGTCACTGCCAGCATCCTTGTCATCATCTAACTCTGATTGGTGGCACCTGGGCCATCTGTCCACCTGCTCCTTACAAGGAAGGCCAGAAGAGCAAGTAGCTGATTCCTTCAGCTGCAGCACAGGAGGTGAGAGCTGTGTTAGTTTAAGGCAGTGGGGGTCTCAACCTGAGGGTCAAACGACTTTCACAGGGGTCACATAGTAGATATCCTGCATGTCAGATATTTACATTAAGATTCATAACAGTAGCAAAGTTAGAGTTATGAAGCAGCAACAAAATAATGTTATGGTTGGGGAGAGGTCGCCACAACATAGTGTACTGGATTAGAGGGTCGCAGCATTAGGAAGGTTGAGAATCATTGGTTTAAGAAATTCCAAGAAGGTACTCATATTCCCTAGGGATGGCAGCACAAATACTCATGGTTACTATATGACACTTACCCAAATTTTCATCGAGGCTAGCAAGCTCTATTCCCTGTATATTGAGTAAAGGTTATTGGTAAATCAAGCAAGCTAACAAAAAGCCATACAACCAATTCTCACTGGATTGGCCACCCTGCCCATTTCTCTACCTGGTCCCGTGGTGTGATGCCATATAGACAGAAAGGACATATGTACCACAGCCACCTAAAACAGCACGTCCACCCTGTGGAAGACATCGTTCATGGTCACTTACAAGTTCTTGTTCATGAGCAACCATGGGGGAGTTTTGTCTTCAGTCTCAGTAAGGGGAGAAGCAAGCCTCCTCTGAGCAAGTGGGAACAGTGTGAAGCAAGGAAGCAAGAAGCAGGCACTATTTCAGTCAGCTTCTGGAAAGCTTAGGGCCAAAGCTGTTAGCCACCTGCAGCCCAGGAGAAGCCCAAGATCACAGTACTTCACACATACTTTCTTACCTTTTCTTCCACGTTTTCAGGGGCGAGGACCACGCACATACAAAAGCACACACTCTCTACTGCCTCGCTAAATTCCCAGCATTCCTTTACATCGCTAATCCCTGTGTCCTCTGCCTTCATTTTGTTCCCAAGTTTAAAGGAAATGGTTTATTTTGTCTTTTAACTATCTTTGTCATCCTTCTTAACTCCTTCTTATAGAGAGTCAAATGAAAATACATAAAGTTAGCCATAATTATAGTTCTACAAGTACCAAGTGCTTCCAGTGAGCTGAGGATACGAGCGGGCTGGGGTTCTTCCCGAGGAGGGGCCAGGGGACAGTGCTGGGGAGAGATCCTACAAAGGACAGATGGGCAGATCTCCATTTGTGAGAAGGAAAGTCAATGAGTATTTCCCAGGCCTCATAAACAACACCAGCCTTGATTCTCCTTTCCAGTGCTATTGCTCCGCAGTTTGGAGGACAGCCTTTCAACGCCCGCACTCCTAGAAGCCTGTGGGTCATATTTTGCCTTCTGTGTTTTCCAGTTTCCAGGCAGACCAAGGCTGGGAGGGAGAGGCCTCTGGAGCTACATGAAGGGGCTCTCTGCTGGCCCACTTTCATCCCTTCTGCCCCTGCTGGCTCCTGCCTCCTCTGACAGGTGGGCCCGGCATGGTGGCCAGCCCCTTCAATTCGTTGCGGGCAGCTCTGAGGTCTGTTCATTGGCTTTGGAAAGAATCACCCAAATAAATCCACTCTCTTTTGGTGGAGTTTGCGGCCAAAGTGGCTTTCTGGAGAGCAAATGGTGCCCAGAGCAGTTTCTCTCCCTTGCCTGGTGGAAAGGAAGCATGTAGAGACAAGGAAACGAGTGCTAGATGCCATCTCTCAGGCTGTGGGCAGGCTCTCCACCCTGCGTGGTGACTGCCTCATGAGCTCGGCTGGAGGGCAAGTCAGAGGGGAGCGGGGGACGAGGGTCAAGTGGCCCTTGACCATCTACATTCTGAGCCCTGGCTGGATCCCAGCCTCTGCCACCAGGAATCCAGCTAGACTATTTCAGAGATTCTGCAGAGAACCCAGGGTTCTTTTCTTGAGGATTCGCTTGTCTCTCTGATGGGCCCTAAGCGAGATGCTTCTAATCTCCTGCAGGAGGGACTGGCGCGGCTGTGGGAGCCATCGGAGGTGCGAAGCTCTTTTGGTGCATGGAGTGGGGACTTTTTTCCTGAGCCTAGCATTGCAGGAGGGAAGCAGCAGCTTGTGTGTGAAGAGCCTAGCTTTGGGTTTCTTGTTGTGATGTTTGGGTTTAGAGATTAGTATTGACCTCACTAGCCGGGTGAGCTCAGAGTTATTCATTCCAAACCTCAGTTTTCTTCTCTGTGCAGTAGACAATAGTTCTGTTTACCTTGTACTTTGTAGGCGGATTTTTCTGTCCCTCCTGCCAGCTCCTAAATCACAACATTGCTGGGTCCCGCCCGACTATCAAATAGTCCTTGAAGGGAGGAGTGAGGATTGAGAAATAATAGATATGAAAAATAGAGACATAAAAGACACCACCTAGTGTAATAGAAAAGGACAGAATAGCAAGAATAGCATCTGGAGGGCTCTGGGTCAATACCACAATCGCCCTGAGTTTATTCCTCATGGGCTTTTTATACATCAGCAAAGGGAGAAGCAAAAGACCTCCCCCCTCAAGGACAAAGTATAGACAAGTGTAAACCCTTCCTTAATTCTCAAAACATCTAGTAGCCATGCCTTACTGCAAAGCATCCTGTAAGTAGGCCTTGAAGTATAAGGCACCTGGTAACTATGCCTTTGGCCAAAACATCCTATTATGCAGCCTTGTGGGGCAAAACAAGCTCAGACTCACTGACCTTGAGTCAAGATGGAATAAGGCCACACTATGGAGTCTCTGTGGTCCCCACACAACATGGAGACTTATTATTAATTATGAAAGCTCAGCCAATAGCTTAGGCTTGTTTCTAACTAGCTCTTATAACTTAACTAATCTGCCTCGTGGCTTTCGTACTTTTGCTTTATACTGCCCATGCTGCTTTCCTGCTTCCTCTGTCTCTGGCTGTTGACTCTCGAATCTTCTTCTTTCCAGCATCCTCTCTGCCCCCAAAATCCTGCCTAGCTATTGGGCGTTAAGTATGCTGAAATGTGGTGATATTTTATTTGAATGTTAATAAATAAAGTTTGCCTGGAATCAGAGGAAATAGCAAGCCATTTTAAGTAAACACAAAAGTCAAGCAGTGGTAGCACATGCCCTTAATCCAATTACTTGGCAGGCAGGGTCTCTGTGTGTTCAAGACCATACTAGGGAACAAAGCCAAGCATGGTGAGACATGCCCTTAATCCCAGTACCAACCATAAAGACCTGGAGGTCTGTGCAGACAGGCAGTGACAAGGAAGTGAGGTAGCTGGGCTAAGAGCCAATGACGGCAGAACAGCAAGGCAATAAAAGCCTGGGTAGACATGAAGTCGTGGCATTTTGGGAAGCTGCAGCACTGGTGAGGTAAGGTTGGTTGGTGGTTCTCACTATTTCCCTGATCTCTAAGGCTTTCACCCCTGTATTTGGCTCCATGGTTTTTTTTATTTTATAAGACCTCTTAGAAATTTGGCTACAGTTAAGCTTTTTATTAAACCAATCCGAGTGACAAATCTTCACAATGTACAAAGAGATTATTTCACAAAGTCAGCATTAAGAAGAGTAAGCCAGGCTGGGCAATGGCACACACCTTTAATCCCAGCACTCAGAAGGCAGAGGCAGACAGGTTTCTGAGTTCAAGGCCAGCCTGGTCTACAGAGAGAGTTCCAGAACAGCCAGGACTGTTATACAGAGAAACCCTGTCTTAAGAAACAAACAAACAAGTCAGAATGGGGGCTGGAGAGACGGCTCAGCAGTTAAGAGCATATACTACTCTTCCAGAGGACCAGAGTTTGATTTCCAGCATCCATGTTGGGCATTGGCCTCCTTAGATACCTGTGCACACTGGCGCATACACACAATTAAGAACAATAAAAACAAATCTTTTAAAATTATGTCAGAATGAATGTAACATGCACAATACTGTCTGTCATTTGTTTTCCCTTCTGAGCCCAGGATTTCCTGTTTCCCAGAAGTTTCTATCAATGAACCAATACTGAGTACATTAGGCCATATATACCACCACTGCAAGGGGCTATGTGATAAAACAAGTTTCTCAGGGGTTCAGGACCCCAGGAGAGCAGATGTGCACAATGGAACATGATGAGTGAGTAATGCCTTAGGATCACAAACAGACTCAACCAACTGGGCTTTGTATTAATCTCCAGAGGCAGAATCAATACACGTGTACAGACAGAGAGAGGGGCTTATCTTAAGAACTCGTTTATGAGGCTATGAGACCCGGCAGATCCAAAATCTGCAAGGTGAGCTGGCAGCCAGTGTTGAAGTCTCAAAGTCAGCTGCTGGCAGAATGCCCTCTTCCTTGGAGGATGATACTCTTTGTGCTAGAAAGGTCTTCAACTGACTGCATGAGGCCCATTCATATTATGGAGGACAGTTGCTCTGTGAAAGTCCTCTAAACTGGGCATGGTGGCACATGCCTGATCACATAGGTGACTAAGGCAAAAGGATCTGTGATATCAGTTCATCCTGGGCTATATAGTAAGTTCAAGATAAACCTACATAGCTACATAGGCTGAATAAATACATAAATAGCACACATGTTTATCATAGACACATCCAGAATGTTTGATCAAAGATCCAGGCATTGTGGCTCAGAAGCATTGTCACATGTGATTAAGGATTAAGACATTACACTGTACCCAGTGCTGAGGAGACTGTCATCCCAGTCTCCATCTCCCGGCCTGAGCTAGGAGCTTCTCTTCCTGCTGCCACGACATATGGGTCTTATGATAGGCACATGGCTAGCCCAGCTGAGTACTTCTAACCACTGACACAGGATTGGCCAGGCACACAGTAAGTGCTTAATACATACTCACAAAATAGGCAAGAACTAAGAGACTATAGGTGCTTACACCACTGATTCCACTATGTCCCCTCTGCTACCCTCTTGACCTAAGAGGATGTCGGAGTCACTCACTGCTCCTCCTCCACTTGGGTTTCTTCACCTCACCCAGGAGCACACAGGGCTGTCTGGCAGCCAGATGCCAGCGCCCTTCTTACCAGCTCTGATTAGGTAGATTCCTAGGGCTGAGGTGTAGCTCAGTGGTTCAGGCTTGCTCTGAATGCAAGAGAACCTCATGTTGGATGTCAGCATTGCTTAAAAGGTGGAAAACCTCCTTCCTCTCTCTGGCAACACAGGACCTCAAATAATTTTCATTCATTCATTAGAACTTGAATTAGACACACACACACACACACACACACACACACACACACACACACACACACCACCTGCAGGAAAAATGACTGCATAGTGTACATTTTGATACTGATTACCCATCATCCCCCAAGAAGTCTAGAGGGCCCTTTGGCCAGGCTTGGGACCAAGCAAGACGTGCAGTGCTGAAGACAATCAGGGCTCTGCTATCGAGTCTGTGCCAGGTGACGGGCACATCTGATTGCATGTAATCATCACGAAGACTGACAAAGCTAGAAGGCTCATATCTTTCTTTGGTGCCCTGGGTCTACCGATCGCTTTTTCAGACTAATGCTTTTAAATGCATACCCACAATAATAACAATTGCAAAGGAAACCAATTAGTTTAAAATACAATTTTCATAAAATTAAAAAGCTTCCCGTGCCTCATTATTAATGCATTAAGCATCAAGAGCTAGCAGCAAGTCTAAAGAACGGTGGTAGGTCTGAAGCACATCAACGCAGATGCTACTTAGAGACCTCTGCAACAACTGTAAGGTAGCGTGGGAACAGCTGTTCTGTGGCCACAGAGACGCCAGGTGCTAACAAATGCTGCTCACAGTCAGAATCAACTGAGATGCTCACTTTCTGTTAGGGACCAGTGAAAACAAAAATGATTTCCCCTTACACCAAACAATAGGTTCCTCTGTTTCATCCACAATGGTCCATTATCAAGGTAAATCACTTTGTCCCAAATTTACACATGAAGAAACTACTTCAGAGAGACTAAGTAACCTTTTAAAGACCACGCAGTTCCCAGAACTAGTCCGCCCCTCCAGCTTCTCTATTTTCACTAGCAGTGCTTACCCATTTTTACTGAGCATGCTGCCAATCACCTGAAAACCATGGTACAGTGGATAAGCCCGGCTCACCACAAGAGGTTCTGTCTCAGTAGGTCTGCCTAGTGCGGGGAGTGTTTGCAAGAGATCCTGCATTTCTGACTTGCCCCTGTGGTCCTATGCTGCTGGGCTGGGGCCATACTACATTCCCTGATGGTTATGTCGGGAATTCCACTGAAAGGGGACAATCACTTTGGGCATGCGGTACTGAGTCAAGCTGCCTGTGTAGGTGGATCCACAGTGTAGACTTTGTTCTCATCCTCTCCAGCTATGTCCTTCTCCTCATCTTTGGGTATAATGCGCTTTAGACTCCCATCTCATTTTGTTTAAGGCTGGTCTCGCTTGGGGGAAAATATTGGAGAAGAAAAAGCCCCAGAGTGATAGTCTGTTAGGTCTTGAAGATACCCCCATCTACCTTCTTTGAGATAGTTGAGGGTTCCCTCTCACACTCCCTGTCAACCTCAAGCCCAGCTACTTTGGGATCTGAGCCGCTGAGGAGCTGATGCGGAGAGCCTTGCCCTGGGCTGGAGTCCAGTCCAGTGGTGCTTTAACTAGGCTGGGCAGGGAAACAAGGAAGGAGCATTGAATGAGGCTTGTGCTTGGCTCCGGCCCCGAAAGCGGGACACTCTGCCTCGGCTTTAGGATTTTTAAACCAGATGGTTCCAAGAAACAGCCAAGAATCACTTGTTCAGTGAAAGGGAATCAGCTGGGCTTGTGGCTGTGGAGGGCCAGCCCCAGGCCAGACACTGTTTGACGGCCCACATGCAGCGCTTCCCCCATCCTCACAGCCATCCTGAGCGGGTGATCTTAGGTCTACTTTATGGATAAGGAGGCTGAGCTCAGAGCATAAATAACCACAGCCATACAACAAGCAAGTATAAGACCCAGAATTGAAATCCTTGTCTCCTGAGCCTAAATTCTTCAAATTCTTAGAATTATTCCCGAATAGACATGACATAAAAGTAGTACATTTTCTTATTCCAAGATCTCACACTTTCCCTTTCATTTAGTGTTGATTGTCTTTGGGGTGATCACGTGCTTTAAAGATGCTGCCAACCTGGAACACTCCCCCCCTCCTCGGGCCACACCCACAGCAGACTTCAGATCTACAGTGTATTTTTTCCAGTTACAGCTCAGGTATGTTTCTCTGGCAGAGACGACTCCTGTCCATCTCCCCGGATGCCTACTACTTGGTGTCCTAAATGTAACATGACAGGTGACAAATGCTGTGAGAAGCCAGGAGGTCCTTGACTGTGCTCATGCTGGAACAAATGACTACCCCGAGTGGAGTGGCCTAATCAATTACCAGCTTCCACTTTAGAGGGAGAGCAAGGGTTTCAGGAACTTGGGCTGAAAGGTGTCGGGGCGAGCTTGGCACTGGCCTGGTAAACAGCAAAAGGAAAGAGTCTTTGGGGTGAGACTCTGGGAAGAGAGCCCGCTCTTCCCTTTTGGATTGTGGGACTGTGGAAGGTAGTTTGGCCCTTGAGCCCCGCTTTGTATGAAATGAGGTTAAAAATAGCTAACCGTCTTGTCAGGGTAAAAGAGAGCGCATGAACAACGGTGCCCGCATTAGGCACTCAGTGACTGACAGCCGTGACTATCTCCTTCTGATTGTTATAAACCGGCTCGTGGCTTTCTGCTGGTAAGGCGGCATTCAGGCCATTAGCACTGGGAAATCAGTTATTTTACAGAAGATGTTTGTGTCTTTGCAATGTTGCTGTCTCTTCAGATCTTGAGATCTGCATGTTTGTCTCCAGGCATTTCATGTAAGATAAATCCCCAAGGCCCTGCTTAAAGATGTACTAAAGGGACTGCCTTTCCCTAAATACAAGACGGTTGTGAAAAGGATGTTGGAGTTACTCATCAGTAATCTGTTATTCTTTTAAAATTTACTTACTGCTCTTGTAATATTTGAACAGTATCTGAAATGTAAATAAACTCAATCAGGGGCATCTTAAACAGTGTCAGGGAAAAGGAGTATTTTTGAAAAAGCAACTGTGCGCAGGTATGAAAGCCCATCTCTTTAACATCCAGACAATTGCCTGAGGTCCACGTCATTATGTCCGGGACCCAAAAGGCAGCTGACAAAATTGCCACAAGATCTCTGTTAGCAGAGCGTGCCCAGGGACTTACACAGGTCCAGCGACCTGGGAAGGAAGTGCTCCTCCTGGCCCTCTCTATGAGAGCACCTAATTCAAAAGGCTCAGGCCTTGTCTTGACAAACAAGTAGTGTCTTGGCTCCTGAGGAGGCAGACTACTGGAACCCAAGTTCTCGAAGTCTTTAAGGTTATTAGGAGTCAGGACTGTTCTTTGAGAAAAGTTGCTATGTTTTACATACTTTACAAAATGAAACACAAAATCCTTGGATAAATCTTTATGGGGCCACTCGGCCTGCACTGGTTCAAGCCAGACAGTCTCAGAACTGAGAGGAGGCATGGATATGATCTCTCATCCCTAAGAAGCTATCTCCAGTTGACAACCTCTTGCAAAGGAAAAGTTAGTTGTCTCTGATGGAGTCTCTCTGGGTACACAAACCACACTTAAGGATGCCCCCCCCCACACACACACACCCTGTCCAGCAGTAGGCCGCCAGCACAAAACAGACTTCATTGTGGTTTGCAGCTTTTTTCAATCTCACCAGTCTTTAGCTTGTATACTAGGTTTCTGATTGTATTTGGGCGGGGGGTGGGGGGGTGGGGAGGTGAGGGGGGGGCTTTATGTATGTGCGTGGATGGATTTCTTGTGCTTTTTCACTGTTTTATTCTGGTGTGTTTGCATTTTTTTATTTGTTTGTTTTAGAAAGAAGGAAAAAGAAGGCGTGGAATTGGGTGGGTGGGGAGACTAGGAGGACCTGGGAGAGGTGGGGGAGGGGAACCTGTGATCAGAACATATTGTACACGTTTTCATTTAAAAATAACCTTTATTGAGCAATTTAAGTTTAGGCCTAAAGTATTTTCAGAAAATGTCTGCACAAGAACATCAAGGCTGTTCTCTGTCTGCTCCCAAAGCACTTTGGTTGGGAGGGTAGTTTCCCAAGGGGCATCATCGTAAACATTAGCAATAGGAAGAAACGACTAGATACCACGCCCCAAAAGGCGACAATACATATGGGCATGTCTGCCTAATGGAATGTGGGGTAAGCAAGACCCAAAAGGACTGTGTCAAGTGAAAGACATCTTCACATAGAGCTGAACTTGAGCAGATTCCCCCAGAGTGACCCAAGGCGTCTACAGACGTTACCTGGCAGCTCCTACCTGGCTCTGCAGAACTTGCTAGCTGGCTTCAAGGCATAGGCGGATACTTGCCTGGCTGGGCTACAAAAGAAACTTCATTCCACCAGTGCAGAAGGATTGCAGCCTGGCGCCTACACAGCTCTCCACACATCAAGGACTGTGTACTTGACATTGGCAAACTCATCTAAGCAGCTCCAAATAGAAAGTGTTTCTGTAGTGCCCACGGTAGATTTAAACGGACTTCTCAGCCACCTACAAAACGGAGAAAGATTGGCTAGAAATAACAATCCAAATCAAACCAAAACTGAAAAGCCCTAACCTAGAATTCTGTAGTAGGCGCTACGTGAGGTACTTCCCCATGCACAAGAGAACGGGTCAGGTGCAGCGTGGTGGGACATGCCTGTAATCCCAGCACTCTGAAAGCTTTGGCAGAAATCCCAAACACTCAAGGACAGTTGGGACTGTACAGCCAAACAGAGACAATGCTTCAGCACCAGCCATTCTGCAGATGCACAAGCCAACACTGCTGTGCTTCACAAAGATGCACACCGCGCCTTGAAGGAACACCTCCTGTGCACAACGGCACAAGCCAGAGTTGTTTGGGAATAGGAAACTTCAATGGAGAAAATGCCCCGACCAGATTGGCCTGTGGGCAGGTCTGTGGTACACTCTCGGTTGATAATTGATGGAGAAGGGTCTGTCTCACTGTGGACTGGCCACTCTGGATTGGTGGTCTTGGGTGCTATAAGAAAGCAGGCTGAGTAAGCTATGAGGAGCAAGTCAGTGAGGAGCACTCCTCCATGGTGTTCGCGTTAGTTTCTGCCTGGAACTCCTGCCTTGACTTACAACTTGAGAGTTGTAAGCTGAAATAAACCCTTTTCTCCCCAAGTTGTTTATGGTGATGATGTTTTTATCACATCGATAGAAACCTTAACTAGACACCTCTTCTGGTGGGGTCCAGAACATGCCATGTGTATCCTTTATACCTTTCTTGTCAGTCTGTGACTCACTCTCTTCAGGCAGGTGAATGGTGTTCCAGGAGTGAAGTAAAGCAGCTGTTTGAGCTGGGTGGTGAGTGCAACACACGTGTGGGTCAGCAGGAATCACCACCCACTGTGTGTGTGTGTGTGTGTGTGTGTCTACCCACGGATACAGGAGCAACTCGTACAAAACAATAAAGCAAGCCAAGAGTAGTCAAGGAGAAAACAGAGAACTTCTTAGAAGGAAAGATTTCTCTGCTGTTATGGATCCTGCCATGATGTCCCAAAGGACCAAGACTACAAGCACTCCCTTAGGCTAAACCATCTCTGGAAGACTGCGGGGACAGGGAGACACAAGCTAATGGAAAGCGATTCAGCTGCCTTGCATCATCTGTTCCAGAAAATCAGCACCCTCGTCAGTAACTGGAACACTAAAAATCTACCAAAGCTCTTCTGGTTGACCAATTTGTCCCCTAGGCCAGTTTATATACCACAGCAATTCCCATTGCCCCTGGCGAGCAAGGCTCAGAACAATTACCACCTGACCTACTGCTGACCTCCACTAACTAGGTGCTCAGAGCCAGGTATTTCTGGTCAGTCAGGGCAGGGGACGAATTTGTCAGTGGACTGTTCTTTCCCTAGGAGTAACTGTCCACCAGGCTGTGAAGGAAAAATCCCCTCCTCCTATGACCCTGTTAAATCCTGAAGGCCCTCAGACCTGCTGAGAGACCTCACTCAGAGACCTTGGAGGTGAAGCTGGAATGGGCTAAGAGCATTTCTGAGCCACACAGCAGAGCTGAGGATCTTCCCCTTAGCTATCTTTGCCCTGTTTAAAAAAAGTCACTCCAAGAAGGAGCAGGGCAATACGCTCAATGTCTACGGATCTCTACAATACATGCAAGGAATAGTTGCTTCACATGTATCTTGAGCAAAAATTTCAAATGAACAATTTCTTCACTTTTATCTGTTTTCAGGTCTTCTGATTTTCCTCATTAAAAATTCACACACACACACACACACACACACACACACACCATGCCAGATTTCCACATGGTTTCTTATCATGGTAATGTGTTCTTATATCTGTACAGAAACTTGACATTCCGTACACAAATCCCATATACAGTCAGACAAAACATGTTCACCGTGTGGTTCTGTGTTTTGCTTTTAATTCATCAGACTGGTGTGAATAACGTATTCCTCCTCTGTCAAAACAAATTCAAGCTCCTACTTTATCCCTTCATGTCATATTAGGTCAACAACACCATCATCCCCCTTCCTTGATGGATATGAACACAAATACGAATGATGGCAGCGATAAGACCTTCCCAGGCTATGTAAAACAGTAGCAAATACAGTACCCACTGAGTGTCTGATGGGCCACGGTGAATGTGATCGTAAGGATGTCTGTGTTTTGAGAGGCCAAGTACATGTTTCCACAGACACATGAACAAGAGCTGAGATGAAGGAAAGGCCAAAAGGAGAAACAGCTGGAGAGATGGCTCAGCAGTTAAGAGCACTTGTTGCTCTGGCAGAGGATCTGGGTTCGATTCCTAGCACTTACACAACAGCTCAACCATCTGTAACTCCAATTCAATGGAATCCAATACTGTCTTTGCACCAGTGCCTTTAATCCCAGCACTCAGGAGGCAGATGCAGGAGGATCTCTGTGAGTTTGAGGCCAGCCTGGTCTACAAAGCAAGTTCCAGGACACACTCCAAAACTACACGGAGAAACTCTGTTTCAAAAAAACCATACACACATACACGTGAGAGGAGAAACAGCCCTGTGGGTAACTCCTCTTAGCTGAGAGCTGAGTGGTTGCCCTATTCTTCTCTTTCTGAGACCTACCTGGGTAGACATATTTATTAATACATTCCGGGGCTGACAGTTCAGTTGTGTCAGCATTTCTGTTCCCACAGTGCCTGTGTGTGAAATTCTGTACGCAGTCAAAACTGCTGAGGGCTAACAAATGGTAAAAATACCTGAGACAAGAAACAAGGAAACAGACTAAGGCGCCAGACACTTGACTTCGGTTGCATTACATTGTAAGACAGTTAAGAACCTAAAGTTTAAAGTATTCTTGGGCTGCGTTCTACTCCCCTGGCCCTGATTATTTTGACATAAAAAGGGAAAACCCAAGTTTTAATAAGAGCTTCTAAGAAAATGCTCGTTTCAGGTATATTCCCCCTTGAGGCAGGGTCTTGCTATGGAGCCCAGGCTGGTTGAAAACTGCCCATCTCCATCAGATCCTGAGTCCTGGAAT
Source organism: Peromyscus eremicus (assembly GCF_949786415.1). Taxonomy (NCBI): domain Eukaryota; kingdom Metazoa; phylum Chordata; class Mammalia; order Rodentia; family Cricetidae; genus Peromyscus; species Peromyscus eremicus. The sequence continues at coordinate 44,450,860 of NC_081425.1, read as the reverse complement.
TACAGGGGTGCCACAGTGCCTGGCTTTCACGGCTCCCTTTAGGATGAACCAGTCAATAAGAATCTGCAGGGATGCCTGGCCTGAGCATCTCACGAAGTACAGGGAAGTTAAAACAGATAAAAGGCTCACACAGTCTTTTAATAAAGAGCTCACAACGTAGATGGGATTATATAATACACAAGGTATTCTCCAAGAGTTCTACAACAGAAAAATTGAGTGTAAATTCAATTTTGGCAAGTAAGATTTTATTTTAAGTGTATTGGGAAAAACTGTATCAATAGATGCATCATACAGTTTATCCTTTATGATGTTTAAAGGAAAGCAAATGTAAGAATATTCCCTTTCATTTCTTTAAAGTTTAGTATAAAAAATTAAATTTTGTTATCCAGAGAAAAATAGTCTATATTTTCACATTTTTTAAATCCCTATTTTTAAGGGGTGTGCGGGGGTGGGGAATGGGGATACAGGAATATAGTCTATAAGTCAGTCTAAAGTGGAATAAAGAAGGCAAACTGAATAGCTAAGTACCAGGAAGCCAATGAACAAAGCGTAATTCAGACCCATGTGGGCTTAATTAGGGAAGGCTGTGTCTGTGTGTACATGCTGCTCTTCTGTAACACTGCCCTGTACAACATCTCAGAGCAGCCTAAGAGAGGCAGACGACGCAAACAGAATCCCCTGTATCGCCACCAAGAACAAACATTATTACCTCATCTCGTTCTGCCCCAGAGACATGGAAACAAAACTATAAACACTTACGAAGTCATCTCTGGAACATCCATATTCGCAGAACTAAAGAGCAAAGGCACCAATAACTCAGGTTGACATGACTCAGTCAACGAGGTAGCTGTGGGATGCATTTCTTTTTGAGTCCAGGTGTGGTGGTTTGAATAAGAATGGCCCCCATAGGCTCAAGGATTTGAATGCTTGGTCACCAGGGAGTGGCACTATTTGAAAAGATTAGGAAGCGGGGCCTTGTTGGAGGAAGTGTGTCACTAAGGGTGGGCTTTGAGGTTTCAAAAGCTCATGCCAAGCCCAGTGTTGCTCCCTCATCTTGCTGCCTGTGGATCTGGATGCAGAACTCTCAGCTATTTCTCCAGCACCGTGTCTGCCTGCATGCCACCATGCTTGTCCCATGATGATAATGAACTAACCTCTGAAACTATAAGCAAGCCCCAATTAAATATTTATTTATAAGAGTTGCCTTGGTCATGGTGTTTCTTCACAGCAACAGAACACTGATTAAGATATTAGGTGTCCCTAATACTCAAGGAGTTTACATTTCTGCCTTAAATACTGGTCATCTGAGTTAGAAATCATTTCATCTTCTGATTACCACTTCTGCAAACATTAAGGGGTTAATCTCCAGACAGTCTCAGATTGGTGGCTAATGCTCTGTAGATTCTGCTAGAAAACCCTTTAAGGGTGCAAATGCAATTGGAATTTGGAATAAAAGCATGGAGTGGGCATATAACTGAATTATAAAAAACACATTTTAATCATTTTGTGTTTGCAGTGTTGACTGGACCCAAGACCTTCCACATGGCTAGGAGGGGCTCTAGCACTGAGCTACATTCACATCTCAAAAACCACTTTTAAAGCTTATACAAAAGCACCCAGCTGCCCCAAGTTCTCTTCTTGTTTCAGTTCCCACCCTCCAACCAGTTGGCTCCCGGCCTCTTAGCTCCTTTCGATAAATTCAGTCTTGTTTTGTTAATTTACCGAACCATCTCTTTTTCACCCAAAGTCAGAGGCTTTCCTTTTGTGGAGTGCCTTCTACACCTAGTTCTGGACATTCTCCTGTGCGTTCTCTCCAGAACGTTCAAATGAAATCTCATCAGGGATCACTCCGGCCCCGCGTTGGAGAAACTCACACTATTTGGCTCACACTTTACAGCTGAGACTGTGCTATGTGCAATGAGAACATTACAAGCCTTTGGGCAGTTACCCAAGACTCCCCATGCGTGACACTAGATTCTTCCATACATAAGCCTATTTCACACTCATGATCCAGGTCACAAGAATGAGCCAGAAGTGATGCAAACCCCATCAATCTGACTGCTTCTCACATACTTGGGGCATTGCTTCAGCATCGTTGAGACAAACTGGACTCAGATCCTACTCCCATCTTTAGAAAAGAATTACAATCTTAAAGAGATTCTAAACTCCCAAGGAGCCTTTGTTTCTTCATACAGGAAAAATAGTCACACCTGTCTCTTAGGTTAGCTCTAAAAATGAAAAGATAATGTGGGCAGAATGTTTGCAAAAGTGTTCAACAAATACTAGGTATAACTAAAATAGTTTGTGGGGCTGGAGAGGTCGGAGGTTAACATTTGCTCTTGTAGAGAACCTGGGTTCGGTTCCCATTACCCACACGGTGGCTCATAACCATCCAGAACTCCAGTTCCAGATCTTCTGATCTCCCTGGGCACTGGGCAGGCATGAGGTGCATATACATTCACGCAGACAAAACATTCATCCACATAAAAATATCTAAAGAGAAATCAATTGATCAATAAAAAAACTTGTGAAAATCAAGTGGTTTCTCGACCTTTACAACACTGTGGATTAGGAGATGCCAGCTCAGATTTCAATGTAGACGGTGCTGCTGGGCACTGCGGACCAGATGCCAGTGGGAGGGTTAGCACGCCACGAAGAGAACCAAACACAACTTAAGGAACGTGCATTTCAATTAAGCAGGAATTTTTATTTTTTTTAAAAAATGCTTTTTATAATTTTTTTTTTTTTTTTGCTCAGCAACAATAAAAAGAAAAAAAGCAGCACTCAACCAAGAACAATAGCTGCTCGGCTCATAAAAAATCATTAGAAGGAACATTTTCTTTGTCTACCACACCTAGCAATTTTGCTTGAAGGCAACGATCCAGATCACTTAGATTCTACCTATAAAAATGAGGTCAGAGAACCTTTCCAAAAATTCAAGCTAATAAATTATACTGGCAGAAATTTTAATTTCCTAATGTAACTACACATAAATAAAATTTGGGCTCATAATTCACAAAATGTTTTTGACACCTAGATAGTACTGACCTGGCGCTAACAGAATATGCTCTTTGGGTTGTCTTTTCATTAGAAGCAAGAAGGGTGCTGACACACCCTCTCCCTCAAATCCTCCTGCAGCCAGAGTTGGGGGAGTGACTGTAGACAGCATGGTTCCCACTCTGTGGAATGAGGCAGACTCCCTGGTCTCAGCAGCTCGCCCTAGGTAGACTGAGTCACAGAAACCTCTTACTTTTGACATTAAGAATCTGGCTGATTCATCTGTTCCCACAAATGTCATTAAACTATTTTAAGCTAATTATGAAATGTGTTGAAGATAAATCACAGAAAGCTGTTTTCTGTATTCAAGGTTTCCCATGACAACCAAAAATTTCCCCCCTACAGGCATGTAATCTTAATGGCCTTGCTGGATAATCAGAAGTAACACAACTCTTGAATTTTCTTGTTAATAAAAAAAAAGAAGGCAAAAGTCACCTGTGTTTAAAACTATTTCTTCTATTTAGTTTAAACCTTTGCATTTTTTAAGAATGAATGTATTTTGTACCAGTGGCCATGTCAGAGCAGCAGCAGGGGGCAATTGACTTCAGAGGATCAGCCTGCAGAAATGAAATGCACTGACAGGTGACTCTCAGATAGGCAAGACTGCAGGAGCCTTGGCCCCAGAATGTCTCTTGCTGCTGCTATGACTTTACATGTTTGCCGCTGCCATTTTTCTCTGGTATCTGGCATGGTGTGAATGGGTGTGGAGAGATCCTCACTGCCTTTAATGAGATATGATTATCTCATGGAAATACCCTGTTCTATTGGGCATTTTAACCTGTGGATTATTATGAAGATGATTTCCTCCTCAGCTGTACTGTTTTAACTGAAGCAATAATTTTCTACAATCATAGTGTTAGTTTAAATAGGATTCTGATGACTGAAGGTCTTTTAATAAATATAGTAAGGGATTATGATAGAGGTTAGCTTAGTGGAAAAACTAATATAGGCAAAAGCAAAACATGGTGTTGTCCCCGCCCCTGATGAAACAGGGGCTACAGAGGATAGAAAAACAGAACAAGGGAATGTCACACAGCTAGTTTCTCCTCGAGCCATATAGACTGTGGCTTAATGATTAAGAAAACAACTGAGTCCCAGAAGCTAAAGTAGCTCAAGTTCTTTTAATCTTAATGTTGAAAGATGTGTTCACGGGTTTTGGTGTGTAACATAGCTAAAATAAAGCTTGAAAATATGACTTAAGGTTAGATTAAGATGTTTTGTGTTAATAGCTTTGAAGAGAAAAACGTTGGGAAACAATATAAAGTTTAGAAAGGCCCACAGTTGAGTGAGGGACTCATTAAGGTCAGGGAACAAGAACAAAGCAGCCCAATTATTATTGGCTGATGTGCCTTTCCTGCTAGGATTGGTTGGTGACCAAAGATTGCTGTGGGATGTTCTGTATGGCAAATGTGTTGCTAATTAGTCAATAAAACACTGATTGGCCATTGGCTAGGCAGGAAGTGTAGGCGGGACAAGGAGGAGAATAAAGCTGGGAAGTGGAAGGCTGAGTTAGAGAGACACTGCCAGCCGCCACGATGAGAAACAGCATGTGAAGATGCCGGTAAGCCACGAGCCATGTGGCAAGGTATAGATTAATGGAAATGGATTAATTTAAGCTGTAAGAACAGTTAGCAAGAAGCCTGCCATGGCCATACAGTTTGTAACCGATATAAGTCTCTGTGTTTACTTGGTTGGGTCTGAGTGGCTGTGGGACTGGCAGGTGAGAGGGATTTGTCCTGACTGTAGGCCAGGCAGGAAAACTCTAGCTACAAAAGATGATGATTAATTCCTTGTACTCACTTCTGCCTTCAGCTTCCTGATGTAAAGAACTGTTGAGTGGCTATGCACCCTGAGGATTTAAATTAGAAATGACTGATTGTTTTTCATATATAAAAGTTTAGGTTTATGATTCTTTTAAGATTGCTTATAAGATTACCTTTTGAGATAAGTAATAAAGTGATGATACTTTCTTTGTAACCACAAAATGCAGCCTGCCAGTAAGAGAATTGGCTGATAAAATTATGCTTGCTTACACTGTTAATCTATAACAAGTTGCTTGGATGTAAATGTATGTGGGTTCTTGGGATAATTTGTTCTCCATCTATAATATGTAGGAAGTTTAATCATGTAAGAGAAATGGGAAACATGTTTTTTACCTGTATTCACTATAATTATTCATTTGAAAAATAGAATGTAACCACATTGTAATTTTAATATTGCCTGAAAGATTTTGTTGGAATATATAAGGTGTAAAGGAAAACTAAAAGACAGAGAGAGAAATGAAAGAGAACAAAGAGAGACCTTAAGAGTGTATGTGTGTTTTTGCTTTTTCTTTTTTTTCACTGACCCTGGAGAGTTAAGTTTAGCGCTCCTTGCCAGCCCCAGAGAATTAAGTTTTACCCGCTCAGATACAAAAGTCAAGTGGAGTGATGGCCCACTGACTCTGTTGGCTCCCCTCAAACCCTGAGCTGGTCCTCAAGGTGTCAATAATTTTCACCTTTACCACCTTGGTAAAATACATTACCAAGTAAAATATCATACCAAGTTTAAAACTTTGGTTTTAAATATTGTTCAAACAAAACACAGGATATGCTCTGAAGGCTAAACAAAACAATGCCTGCTATATTCAACATTCTTTTTCTTAACTAAATCTTTTTCTTAACCTTTTTTCTTAACTAAATCTTTTTCTTAACCTTTTATATTACATCACAGATTGGCACCACTAAGTATAATCTAATTGTCCCTACACACTACTGTTAGCTGTTCATCAGAAGTGCACTTTCTCTGTGAAGTAATTGTGTTTCTAAAAGGTCTTATTCTCAGACTTAAGTTCTTTGTGTAAACAGAAACTGCAGTATCAACAAAGCTTAATTGAGCAGAATATGCAATGAGAGGAAATATATAAAAGCAATCTTTACTGAAGATAGGCAACCATTTAAATAAGCTTTTTACAGATGAGGAATTGAGGGTAAACAGTTCGTCAAAACCCAATTTTACAACTACACCACCATTCAGAGAATTACTACTGAATTACTATCTACCCCAAATGGCATTTGTGCCAACTGAAGCTCTCTGAGCTCAAATCCTATAATTAACTGACCCATCGCAGGATCTCATACATGCCACGTGAGTGCTTTATAAGAATGCTGTTTCTGTTTGGGGTTGTTCATAAGTTTTGGTTCACTTCCTCATTTTGGAATATGGACTTGCTAAGCTTCCCAGGCTGGCTTGGAACCTGCACTTCTCTTGTCTAACCCACCCAGGTGAGGTGCATCACACCACATTGGCCCCCTCTCCATGACTGAATTTTTTCTTTTAAAATAAGTGCCTAAAGCTGATATGATAAAAGGGCTAAAGTCCCCTAAATGTTAACAAGGACTACTGACCCTTTCACAGTTCTCTGGTAGACACAAATAGCTCCTCTGGGAATCCGGCAGGCTCTACAACTCTTAGATCATGGGGTATGCAGAAATGATGCCCTAACAGATTCCAGACCCAAGATGAAGTGACCAACTTTTACTTCCTGTTCCTGGACAATTGCCTCCTGCAGCACCCTTACAGCCCTATGAAAAAGCCCATAGAAAGAGGACAACCAGTTCCAACTTGGAGCCCCATCAAGTGACTCCTTTAGCCACAGTTGATGCTGCATGGAATAGTGATAAGCATGCCCACTCCATCCAACCCAAGTCAAATTCAAGGAAAAATAAAGAACTACTGGAATATACAGTGAACCTTAATTCAAGGTTTCCTAAGAGATAAAATCAATGAAATGGAACAGTTGTTGTGGAATATTACTTCAACTATCTATAATTGTGTTGCATTTGTTTATGCTGCATTATTTAACTATGTAAAGGTATGTTATACTTGTTTCACCTTGCCTGCCTGCCTAAGGCACCTGATTGGTCTAATAAAAAGCTGAACAGCCAATAGCTAGGCAGTAGAGGGATAGGCAGTGCTGGCTGGCATAGAGAATGAGCAGGAGGAGGATTCTTGGCTTCAGAGAAGAGAAAGAGGACAGCCAGTCAGGGAGCTGCCAGCCAGCCAGCCAGCCAGAGGAAGCAGGGAAGTAGGACATACAGAATGAAAGAAAAGTAAAAAGCCCCAAGGCAAAACGCAAATGAAGAAAAACAGGTTAAATTAAGTTATAAGAGCTAGTGGGGCCGTGCTGTGGTAGCGCACACCTTTAATCTCAGCATTCAAGAGGCAGAGCCAGGCAGATCTCTGTGAGTTCAAGGCCAGCCTGGTCTACAGAGTGAGATCCAGGACAGGCACCAAAATTACACTGAGAAACCCTGTCTCAAAAAACAAAAACAAAAAAAACCAAACAAACAAAAAAAAAGAGCTAGTGGGATAAGCATAAGGCCAAACATTCATAACTAATAAGTCTCTGCATCATGATTTGGGGGCTGGTGGTCCTAGAAAGCCTACTCTGTTAAAGTAAAAGACAGTAAAATACTCTAAATTTCAACATTTGCTACATAACTAAATTACTCATATACCTTTATATTCTACAACCACCTTCCTAGATATGATTACTTTCTAATTTACAGATGAGGGTCATTGTGGTAGTTTGAATAGGAATGGCTCCCAGAGACTCATGTTTGAAAGCTTGGCCTATAGGAAGTGGCACTATTAGGCGTGGCCTTGTTGGAGGAAGTGTGTCACTGTGAGGGTGAGTTTCGAGGTCTCATGCTCAAGCTATGCCCAGTGTGGCATGCTGTCTCCTGCTGCCTGTGGATCAAGATGTAGAACTATCAGCTCCTTCTCCAGCACCATGTCTGTCTGCACACTGCCATTCTTCTTACCATGATGATAACGGATTAAGCCTCTGAATCTTTAAGCCAGCCCCAATTAAAGGTCTTCCTTTATGAGAGTTGCTTTAGTCATGGTGTCTTTTCACAGTAACAGAAACCCTAAGACAGAAGTTTGTACCAGGGACTAGGGTATTGTTTTGATAGGCCTGACCATGTTTTTCTTTGGAGGAATGTTTCGAATTTTGGAATATAAAAGCAGTTCAAAGCTTTAAGTGGGGCATAATGGGCCATACTAGTAGAAGCATGGGAGACAGTAGTGCTGAGGGTGATTAGAATTGTAGGGGCCTGCCTCAAGAGGTTTCAGAGGAGAATTTTAGTATGTTGCCTAGAGATCATTTCTATGATATTTTGGTGAAGAATGTGGCTGCCTTTTGCCCTTGTCCAAAGAGTTTGCATGGGGCTAAACTGAAGAGTTTTGTGTTAATTCTGTTGGCAGAGGATATCTCAAAACAGCCTAATATTGACTCTGTTGTGTGGATATTAGTGGTCACTCTTACACAAATCTACAATGAAAAGGAGCAAGTTGAGAAGGAAAAAATACAAAATGTACAATTTGAGGAAAAGGAGCACCAGGAAGTGGAATGGAGCTAAATCCTGAGTTCAAGGAGATAAACAGATTAAGAAATGGAATAAAAAGAGTGGTGGTATGCACCTTTAATCTCAGTACTCATTTAGGAGACAGAGGCATGCAGATCTCTGAGTTCAAGGCCAGCCTGATCTACAGAGCAAGTTCCAGGACAGTCAAGGTTAGCCAGTGAAGAAAACCACAGAAAAGAGAAAGCTGATGAAGAAGTAATTGAACAATGGAGCCATGTTCCAGCCCCCAGCAAGCAGCAGAACTTGGCAGCTTTGGCCACATGGTTCTGGCTTTAGAGTGAAGGACAGATGAAAGGTACTATGGAATTTGCCTCTGCTAATAAGGAAAGCCATTGAGATCAGGCATGTGTCAGAGGTGTCCCTGAATGGAAGCCCAGAAGAAGTCATTTGAGTGAAGCTGTGAAGTTGAAACATGGATTGCCTTAGAGACCCCAAGATGTTGGAGATGCCAGAGTCATGGGATATCTGCTGAGGAAAGTTGCTAACAGGGAGTGGAACCAGCCCAAGAGAAATAAGTACGTTGCAGTCAACAAAGCTGAATGGAGTTGGAGATCTGAAGTGTTTTGACATCAGACACAGAGACACAGAGTTTGGAGTTTGCCCAGCTGTTTTTTGGTCTTGCTGTGGTCCAGTATTTCATTTTGCTCCCTTTCCTCCATTTTGGAATGGTAATGTATATCTGGTGCCATTATGTAGGAAGTATGTGATCTGCTTTTTTTTAATCTTAATTTTACAGAGAATAACAGTTAAGAGAGTACATGAATTTCAGAAGAGACTTTGAACACTGAACTTTTTAAAGAGTTGAGACTATTATAGAATATGGGGGCTTTTGAAATTGGACTGAATGCATTTCTGCATTATGTTATGGCTACAAGCCTATGGTGTGGGAATGGAATGTGATTTGAATAGGAATGGCTCCCATAGACTCATGTATTTGAATGCTTGGTTCATAGAGAGTGATTCTATTAGGAGGTGTAGCCTTGTTGGAGCCTGTATGGCTTTGTAGGAAGTGTGTCACTGTGGGGGTAGGCTTTGAGGTCTCATAAGCTCAACCTATGCCCAGTGTGATATATAGTCTCCTGCTGCCTGCGGATCAAGATGTAGAACTCTCAGCACCTTCTCAAGCACCGTATCTGTCTGCATGCTGCCACGCTTCTCACCATGATAGTAATGGACTAAACCTCTGAAACTATAAACTATCCCCAATTAAATGTTTTCTTCCTAAGAGTTGCTGTGGTCATGGTGTCTCTTCATAGCAATAGAAACCCTAACTAAGACAGTTATACACCCACAAACTAAGTAGCTTCTCAAGGTTAGGGACATGCTTAGTAAGCAAGTGAAATGAAGGAGACTCCAAGTTACTTCTGGGGTGACTCATACACACACTAAGTACAGGGCTTGCTTTTCACAACTACCCTGCCCATCATTTACTTTGAGAAACCCTTCACTCTAATCACAGTAACTGATACCCATTTCTACTAATTCTGATTTCAGGAGAAATACTACTGACTCACCAATTATATGGTATTTTGTGGTTTTTTTTTTTGTTTTTGTTTTTAAAGTTCTGGGCTCTATCATTTGTTCCAGGAAGACCCTCAAGTACTGAGATTTAAAGTACACTTTTCTTCTCTGTACTTCATTAGCATATGATCTGTATCTGTCTGATAGTATTCATTACTTATGTGATTTATCTTTTCTCTATACAAAACTTCTTCTGGGTCAGGCTCCATGGCTGCGTCATACATGTGGCTCTCCTCAGAGGATCCACTACAGTACCTTATACATCATAGCTGGGTCAATAAATATTCACAGAATGAATTATTGAATAAATATACAGCATAGGAAGACTATAAGTAAATGTAAACTCCTTATATTTCTCCCAGCTCTTTCCAGCCTTTCCTCACAGGGCTAGTTTTGTAAATCCTTAATCATCTTAGTGGCTCTCCAAGTTCTCATGCTTTAGCCATAAGGTCTCAGAGAGCAGAGTTCCCTTTAAAATTCCAACAACTGCTGTATGCATCACTATTTAGTAAATTACATACATTTTGGATTTTTTTCCCCATGAGGTAGTAATCACTGTTTGGTCTCAAAACATTTAAAGCCCCTGACACTGAAAAAGTCCCAAACTCTTCTAAAGAAAGGGACAATGAGGGCATATCCATAAGCATGGAGAAGAAAACTTCAACTCTGCTCACAAATCTCAATGCCATCATGATGGTCACACCTTTCTATGTGTGTCCAGAGCAGAGAGAGGAGTTAGACTAAATCACCAGTTTTCTGAAGTATAATGTTACATATGAAATGATGTGGCAAAGCACAGCTGCAGAATGTATGAAATCCCCTTCAAAGGGAGTGAAGAGCAAGGCCGCATGCCTTTTATTGCTGCACACTTAATGACAGAAGGACAGATTTGGTCAGTAATGAAGCAAGACCATGTTCCACATTCTTCTGCAGGACTTTCAGAGCCTTGTATTTTGTCTTCCTTTGGTATGGTCTTTCAGCATCAGTTAAGTTTGGTGGATGCTTCTAGTAAGTCCTTTGCTTCATTTATTTTGGATGCTAAGTAAGGAGATCCACCTAGGAGGACAAAGAGAAATGAATAGTTAAAGTCTGTGTCATTACTGACATTTTAAAAATTTAATATAGAAAAAAACACAACAACTATAATTCAGGTATTTTCCCACACATTTTTTTTTCTGACAAACTATTTTATATGCTTACCAGAAATCAAAACAGCACAAATTAAACTTATTTAGTGAAGCATTACATGTTCCCACCAGTCGAAATACAATTTCTGAGAAAAATATAAGTTACACATTTTGGAGATCAGCCCTCTGTCAGATATGGGGTTGGTGAAGATCTTTTCCTATTCTGTAGGCTGCCATTTTGTCTTACTGACCATGTCCTTTGCCTTACAGATGCTTTTCAATTTCAGGAGGTCCCATTTATTAATTGTCAATCTCAGTGTCTGTGCTACTTGTGTTATACTCAGGAAGTAGCCTCCTGTGCCAATGTATTCAAGGCTACTTCCCACTTTCTCTTCTATCAAGATCAGTGTAACTGGATTTATGTTGAGGTCTTTGGTTCACTTGGACTTGAGTTTTGTGCAGGGCGAAAGATATGGATCTATTTGCATTCTTGTACATGAGTTATAATCAGTTGAAAAACACTTACTGGTTATATAGTTACCATGTAGACATTTGGCCAGAATATTTTCTAAAATTAAATGTATGATTAAGTAAACAAAATAACAGTTTCTTCACAGTTACATCTCAAAAGCAATAAATATTACCTTTCAGAAGGAGCTAAATCCATCTAAGGGAGTCTTTTCATGTCTTATCATAATTTCACAAAATAAACACTTGTTTAAAAGGCACATATATAATACATAGTGCTAAGAATCATACTTGCTAAGATAAATGATCTAACACTAATAACTGAGTGAAAATAAAAATAATGCTAGAAGAAATTCTCCTGTTCTCTGAAATGGTTCTATTACAACATTAACAATGTAGTCTTGGATTTACAATACCCTCAAATAAAATTAAGTCAGTTACGTTTTAGAGTTCTTTGCAATCAATTATTTCTAATGCAAACAGCAAATTGAGGTGAATTTCAAATACAGAATCATTATAATCACAAACAATGCTTATTTGACATATAAAAATATCCCAAACTGTCACATGAAAGCTACACATCATATCCTAACTTATATTCTAGAACACTGACATTGCTTAATGCTTGAACTAACAATCATCTTACAGTTTCCAGTTTCTGTTTTTATTTTGTATTTTTTTCTTCAGTACAAACTATGGCTGTTGAAAATATTGTAATGCCTCACAACTTTTGTTTGTTTGTTTGTTTTGGTTTTTTGAGACAGGGTTTCTCTGTGTAGCTTTGGAGCCTGTCCTGGAACTCACTCTGTAGCCCAGGCTGGCCTCGAACTCACAGAGATCCGTCTGCCTCTGCCTCCCGAGTGCTGGGATTAAAGGCGTGCGCCACCACCGCCCGGCTATGCCTCACAACTTTTAAGAAACCAAAAGTGTTTAGACAGTATAGGTATAAACCATCCTGGCTTTACGCAGGTCTTCAGTTGTTACCACCTACCACCTCATGAAGGAAAAAGCAAGCAGAGAAAATACATCAACAAACACGGGCTGCAGTAGAGCTGGAGGAAGCTATATTTAGTTTTTGCCTTTGAGGATACCAATGACATTTTCATATCAAGATAGGAAACATGATAAACATTTAAGGAATATATCACACAGTGATCTTGAGTACACAATGAGAATTACAAAGAAAGTTCATAACCCTATAAGTTGATTTCATGATTATCTCTAAAAATAACCTTGGAACACGTAAAGCTCATCTTTGTCAGTTGCTTAAATGTTTGAGTTAGCAAGGAGTTGCCAGGTACTTTGTGTGCTCTAAAAAATATTAAAATATTAACTGATCTTAGCTATAACCTTTAACTGGTCAATATACATTCTAAATATTTAAATTATAAGTCATGATAGGCTCACAACAGAAGACAAATAAACAAACAAAAAGAGCACAGAAGAGTAAAAATCTTATTAAACATTATATTTATTTGTAGATTATCTGATATTTATTTTAAAAAATCAGCCCAGTAGATGTTGGTTAAAGGAGACCTCATTTTCAAATAATATAAAGTTTCACATCAATAAAAATAAAGTAAGCATTGCTGTGCTAATTATCACAGGAAAACTGCTTTAAGGCAAAATGCAGTAATAGAGATTTTACGGTGTTTTAAGTTAGTCCATGGGATAAAACAATGAGATTTAGATTTTGTACATGCCTAATATCTTAAGATCAGAACACATAAAGAAAACATCGTCACAACCAAAAAGGAAAAATACACACCCCATAATCACTGGGAGGTTTAGCACACGTCTCAATAATTGATTGAACAACTACAGAAAGGGTGAGAACATCAAAATAAATTACATGATGAGCAAATGTGATCGAACTGATGCTCTTAAGACATTCCACCCTTGCAAAGCAGAATACAGCTTTAACGCTGCAAACTTACAACACCAAGACTCAGCAAACTTAAAAACATCAAAATCAACAAGTGCATTCTGTTGGCAGTGACCAGCCAAGCTTAGAAAGCAAGTATTTTGAGAATAATACAGATCAATTTTATAGACCTCAACTTTTTAGTAGATTCATTTGTTGTATTTTACAGGTCCCCAGGGCTCAGAGGTGAAGAGCACTTGCTGCTCACCTGAGCTGCCATCAGTCAGCTGTCTGTGAGCTCCAGCTCCAAGAGATCTAATCCTCTGGCTGCTCTGCAGCCTGCTGCATTCACATGCACACACCCACATGTAGACTCAAACACCTACACATAATTAAAAAACTAAAACATTTTTAAAAAGCCACCAGAGATTATGGGAAAAATGCAAGTTATATACAATATAGTACTTGAACAATGTTGACACACAATTCTACAATTGTAGAATTATGATAGAAACCAGCAACATATCTAGAGGGTCTCAATGTTTAGAAATAATTCACATATAAAAGAAAATATTACAAAATAAATTAGCATTCAAGAGAGTCATTCAACAAATTCTGAAGGATAGTTTTGTTTTTTGTTTTTTGGTTTTTTTTTGGTTTTTGGAGACAAGGTTTCTCTGTATAACAGCCCTGGAATTTGCTTTGTAGACAGGCTGACCTTGAACTCACAGAGAACCATCTGCCTCTGCCTCCCAAGTGCTGGAATTAAAGGCATGCACCGCCATGGCTAGTGGTCAGTTTTTTTTAAAACAAAACAAAACAAAGGACCCCTGAGATAGTTCAGCAGGCAAAGGCACATGCTGAGCTCTACCCTCAGGACTCAGATGGTACAAAGAAAGAACTGACTACCACAATGTGCCATGTCACACACCCCTCTCTCTCTCTCTCTCTCTCTCTCTCTCTCTCTCTCTCTCTCTCTCTCTCTCTCTCTCTCACACACACACACACACACACACACACACACACACACACACACACACCATACACATGAAATAAATAATAAGTTAAAAAAAACCAACCAAACACTTTCATGCTAAAGTGAAAATTTTAAATGAAAAATTAATTCCAGGAAAAACATGGCATCTCACAACCTGTAAAAAAAATCTGAAAAGTCAAAAGCATACTATTTACTTAAAGAACTGAACCTGAAATTAAATGCCTACCCAGAATTTTATCAACAAATCCAAGACCTAAAAAAACAACCAACCAACCAACCAACCAACCAACCAACCAACCAACTAATCTAAACACAAAGATGAATAGGAGAGCATAATCATCTTTTTATATGTCCAGGGGTTACCTCTTATAAAAAAACTCTGATGGAGATATCATAAGAAAGGAAACCATAGACCAGCACCTCTTACTAGTGTAGATTCAAAAACACTATGCTCACTTATCCAGTCAGACCAAATATGACCAAGTTAGGCTTATATCAGAAGAGCAAGACTGACTTTAACGAACATTCCAAAATTAAGCAATGTAACTCAATGCATTAACAGCTGAAGCAAAGCATACCATCCTCTCAGTAGACACAGACAATTCAAAACACCGTTGTAATAAACTTTTAATGAACTAAGAAGAGACAGGAGTGTGGTTTGTGTGCTAAAGCCATCAGAATACAGTCAATGGCACTGTTAGTAGTGAAAGGCTGGAAACCGGCTCTGAGGTGAGGACAAGAGACAGCAGCCATCACTGCTGCCTATAACACCACGTGGGAGGGACTTGCCATGTAGCCTTTCCTCCCCCACCTCTTCCTAACACAAAAGGAATAAAGACCAGAAAGAAATGGTCACTGTTTAAAAATACCAACTACTCCACAGAAAATCCAAAATGATCTAAAGACAAATCACTGATTTCATAAAAAAAAATCCAACAAGTTGATGGATAAAATATGAAATATTTGAAAGTCAGCATTTCCGTATCCTAATAAGTAACTGTATAATTGTTTCTGAAACATGACAGTTTATAGCAGAAAACCTACAATACTAGGATGGAGAGATGGCTCATCAGTTATGAGCATTTGTTGCTTTTCCAGAGACAAAGATTTAACTTCCCAGAACCTATATCAGGCAGTTCACAGCCCTCTGTAACTATAGCTCCTGGGATCTGATGCCTCTAGCCTCTGTGGAGAGCTGCACTCATGTGCACATACCCACACAAACACAAACACCTATACATAATTAAAAAAAATATCCATCTTTACCTAGGGGTTGGGGTGGTAGCTCAGTGGAAAAGGACCAGATAAGCATGTGCAAAGTCCTGGGCTCAATCCCAACGCCTTCAAAACAAACAAACAAACAAACAAACAAACAAACCAAGCAGAACCAATACCTAGCAATAAATAGGATAAATCACAGATATGACTGAAACACAGATACTGTGAAAACGGAAACAAAGATGATCTAAACAAATGTTCCTGTTAAGTCAATAACTAAGCTCCAGTCCACTGGAGACAGAAGTGGGTATAGAGTAAGGGACTAGAGTAGTGGTTCTCAACCTTTGGGTTGTGACCACTTTGGGGGAGGTGTTGAATGAACCTTTCACAGGGGTCACCTAAGAGCATTGGAAAAACACAGCTATTTGAATTATGATTCATAGCAGTAGCAAAATTACAGTTATGAAGTAGCAATGAAAGTAATTTCATGGATGAGGGGTCACCACAACAAGAGGAACTGTAAAGAGTTGCAGCATTAGGAAGCATTGAGAACCACTGGGCTACAGGAAACAGATCTCTTAGGAAAGGGAAATATATAGATAGATACGGATGGGGGGTTGGACAGGAGGATCAAGTCGGGAGGGGAGGGAGGCAGGTAGTGGAAGAGAGTACAGGAAGAGACAACTGAAACTGAGGAGACTGTGGAGGACTATGGAAACCTAATGCAGTAGAGACTTCCTAAAACATATACATGTATGAAGGTGATATAAATGAAATAACCAAATCATTAATGGGAGAGACAAGAGTCCCAACTGGCCATCTCTTATCACCAAATGAAGCTTCTAGTACCAGAATTGGGTTACATTTAATTGAATTGTTGGCCAAAGGGGCCTTATGGGAATCCTCAAACAACTCAGACTGCTGCCAAGTCTATAGGTTGCCCTCCCACAAACTGACGGCAAGGTCCACTGCCAAAGACAACACCTCCACAACTCATTGAACATGGAGATGTCAAGTTGGTGCTCACATAGAGCCTTCACCCCTATGTTCCAGCATCTTTGGTACAGGAAGGTATTCTGTATGCTATCAAAAGAGAAACGTAAACACCAGACCAACCACAAATCCTTTATCTACAATGGTGTACTACCTGCAAGATATGCTGGGGCAATGGGGGCACAAAGCGTGTGGGAGTAAGCAACCAATGAATGATCTTACTTGAGGCCCACTGCACGAGATGGAACCCATACCCCAGACTGCTTGGGTGACCAAGAACCTGAGACTCGATAGTCCAGGGACCTAGGGTAAAATCAAGTAATACTGGTCTAAAAGGGGGGGAGGGGAATGTAGTGATAAAACAATCCCTAATGATATTTTGCTATAATAGATTAGTGACTTGTTCAGTCATCATCAGAGAAGCTTCCTCCTGCAGCAGATGGGGACAAATACAGAGACCCACAGCCAGGCATTACACGGAAAGTGAGAGACCTTGGGACACTCAGCCCTAAACGGGATGTCTCTATCAAACCCTCCTCTCAGCTCAGAGAACCCCAGGAAGAGGAGGCAGAATGATGGAAGATCCAGAGGGGATGGAGCACACCAAGAAAAGAAAGCCCTCTGAATCAACAAGAGCAAGGCTTCAGAACTCACAGAGACTGAAGCAGCATGCATGGTCTGCATCAGGTCCTCTGAGTTGATAGTATGGCTTCCAGTTCAGTGTTTTTATGGGATTTCTGAGTGTGGAAATGAGTGGGTCTCTGATTCTTGTGCCTTCCCCTGGGCTCCTTTCCTTCTGTTTATTTGTATTGTCCATCTTCATTATGACAGTTTTTGTTTTATCTTACTATATTTCATTTTGTTATACTTTTTAAAAATGAATGAATGAAAACCTAGCCACTAGGGTAAAGGTTAACAACTGAGCTGTCATTTATACCCACTGGGAGAGGGAAAATCAGCTTTCTCCAATGAAGCAGCACTGGGTATATTAACCACTCCAGGGCAAATCTCATGTTCAGGAGTAGCTGCCCAACATATGATGGACTCCACAGTTTTTTTGTGTGCTTTTATTTGATTATAGCTTGGTGTTTTGTTCTGTTTTCTTGGCTTGGGGGGGATGGGGGTTGTTGTATTGGGTTTTTGTTTGTTTCTTGAGAAAGAACTTAAAGTTGGG
The DNA here is from genome assembly GCF_949786415.1 of Peromyscus eremicus. Taxonomy (NCBI): domain Eukaryota; kingdom Metazoa; phylum Chordata; class Mammalia; order Rodentia; family Cricetidae; genus Peromyscus; species Peromyscus eremicus. Next base: position 44,433,030 of record NC_081425.1, on the reverse strand, counting down.
TGGGTGGGGAGGTGGAGGGGAAGAATATAATCAAAATGTTTAAATTTAAAAATTGTTTTAAATAATAAATGATAACAATAAAAGAAATGTTCCACCTTGTTTATGAATAGGAAAATTCAATATGTAAAGACGCCAATTCTCTCCGAACAGAATGTGCATTTGGACAACTTCAACCATGAGACTAAAAGATTTGTGTGTGAATGAACACACATGCAAACTGATAAGTTTTTTTTCTGTTCTTTGGTTTTGGTTGTTTCTGTGGTTTAGACCATGCTGGCTTTAAAAACTTAAGAGTGATCCTCTGCCTACCTTGAGAGATCAGTGACTTAAGACAAGCACCACCATGTCTGGATTTTATATTCTTAACTTATGTTAAAATGAAAACAGCCAAATAGCTAGAAAAAGATATTAAATAAGAAAAAGTATGAAAGACTTTCACTATTAGAATAAAGCTTTGTATAAGTAAAGCTACAACAGTCAATATAGGTTAGGACAGTGTAAAACCAACATAAAGAACCAATCATGAAAGGAGAGAAAATACAGAAATATCTAGTGTGGACTAATCCTTTTGTACACTATGAAAATGTGTTGCTCTCATTGTTAATAAAAAGCTGATTGGCTGATAGCTAGGCAGGATTTTAGGGGCAGAGAGAATGCTGGGAAAAAAGGTGAAGTCTGAGGAGTCTCGGGAGTTGTGAGAGACACAGAGAGAAAGAAGCAAGATGAATGTGCCGTGTTTAAAGAAGGCACAGCCAAGTGGCAGATGGTAGATAAGAAATATGAGTTAATTCAAAATGTAAGTTAGCTAGTAACTAGCCAGAGCTATTGGCTAAGCATTTATAATTAATATTAAGTCTCTGAGTGGATATTTGGGAGCGACTGCTGGGACATAGAGAAACTCTGCCTACAAATATCTGATTATTTGATTTATCAAAAGTTTACACTACAGGTCATTGGAGAAATAATGTCCTTTTCAGGAAGTAGTACTATGGTACTTGGACCTGAAATAATCAAAACTTTACCACTGCCTCAGAGCACACATAAAAGCACTTTCCAAATACAATGTTTAAACATATCATCATAGCTTCGAGATTTTTATGACTTTGCGAAAGGCAAAAATTTCTTAAAATAAAAGTAACCCATTGAAAATAAAAATGTTAAACTGGGTTACTTTAAAACTAAAGATTTCTGCTCATGAATGAACACCAGTAAGAGGACAGAAAAACAAGCTGCAGAGAGAAGATACTTGCAATACAAGGACTCTTACCTGGAACATTCATATATGTTGTTCATAAAGTCAATAAAAAAGAGAGACAAGCTGGGTGGGCATAGTGGTGCATACCTGTGATCCCTATACTGGGAGGTGGAGGCAGGAGGATCAAGAGGTCATCCTTGGGTCCATAAGGAATTTGAGCCATTTCTTTTTTTTTTTTTTTTTTTTAAATATTTTTTTTTTTTTTTTAAATTTTATTTATTATGTATACAGTGCTCTGTCTGCATGTATCCCTGTAGGCCAGAAGAGGGCACCAGATCTCATTACAGATGGTTGTGAGCCACCATGTGGTTGCTGGGAATTGAACTCAGGACCTTTGGAAGAGCAGCCAGTGCTCTTAACCTCTGAGCCATCTCTCCAGCCCTTGAGCCATTTCTTAACTCAGGTTCTACTGCATTGGGTCCACTCTATAATACTTTATTGATTTGTGTCCTTTTATGGATGTGTACCTCAAGTTTTAAAGTTTATGTCATCACTGTGTAGTTTGATAACCCTTCAAACAATCAGTGTTGAGCAAGCTCTGACTGGGGCCACGGGCTGCTCATGAAGTGACATGTCTTTGATGGAATGAACGAAAGCAATGAGGCCCTATCCAATATGTTCTTATATCAAGTACCAGTTTCACAGAAGCATTTCTCCCAGAGAGAGAAAGCAGGTGAAAACCCTGTAATGCAATTCTCATTATAAGAAAACCCAGCAAAGTAAAAATAGTTAAAGGAGCCCATAGCTTTGGGATGTGTTTCCCAATCTGATAAGGGACATTAACAGAATGCCAGGCCTGAATCCACACCCAATGGTAAAAGACTAGAATTTTTTCCTAAGATCAGATATAAAAACAAGGATATCCATTTTTATCACTTGTACTTATTTAACATTTTACTGGAGTTTCAAAGAAAGGCATTTGGTAAAAAAAAGAAACAAAAAGCATCCAGATAAGAAAACAAGTGGTCAAAATATCTCTATTAATGGATGACATGACTTTATATACTTACAACCCATCCGAAGGAACACACTATTAGAACTAATGATTTCACCAAGGTTGCAGAATGTAAGACCAACACACAAAAATAATTGCATTCCTATACACTTGCACTGAATAACCCAAAAAAATGAAACCAAGACAATAATTCATTCACAACAGCATCAAAAAGAATAGGAAATTAGAGAAGTACAAAATTTATACTCTGAAAAATCACAAAACATGGATACAATTACAGAAGATTTAAATACACGAGAAAACATCCCACACCCACCATCAGACCACTTAACACTGTTATAACAGCAAAACTCTACAAACTGCTTTACGGATCCAGACAATTCCTGTCAAAACTCCTTTGTAGAAACTGAAAAGCTGATAGAAAACTTACACAGCATTGAAAGGTACCCAGAATAGCCCAAGCAGTCCTGCAACAGAAGAATAAGTAGGGCCAACACTGCACAACGTGAAAACTTCTTTCAAAGCAATTATAATCAAGACAGTGTTGTACTGACACAAGGACATATCAATGGAACAGAACTGAGAAGCTGGAGTGGAAAGGGTGGGTCCATTTAGCTTGCTTTCTATTGCTGGCAGAAAACACCATGACCAAAAGCAATGTGGGGAGGAAAGGGTTTATTTAATTTACATGTGACATTCAGGGTCCAAGGCAGGAATTCAAACAAAGCAGGAACCTGGAGACAAGAGGTGAATCAGAACCAGAGACAAAGAGGATCACAGCTTCCCGCTTGCTCAGCTTGTTTTCTTTAGCACCTAGAACCTCCTGTAAAGGGGTGGCAGTGATCTGAGTCCTCTCATATCACTCATTAATCAAAAAACAAACAGAAATAAAACAGCCCCCCTCAAAAAAACAAAACATCCCTACAGACTTGCCTACAAGCAATATGATGGAGGTGTTTTCTCAACTGAGATGCCTCTTCTCACACGACTATAGCTTGTGTCAAGGAGACAAAAAGCCTAAGCAGGAAAAGGGCTTCTTTCTTTACAGTGGTCTAAAGTTTACTCTGAAGCTGGCTCCAAGCATCTGCTTCTCTATCATGCAGTTCTGAAAGGCACGCTTTAACTCAATAAATATGAACACCTCATCTCAACAAGGTGTGTTTAATGAAATCCTTTAGACTCAGCAGTGCTGGCAATGAATGAAGAGAACAGAACAGAAGATCGTGGTGGTACCTGGGTTTTAATAAAGACACTGTATGTCCTTCCTATAGATTATGATGCATAAACTTTTTTTGTAGTTTTTATACTAAGAAGCCTTGCAGGTTTTGAGAGCAACTATATACTCATGGCTCTTTTTCACATCAAACACTGCCAAATTTCTGTCCCATATGTATGCAATTGATGCAGGAATTTGTAAAAGAACATTTATGTTGATTTAATTGTAATCTCTTCTAACTCATCAATCTCTCTAGCTGTTACAATACAAGCTTGCTCAAAATTACCAGGATCTCCCCACATTCTTTTCTGAAATGTCACAATCCTCTCTTGCAGCTTACTCCATTTCTTCCTTTTTCTCACAAATCTCAAAAAAAGTTGTCTAAGTGTTTTTACTTCTAAATCAATGCCAGCTGAAACTGTTTTTAAAGTCACAAATAATTCTCCGTTTTCCTTCCTTCCTCCTCCATTTTTTTTTTTGTTTGTTTTTTTGTTTTTTTGTTTCTTCAAGACAGGGTTTCTCTGTAGCCCTGGCTGTCCTAGAACTCACCAGGCTGGTCTCCAACCCCGAGATCCAACTGCCTCTGTCTTCTGAGTGCTGGGATTAAAGTGTGTGCCACTACTGCCTGGCACAGATTCTTCAAACACTAAAATCAAACAAAACCAAACAAAACCCCATGTGCCCACTCCCCACCCTCAGCTTAATGGTCCTCACAGCAGCTCGGCTCAGTTGGTTTTCTTGAATGTATTCCCATCTCAGCTTTTATTATACTATTTTCTCCTTCCATCTCTTTTGCTGATTCTTCCCAATTTATAAATATTTGAGTTCCTCACACCTGGACACCCAGTCTCTCCCCTCTATCTTGATACGTACTTTCACTTTCTGTAACTTTTTACTTGGTACTATTTTTGTAGTGCTGGGGACTGAATCTAGATGTTTTGTACATACAACATAAGAAGTGCTCCACCACTGTGCTATATTTCAAACCCACTAAAACAAAACAAAAAGAACCCAAGACAAAGTCTTCTATGGCAGCCAGTCTGGCCTTGAACTCAGCCTCTGGGATAGCTGGAGTAACAAGACATGCAGACTCCTCTTTTGGACTCTTGATTTGTCCATCTTCCTACTCTCCAATTCCACCTGGATTATCTCCTGAGTACTACATCTAACAACAAGACAGTATTCTTTTTCTCCAATCCTGTCTAAAATCTACTTGCCCTTTCTAAGTCATCTTTCCTTCAATAAACTGCTCTGCTACCAGTTTAATTCAGACTCAATCAGAAGTAGTTTATTTCTAGCATCAATTGAGAGTAACTACTAACTATCTCAAATTCATTAGCTTCTCTTCATCCTGAAGTACGTCTGGGCTACTAAACAACCTACTAGCCGATTCATCTGCCTGTGAGATGCTTCAAAAGTAAGCTTCTTTAACTTCTGCTCTTGGTAATGGTGGAACAGCTTGTATCACCTTGAAAATAACCAAATTAAAGCCAAAAATGATTTTCCCCAATAAAAATCAAAACAACAAACTCCTTCCTGTTTCTTAGGCTTATAAAGAGGTTATTCAGGAAATAAGACTGTAAGTATGCACAGGTTCTGGAAGTGACATGAGGAAGCTGAAGATGGTATTTTGACATTTAACACTCCCTTCCCCATGGTATTTGCTTGTTCTTGGTGTGGAAAAGAAGCTAAAACACAGGCAAATGGCCGGGGAAAGCTGCTCAAGGGCAGGCCTGCTCGCTATACATGCGCTAGAAAGACAAAAACCAACACTGCAGTATTAAGAAAGGTTTAGGATCTAATGTGGGTGCCGGGGGTGGGGGGTAGGTGGGGAGATGGGACTTGGGAGGCTAGGGTTGAAACAGAAATCTCTTGACAAAGTTTTCTCTCCAAATACAATCAACTTTCGGACTTGAACAAGGCAGAAGAGAAAGGTTTAGAAAGAAGCAGGAGCTTCAGTTTCTAAACATTTCTGATGAGCAGGGGAACAACAGTGACAGAGGTCAGAACCAGTTCTGATGAACACCCTTGGACCTGGTTGGAAACTTCAGAGGTTCTCAGACATAAGACTTTCTAGAGGACTTGTTAATCAATACACATTGCTGGCCTTGCCCATTTTCTGATTCTGTAGGTCTAAAGTGAGCCCAAGAGTTGGCTGCTAGTGCCCAGACTACATCTTGAGAAATACTCCACAATGAAATACATCAACACTTGGCTCATTTGGAACTCTCAGTGAAGCAGTACTTTCCAAATGATCAGTGAATGATGTTACAAAATCATACTTGGATATAAAATCAATTCAAAGTTCATGACAGACCCATACATTTTATGTAATGAACTTCTGAAATTCATTAGTGTGGCTTTAGATTCCAAATGCAACTAATTTTAAGAAACCACCACTGCTGAATTCTGGTTCAGCAGCAAAGGGTCCCCCAACTCAGGCACCTTGAAAACAATCTTTCTTCTCCCAACTACCTAAATGTGTATTTTCTTTATCTACTTAAAGAAACTACATACTATAAGAGAATGAATGCAGAGATTGACATGAGAATATAAGTAGTTTTTACTAAGTCAGAGTAGAGATAAAAATTGTAAAACAATTATATAGTATTATATATATATATATATATATAGTATAACACTATAATTGTGGAAAAAATTATGAAAATGCAAATGTTATAAGGATTATAATACTTCTATTAACACACATTTAAAAATGATTAAATACATAAATTTACACTGAAGAGAAAAGAAACTAATTTCAGGAGGTGAGTTCCATTAAAGTCTCTGGGTTCGATGCTAAAATAAAATGGAGTATTTCTTATAAAATCAACAGTGCTTAAATATCATAATGTATACTTAATTTAAAAAATTGAGCATGCTTTCACCTTAAACTATTTCTCTCTTTACTTAGTTTCCTTTCAAGCTTTTTTTTTTTTTTTTTTTTTTTTTTTTGAGATTTTCTGTGTAGCCCTGGCTGGCCTGGAACTTGCTCTGTAGACCAGGCTAGCCTTGAACTCACAGAGGTCTGCCTGTGTCTGCCTCCTGAGTGCTGGGATTAAAGATGTGCACCACTACTGCTTGATTTTCTTTCAAGTTTTGAAGGACACATTTTTCTTTTTCCACCCCAGATCATCTGAGAAGGAGAAATCAAAACTAAAAGACAAACTCACTTTAACAGAAGCAAAACCATGACAGGTAAGCACTGGGCTCTGAACAACTACCAAGCCCAGCCGCAGCTGACCAATTCCCCATAAAGGAACCTGAAACTAAAGAGATGGTGGAAATGCCTGAGGAAAAAAATACAGAATTTTACTTTTTAAAGGAATTATCATATGACAGAACAAACGGATGAATGAATGAAGAAATTTATCCAAGATCTTGACGACACAGTCTCCAAAGTGAACAAAACAGTAAATTAGAAGTGAAAGTCCAAACTATAGAGGAAAAATATTAGCAGAAATTGAAACACTGAAAAGGAGCCAAACAGAAATATTTGAAATGAGTAAGATGATTGTTAGATATCAAAGAATCCCAGGACAAACAGCTAACTGAGGTACACATACATACATATATACATATATACACACATACATACATATATACATACACTACATATATATTATATATGAAAATTTTTTCTTTTTCTCTTTTTGTTTTTTCAAGACAGGGTTTCTCTGTGTACCCCTGGTTGTCCTGGAATTCACTCTTAGACCCAGCTGGCCTCAAACAGAGAGCCACATGCCTCTGCCTCCTGAGGGCACAGGGCACACTGCCTACTTAGAGGTTTCTAATAGAGGTGCCTATTCAACATATCAAAGTGGCCTCTGGCTGCCAGTCTCTCTCACCATGGCTAATACCTGTTACAGACTCTTGGCTTCTGTCAGCAGTTCTCACCCTGCCCCCTACCCTGACCTTGAGAATTTATGGTATAGAAGGAACAGAAGTAAAATCAAATGGAATAGACAGACTACTTAATGAAATTATAGCAGAAAAAAATCTCCAAACTTCAAAGAAAAAAGCAGATGTCCAAACACAAGACGTCTACAGAGCTCCCAAAAGACATGAGAAAGGAAACTCTCCGTGACATATCATAGCCAGTATGTCAAAAATGCAAAGTAAAGAAAAAAAATCCTAAAAGCAGCATGAGAAAGAGATTGACTTACATGCAAAGGTGGAAATATCAGAATCACCACAGACTTTCCATCAACAACAATAAAAGCCAGAGGAGCCGGGCGGTGGTGGCGCACGCCTTTAATCCCAGCACTCGGGAGGCAGAGCCAGGCGGATCTCTGTGAGTTTGAGGCCAGCCTGGGCTACCAAGTGAGTTCCAGGAAAAGGCGCAAAGCTACACAGAGAAACCCTGTCTCGAAAAACCAAAAAAAAAAAAAAAAAAAAAAAAAAACCATGTCATGTTAAATAACTGGGGACCAAGAATGCTTTACCCCAAAAAGGTATCTTTCAAAAATTGATGGAGCAATTAGGATATTTTAAGACAAACACAAATTAAATCAATTCATGACAACCTAACCAGCACTGAAGAAAACTCTTAATGGAATACGTTACAGAGAAGAAGAAGTTAAGAGAGTCTCCTTCAGGAAAATACATAAAAGCTTACACTCCATGAAAGTAACTGAAGAACATAGTAGACCTGGGAAAGCAACTACCATGTCCAACACAGCAATGCAGCAAATCCTTAGAACTAATATGGGAGAAGAAAAAGTAATACCAATAACCTAGCAAAACAAAACATCACCTAGCAAACTGACAGGAAAGACCAAACCCCTTTCTATAATAATCTTAAATGTATATGGCCTCAACTCACATTAAAAAGACACAGACTAATGGACCAGATTGAAAAACAAGAATGAATTATATGCTGTCTCCAAGAAACTCACTTAGCCAGCAAACATACCCAAAACCCAACATCAAAGGATAGAAAACAAGCTTCCAGCAGCTGGACATCAAAATGAAGCAGACATAGCTATCTTTATATTAGATAAAGTGAACTTCAAATCAACACTAATCAGAAGATAAAGGGGCATTACATCTTTAAACAGGGAACCACTCATTGAGATATAATTGTAAACATTTATGCACCAAACATTGGCGCCTCTAATTTCATAAGACAAACACTAAAAGACATAAAAGGCCACGTCCGGGCTGACACAATATAAGAATACCTCACTCTCATATTTAAATAGGCCTTCTAAACTAAAAAGAAAAAAGCAAAGATACTTCAGAGTCAAATACACTATAGATCAACTGGATTTATCGGATGTATATAAAATATTACCAATAGATAGAGGAATCGACAGCCTTTCGTTTCCTGTGGAAACAAAAGCATAACCTCTTCCTCAATGTGACATAACTTTTTACTTCTTTTTTAAAGTTGAGACATTTTAAAAATATATATGTTGGTTTAATTTAGCAGTTTCCATAACCCAATGTCTCTCAGCAACTACTGTTTGTTCACCAGCAATCAAAAAATTAAAAGACAACAGAATAACATACAGCATCCAGAGTCACTATGTATTTTCCATCTTTGTGTGGCTTCTTTTTTTTTTTTTAATTACTTTACTCTTTCTTTAAAGAATTTATTATTGTAAAACTACTTATTTATACTTATGACTGTCTACACATTGTAACCTATTTAGAGGATTTTTCTGTCTGAACCTGCTTTACTGTGTATCTGTAACGTTTTCTGTTTCATAAGCAAAACTTTAAACCCGACATGGGGCTTAGCTCATGGCACACTAGCTGCTCAAGCATGCAGGCAGCTTCCAGGAGACAGGTCTCTGTATTGAGGCCTGCATGAGAGACATGAGACTAGGAAGCTGTGTTTGGCTCTGTTTTGGGGTGTTTAGAACCCTCAGACAGGGTTTCTCTGTGTAGCTTTGGCACCTTTCCTGGAACTCACTCTATAGCCCAGGCTGGTCTCAAACTCACAGAGATCTGCCTGCCTCTGCCTCCCATGTGCTAGGATTAAAAGCCTGCACCACCACCGCCTGGCCATTTAGAACCTTTTTTAAGCTTTCTCAGGTTTTATGTGTATTTACGCAGCAGGACATTAGGCATCTGTCGTGCCAGCTCCCAAATGACCACACAGAGGCTTCTTATTAATTACAAAAGCTTGGCCATAGCTTAGGCTTGTTGCTAACTAGCTCTTACAACTTAAATTAATCCATATCTTTAATGTACATTCTTTTATGTGGCTCAGTTACTGGCTCAGTTACCTTTACTCTAATAGGCATTTTTCTCAATAGCACATCAAACCTTATCCAAATTTAGTCATATCTTAGAATATAAATCACATTTAAAACAATAAAAATAATGAAGATAATTCCTTGAGTCCTATTAAAGCATAATAGAATAAAGGTAGAAATAAGAAAACTACAGAAATACAAAGAAACTAAACAATACAATTTTTAATGAACAGTTGGTCACTCAAGAAATCAGAGAAGAAATTTAAAAAAATCTCTAGAGACATGTAAGAACACAACCTATCAGAACTGCTGGGATATAGTCAAGGCAACTGAAAGCTATAAGTGCTCACATTAGAAAATCTGAGAGATGTGAGTTCACATTTTTTTTTTATTTTAAAAATCTGAAATTTTAAATGTAACACAAATTTGCTAAATGGTCTTATTAATAAAAATCAAAAAAACAAAAAACAAAACAAACCCTGGAGCCAGATATTGGGATGAAAACTGAGAGATCAGAGGAATAGAACAAGCCACAGCCAACCTCACCTTACCAACTCCTCAGCCTCCAGAGACAGCTACTTCCTGTATACTCACACCTATATACCTTTCTGTGCTCTGCCATCTTACTTCCTTTCTCTGCCCAGCTTTATCACTTCCTCTTTCCACCCAGTTCTATCACTTCCTGTCTGTCTGTCCAGACCTCCAGGCCTCTATGGTTAACTAGTGCTGGGATTAAAGGCATGTGCCACCACGCCTGGCTCCGTTCCCAGTGTGGCCTTGAACTCACAGAGCTCTGGATGAATCTCTGCCTCCTGAATGCTAGGATTAAAGGTGTGTGCTACCACTGCCTGACCTCTATATTTAACATAGTGGCTGGCTTTTTCCTCTGATCTCCAGATAAGCTTTACTGGGGTACACAAATAAAATATTACCACACTTAAATAAACAACCTAACAAACAGCCAAACCCAAACCCACTAGATGGTAAGAATAGATTAGGGAAGACATTAATGAAACAAAGACTGAAAAGGACAATGTGCTAAACCAACCAAAGAGTTGGTTATTTGAAAAAATTAGTGACTGACAAATCCTTAGGCAATCTGATAAAAAGAGGAGAAGATGCAAACTAACAGAGTAGAGATCTGTGTGTATGTGTTGTAGATTATTATTTTAAGATGTGTTACATTTGTTTATGCTATGGAATATTTGTCTAATGATACAAAGATGTGTTGCAGTCTTTTATGTTTCATTTGTTAACTCTGTGAAGCTGTGTTACTTTGACTGTCTAAAATACCTGAGGGTCTAATGAAGAGCTAAACAGCCAAACAGCAAGGCAGGAGAAAGGATAGGCTGGGTTACTAGGCAGAGAGAATAAATAGAAGGAGAAATCTTGGAGGAAGAAAGAAAAGAGCAAGAGAACAAGGAGAGGGATGGTAAGGGCCAAGCACCCAGCCACACAGCGAGCCACAGAGTAAGAGTGAAAGTAAGATTTACAGAAGTAAGAGAAAGGTAAAAGCCCAGAGGCAAAAGGTAGATAGGATAATTTAAGTTTAAGAAAAGCTGGCAAGAAACAAGCCAAGCTAAGGCTGGACATTTATAATTAAGAATGAGCCTCTGTGTGTGATTTGTTTGGGAGGTTTTTGCTGCCTGGAAGGCCAGCCTCTAGCAGCCCAGAGTATGCAAAAAAAAATCTACAAATATGACAAGAGCTAATCTTTTCTATCTGAGGGCTAATAAGGAAACACATGCGTCCTGACGGTAACTTTCTCTTTTTATTTCATCATGAAAAAAACTCAACAGAAAACTCTAGACAATATATGAGCTGCATTTTCAGGGTCGTATAGCATATCTTGAACAAACATTAAGAAACAGAGCCATTCTGATCACACAGTTTTTTTTCAGGCTAAAGATGTCACTCTGACTGGCTAGAAGTGAGTAATCATGGCAATGCTTTGCTGTGCAGACAGGAGGCACATAGCCTGAGCAACATCACAGAGAGTGACATTCAATTCAAGATCTAAGCAATAAACAGTTAGTTGGCTGAACCTTGAGCCTTGTATCATAAAAGTAAGATTAGGAGTATGTACAAAAAGTCAGTTGCTGAGAGGATTTGTACAGGTAATTGTGTCTTTAACATTATCAGCCAGGCTTTTACAAGCAAAAAACTGGCACTAAAGTTGCTTAATGCCTGACCTTGATTCTACAATTAGACACCTGGGAACTTGTCCTTGAGCAATTCACCTCCAGGGGCAACTAGTCTATTTTGGATTTCCTCTGAGGTCTGTAATTGTCTTGAAGTCGTGGAATAAAGGTCTGGCTAAGAAGGTATATTTTATTCACCAAAATTACACAGCATAAGTCATCCTACTGTCATAACTGTGTCCGATATGTGGAGAACACACCACCAATAGGCTGTGCAAAGGGTCCCACAGTTCTTTTTAGGGAGGAATTGTGGTAGCACATGAGAGAACTGCAGACAGAAACAAACTGATTCACAGTCAGTGACCCCACAGTTTTTGCCAAGTGGGGTTCATATCAGAGAATTATTCATCTGGTGGGTTGACTTTATGAATACAAGCTGTCATCTGCCGCATATTTCTTGCAGACTCTGGTAGGAGTGGGTGGCAAGACCCCCAAAAGAGCAAAAGTAACCAACAACATGTGTGTACATGTATATGTATTTAACACAACATACATATAAATATCACACACAAACATGTTTTTAATTTCTTACATATAGGAAAACATTAAGAAACACCATCTAGACAGCCTGGAAGAAATCCCTGCGGGCAGGTTGGAGATGCACCTCAAATGGTGAAGTGTTTCTAGCATACAGAAGCCTTGGTGTGGATCCCAGCACCTCAGTAACCAGGTGGGGCAGGGGGATCAAAGTTCAAGGTCATCCTCAGCTACATAATGAGTTTGAGGTCATCAGGAGGCTCGGCTATAGGAAGTCCTGTCTTCAAAAGGGAAGACAGGAAGGACAGTCTGTAGCTTAGTTTTCAAATTTGCCCCATCTGTCAATCTTCCCTCTTGGATGTTCATCAGGTAGTATATCAAACTACTGACTTTATAGAAAATAATCCCTTTCTTCAGCAGTTAAAAAAGTTGATAAACTAAGACATTAGCTTCAAACCATCAGATCAAAGACCCGAGATACTTCTTACAGCATTAATCTTCTCACTCACTAAGTTCACTTTTTATTAAAAGTCACCTGAATGCTCATTTCAAACTAGTTACAAAAATATTATTTCCAGTCATTTCCCATGTTCGTTTTCTGGAGTCATTTTCTTTGCACAACCTGATAAGTTAAAGCTTGTTGCACACATGCTGCTCTATGTTTATCCCACCCACTGGTAACAAACAGAAAAGTGACTTTGGTCAGAGTTGGGGGAGCACAGAAGTGAATTTCAGTACTGGGAGAGGTTAGTAGCTGTAAGGGCTTACAACACTTAGTGCTGACCTGGCCAGGACAACTCTGCTGGAAAAACAGAAAAGGTGGGGGCAGAAATGGATTGCTCATCGCTATGCTTTGCAATATTCCTAGCTTTCTCCTTCCAAGGTCAAGGAAATATTTTTGTTGAAAAACCTATGACTTCTCTAAAGATAATTTTCAGATTTATGAGTCAGTATTCCAACTTCATCACACATAGGAAGTACCAATATTCCTCTTAGTTCATTGTACTTGTGTTTCCTCCCAAATGCGAGGTACTTTATTTTCTTATTACTGTGATAAAATAGACAAAAGCAGCTCAAGGGAAAAAAGGGTTTATCTCACAGTTCAAGGTCTGTCATGGCAGACAAGTCAAGGCAGAAGGATCTGGAAGCAACTGGGCACACAGGACGCACAGTCAGAAAACACCAATGAACACAGGAATGACAGTGCTCAACCAGTGTTCTTTATCTTATACCGCCCAGAATTCTGTGTTCAGGGAATGGTGTCATCCACAGCCGGTGGTGGCTCTCGTCCCCCAGTGAATGTAATCAAGATCAACAGAGCAGGCATGGCTATAGGTCTGTCCCCCTGTGACAACTAACACCAAGCATCACAGCTAGTACAGGATTAGGAAGTCCATGAGCTTAGGAAATTCCAGATGTTCTAAACTGAACAAATTAGCAATTCTATGGGGGGAATAACCCACAGCATCAATACACCCTTAGAGGGTACAAAATCCAAAAAGACAGAGATCTTTCTTAAACGTGTGATCTGAAGAAAAATACAGAGTACAGTTCCTTCCTTCATAGGTATAAAATATGATTACATTAAGTTCCATAAACAAAAAGGACTTTAGAATAAATCCCTTTTTTTATACATGATAAAAACTAAAATCTGGAGAAATTAAGGGAATGTTAAGGCTACAATGCCAGCAGAAAATACTAGCTTCCTGCCTGCATGGCTCATCCTTTCTCACTCAGTTGTTCACACAAAACCAGATAGGAAGGTACTGGTAGGCATACTGGCATCCAAAGTCTGATATATCACACACATATGATATATATCTGATAAATAAATTATCTAAGAAGAAAACAAGTCCTTATTTTAGGTATTACTGGGCCATTTTAATTTTTTAATTTTAATTTTTATGTAAAACAACATGCTCTCTTGGATACATTTTAGAACTTGCTTCCTTCCTGGTAGAAACAACCAACAACTTATCAATCATCTGACAGACAGGAGTGCTTAATACTATTGCAATCAATCACAGCCAAGAGCATGCACTTGACCTAAAAGGGGCAGAGGACATTCAGGAGAAAAAGGACTTCAAGGAGGCACTTAAACACATTTCTTGCTCAGTCAATTGCTCTGAAAGCACACAATAAAGAACAAATTAGTTGAGTGGATCTTCCAGTAACTGCTGAAGCTCTTTAAAAAATTTCAGCAAAACCTCTTTTCAAAGTTTATTCTCTTGTTTATTCACACTAAAGAACAGCAAGTACAAAACCAACAGCGATAATGTTCAGTGAAAAGAATTTTTATAGCAAGTAATTAGGTTGAGAAAGCTGAAAAAGAACGCTTTATTTTGGTGTCAAAAGGAATAGGAATCCAAAATTCGTTTTTAATTTTTTCCAAAATAATTACAAAACTGAAAGTCTATAAATAAGAATCTAAGAAAGCCTTCGCTTTCCTGCCCCCACCCCCTTGACTTCCGAAATACAGTGCAACTTTTCCCATCTGTTATTTTAAAGCAAGACAGTAATGAACATATGGGGCTTTCTCTATCAAGCAGCTGTAGTGTAGTTAAAGTTATAATAATTGTCTTTCTGTAAGATAAATTTACATTAAAAACCTGGCCAGTGAGAAATAAATAGCTCAACTGCAGAGTCTTCTTAAACAAAATTTAAAAATTCATAACCATCTATGACAAATTACAGAGATGTAGAGGAAATCCCTAAAGCTTCTACTTTTATCTTTAAGATTTAGTAGATATAATAGATGATGCACAAATCAGCTTATTCCACCTCCCAGCCTCATAGCCCATGTTTTCTTTCTTGATCAAAATGTGGGAACATTAGTGAGTTCAGATACTCATCCCTAAAGCCAGCAACTAAGTTCTTCAAAGTTAACAGTTCAAATTCACTCTTTCCATTGAGTCACTCAACTCTGAACCACAAGCCCACTTGCTTACGAGGAAAATCTCCACACACGTGGCACCTAACTCCCGCTTCAGCCCTGTATTACTTATGTGAGTTGGAGTGAACTGAAAGGAACTCATAGCACATCTGACCATAGGAAATGGAGCTACTACCTACCTTTGTCTGGATGGTTCAAAATCATCATTCTCTTGTGTGCTGTTCTAATCTTGGCCTTGCTAGCAGATGGGCTGTAAACAAATTAACAAAATGCAGATTATAAATTAATGATTTATATGGGTTTCAAGAAATTAAAAACTAATGAGAATTTCACCATCTTGTGGACAAATACAAAATTACAAGCTTTACACTTAATTCTACTAACCATTAAAATAAATCATGGTGACTCAATACTGTATTATATTTTCCTTCAGTACTTTATAATATCTGTCCTCATTCTCAGTTTTAAAAACTGAATAAATAAAAGATGGGTTGGAGATTTAGCTCCATCATAGAATCCTTACCTAGCAGCCATAAGACCCAAGGCTTAGTGCCCAGCACAAAAACAACACACCACCACCACAACCAACAACACCCCACATACACAGGCCAAGAGAGTCACACTATGCACACTACAAGTATTGAAAGTTTATGTTTCTAAGGTCATTTTGGAGGAAGGTGACATATACCATCGAGGTACTGGAATTCCAGAACTAGTCTGCTAGCTTTTTAGATCAGTCTTGCTGCAGAGTACTGGCTGATGTTGGTCAAGGATACTGCCAAGTGCTAGGACAGTGAGTTCTAGAATAGTTGCCTTCTGTCAGACCTTCAACAAGCAATCTCCAAACTCCACATAGTTCATAGTGTATCTAGCTTTGTAAGGAAGCTGTGGGGAAGTGTGGGCGTGCAGCAGCCTACAATGTGAGTGAAAATGAAAGGCGACAGTGAAAATAAACATAAAGTTACAATGACGAAACTGACTTATTCAGAGTTACAAGTGTTTAGTTCATTTTCTGAGCATGAAAAGAATTTTAGCACCAACAGTAGAAGCTACTGTAGCTAACAGCTATTGTATTTAAGTGACTTAACTTTACCAGGCTTCAAATGGGTAAGTTTATAGCCAGCTTAAAGTATGAGGGTAGTTATAAAGCTCAAAGGAATCTGAATGGATGAACTCTGTGTTAGCAGGAAGCACGCAATTTTAGTTATTCATATCTAAGTTCAAAAATCCTAATTCTACTGCTCTTCAGCTATGAATTTGTCTTGCTCATTTAAACTCTCTGAGTTACCATTTTCTCATATGTAACATAAATACAATGAAGCCTATCTACAAGGATTACTTTAAAGAGTAAAGGATGTTTATGAAAATACATTTTATATGTATATGTGTGTGTATATATATATATATATATATATATATATATATTGTACTTTTAAAGAACTGAATGTAAACAATCTAACATTTCCTGAATGACTCAGAAGCACTATCCTGAGAATGAACTAAATGCAGCTCTCAGAGTCTGCAGAAGTTGGCTGATCCTTCTAAAGGGCCCAGAGTGCTGCTTAAGATCCTCCTTCTGTTTGAACACCACCTCCCCTTGATATCAGGTGTCAATCTTTGATTCTGTTAGTGCTCCAATTTCTAGCAGTTTCTTGTCAATTACATGCTACCACTAACCTCCTACAGGTAAATAACAATGCCATACATGTTAATACATCCTATTAAGGGCCTGGAATAGTGTCACATGCCTAAACTTCTAGCATTCAGGAGGCTGAGACAAAAATATCTTGAACTCAAAAGGCTATGTAACAAGACTGTCTCAAAAGACAAGATCCCTGTGAAAAAAGAACTATTACTGGCTAAACGAACAGACAAACCATTCTTCCATAAATAAAATAAGCAAGTTCCTTTATGCAAGGACCTGAGAATACTTTTTTTGGTTGTTTACAGAAACCTTATGGGGGAACATTTTTAAACTTAACTTTTAGGTAGCTCTCAAATAGATACTGTTTGATTTCAAAGACTATTGAGTTTTGAGAAAGTAAAGTAACAACTGGATATTCACAAGAGCTAACTTTTATCTTACCTAATTGCATAAGAAATGAAAACCACATCACTCTGAAAACCAGTGCAATTCCACTTCCTGTGCTGATGTGCACCGATCCTTCTGTTTGCGGCGCTCTCCAGCACCTCTACACCAGTTATGCTCTCCTGTTCTGGATGCCCGACTCGTACACACAAATGACTTACAGGTACAGTCCATGACCTGCACTTATGATATCACCTCAGATGGAACATGCAATGGGTGCTTCATGGATTTTATAGTACCCCCGTCTCCCCCCAAAAAAAACCCAGCGATAACAACAAAAACCAAAAGACCCAAAACCAAGAACAACAATCACAAAAAGTAAATTCCTTAGAAGAATGAAGGCTCTAGCTAGTAAACACTGACATTATACAAGATTATTAATTATAAAAATTAGAAACCTATAAAAAGAGCTTCACAAAACAGTACTTCACAAAGCTAATTACTAAAAAATAGATATCAATTTAGAAAAGCACCAATTTCTTGTATATATTTGAAGAAACATGGAGTGTTGGCTCTTATTCTGTATATCAAGTTTTAATTGAATACATGAAACAAAGTCTGAAAGTCACCTCAGTTACAATACTCTCGAAAATCAATGGCATTGCCTATTTTTAAAATTTTGTTTATTAAGAATTTTTTTATTCATTCCAAATACCAACCACAGATTCCCCCCTCCTCCTTCCTCTCCTATCCCCTCCTCCGAAAAGGTAAGGCCTCCCATGGGGAGTCAACAAAGCCCAGCACATTCAGCGAGGAGGGTCCAAGCCCCTCCTCCTGCATCAAGGCTGTGCAAGGTTTCCCACCATAGGCAATGCGCTCCAAAAGGCCAGTTCATGTAGATGAATTCTAAATGGTCTTATTAAATAAAAAACAAGGAGCCAAATATAGGGATGAAAGCCTTAGATCAGGGAAACAGGGGAAGCCACCAGCCAGCCTTATCTCACCAACTCTGCGACTTCTAAATGTGAGTTACTTCCTGTCTTACCCACGCCTTTACTGTCTTGCTGTTTTGCCCTCTCATTGGCTATCTTAGCCCAGCTACCTCACTTCCTCTTCCTACACAACTCTGTCACTTTCTGTCTGTCTGTACAGACCTCCAGGTCTCTAAGGTTGGTACTGGGATTAAAGGCATGTGTCACCACGCTTGGCTCTGTTCCCTAGTGTGGCCTTGAACACACAGAGATCCTGCCTGCTAAGTGATAGGATTAAGGGCATGTGCTGCCTGACTTCTTGTTTACTTAAAATGGCTGGCCTTTTCCCCTTGATCTCTAGGCAAGCTTTATTTATAAAATATTACCACATTTCAGCACAAATAAAATATCACCAGAAGTTCATCACCAGAGATAGATCCTATTCCCACTGTCAGGGGCCTCTCAAACATACAAGCTACACAACTATCTCGCCCATGCAGAGGACCCAGTCCAGTCCCACGCAGGCTCCACAGCTGTCAGTCCAAAGTTTGTAAGTTCCCACTGGCTTGGTTCGGTTGTATCTGTAAGTTTCCCCTTCATGGTCTTGCTGCCCCTTGACATTGTCTATTTTTTAAAAAGTAACTTCTTTCTACACAAAACCTGAAGTACTGTGTACATTGAGGTCTGACGCCCATCAAACTATATTAAAGTGAAAACGCATGGAAGAAAGTTCACGTACACAAATATGACAATTTAAAACCACTGCCTTTAAGACAATTATCATCTTAGTGGTGATCTTTGAAGATGGGGGAGAATTCTCATTTACATGCAGTTTATTTCCCTTCTGGTTTTGCTATATTAAAACTCTAAATCATTGCTACATTTTAATGATTTGTTTGTTGCCCAGACCACAAATTTCAAAGTGTTCCCTGGAATATGTTTGACTGGCAGGGGAAGGGAGCGTGGGGTGGGTGGGAGAAACGAGGTGTGTGGAACTGAGCGGCATTCTTGAGCCTGTAGTAAACAGAGTCAATAAGTTGAGGGAAAATAATGCTCCCTGAGTAAATACTAAGCACGGAAATAGTTAGCTACTAACGTGGTCCCTTTGCTTAATGCCAGCCACTACTTCCTCTGACAAGGAAAACTCCCATCTCTTAGTTTTAAATAAAGCACTAAGCTAAAGGAAGTCCAGTCTTCAAAAATTATTATTGCACTTATTTATTTGTATCCACATCTCTCTCTCTCTCTCTCTCTCTCTCTCTCTCTCTCTCTCTCTCTCTCTCTCTCGGTGTGGGTGTACCACAGTAAGCAGGTGGAGGTTATGGGACTGGTCGAGAGAGAAATCAGTGTCACAATAGAGAATCTTGTGATAGACCTGGAGCCTAGGACTCCTTGAAAAGAGCAAAGAGTATACATAACTTCAATTAATCCAGACCTTAAAAGGCAAAAATGTGCTATGTCCTCTTCTGGGTTTTATTTTTAAATTTTAAATATAAGCACAAACTTACTGTAATTCCCCCCACCTCCAATTTTCAAGACAATCTTGGCCACAAAACAAAAATACTTATGCAGCACTTACCTTACACCTAAAATAAGACTAGCTTCTCGCCTACTCATTTTCTGCTCAAATCCTCCTTTATAGTAGGATGAAAGGCTCTGCACGGGAAAGAAAGAGCAAGAAATAATTAGTTCCATGCACAGGGTAGCATGACCTCAATCCCCTCACACCGCTACAGTAAGAGCAATGCATTTTATTAGAAATCAACTTGAAATTGCAGGGGAATGCACTACACAATGATCCTTTCATAAAACTCTAACCAAGATGAATGCAAAAAACATTACCAATGTTTTCAACTTTACAATGCGTTAATTTTCTCTACTGAGATAGAACCGAAGGACAGGGATCAGCAAATGTCAATGCTTTCCCTAAGCACTGAAGTTCTTTTCTCACTGGATAGCCTTGACCAAGTCACTTATATTGATATGGCAGGTATCTGTTTGCCTTGTATCCTGGCTGACAGAGAAAGAAGAACATGTAATGGAAACAGACAGGAAAGGCAAGAGAGGCTGGGAAACGGAACGAAATGGCCGTGGTGGCTAGAGAGTGAACTAGGAAGCTGGGAGTCTTAAAAAGCAATGGGAATGGATCGTGAAAGGCCTGGTTGGTGATGGAATGAGAAATGAGAGCACTGGAGTAACATCATTTGGCTTTGTTTTAGAAGGATCAGTTCGAGTTTGAAGAGTGAAAAAGAACAAGGGTGGACCAGTTAAAGAACAGACTGTAAACTAGCAAGGCACTGGGACATAAATGAAGGCAGGACTTGAGGATGTGGTGGAAATGGTCAGAGACTTTTCATGTCTTTGGAGAGCAAACATTTGCTTGGTGGACGACTATGAGATATGACAAAAGGAGGAATTACAAAGGAATTACAAAAATTACGCAGAAGTTCTGCACTGTCCAGATCCCTCCTCGGGACTGAAGGACTCAGACACAGAGTTGCACTCACTGAGCAGCCTAGCTCTGACCATTTGAGACTAAAGTCAAAGGCATGCCCTCTTCCCAGAGCAGCCTGTATCTGAAATGCCTGGCCAAGGTGGAATGAGCTGCAGTTCTCCAAGGTCAGTCCTTGGATGCTGCTATACCCACTTCCCAGGTGACGTTATGCTCCTAGGCCTCTTCTAACCACAATGGACCATGGTAGCTGTGAGGCCAGGCCTTTGCTAAGACTGCACTACAACATAACTTGCTCCTCTAGCCTTGTCTTGCTTTGAAGGATGCTGCGTCAAAGACTGTTCCCTAAACTTACAGCTCTCCAATTTTTGTCCCAGTCTGCTTCTCAGAGAGCCCAAGCCATGCAAATGCCTTTTTAAGATTTTTGGCCTAGAACTACCAGACTGCTTTTTAACGGCTAAAGGATGGAGCAGTTATCAGCTGTAGGAAATAGACGTGATGAGGATGGTTTCCAAGTTATTAAATTGAAGCTTCTATCCATTTCCAAGTGGAAAAGAAGTTCAATCTGGAGAAAGCCCATCAGAGTCCTCAGTGGGAACGGTGCTTAGTGAAGACAGACCGAGCAAGGCTGCCTAAGGAGAGCAAGTGCAGAGACTGAGCCTGAGTCTGCGCAAGGCATGAAAGGGAGGAGGGATCAGTAAAGGGCTCTAGGAAGACCACGCTATGACATAGGAAGAGAACTGGAAGTGAAAAGTAAGGAAGTAAAACATGGTTTCAAGTGTTTCGGATGGGTAAAAAAAATGTGATCTGAGAACTGACCCCATTAATTAGCAAAGAGAAGGTCAATGGAGAGGCAGGGCTGGAAGTTCCAGGCTGTCAGCCTGGGCTGAAGAGAGACCTGTCTCAAAAGACAGTAGCAACTGAGGTGAGCTGAACTGCCGGGTATGGTGGTGCACAGCTGGGATCAAAGCACTTCAAAGGGGGAGACAGGGGAGCACACAAATCACAGCTCCCTTGGGCTACATAAGGACATCCTGTCTCAAAGCGGGGAAAACAAGAAATCAAAAAGGAGAGAGCAAGAAATCAGGAAAGAGCAAGGAAAAGCAATTACCGTCAGGAGCTCTAAACAGGTGTATGAACTCAGCTTTTAGAGAGAAACATAGGCATGTACGATTGAACACATACACAATTCTAGGCAGAAGCCTGCATTTTTGTAATGAATAATAAGTAACTACAGTCACCGAGTACAGTATGTATCAGGGATTGCTTCCAGAACCGGTTGTATTGAAATGCTTAGGTGTACAAGTCTGTTATATAAAAGCACAACATAATATCTGCAAATAAGCTGCCCTCCTCCTCCTGTACACCCCAAACCACCGGCAGATCACTAAAACGATGTAAATGACATGCAAATAAACAGTGGCTCTACTGTATTTAAGGAATGATGGCAAGAGGAACCAGTGCTACGTGCTTTAGCACAGATGCAGTTTCCCCTCCATGGTGGTGATCTGCCGGAAGTAAGCCATGGTAAGGGTTGTCTTTTACCAGACACCGATTCACTACTCTAACAGGGCCACGAGGAGTAATACGCCCTATTTCCAGTGTCATGCTATTTCTAACCCACTACAAAAACAAACACACACAGAGACTGTTACAGAAGCCGGGAGTAAATCTCAAGCCAAAGCTGGAGAAAAACTGGATACTTAGTAGAGGAAGGCCAGATGGTCTTAAAGGCTCTCTCAGCAGACCAAAATCTTTCCTAGGTACAAACCATATCCTCAGATGAAAGCTGCAGTTGAGTTGTTTATGGCAGTCATTTCTACAGCAGTACATTGGTTCTTATTTCGGTCTTAATTCATGCTTCAGGCTGATACACTTTTTCTTTACAAAAAAGGTATTCCTATGACTCTTCATCTACTTTAGAGAGCTCGAAGACTCTAACTCAGCATGAGATAAACTGATGTTCCCCAAACTGTCACTCCCTCTATGGTCACAAGTCACTACGCTTAAAAAGAAACACTAGTGTCTATGCTATTTTTATTTTTCACCAAGTGGAAATGGGGCCACAGAAAAGTCTCCTCAGAACCCAGCATCTGCAAGAACTTCCTATCCTGCAACACTGCCTTTATTACAAGTAAGTAAACCTTTGCACAGAAACCATCACACCTTCTAAAGGAAGATCATTTTGCAGAAAGGAGCTTAACACCTGGGACAGCACACAGAAAAACAGACAAGAGAAAATGGAAGCTTGTATTGCTCAACACTAAAATACAGGCACATTTCTTCTGAGAAAATCCTGCCTTCTAAAACCAAGAAAGACAATCTTAAAAAGGAATATTTGTACAATATACTAATCTAATCTATTATCTTTAAATTACTATTTACATTATGAGCAGGCACAAAATTATAACTTGGTATCTCCCTCCTCTAATACTAAATAATAACTGAAAGGGTATTTGAGGCTTGATAAAATATATCAAGACCAAATTGTTTGGAATATAAAGAGATAAGATGCTGTAGCTCGTTCTCTGAAAATGCTGCGATCCAAAGGAAATGTCCAGATCCATAAACATGACTGTGGTGGTTTGAAAGAAAATGGCCCCCAAAAGGAGTGGCACTATTAGGAGGTGTGGTCTTGTTGGAGAAAGTGTGTCACTGTGCAGGTGGGCTTTAAGGTCTCATATATGCTCAAGCCACACCCAGTGAGACAGTCCTGTTGCCTGAAAGATGTAGATTCTCGGCTCCTTCTCCAGTATATGTCTGCCTCCATGCTACCATGTCTTACCATGATGATAATGGACTGAACCTCTGAACTGTAAGCCACCACAATTAAATGTTTTCCTTTGTAAGAGTTGCTGTGGTCATGGTGTCTCTTCACAGCAACAGAAACCCTGACTAAGACAATGATATTACTACAAGTAATAATTATGTCATTGAGGGTGTAGAGATGATGCTGTCTACTGAAAACACCCTAGAATGTACAAATACTATTCTATCCAAGAAGCACACACAAGCAACAACAGGAGTCACATTAATTTCTTTCTAAAATTAGTATTAAATGATGGTGTCATGTTATCAAAGGAGGGCTAAACTAACTCAAATAAAACAAGTGTTCATTAGCTATTTCAGTCGGTAACATGAACAATCCTCCACTAGGTGAGACTGGTTATCATTCACAGTGTTAGGTGAAGAAATAAACTTCATATCTGAGTTATAGAGCCACAAAAGGATGACGTCAAGTAAAAGGACAAATTTATAAATAGAAAATTAAAAGCCTTGAAGAAAATAAATGACTCAGGACTCTCTCAATCCTTAAATTAGGAGTAATTAGGCATTTGCTGAACCAATTAGTACTCATTGATACATTTTAAACAGCAAACAAAAAGCACTAGTTCAAAATAAGAGACTGCATCACAACGGTCTTTTGTCTCCCAAAGTGCCTTAGAAATGAAGAAGTAAATATTTTCAATAAGAGAAAGCCATAACAGACTCTGAAAATAAGAAATCAGTAGTAAGCCAGAAAGTTTAAACAAATACTGATATTGAAAAACATGAAAGACTGAATATACTGAAAAACTATCACAGCAACCCCAAATATCAGGAAAAACAAAAACACTAGGAAAGAATAAATTCTCCCCAGGAAACCAAGAAGAAAACATTAAATTCAGAGGCCATTTCTTTTTTAAGTGTTGAGGTTTATAGCAAAGAGGGCCCTCCCTATACTCATCTAAATCAGAGCCTATGGTCCAGAGCATGTGACTTCCCCTCTGACTAAGAAAACGAACAAACAACTACATTACACCATGAAGAAGAAATAAAAATGACTTCTCAGAAAGTACAATCTTCCCTTGCAGGGGCCGAAGAAATGGCCAGTAGTTAGGAACACATACTGCTCTGGCAGAGGACCGATGTCATGCTGCTCACACCTGCCCATATCCAGTCCTAGGGAATCCAACACCATTTTTTGCACTCCTCAGGAACCTGCACCCATATGTGGACAAACCCACACACATACACATAATTAAAAATAAAATAAAATGTAAGACATTTCCCTTGTACAAAATTCAGATGAACTGTTTTAAAGAATGGCCATAGCTAACCACCAGCCTGGTGACTTTTAAACTGCGGAAGAACTGCAGAATGTAGAAGAAAGTCAGGAACAAAAATGAGATAGAACAGCTAGACACTAAAGGACAAACTCAGATGTCAGCATCTTCTAATACACACCCTAGAAATAGAGAATTAATAGAGGGAAGAAATAATCAAAGAAAAACATAGCAGTATGAAAGAATAAAAGAGAATCTCCAAGTAAGTTACAGTTCATTAAGAATTCTGGTGAAATAGTAAGATATCAATAATTAAAACAAACTAACTGAAACCCCAAACCAAACAATGGAAACGAAGGGGGTGGGGGAGAGGTGGACAGGAAGTGAGGTTGCATCCCAGCAGAGACATCAACTTCTGTTAAGCAGGGACCACTAGATTTCAAACTGAAAAGAGTCACAATCAATAATTAACAATTAATAATTGTGTGGGCAACACAAATCTTGTTAGCAGAAAAACAGTGAAAACATTCACCATCCATGCACACGGATGAACTCTCATTCCAGCCAGCATTCCTATATAATAAGTTTTAAATATATGACTAAGAGAAATGGGATTCAAGAACAAGACAGTACAAAATAAAAAAAGGGAAGAAAAGAACAGGACAGTGAAACTTGAATAAAGTAGAGTATACCAAACAATAAACAGAAAGCCTGTGAATGAGATAGTTAATGGAATACAATTGCACATCCTATTCTTTTAGTAACACAACTTGGTTCAAAAATGAGTACTTCCTGAATCCTGTAACACTGTATTTATGAGGCAGCTGAGACTCGTCAATGTGAAGAGAAGCTATGCACATACTTCATATTTCAGTTTCTCTGGACTGGTTAGTAAAGAATTATTCTTGAAGATGACGATGATTAAGATATTCTAAACTATTTCCCTACAAACTATAATCACATTTTGTTTTAAAAAGAAAAAAGCTAGATTTATTAAAAAAAAAAATCATCACAAGGAAAAGGGTGGTACATCAATCACTTCCCCCACCTAAGAAAAGTCTTGCAGCATGCCCATTACCAGCCGCCCTGCTGTAGGCCTCTACTGAGCAGTGCAATGGTGAAAATATCCTCAACGCCTTTTTCTCAGTACAGTGCTCCAGAAAGCTGACGGTTTTCTCTTTATGATATACATATATCTACAGAGGATCACCACAACAGAAGCATGATAATTCTTTCTAAATGTGTTTCCAGTTACGAGTGACACACAGGGAAAGACGAAGACAACATGCACTCAATGAGCCCCGTCACAGTTTCCATTAGGACCACTCCTCTCACGTCTCTATCATCCATCACCATTCCCTCTCAACGACCTCCAGAGCTTTTGCTCTGGCTCACTCTTGTCTATACTCTAAGCGGTTGGCAGGACAAATGATAACCTAAAAAAATGCATGTCTTGACCTTTCCCCTGTTCAAAATCTTCTGTACTCAGAAAAGAATGAGAGGTCTGTCACGGTCTATGGGCCCTAAGAGACCGGGCCCGAGCTGGTTTCTCTTCAGACACCACTGGAATTATCCTTGCTGCTGTGCTCACCCCACTTCCTTCAGATGCTCATATGGTCCTGTCCACATCTCTTAAAAGGCTTTGCCTGACCTAGATGAGACGAAGGTCCTTCTCTTCCAGTATTCTTGTTTCTTACACTGGTTTGGATTTCTTAATGATACTTGATAATTTTAGAAATGATATACTTTCATGTTTTAAATTGTTTATCTGCACTAAAATGTAAAATATAAACTCCTAGAGAGAAGTATCCTTGGTCTATGAATACATTTCACTGCCTACAATATCTGCCATGTAGCAGGTACACAGTGAATACCAACTGAACAAATGCTGAATATCTACCTATGAATATGTTAGCCAAATCAAATATAAATGGGAAGCAGAAAACACACATATACTCCGTAATCACAGACATGCATTCTCAGATTCTACAAGAATCTCTTGCAGTTCTTTTGAATACGGGCTGAATTACTTTCACTATGTCTTCCTTTGAAGGGCTGTCATTAACTAAGCCCACAGGCCTGTAACGTCTTTGCTAACAAACCAAGCTGATCGAGTCCAGATCTGCTCCTAGTTTCCAAAAGGCAATGCTTACACTACAGTGATCAAAACTGCAATTCACACTGTAACTTTTAAAAAATGATTTATTTCTTTTTATTCATTAATTTTTTTCTATGCATTGTTGTTGTGTCTATGTGAGGGTGTTGGATCCCCTGGAACTGGAGCCACAAACAGTTGTGAGCTGCCATGTGGGTGCTGGGAACTATACCCAAGTCCTCTGGAAGAGCAGCCAGTGCTCGTAACTGCTGAGCCATATCTCCAGCTCCCAATACACACGCACACACGCGCGCACACACACGCACACATGCACACACACACACACACACTGTAGCTGTTTTATTCTCATTTTCATTCATTCTGCACTTCTCTTAAGTTTATAAAAATAAAAAATATCTAGAATTATGCTGAATGAATGAATAACTGTAGTTGGTTTATTTACTCTTTGAGCCCGCCACTCAGCTCCCAAATAAATACACAGAGGCTTATTCTTACTTAGGAATACCCGGCTGTTGTTTGTTTTTACTCTTTTTGGGGGGCCTGCCACCTAGCTCCCAAATAAATCACACACATAGGCTCATTCTTAATTATAAATGTCTGGCCTTAGCTTGGCTTATTTCTTGCCAGCTTTCCTGAACTTAAATTGCCCTGTCTACCTTTTGCCTCTGGGCTTTTCCCTTTCTCTTACTTCTGTAACCTTACTTTCTTACTCCATTGCTGGTTGTGTAGCTGGGTGGCCGGCCCCTTGCATCCTCCTCCTGCTCTTGCTCCCTCTTCTTTCCTCTCAGATTTCTCCTTCTATTTATTCTCTCTGCCTGCCAGCCCTGTCTATCCTTTCTCCTGCCTTGCCATTGGCTGTTCAGTTCTTAATTAGACCATCAGGTGTTTTAGACAGGCACAGTAACACAGCTTCACAGTGGTAAACAAATGCAAGTACCACACCTTAAAATAATATTCTACAACACCCAGCATTAGTTTGGCTTGTTTCTAGCCAGCATTTAACTTAAATTATCCTGTCTACCTTTTGCCTCTGGGCTTTTACCTTTCTCTGTTCTATATACCTTTTTTTACTTCTTACTCCATGTCTGGCTGTGTGGCTGTGTGGCTGGCCCCTGGCATCCTCCTCTCCTTCTTCTTTTCTCACTCCTTCCTCTCTTCTCATTCTATTTATTCTCCCTGCCTGCCAGCCCTGCCTATCCCTCTCTTGCCTTGCTATTGGCCATTCAGCTCTTTAGTAGATCATCAGGTGTTTCAGGCACACAAAGTAACACAGCTTCACAGAGTTAAACAAATGCAACATAAAAGAATGCAATACATCTTTGCATCATTAAACAAATATTCCACAGCATAAATGAATATAACACATCTTAAAATAATATTCCACAACATATAGTCCTATAAGATTTTGGGTGAAGTTTTGCAAAGTTATGTTTGAGATGGTCAGGTGCAGTGATATAAGGAACTAGTTTCAAATTTCAAGCTGAAATACACTGTGCATAAGCTCTACTAAGGCAGAGGCTTTGTCTGTTTTACTCAATTGTTGTTTTCATTTCCCAGCACAGGGATTGGTAAATGGTGGGCACTCACTAAATGGTTAATGAGTAAATAATAAGCAGTTAAAAGGGAAAAATAAGACAGGTGTGGTAACTCAATACTTGCTATATGGGGCTGGAGGACCAAGAGAGTTCAAAGTCAACATTGGTTAAATAGTGAGATGCTATCTCATAAAACAAAAACCCAAAGAGGCTAGGTATGGTGGTGCATGTCTATATCCACTCGGCAGATGGAGCAGGAAGATCAAAGGGCTCAGGCCAGCCTGGGATACACAAGACCCTGCTGGTGCCAAACATCCAGCACCTACATCCACATAAGACCCAAGAAAGCTTAAAAAAGGTTCTAAACACACAAAACAGGAGCCAAACACAGTATAGAGACACATCTCCTGGCAGCTGCCTGCGGGATGAAGCTATCCACCAACCACCAAGCTTTACTGTCATACACTAAGCTGGACAGTGCCATTACCTGACACAGCAGTTTAAGATTTGTCTCATGCAATCAAAAAAACAATAGAAGTGCTCAGTAAAAACAGATCCAGAAAAAAAAAAATACCTCTAAATGGGTCAGTGTGTTTAAAAATATACATAGGCTTGGGAGAGAGAAAAGGTATATACAGTCATAGATAAAATTTAAAAAAAAGTTTAAAAATAATGTCAAGTCCTTTAAAAAGGAGTGAAAAAAAAGCAATACCACATAAAGATGGGAAACACACAGAGAGTCTGAATCCTGTATGTTATTGTGTTGTCTTTGCATTTTCTGATTGCTAATGAAGGAACGACAGCTGCTAAGACACAATGGATTATAAAAACTGCTCGATTAAATGTCTTGACTTCAAAATGGAAATTAAAAAATGTTACTTTGGGGAAGAGGTTATGCTTTTATTTCCATAGGAAATGAGAGGCTGTGTATTCATTCCAGGTTGATATGGACCAGGTTTGATCAGGGAAGATCCCCTGAAAATCCTGGCTACAGACATAAAGAAATAAACCTAGAAAAACTACAAAACACATAATATATATTTTACCTGCTCAGTCATGAAACAACAACAACAAAAAAATCATTTTTGGCTAACTTGTGTACAAAACACAATCTGTAGATGGAAGTTTTCCTGTGTCCCACCCAGTCCGGCAGCCACACGCTCCCAAGTAAACATACACCCCCGTTTGTGAAGCATATGTTAAACTCATGGTCAGCTTATAATAGAATTATCCCTCAAGGCTGGAGAGATTTGGTTACATCAGTCTTAGAGGCTGGTCCCCAATTACAATGACTGACCTGGTAGAAGGATGAGGCTAAGACCATTAAAAAACGAAGCAAGGTTAGAGGTATGGAAATGTCCCAAGATCAACTTCTTAGAGAGGGCAATTATGCTGATACATAAAGACAATCTTTATATGATAACCACACCCTGGCTTAATGGCACACAGCAGCTTTGAATGCTTGGTACAGAATTGAAGAAGTAGGAAAGAAAACTGAATCATTTACTAAAGTAATACAGGGCCCAAAAGAAACCTTTACTAATTTCGTACCAAGATTGACTTCAGCAGAAAAAGAGAATGATACCAAATTCAGAAGCTAGACAAATAATAATTGAATCTCTGGCTTTTGAAAATGCTAATGCCCAATGCAAAAGGGTAATTAGGCCATTAAAGGCAAGATCAGCATCCTTGGAGGAATTAATCTGAGATACAATCAATATTGATTCTCATCATGATGAGGAGAGGTGATTTACAGAGTTTGAAGAAAAATAATAATGTCAAATGTTTCAATTTTGGTAAAAAAAGTTCACTGAAAAAAGGACTGTAAACAAAGCGTTCCTAGAAACAATGTTTTTTCAAGAAATAATCCTAACAGAATGCCCCTCCCTTCTTGATTATGCAGAAGGTGTGGCAAAGGCAGACACTGGACTAAGGAATGTAGGTCAACAAGGGACAGATAAAGTGATCCCTTGCCTTTGCAAGCTGGAAACACCCTGAGGAGTCTCTCGCAGGCCCCATGTCAACAATCTATGCTTGTATTAATATAGACATGTATGTTTCCTTTAAAAGTTTATGTATTTTCAGAACAAGGAAACCAGGCACTAATTAAAATGGATGGTTCAGATGATCCCATATCTCAGAGAACCTATGTTGCAGTTTCTTCAGAGTTCTGCATCCAGAACAGTTTCAAGGCTGCTGGCTGAGATGATCCAACCTCACAAACTACTCCAGTCAAGACTTAACAATTATCCTGATTTTCTCAAGGTAACCCAAAGATATCAATGCCCACAAACAACAAGAAGTAGTCTAGAGAGCGATGCCCAGATTCCCAAGAGATGGGGTATGGGTGAGTTTTGGTTATTCAATGGATTATGAATGTTTGTCATTATTTAGGGGAGTTGGTTACAAACTGTGATTGGTCATAGTCAGAAAAAAAAAAAAACCTAAACAAAAGAATTAAATTCAAAGATCTCTTTCTAAAGAAAAAAAGGGGGATATGATACAGGAATGATAGGATAAGAGTGTAGATTATTGAATCTACTTTAACCCAAAAAAAACCTATAATCTCAAAATATTTTACATTGGTATAGATTTTGGTTTAGTAATACAAATTTAAAGTTATTTTTGCTATACTGTATGTATGTTTCTACTCTTGTTTGGGGTATTGTACTTCTGCAATTCATTTAAAAATGTATAATTAAGAAATACAGGTTAATAGTCATCTACAATAATCAAACTTGTAGTCATATTAAGTATGTTTTCAAGGTTAAGCAGATATATTTCGATAGATTGATGGTCTTCAAACATTTCAAGGACCTACGGAATACAGCATTTAATATGTTTAATAACCTAAGGTTTTTCATGACAGATACATCTGTTCCTGACAGCACCAATTTACTTCAAAAGCAGATGATGGGCATCAAAGAACCTCCGTATGGAGTTTGCTTTCTTTATGACAAAAGCTAGCCACTTGGGAAAAAAAAATAAAAGAATAAAAACAACAACTGCCCTTGCCTCAACTGCTGACAGTATACTATTCAAACCGGACCATTAGGATGAGAAAGAAAAAAAGCATCTGCCAAACTTTCCTAAGACAAAGTAAGAAAGTCCTTCAAAATTTCCTGCTTATCAAAAATGTCTGTCAGATATACTAGGCCTGTAGGCCAAAGCTGGATGCCCCAACGTTACAGAAGAACTTTTGAGTGACCGTCCAGGCAGCCAGATGTCCCTGTCCTTGGAAACATTACACCCTTCTGGGTCTTTGATGGAGTTAAAGACTAAATAATTAGACTTAAAGTTTTCCTTAGTTATAATAAAAGGTAAATTAGGTATAAAACTTTAGACTAACAAGTAAGACATAATAGAATATTTTCTCTAAATTTGTCAAATACAAATGGACTAGATATGGTAACTGTAATTCTTACTTGATAACTGTTGTATATAATTTTACTATGTTAAAGTTAAAATCTTCCTTTTTAATTAGACAAAAAGGGGGAAGTGCTGTGGAATAATCCTTTTGTTCAATATGAATGTATTACTTTCATTGGTTATTAAGAGCTGACTGGCCAATGCCTAGGCAGGTTTTTTGAAGCAGAGAAAACACTAGGAGGAAGAGAGACACCATGAGACTCAGGGCGAGCAACATGGGAAGAATGCACATGAGATAAACAAGCCTCAAGGCAGCACATAGATTTATAGAGACGGGTTAATTTAAGTTATAAGAGCTAGCTAAAAACAAGCCTAAGCTGTTGACTGAGTATTTATAATTAATATTAAGTCTCAGTATGGTTATTTGGGGCATGGATGGTGGGAAAGAAAAGTCTGCCTATACCCTGCTTCAAAACAAGAAAACAGTAAGTTACCTAGCAATCGTCAAAACCAGAAATAGAAGTTTATGCATAAAAATCATATGACTAAGAAACTTAAACTAAATCCATAGACTAGACAGACTCATAAATGATGTGAGGAGGTGAACTTCTACTTCTTCCTGACTTGTAGGTGGGAAGCCTAAGACATGCTCTGAGTTGCTTTCAAGTACAACAAACAACCATTAAAAGTGCTTTCAAATTACAGCCCCATTTAACTTACAGGTGATGAAATCTTCTTTGCTGTTTCTGTGATTACTTGTTCTAAAGGTTTCCAGATTTGAAATGCATAGCGACCTAAACAGTAAATAGAACAAATACTAATATATTTCTCATAATCAATGTCAATCATTACTTTTAAGGTGCTTATCATTTATCATTTATTGATATAAATGCTATTTCAAATTTTATTAAAAAGATCTACTATTTTTCAAACTTCTAATTTACTAAATAGACTGATTTTAATATTATCATAGCCAACACATATGTACCAAGTTTTAGTTCATTTGCAATGTGTATATGTATATTGTACACTTATACAATGTTACAGAATACAGTAACACCTTAATACTCTTTCCACAATAAACTGACTAAAACAAGACACTGTTTATAATAGTCACTTATGATACTATGTGAGTAATTATATTGCCATTTACAATGATAACCACACTGAAATACATAGAAAACAAGCACCTCAGACACATAATACAGGACTGCATTTAGTAGAGGAACCCGCAGAGCAAGAAAGCAACCACATGTGAAGCTCTTAAAGATTTCATTATCTGTTTTTCTTACTTCCAGTCTTTATTTTCTCTAAAATCTTATTTTATTTATTTATTTATTTTTTGGTTGTTTAAAGGTTTACTCTCATTTAGAAATTGCCAGATTCCAGTGATTTCTCATCAATAAAACTTCACATCACTCCTATCTCCAAGGTACCTCAAAAGAGTTTGGAAATTATTTTCAAGTTGATATTTTACCAACTACAATTACTATTGGAATTCAAAATATTAAAACAATGATTTGAATTTACATTTTCACAATTTCAAGTAAAAGTACTTGTTGTTCAAGCCTGACAATCTGACTTCCATCCTGGGAACCTCTGTAGTGGAAAGAGAACTGACTCCCTAAAGTTCTCATCTGCCATCTACTTGTCCCGTGCAGGCCTTTGTGTGTGTGTGTGTGTGTGTGTGTGTGTGTGTGTGTGTGTGTGTGTGTTTAAGACTTACTTTATTATTTATTTAGGTGTATGCATGTGTATTTGTGGGCAGGTGTCCGCAAAAGCCAAAGAAAGAGTTGACTCATCTGGAGGTGGCGTTAGAGGCAGCTGTGAAGTGCCTGATGTGGGTGCTAGGAACTGAACTCTGGTCCTCTGGAAGAACATCAAGTGCTCTGAACTGCTGAGCCATCTCTCCAGCAGGCTCTCTTTATTTATCGTGTACCACAGTGGGCACAACACAGTCAGAGGATAACTAGGATGTTGGGCCTCAGTTTTGACCAGGTTTGAGATAGTCTCCTATTGTTAACTGCAGTACACGCCAAGCTAGCTGGTCCAGGACTTTCCAGGGTTCCTCTTGTCCCAGCCTTCCACTGTGCACGGGGATTACATGAGCTACTGTGTCACACCTCTGCATGTGTTTGGGCTGTCTGAACTTGGATCTTCAGGCTTCCATAGCAAGTGCTTTAGCCACTGAGCCATCTTATCAGCCTATGTTACAAATTTCTTATCGTTGGACACTATAACTAAAACTGGAAAGAGCATGGCAGGAACATCAACCATTATGCAGCCAGCTGTCTTAGCTCACTGACCAATAATTTTCTTTACTATAAGAAATTTCTTATCTATATTTTGCTTGACTGATCACTGCTAAGTAACTGTTATCGGTGGGCAAGTGGGCCTGCCTTATGTCTAAAAACCAGAACAACGTACCTGCAAAGGCAACAGCTGCAACACCAAGTCCTACAGCTATCAGCCTCCTTCCCTGCAGAGGAAAAACATCATTTATAGTTGTGCACACCAGTCTATGAAAGTAAATCACCTTAATGACAATGATAATTACATCAAATACATTTTCTGAGATTATATAGGCTGCTTGCTTTCTATATGCTGCTTGCTTTATTGGCTAATTTTCTTTCTTTTCTTTTTTCCTTTGGTTTTTCGAGACAGGGTTTCTCTATGTGTAGTCCCAGCTGTCCTGGAACTTGCTCTGTAGACTGGCCTTGAACTCAGAGATCCTCCTGCTGAAGGAGGCAGGGACTGGTGAGGAGCAAACAGGCCAGCCAGCAGGCACAGGACAAACGAATAAGGAGTCAAGTTAGAGAGGTCAAGTGTCATGCACATGTTCCAACCTTTTGACATTGTGACATGATAGTGTTAGCAAAGTTCACACTCAAGCACCATGCAATCAAGTTACAAAACAACAAACAACAAAACAAAACCCCCAAACCTTACAATTGAAGTAAGTTTATAATTTTGTGTTGGGCCAGGCTGCACGTAGCCCACAGGCTGGACACCCCATGGAGGGCCTCAC
Organism: Peromyscus eremicus; assembly: GCF_949786415.1. NCBI lineage: Eukaryota > Metazoa > Chordata > Mammalia > Rodentia > Cricetidae > Peromyscus > Peromyscus eremicus. Next base: position 44,398,281 of record NC_081425.1, on the reverse strand, counting down.
AGGGACCATCAGGACTTCAGCTTTGCTGTGAGTAACAGAGACACCACTGTTTCCAACAGAGGCCTGACAGTCTCAGAGAATTCTAAGGATCTCTAGTTGTCATGCTGAAAAAACAACAACAAAAGCTAACAGGGTCAAAAACAGAGGCACAGAAATGAATTAGAAGTATTTTAAAATAATCCAAGAAAAAATAATGGGTGATTAGTGATGAAAATGGTAAACTTCTAGATTTCTGTATTTTGAAGGTAAAAAGATTTTCTGGTACTGTATGTGGTCTATCTATGAGAGAAAAATCTAGAATGTCAAAGTTGTTGTCTTGAACAACTACAAAAATGAAATGCCTTTCGCTGAGGGGTCAGATTAAGAGCTTTCCAGTAGGAAATCTGATGAGCTCTCTTTGGGCTTACTTGCAAAAACCAGGATGAATAAATAAGACACATTGTACAGGAATTCATTAACACTTGGTTGAGAGGGAGGGAAAAGAAGAATTGAACAGGATTAAGCAAAACCACTCTTTGTTATCTGGCAGGGACGCAACTCTCAAGGGTTAATCGCAAGCAAATCACATTTGCTGAACTCAGTGTTTTATACTGTCTTATTATTTGGTTCAGTTTCCACAAAGAAAGCCCTCTGAATTTCAACAACATCAAGTAAACGGGAAAACGTGGAGAGGATTCACAAAGGCTGCCGACACAGCAGCAAGATTTGGGGAGAGTCGGAAGTTACAGGAGTGCTCCCCAGGAAGTTACAGGAGTGCTCCTCAGGAAGGAAGGAAAGAGGGGCCTGTGCTGAGTGCAGCTCAGGGGCAGGAAGCAGGGTAGCCTGTGTTACTATGGTAGCCCTGGGTTCCATCCCTACCATCCCAAAACAAAAAGAGGGGAGAGTGTTTATATTGACACACACAAAACGTCGGACCGTAAAATGACATTTGGAAGAGAACTTTTACAACCATCTCACCTGAAAGTTTCAAGCTGCATCAATTTCAAGTCTGAACTGGCTAATCCACATTAACCTACTCAGCCTTTGGCAATGCGGTTTCACTTCCACAGTGCGCGCATGCGCCCCCCTCCCCTCCATCTCGAGGAGAGGAAAAGCTAGGGCCCAGTTCTATCATCTGCTTTTAAGCCACTTAATTTCTTTTAAATCAAAGGCAAGTTTTGAATTCTACAATAATACTAATGAATAAGTGGGGGGGGGGGGGAGCGCAAAACAATGTAACAAAAATCAAAAGTCAAACACAGGAAACAACCCTTAGGCTCATCCCAAGTGAGTTGTATTCCACTCCTCAGTATAATGAATGAAATTTCTCCAAACTCAAAGCTCTTCTACATAATGATTTCTTGGGAATAATCTTTTAAATACTACTTTGGCTTTATTCAAAATAATGTTGTGAGTCTTGCCTGCACTTTCTCCTAGTAACATAAAAAGCTCTTTGCTCACATTAAACTATAATGTGGATAAATGTATGTAGTGGAAAATCTTGCTCTAGTAACAAACCAGTCCTGGAAGCCTTAGAAAGACACAAGCTGTGGTAGGTTTGCCAACCACGTCGTAAATCTGCTTCAGGTTCCTCCTTAACCCAAATACACAGGGACAGGCAGTCCATGGGTTGACCTGGCTAGACTCTAACACTTGGAACTGTCGTGGAGGTGTTCTGTAGATTCGGTCAATACTTCTTGTCAGTTAAGGACTAATCTATGAAGGCCTCAACCAGTCAACTGAAAGGCATTCAAAACAAAGTTGAAGGTTTGCCTGAGGAAAAATCAGGTCTGAGGTGGCGAGGCAGGGCTGGAGGCAGCTCCAGGCTGTAGGTACAGCTCAGCAGTAAGGAGCTGGCCTACTACTGAGTTTTCACCAAGGTCTTGGGTTCAACCCCTGGCAGAAGAACATAAAAACAAAGAACAAACAAAAACTGAACTCCTATCTTAAAGTTTTCTGCCTGGGTCCTGTCCTATAAATTTTAGACTTGCAAGTCACAAAATACACGCCAATTTCTTAAAATAAATACATATACTACTTTGTTCTGTTTCTCCAAAGAACCTAATACAGACTTCTGGTGTTTAAGCCCTGAGCCTCACACATGCTCGGTAGTGTTCTACACCAAGCTATGTCCTCTTTCAGGCTTACTTTTGATACATCTATTGGGCACAATTAAATCCATCTTTAAATATTTAATCTTGCTATCAGTTACATACTGGGCACAAGGCTAGGCCTGGAGATACAGATAAATAAAAAGGTCTCTTAAATGTTATAAATTCCCTCAAAACAAAAGATATGTCTACCAAAACACAATAGTTTTCTTTTACTCTTCTTCCCTATAAATGTGTCTAATTCCCTGTAGCGCTTCCTAGATCTTTGAGCCAAGAATGTTTCTTAGGACAATCAAGGAAAGGTACGACTAATTGCTAACGGGTCTCAAGTCTACGGACCTAACACTCCCAATTCTTAGATTATGTCACAGATCACAGAATACATAAAAATTGTTCTGGGTCATTTCCAAGAACACATGGTTGTAATCCTTTTTGTTATCTCCTGCTATTATATCAGGGTGTCATGGTATATAATGCAAGCGCAATCATTAAGTATATAAAATAATATTTTTCTAAGATTTTTAAAGCTTTCAACTTCTTTAACTTATTGCCAGGAAGCAGTAAATCTGAGGAACTTTAAAAAAAGATTTCTAGAGGCTGGAGAGATGGCTCAGAGGTTAAGAGCACCGACTGCTCTTCCAGAGGTCCTGAGTTCAATTCCCAGCACCCACATGGTGGCTCACAACCATCTGTAATGAGATCTGGCGCCCTCGTCTGTATACATAATAAACAAGCAAATCTTTAAAAAAAAAAAAAAAAAAAAAAAAAAAGATTTCTAACCATCTCCCTTGTGATATGTGCAGAGGCCCACAACACTGTGTGTGTGTGTGGGGGGGGGGGTCTTCCTCTCTTCCTCTAAATTTGCAGGTGTTTAACAAGAGAGCTGAGCATCCACCGTCACACTGAGCAGGATAAAATGACAAGGAAAACAAAGGGACATAGAAGAAAAAGATCCCCAAGATCCCTCTCCCACGATGAAATTGGTTTATGTCTCTCCCTGACATAAACCTAAAGGATTCTGACCAGCTAACAAAACCACCGTTTTTTTCCTGAGCTCTACTGAGATCCCAGGAACAGTAGGCCTTATTAACATCTTAAGGCAAAGGACCAAAGTACACCATAAACAGCAGAGACCTGGGTTGGAAATAGACCTTTCTATGGCCCATCCTGGAGTAATAGCCTAAGATAATGATCACATAAACCACAAACAAATGGCGGCCTGGAAAACCCCAATCCTTGCCTTTCTGTTGCTATATAACCCTGAGACTGCTGTACATATTCTGAAGACAAATTACAGACCTGTGGCTCCTAGTGAGACCACTGGAGAAGGCTCCTCTTCCGCTTTCATTACTCCTGGTCTGTCTTTACAGGGTGGGTGACTGAGTCTGGTCACTTGGGACTCTCTGGAGCCAAGGACTTTGTCTATCTCTGGTATTAGTAGCAGGATAAATAAGCATCCAAACATTAAAGACGTCAATACCATTCCCCAATTCTCCCCTATTCATAGAGCTCCAGCTTCCTAACTCCTCCTCGCCGTTAACTCTGTTATATCACAGACCACATTGTAAAACCTGTATTCATCACACCAGGAGGCTCCGGAGAATAAGAAACAGGCTTTGTTCACTCTCTTATTCTCAGTATACAGTACGAGCTCAATAAGAGTAATTACCTACATGGAGACACAGATGAGGGACAGGTGGTTAGGCATCTGAGTGCTTTGCTTCTAAGTCAGTGCCCTTCTCAGAAAAGTAGAAACAAAAATGAAGGATAGTGGGGTCAAGGTTGGGACAGGGAGAGAATGAAGATTATGTTGTTAAACCTAAATTCTGATTTGGATTTTATTCTCACCTTGCTGTCATCTTATGTCATTATAATTTGAAGAAAGAGGCCCTTTTCACCCAACCAATTCCTTTTGTCATTTTATTATTACATTGACTTCTATTATTATTATTATATTATTATTGCTTTTTGTCCAGTGTCTTCCTGAACTAATAGATCTGAACTATTTATGATCCAAGTTCCAAATTCTTTTGCTCCTGCTGTGGTTTAAATCTGAAACGTTCCTGACAGGCCTGTGTTCTGTATATTGGTCCCTTAGCTTGTGGCACTAATTTAAAAGGGAGATTGGGGGAACTTTGGAAGTGAGGCCTGGCTGAAGGAAAAGGTCACTGGGAGTGGGTCCATGGTGTATACTATCCATGCCCACATCCTGTCTTGATCTCTCCTTCCCTGTGGCCCAACAAGTGAAACATCTCTCCATCCACGTGTTCCTGCCACCAGTCCAGTCCCACAGGACCAAGTGACCAGGGCTGACCCTTGAGAAATCATCAGCCAACAGGAACTCTTCCCCCCAAGTTGTTTCGATCATAATTCTATTACTAACGCAAACACTAATACAGCCAGGCATGATGACCCACAACCTTTAATCCAATCACTCTCAAGGACAAGGCGGCCAGATCTCTGAGGTTGAGACCAGCCTGTCTACATGAGTCCCAGGCCAGCCAAGCACTACATACACAGTGAGACAAACAAAACAGAAACAGAAACAAACAAAAAAGGTTACTAATACACCAACCTTCAAATCAGCCTTCTCCTGCCGCCTCCCCCACAACACTCCATCTCCATAACACTCAACTATAAACTTCTCACAATAATAAGTTTATCTGTTGTCTTTTGGGGGAAGTTATTCATTTCTATTTATTTCTAAAGGTATAAGAAATATATGCAGAATTTTTGGTACAGAAAGGTCATTTTATAAAAAAAAAAGTTTGTTTCATTTTCAATGGCCTTCATAGGCTGTGTGTCACAGAATCTAGAGCTGTAAGAAAAAGCAAACCTAGCCAAAAGCCACATTCCAAGAAAGCCACTGAGACCAGAAAAGTCGCATGCCTTGCGAACTGCAGCTGTGTCTGCACTAGAATTAGAGCTCAGCTAGTATAATTGCAGATCTGCATCCGTACCCCAGTGTTCCTTAAAAGGAAAAGTATACCCAATGGATGATAATCACTACTTGCCAAGGTGAACTCACAATCAAACACCCCTATCTGACTCTAATGCCCATTTACAAAACCCTTATAAAATGTCTTAAACAACTCATCACTGGGTCATTTTTACAGACAACCTAGAGTATGGTATCTTCTACTTAGCTAAACTACAACTAGAGACTAGCACTTGTCTGTGATGTCCCAAACACTTTATTCTCTATAATGCTATCTTCCTTCTCCCTTTACCCAAAGTGCATTGCAATACCCTATAGTAAAGACGGCATCGACACTTTGATGTACTTAGAAGTAGCAGTACTAGTCCTTTGAAATGTTTTAGCTGGCACCATGTGGCAATGTGTCATAGTACTAGCACAGAAACTCTTAGTAATGAAAGACATACATTTCATTTTTTCCCCCAAGACAGGGTCTCTCTGTGGTTCCCTGGCTGTCCTGGAACTGACTGGCTTTGAACTTAGAGATTTGCCTGTCTCTGTCTCCGAGTGCTGGGATCAAAGGTGTGCACCACCATGCCCAGCGAAAGACGTACATTTTAACCAACAGCTCAAGTCTGAAAAGCCAGGAAAGCAGCCCAATGAATAATCTCTTGATGCAGGAGATTGCAAAGTGAACTCCATGTCTTGAGGGTAATTTCATCATAAGAATCAAACACTTTAAATATCTTACCTATGGCATTTTACAGCTTTTCTTGTTTCTTCTTACTTAATTTGAATTTATCTCCTTTCCAGAAACTACTCTACTCCCTTCCCAGCACCTACTTTACTGTAAGGCAACAATCTCAGACAGACCGTATTCACAGCTCACAATTTTCATTATATATTATCCATCCCTTCCTCTGAGCTAAGGGGAACTCAAACCAATCTGCTTTGAAGCTTAGGAATTTATAAAAATATCTAGCTTCATCTTCAGACCCTGAAAATTATCACAAAAGCCAAGGCCACAAATCATTTCTTGGAACTGAACTTCATCCATTTCCTTTATCTAAATGATGGAATGGCAGTGTTCTATAGCAAAAAGGACTGGGTTCCTACCCCAGGCCTACCACTTACTATCAGAGTAACCTTGAGAGACTTAATTAACCTCTTCAAGTCTCAACTTTCTTACGTGTAAAATAAAGAAAAATAGCATGAATGTTTTAGCTGGCACAGGGTAACTTTACAAGGAGAAAACACTATCACAGTGCCTGGTGCAGAGCAGACATTCATTAAATGTTCATTTGCTTCCTCCTTAACTATTTAGGCATAATGAATAAGAACAGGAATATCAGGGCTTCAGAGATAGTTTAGTGGTTGAGACTGTTTATTGCTCTGCCTGAGGATCCAAGTTCAATTCCCAGCACCGATGTTTGGAGGCTTTAACTCCAGTTCCAGGGAATCTGACCTCCCCATGCACTCAGACAAAACAGTCACATACAAAAATAAACAATCAATCAATCATACACACACACACACACACACACACACACACACACACACACACACACACCCCTCACTAGTATTCTAATATTATTATAGGGGCAGGAAAAAAAAGGAAAATTTTTTTATGTTATAAAAGAACTTAATTGAGAAGATTGTGCAAAAGTGTTTTTAGGTTAGGGCAAACAAAATCAGAGAAAAGAACTTATAGTAGCTAAGAGTGAACTTACACTAAAAGTACCTAAAGTAACCATCTATACAAATCTCATAGTCAAAAATGCTTACCATATTGAGAAAATATAATCAATAACCTCATTGTTTGAAATAGTTTCTATTGAGACTTAAAAACGAGAGTAATTCTAAATCACACAATATTCTGACTAAACTGCAGAAGATTACAAGCTTATCTAACTGAAAGGAATTCACCAATTAAGTGACTTTCTTCCCCTTTCTCAAAGTCTGGCTCACTCACTTTTCTACAGACTTTTGATTTCCAACACTAGAAACAATGGGTCTGAACTCAGGGAAAGCCTCTCACTAACTTGTTCTTGAGGAAACAATGACTCTACAATGTGCAAGGATGGCTTGGCTCTGGGGGCAGTGTCAAAGAGCATCAGACAGGCTCACTACTGCTGAGGAGTCCCTAGGCTTGGAGACTGAGCAAGTCTCCTAAGGGCAAAATTCCCACCTGATTTGACTCTGGATTTACCATAGCATTTAGAATAGGCATCTTACATTAATAATAAATATGCATTTAGAGAATGGGAAAAAAATGACAGCATTAACACATCTGTCCTTAACTGGGCAACTGAACTGGATCCAACTTTATAAATACCCGCCATAATAAGAGGGGTTATAACAAGGTTGCAGAGTCTAAAACACTTAGTACCTGCTTATGAACTAGGCTTGCTGTTCTCTGACCTTGGAGGTAGTTTATACACAGGTTTATAAATCCTGGTTTATACACATTCTGCATACACAAACCCAGTTTCTATCATTTACACACCTGATGTTTCCCAACCAATATATTAAACAAGAATAATCAAACTTAAAATTTGGGGGGGGCTCTATTTGGTGGGAGTGATGGGCACACCACTGCACACATGTGGAAGTCAGTGGTCAACTTATGGAAGTTGGTTCCCTCCCTCCATTGTGTGAGATGGAAAATTACTCAAATGTTCAACTACCATGAATTAAAAAAAAAAAGTAGAAAACTAGGAAAACAGCCCACTCCACCCCAGCTGCTGCTGCTAATTTTTTTTTTTAATCACATCAAAATTGTTTAAAATTTCCCTGTGGCATTTTATTCTTCCAAACAGTATAAGCAGTAAATAACTATCATCTAGATAAGTATAAATTGCCTGAAAGCATTTTAAAATGCTAAAACATCTGTCTTGAGGCTGCATCACTGGAATTCAAGATAGACAATAATTGTGCCAGAGGGATACAAGAACAGGGAAAAACAAGTTCTTCTCAAGGAGTGATAGTTGGGACAGAAAAAGGAAGCACACACTAAATAATTATTTAATTGGCATTTACCATATAAACACGCCAGGCCTTTTACTAAGCTCTGGAGAAAGAATAGTGAACAAGACAGATATGTACTCATGTTTCTTATCCTCCTTTACAGCCAATAGCAAAAATATGTACCAATATGATATGGGAATCAAATACCCACATATTATTAGCTATGTAGTAAAAAACTAACTTTTTAGTGAACAACTACATGAATACCATCTTCCAATTACAACACTAGGGAAAACATACATTTTAGGTGCTTACAAAAACATGGATATAAATCATTTTGATAATGTAGTAGTTACTTTTCCTGCTGCTACAACTAAATACCCGAGGAAAGCAAGTTAAGCATGCACATGATATGGCGGCACACGCCTGCAATCCCAACTCTGGAGTTGGAGCAGGAGGTTCAGAAGTTCAAAGTCATCCTCTACACCTAGAGAATTCAACGGAAGCCTGGGCCATATGAGACTTCCTAAAAATAAGAAGGGGGGCTGATTCAAGAAATAAACTGAATGGAGGAAGGATTCGTGGCTCATGGTTTGGTGCACAGGCATCTCCAGTCAGGAAGTAGAAAGATAAAAGCTGGTTCTCAGGAGACTGTCTGTCTCCTGGGCTGAAGCTGTCCACACTCAGGGTAGGTTCTCCTTTCTCAATTAGCACTCTCTAGAAACAACCTCACAGACACAGCCCCAGGCAGGTGTGTTTCCTAGGTGATGTAATCTAGGTAAGCTGACAGTGGGGACTGACCATTAGAGATATAATAATAAACTATAATAAAAGCTTGTACAACCTTCTAAGCAAATAAATAGGAGACAATTTTCTTCTGCTGCAGAAGAGGAAAGGGGGTCAGGGAAGGCTCTAAGGCCCTTAAACTGGGTCTTCAAAAAGGATGTTAATCAGAAGAGAAAGCTTTAAAAATGTCATAGAAGTAGGAAATTCCATTTAGAAAATGGAAACCCAATTTAACTACGGCATGCAGGGAATGTGTAGTCCAAAGGATGGACAATGTGGCTGGTGAAGCCACCAAACATTAATACATGAACAGTCCCGTATTCCACCCTGACAAAAGTTGAGAGTTGCGTAGCTTTGTGGTTTGACAACAGGAGTGGCCTCATTACTGATCTGTGCTGTACTAAATAACTGGTGGCAGTGTGATGTCTAGGAAGTGTGCGCCATCAAGGCAAAGAGACCAGTGGTTAAAGTGTATTACAACAGGTAATCCTCTGCTACAGAGGAGAAATGATAAAGACTATGAGAACAACAATAAAGAGTCAAAAACAGATCAGAGATCAACCTAGGTAATTCAAGGTCAGAATTAAAGGAAAGGGAGAGTTGATGGCTTTATGAAAGACACGGGAAATATCAGGAGAATCAGCATGCTTGGGACATTTCTGATTCTACTACTACTACATATCAAGTACTAACATAGATGCTGGACAGTCATACCAAACTATAAATACAACTTGTGTCATGGGAAAGCAAGGACAGAATCAAGGTTAAGATATTACAATAATCAAGGTTAAAATCACAAAATATGATCCACGTGATTGCCAAGAGAAGTTTCCAAGTATGTCTTAGGAGATGTTAATGGATGTTAAAGATAGGAGTGTTACACTATTTGGGAGCAACAAATGCTGACTAATACATAATTAGAATAAGGTTTTAGCTAATATATTGACAGGTTTTAGCCTTTAAGTGGTGGCTAATTGTCTTACATGTTTTACTATCCTAATAGTATATTATGCTTTCTGGAAAAGTAATAGAACTCAAAGGCTACCAGTTCAAACTTGGTTTTATCTAAACTCTTTTAAATATTGGTAATAGTCTATTCCCAACTTAAGTTTCTTTTCTCCTTTTCCATAAGTAATTTTGCTAGAACCACCTTTGACAATGGCATCTATCAAACAATTGTAGATTATATAAATACTTATATAAAATAAGTATTTTGACTGCTTTATTCAGCCTCTCATACAGGTTAATGAACATTTCATCTTAATCCATTAAGGTAAGCGTCATAACCGGGCGGTGGTGGCGCACGCCTTTAATCCAAGCACTGGGGAGGCAGAGCCAAGAGGATCTCTGTGAGTTCCAAACCAGCCTGGTCTACAGAGTGAGTTCCAGGACAGACTCCAAAAGCTACACAGAGAAACCTTGTCTAGAAAAACCAAAATAATAATAATAATAATAATAATAATAATAATAATAATAAAAAATAAAGATAAGCTCCATGAAGAAAAAGTTATTTGATAAGAACAGACACGGAGATATAGTCTATAAATATCAAAATAGATCTCAGTAAATGAAAAGGTTTTCCTTAACTTATAAATAAACATCAGTGTCTACTATTTTCTTTTTCTGTTTTTTTTGTTGTTTTTTTTTCAAGACAGGGCTTCTCTGTGTAGCCTTGGCTGTCCTGGAACTCACTCTGTAGACCAGGCTGGCCTTGAACTCACAGAGATCCCTCAGGCCTCTACTTTCCACCTTCTGGGATTAAAGGCATGAGCCACCACCACCCAGCTCAATGTCTACAATTGTCAGGCCATTTTTTTCCTTTCCTAACACGTATCCCTTTGTCAGCTTCCCATTTATTTTCAGTTACCTAGAGTTATTATCAGTAATCTTGTCTACCTCATTGGTTTGATTTGGATCAAGGACTCTCAACAAAATCAAGAATGGTTCCTCCGGGACCTTCTAAAAATTTTGTGAGGCCCTTTGAGGTCCCACAGTAATTTGCATAAGAGGACAGGTGGACAGTGGACTACTGATTTCATGTAAGACCAGCCAACAGAGCAATAAAGAACCAACCCTGGCCCTTAAGGCTTTACAAGATACCAGTGACATGAAGTAGGGGGATAGCCAGTTTATGCTCCTCTTTTTTTATACCGCGTCTACTGTTTCAGTACCGACTGATTTTTCCGTAAGTGAAGCTACCCTGTAAACTGAGGCGGTATTTTCAAAAAATTACCTCAAAGCGTTCACCTTTCTGGAAAAAAAAAAAATTAAAAATAACATTAAATTTAAAAAATAAATGAAATTAAAAATAAAAATAAATTGGAATGCTATTTGATAAGCCAGACAGTGACACGAAGGGTGAGGCAGGAGGCTCCTTAAGTCGAGGCCAGTCTGGGATACACAGTGAGTCCCGGTTTAAAAAAACGAGATCCTGATGGCTGGCGGCTGTAGCCGTCACACATACAACTACTTCGGACTGCTGCAACAGGGGAGCAATATGCTCGCTCTGTAATATTGCAGCCTCCAACGTAATAACGTGAAGGCATTCACAAGTTCAAAAAGCGACATGTGACTAAGGAAACAGTTACTCCACCTTTATGTTTCAGTTAGACTATTATATTGACTAAAAAAAAAAAAAAGACTTTAATGACTCTCATATCAGGATATCACAGGAAACTTTTAAAAGTTCTTGGTATAAAAAAAAACAAAACAAAAAAACACGGCACTGGTGTGGACTGGTGGAGAATCACCCACACCTGAGCATGCCTGAGGCTGGCTGCTAAAAAGACCTCCTAACTTAGGTCCTGAATGCTCTACACTCCTACAGATGGAAACCGGCAGGGTGAGGCCGACAAGAGTTCGAGCCCCGGGAAGGAAAGAACCTATTTCTTCCTTTCAGCCTGAATAAATCGCGTGCACTTTCTGAGTGGCCCCAGGTTGGATAACTCCAGATTTGGGGGGGGGGGGGGAGGGGGGACGCTAGAGAAGCACCTCTCCTTCCCCCCTTCGCGGGGTACCAACTGCCCTCACGCCTTCTTCACGCCGGGGTTCTTAACTCCTTTCCCCAAGGAGGTGGCCCTGGCCCCTCCAGGTCCCCTCCAGGCCGCCCCGGGGCTTCCGGGGGACTCTTCGGTGGCCGTGCACGGGCCAGTTCTGCGGCCCCGTGTCCCTCGGCGGAGGCAGCCTGTGCCGGGGTGGGACTTGGAGAGCTTGGGGTCCATGGGTGCGGGGACCCGGGAGAGGAGCGCGGGACGGCGGCCGCCCGCAGACTCACCGCTGCGTGGTCGATGTCGGCGTCCGGCCTCTGGGTGGAGGGAGGCAGGTACTCGGCGTAGCGCAGCCCCTCTCTGGAGGCCACGCCGCCACCGGTAGCCATAGCAGTGCGCGTGGCTCCCAAGGACGCGCTGCGTTGCTACGAGTCTACGAGACGACCGTAGGGACAAACTAGTGCGGGCGGGTTAGCTTCGCGCTCTGGGTAAACTGGTCGTATGGGTGGAGATGCTGTAGAGAATCTGGTTCTCATTTTATCTGTCCGGCCAAAGCCCTAACTTGTTTACTTTTATTTGTTTGTTTATTTTGCAGGATCTCCTGGGGCTAGACGTGTTGTGTTACCTTCCACCACACCCACCACGCCTGGGGCTGAGGTGGGACTTGTTAGGTCTGTCTTGAGTTCCTCTGAAACCAGCCTGGGAGAGACTCCTGGGTTCCGCAGTGATGCTTGGGAGTAGAGACATGCTTGGGGCTTCCTAACTTGACCTTCCCAGAAAGAAATAACGATGATTTTACATGTAAGTGAAATTACTGGGGAGAAACTGGTGACCAAGTAGCTATTTTTGAGTTAATTTGAATAATATATAAAGACTTACTTTATTAATTTTTAGGTCAAGCTCTTTGAAACAAATATTAGACAATAACTGAAGCTAGTATGTTTTCTAACTCCTGGACCGACTTGGCTGTTGTTTTGCCCTTTATACACTTTGCAAACCAGCTTACAAGAAGTTTTTTTTTTCTATTCTTGAATTAAAAGTTTTAAGAACCTATTAATTTATCCATGTAGTTAATATTATGTGCATGCTTAGGGCCTGAAGGAATTTACAATCCAGAAGAAAAGATTACACTAACACCGTGCTAGTAAAACATACCAGAGCATGAGCATGCTGGATTAGCTGCAAAAGGAAGCAAAGCAACAGCGTTAGTGTTTACAGAAAGGAACAGCAGCAATCCTGAACATTTCCTTGGAGGCTCAGCCATTGAGACAGTTCAGTAAAAAACATGTTTGTTTTTTTGTTTTGTTTTGTTTTAGTTTGAAGAAGAAAAGGGCCAGAAATTCCACTTGGAAATAAACACAAAGAACTGAAAAGGGTGGTGTGTAACATTGGGTTAAAAGTATTTCAAGACTCTTTAGAAACATGATTTTTATCTAAATTATTTTTTATTAAGCCAATCCCCAATTATTTGTGAGCAAAACAAATGAGTGGGACTGGAGCCTACGTATCATTCATTCATCATCCATTTGTTCAATTTATTCAATAAATACTTATTGAGCATGTGTCAAGTTTTAGACACAGTATCAGGGCATTGTGCCTTTAGCATCAGTTAAACAAATAAGGTCTCCAAGTCTTTGGAGTTTAGAGTCTAAGGAAGGCTAATGGTGTATCCTAGCAGCTGGACCCTAACAGTCATAGGCTGCTAGCCTGGAGCAAACAAGCAATTAGAGCAAGACCCATGCGAGCCAGCTCTTTTTAGAATGCTGCACCTGCTCAAGAGCTGGAGGGGAAGCTTCCAAAGCAGAAGCCAGGAGAGAAGGGGGCTGGGGTGGAGAATGAGGCAGGGAGAATGGGGCAGAGGAGACAGCTATGAGGAGGAAGATGGTCGGCAGGTTTTGAGAGATTATTGGCTGCTTCTAGACTTTCCCGAACTCCCTGCCACTACTGCCTTGGTTATCTCCTTCTACAGAAGTGGCCAGTGTTCCAGAGAAATCTCATCCCCAGTGACCACTCAGCCCTCAGCCTTTGGTTCTTCAGCAGGCTCAACCTTACCAGCAAATAACGATAAAAACAAAAGCAGTGAAATCCTTTCCTCTCCCTCAAGGATCTCTTCTTGCTTTAGCTAAACTCACTTCTCTGGCTTCCTTGAGAATGATGATAAATGTTGTTTTGTGAAATAAAAAAGAGAGGTGTATTAAATTTCTATTGGTTTTCTTTTAATTACTTATACCATTTCAAAGCTATGTTATGTTCAATGGACCTTGTAAAACAAAGGCAGAGAGTGATATATATTTTGGAAACATTTCAGAGACGTAATTGATTTTCTCAGTTTACCCATCAACCATTATCTTGGTCGGGTCGGCAAAAAGGCTCTACTATAGGCCAAAGTGTAGTGGGAGAAGATTGTCTAAAGAAGAAGAGAGAAAAACTCGAACCACAGGTGACTGTGAAGGGCCAGAATTAGACAAGATTCATTACAGGACGGGGCAAACACAGAGGCATGGAGTATATGAAAACATTATATATGAACAGCACCACAAGCTCGGTTTTTCGAAAGCTTAAATCATAAAGAAGACAATACAGATGGATGAGGTGGGCAAAATGCCAGCTATCAAACAGATTTACACAATAAGCAAAGGTATTTAGGGTTATCTTATACATCAGAGAACATGAATCCAGGTGTAACTTGATGTGTTAGCATTTTGTCACCCACACAAAGTGCTTGAGGACAGCAACTTAAAATGGGGGGGGGGGGGGCGTCCACTGTGGCTCACCATCTCCAAGGTTTCAGTCCTTGGTCCCTTAGCTCTGCTGGACCTGTACTGTGAGGAGGTAGAGCAACAAGTCAGGAAGCATATGGAAGGTCAGAGCGGTTCACCTCACGGTAGCCAGGAAACGGGGGGGGGGGGGGGGGGGGGGGGGCGGCGACAGACGGAGACAGACACAGAGAGAAAGAGAGAGGGGACACATCTAGAGATAAGATCCATCCTTCAATGGCTCACCCTCAGTGACCTATTTCCTCCAAATAGGACCCACCTTCGAACAGGAAGTCACCACTGAATTAACCCATTGATGAATTAAGAGCTTTCATGATCCAAACAACTGGTAAAGTTCTGTCAGCTGGCGACCAACCCCTTAACGAATAACACTGACAGGAATGTCATAGCCAAACCATAATGCATGATGATGTGCAGCCATATTCCCTTGTGTATTGAAGCCACACCACTTATATGGAAAAAAATGTGTAATAATACATGAAAGAAGTTAACTAGCTGGACTGGATTTAATTTAAAAATGATTACCCCTCATATTGCTTGGATACTTGCTAAAATATTTATCTCCTGGCATACTATTGATTCCACATTAATGTAGGAAGACAGGGAAACTCCTTGCTGTTTGGGGGGACTGGCTGCAACAAGGAAATATGGCTGTGGGATGGTTTCAGGGCTGATCTTATATGGAATTTAACATACACACCACGCACACACACACACGCACACGCACGCACACGCACGCGCGCACGCACACACACACACACACACACACACACACACACACACACACACTGACCCCAAAGGAAGTCAGTAGGGGATAAACCAAACAAAAACACATGTAAGTGCTCTTTGTGGAGATAGCCACTCTCTAATGGGAGAAAATGGATCTCTGCACCCGGTAGGTTTGTCTCATGGTCACCTGGAGCAGCATCAGCTGCTTGGGTGCCAGCTACCGAGAATCCCTTGGAGGAAGAGCTGGCAGGAATACCCATGTTGTTTTTTGGAGCCCATTTGCATTTTGCGCTTTGTTTGTCTGAGCCAAAACAGCACAAACTGTGCCAAACCTGGTTTTGTGATTATTTTCAGGCTGATTGAAACTGGCACATGGCATGGTTTTATCTAATTAACCCACATGTGGTACAAAACAAAACAAATTTGAAATGGAAAGCTCTTTCTGTCTTCATTGAAAGACAGAGGTGAATATATAATTATTTTGTCCTTGTCTCTCATCCACATTTACAGTTGTGTGAGGAGATATTTTCCTAATAGATAGCAAGACACATTCTATGTATTCTGTGTCTATAATTAAAAGTGATTATGTTTTACATTTTCCTAAATTGAATATTTTCCTTTACAACATCTGCCTAAAAAAAAAAAAAAAAAAGAAATATGTGGGAGATGTGTGCTCCAATAAACACAAGGGTTGCTCTCTCCACACATACACTTCTGATGTTACATGTGTAAGAGTTTGTCTCATACCAACCAATTTTCCAATTCTCTGGACATCCACTGTGTTCTACAATCCAATTCTGACACTAATCATCCTAGAATTAGCAGAATTAGTGCAGACCCACAGGTTAATAATTTGGTCCCACAAGATTGTCCCCACTTCAGATACCAATTGCAGGTTCCAGAGTAGCAGCTGTAATTCTGACTGACTTGCTACAACAGGGAGGGCACAGGTCCCATGACGTCCTCCTCCAATTTCATAATTTGCTATAAAGATTCACTCAACTCAGCAAGGCTTTTTGTTTACCATGACTACTTTGTTATAAAGGACACAACTGAAGCACATCAAATGGAAGAGATTCAAAGATCAAGGGGTGGGGGGTGGGGGGACTCAGGGCTTCCAAGCCATCTCAGCTCCTGGATGTGTTCATGAGTCTAGAAATTCCTCAAACCCAGTTGTTTAGGATGTATTACCGAGGTTTCATTACATAAGCATGGTAGAGTAAACCATTAGCCCTTGGTGACTGAACTCAGTCTTCAGTGCCTCTCCCAGTCTGGGAGACTAGTGGGTATGGCTACAAATCCCAATTCCTTTGGCACCCAGGACACCCTTTTCTCTACCCCACCCCACCATCATAGTGGCAGATATGGTTGAAAAGAGCTTGTATTATTGTATTAGTTACTTATTTCTGTGGCAAAACACCTAAAAATTTAAGATAAGGTCTATTTTAGCTCCCAGGTTCAGGGTACACCGCATCCTGGTGGGAAGGTCATGGAGGGAAAAGCCTAGGGCAGCTGGTCACATTGTATGTCCAGTCAGGAAGCCGAGAGAGGTGAATGCTACTTCAGTTTGATTTATTCCTTTTTATTCAATCTAAGACCCAAGCCCAGGGAATAGAACTGCCCATGGTGGGCAGGTTTTCCCACCTCAATTACGATAAACTCTTATAGACTGGCCTATGTGCAAACAAAACTAGACAGTCCCTCACAAGCATACCAACAAGCTTGTATACTAGGTGAAATTAGATCCTGTCAAGTTGATAATAATATTTACTATCACAGGGATCCTTATGAATAACATATGTCTATAAAGGAAAATTTAAATTATATTATATTTGCAGCAATGTCTGTCTGTATGTGTTTTCTATTGCTGCTGTAACAAGCTGTGTAACACTCATTTATATTAGCTCAGACTTCCACAGAATCCAAAGGAGCTCAGCTGGGCTCTATGTACCCTGTACCCTGAGGCCAAAGTCAAGGTGTCTATAAGACTGCCTGCCTATTTGGCAGGCCTGGAAAAGTATCTTCCAAGCTCATTCAGGTTCCTGGCAGCATTTAGTTCTTGTGGTTGTGGCAATAAGACCTGTGTTTTCCTTTTGGCTATCAGTTGAGGCCATTAAAAGCTCATTATGCCCCCCTTTCTGGCCAGCAACAGCTGCTAGACCTCTTGTGCCTCAAAACTCTGACTTCCTTTTCTGCTCCCTGATGATGAACTGTTTTTACAGAACTTAAGTAGCCTGTGCCTATCATAATAGTTTTTCTTGGGATCAAATGAAGCCAGGCATGGTGGCACAGAAGGAGTGCTTATTCCAGAGCTGCTGGGGCCACAAAGCAAGACCTTGTCTCAAAAATGAGTAAATAAATAAATACATAAATACATAAATAAATAAATTCAGGAGTTTAATTATACTTACAAAAATCCCCTTGTAGTGGTACCTACATTAATGTTTGATTAAATAACTGGAAACAAGAATCTTAGGGAAGGTTATGGTGATATTTTATTTGTACTGAAATGTGATTTTATTTGTATGTTAATAAATAAAGTTGCTTGGGGGACAGAGCTAATAGCAAGCCATAGCAGAGCTGGGTGTTTGTGGCACACACCTTTAATCCCAGCACTTGGTAGGCGGAGCTAGGTGGATCTCTGTGTGGTCAAGGATACAGCCAGCATTGGAGACACACGCCTTTAATCTCAATACCAACCATAGAAGATCTGGAGGTCTGTACAAACAGGCAGTGACGAGGCGGTCATGTGGTTGGGTTTACAACCAATGAGAAGGCAGAGCAGAAAGTCTATATAAAGACAAACACTCAGGAAGTAGGTCTCTTTTGGCTGAAGAGGCTAGCTGCAGCAGACAGGTAAGGCTCTTAGCTCTGACCTCTTGGCTTTCTTCTTTGCATTGGTTCTGTGTTTCTTATTTAATAAGACGGTTGGTTACATCTACAGAAGGTAGCCTTTGGAATTCTGCCTACTGTATTATCTATTTACCAATTTATAGATCAGCAGTTATCTATTTGGATAGCTAACTATAGAAATGGAGATATATGTATGCTTATCTGTATATGTTTATGCATACCCATATTTCCTATATATATCTTCTGAAAAAGGCCCAGAAGCAATGACGTTCCAGGAAAAAAAAAAGTGTATGCTTAGCACCTAAATCATGGTTCCTAAATACTGTTACTCTATGAGATAAAACATGGCTCAGTGGAGAAATAATTCTATTGTCTAAGGCAGGGAAAACTTAAGTCTGGGACATCCTACTGAATTAGAAATTAAGGGAGTGCTCAAAGAATCGTGGAAGGATGTAGAGGGCAGCAAGAAAGGGCTCTCACTGGCCAAATGTGACAGGGAAAATAAGAACAGTGATTGGTAGCCAGCTGGATATTAGTAAGCTTAAATGTTGAGGTAGAGTTCACACTTGTCATCAGCAGGCCTCTGAAGGAATGAGATCTGAGTTATAGCTTTGCTCTTTGGTAGAGATATGGCATTCTAAACTACCCAAGGGCTCATTAGCCACTATTTAGTAAAGAACAAAGCCATACCACTGTCCCTCCCTCAGGAGTTAATCCAAATGAGGCACTGGAGAGAGTGGATAGACCATTCAGTAATTCAGAACACTGAAGAGGACTTGAGTTTGATTCTCTATATCCATAGTGGGTGGTTCAGAATCACTTGTAGCTCCAGCTCTAAGGCATCTGATGCTTTATTTTGGCAGTCTCCAGCATCTACACTCACATGCAAGCACGCACACACACAGACACACACAGACACACACACACAGACACATACACACACACACACACACACACACACACACACACACACGCACACACATTTAAAATAAACTTTAAGTGCAGTTATTACAAATCGGACTGTCAATCACCCAGACAAGAAAACACTCTCCAGAAACTTTAAAAAATAGTATGAAACCTGCCTACAATTGTTAGGTTGGCATAGTGGTCCCTTTCACCACTGAGAACTCTCAGCCTTGAGAATTCCTCACTTTAATAAGCTCTGAGTTATAAATGCTGCCTGTCTTCTCCTCTGTTCTCTGGGTGTCTTGTATGAATTAATTCAACAGAGATGAACAATGACCAGGGAACTGAAGGGAGTCCAGAGTGAAATCCTAGAAACAACAGTAATATATTATAACCCGTCGAATAAAATAAAGATCCAGGAGTCACTATTTGTATAAACAAATGGAAAAGGCTATTCCCCACCTCAAGGAGAATACTAGTTAATGTAGAAGGAATGATGAAGTCTGAAATTGCTATTTCATATTCATAAATGATTCAGGCAAAAAACATCCATGGATGCTAAAACCAGTGGGTAAAAGTTTGATGAGGAGCTGCATGTTTACATAGCCTCAAAGTATCTCCCCACAAATTGCTTATCAACTGCTTATTAATTATTTAAAAGCCCCACAGTGGAGAAACCCAGCATGTGTCATCTTAAACCAAGTGATTATAGTCTACATTGCCAAGAACAGGACAAACCATCACCATGCATTTCCCAGTGTGGTACATTGAGAGAAACACAGAATCCTTCTGCAGGATTCCTGCCAAAATGCATGGCTTTGTTTGAATCTTGATGAAACATCACACAAGGGCAAATTAAAAGACACTCTGCAAAGTTATTGGCCTGTGTGCTTCAAAAAACATCAAAAATCATTAGGAATAGGAAAACTGGGGATTTTTCTGGCTTGAAAGGAATCAAAGAAACACAACAATTGAATAGTCTACAATCAATTCCTAGATCACGAAGGTGGGGGAAGGGAAGGATTTTACTTTTTGTTTTTGAATCCTCTACTGGGACAACTTGAAAAATTTGAGTAGAGTTCATGTATTAGATGGGAATGTGTATCAGTGTTAATTTCTTGATTTTTATGGGTATGACCTGGTTGCTTGAGAAGGTGCCCTGATTATTAAGAAACGTATACCAAAATACTACCAAACTACACTAAAATGTTTCAGGCAAAGAAGAGACGTTGGAAGCCCTCCTTGGGCTCACCACGTTTGGTTCCCTGGGGTATTGGATTTGTGGATTTGGTGCATCTGAAGGTGTTGTATTGGGAGAAGAGTGCTATGCAGACACAATCATTACATTAGCTGTAGTCACACTGACTAGAGCTGAGCTTTTATAAAGAGTGAGGGATGGAAATAGATGCAGAGAAGACGTGTTGTGATGGCAGAGGAGAGGCTGCTGTGATGTAGCTGCAAACCAGGGACACTGAGGATTTCTGGCAAATATCAGAAGCTATCCCAGGAAGAGACAACCCTGCCTGAACTTGTAGCCCCTAGCACTGAGAGAGTAAATGTCTGTTGTTTTAAACTATCCAGCATGCCTTTAATCCCAGCACTCGGGAGGCAGAGCCAGGCAGATATCTGTGAGTTTGAGGCCAGCCTGGTCTACAAAGCAGGATCCAGGACAAGCACCAAAACTACACAGAGAAACCCTGTCTTGAAAATCCAAAAAATAAAACAAAACAAAAAAAACCCCAAAACTATCCAGCTTGTGGAATTTGGCTATGGCAGCCCTAAAAGTGAATAGATGCTTTTGGATTGGTGTCTGTTAATTCTAGTTTCTATGTGTATGATCTGCTGACTTGAAAATTCTCAAAGATCTAGGGAAACAGATTTATTTTATATTTCTAAAAGATTTATTTTTATGATTTTTAATTGTGTGTGTGTCTGTGTGGGTATATGTATGTGAATGTGAGTGCCCATGGAGGCCAGAGGTGTCATGTGTAGGTGGAGTTTTCCTGTCCTGACTGCCTGTTCCCAAATAACTGGCAGCCACTTCCCAAATAACTGACTCACAGAGACTTAATACAAATTATAAATGCTCAGCAAATAGCTCAGGCTTATTACTAACTAGCTCTCACAACTTAAAAAACAACCCATTTCTATTAATCTATGTATTGCGATGTGGTTTGTGGCTTTACCTGTCCTCCAGCATGTTTTGCTCCCCCTGTGTCTCCTGACAACTCCTCTGACTCTGCCCTTCCTCATCCCATCATTCTCAGTTTGGCTTTCCTGCTTAACTTTATCCTGTTTAGCTATTGGCTGGTTAGCACGTTTATTAAACCAATCATAGTGACAAATCTTCACAGTTTACAAGGGGATTATTCCACAGCATTTTCTCATTTTAACTTTAACATTGCAAGATTATTTACAACCCAAACAGTTATTAAGTAAGAATTACAGTTACAATATCCAGTCCATGCATTTGACAAAATTAGAGAAAATATTTTATTATTTATCTTATCTTAGTGAGTCTAAAGTTTCACATCTAATTTAGCTTTTATCATAACTAAGAAAAAAAGAAAAAAACATAACTATAACTATCTAGTCTTCAACTCCATCGAAGACCCCAGAAGGGTAAAATGTTACCTAATTACAGGGACATCAGGCTACCTGGACAGTCATTTTAGGTTCTTCTGTGACTAAACCTTTGCGTTAGTTATTTGGGAGCAGGCACTTGGAACAGGAAAACTCCACCTACATATGTCACCCAAATGTTCAGCAAGAATTTCCACATAAAATCCGAGAAAGCTTAACAAAAAGGTTTCTAAATACACAAAAGGACAGAGTCAAGCATGGCTTCTTGGTAGCAGCATTTTCTCTGGTGGGCTCTGTTTGCTTGTGGTGGGCAGAGGCTCCTTTAAGAGATGGCTTTCTGGCTTGGTGCTAGCGGCAAAAATGGGTGGTGGCTCTTTCAAGAGACTCTGCTACCAAATACTTAAATGGGGTTTATGAACAACTACTCAGTGACAGCATGGACCCAGAAACTTCCCAGAGTTGGGGTGGGTAAACATGGCTCCCAGAGCTGGTGGTAAATGTACCTCTGCCATGAGACTAGCTTCTTAGGAAACTGAGGGGGAGGAGCCAGCTGCTAACACACCATGATTTAAGTTGCAAACCAGGTGTTTTAGTTCATGTAGACAGAAAAGGTTATAGATACACAATAAGGACAGATTCCGACAAAAAGAACCTCTAAATGAATCACAGTGTGTTTGAAAATATGTGTAGGCTTGAGAGAGAAGACAAAGAGTATATACATTCTTATATTTTAAAATATAGTTTAAAAATAATAAAATAAAATCCTTAAAAAGGGAGTAAAGTAATATAATAGCAATAAGCCACATAAAGATGGGAAATACACATAGTTTGGATCCTGTATGTTATTGTGTCTTTGAATTTTTTGGCTGCTAAGAGACATTGGATTATGGAAACTGTTGGATCAAATCAACCTATATATTTTTAAAAATCTTGACTTCAAAATTTAAGTCAAAAGATATGTTACTTTGGGGGAGACGTTATGCTTTTGTTTCCACAGGAAATGAGAGGCTATGGATTCATTTTGGGTTAAGGAAAATCAGGTTTGGTCAAGGAAGACCCCCTGAAAAATCCTGGCCACAAACATTAAAGAAACAAAGCAAAACAAAAAAAATCTACAAGATATATGATGTATATTTTACTTTTTCAAACACATAACAAAAAAAATCAACTTTAACTGACTTATATACAATGCACAATCTATACTTGTACTAATGTATATATGCATATTACCTTTAAAAGTTTGTATATTTTCAGAACAAGGGGACCCGATGGCCCAGATGATCCAGCATCCAGAACAGCTGCCAGGCTGCTGACTGAGATAATCCATCTAGGCTCACAGAATACTATAGCCAAGACTTAAGATTTATTCTAATTTTCTCAAGGTTCTCTCAAAGATTACCAGTGCCTCCAATCAACAGGAAGTATCTAGAAAACTATACCCACATTTCCCCAAAATGGGATATGGATATTTATTATCATTTAAGAGGGGTTAGTTACAAATTGTATTGATAATGGTCAGGAAAAAAGCTAAACAAAGGAGATTAGATTCAAGGATCTCATTCTAAATGAAAAAGGGGGTATAGAAATGATAGCATAAAAGGGTAGATTATTGAATCTACTTTAATCCAAAAAACAATTATTAATCTTAAATATTTTATATTAGTATGGATTTTGGTTTATACAAATTTAAAATTATTTTTGTTATACTGTATGTATATTATTACTCTTGTTTGAGGTATTATGCTTATGCAGCTCATTTAAAAAATGTAATGTATAATTAAGAAATACAGATTAATAGTCATCTATAATAGTCAAACTTATAATCGTGTTAGGTATGTTTTCAAGGTCATACACAGATCTATTTAGGTAGATAGATGGTCTTCAAACACTTCAAAGACCTACAGAATATGGCATTTAATATGTTTAATAACCTAAGGCTTTTCATGATAGTGAGACACATCTGCTCCTGGCAGTACCAATCTACTTCAGAGAAGATGATGGACATTGAAAAAAACTCCATATGGAGTTTTCTTTCGTTGTGGTATAAGCTAGCCATCGAGGCAAGAAATTGCCCTTGCCTCAATTGCTGACATTATATTGTCCAAACTGGACCAGCAGGACACAAGAAAGACAACTGCCAAACTTAGCCAAGACAAGGTAGGCCAGTGTTTCAGAATTCCCTGCTTCAGAGGAAAGTCTGCAGATATGCTAGGCCTGTAGGCCAGAGTTGGATGCTCCAGTATTACAGAGGAACTTTGGGTGACTGCCCAGGCAGCAAGATGTCCCTGCTGTTAGATAACATTTCACCCTTCTGTGGTCTTTGATAGAACTGAAGACTAGATAGTTATAGTTGTACCTTTCCTTGGTTATGATAAAAGGTAAATTAGGTACAAAACTTTGGACTCACAAAGGTAAGATAGATAATATTTTCTCTAATTTTGTCAAATGCAAATGGACTGGATATTGTAACTGTAATTCTTACTTAATAACTTCTGTTTTATATATATAGTTTTACTATGTTAAAAAAAAACCCTTCCTTTTTAATTAGACAAAAAGGGGGAAATGCTGTGGAATAATCCTTCTGTACACTGTGAATATGTATTGCTCTCATTGGTTAATAAAAATCTGACAGGCCATTAGCTGGGCAGGAAGTATAGGTGGGAAAGCCAAACACAGAGGACTCTGGGAAGAGGGAGGGCAGAGTCAAGGGAAATGCCAGCCAGCCTCTGAAGAAGCAAGATTTATAGAAAATGAGGTAACAAGCCATGAGCCACGTGTTGAAGCATAGAGAAGAAATATGGGTAAATTTAAGTGTAAGAGTTAGCTAGTAACAAGCCTGAGCTATCTGCCAAACATTTGTAAGTAATATTAAGCCTCTGTATTGGTGATTTGGGAGCAGGAGGTCTGGACAGGAAGACTCCTCCTACAGTCATGTTTCCTGGGGCTGTAGTTACAGGCCATTGTAAATTGCCTGACATGGGTTGTGGACACTGAACTTATGTCCCCTGTTAGAGGAGTATGTGATCTTAAAACTTCTGAGCCATTGCTTCAGGCCCCTAGTGAAACATTTAAGAAATGCTATCTCTTTTTTTTTCTATGCACACACTTTTATATGATGTTGCTATATATTTTAACTCCCTCCCCACCTTTTCCCTGGATGTTGTCCTTAAAGAATCTAACCAGATAAAACAAAAGTGTTTACTGAATTATATTTGAGCTATTTTTTTGGAATTAACACAACACAGTAAAAATGCCTCAAAATATCTGACCCAGAGATATATCCCAGTGACTATGAATATAAATGCATGTATAAAAGTCAAGTTTTATACAATAGCTCTGAGCTTTATTAATCATTTCAAAAATTGAGAAACAAAATTATTTTTAAAAAGATTTAATTTAATTGTGTATGTATGAGTGTGTGTTTTTTATGTATGTACTTATGAATGTGTGTGTGTGTGTCTCAGAAAAACCACTTTGGACAAACACAATTAGGAAACAGAGAAATGCTGATTTTGTTTTGGTCTCAACTGTGTTTTGGTGGCCAGACTCCGTGAATATATGAGGGTTGCAGACAAGTCTGCTAGGTAGTTTTAATCTAAAATAAATACCCAGACCTCTAATACTGCCATCTGCCAACTAGACTGCTTTCCTAGAACTCTTCCCTCCACATGATCACCATATTAATTTATGGAAACTACAGGGGATTTAGGGTGATGTGGGTTCACTTTCACTTTTCACAATATCATGCTACAAAACCCATTTTACCAGTGCAATGTCCCTGCACGACAGCCACAAGAACAGAGTGACCTTTGCAGGGTCAGCTGCAACAGATAAGTAACCAGAAATGCTTATGGAAGGAGTTTTAAAAGAACTGTCTAAACAGTTAGAGTTTCTCATCCCAATAATTTTTATATCTTTACTTTTACTATATTCTACTGAAAAAAGTAAGGTACTAAGTTCACTGCTGAAGCCCATGCTTTAGGGCATGATGTAGACATATTTCTTTATCAGTTCTTGTATGATATTTGAAACCACATCAGCTATACCACATACAACTTATCACAGGCAACAATGAAGAAGTCCCAATTGATGTGCTTGTACACATCCTCTAGGTCCTTAGCCTGGTGCTTTAAGAAATGGCAACAGGTCTCCCAGTTCTCATTGCTTCTTTCTGCATCATGATAGAAAATTACAGAGCACCATGGCCCAACCTACTCCTGGCTTTCTCAGCAGGCTGGAACCCCAGCCAGGGTCCAAACACCCCTAGACACTTCAGCCAGATCCCTCAGACCCTCATACAAATTTCATATCCTGTCCACCTTGTTGTGGGCATGTGGGTAAAATATGCATTTTCTCTCTGTGTCTGTCTGTGGGATGTACTGCAGCCCTCTGTGGGTCCCTCTGATATACGCTTTAGACTGGTCACCCCAGCATTTCATGCTCCATTCCTTGGAAGTCCAGCTGGCTCTCTGTCTAGGTACTTTGGAGCCATCCTTTGTGGGAATGCATTCCTCCTGCTGCTGAGTTTGGTGCAACTCTAACCTTGGGTTTTTGCTGATATGAAACAAAGTGAGCGACTAGAAGCAATTTAAACTAGTTATTCAGTACTTGTTCCTTTCTCTTGTTTTTTAAGCCCTCTAAGACATCCCTCTTCACAGAATAGTATTGACCTAATCAGAACAATGAGCAAAGAACTGCTGTAAGTGTTGATGTGGTCAGTCAGTGACTGTAGCAAGAACTGTTAGAAGGTCTTGTTAATAAACAAACCTGAGGCCAGGTATTGGGGTGAATGCTGGAAGATCAGAGAAGCAGAACAAGCCACAGCTACCTCACCTCGCCAGTTCCCAGCTGATCCTGTTTCCTCAGACTGGATGCCTCTGAGTCCTCATTCAGAATGGATCTCAGCTGAACTGCTGCTTGAAAGCCTGAAAGCTTAACCAGCCAAATGCTTCTAGTTCCTGGTCTTCATGCCTTATATATCTTTCTGCTTTCTGCCATCACTCCCTGGGATTAAAGGCTTACTTTCTGGGATTAAAGGCATGTGTCACCATGCCTGGCTGTTTCCAATGTGGCCTTGAACTCACAGAGATCCAGACAGATTTCTGGAATGCTAGGATTAAAGGTGCGTGTGCCACTATTTTCTAGCCTCTGTATCTAGTGGCTGTTCTGTTCTCTGACCCCAGATAAGTTTATTAGGGTGCACAATATTTTGGGGAACGCAATACCACCACAAATAACTAGTGTTTTTCACCCTCAGTGATGCTGTGTGGCAGGGTCCACCTGAGGCCCAGTGATGCTGTGAGACAGGGTCCACCTGAGGCCCAGTGAGTGTTTATAAATGCCATAACTCCTCACCCAGGAGGAAGACTTCCTCGGGACATTCTACCTGAAATTCCGTACTTACATTCACTTCCCTTTCTCTCTCTTCTTTCATTTTTTTCCTCCTTACTCGTCTTAGTTATCTGTTGCTGTGTAACAGATTAATTACTCTTATGGTGTGGCTCAAAAGAACATTAAACATTTATTTTCCCAAATAACCGTGTGTGTGTGTGTGTGTGTGTGTGTGTGTGTGTGTGTGTGTGTGTGTGTGTCTGGAAACAAAGGCTTGCTGTATAGCTCAGGCTGGCTCTGAACTCACGATTTTATCACAGCTTCCCCAAACTGGGATGACAGGCTCTTGACTGCTTGGATTCATGTCTATGAGTTGGAAATTTAGGGCCAGCTAAGCTGCATGCTATTTGGCTATAGTCACAGTGTCAGTTGGCTCACAAACATGCAGAGCAGAGCAAAACAAGGTGTGTTCTTAGGTTGTGGTCATATTGCTAGAGGTGAAACCATGCCGTCGTGTTGACTGCTGGAGGGAACTGCTTAAAGAGATGAATGCAAGAAGACAAGAACCACTGAAGGCTAGCTACTGCTGTGTATACATCTAGTTAAGACTAGGTCCTTTAGCTGGGCGGTGGTGGCGCACGCCTTTAATCCCAGCAGAGCCAGGCGGATCTCTGTAAGTTCGAGGCCAGCCTGGGCTACCAAGTGAGTTCCAGGAGAGGCGCAAAGCTACACAGAGAAACCCTGTCTCGAAAAACCAAAAAAAAAAAAAAAAAAAAAAAAAAAAAAGACTAGGTCCTTTGGCTTCTTGAAACTTAGTTTGGCCACAATTTTTGCAGGAAAATGTAGGCAAAAGTGAAGTGTTTAAGTTGTACCCATAAAGGGAAAGGGTATTGCGCCCCACCCACCATTGCCTCCCTTTCCACCTTCTCATTGGCTAGGTTATTATGTATGTGTTAGATTTAGATAAAGGTGAAGACTCTGAGGAATCAGAGCAGCAGGAATGAAGGAACCCAGGCGCCCTTGCCACTATGGAGACACTATAGTGGTCCCAGCTTGCATATGCTTGGATGGTACTTAAAAGCAAGCTTCCAGGCCCTGTCACTCACAGCCATTTGGTGTCTCTATTACTGGAGTTAAGCCATGGTTTAGCTACGATAAGGTGCACAGGTGGAAGGACCTAAGGATGAGTGCTAATGGCCAAGCAATACTGAAAGACAAATAACGCTGATGAGCATCTGTGATCCTAGCACTTGGAAGGCTGAGGCAGAAGGATTGTGAGTTTCAGGTCAGTCTGGACTACAGAGTAAGCTACATGGTGCTACTCTGTTGCAAAAGTGGGTAAAAAAAAGATAAATACAGGGCTTCTTTATAAATAATGGTAAGTTTAGAATCTTCCAGTTCATTCATCTGTTACAGATCATTTTAAAATCTTTTTTTTTTTTTTATTCTTTGAAATCTTGATCCTGGTATACCTTAAATACACCTTCCTTCAAACTTTATGTTCTCTTAACATTAAAAAAAAAATTAATCTGCTGAGTCCAATCTATTTGCCGGTGTAGGGTTCTTTTCTGGGGCATAGGTGATCTTTCAATGGAAACCCACCACGAAGTCTCTTCTTCCCTTAACAGCCAGCAATGACCAATAGCTCCTCAGTGAGAGCTGGGCCATTGGAAGCTCCTCCCTACTCCATACTAGACTTTTTAATTGGCTTGGCCTTGTGCAGGTCTTATGCAAGTATCTACAGTTTCTGTCATGAGTCCCATGACCACTTCATGTCCAGAGGTCAGCATTTCAAAGCCCTCTTCCTCATCCTTCAGGTCTTACATTCTTTCTGTTCCCTTTTCTTGGTTACTGTTCTATTGCTGTAAAGAGACACTATGATCAAGGGAACTTATAAAAGAAAGCATTTAGTTGGGGGCTTGCTTACAGTTTCAGAGAGTGAGTCCATTATCATCATAGCCAGGAGCATGGCAGCAGGAAGGCAGATATGGCGCTAGGGCCGTAGCCGAGAGCTTGCATCTGATCCACAAGCAGCAGGCAGAGAGAGAGAGAGAGAGAGAGAGAGAGAGAGAGAGAGAGAGAGAGAGAGAGAGACAGAGACAAATGGAGAGACAGAGACAGAAAGACTTTTGGCCTGGGCTTTTGAAAATTCAAAGCCCACCCCTAGTGACACATGTCTTCCAACAAGGTCACACCTCCTAATCCTTCCTAAACAGTTCCACCAATTGAGGACCAAGCATTCAAACATGGAAGCCTATAGGGGACATTTTCATTCAGACCACCACACCACTCTTCTGCCACGTTCCCTGAAACTTGAGATGGAGGGGCCTCTTCTACAGCTGAGCACTCAGAGTCACCTATTCTCAGCACTCTAGACAGTTACCAGTCCCTGTATTAACCACTGCCCTCTGCAGCTATCAATAGACAGGCTTTGAGTAGTTTCTGGTTTTATGTTCTAGTGCAGAATGCCAATATGAACATTTCACACATGGTGTTAATGAATACAGGCACACAGCTATGTTGGACACCTAACAGTGGAATGACTAGATATGCAAATATTCAGTTATACATATTCCTTCAGGTTCTTCTAAGGGGATATGATAGTTTACAAGCCCACCAGCAAAGTACAAAAGTTTAGTTGTTTTACAGACTTTTCTGTAATCTTTTTAGCCATATTATAGATATTTATTCATTTTAGCCATATTGTTAAATAAGTAGTGATACATTATTCTAATTTTTATTTGCATTTTCTTCTTGCCAAATGGAGTTCCTTTTCATATGTTTATTATTCATTTGGGTGTCTTCTTTTATAAAGGATTTGTTTTTTTGTTTGTTTTAATTTATTTTATTTAGTATTTAACCTGGGCAAGTGTTCTTCCTTTGAGCTGTCCCCAAGTCTTTAACTCACTTCAGAATTTTTGTGACAGAGTCTCCCTTCTCCCTTAGTTGCCCAGGTTGGCCTTGAACTTGCTCTCTAACTCAGGCCAGACTTCAACTTGTGATGCTCTTATCTCAACTTCCAGCATAGCTGGGATTACAGGCCTGTGCTACCATACCTGACTCATTTTAGTTTCTGAGGGTTTAGATTATAACAATGACTCACGTAGTTGGAAGTTTTCCTATGTCCTGCCTGGTCTGCAGCCACTCAGACCCCCAATAAACACACAGAGGCTTATAGTAATTATGAACTATATGGCTACTAGCTCAGGCTTATTACTGACTAGCTCTTACACTTAAATTAACCCATAATTCTTATCCATGTTTAGCCACATGGCTTGGTACCTTTTCTCAGTTCTGCCTTGTCATCTTACTTTCTCTGTGTCTGGCTGGTGACTCCTAACTCAGCCTTCTTCTTCCCAGAATTCTCCTGTCTGCTTACCCCACCTATACTTCCTGCCTGGCTACTGGCCAATCATCATTTTATTTATCAAACCAATCAGAGCAGCACATATTCACAGCATACAGAATGACATCCCACAGCAGACTGCATTTACTGAATATAATCTTTGGCAAGTGTTACGAATACTTCGTATTTAGAGATACACAAGATAAGTTCAATGGGGCTGTAAGTGTGGCAATTTAATAAGATGGGGTCACATACACCCCAACAAAACTATCATTCATTAAAAACATCCTAAATTGAAAGACATTTAATACTCATAACCTACTGGGCATCACAGTACACTG
This sequence comes from Peromyscus eremicus, assembly GCF_949786415.1. Classification (NCBI taxonomy): domain Eukaryota; kingdom Metazoa; phylum Chordata; class Mammalia; order Rodentia; family Cricetidae; genus Peromyscus; species Peromyscus eremicus. Next base: position 44,367,668 of record NC_081425.1, on the reverse strand, counting down.
TAACATCCCAATTATTGCCCTGATGATCATATGGCAGACTGTAAACGACTGCTCAGTATTGAAAAACAATAGACTTTCACTCCCTGTGAGAAGAACACAAGTCATCACTATGCCAACCTCCACAGTCTCTGCACTGGTGTCCACTGTTTCCTGGGCCAGTATTTAGAAGCATCATATATCCCTTAATTATTTTTCTGAATCCAGTCATCACATTTATATACCACAAGTTATGTAAAACATATTTATTACTTCCATGTAGACAGCAAAGACAGAAGTCTCAGCTCCATCATGAGCTCGTTCCCCAAAGGAACCTGCCCAGGATAGATGGAGTCTTGACTGCCCATGCCCAATATTGCACCACAGTTAAGTGGCCCCCCAAAACTGCCTGCTCTAGATGACTTACTTCAGGGGCCATGTGACTCACTGGACAAGCTTTGACGAACACACTGATTCTAGAAGAGAGAGGAGGAAATTCTGTGTAGTTCTGGGCAGCTCTTCTGTAAATTGAGAAAGGGGGACAAGAAGAAAGGCTGGGCTATCTAGGGAAATGCTTAACTACTGTATCCCAGCATCTTCTAAAAGTACTTTTGAGAGCTATAAGTGAGAGAGACGAGAGAACTGGTTCTGGCCACCCAGAGAATTGTCCTGTACTGGTAGATAAACCTGGAATCCCACACTTTCTGAAGACTGCATGTATCCTCATCCTAACCTTTGTCTTCTCACTTACATTGCCAGGAATAGCCTCCCTGATAACTTAAAGAAGGGGAACATATGGTTGGCTGAATACTAAGTCATGTGCTAAGCCTGTAACCAACCATTCTGGCCTTAGAAAGATATTTTCATAAAATGTTATGTATGTGTATAAGTTCATATATATGTATATGTTCATACACATGTGTGTATACACATGGAGACCAGAGGCTTATGTCAGGTGTCTTCCTCAATTGCCTCTCTCTCTCTCTCTCTCTCTCTCTCTCTCTCTCTCTCTCTCTCTCTCTGTGTTTTTGTTGTTGTTGTTGTTTGACACAGGATCTCTTATTGGCGTAGAGCTCATCCATTAGGCTAGACTGGCTGCCATCAGGCTGTTCTCTTATCTTCGCCTTCCCAATGTTGGGACTGCACCTGGATTTTTACAGGGGTGCTAGGAAACAGGACTCAGGTCTATTTGCAAGTTAGTTACTAGCCATCCTCCACCCCCCATCAGCAACAAAGATATTCTAAGATATTTATGTCCCTCTCTTTGGCTAGTGGAATACAGATATGGGACCCAAGGACTCCCATGCTGAGGAAGCAAAAGGCTAGGGCCCTTTGGCCAGCCAGAAGGAAATGTCTTCCAGAAAAAGACTTCACACAGTTGACCTCCTGCAGGACAGGAAGCCAAGAGCCTAGACAACGATGTCAGTGATGGGCAGGACCACACCCTACAAGGACAGCTTGGTCATGCATACTTGTTGACCTATACTTAAACCTCATGTCAGGACACAGAAGATGCTCACTATTGCTTGGTAATTTTATTGGGCCATTGAGGAAGGGTGGCTGAGCCCAGTTTGTTAATGTTGTCAGAGCCTAGACCTGACCCTAACAATTCTAGTAACAATCTTGTGGGGGAATCCCATCCCAAACTACAAGCCTGGAAGCCTCCAAATGTTGTGGGGATTCCTAAGGTGATGACTTCTCTATGTAAATCCAAGAGAAGCCTAGGGATTATCCACAGCAATGGAATTTTTGTCGGCTCCCAGAAGTTGTTAGGCTAGAAGCATGTCACGAAATAGCTACAGTTTCTAATGCCACCCAGCAACGACAACAGAGTCTTAGCTTCACTAAAAAGTATGCCCCTGTGCCAGGCTTTTTTTTTTTTTTGCCAAGGTTTTACTATGTAGCCCAGGCTGACCTCAGATGCCTCAGCCCTATACCAGGCATTTCTATATTGGTCAATAAAACTAAAAATTCTACTTAGTTTCTATTCTGAAGGGGGTTTAAATTTAAACACACATTATGGATAAAGTTCTGTGATGTTTTAGAAATTGAAAACCAAAAGCCTTGGGAACTAAAATTAAAACTCCTTTGGGCACCGATAGCTCTAAAGTAAGTGTCCACTTATGCTGCATCAAGGTGTCATACCCGAGGCCCTTTCCCATCTTTACCTCATTCAGCCCTCACAAACCTTGCAAAGGTGGATGGGCCGGCCAGGTGAGGCGGCTTTGATTTATACTGCTACCCCACAGATGCAGCAATTAGAGTTCAGCTCAGTGGTTGTCGGAGGTCAGGAACGTCTTCATTGATGTCACCAAGTCCCAACTCAAGCTTTCTGTATTTGTGTCTCCCACTCTTTCCCATGTGGTTGCTTGTTCTCTGGCACACTTGGACATATTCACAAAGGCTTCGAAGCCCACCATACTGTTGGCTTAGCGTCAGAACATCAGACCTATGGGTAGTTCCCTTAAAAGTGGATTTTTCTTTTTTTAAAGGCACAGGTGTTTGGTAAAATCTGAACAGTGTTCAGATAGTTTCTGTTTGAATCACTTATCCCTAGTTTAAAAGAACAAAAAACACTCCCAGGGAATCTCCAGGCCAAGGTAGCTGACGGAGTCTGCAGAAGTTTCTTAAGTTAGGGAAAATTCTTTCAAGCCCCACAGCCAACAGAGATCTTGTGAGAGCTAGCACGCAGCGTGAGAACCTAGAGATGGCAGCTGCTGTCTTTCCCTCAGGTCTAAATTTCCAAAGAAATCAGCCCCCTGCCAGAGGAACATCACGAAAAGTGCATTTCTAGGCCCTCATTTGCCAAGAGATGGTATTCATTATCATTGCAAGTGCAGGGAGCAAGGGTACAGCTTTCCATTGCTCAATACGGTCCTTTGTTCTGTACAGCAGAATGTGCTATTTTAAGCCCCACTCAATACATTTGCCATTGGTGAATATTTGACAAGTTGTTCACAAGTCTATCACCATAGAAATTATTTGATCAAAACCGTAGGGGTGAGCAGAAGAGTGATAGGGCTTCTATTTATTAATAGTGTTGACTTTGATAGGTCTAGAAACTTTGTTGTAACTGTTTTGGCTCTGGAAAACAATGCATGGCTGATGGGTGGGAATTTTATACAGAGTGAATACTACTTGAAATTCTAAATCTCATCAAGAGATACAGTTAGTGGGACTTGTCTTACAAAATGTCAAAAGGCAAACTTTGATGGGAAAGGCCTATATTCAAGTTCTGTTTCTGCTGCAGATGTGTACACTACCTGGAAAGTTACTTGGCTTTGTGGAGTTTCTGTTTCCTTATACTTAAAACGAGACAGTTAGATGATGAACATGGAGACAGAGTACTAATGTTCTGTCTATTTACCACAGCAGCTCTAGTGCCGAGAGAGCAAGTGGTGTGCACTTAGCCCTCAGGAAACCTTTCTTGCAGGAACCTGAGGACATTTGTCATTGTGGCTTCTCATTATATAATGATTAGAGAATGTTTTAAAATATGAAATTGTCACAGTACAAACATGTACAGTGCACACACACCCCACAAGTGAAGAGGTGGTAAGGAATACATGGCATTGACGTAACTCCATTGTTCAAAGTGGGGAAAACAGCTTTAAAGTAATTGCTCTCCTGGATTTACTGCCTTAATTTAAAAATTATTTATTTTCTATGTCTGAGTGTTTTAAAGAATTTTGTAACCCTCTGTTTTTATTGTGTGTATGTGGGTGTTTTGCCTGCATGGAAATCTGTGTACCATTCTATGCAGTGCTGCAGAGGATGGAAGACAGCATCTCCTGGGACTGTAGTTAAAGACTCCTGTGAGCTACCATGTGGTACTGTGCTGCAGAGGATGGAAGACAGCATCTCCTGGGACTGTAGTTAAAGACTCCTGTGAGCTACAATGTGGGTGCTGGGACTCGAACTTGCATCCTCTGGAAAAGCAACTAGTGCTCTGAATCGAACCATCTCTCAGCCCAGTGTATGCCCATTGCCTGCATGCCTGGTGCAAAAGAGGGTACCAGATTCCCTGGAACTGGAGCTGCAGTCACCATATGGGTGTTGGGAACTGAGCTCAGGTCTTCTACAGGATGAGCAAGTGCTCTTAACTGCTGGCCCAGCTCTCGGGCTCAGATGTATTAATCTGACTTTAGAGTGAAGCATAAGATTTTAGGAAGCAAGACTAGCCGGATGGCTCATGGGTTAAAGGTGCTTGCTGCCTAGCCTGACGTGAGTTCAATTCTTTCAGAACTGAAAGATGGTGGAAGGTGCAGAGAGAGAAGAGACTCCCACAAGTTGTCCTCCGTTCTCCACATAAGCTCTGTAGTGTGGTGGTATGTGCACCCACATATAAACAGACAAAATAAAGAGTATATGTAAAAACATTAAGGACTTTGTTTGTTTGTTTTCAGAAACGAAGACTTTTCATTAAGGCCTTTCACATCAGCGGAAGGTTCAGAGTTGATACATCTTATAAACTCCTACATACCAATGGGAGGTTAATGTAAGGGAACTAACTTAAAAATCAAACCTCTTGGTTTTCTTGAGAGGGAAAGACATATGTGGATACGTTACCCATACAAACCAAACCGAGGAAGGGTCTTTTTGGGTTGATCTTGTCTCTTAAAGCTCACTGGGCTGGCTAAAATTGCTCACTTTACTTCTGAATTTCCAGTCATTTTAGAGCATTTTTCTCTGCATAATTTTTTGAATTCTCCTTTTCACTTTCTCTACCCAACCCCAAAAGTCCTTTGCTCATATTAAACTCATTGACCCAAAGGGATGAGTAAATGAGTATTTCCCAAGGACAGTGATATCTTAGAAGAAAGCCATTTGCTAAATGAATATCTAATCGGTCAAATTTCAAGCAGTGTAACAGTTTCACTGGATTTTGGGTCAGTCTTCTGCCCCCTAAAATGTATTCCTTCTCAATTACGTGGTATGGTGGTTTTTCAAACACTAAAAGTCATGGAATTCTGGCATGAAAGAAAATTGGGCATCATCTCAGTATGTAGGAGAGAAGGAATTGAAGTGTTTGGTTGGAGCAGGGACGGAGCCCCTGAGTTTTCCAAAAGCCCCCAAGCCCTGCTTCTTTTCACCAGCCATTTCTGCAGCGGCACACACCCCAGCCACCAGGGTAGAAACCAGGTAGACACACACAAACACATATGTGGACAATGAGAGTAAGAGATATGCAAATAGACAATACATCCTGGAATGTCCTAAAGAAGCTTGTAGACACCCTGCTATCATACTGCCGCAGGGAATCACAGCCATGATTTTAAACAGAGAATATGGTCTGATTCTGTCTCATGTTTAGAACTTTAGTGCAGAGACTGTTTGGGTTGTATGATAAGTAGTGTCAAACAAATATATTCTTGAAATCAGTACCACCATTACTAGCTCTTGAGGGTGGGGGTGGGGGTTCCCCTAACTTGCCTTTTCCCTTACTCAAATGTTAAATCCCGTGCACCTGACAAAAATAGTGATCTTCTCTTTGAAGCAAGAGCTCCTGTGGCATTCCCCTAAGCACACATGACTTGGAAAAGTACAGCCTGCAGGCAGACCATGGTGGCCCTCTTCTAAAGCATCATGGCAGCTGTGACATTGTTGGAGCTTTCAGATAGGTGAGGACTTGGCAGCCTCTGCACCATGGGCATTTGGGGCTGGGTAACTCTTTGTTGTGGGGACTGTTCTCTGGACAGTGTTTTATATTTAGCAGTTTTCTTGGCATCTCCCTACTAGATGCCAGGCATCCCTCTTCCTCCAGGCGTCACAGAAAAAAAAAAGTGTCTCGAGGCTTTGCCTAATGTCTGCTGGAGGCAAAATCAACTCTGACAACCATTGTTATGAATTATCTCCATAGTCCTCACAATACAAGGTCGAGATTGTGACTTCATGTCACATTGTGCAGACCAGGGAACTGGGGCCATAGGAATGCAGAGACTTAGCCCTGTCACAGGGCCAGCATGTGTCCTTGTTGATCTCAAAGTGGTGCAAAGGCTGGCCCCCGATCTCTCTGTTGACCCTGGTGCTCAGTTCTCCCTGCTATCTACCTGTTCTAACACACCCACCCCGTGGTTCTAATGCTCTCTGAGCTCTGTGACTTTCTGGTCCGCTTAACCGAGCTCCAATGCCTTGTTGAGGGTGCATAGGAATCCTGACCCCTGTGGCCACTGCCTTCTCTCTTCCCACTTTATCACCTGCACTTAACTACTTTTCAATTGTATTCTTTCATTAGCTATCAAACATGCATTTGTCTTCCTGCTCCCAGCACAGCAGTCCAGCTTCTGGGTGGCCAGTTGCCAAAGCAGAGGGGCTCTGCCACAGGAAATCACCTGGACAGGTATACACTGCATAACAATTTTACAGCAGAAGCCCCTGTCATAATGTCTCTCCCACCCCCAGTGACCTCCCATGCCTTTTTGTGGCTTAGTCTCAAATGGTCCCTTTTCTGAACTACAGGGCTAGTTGTTGGCTCTCCAGGCCATGGACCTTACACACCTTCCTATCATTTCAATTGTCCAATGACAGCATTAGTGTTTGTTCGCCCGCTTCCCAGAATACAGGAAAAGCGTCACACATCTTTGTGTGGCCAGCACTGTGGCTGGGGATGAACCCAGTCACACAATCACATCAGAATTATCTGGAGCATTAAACAAACAAACAAATGATGCCAGAACATATCCCGAGACCTACGAAATTAGTCTTACAAATCTTTTTTTTTTTTAAAAAAAAGGCATTCAACATAGTTGGATCGCTGGAAGCTGTGCTTAGGGCAGGCATTTAATCCATAATTTCTTGGATGTTTAGTCAATTACTTAGCAAGGCTAACAGGCCATCAGCTCTCCTTAGTCCTCAACTTGCCTCTCCAACTCTGTTGGGTGCTTGCTTTCTTCTGATTTCACTTTCCTCTTCCCCTAACAGCCAAGCAGCAGTCACCACCAATAAATGGCAATTAAAAAAATTTTTTTTTGTCTCATTGGTTTTATTTGTTGACCTAACCTATGGGGACTCAAGGTAATATGTTCCCCGTCTCCAGCCTCCAACAGTGACCTCAGATTAGGGTCTGTTTAAGCAGTTCCAAAAGTATTTTCAGGACTCTGGTCTTCATTCTGCAACAGCTCAGAAGCTGCCCATGGCTTATCTTAATGACCCTTGGCGCCCTCCACAGTGGTGCTGAGGCTTTAAGCCTACTCACCTGTCCTGGCTAACCCAGCTCAGTTCATCACCCCTGCTGCAGGCAGGCTCGTCCCAGGCTGTTAACCTGTCATAAAGTCAGAGGGCCCCTGGGTAGAGAAGGAATGAGGAAGTTCTCTGCTGGCCCTGAGGGTGGTTAGAGAGAAATCGAAACTCAGCTGTTAAAACCGCTGTGCTTGCTCTTCAGAACCCTCTCCTCGAGCCTCCTGGGAACCCTCACCAGGATCCTTCCGGCAGAGGCTGAGGCTCGGACCCAGCGGGAGGGCTGTGGACCATGTACACCCGCAGTAGGGTGGTGGGCCCAGGCTTGGGCACTTCCTCCAGCTCTCGGGACCACACTGGGGATGGGCAGCACAAGGAGCTGCACCAGCAGCAGAGTCGGAGACAGAGTTTGGAGAGGCCGGCTCCCAAGGACCCTATGATGGAGAGGCAGGGGCGCGCTGACCAGGGGAGGTAAGTATTCAGCAAGCTGCCTCGGATGCAGGAAGTCTTGGTCTCATAATCAGGCACCTTCCAGGTCTTTGGAGGTTGAAACCATAGAGGCCCAATAATAGGGATTTTGAAAGAGTTAAGTGTTATTTAACTCAATAAAATTACCTATGAATTACTTTACTATGTCTTGAATCTGCCAATTGGCGGTCTTTAGAGCATATTCTGGCGCCCACTCCGCTGATTCTTGTGACTGGCTCCTGGATTAAAAGATGGGTGTGTTCTGGGCTTCTTATTCATTATGAAAGTAAGTTTTCCTTTATTGGAGAGAGGAGGGAGGGAGGGAGGGAGGGAGAGGAGGGGGAGAGAGAGAGAGAGAGAGAGAGAGAGAGAGAGAGAGAGAGAGAGAGAGAGAGAAAAGAAGAAGAAGAAGAAGGGAGGGAGAGGGAGAGAGGGGGAGGAGGGAGGGAGAGAGGGAGGGAGGGAGGGAGAGAGAGAGAAAGAGAGAGAGAGAGAGAGAGAGAGAGAGAGAGAGAGAGAGAGAGAGCGAGCCTAAATGAGGCCATTACACCATAGTAAAGGCAAGAAGGAATATGATACAGAGGGTCCAGATAGCCTCAGAAACAAGTTTACATCACTACCAGACTCCAGATAGACCAGCCTCTTGGGACCAGTGGAGTACAGCTGGGAGTGAGGACCTCAGCCTCTCAAGGCTGAAGGCATTCTAAGCAGGAAGAGAGAGGAGGCGTGTGTTTTTGATCGGTGGTTTAAGGACTACTGATGGCATCCTGAAAGCATGTTACATAGTCAGCCACCCTCTCTTTGCACCAGGTGGAATGGGTTTTTCCTTCTTTCTTCCTTTTTTTTTTTCCACTCAGCACTGTGGTTTGAAGTGCTGCCTCTGTGAATTAGAACTGTCCAAACTGTTTTATTTTTAGTTTTCCCCCTTTGCAACGACTTCTTTGTTGCAGGAAAGACAAATGCTGGTTGCTAAGGAACAGTTATATAACCTTATGACCAACAAGCAGTAGAGTTTCTCTCATTCCCCTCCCCCCCCAGCTTCTGAAAGAACCAAGGTTATAATACTATTCAGGGTAGAGTTACCCTCAGCCGGGGCAGATGGTCTGGGAATCAATTAGAGACGGTGGACTTTCTCTCAGAGTAACTGGCATCTTGCCACAATAGAAGTTCATTGACCCAAAGTCACATATCTATAAATGCTGGTCTCATGCTTATGAGTGGTTAATGATAAAAATCCATTTCCAAGCCTTTTATTAGAAAGCAGCTGTTTAGATATAACCACTTATTTGTATGCTCCTATCATCTCACAAGCACTAATCAGTTACGTCTTTCTGTTTTCTGATTTGATGGTAATTACCCTAGCATCTTGCTGGACCAAATCACCCAGAAAGGGACAGTTTTCTGTTAGATCATTAGAGGAAACTCCTGAAAGAATTCAATTATTACTCACAGACTAAATGTGCATCGCTGGTAGTCAGCAGAGTATTAGAGAGTGCATTCCACTTTAGGCGGTTAACATCTCAGGTCTTGTTTGGAACACTCTGGTTCATCTTGTATCTTCATCATTCACTGTGTCCACTTTCTCACTTGTTTCCTTAGTGGAATCAGTAAGCCAAGGGGAATGGTTGAGTGATAAATGGCATCTCTGTAAAAACAACAACAAAGAATTAGGAAGGTCTTACTTAGTTTGGAGAGAGAGGGGGTGTGTGTGGTGGAAAATAAGAAAGGAGGATGCTAAGTGCCATAATAGTTTATTTGTATGGTAAAGGTAAATTTAACTTCATTTGTGTTCAACATTCGAAAAATTCGTCTGAAAAACGAGTCCAGTGTGGGGATTACAAGTATCGGCTTTGATGCCTAGTAGATGGGTTCAACTTCTGATTCTATGGTTGCTTACTCTCTGAATAACATGCTTAGCTACTGCATCTCTCAGTTTTTTTCATTAATAAAAGTGAAATAATAGCAGCCTTTAAGCCAGTATTCAGTCAATGTTGGAAGCTGATGGCCATGACTTCATTTAACAAGCATTTATTGATGATGATGCTATCACCTTTAGATTGTTTATGACTTGAAAAACCATATTCATTTAAATTCCTTCTTACTAAATAAACAAAATACACTAGTGTGCTGGTAGTTTTGTGCCAACTTGACACAAGCCTAGAGTCTGTTTAGAAGAGGGAACCTCAGTTGAGAAGGGGCTTCCACCAGATTGGCCCATGGCAAGTCTGTGATGCATTATCCTCTTGATTAAGGATTAATCTGGGCGGGCCTAACTCACTGTGGGTAGTGCCACTCCTGGGCTGGTGATCCTGAGTGCTATAAGAAAGCTGACCAAACAAGCCATGAGAACAAGCTAATATGCAGCACTCCTTCATGGTTTTTGCATCAGTTCCTGTTTCCAGGTTCCTGCCTTGAGTTCTTGCCCTGACTTCCTCCGGCGATGGATGGAGTGTGACCTGAGAGTTGTAAGCTAAAATAAACCCCTTCCTCCTAAGTTGCTTTTTGTTATGGTGTTGTAATCACAGCAATGGAAAACTAAGAGAAATTGGTACCAGGTCATGGGATATTGAAGTGGCAGACCTGACCATGTGTTATTATGGGAGGATTGTGGAAGGACTTTGGGATTTTGGACTAGAAAAGGCATTGGGTGTTCAGACCTTAATGAGCTCTGGACTGCTGAACTGAGTTGAGCTGTTGTGGGAACTTAGAAGATAATGCAGAGAGCAATACAGATAAAGGAGGCCTGGCTTTGATGCGTCAGAGGAATGTTTACAAGTCCCTTAAAAACTCTATCAGGGCCATTTGAAATTTTGAATTATGAACTACTAAAGTGAAATCTCTGCTTTGCTGGGACAATCAATACTGGGCCATAGGGCCTGAGGAATCATCTTTGATTAAAAGGAGACCAGCATCATTGAGGCAAAATCCTCAGGGAAGCATCTCAGCAGAGTCAACACGGAAGCTGTGGTCCAGAGATGGCCTGTGCTGTACCTTGTGCTGGCAGCCAGAGCTGGTAATGTGTAAGTCATTCATTCAGGTCATACTTTGAAGGCAAGAAGTTGTCACGAAGAGAGGTTTAGGCTTGCCACCGGGTGGCAGGGGTAGAGTCCCTGAAGAGAGCCCAGGAGAGGCTATTGGTGATGATGCTGCCCAGTTTCAGCAGGTCCTGAGCATTTTGGAGAAGCCAGCACCATAGGAGAAGCCAAGGACAGCAGCTGCAGAATGGAGCCAGCCTTAGCCTAGGAGACAAGCTGGGTCTGCTGCAGAGGGTGGGCCCAAGAAGTCCAGACCCTTTGGAGCCTGGAGGGTTGGAAGATGAGTCCCAGAAGCCAAATATTGAACTTTTTTTTTTTTTTGGTTTTTCGAGATAGGTTTTCTCTGTTTAGCTCTGGCTGTCCTGGAACTCACTCTGTATACCAGGCTGGCATTGAACTCACAGAGATCCAACTGCCTCTACCTCCTGAGTGCTGGGATTAAAGGCATGCATCACCACTGCACAGCCAAATCCTGAACTTTTAATACCTTTGAACTTTGGTTTGCTTTGATTTGATTGTGACTGCTTTGATTCTTCCTTCTTAGAGTAAGAAATTGTATATTTTTTTAAAATTTTACAGGAGTCCACATCTAACAGACTTTGGAATTTTATAGAGATTTGGGAATTTTAAAGAGATGTTTGAGTTTTAGAAAGACCAGAATTTTAGAGAGGCTTTGGTATTTTTGAGAGACTGTAGATGTTTTAGAGAGACTGGACATGTTAAAGTCTAAAGTGCTTGAATTTGTAATGCTTATGGGACTTTTAAAGTTTGGAGTATGTTCTATATTGTGATATTGATATTAGTGACATCTTGGGGACAACAAGAAAGGTTTGGGTTTAATAGTGATGTGTTTGCATATCAAGTTGACAGGATGTCAATTGTGCTGGGAGTTTAGTGTCAACTTGACAGAAAACAGTCATTTGGGAAGAGGGTAGGCCTATGGTACAATTTCTTGATTGATGACTGATGTAAGAGATCCCAGCTCACTGTGAATAGCATCCCTCCTGGGATGGTGGTTCTGGATGCTATAAGAAAACAGGCTGAGCAAGCCGTGAGGAGCAAGCCAGTAAGCAAAATTCCTCCATGGCCTCTGCTTCAGTTCCTGACTCCAAGTTCCTGCCCTGATGTCCTTTGATGATAGACTGTGACAAGGAGGTGTAATCAAAATAAACCCTTCCTCTTCAAGTTACTTTTGGTCATGGTCTTTATTACAGCAATAGAAAAATAACTAAGACAACTAGGGAAAAAAAATAAAAGATCTATGAAGTTCTTTAAAAATCAATGATTCCTGAACTGTGGCAGAATACCAGATAGGCTAACTTTTATTTATTTATTTTTTTACTGCATTTGAATTTTAGTTATTGCAAGTGTTTACTATTTCATATTGGCTTTTATAGTTATTTTTACCTAGTGATATGTACCTTGTCCCCAACTATTATAGACTATTCACACAGATTTAAAGAGAAACAAAAAGCTTATGTAAACTTGTAATCTAAAGCAATCTTTTATTCTCTCTTTGACTACTTTGCTTGCTTCTAAACTAATTTCACTTACATCTATATGGATATTAAAGGTACAGGTTTCCAGCCTGATTATACTCAATTGTGGGCAATAGGCTCTTACCTATGTTAGTGATAAATGCCTGATACTGTTTGAGAAAAAAAAAAAAGACATTCTGAAAAAGGACCAGCAGTATAGAACTTTACTATACAGTAGTTAACTTTAATATAATTTAGACACAACTTCAGTTTACCATAACACACTTATGGTGTACTATATAAGGAGTGCTATAGAGATATAAAGACTGAACAGCAATAATAGCAAATACTTATGAACTGTTTCCTGTACAACAGTACATTACATATGCTAACAGCCTTACAGTAACAGAGGAGCCCTAGCTTGGGACAATTTAAAATGTTGGAACAATTAGCACACTTCCTAAGGAGTTTTTTTTTTTTTAAATCCAGTGGATGGGATGGATACTTCTGCAATAACTACACAAGTAAATCTTTGTGTGTACTACAAAAGAAAGCCAGTACCTGAGCTAGTTGTGAGGGCAGGAAACTCTTTCCTAAGACATGATATTAAACTGAGACCTATAGGAGAATGAGAAGTTGTATGTGGATAGACGTTTATGTTGTAGGTTGTGATGATTTGATTGTCAGCTTAGCAGGATTTGGAATTATCTAGAAGACAAGCCTGCAGTTACACCTGGGAAGAATTATTTAGGTTAGATTAGCCTCGTGAGGGATTGCTTTGATTAGGTTAATCGAGGGAGGAAGACATACCCTAAAGGAGGGTGGCATCATACTCTGGCCTTGGGTGTAGGATTGCATAAAAAGGAGGAAAGTAGCTGAGTACCAGTATCCATTACTTCCATCTTCTTAACTGTGAATACAGTGTTACCAGGTGTTTTAAGCTCCTGCTGCTTTAATTTCCCTGTTGTGATGGACTGTGCCCTTGAACCGTGAGCCAAAATCAACCTCTGGTAGTTTGGATGAAAATGGCCCCCATAGACTCATGTTTGAATTCTTGGTGGGACTGTTTGGGAAGGATTAGGAGGTGTGGCCTCGTTGGAGGAGGTGTGTCACTAGGGGTGGGCTTTGGGGTGTGAAAACTCCATGCCATTCCAGTTAGCCTCTCTCTTTGCCTCATGGCTGTTGTCTCAACATGAAGTAGCTCTGAGCTACTGCTTCAGTGCCATGTCTGCCTGCCTGCCTGCCGCCATGCTCCCTGCCATGGTGGTCATGGACTCTACTACCCTCTAGAACTGGGACTCCCAAATTGAATGCTTTCTTTTATATGTTGCCTTGATCATGTTTTGTCATGACAATAGAAAAGTAATTACGACACTTTCTTTCTTGAATTGCTTTTGTCAGGGTATTTTATTACAGTGACAGGGAAAACCTAAGATACTGGTTTGTTTGCTTTTTTTTTTGCTTGTTTGTTTGTTTGGCTTTTTGAGACAGAATCTTTCTAGGTAGCCAAGAATATCCTGAACTCACTATGTACCCCATACAGACTTTAAACATGTGATCATTTTGCTTCAGCTTCCTCAGGTAGATTACAGATATGCTCTACTACCTCATTTTCAAGCAACCCATTGGTAGTTATTAGAGCCTATAAAAACCAATTTACTATTTCCTTCTCACTACAGTGCTCCAGATTTCAATTTCCTGTCTCCATGTGGTTAAAGGAAAATAAGTTTTGCCAGTAGATGCTAAATGGCATGAAAGCATCAGGCTTATTCTTCCCAGAGATGGAGAACTGGATAGTGTAGAAGCTTCTCTCAGTGTTATGAAACAATAGTACATGGGAAAAACTCAACGGTTGTCTTAATGAGCAATCTTCCTGATGGCTCAATATATATGGCTATTCATTAGGGGATTATTTAACTCAACTCCCAGACAAGGCCCATAAGCACTTAGAAAGTTTGTAATGTAACAGATAGTATTTAACTCTTAATGATAATGATGCAGTTCAATGAGCTGGGTAGGTACCTCAACTACTACCAGATTCTAATAGCAAGCTAATTAGCAGAGGTCTGCTTCCTTAGGTTACTCTTGGAATGATAAATGTGTTGGAGCATTGCAATACTGTTGTTACATGATGTAAATTAGTTATAGCTCAAATAAGCCAAGTATCCTTGCAAAAACAAAATAGACATGCACCAAAAATAACAATCAGTTGGGTTGTTCATTACTTACATGAAGCCCTAGGTTCAAGCCAGCATCGCCAGACAAGCAAAACCAATGGTTAAAAAAGTACTTAAAATATCTCAAATGCTAAACCATTCATTAGATCTTGTACAGCGTGCAATCAACATTATTGAATTTTATCTTCAAAGTAAACACCTTGCCACCCAACAGATAAGGAAAGTAAGTCTTGGAGGATTAAATGAGTTTCCCAAGTTTCCATTATGTTTCCTAATCAGTGGCTAGAATTCAAGAGTTCTTTTCTACTGAAGAAGAAACTGCTCAGGAGCTGGGAGAGGAAGTGATATCAAAGTTACCTGTCGCCTTATTGTTTTATGTCCACATCAAGAAAAATTCAGTGGGTCAGCCAGAGTACTAATACAGAAGTAGAAATGTGGTGCGTATTTTCAGCTTCTGAGGGAGAAACAATTTCTTTAGTCACCCATCCCTTGGTTCATGGTTGAGACATCTATAGCAAAGTCAGATTCACAAGAGAAAAGAATACAAATTTATTTGGTAAATTGTATGTGACATCGGAGCCTTCAGAAATGATGACATAAAGATACAGAGAAATCTTACACATTGATAAATTTTCTCATTACTGTGACAAAATTCTTGACCAAGGCAACTTAAGGGAGTTGACTTTGGCTCGTCATTTTGAAGGGTACAGTTCATGGTAGGGCAATTTCATGGCAGGTGGAGTATATGGTAGAGGTTTGTGTACCATGTGACCACAGACAGGACAAAAGAAATACAGCCTGGAATCATAACAGAAGTGGGCATAACTTTTAAAGGTTTGCCACAAGAGCCCTACTGCTACCAGTTAGGCCCCATCTCTTAAAGACTTTACATATTATAAAATAGTGCCACAAGGGAGTGGAGAGATGGCTTAGCAGTTTAGAGCACTTATTGCTCTTGGAGAGGACCTGGCTTCAGTTCCCAGTGTCCACATGGTGCTCATAACCATCAGTTACTATGGTTCCAGGGGATCGCACATCCTCTTATGACCTCCAAGGGCATCAGACATGCATATGGTACACATACTTATATGTAGGCAACACACACACACACACACACACACACACACACACACACATAAAATAAAATAAAAAAATATAAAATAAAATATTAAAAACAAAATTCTGCCACAAGCTGAGCACCAAGTGCCCAGAGCACGCCCCCGTAAGGGACATTTTCTATATCAACATAACACCTATTTTTATGCTTCGGCTTGATGGAGGGTAAACAGTTTGTAGCTATGTGATCAGTTGGAAAGGGTTAGCAACTAATAATTCTATAATGAAGTGAAGAAAGAAAGGAGGCCTGCTTGTACAGATTCTTCAAAAGAGAGCTTTGACTTGTGGGCCTTACGACCTACCAACTCTAAAGGTTAGAGAAGTCTTTTGTGGTCTGCTCCAAGGGGTGAGGAAAGGCAGACTTTCCTGTTTTTACTTTCTCAAATGCCAAGGTGCCATATTTTTGAAAAATGTGCCCTGAATCCTATCATTGTTTCTAAGTTATTTTCTAAACAATTTAGAAAAGTAGTTTGAAGTGCCGTGTGTGTGTGTGTGTGTGTGTGTGTGTGTGTGTGTGTGTGTGTGTATCTCCTTTTCTCTGCTGCCTTCTACAAATGATACACAGCTTGGTTGCCTCCTGCTAGAGCAGGCTGTTGTCATTGTCCCTAAGCAACCTGAACTACATGGTGACTTTTGACCAAAGCCTACAGTGAACAATTTGTTTGCTATTGTGACCTAGGACATATATCAACATATATGAGGATATATACAACCGAAAAGAAATTTCACAAAGAAATTCTCACTACATGTGTTACATGACATTTTCTACTCTTTTGTATGCGTGGAACATACATGTGAGTTTACATGTGCATGCACATACAATGGGGAAGCCAGAGCAGAGGATGTTGGGTGTGTTGATCCATCACTCTGTCTTACTGCCTTGAGACAGGGTCCCTCATGGAACCAGAATTTCACATTTTTGTCTAGGCAAGCTAGCCAGTATGCTCTCTGGATCTGCCCAGTCTTTCTCCTCAAGGCTGGGATTGCAGGCCTGCAAAGCAACCATGTCTAGCTTTTTATGTCTGGGGTGAGGATTTGAACGAAGGTCCTCAGGATGGCAGAGCCACTGCTTTTACCCACTAAGTAATCTCTCCAGTCCCCATTTTCTATTCTTGTTCATTAAAAGGTAAATTCATTGCATGATTTCATAAAGCATGAGTGGGCTAGCACTTATAGTTTGAAAAGTACAGCTCTATGCAGAGGAGTTTGTTAGAGTGGATGGAAAGAAAAGACATTTTGGTTTGATTAGATCAAATTTACCTTCCTGTTTATGGAGGAAGGTATAAATTATGCTCCTGTTAGAATGAATTTCCAACTTTCTTTGTGCTAGACCCTGCTCCTCGATGTGGTATGCGTTTGTGATCTGCCAAGTCTTGGGGAGCAATCATTTTTGTTCAAATACAGTATCATCAAAAATGAATGGACATTTTTCAAAAAGCCTTTGACAGCTGCAACAGTGAAACAATAAATCAACAGGATGATGAAAGCCCGAAAACACATAATACCTATAATAATCAGTAGAAGTGTTGCAGAAATGAGAGCAAACGGAAACTTAGCTCAATTACACAGTAAGGTGACTCACTTCAAAGTCAGTAGAGTGCCGTAAGGTTATACATATTGTTAAGGTTAACTGCATCTATTCAGAATGTATTTGAGTCTGAAACAAAAGCTTAGGAGAAAAAAATGATCAAAGGAACAGACAGCTTTGGAGGGTTCTATTCTCTATCAGAAAATCAGCTGTGATGGCTTCTTTGTTCTGAAATGTTTGTGGTTCTCCCTCCAAATGGGAAGATTAAAAAGCAATCTATTAAAGTAATGTAGAAAAATGCAAGATATTTTCCATCATTAAAACAAAGGCTAGCACAGGGTGTGGCGGCACATATCTTGGCATTCAGAACACTGGGGCAGGGGATCATTAAAGTCCAGTCTGGACTACATAGATATGAAGAGATCTTGTAAAGACAGACAGACAGACAGACAGACAGACAGACAAGAAGAAAAGAAGAAAGAAAAGGGAAAAGACCCAGTATGCTCCTTAGTTCCACTGTCAAGAGATGGTGATGAATCTATTATTATTATTTTAAATCTTTTTGCTTTTTTGTGATATAATATATATATATATCCAGGCTGTATAATCCAGGCTGTCCTTCAACTCCTTGAAACTCAGGATCCTCCTGCCTCTGCCTCTCAAGTGCTGGTTTTAATCCTTTCCATAATAATAACTCCTGCCTCCAGACCATGAGACATTCCATACGACAATATACTTAAGAGTTCTTAATGATGCCCCGTCATGCAAGGTCAAGGGAATCGACCTAGATTAACAGTTTGCAGAGACAAGTGAGATTCGTGACTGAGTCTAGGATGAGGTGGAAATAGGGAGGAATTCAATGGCACAATTTTGAAATCTGAATATAATTAGGTAAATTCCGTGGGTCTGGTAATATTTTCATGTGTAAGTAGGATCATCGTTTTCTTGGAGATATATGCTATAGTGTTTAGGGGTTATCTAACATGACCCTGTAGCTTAATTTTTTTTGGTACACATACATACAAAAAAACAAAAACAAACAAAAAACAAAAACAAAAAGCAGATGAGAAAATAAATATGTAAGGCATCCAGAACCGATGACTACGAGTAGAGAGTGGTGGTCTTTATTTGACTAATGTTGCTTGTTAGGCTTTATTTGTGTATATGTGATGTGAGGGGTGAAACCCATGCCCAGTACACACTGGAAAACACTCTACCCCCTGAGTTGAACCCCCAGCCCAGCACAACGCTTCTAAAGAATTTAAAAATAAGCAGTAGGGAAAGGGTAATCCTTGGTAACATCTTAAGGCTCGTTTTGTTTCTCTGCTTCTTCTTTTTTTTCTTTTCCTTTTCTCTTTTGGAACCCAGAGGACTTAAAAGAAGGTTTGTCACAGAGCTATGGACTTAAGGTTTTGCAGTTTACTGTAGGTTTATTATATTTCAATAAATGAAGGAGCAAAGCCTGGGCTCAGAGTGGTCTTGCCGTTTGCAGAGGAATCACATCCTCTAATCTTTCAAGACATCTTTTTCAGTCCCATTTTGTGTCTGGAGGTGGGTCTTCTTACCTCTATGACACACAGCAAAGAGTCAAGGAGCTATGACATAGGTGTTATAGGGAAGAGCCAGGGCCACAGTTGTCAAAAGAACCTAAAAAACTATATATGTTTATGAGAAAGATGCAGAAAGGGATTAATTCAGAGCATGAGATAGACCAGAGATGGTTGAGGGTCTAGTACCTAAAGCAGCCATAATACATATTGTATCTACTTATCAATACTGCATGCAAAACAGACACTGTCATATGTATTCTAAAACAAAGCTTTGTTTAGTTTCTTTCCTACAAAATATGCCCAAAGGTGGCTAGACTAGGGCTGATACAAATACTTGGCAGTTGTAGAACATTGTTGCTTTCTTTTAATTAAAAAAATGTATGTGTATGTGTGCATGTACATGTGTGTATATATCACATGTGTGCAGGTACCCCTAGAAGACTACAGAGGGCATCAGATCCCCTGGAGCTGGAATTACAGGCAGGTGGGAGACACTGCATGTGGGTGCTGAGAACCAAAGCCACTTCTCCAGCTCCTGTTACTTTCTGATACTGTTCTTTAAATTAAACTTATTATCATGGTATGTGTACGTATGTATTACAGATATGTTTAATGTGGCACACATATGCCATGGCATATGTTTGGAGGTCAGGGATACTTTTGGTAGTTTTCTCCATCCATTGTGGATGACAGGAATTAAATTCAGGTTGTCAAGCTTAGGTGGCAAGCCCTTTTACCTGTAGACCCATATTTTTTGGACCCTGAAATTATTTGAAGCATTTTTTTTTTAAACCTAGGAAGTGGATAATAGTCTCTATTTTAGTAATGGGGAAAAATAGAGAGCAACTAAGTGGTTTGCTCAAAGTTGTTAGCTGGGGAGCAGGGGGATGAGGTTTGAAGCCAGGCAGTTGATGTCAGAGCAGCACTAATGTGGTAGCTTCACAGTTAGAGGGCAGACTAGCTATTTGAGCATCAGTTCTCCCCTCAACCCTTCCAGGAAGGGAAATGCAAGCCAAAGCTTAATCTGTCCATCTCCATTTAAAAGCATGGTCCTAGAAATCTTGCTCGATACTGCTACTAATACGCCAGTGTCCCAAATGAATGGTGTGGTCACACTTAGCTGTGAAGGTTGGAGACTATCGACATTTAGCCAGGTACATTGTCAACCTGGATGATTTGGGAGTGCTGTTAGGAGGAAGTGAAAATGCACCTTGGCAGGGGCCAACATCTCTTCTGGTTTGAAAGCTGAGGAGAATCAGGCAGAAGAGTGGAGACTGATCATATGACCTAGATCTTTCTTTCTTTCTTTCTTTTTTTTAGATCTATTTATTTACTATGCATACAGTATCCTGCCGGCATGTGTGCCAGAAGAGGGCACCAGATCTCATTGTAGATGGTTATGAGCCTCCATGTGGTTGCTGGGAATTGAACTCAGGACCTTCAGAAGAGTAGCCAGTGCTCCTAACCTCTGAGCCATCTCTCCAGCCCTATGATCTAGATCTTTGGCAATACAACTCAGGGACCAATCAATGGAAGAAAATCTAAGTGGGGTCATATTCTTGGCCCCAAGTGCTGATTCCAGAGGACTGTTAGGATCTGCTGGACAGTGCTTTGTGCAAAGCTTTGTTTATACAAACTACAGGGCTTTTTATAACAGTCAATGTTTGAAACAAATGAAATAGTTAGATGTTATGTTAGGGCATACTATGGAGCCATTTAGAATTAAGCATGATATGTGTATAATTTAATGGAGAAACCATTTAAAATGGAAAATAAGAAAGAAAATGTGATTTTTAAAATGTGATTACTAAGTAGAGAACATAGCTGGGTGTACTGATACACACTTGTAATTCTAGCTCTTGGGAATTTGAGGCAGAGGGATGGTGCTGAGTTAGAGGCCAGCCTGAGCTACAGGGTAAGTATGAAGCCAGGGTTGAAAACATAATGAAATTTTGTCTCAAATAAAAACAACAAAAAGTAGAGCACATAGATTAAATGGAAATTCAGCCAGATAAAACAATAATTGCCATCTTTGAGAAGTGGGATTTGAGTAACTTTTAAAGTTATTTTTCTACATTGTCTTACGTCTGACTTTCAGAATTAAAAATAAGAAGTATTTTTTTCACTCTGAAGTATTCTTTGCATGAACTGAAATGTATATCACTAGATGCCGGGATTCTGAAGAGTCTTAAGTTTAAGTTGAATGAAAATAAAAAGGAGAAAATGCACAGCATATTTGGCATGTAAATAGCTGTGAGGCAGTTGCCATCCTGCGCCATTGAGTTATCCTTTAGAAGACAGCTATTGTGGTTTGAAAGAAAATGGCCCCCATAGGGAGTGGCACTATTAGGAGGTGTGGTCTTGTTGGAGTAGGTGTGGCCTTGTTGGAGGAAATGTGTCACTGTGGAGGTAGGTTTTGAGATCTCCTATGTTCAAGGGATGCCCAGTGTGACACAGAGTTCTTCCTGCTGCCTTTGGGTCAAGATGTAGCACTCTCAGCTCCTACTCCAGCACCCTGTCTGCCTGCATGATCACCATGATAATGGACTAAACCTAGGAAACTGTAAGCAAGGCCTCAATGAAATGTTTTCCTTTGTAAGAGTGGCTGTGGTCATTGTGTCTCTTCACAGCAGTAGAAACCCTAAGACAAGAGCCTTGCCCCAGTTTCCTGCTCTCTTTAACTTTTAACTTGAGATTCTTATTTTCTGTATTTTTGTTGTTGTTTTGTTTTGAGGAGGGAATTTTGCTGTATTTCCTAACTAGTGTTGAAGTCCTAGGCTGAAGTGATCATCCAGCCTCCTGAGGATCTGAGATATAACTCACACACTACTTTGGCCAACTAACCCAGGCTGCTTCTAGGGTTGCTATCTAACTGAAACCTTGGGAGGCAGTTACACTCTTTCCAGGACAAAGACCAGATTGTTTTATGACCCACTGTAACAATGGTAGATTTTAGGGTGTGGTGGCATGTACCTGATATCCAGGCTCTGGGGAAGCTGTGGCAGGAGAATTGAGAGGCCAAGGCCATGCTGAGTTCCATCCTGAGACCCCGATTCATAAAACCAAGAAAAACCAAAGTACAGCATGTCTTAGCTGCAAGGCAAGCATACCAGGTGCTCAGTGCTCACCACACTGCCCCCATGGGACCTAGGGCCAGACAGCTGAGGTGAAAGGGTTCCTGGTCATACTGCAGAGGGACAGAGTCTTTTGTCTCTGACCCAGAATCTCATGTCTTCTGTCACTGTCCCGGAAGTGAAAACAGGCTCGTTTAGTCGCTTGTAACAGTTACATCAAAATTTCAGACCTGACACCCATGTTCTGAAAACACAAATTTCTTCTAATTTTTCCTGAGAAACCAATTTTATACATTTTATAAGTTTACCTATCAATTGGTCCCAGTCTTGTCTTGGTTTTTGGCCTCTCAAAGGTGGAAGTTCTGTACAGATTTATTTATTTTTTTTCATGAATGTTCTTTGTATCTTTACTGTCAATTGTTCTTGCTAGCTTTCTTTTTCATGTATAGCATTTTATGACACATGCTTTTAAGTGAAGCAACATACCATCTCTGGTCCATCCTCTGTAGCTGTGCATTTTAACTGCCCAGATTGCCTCAGCTAAATTAATACTGTAGGCATAAAATATGTATCCAACAATGAGCCTCTAGTAGGGTGTGTTTTTCTAACTTGTGCAAACTGGTCATATCTTATCAAGACACGGGAACTCTAGGCCATGTATTTATGTGCATGCAAAACACCCACACACATAAAATAAAAATAAAAATGTAAAATAGATAGTAAAAATAATAAGCTTCATATCTCCACACTGAAGGCCATATAACAAAACCAATATGGAACCCCATAAAACCATCTGGTGCCTTTCATCCCCCTGGTCATTCTCCCCATTGCCAATTGTATCCGAGATTTAGGATATTCTTGAACTATGAAAAAGAGTCATGAGGTTTACTTTTGGGGTTCTTAGTCACATTAATAAAAAGAACTTAGAAATAGACTCAAAAGAAAGCTCTTGGACAACGTTTTTAGAGTTTAAGAGAAAAACATGGTGTGGGTAAGATGAAAATCATGGCAGCTGCCAGAGGATGGAGAGAAGTCATGCTTGTCAAGTTAGGCATGGAATAGAAATGAGAGTTTATTAAAACAGGACCAAGATACTCTGAGGAGTGGATGTGAATGAGTGAGCTGAGAAAAGGGCCCCCAAACCATCCAGGAAACTGGGTACATGTTTTTTTTTTTTAATGCCTCCCTCCCTTCCTGCTTGTATGTTCAAGGCTTTGCTTAACACATCCTCTGTCATGAGATGATGCTGTGGGAAGGAAGGGCTTCCAGTCTTGCTCTGAGGACTTTGCATGTTAACCTTGAGCTAGCCTTTTTAGTTCCTGCTCTCCATCAAACATCAAGCCAGGTTTTGACAGGACGGTAAAGTCCACATATCTACTATTCAGCTTGAAGCTGTCTGTAATTCACTCATCTATCTCTTCCTGAATATCTGCTATCCAGTATAGTTCTTTTTTCAACCAAACCAATGCTGGTCTTAATTAGAAATTTAAATTACATCTGGTAGAGTTTGCACACTCCAGGGGATATATGTGTGTAACACCTTTAACAGCCAATCTATTTTTCACAGCTTGCACATAGCAGTTTTTTTTAATAGAGTGCTTATTGATGAGATGTCATGAAAATGGCCGAGAAGTCTGCATAGGAGATGCCCTGTGTGACTAAAGCCCTCGCAATGTAAACATGGCTTACACCTCTTTTTCCTCAAATGATTTTTTCAAGTATGTATATATGCTTGTGTGAGAGAAAGAATGTGCATGTGCACACATCTGTGGGGGCCAGGGGTGCCCATATCTTCCTCAGTTGCTTCTCTACTTTGTGTTTTGAGAAAGGGTCCATAGCTGAACCTGGGGTTCCCTGATGGGCTAGGCTGGCCGCTCAGCAAACCCTAGGGATCTGCCTGTCTCTACTTCCTTCAGCACTGGGGTTGCCTCTTTGGACTTTCCCCATAGATTCTGGGGATCTGAACCCACATCCTCATGCTTGCACCGCAGGACTTCACTCCCTGAGCCATCTCCGCCTTTCCGCCCTCTTTAAAAGTGATGTGGAAAAGATATTGGACTTTGTTTAGCCTCCTGTCTTCTGTGCCCTCCACTCCGTCTCACAGAACCGTGTTGTTGGGAATTGCCAACAATCATACCAACAGATATTTCATTAAATTTCAATGAGATAATTAAGGAAACTCATTTTCAAATATATATATTTGTTTCGGCAGCTAAGATGTTGCTTCATTGGGAAATGACCAGAATGCTAAATGGAGACTGCTTGAGCTCGCCCGATCAGCGGCTCCAGAATCCCCTTGCTAAAAGGAACGCCATGAAGCTAAAATGGCAAAGGTCTGCTGTGGGTGGGAACTAATTGGTTGAGAACATTAATAAATTATACTTGCTATTCACGTCAAAAAAGTTCAGAGAGAAGAGATGAATATTTTTGATCTGTCAGGGCCTTGCACTCTGCCACACAATATTAAAAATAAAAAGCATATCCTTAGACTTCAGTTCCTCTTCCTTCTGCAAAAAGGGGAGAGAAAAGCTGAATCACTTGGCGGTGCTTTCTTATATTCATATGTTTTTGATTTGGCATTTTCAGCCAATAAAATATTGCTAAGGCATTCTCTCACACAAAATGTGCATTACTAGGATCAACATTAGAATTAGGCTAAAATACTTTTGATTCAAATCCTTTATTTTCAGGGCTATTCATCCCTTCTCTCTTTCCCCCTCTCCATGATGCATGGGTACTATCAACCACACACAGCATCCTGCATTTGTGGGCAGCCCTGTTCCCAGGACAGTTCCTCGGACCTGGAGCCAGGGAGAGAGGAAGATGTGAACAACCCTATCGGGTCACACTGTTTTCTGTGCATTAACTGGGAAGCCTTTTGTCTCTGACCCAGTAGTCTCACATCTTCTGTGATTGGCAGATGCCTACTGTACTGTCACTGGCCTCAATCAGATTAGATACTGTAAACTATAGTCTTCTGTAAACAGATGTTTCCCTCCAACTCTCTTCAGTAGTAAGAAGACTGATGGACTTGGAAAATTCTCTGTGAAACATTCTTAGCAAACTCATTGGCCCTGTCTTCAACTTGGCAGTCTTCTTCCTTGAAGTTTGCTGCTGTTCTGGGTTCTTTGTAGATCTCCTCTGCTTGGGTCCCTGACTACCTAAATCATCTCCCCCTAGAGCTTGTTTGGATTGTCTTGTTGCCAAGTTAGGCTGGTTTCTTGAAACGTTCCTAACTAAAGTTTAAGATCAGTGGAAGGGGTTGGTGTCTGTGTTTGACACCTCTCCCAAGTCTGGTAAATCTCTAGCATAGTAATTCTGTAGCAGATACTCAGGTAAGTGTTCATATTGCTTGGAAGTATTCCAAAGGGCCGAAGTTACAGGAAGTGGGACCAGCTTTCATCACAGATGAAAGAACAAAGAGACATGTACACAACTGAGTTTATGAAGCCATAGTGAAAAATCAAGACATCTGCAGGAAAATGAGTTCAACAGAAATCATTGAATCAAACGAAATTAGCCAGGCCCAGACAGACAAATGCCACAATATTCTCTCATATCTAGAACGTAGATTTAAAATTATCCATATATGTATGTATGTATCTATATATGTATATATGTATATATATATGTTTTTAGGTCACGAAACTAGAAAGGGGAACATGGGAGCTGAAGAAATTTTAAGGGAAGTGGGAAATAGGAAACTAGAAAACATGGAACAATGATGCAAAGCAAGTGAGTGACTGGAAAAAGGAAGAGAAAGAGCTGTAAAGGGAGACGACGTGGAGGAGGGAAATGAATCAGAACAAAGTACAGCGACAAGTATGCGTGAAAGTATCATTACTTAGTATGCTGAGCCAAGCAGTTCATATAGGGGTGGTGGGTGAAGTAAAGAAGATAGTCATATTATAAGCTTTCTATTTTAAGTTGAAAAATCAGCTACAGTTAATTGGTGTGGGTCACAAGTACCGACTTCTGAGTCTTAGCCCCATCGTTTAGTTAATCTAGTGATTTTTTTTTTTTTAGTATATGATTTACCATCTGTGTATCTATAAAAAATTTATTAATCTCTAAATAGTTTCTTGTTTGTTTTTGAAACAGTGTCTTTTATGTAGCCCTGGCTTGTCTAGAACTCGGTTTGTAGACCAGGCTGTCCTCAAACTCACAGAGACCACTTGCCTCTGCCTCCCAAGTGCTGGTATTAAAGACGTGCACCACCATGCATGACCCTTGTTATCTCTTTATCAAAACATCCTAAAACAGTTTCTTAGTGCTTTTGTGTTTCTATAACAAAATACCTAAGAAGGGTAATGCATTTTTTTTTTTTAAAGAGAGATTCATTTGGTTCACAAATTTGGTGGCTAGAAAGTCCCAAGAGCATGGTACCAACACCTACACACCTTTGGGCTGTGGGAAGCAGTGAAATGGAATGGGGTAGCAGGCACGTGAAGAAGATCCAGAGGTGACTAGCTCTGAGTTCTAACAATACTCCTTCTTACCTAATCTAACCCTGTGATGCCACTTTTGTAAGAATGGCATTAATCCATTAGTCCCTTGTAAGAGCGGTGTCCAACCAACATCTCTTAAAGACCTTCCCCCCCTCTCAACACTCATACACTGGAGATTAAAAGCTTCAACATGGGTCTCACTGGGGACGAACCACATGACAACATAGCAGGTATAACAATCTACAGCAGTGGTTCTTCAAGTGTGGTACCTCGGGCCGCATTCCCTGTTGCTGTCAAGATGGAAGTAAAAGCAGAAGACTTGGTGGGAACTGAGGCAGATGGTCACATGGAGTCTGCAGCTGGGAAGCAGAGTGGTGCATGCCGGCTCTCCGTATGCTTTCTCTTTCCCCCTTTTTTATTCCATCCCCATTCAGGGTGGGTCATCCCTCCTTAGTTAATCCTCCTGGAAATGCCCTTACAAACTGGTCCAGGAGGTGTTTCTCCTAGGAGATTTTAAATCCTGTAAAGATGACGATGAAGATTAACCAGTGCAAACATCGACTGGGAACTTATTTTTAAAAAAATGAGTGTTATCGAGCCTCACCCCGGAGCCACTGAATCAGAAACTCTGCCCTTTAACAAGCCTGCCAACAAGCCCTCCAGGTGATTCTGATGTATGGTAAAGGTTAAGAGCTGCTGATGTGCAGCATAGGCAAATCCCCAGCCTGGACTCTACATCACAGTCTCGGCACCGAGGATAGTGCAGCAATTTCACAGTTGGCCTTTAAATCCAATGCCTTGCATTTCAGCTTTAAGGCTCTGTAGAATGGCTCACCATTGCATCATGTTGAAGCTTCCAGATACTACTCACAGAATTGCAGCTCCCAAGCTCCTATAAAGCACTGGCAATTGAGGAGTGAAAAAGTCTTTCTTGGGGTGAACAAAGACTATGTAACAGATAAGGGATTAATTTCCAGTGGCAGTCTCCTAATTCTGTATTCATAACGTTGTATGTATGCTAGGCTACCCATGCACCATCTGCTGATATACATTAGGTAATTGGGCACCCAGCAGCCCTATTTGCATGCAAAGGTGGTTGCACACCTCACATTACAAGTCTAAAATTAAAGTCCAGGAAGGAGCAGGCTGAAGGCTCGCAGCTAGGAAAATAATGAGATAAGGAAAAATGGCTTCTATTAATCAGCACTTTTGGCCTCTACTGTTCTGTCTGGGCTAATTTGCCCTTAGAAATGGTATATCCCAGATGGAAGAGAGACTTCTAAGAGCATCCAGGGTTTTTGTTTTAAACCTACACTTATAAGATGGTTGCATTTATCCATAGCATTTTCTCCCAAACTGCACCCATATGTATGCCCCAGTCTGTTACTGTACTTTAGTTTTGCTTTATGAAGTATTCGTGCTCTGGTGGGACCACATGCATGGGCTCAAGAAGAGCCACCCCAGCACAGACTCACAGCTGGGATCTGTGACACTACTTCAGTTAGCCCACACTTCATCACACAGCCGCTGTCAGCTAGGCACTGTGGCATAGATCTGAAATACATATCAATGAAGCCTACCTTTGCCCTTAAAGGTTCACTGTGTTTTATAGAGCTCAGTATTTCTGGTATCTCCGTGTGGAATATTTTTACTTACAAAAAAAGAATCTGGGGAGATGGCTCAGTGCTTACTGTGTAGGCAGGAGAGCCTGACTTTGGATTCCCAGCACCCAGGGGAAAAGTCCAGCATGGAGGGGGTGTGTCTCTGACCCCAGAGATACAAGGGAGGGATGTGGAAGGAGCAGAGATGGGGGCAGGGCTCTGGCCAGCCAGTCCAGTCAAAATAGGACTGACACCAGGTTCAGTGAGACATCCCATCTCAAAAAATAAGGTGGCAAGAAACAGAAGACACCAATGCCTACCTCAGACCCTCACGTGTGCATGCACGAAGAAGTGTAACAGCGCATGCAAGGGTGCACACATGCTTGTACCTCACCTGTTAAAGAAAGAACAAAGATAAAACTGAAAAAAAAAAAGGAATTTTTCTTTGTTGTTGGTCTTTTTTACTCTTTTGGGAGGGGGTACCACCCAGCTCCCAAATAAATCACACATGGAGGCTTATTCTTAATTATGAATGCCTGGCCTTAGCTTGGACTGTTTTTAGCCAGCTTTCCTTAAATTAACCCATCTATCTTTTTCCTCTGGGCTTTTTCTGTTCTCTGACTTCTGGAAATCTTATTCTTACCCCATGGCTTGCTGTGTAGCTGGGTGACTGGCCCCTGGAGTCCTTCTTCCTCCTTTCTCTCTCATTCCTAGCTCTTCCTCCCAGCTTTCTCCTATATATATTCTCTCTGCCATCCAGCCCCGCCTATCCTTTCTCCTGCCTTGCTATCGGCCACTTCTTTATTAGACCATCAGGTGTTTTAAGGCAGGCAATGTAACACAGCTTCATAGAGTTAAACAAATGCAACACAAACAAAAGTAACACACCTTAGAATAATATTCTACAACATTTCCTTGAGTCCCATGATCACAGTGTCCTTGCTTCTCTGAGCTCCCGGTTATGTTCAACCTGTGTCCCCGGGAGAATGAGGAGCCCAGGAGATCAAGGCTCATAAGCATCAAAACCTAAAAACAGGAAACAGACTAGTGGGCTAGTCACGTGGGTCACAAAGAGGATGTGGCTGCATGGCAAAAGACTTGGACTCTTGTTTGTCTGAACAAAGAATGCACCAGATGTCCTAGTGGTCCTTTTTCTCTGAAAGTGGGTCTACACGAGGAGGAAAATCAATCTTAAAGGGGGTGACTCACAAGCGCCATCTAGAGGAGTGATGTCCCACACGAACAGTCTACCAGGAACCAGTGGTAACGGAATTCAGCAGGAACTAGTCGTCACGCCCACTGCTTTGTGTTTCTTTATTTGACCCTGTCCACCTGTTCTTCAACTAGATTGGAAGGAAACGGAGAACAGAGCAAGCTCTTAAGAAAGGTTATCAGTATTTTATTGAGTATTTTTGCATCAATGTTCATGAGGGAGATCGGTCTGTAGTTCTCTTTCTTTGTTGTATCCTTGTTTGGTTTGGGAATCAGGGTAATTGTAGCCTCATAGAAGGAGTTTGGTAATGTTCCTTCTGTTTCTATTGTATGGAACAATTTAGAGAGTATTGGTATTAACTCTTCTTTGAAGATCTGGTAGAATTCTGCACTGAAACCATCTGGTCCTGGGCTTTTTTTGGTTGGGAGACTTTTAATGACTGTTTCTATTTCGTTAGGGGTTATTGGACTATTTAAATAGTTTATCTGGTCTTGATTTAATTTAGGTATGTGGTACCTATCCAGAAAATTATCCATTTCTTTTAGGTTTTCCAGTTTTGTGGAATAGAGGTTTTTGAAGTATGACCTGATGATTCTCTGGATTTCCTCAATGTCTGTTGTTATGTCCCCCTTTTCATTTCTGATTTTGTTGATTTGGATGCTCTCTCTCTGTCTTTTGGTTAGTTTGGATAAGGACTTGTCTATCTTGTTGATTTTCTCAAAGAACCAACTCTTTGTTTCATTAATTTTTTGTATTGTTCTCTTTGTTTCTATTTTATTGATTTCAGCTCTCACTTTGATAATTTCCTGGCATCTATTTTTCCTGGGAGACTTTGCTTCTTCCTGTTCTAGAACTTTCAGGTGTGCTGTTAAGTCACTAGTGTGAGATTTCTCCAGCTTATTTATGTGGGCGTTTAGTGCTATGAATTTCCCTCTTAGTACTGCTTTCATAGTGTCCCATAGGTTTGGATATGTGGTGTCTTCATTTTCGTTGATCTCTAGGAAGTCTTTAATTTCTTTCTTTATTTCTTCCTTAACCCATTGGTGATTCAGGTGGGTATTGTTCAGTTTCCATGAGATTGTAGGTTTTCTGTAGTTTTTGTTGTTGTTGAAATCCAACTTTAGACCATGGTGGTCTGATAGAACACAGGAGGTTATTCTAATTGTTTTGTATCTGTTTAGATTTGCTTTGTGACCAAGTATGTGGTCAATTTTAGAGAAGGTTCCATGGGGTGCTGAGAAGAAGGTATATTCTTTTTTGTTAGGATGGAATGTTCTGTAGATGTCGATTAAGTCCATTTGAGTCATGACATCAATTAAGTCCTTTATTTCTCTGTTAAGTTTCGATTTGGGGGATCTGTCCAGTGGTGAAAGTGGGGTGTTGAGGTCTCCCACTATTAATGTGTGGGGTTTTATATGTGATTTAAGCTTTAATAATGTTTCTTTTACATATGTGGGTGCCCTTGTGTTTGGGGCATAAATGTTCAGAATTGAGACTTCATCTTGGTGGATCTTTCCTGTGATGAGTATGTAATGCCCTTCTTGATCTCTTTTGATTGATTTTAGTTTGAAGTCTATTTTGCTGGATATCAGGATGGCTACACCCGCTTGTTTCTTAAGACCGTTTGATTGGAAAGTCTTTTCCCAGCCTTTTATTTTTAGGTAGTGTCTATCTTTGAATTTGAGATGTGTTTCTTGTATGCAGCAGAAAGATGGGTCCTGCTTTCGTATCCATTCTGTAAGCCTATGTCTTTTTATAGGTGAATTAAGTCCATTGATATTGAGGGATATTAATGTCCAGTGATTGTTCATTCCTGTTATTTTTTGGTGGTGATGTGTGTGTACTTTTCTTCGTTGGGGTCTACTGCTGTGGCTTTATCTGGCAAACAGACTCCAAGACCACATCAAAACAATTATCCACCATGATCAAGTAGGATTCATTCCAGGGATGCAAGGATGGTTCAACATACGAAAGTCTGTCAATGTGATACACCATATAAACAAACTCAAAGAAAAAAACCACATGATCATCTCACTAGATGCTGAAAAGGCATTTGACAAAATCCAACACCCCTTCATGATAAAGGTCTTGGAGCGATCAGGAATACAGGGAACATACCTAAACATAATAAAGGCAATTTACAGCAAGCCAACAGCCAACATCAAATTAAATGGAGAGAAACTCAAAGCAATTCCACTAAAATCAGGAACGAGGCAAGGCTGTCCGCTCTCCCCATACTTATTCAATATAGTACTTGAAGTTCTAGCCAGAGCAATAAGACAACATAAGGAGATTAAGGGGATACAAATTGGAAAGGAAGAAGTCAAGCTTTCCCTATTTGCAGATGACATGATAGTATACTTGAGCAACCCCAAAGATTCCACCAAGGAACTGATACAGCTTATAAACACCTTCAGCAACATAGCAGGATACAAGATCAACTCCAAAAAATCAGTAGCCCTCCTATATACAATGGACAAAAAAGCGGAGAAGGAAATCAGAGATACATCACCCTTTACTATAGCCACAAATGACATAAAATACCTTGGGGTAATACTAACCAAGCAAGTGAAGGACCTATATGACAAGAACTTTAAGTCCCTGAAAAAAGAAATTGAAGAAGATGTCAGAAAATGGAAAGATCTCCCATGCTCATGGATAGGCAGAACTAACATAGTAAAAATGGCAATCTTACCAAAAGCAATCTACAGATTCAATGCAATCCCCATCAAAATACCAACACAATTCTTCACAGACCTGGAAAGAATAATACTCAACTTCATATGGAAAAACAAAAAACCCAGGATAGCCAAAAGAATCCTGTACAATAAAACAACCTCTGGAGGCATCACGATCCCTGACTTCAAGCTGTACTATAGAGCTACAGTAATAAAAACAGCTTGGTACTGGCATAAAAACCGACATGTGGACCAATGGAATCGAATTGAAGACCCTGATATTAATCCGCACACCTATGAACAAATAATTTTTGACAAAGAAGCCAAAAGTGCACAATGGAAAAAAGAAAGCATCTTCAACAAATGGTGCTGGCAAAACTGGATATCAACATGTAGAAGGCTGCAAATAGATCCATATCTATCACCGTGCACAAAACTTAAGTCCAAGTGGATCAAGGACCTCAACATAAATCCAGCTACTCTGAACCTGCTAGAAGAGAAAGTAGGAAGTAGTCTTGAACACATTGGCATAGGAGACCACTTTCTAAATAGAACACCAGTAGCACAGACACTGAGAGAAACAATCAATCAGTGGGACCTCTTGAAACTGAGAAGCTTTTGTAGGGCAAAGGAAACGGTCAACAAAGCAAAGCGACAGCCTACAGAATGGGAAAAGATCTTCACCAATCCCACATCTGACAGAGGACTGATATCCAGAATATATAAGGAACTCAAGAAATTAGACATCAAAATGCCCAACAGTCCAATTAAGAAATGGGCTATAGAACTAAACAGAGAATTCTCAACAGAGGAAACTCAAATGGCTGAAAGACATTTAAGGAATTGCTCAACATCCCTAATCATCAGGGAAATGCAAATCAAAACAACTCTGAGATACCACCTTACGCCTGTCAGAATGGCTAAGATCAAAAACACTGAAGACACCTTATGCTGGAGAGGATGTGGAGCTAGGGGAACTCTCCTCCACTGCTGGTGGGAATGCAAGCTTGTACAACCACTTTGGAAATCAATATGGCGATTTCTTAGAAAATTGGGAATCCATCTCCCCCAAGATCCAGCTATACCACTCTTGGGCATATACCCAAGGAATGCTCAACCACACCACAAGAGCACTTGTTCAGCTATGTTCATATCAGCGTTGTTTGTAATAGCCAGAACATGGAAACAACCTAGATGCCCTTCAACTGAAGAATGGATAAACAAAATGTGGTACATATACACAATGGAATACTACTCAGCAGAGAAAAACAATGACATCATGAGGTTTGCAGACAAATGGATGGATCTAGAAAAAATCATCCTGAGTGAGGTATCCCAGACTCAGAAAGACAAACATGGTATGTACTCACTCATAGGAGGATACTAGATGTGGAACAAGGATGACTGGACTGCTACTCACATCACCAGGCAGGCTACCTGGAAAACAGGACCCCAAGAAAGACACAGGGATCGCCCAACGACAGAGAAATGGAATGAGATCTACATGAACAGCCTGGACAGGAGTGGGGGTAGTGAAGGGCGAGGGTCGAGGGAAAGAGAGCTTGGGTGAGTGGGAGATCCCAGCTGGATCAAAAACAGAGAGGGAGAACAAGGAATAGGAGACCATGGTAAATGAAGACCACATGAGAATAGGAAGAAACAAAGTGCTAGAGAGGCCCACAGAAATCCACAAAGATACCCCCACAACAGACTGCTGGCAATGGTCGAGCGACAATCCGAACTGACCTACTCTGGTGATGGGATGGCCAAACACCCTAATTGTCGTGCTAGAAACCTCATCCAACTACTGATGGACCTGGAGGCAGAGATCCATGACTAGGCCCCAGGTGGATCTCTGGGAGTCCAATTAGCGAGAATGAGGAGGGTTTATATGAGAGAGAATTGTTGAGACCAAGGTCGGATAAAGCACAGAGACAAATAGCCAAACAAACGGAAACACATGAAATATGAACCAATGGCTGAGGGGTCACCAACTGGATCAGGCCCTCTGAGTGGGTGAGACAGTTGATTGGCCTGATCTGTTTGGGAGGCATCCAGGCAGTGGGACCGGGTCCTGTGCTCATTGCATGAGTTGGCTGTTTGAAACCTGGGGCCTATGCAGGGTCCCTTGGCTCAGCATGGGAGGAGGGGACTGGACCTACCTGGACTGAGTCCACCAGGTTGATCTCAGTCTGTGGGGAAGGCTTTGCCCTGGAGGAGATTGGAATGGGGGGCGGGCTGGGGGGAAGGTGAGGGGGGCGGGAGGGGGGAGAACAAGGGAATCTGTGGCTGATATGTAGAACTGAATTGTATTGCAAAATAAAAATTAAAAAAAAAAAAAAAGATAAAAAAAAAAAAAAAAAAAAAAAAAAAAAAGAAAGGTTATCTTCCCCCATACCTGTCTGATGGCATAAAAAGGAAAATGGGCAGATGCCTTAAGAATTGCTCATGATAACCACTCTTCTTTTGATTCCAGCACAGGCACGTACACCTTGATAGCACCGAATGCAAGTCGAAGGCAGAAGATACAGAGAAGTATGCACACGTATTCATCTAAGACTAACAATGCTTCTCATTTGCCTTACAATTGTTTTTTTAAGTATTTTTATTTTATGATTTATAGAGATTCATTGGATCTCACCAAGGCCTTTAAGAAAAAAAAAACCTAGCATTTTTAATTATACTTGTAAAATTATTCTATTGTTAGCCCTTCTAAATTTGTTTCCCTACATTAGTAACAGAACTCATGGCATGAGTGAGTGTAAGTTTTGAATTTTTCTCAGGTTTAAAAGAACCTCACACCTGTTGTTATTGTTTGGATCTGGTCCCGGATATATCAGGCAACTTGGTGATATTTTAATGGTGCCATGAATACCTTTGAAACAGACAAGCTATATATAAAAAAGATCATAAGTAATTTGTACCTTTTCTGATATGTTCCATCTTCCCTTAATGGACTTTTTTCTTTAGCCTCTGTATTCCCACACTTTTTTTTCTAGATAATAACCTAGAAGGCAGGGACTGCATCTTAATCTCTTGCTGTGCGCCTTGTACTTCAGGCACAAGCAACAGGTTTAATCAAGGCACAGTAAACACAATGCTGCCTTCGAATGCTATAGCATTATTTTTAGTTGCCGGGAGAGATAATGTTCATTGAGCTCACAAGGACATTGTGTGCCTGTCCATGGCAGACTATGCAGCTGGCTCTGGAATTCTGTGCTCTCCCTTATTAGGTTATTGTTAGGGAATTCAGTGACTAATGAGGACACAATGGCACAGCCAAGAAAGTCATTATCTAAAGGGACCACACTAGTCAAGTATCAACCTGGGTGGCACAGTGAGTCACTATAGCAAATGACATCAATCTGCAGTTGACTATGGGAACAGAACCCCCAGGTGCCGACATCTTTCAGGCTTCGAGTTCAAATTTCTAACAGGGATTTAAGAGTCAAAAATCATCTGGGGTTTTGAAGTGTTTCAGAATTTTTCTTTTACTAATTTGGAAGTTTTTATTAATGGTCTTTTGGGACAAGCCAGTCTAACAGAGATCAGGTTCTATGCTGGAGCAACAGAACTAAATCTCGCGCGCGCCCCCTGGCGCCCCCTGCTGTCTCGAGCCCTGAATATTTGGTCAGTGAAGAATACAGGGGTGCCAAAGCGCAGCGCAGAGTCTCCTGAGTTGCAGCCAGCTTGGGAAATATTCAAAATAAAGCAAATATAGGCACCAGAATTCTTTGAGGATGTATATTTACCTGGATCTTATTGACATATGAATATTCTAGTTTTTGTACACATTTGCTATAGAAAACCTTTAGAAATAATTCATGAGATTTTCAGAATGTCGGATTTAGAGGGAAAACTATATTTTTCTGTATTAGTAGGAGTTTAGCTGTTGTTTAAATTTGCACCTTCTGTGCAGACACTTGGGAAATGCCATGGGATGGGTCCAGCCTTCCTCCAGGGGTGGGGCTAGGAGGAATCATCTTTGCCTGGACATCTTGTCCTCTCGTTCTGGAGACTCGGGAACTGCTCTCTGCTACTGGTTTTGATGTTTGGAATGGCCGGGTTTCTTTCCATATTCTGACAACTGATGACTTGCTCTTTCTCACCTGGTTAGTTGCTGAGCAAGAACTGGCAGACCTGGAGAGGTGGAAGCAGCAGAATCGGGCCAAACCGGTCCACTTGGTGCCACAGCGGCTGGGTGAGTGGCAAGTGGAAAGCCAGAGCCGGTAGGCAGGGTCACTCGCCTCGACTGAGACCTGCCATGTCTGCCTTCCCTTCATACGCAAAAGGCTGGTTCTGTGGGTGTACTGCTGGAGATGGGATCCCTCCGACAAACATTGAAGTGTGCAGGTAGATTGTTGTTTCTGGTATTCTGCAAGGAGCCAATGCACCTGCCACAGTTGTGTGGGAATAAAGTGATGGCTTAATTGGCAAATAATTTAGAGCCTCTTAGATGATCAGCTCTGAAGAAAGCTTACCTGGGGCGCTGCAGATGCCCTGTCACAGCATCGTCAGGCTGCGAGGAGAAGCCATCACAGCATATTCATCACGGCAGTTAGATGCTAATGTGGCGAACACGAAGGGAGAGTCAACTCGGAAAGCAAAATGAGAGGGAGCTGGGGACCCAGCTGTGGGTGTAAAGATAGATGTCACTCGGGTTTACATGCTA
Source organism: Peromyscus eremicus (assembly GCF_949786415.1). Taxonomy (NCBI): domain Eukaryota; kingdom Metazoa; phylum Chordata; class Mammalia; order Rodentia; family Cricetidae; genus Peromyscus; species Peromyscus eremicus. The sequence goes on along the minus strand of NC_081425.1, from coordinate 44,331,478 downwards.
GGGCTGGGGACATTTGAGTTGGCAGAGCCGGTGTTGCTGGCGTGATGGGCTGTCTAGGCCCCCTGTGTGGGGTCCGGGATCTTTAGAAGGAATGTGTCCCCCAATGGGAGTCATTTGCTTCCCGTCTTGACTTCTCTTCATGGCCAAAGCTTGGCACAGTTCATACAAAGATACTGCCACAATAGTCCGAGAGATATAAGAAAAATATAAAGCTAATTTGGAAATCTCTTAATGAGTGGAAGTAATAGAGCTATAGCTGTCACTCCATATATTTGCCTTTAGCAGAATAAGCCAGACTTGAGGAACCCAGTGTAGATATAACCGTCTGTTAAATAAGAAACACAGAGCCAAATACAGAGTTAAAAGCCAAGAGGTCAGAGCAATAGATAAGGGCTGAGACTAAAAACCTTACCCTTCCTGCTGCTGCTGTCCTACCTTTCCGCAAGAGACTTACTTCCTGTGTGTTTGTCCTTTTTATTGACTTTCTATTCTGCCTTCTCATTGTAAACCCAACCACTTGACCTCCTTGTCACTGCCTGTCTATACAAACCTCCAGGTCTTCTATGGTTGGTATTGAGATTAAAGGTGTGTGTCTCCATGCTGGTGGTATCCTTGAACACACAGAGATCTGCCTGTCATGTGATCGGGATTAAAGGCGTGTGCTACCACTGCCAGACTTCTGCTATGGCTTGCTATTATTAGCTCTGACCTCCAGGCAACTTTATTTATTCACATACAAATAAAATCACATTTCAGTACAAATAAAATATCACCATAACCCAGTCCAAACGTGTCCTTCTTGACAGGCCCTCTCAAGCGGTCTTTCCCATGATTTTGAGGTGAAGTAAGAAATTACTGTTTGTTTGTTTGTTTTTCTTTGTCCTTTGAGACCGTCTTGTTCCAGCAAGTAGTGCTCAGTGCTAGGCATGGGCCAGACTTGGTCACCTCCAGGATGACTTTAGATGTGTACTCTTTCATGAGATCCACACTAATAGTGAAGACAACACTGTTGCATCCTTCTTCCTCCAACTCAGGAAGACAGGCCATCCGAGGTGCAGCCACTTCCTTTCCCGAGACTGGCTTTCACAGTCCAGGCTAGTCTTTAGGCCATGGACGCCTTGCCTCTCTCTCCCTAGTGTTGGGATTGCAGACTTGCAACTCTGCCCACTGTCAACCAGATCGTCTTGAGTACCTATCTTGACCGTGGACGTGTGTTTTTACGCTTGGATTCTCAGCATCTCCTTTCCTCCCAGGGGTTCATGTTGAGGGTGGTTTTCACTAAACCCCTCCATCATCTTGGTATGAAACCTTTCTTTCCCAAACACAAACACAGAAGGAGGTAGAACTTAGGAAGACATCCTTCCTCAGCTCCCAACCTTCCTCATGCAAACTCTTTTATAGGCTGAAGGGAGTTTCTACAGCAGATTCTTCAAACTGATTTTTAGTTCTTCCTCCTGGATCTTTCTCCGGGGCCTGGGTACCACCTCACTTTGGAATTTGGAGAGCCTGGCCCCTATTGTTTTACAGCCTCCACAGAAAATGAGCAAGATCTCAGTGTCTGCCTGTCTGCTCTATGAAGTTGTCTTCGTTAGGGTTTCTATTGCTGCAACGAAACACCCTGACCAAAAAGCAAATTGGGGAGGAAAGGGTTTATTCGGTTTACATTTCCATGTTGCTGTTCATCACCAAAGGCAGGCAGGACAGGAACTCAAGTGGGGCAGGAACCTGGAGGAGGCAGGAGCTGATGCAGAGGCCATGGAGGGGTGCTGCTTACTGGCTTGCTTCCCCTGGCTTGCTCAACCCGCTGGCTTTCTTTTTGTTTGTTTTGTTTTGTTTTTGTTTTTTTGAGACAGGGCTTTTCTGTGTAACAGTCATGGTTGTCCTGGAACTTGCCTTGTAGACTAAGCTGGCCTCGAACACACAGAAATCTGCCTGCCTCTGCCTCCCAAGTGTTGAGATTAAGGTGTGAGCCACCACTGCCTGGCTTCAGCCTGCTTTCTTGTGGGACCCAGGACCACCAGCCCAGGGACGGCACCACCCACAATGGGTTGGCCCCTCCACATTGATCACTAGTTGAGAAAATGCCTTATGGCTGGATCTCATGGAGGCATTTCCTCAACTAAGGCTTCTCTCTGATGACTCTAGCTTGTGTCAAGTTGACACACAAAACCGGCTAGTATAGAAGTATCCAGAAATAGTCAGGTATGTGTCTTTGTTGGGGGATAGGTGGCTTTTAAAAAGCAAGTTGTAAAATGTATTAGCCCTTAAAATGAGTTTTGGAAAAATGTTTTAAAAATATTTAGACATTTGGCTTCCTCCATTTTTTTTGACTCTTAATTTATCACATGTGTCTCTATCACTTAAAATTTTGGAATGATTGTAGGAGCTACAGGGAATGGTGTGACAATAGCTATAAAGCTTTATTATTCCCAATTCTTTTCCAACTTCCCTCAACAGTAACAGAAGGGGCCAACCAAACTGGCCTCACGTAGCTCAGAAGAAAACTACCTTCAGTGTCTTTATCAGATCAATTACCGAAACCTCTGTAAATGCAAATTGTTTTCATATAACTTCTGTGACAGTGACTCCTAAAAAAGCTGACACTTTTAGTAACCAAAGCACCAGAGAATTATTGCAGAGAAGTCTTTCTTTTTAAAAAGAAAATTTATTTATTTTTATTTTATGTGTGTGGGTGCTTTGCTTGCACGCATGATTGTGCACCATCACGTGCAAGCAGCGCCTGTGGATGCCAGAAGCGGCGGTCAGATCTCCCGGCATTAGAGTTACAGACAGTTGTTAGCTGTGGGTGCTCGGAACAGAGCCCACATCCTCTGTAGGAAGAGCCCATGCTCTTAACTGCTGCACCATTTCTCTAGCCCATGAAAGGAGTCCTTTTAACGTCAACACTAAGCTTGTATAAACACTGAGAAATCACTAAGTGACAGCTCTTAGGCTGATTGTCAAGCTGTGAGGCTTTCTGGCCCCAGATAATTCTGGTCTAAGAGTAGGAGCAAATAAATCATTGTAAGTCATTGTAAGTCCTCTTTTTTTTTTTTTTTTTTGTCTTGAACACCAAAAAAAGGGCTGTAAATGGTGTGATGGACTAACAATTACTAGCTAGGATATTTAAAAGACTAGAATATATGATTTCAGAATACTCAGCCTAAAAGGAATATATGCTGACCTCCTCCCAAGGCTCAGGGATCATTGCAGAGGAAGAGGCAGAAATAGTATAAGAACTCAAGTCTGTGCATAACTACAAGGAAACATTATTTTCTGGACACAGCAGTGAAGCTGCACATATAAACTCAAAGTGGTCAGGACAGTATGTACAAAACCTGTGTAAGCCCAAGCCAGACTGTACCAGGCTTTTTCTTTGGTGCCACCAACCAGCTCCCAAATCATGACACAGAGACGTATTATTAGTTATGAACGCCCAGCCTTACCTTAGCTCTTATTTTAATCTGTTTCTCTTTATCTACATTTTGCCCTGGGCCTTTTAACCTTTCCTTCTTTCTTTCTTTCTTTCTTTCTTTCTTTCTTTCTTTCTTTCTTTCTTTCTTTCTTTCTTCCTTCCTTCCTTCCTTCCTTCCTTCCTTCCTTCCTTTCTTTCTTTCTTTCTTTCTTTCTTTCTTTCTTTCTTTCTTTCTTTCTGTATATCCTACTTTCCTGCTCTTGTGTCTGTCTGGTGGCCGCCTGGCTTCTGGACCCTGGTCCCTGGCATGTCCCTCTCTTTCATCCTTGTTTTCTGTTCTCTATTTATTCTCTCTGCCCACCAGCCCCACCTATCCCTCTCTTGCCTAGCTATTGGCCATTCAGCTTTTTATTAGACCAATCAGGTGCCTTAGTCAAGCAAGGTGAAACAGCAACACATCTTTACATAATTAAATAAATGCAGCATAAACAAATGCAACACATCTTTACATCCATTAACAAAGGCAGCAGAAACAAATATAACACACCTTCACAGAGTTAAAGTAATATTCCACAGCATAAACAAATATAACACATCTTTACATAGTTAAAATAATACCACAAGACCAGACCAAATATCAGTATGGAGAGGGGAGTTGGACATACAGTTCTACCCCTAACCATGGAGTCACTAGCAATTGTTGGGAGGTGTGTATGCAGGGTGTTCTCTAAGCATGTAGTCCTTAGTAAGTTGACTGTTCTCTAGTGGGAGACCACACACCCAAGAATATATGGGCAGCACAAATTAGTCTTGAAGAATTTAAATAGGATGTACAGTTGAGTGGGTAGGGAAGAGAGGTGGATCTGTGAAGAGTTGGGGGAGGGGGAAATGAATATGATCAAAACAAATTGTATGAAACTCTCAAAGAACTAATAAAATACTGAGAAAAAAAATGAGTGGTTTATAAAGAGTACATACATCTGTGGTGTCAAGAATCATGAGGGTTTGGGGGGTTCCTCTGCAGCAGAGGTAGGGGAAGAAAAGCAATTGAAGCCTTATTGGCCACTGTCTTTACTGGGTTAGAGAATGGCCATACTAAAGCAGGAGGAGTGTTCCATATTACTAAATGTCTAGTGTGGCCCTTCAGATATGGTTTTAATCTAGGTGAATACTTTAGCGTTAATGATTGAAAACCTTAGTGTTACCATCCTTTGAAGAACAAGGTCTCATCTTTCCATCCATTATCTTTTAAGTGGTCACCACTCTGAGAACTTTGGCTGTGTTCTGATGTCGAGGGGTATGAAAAGGTTCAACTCACACTGCAGACTTACCATGCATTAATTAGTACTCAGCAGCCAGCATTTCAGCTTAATACTCCTGTTTTACCTTCACGGCTATTTATATATTATTTATCTTCCTTAGGTGGAAGCCAGTCTGAATCTGAAGTCAGGCAGAAACAACAGCTCCAACAGATGCGATCTAAATACCAGCAAAAGGTCAGAATCCATTTCTTCTAGTTGAATTTCAGCAACAAATTTCAGTACCAACATTTCCACATAACCATGAAATAACACAGTGACCCAAAATATAAAACCTTCAAATCAACTGCAAAATATAATTCTCCAAATAAAAAAATGCCAGGAAGTGAGAAGAAAAAGGGAACTATCTAGAAGTCTTACCCAAGCCACACAGCTAAGCCTGTCTTTGATTAAAGATAGTCCTTTAAATTAATTATGTATTAATTATAGCTTAAGATTACTGTTTTCATTCCCAGAATATGGTTTTGTTTATTTCAAGCTAGTGATAAAAGTAGTACAAAAATGATTTAAGAGAACCAGTGATTTTTGCAATAAATATTATGATTTTTATAATTTGGAAAATTTAAAAATCTGCTTTCTCCTCTTGTGTGTATGGATGGACACACACACACACACACACACACACACACACACACACATAGAGTGAGAATGAGAGCTAGATAGAGCAAGAAGCAAGAAAGAGAGCGTGTACTGGAGATACAGACAGACCGACAGACAGATTGACCCATGAAGAAACACTGAAATTCTTAGGCAGGAAATGCAGCCTGGCCATTCTCTGAGATCTAAGTGGCTTACAGTAACAGCCTATAATCATGGTGAGGTAGAACACAAACAATACTGTAATTTGCCTTTCATCATAATTTTGTGTTCCGCAAGTTCAGACTGAAAAATGGTAACTGTTTTTTTTTTTTGTCCTCTGTAATTTCGATACAATTTAGCTAAAGAGAGATGAATCTCTACGGATCAGGAGGGAAGCTGAGGAAGCTGAGCTCCAACAAATGAAGGCGGTCCAGAGGGAGAAGGTGAGCCGGTGGAGGGGGGTGGGCTGACGTTTGCTGAGGTCAGCCCTCTTCTAGACGCTGTCTGCATTCTTCCCGTTTAACCCTCCCTGGAATCTGAGATGGTGGCGATTATCCAATTGTGCAAATGAAGAAACAGCAGAGAGAGGGAAGATGAGGTGCCCAGTGGCCCTCAGCTATAATGAAATAACTGGGTTTCATGGCCCAACACACTGGCCTCAGAGCTGGGTTTCTGAGTCACCACACCCACCTGTGCGCCTCTTAGCAGGGTGCTTGGCCAGAAGGCAAGGCAACAAGAAAGAGAGAAGTCAGTGGGCCACTGTCGTATTTGTATGCAAATACAGCATTTCTAGGGGGAGCTCGGTGAAGGTGAACACAGCCCTCTCACCACTGAGAAAGAGCATAGGATGGTCTTTTAGTGTCAGTGATGTCAGACTTTCTCAACCTGACAGCCGTGCTTTTGCTTTGATATAACATCCAGAGCTTGGGGAAAATCTCTTCCAAATGCTTATTTGCTAGAGAACAAGAAACAATACAGAGATGGTATAACCCCCTTCCCTTCCACAAAGGCCTAAAAAGAAGTAAGGCTTTAGTGTTGGGGCTTTGAGAGTAGCGAGCTGACACATGGTTCTGAGAAGTGTGTGTGTGATACCTGTTGCAGATGCCTCTTAGAACACAGCTGTTGCCTGCTTGTTTCTCTCTCTACTCCTCCCTCCCTCTCTCCCTCCCTCCCTCTCCCTCCCTCACTCTCTCCCTCCCTTCCTCTCTCCCCTTCCTCCCCCTCTCCCCTCCCTCCCCCTCTTATCCTCTCTCCCCTCCCTCCCTCTCTCTTTCTCTCCCTTCCCTCCCCCTCTCCCCTTCTCTCCTTTCCTTTCCTCATCTCTCTCCCTTTCTCCCTTTCTATTTTCTTTTTCCTTCTTTCTCTCCCCTTCCCTCCCCTCATTTTAAGCAATAGACTTACTCATTTTATTTGTTTATTTATTTATTTTGAGACAAAGTCTCACTATGTAGCCTTTCCTAGCCTAGAACACACAGAAACACATACCCGCCTCTGCCTCTTGAGTGCTAAAATTAAAGGCACGCGCCACCACACCTAGCTATAATAGATGTTTTTAACAGTTAAAGTTAAGGAAGCCAAAAGCTAATGGCTTATGGAACACTGGGCAGGAATACGGGTTTTCTCCTCCTTGTAGGAATTCTCTTTTTGCCTGGGAACAGTCTAGTCATTCTTGGAAAGTCTGTCATTATTGTCTGACCTTGGGTAGGCTTCCAACTTTCTCAAAACTCTTCCTGTAAAATGATTCTACGAGTACCACCTCCAAAGTCCAAGAACAACTTGTTGCCATAGAGATGCAGGTGGCGGTGAGCCTGGACTTGCACGTACAAACTGTAGTAAAATGCTGGATATAAATGTATATAAAAAGCACAGGTAGTTTACTTATGAATTTTGATCCACTGATCCACTACCAGCTGGCTATCTATTACACAAAAGATCTCGACTGGTTCTCTCTTTTACCACACTTCTGTTCTTCATTGCTTTCTCTTCCTCTCTCCTACTTGAAAAGCTGGAGCTTTGGTCTGTGATTGTAGGGATGGGGCACATCTTACACTGTCTGCCAGCACATTCAAGTGGGACCAAGGAAAACACCACCAGGAACCGGATTTAAGGCTAATAGAACCTGAAGAATTTTTGTTGTGGTGGTGGTTGCAGACTCTCATCTAAGTCATGTTTGGTGTCATTTGGTCCCTGTAATTGGCTGGCTTGTGGGTTGCTTATAGCTCATTTCTTCAGGGCTCGATAACACACATTCTCAATGTGTGGGTGAAACTCTGATTCTGCTTTCCAAGTCACACTACCACTGTAGAGCCACAGCAGTCTTTAGACACTGAAACATTAATTGGATTAACCTTTCTAAGTTGATAATTATGATATAAATTTGAAAGTGATGGAGAGGGAATCAGCTCTCGAGCCTTTCTCATAAGAAGGGGAATGAGAAGAATGGGCATTACCTGGATTTGCTAATGTGCACGCTCTTGAACCCACCTTGGATGCGTACTGCAAACTGCATCTTGCCATGCTTCCTGAGTTGATTCCTATGCAGATGAAATTTTGTGGAGTATTAATTTAAGTGAGTCTTGATTTATCTGGCTGATGGGCTTTCACTGTCACCGGTTGAATATGGTGAAATATTTCTGTTGAGTATAAATCTGTGACTGTTCATGGCTCTGTATGCTGGTTTAGTAGCTTGTGTCAGACAGAAGAGTGGATATTAGCTTTCCAGAAGTGACATATTCCACATTGCCAGTGTGATAATGGCTGGGAGAAGTGGTAATGACTACGCTTATGGAGCACTTAGTCTTTAAAATGCACAGCAAATGCATGCACGGACACTAGCCCGCACAACTCTGCCCTCCTCCCCCGGCAGGTGGATAGTGGCCAGGAATTCTGAGCCAAGGCAGAGCCAAGCAGCTACTGCCACCCAGGAGTCTGGCCAACCCCCAAGACACCCGCAAGGTATCTTTCTTATTGTAACCTGTTAGTACATCAGTGGATCGATGTACGCGTTTAAGGAGAGTCCTCACGGGCCAGTCACTTCTTCAAAGTCCCAACAGTGACCACTGCTTGCCATGGGGATCAGGTTTTTCATATATCAGCCTTTGAAGGGCAACTTCATATCTAAACTACAGTAATAGGTTTTCATAGGTCACCATAATAATCTTTTCAGCTAAATTGAATGTTCTGAGAATAAATGTCCATCCTACCCTGTTCATAGTCATATTGATGAAATACTCATTTGATTTTTTCCCATACTTTCACAATAGTCACAAACCTGAAAAGTGAAAACCTTCCACCTCCGTGTTAAAGACCTTCCCTACCCCTTGAATTCATCTTACTTTACTATCTATTTAGTTTGAAATAGTATACAATGTTATGTCTTTTCCAGATCCTTCCATGTAATTATCCCAATTTCCCTGTATCATCATAACTTTGGAAAGTGTTAAAAACAGCTAAAGATTTGAGTGGCATCTAAAGCCTTTTCTTGATCCTCAAGCTGTGGCTACCAAAGTCACTTGCAGCAAGTAAAGTCATTGCTTTTTTATAGACCCCAAGAAACATGGGTAATTTGAATGCTGTTCAATGCTGTGGGAACAAACCAGTAGAATATAAATTATGTATATTAGATGTAAATGTATTCATATACTTATTTTTAGGGCATCATACTTGTTGCTTCCTAGTTCTGTAAGGCAAGTAGTAGCAAGGACTAATGGCTTTAAGGACAAAAATCAAACTCATGAAATTGCTTGAACGTTGTTTGAACTGGGAATTATTTCCAATTCTGTACACTCTCAAGCCACACAGGTTTCTGAGAAATATGGTTCTTAACACTCTGCACTTCTTTGGGGTGGCATTGGAACAGGCATTATGTCTTTGGGTGTTGAAATGCTTTCATTAATGAATCCCGTCATGTCGGAATGAGAATGGTATCTCTGGAACACAGGCATTAAGAGTATGGGCTGTTAGCGTCCCTGGGATCCATTTGCCTTAAGTATAAAATGGGTACAATAACAAGGGCAGGAGAGCTGAAGGGTAAATGTACAAAGTCTTAAGCACAGTGCCTAGCTCTTAGCTCTTATTTATTTACTTTTGGTTTCACTTTGCTGCCCTAACTGACCTGGAATTCACTGTATAGACCATGCTGCCTCTGCCTTCCAAGTGTCAGGATTAAAGGCAGGCACCACCATGCCCAGCCCTAGCTCTTAGCCTGTGATAAAGGTGCCCTGCCCTAATTATAAGTATAAAGAAAGGCTTTATAGTCTTTCATTTCATTTGATTTTAGTCTGTCAACTTCCTGCAAGGAAGACAAAGAAAGGTTTACTGTTACTTATCACAAATTAAGTGGAGTCAGTGATTTCACGTCTGTGAAGCCCACATCAGTGAAATTGCTAGAGAGAAAACACACTTGACACTCTTGGCCATGTCTAATTTCCAAGCTTCCAGTTCAGCTAAAATTTTTAACATCGACCAATATCCAGTAGTTTTCCTTTGTGTGCTTGGCCCTTTGCTCACTTTCTTTTCCTTTTCAAAATAGAATGTCCTCTACTATTTCATTGAAATAAAGGCTGTGACTATCCTTATTTTTCTATTATTTTACTCTTTGTTACTTTTCTACTTTCCCCCTTTCTCCCTCCTTCTCTTCCCCTTTCCTCGTCTCCCTCCTCCTCCTCCTCCTTTACCCTCCTTCCTTATTTCCTTCTGTTCTTTGACAGTTTTATATATAGCCCAAACTAGCTTCGAACTGCTGATTTCGCTGCCTCAGCCTCTTGGCCTGCATCACGATGTCTACCTCTTTGCTGCTTCCATCTTCAAACCATCTGAAGAGGAATAAGGTGTCTCTCCTTGATACTATGCTGGAATCTTCCATCTGCATTCACTATCTCCTCTCTCTCATTCCTTCAGGGACCTTGTGTTTCCATTGGTTAAGCCCCGCTCCCCCACCCTGCCGGTTTTTTTCTCTTTTGTATTTTTTTGTTTCTTTGTTCAGTATAGACTTTTTACTTCATTTTCTCATCTCAACAAATCACATTGCTGTACTCTTACCTACTTTCAGCTCCTCTACCCCAAGCATCATGGTCAACTTCTTGAAAACCTTCTCTTTAGCCTTTGATTTGAAATGTGAGTCCATGGACTAATTTTAATACTCACTTGAACAAGACAGAGTTTTTGCTTTAAAAAGCACTGATGCTGTGCCCATCAGATCAAGAAAATGAACCCTCTGGATCTTTTCTTTATTTGTTTCTTTGTGAGTAAAGCTTGGCTTCTGTCTCTAGTACTTGTCTGGTATAGGTGTAGACATGACAAGCAACGATATTCTCAATAGAAATATGTATATATATATATATATATATATATGTATATGTATATATATACATAAATATATAAGTATATGACTTCAATTAAAAATGCCATGTGTGTTGATGACATCATAAGACCTAGAGTGTCAAAGTCTCCCTTGTAACTGAATTTGTAAGAGTACAGAATGGTCTGGGGGAAACAATTGGTCATTTTTGTCCAAGCTTCAAGAGACTTTCAAAAGAATTTTCTTTTCCAATATGAAAGAAAGGGAGAGCATTATGGCCAACTATTCAAATTACAAAAACTGTAAAATCATATAGTATTTTTCAACTGCATTGAGTGCCCACACATACAACAGGTCCTTATAACCCAGTGAAAAAGATATGTAAGAAACAGTGGTAAGAAATGACGTATTAGATAAGCATGCTGTCAACCTTGTTCCTTAAATGATTTTAAAAATTTGAATAGTTTAATAATTTCTCCCAAGGACAGCATGGTGGTGCGTGCCTGTAATCCCAGTTCTTGGGAGTAAAGTGAGGAAGACCAGGAAGTTTGAAGCCAACTCAGGCAACAGGAGACCAGGGCCCAAAAGAAAAATAACAGTGTTTCCTTATGGACGTATTTTAAATTAGCCAGCATCTCCCTGTTAAACATCAAGTTTTGTGCTACTGTAAATCACAGCTGTATAATGTATGGATTTAAAAACATCCCTCCTAAGTGCTCAGGGACACAACCCCTAGATCCCACACACTTCTGAAAAGCCAAAGTGCTCCCCTCAGAAGGTTGATGGCAGCTATCACTTGGAGGCGGAGGCAGGAGGATTACAAGTCTGCACCCTAACCTCTCCAAAGCAAGGAGGCGAGGAGAGGAGTGCAAGTGAGCTGGGAACAGAGGGCAGCCTCGAGTGTAATGGCTGCAAGAAAGGCAGAGTTAAAATACATCTGAGGGATGGAGCTCAGGATGAAGTCTGTGATTTCAGGGCTGTTTCTAAGCCTACAAATTTTATGCTTTAGCATATAATATCTGTGATAAGCCCTCGTGTGTCATCTTTTCCTCACCTAAATTACTGCCCAGTTTCTATGTATTTGCTTTTATACATTTTATACATTTTATACACATCCACAGTTCTTGCAAGTGGAATGTTTTGTGGGGCGCGGGATTCTATGGAAAGTGAAAACAAAAAGTTGAAACCTCAAAACAGCAACAAACCAAATCGAATCAACAAATGAAAACTAAATCTCCAAACTTCCATACTTCAAATGTCTGTGGATCTCCTTCTGAAGTTGTGATTATTGCTTCACTTATGAGCATCTCTCTTGGCATATTTAACATAATTTCTTCATTTCTCTCTTGTCTCTATCTTTTACAGGACAGGTACTTCTCTATTCATATAATAAATATAATAAGTATAATATATCATATCATAATATATTTGTATAATAGGGCATTGGATAAAGGTTTGTTGAATACACGTGATTCAGTGATATTATTCAGGTCTCTTAGCCCGTGGTAGTGTCCTGGCTGAGTTTCCTTCCGCATTTTTATTTGTGCGCATACATTTGGGTGAGCTGACTAAATCTAAGTATTTGGACTGATATAGAAATCTGTTCCTATGTTGGTAGACATTGGATTCAAATCCTCAAACATTCCTCCGTTTTATAAAATACTGTTCATTGCTTTTTTGCTGAGGGATTGATTAATAGACCTTCCCCGGGTAAACTGGGCTAATGTGTATCGTTATGAGTCAGAATCTATCAGGGAAGAGAGTAAAGTCGGTTTTCTCAATTACTGACCTCCACGAAGGCAGCAGGCTTTTGTTTCTAGATGCTGGTGTGACTTTCTCCGCATTCTCTAAGGAGATTCCTGACCTTGGTTTAATCAATATGTCCTGTTTACATTCTGCTTGCTTGCAGACCTCCATCCATTGGTGCCTCCACCTCAGGGATGTGGAGAGATCATCCCAATCCAGCCTGTTTGGGCTCACCAGTCAGGACTTTATCTAGACATATTACCTATTTGGGGTTAAATTCTTCTTTCATTTCCTTCCTAGGATTCTGTTTCATTAACAGTTGGTTTGCTGCTGCATAACTGCTTCCTGGATTCTAGAGTACTTACTATAGGTTTTGTTTCCTTTTTTTTTTTTTTTTAAACATGGAAAACATCTATTTTGCCTGTCAAAATGGGAAAGCTCAGTGTACGTTAAGACTTTTATGAAATGAATATGAATAGCTCCCCATCTTTGAGTGATGGAGCCGGATCCGAATCAGAGTTTAAAAGCCACGATTCCTATTACTCTTTCATAGCTCTTCCTTTGAGAAAATCCATTTTGTTGTTGTTGTTGTTGTTGTTTATTTAAACCCAGCTGCTTTCTGACTTTCCTTTGGACTTGTTGAAAACTTCTTTTCTCCTGTGTTGTAGAACGTGTTTCCACTCCTTATTAAATTTAATCTTTGTCTTGAGAATGTTTTCTGTTTTTCTTCGGCACATTAAAAAATGACGATAGTATCAGGGAGAGCAAAAAGCAAGTGGGTTTGGTTATTTAAATCAGGTTCAAATGTGCCACAGCCATGGTGACAGCAATATCAATATGAAGTCACATGTCTGAAGGCGCTCTAGACAACTAATTAAAAAACAGAACTCTTGCTACTCAAGTGGATGGCTTTTTTCAGACATAGGCTACTCAGTTTCTTGCTCTACTTAGCTTTAAGTGTCTAAATCAGAAGGGAGGTGGATTGGGTTATTGAAAATCTTTTCCTGAATATTTTGGTAGAATGTGTGATACACACACACACACACACACACACACACACACACACACACACTTTGAATGAACTATTTAATTGTGCATTATTATTTTTAATTTAACATGTTTGGTGGGGAATTTCTTGTTTCCATCAGAATATTTCATAAACTCCTTAAAAATGGATGTTGCTATCATTTGAACTGAAATAAGAATGTGAAATTTTGATTCTGCAGTTTATCCAGTCAGGTTGGGAGTGGGGGAGCTTTGAGAGCATCTTGGGGCCTCCATCATAGTGCTTGTGGGTTATGAGAGGGGAGACTATCTTGGAATCTGTGGGGCCACGGCAACTCAGGGATTTGGGGTTTGAGAGAACTTAAACATCGTGATTCTTCCTAAATCTTCCATAACAGATCACATTTTGATATTTTAAATTTCAGAGTAACAAACTAGAGGAGAAAAGGCAACTTCAAGAAAGCCTCAGAAGAGACGCATTCCGAGAGCATCACCAACAGTAAGTTTATGCTCTTGGAACTTTGTTTCTTTATAGGTTTATTGTTCAGATTCCGGGCTCTGGAAAAGGATGACTTTTCAGACATGGGGGGGTTATATTGTGGGCACTATATTAATCATGGAATTAGAGATTGGGACACTCATGCTCATCAAAGCGTTCTCTAGCACTCAAATGATGAGCAGTATTCCGACTCAATTTGAGGAATTTGTTCCTGTAAATAAGTTAGATTCCAGGGTACTTCTGATTATACTGAGCTCCAGGACATTGTGTAAGGAGGGTGATGTTTGAGGTGAAATATCTGAAGTATCCAAGTGAGGTCTAAACTAAGTGGTAGTATCTTGTGTGCTGAGGGCTGTTTTACTTTTTTTTTTTTTTTCCTTTTGATTTTTCCAGACAGGGTTTCTCTACATATACCTGGCTGCCCTGGATATCACTCTAGACCAGGCTGGCCTCAGACTCCCAAGTGCTGGGATTAATGGCATGTGCCACCGCACCCAACTCTGTTGTATTTTTTCTTGCCAAGAGTTGAGATATCATTTATTAATTATTTTGACACTCCAAATCGATGGTTATAAATCAAGGTAATTTTTCTAGTGTGATTCCTGAATAATATTATTTAGTATGCTAATACTATACTTTGATAATGCAGAAAATCTGTTATATCCTTTAAAGAAACCACAGCCGCATGAATAGAAAAGGAGTTTTCACCCTGGTGCATTTCTCCTTATCAAGTTAAGGTCAGAGCTGGGGAAGTTGAAGGAGTCGGCCTTCAGCCAGTTGAGACAGGGCAAGACAGGAGAAATTCTTGGAGTTTCCAAAGGTTGGAGGCTGTTCTACACAGCCTCCTGTCTTTTCAAAGTTCCCCAGCGCCTTGAGTTTGTGTTTTACTAAATGCTAAAGATCAGTCACCCTTTAATGTAAAGAAGAAAAGGAGGCCTTGCTCCCAGCCACCGCACACACGATCGGCGGAGCTGAATTCAATTACATGCACATTTCACTCCTGCTCTTTTTCCTGCTTATCATGAAAGTCCGGGTTAGCCAGGAAAAAAGGAAACTTGGCTAGAAAAACGAGAAGTATCTCAAATTGATTTTTAAAGCCTATTGAGAAACACAAGAAGTATAGATGTGTCAGGTTTTTTTTTTTTTCCTTTTAAGAACATTGTGCTCAGAATTACTTTTTAAATTAAGGAGACCAATAGCTGAAGAATCGAATGACCATTATACAGCTGGAAATGTGAGAGGAACTTCTCAGAAAAGGTGGATCCTCTATAGAAAGGTCTTTATCGCTTTTTCTTAGAACCAGTTTATAGTGGGAGAAAATGTCTAGCAAAGCTGTTAGAATCCCAGCAGTGCAAAGATTTCACCAAACCGCTCCCGGACCCTCTGCCTCCCATGCCCGAATGAGATTCTCTTGAAGCTGTCAGGTGAAGGAACACAAAACAGAAACCAAATAAGCAGTTCTTCCAAACGAGTCGATACCTTGCCAGTTTCAGCATGCTGTGCTGGGTGGTGCCAACGGCAGACCAGGAGCAATGTGTTTTTGCTGTTGAGAAGGGCAGTCGTGGACTTGAGCAGACTATAAATCCAGCTGCTGGAGGAATGGAGAAAAGGTGCACCATGGTCACCCTAGGTACCCCAGAGCATCGGAACGTGCTCTTTCTTCACACCTTGTTCCTGACTCTGTTCATTTGCTTCTGATTATTTTTAGTGTTGTCAATTATTTAGCTAACAGGCAGAAAACTAGGCTTTTATTGACAACCAAAGGCACTCTCCTGAGTATAATAATGAAGGCAGTTTATTGAATGCCTGTGAGGTTGCTTTCTAATTGTACGCATTAATCTGCCCATGCAAGCTGGCTGAAAATACACAAGCAGATTGCACATGCAGATGGAGCACACAGGATGGTTTTTATGAAAAGACCTCCACAATGCACTTCTGGAGCATGGTCTTTTCCTTAAAAATCGAATGGCTGTGACTATTGCCATTGGCAGCTGAGAGCAGACCCGATTAATGACGCATTAAGTTTGCCACTCTGGCTGGGGACGGTCTCCAATTTCACAACTCAGAATTAGTTCTAGGATTCTCCGACCTGAAAGCAGAGAGCAGAGATGAGCCTTTAACCTTGGCATAATTTTCACCATGACTTTTAGTCTCTATTTACTGCCTATAAAAATTCAAATGTGCTTTTTTGGGTGTGTGTGTGTGGGGGGGTACTTTCCTATTAGCTGATAGTACAGAAGGATGCCCAGCTCTGAAATGACAGTGAAGGAGCCTCCATTTTTAATATCAAAGAGAGACTGTTATTATTTAGAACATTGAGTAAAATAAAATGTCAATATTTTAATTTTTTCAGATTTCCTTTTCTTTTAAAAAAACATTTTATTCATTTTTTTGAGAATTTCACATAATGTATTTTGATCATATTCAACCCAACTCCTCCCCTTAACTCCGCCCATCTTGCTACCCACTCCCCAACTTTGTGTCCTCTTTTTCCTAGTCTGATAATCCACTGACTCCAGTATATTTTAAATTTTAATGGTAATTTATCCTAGGAGTGTTGTCATTTTTATAATTATGTCTTTTTATCTTTTTAATTGTGTGTTTTTTGGATGAATTTTGGTATGGATTGAGGTGTGGTCTTTTTTGGTATTTTGTGGTTTGGTTTTTGAGACAGGGTCTCACCATGTAGCCCTGGCTGTCCTGAAACTTGCTAAGTAGATTAGGCTGGCCTTGAACTCACCAAGAGCTGCCTGCCTCTGGCCTCCCTGAGTGCTGGGATTGAAGGTGCGTGCCACCACACCTAGCTTGGTTTTGAGCCTATTGAGGAGTGAGTGAAGGTCAGATAGGGCCAGACAATTTGCATTCTGGTAGTAGGAAAAACAGTTTTCTTTGAAGATTTTTCTGGGAGCATATGAACTGGCATGTTTTAGATGCTTAAAATTATAATTCATCTCTAGTGATTATTTACTGTAAGATGACGTGTTTATGTCACCTAAGAAGTACGAAGTGCTGGGCTCTTTCAGATTGAAGCAAGACGCTGCTATGTAGTTGAGAAATAGGACGTCAGGCTCTGTGATAGATACCGAGTCTTGAAATACAAGTTTAATCTTTGGGTTAAATTTACTAGAGCTACATCATCCCCCCCCCCCCCCGCCCCCCCAACCCACCCGCTTTACAGATAGGGTCTTGGGTAGCTGAAATTTTCCAAAGTGGCAGAGACAGTAAGTAATTCAGCCAAATTTAGGCCCCAAATTTTGGGAGATTTTGAAAAACAGATAATCTGAGGGCACAGGGCACCTCGAGGGTCAGGAATAGCAGGGTTGGTGGTGTGATGTGACAGCATGGGTTCTTGAGGCGAGACTGTTGGAGAGGGCAGAGCAGCTCTTTTCACTGAGGTCTACATTTGGTCTAGGGTGGGCAAAAGAAAGGCTGGAAAAAAACTAGTGTTTTCTCCAGTCATCAAACATGAGCAACACCCCCACTCCCCGGGTCCAACCCTGATTAATCCTGTGGCTGATCTCAAGTTAGAGGGGATGAGTGTCGTGATCTATCTGTGGTGTGCTCTTCTCTCAAGGTACAGTCTCCAGAACTGTTTAACAGGACCGAGAGTTCAGTTATTTAAAGTTTGTTCGTTTACTAGTGTATATGGTGTGTGTGTGTGTGTGTGTGTGTGTGTGTGTGTGTGTGTGTGTGTGTGTGCGCGCGCGCACACGCGCGCACACGCGTGCATGCGTGTGCATGTCCAGTGTACATGTGGAGGTCAGAGATCAACTTTCAGACGTAAGCTTTCTCCTTCTACTCTGGGATCCTGGGATCCAGCTCGGGTTATCAGGTTTGTGAGGCAAAGCACTTTCTTTGGCCGCTCCACCATCTTGCTAGCCCGAGGATCTCAGTTCTTAAAACTGTGGTTGGAAACCCTTTTGGAACCAAGCCCATTTCCCAAAACTCCTAAACTGCATGCGCCTCCCCCCAGCTCTGCCTCGGGGCCATAATATCAGGAAGTTTTACTCATCCCACCATTGGACCCATGTATCTCTTTTATTTCCACTCAAATAGTTATGAGTGCTAAGTTCCTCAGAGGCACATCTGCATCTCTTTCAGCTTCCCAGAGCTGTGAAGCCAGACAGGTCTGCTGAATGCGCATACTTTGGCCCCAAGTTTACCTTCTAATCTGCTCACAAAACTTCTAATGCCCTTCATGGGAACTTCTGAAAGACACTTAAGGGCTACAGTGTTCCCTTGTCCATGTGGTAGGCTTTGATCCAACCCTTGAGTTTTATAATTTAGGTAAGGTGACTGGAAAGTCATCCTGTTCCTAACTTTCTAGCATATGCTAATGAAGTGAACTCAGAGATATAAAATCCCTGTGTCTATTTTGTTTAGAATGAAAGTGAACAGAGTACGAAAGATCCGGTCTGAGGGAAGTCTTTACTGATGCGTGTTAAGGCATGCTGTTGAGGGGAAGGGCACATCAGATTTCTACCCTGTAGCTAGCAGGGCCTCTGTCACCCACGTCCTTTGGCTCTCTCATGTTGGCACTTATCACATGCCTGTTTCTTCTGTGTTCCCTGGTGACCCTAGGGACTCCTGCAACATCTTTACCGACCATCTCTTCTCTTGATTTTCTCAAATTCTGTCACACTTCGTTTTTCAGTTTGTAAATTACATTGCTTTATTATTGTGTTTATGTACGTAGGGCCACTTCTATAAATCTATACCTTGCCACGTGACTCGTGGCTTACCGGCATCTTCACAAGCTGTTTGTCATCGTGGCGGCTGGCAGTGTCTCTCTGACTCAGCCTTCCACTTCCCAGCTTTATTCTTCTCCTTGCCCCGCCTATACTTCCTGCCTAGCTAACGGCCAATCAGTGTTTTATTGATTAATTAGCAACACATTTGCCATACATCCCACAGCATTGGCCCAAGTGCTAGACCCTGGGAACTACTTTTTGAATCCAGGAGATTCGCAAAGGCGGCCCTTGGGCCAAAGCCTGCCCCTGGTGAACACAGCACACCTTGGGGAAGGTATGTCCATACTGGAGACAAGTTTCTGCACAGCCGACTTTATCACTTCCATGTGGCTTCTGAAAGTCTCTCTGGAGGAAAAAAGACAAAAGAAAAAAAAAACAAAAAAACAAACCCCAACACAAGAAAAGGAACTCTAGACAAATAAATAATGAAACAAAGAAGGAGGAAGATTGAAATGGCAGAAAAATGTCAAAGAAAATGAGATTTATGGTTCAAACATGTAACTGGCCTCCTTTTCTCTCCTTTTCTCATTTTCTTCTGCTCCTGTAGCTAGAGTTTTCCTGCCTGGCCCACAGTCAGGACAAATCTCTCTCACCCGCCAGTTCCACAGCCGCTTTGATCCAACCAAGTAAACACACAGAGACTTACAGCTTACAAACTGTATGGCTGTGGCAGTCTTCTTGCTAACTGTTCTTACAGCTTAAATTAACCCATTTCTATTAATCTATAAGTTGCCACATGGCTTGCCGGTACCTTACATCTCATTTTTCATGGTAGCGGCTGACAATGTCTCTCTGACTCAGCCTTCCACTTCCCAGAATTCTCCTCTCTCCTTGTCCTGCTTATACTTCCTGCCTGGCTACTGGCCAATCAGTGTTTTATTTATTAACCAATCAGAGCAACACATTTGACATACAGAACATCCCACAGCACCCCTCCTTTTCTTCCCTGAGCAAAACCAGGATGAAGTTAAGGCACGGAGGACTGTTACACTAGAAGAGACACGAGCTCAAGAGAAGGGTCAGAGCTGCACTAAGTGTGGTCCCCTTTGGTGCAAGCACAAAGGCTTGTGAGCTCCTGGTGCCAACAGAAAAACTGGTGTGCATGTGTTTAGTTGTGCACACTAATCCATTGCACAAACAGGATATGTAAAAATGGGAAAACGTGACACATGACAATTTGGTCATTACAACAAAAAGCAAAAAAATGTTGAATTTTTATGATAAAATATAAGAAAGTAAAATATTAAATCTAACAAGCTAGTGCTTCCAAAAGGTATATAAATCATGTTTATTTATTTTTAAAAATCCTCTTGGGTAGCATAAAAATAAATATCTAACTCTGTGTTATTATGAGTAACAGCTATAAAAGAGTTAAAATCAAAAGCGTAGAAAATATATCCATAAATGCCAGCAAAAGAAAGCAGATGTAGCAATATTAATATGAGACAAATTGAATTCTAGGTGAAAAGTGTTCAATATTTTATGAAGATAACATACATAATCCCAAAGAAAATGAAACATAAATCTTTAGTAACAGATTTGAAATGTATGTAGGACACAAAAATTAGACAAAATATTATTATATAGTCTCTAATATAGCATATGGATTTGCTGAAATTTTCTTTTATTTAGGTAATTCTCCATAGAAATGAATCAATCAAATAAGCCAAAAAAGTGACATAAGGAATAAAGACATTGAATAATAATTACTCCATATGATTTTATAGACATGGTGATAAAAGCACTGTACCTAGTATATGAGAACACATTCCTTGTGAACATTGTGTTAACTTCTATAGCATTGACCATGGCCAAAACCTCAGAGACTGTCGGTATATTCCAAATGTCTCTCCAAATCCTGGATAACCCCAACTCTTGAAAAATGTAGTAAAACTAGAAATTGTGCAGTAAGATATTTTAAAGTCACAAGATTTAAGTGCCCCCTTTTACTCTTTTTTTTTCCTAGTTTTAAGACAAAGGTGCTATGTAGCCTAGGCTAGTCTAGAACTCACAATCCCTCTGTTTTAGTCTTATGAGTATTGGGGTTTTGAGTATGAGCCACTATGAAGAACTTAAATATCCTTTTGAATGACTAATGTGGAAAAGTAGAAATTAGTTTGTGATAAAAGAATAAGAATTTTAAATCTCTGATAGGTATAGCTACATGTTCATAGTTTTATAACCAATAGATAAATAGATCCATTAAATGCTACAGAAGATCCACGGGGAAATCCACAGTCATATGAGAATTCAGTACTTAAGACTTTAGCTATCTATGGAAGCAAGTGTTTCTTAAAATCAGGATCAAACAAATGGATGATTTGACAAATTGTATTGAACCAATACAGTTAGAATGTAATGGTATTTTATAATTTTAAGGCTTATTCCTTTTTAAACATTATAGAAATTCCAGAAGCAGTGAAGAAAAAAAAAGACCTAAGGACATAATACTTTTAACTTTATAATAGAAGGCATAGTGAACAAAACTACATGTAAATGGTGGTCTAAGAGAAAATGTTGCCTAAAATATAATAAGATAAAGACCTAATTCACAAAGGATTTTTCCACAATATGATAAGCCAATTCTAGGAAAATTGACAAAGTACTTGAATATGCAATTAAGAGGGAAAAATTCAGAGAAACATAAATACAAATTTTATGACTTTAATGAAAAGTATCAATGTATTGATAATCACTAGCATTTGGAAACATGCTTTCATTGATTGATAAGGAGTACCTAGTATGTTAGTATGTGTTCAGCACTGCACTAGATTCTGTGAGCATTTGTGTGTGCAAATGAATGTGATTCCATGACTAAATATGGAAATTCAGATGATGCTGCCAAAGGCATACATAGTTGGTGGTCATTTCCTTAAAGGAACACAGGGGTAGAGAGATGTACAATGACCAGGAGAAGTGGGATCCAGAGGAGTAAATCTCCTCAGTGTGATCAGGAACTCCTAACTCACTGAGAAGTTGACATTTGAACTTAGGGCACATGGAAATTTGTGAGCAACTATGTAGGACATGTAGATTTAGAAATTGTTATGTTACTATAAGCCATGCAAATGGATAAAAATCACTTAAGAGAGATTATAGATTTGAGAGATGAGTCAGGACCAAGGGTGGAGGAGCTCTGTCGTTTAGAGTTTAGATTGATGTGTAAGAATATCTGAGAAGAAGAATGGTTGGGTCATGGAAATGAAGAGACACACATTTCCACAAGGAGAGAACTGTCAGTTCTCCATTGCTGCTGAGAGGGGAAGTCAAGGCCCTGCCTCACCAGCAACCAAGGAGGAAAATTCTTGGCTCAGGGATCATCATACAGTGTGATTCAATCAACCAAAAAGAAGCTGGCTTATTAAGAGTTTCAGTGAAACCTGGAGAAGGGGTTGTGAATTCAATGAGATGGGCAGTTGCTGTGGGATGGCCTGCATGTCAAGTGTGTTGCTGATTGGTCAATAAATAAATCACTGATTGGTCAGTGGCCAGGCAGGAAGTATAGGCGGGACAAGGAGGAGAATAAAGCTGGGAAGTGGAAGGCTGAGTCAGAGAGACACTGCCAGCCTCCACCATGACAAACAGCATGTGAAGATGCTGGTAAGCCACGAGCCATGTGGCAAGGTATAGATTTATAGAAATGGATTAATTTAAGCTGTAAGAACAGTTAACAAGAAGCCTGCCACGGCCATACAGTTTGTAAGCAATATGAGTCTCTGTGTTTACTTGGTCGGGTCTGAGCGGCTGTGGGACTGGCAGTGAGAGAGATTTGCCCTGACCATGGGCCAGGCAGGAAAACTCTAGCTGCAGGCAGTACCTAGACAGATCAAGTGGGCCATAAAGAAGCCAGATTTGTATCTAGTTCCATGGGAAAACTGCCAGAATCATCATCATCATCATCATCATCATCATCATCTCCTCTTCCCCTGCCTCTCTTTCTCTCTCTGTCCCTCTATTTTTTCATTTTATAGAAGTAACCACTCAGGTAGCTGTACTGAGACTGTATCTAAGGAGATGAGAGGGAAATAGAGACATATGAATGACATTATGTAGTGGTTTAGGTGGGAGTTTACAGTGGCTTCACTTAGGGTGATTTTCAGGCAGAGAACAGAACAAATACCTATTGTTTGGAAAATTTGTATAGAACATGAGTAGGATATGCTGGTGTATAGGAGTGGGGAGAAGGAAGAATCCAAGATGTGCTGTATTGGGTGTGTGGTGGTATCATTCATTGATATGGGGACCATTAGGTATGAATCAAAGTTTCAGGAAAAAAATACCAAAGTTTAATTTTTAAATGTGCTAAGCTTGAGATGCCTGGGAGATGTGAAATGAGCAGTTGCACAAATCAGTTTGTGAGTAAATATGTGGGATGTATAAGTTTAGAAATTACTAGCATGTGATATAAATGTAAGCCATGAAATGCATAATATCACTTATGATAAACTGCATTTGAGCAGAATCCCAGGGCCAACTATATAGGAGCTAAACTCATTTAGAGTTCAGGTGGATGCAGAAGTCCATCTGAGAGGCAGAGTATGGAGTGTGGGGACTTGGGAATCAAGAGGGCTAGATAGTTCTGCGAGGAGGGATTTGTCAATTCTCCATTGCTGCTGAAATGCTGAGTGAGAGGAATCCAGTGTTATGACTAAGAGGAAATCACTTCTGATCCTGACAGGAACTAAAGATTTGGATGATAGTGGGGATGGAGCCTGATTGGGGCAGATGAAAGACTAAATGATGGAAGTAGAGACGCCCAACTCTTGAGTAATTTGAGAAAGAGAACAAAGAAATGCTGTAACGGGAGGAGGTTGTGGGATCAAGGGAGAGTTCCTAAAGTGTCTACACTTGTGTGAAGATACAACAAAGTTCACCAGAAGAGAGAGAGAGAGAGAGAGAGAGAGAGAGAGAGAGAGAGAGAGAGAGAGAGGACAGAAGGGAAATGAAAGGAAAAAAGTTCTTAAGGTCTAAAAGGGTAGGTTAATGACAATATAAATCAAGGGTTTAACCAATGGTTAAAAAGAGGCAGTATATATACACACACTAATATTGATGCACATGTGAGGTTGGTCTTCTTGATTCACTTCTCCTTCCTACTTCTAACTCCAAACACCTGGCATGTTCCTTCCCTCAGGTCTTACTCAGGACCCCTACTAGAGACTCAGAGGGTACAGGTGTTTGACTTGATCTGGGTCTGGCAGGTTTTTTCAGACAAAATGATGTAAGGAAAGAGAGGAAGAAATAAGTTAAAAGCAATTGTGAGGATATTTATTTTTTAAAACAAAATTGGTTATGATCTAAGAGCCGTATAAAAAGTGAAGATAAGTGGAAGCTGATGGTCAGAAAGGAGTTGGGGCATGGTGACAGTGATTTAGAAATCCCAAGAGAATGGATACTTACTGTAGTGAGAATGTTTGAAGGAAAATCAAGGCATGATAGAAATTGCATCTAAGAATGAAATTGACTGCTTGGTAGTTTGCAAAGAGGACAATTGTCAGTGGCACTAATGTCTAGCCTGTGAAACTATGTTGTTTAGGTCTGAAATGTTCCCTCAAAGCTCTTGTGATAAGGTTTGGTTTTTACTGCAGTGATATTTGTTGGAGTGGTTGAATTGTGAGAATTCAGATCCAACTGATGGCGCCATCATTTGATAGGCTATTAGGAGGTGATAGAAACTTACAAACTAGGACCTAAGGTGAGGCCCATCTCATCTCTTTTCTTTTCTTTTCTCCCCCTCATGACTGCCAACCGCCATTAGATAAGCAACTTTATTCTGTCATGCCTTCCCCATTAGATGTCCTGTCTTGACTATGATGGGACAAAGTGATCATGGATAGAAACTTCTGAAACATTAGCCAGGATAATCTTTTCTCCTTAACATGAATTTTCTCAGGTATTTTTGTCATGGCAACAGAAAGCTGATTAGTATACTTTATGTGGTTGACAAAGTAGAGAAAAGCTTTTAGAGATGAGAAAGTTGAGAAATAGAGGTAGGTTGTGGCAGAATACAGATCTAACTCAGTCTGGGCCTGAGATTTATTCAGATGAGTGTAATGGATGGAAAGAGGGGGGAAAGCAGGATAAAGGCCTTTACAGAGGGAAAGTAGGGTATGTGTTGATGACAGCAGTTGACACAGGGAATGTCTTGGTTACTTTTTCTATTGCTGTGGTAAAATAGCCTGGTAAAAGGAACTTAAGGGAGGAAGGGTTTATTTTGACTAAAAGTCAATGTTACTGTCTTCCATGGTGGGTGAATCACAGTACTGGGAGTGTAAGGTAGCTGGTGACATTGCATCCGTAGTCAAGGAGCAGAGGGCAATGAATGCTTATGCTCAACTCACTTTCTCCTCTTTATACAGTCTATCATCCCAGCCCAGGGAATGGTACCATTTGCAGTGAGTAGGTCTTTCCCCCTCAACTAACCCAATCAAGATAATCTTTAACATGCCCAGTGGTCTGTCTCCCAGGTCATTCTAGACCTCATTAAGTTGACCATTGTGCTTAACCATTGAGGGAGGAAGGACAAAATGTTCCACAAATAAGAAATGTTTGACAAGAAAGCTGACTGGCAAAGAAGATGATATATTCTTACTGAGCCTTTTGGCATGTTGGTAAGAGATCACCTAGATTAAGTTAGTTGATATAGGCAGCACCATTGCGTGGGCTGAGAGTCCTGACTGCTTCATAAAGAGTGGAAAACACCATCCCTGCTGTGAGATGTTCTGTATGTCAAGTGTGTTGCTGATTGGTCAATAAATAAATCACTAATTGGCCAGTGGCCAGGCAGGAAGTATAGGCGGGACAAGGAGGAGAATAAAGCTGGGAAGTGGAAGGCTGAGTGAGAGACACTGCCAGCCGCCATGATGACAAACAGCATGTGAAGATGCCGGTAAGCCACGAGCCACGTGGCAAGGTATAGATTTATGGAAATGGATTAATTTAAGCTGTAAGAACAGTTAGCAAGAAGCCTGCCACGGCCATACAGTTTGTAAGCAATATAAGTCTCTGTGTTTACTTGGTCGGGTCTGAGCGGCTGTGGGACTGGCAGGTGAGAGAGATTTGTCCTGACTGTGGGCCAGGCAGGAAAACTCTAGCTACAATCCCTTCTTCTCTGCTTACTGAACATGGATGCAGAGTTAGCTACCAGCTGTGTCAAGATCCCAACACCGTGAAGGACTATACCTTCAAACTGTGAGCCCAAACCCTTTTCCTTACTTAAGCTGCTTTTGTCCGGTATTTTGTCCCATCAATGATAATGGACTGAACCTCTGAAACTGTAAGCAAGCCTCCAGTTAAATGCTTTCTTTGATAAGAGTTGCCTTGGTCATGGTGTCTCTTCACAGCCGTAGAAGAGTGACTAAGACAGAAGTTGGTACCAGGAGTGGGGTATTGCCGTGACAAGCCTAACCATGCTGTTGGTTGGCAGATTGCGAACTTTAGGACCTTGGATTAGGAAAGCAGTTGGGTGCTTTAAGCAGGGATTAATGGACTATACTAGTGGAAGAATGGCAGGCAATGCTGACAGTAATGTAGAGTGTGGTGGCTCCATTCAAGAAGTTTCAGAGAGGAAGAATATTAATAAGTGGACTAAAGACCATTCTTGTGATATTTTGGCAAAGAATAGGCTGCTTTTTGCCATTGTCCTAAACATCTGCCCGAGGCTAAATTGAAGAGTTTTAGATTAATGGCATTTGCAGAGGTTTCAAGACAGAATAGGATCGACTGTGTCACATGGGTGTCAGTAATCAGTCTTATGCAGATCTATAATGAGAAGGAGCAAGCTGGACAAAGAGAATTGTAAAATGTACAGTTTGAGGAGAAAAGGAGCACCAGGAAGTGTAATGTAGCTAAGTCCAGGGCTCAGGGAGATAAAAAGTTTAAAGAAAAACCTGATACTAAATGGAATAAAGGGAGTGGTGACCACAGGGCAAGACCTCACCCTGCTAAGCTTCTAACTCATGAAAAGGAATTCAAGAAAGCTTAAACAGTGAAGGAAACCATCAACAACAGGAAATTGATGCAAATATAATCAGAAAAGGGGGCCAGGTTCCAGCCCCATCAAGCAGCAGAACCTGGCAGCCTCAGTCACATGATTCTGTCATTAGGGTAGAGAATACAAGAAAGGGACTGTGAAAGCCTCTGATGCCAGGCATGGGTCAGGGGTGTCCCTGCATGGAGGCCTAGAGAGGCCATTGCATGAAGCTGTAAAGGTGAAGCCTGAATTGATTGAAGACCTCAAATTGTTGGAGATGACAGAGTCATGGGATACCTGCCAAGGAGAGCTGCAGGCTGGGTGTGGAATCAGCGCCAGAGAGATAAGTGTATTGTAGTTAGCAAAGCTGAAAGGAGTTGGAGATCTGAAGAGTGCTTTGGCATCAGACATAGAGATGCAGAATTTGGAGTTTGCCCTGTGGTGGTATTGTGTTCCCCAAAATATTTTGCACCCTAATAAACTTATCTGGGGTCAGAGAACAGAACAGCCACAATATTAAACATACAGGTTGGGCAGTAGTAGCACATGCCTTTAATCCTAGCATTTCAGAGACAGAGATCCACCTGGATCTCTGTGAGTTCAAGGCCACACTGGAAACAGCCTGGTGTGGTAACAAGAGCCTTTAATCCCAGGAACTGATGGCAGGAAGCAGAAAGGTATAAAAGTTGTGAAAACCAGGAACTAGCCTGGTTAAGCTTTTAGGCTTTTGAGCAGCAGCTCATCTGAGATCCATTTGGATGAGGACGGAGAGGCTTCCAGTCTGAGGAAACAGTATCAGCTGAAGAATTGGCAAGGTGAGGAAGCTGTGGCTTGTTCTGCTTCTCTGATCTTCCAGCATTCACCCCAATACCTGGCTCAGGTTTGATTTTATTAATAAGACCTTTTAAGATTTGTGCTACATTGCTCTATTGGTTTTTGTTCTTGCTTTGATTCGGTATTTCCTCACTATGCTCCTCTTCCTCCCTTTTGGAATGGTAATTATATTCTGTGCTTTTGTATGTTGGAAACATGTGATTTGCTTTTTTATTTTTACAAGGTTTAGAGTTAAGAGATTGCCTTCAGTCTTAGAACTCTGAACTTTGGACTTTTGAAGATGGACTGAATGTGTTTTTGCATTAATATATGGTGGCAGGCCTATGGGGCCTGGGAGTGGGATATGGTAGTTTGAATAAGAATAGCTCCCTTAGGCTCATGTATTTGAGTTCCACCATTGAGTGGAACTCTTCCATAGGATTAGAAGGATTTGGAGGAAGTGTTTCACTGGGGCGCAGGGGGTGGGGGCTTTGAGGTTGCAAAAGACCATGCTAGGTCCAGCCTCTTCCTCTCTTCCTTTCCCTCCCCCAACTATCTTTGCCTGCGAATCAAAATGTAGCTCTCAGAACTGCTCCAGTGCCTGCATGCTACCATGCTCCCTGCCATGATGATGATGGACTAAACTTTTGAAACTGTGAGCCAGCCCCAGTTAAGTGTTTTCTTTTATAAGAGTTGTGGTCATGGCATCTCTTCACAGCAGTAGAACAATGACAGTAGCTAATTCAGAAGTTCAGGGGAAACACCTTTCATGTAGAGTTAAGTTTCAAACAATGCATTAAAAAAAGACCTTCCCCCTTTTTGTTTGAAATCATTTTCACCTTAAAGACAAGATATAAAAATAGTATTATTGCCATTAACACCTACATCTAAGAGAATTTAATAGCTTATGTAGCTGTGGTATAATTATCAACATCAGGCAATTAGCATTGGTACAGTACTATATATGTACAACACATTTTAAAATTTTGCCATTTTTTCCCCCTCCAAGTCCTCTTTCTATTTCAGGATCTGATTTAAGGCATAGAAAACATCTAGTCATTGTGACTCCTTAGTTTTCTTTTATCCGTGATGTGACCTCATTTGAACAGCTTTCCATTTGGATCAGGCTGACCTGTCTCCTGATTAGACTGAAGATATACATTTTAATAAGCAACACTGTAGAAATGATGCCATGCACTCTTGGTGCATCCTATCAGAAGGCACATGAGGCTTGTGTCCTTTTCACTTGGTATGTGACTTCGCCTGTTTAGTTAAGGTTCTCTGCACTGTGAAGGTGCTGTTTCCATGTGTGACTTATGTGCCTTCACTGAGATCTGTTAGATGATAGAGTATTCTGTTAGCCCCAACTCTTGCTCAGAAGGTTTATTAACATTCCCATGTGGAGCACGTAAGGAAAATTTTATTTTTTACTTTGGTATTTACCTAGTAATTATTTTATATTTGAGGAAAAATTTTTAAAATTGGGACTATCTGGTACATGTGTGGTGTATGTCATGTGTATGTGTGGAGGCCTGAGGAAGGTGCTATTACTCTTGAAGGGGTAATAATACCAATATTACTAGTATTATTATTAACCTTCTGATACAAAGTTACAAGTATAAGGTTGTTGGATTTCAGTTGAAGATCTTTTGTTTTCATGGCAGAAAGTTTCAGAAGACTGAATGGAGGAGGAACAGATATCCAGAGAATTATAGGATTGAAAAATTGAGTGGTAATAGTTGATGGGAGGGTATCAGTTTTCCATTATTATAATAAAATAATTGAGATACTAAAATTAAAAGTATAAAATATTCTTTGGCTCACAGTTTTGGAGAGTACAATCCATAATCAATTGCTTTGGCTGCTCTGGGCCTGTGGCAATATACCATACCCAGATGGAAGTACATGGTGGTATAAAACTTAATCTCCTTGCAGAGCAAGAGAAGGGAGAAGAAAAAAGGTCCCACGATCACCTTCAAGGGCACATCCTCAAAGACCTAAAGCCCTTCCTTTAGACACTTCCTCTAAAAGATTCCACTACCCGTCTATAACATCTCCCCGGGACCAAGCTTCTAACAGCCTTTGGGGAAAGTTTTCAATCTCAACTTTGTCACTGGGCAAGTCTAGGTTATTTGAAGGTGTCTGAGATAAGTAGAATATACAAGACAGTAGATTGATACTCAGTGGAGGGAAGTTGTTTCAAATTGCTAATTTCAATACATGTAATTTTAGGGGCGATCTTTATTTACATATAGCATCTTGGCACCATTAAGCATGACTTAAATATGCATGTCTATATGAACATATACTAGGAAATAATTAATTTAAATAGGTAAATATCTTAGTGCAGTATTATGCGTACATAGATGGTCACTAGAGTAACAAATACTCATCAGTAAAAATGTGGTAGGACTGTCTTTAGCTGGTAACGGATTAAGTCAGATATGTAAGAATTAATAGGGACAAGAGCCAAAGGATGATATTAATTGAAAAAAGTAAGAATAACATAGAGCTTCACAGTATTTCATATAGGGGAAAATATTCCTGTTTAGGGAGAAAAAAAAGCTATGGTGAAAAAAAAAATCCATCAATGATTTAGAAGAGTATGCTTTCCGTGTGGAGTGATCAGGGCTGGTATGTGACTATGCAGTTAACTTTGGTCCTCTGGCAGTGGGAAACTCAGGCAAATGGAGCTTCTACCATGCTTAGCAAGCGTCTTCCAAGCCTACTTTGAGTGCCACCATCAAACAGGAGGAAAGAGTCCTCAGGATCATGCGAGTAGCTATAAACGCTCCACTCCAAGCCTGGCCCATCCATCTGCTCTCACTTCTCAGCCCAGAGCTCAAACACAGTGGCATCTAGTTGCACGGGAGCAGGAAATGTCATCTGCTCTGTGCCAAGGCACAGAGAAACTCACTTGAGAAGAGCTGGCCTTTCTGCTTTCTCCTAAGTACCATCCCCTGAAGGAAACCACTCCTCACCCGAGTAGCTTCCTAAGCAAATGTTTATCAATTCATAGGAAATTGCCCAGAAAGATACATATGGAATGATTCAAGTTGAGTAAAATATTACATAGGACATCATTATTTTATCCCTTAAACTTTTCTATTTCTATTTTCTATTCCTTTTTATTTTATTCATGTATTAACTTTTATAATGAAAAATTAAAGCATTAAGAAACTGTTAAATAAGTGGAAATAATCATTTTAAATACATGATTAATTTAGCAAAATTTATCTCTCCCAACATTTCTAGATGATTTCCTTGTGATCTTGTAAATGGGACTTATATTATCTATTATAGCCCAGTTTCTCCTGGATTTTAATTACATAGGCTTTGCTAACGCCAGAAGATGCATGACTATCTTTTGTTCACACCCAGTTATAGGAAATGGGCTCATGTGAAATAGTGCTTCCAAAGTACACAGTGGAGACTCAGGGTGCACACATTGCCTGTGTGAATGGAAAAGCGATTGCTCACTCACCCAAACTTCACAGTACCAAAGTTAGGCTTGTGAACCTGTCAGAAAGTAGGGTAGAATGTCCTGCTAACACTTGCACAGACAGTTTCTAAGATACACCAATGTTTTATTTCCAAATGTGTTCTATAACATGAATTATTCATAAGCCAAAATCATGGATCTAGGATAATTATGTATATTAACTATCCATCTGCAGGACTGTGGTAGCTCTTAAGATCATGGTGGGTGCTTTTAAGACGCAGATTTCCAGATTCTATTGAAGACATGCTGGAATGTCTAAGGCCTGAGCCCCGCGGTCCCTAAGATGCTCCATTGATGAGTCTCAGGTTTGCAGTCCCATGTGGGTAGGGTCTTCGGACAGGCGTTTGGAAAGCCATTGTCCTAGGAAGCTACGATGGAATTTGCTTGGAATTTCTCTTCTCAGTGCAACCAAAGTGACTGTGCCTTTTCTCTATTTGATAAACCACTAAAGCTGTGTTCATTTTAAAGGGAAACAAAACATTATAGGGACTGTCCCAATGCTGTCATTCTCTGTCTTTTCCCTGCAGTCATCCTGTCCTGATGCGGTAAGTATGCTTCCCCTCTAACTAGAGACACACCTGTAGGTGAACAAATTGTGTTTATTGTTGAAGCAAAGCAAAACTAATGCTATAGAGAATAGTGAAGTATGAGGAGGGAAAACCATCCGAAAGAGCCAAGTATAGGATCTGAACTTTGGGTAGGTAATTAGAGGAAGAGTCTAAAATGACAAAAGGTGGCATAAGGACGCAGGGGCATTTTGTGATTGGGTATCTTGATAAATTGTCAGTGTAGGGGTGATATAGCAACCGGAGGAAGGAGCTGTGCCTGGAAAAGGAGAAGGAGTCTTTCACTGAGTTGGGGGGAGATGTGGGTAATTTGTGGGTTACATCATTACTTTGCAAGAATCAGATGCAGATGTTCAACATAGAACACATTTTTGTATGGCTGGATCACTCCACGATAACTGTTAGGTGAGAACATCAGATCAGTTCTCAGATAGGAGAACCACTCCAAAGGATTCGTGATGAAAATTAACCCATTTCCTTTTTACTTCTGGTTCCCCCTCCCCTTTCTCCTCTCTTTTCTCTTCCTTCCTTGTCTGGGATACTTACAAATGGTGCTGGGTTCTGTGTCCTTTCTCAGTTCTCCTTAGTTGTCAAAAGTCCCCTTATTGTTAAACATCTAGACATTGCACATGTTTTCGGCTCCACCAGGTGTTGTTAAATTTCTTTCCCGGGTGACCAATTTGCTCTCCTATCAGCAATTTGTAAGAGAAGTTCTGCCAGATATTCTCCTTAGCACGGGGCAATTTTCCACATGTAAAAAGTATTTTTTGGCTTGTGTGGTAGTGTCTTGTTTTAATTTTCCCATTCTCAGTTGTTACTGAGATGGAACATCTGTGCACATGCGCATTCCTCCATAGGAACAGTCAAGTGTCCTGGCTGAAAGTATGGCCTCTGCAGTTGGGATGTCTGGGTCTGAGTCGTGGTTCTGATATTTGCTGATTGTGTGGCCTTGAGCTAGTTGCTTCTGTGAACTGAAGATGATAAAATCTTTGCAAGGTTGTCACAAAGTTGTAGAAGTAAGGGTCTCTCAACAGGGCTTGACACACGTGATAATATATATATATATATATATATATATATATATATATATATATATACCCTAAACCATTGTTGCCATTTGTGTTATTAATTGCATTTCTTTTTCAGTGAAGTGTACATTTTTATCTCTTACCCACTTGTAGCTTGGGCTCTTTGTCTTTTTGAAATTTGATTTATCAGTGTTCTTCATACATTTTGCACAATAACCCTTTTATTATCTTTCTTTGGTCATAAATATTTTCTGTGGTTTCCCTTTTTATGTTATATGTAGTGTTTGCTTTTCATGTATTAACACAAATACACAGAGCTGTAAGTGTAAATAAAAATGATACACCTTAGTATTTGGCATAAATATGATATATGGTATGATGTCTCTTAGCTGGCACATATAAAGCAGTGTATCGGCCCTTCTTCCTTATATTTTTTAGCCTAAAGATAAAGAGCCTATAGTTATGAAATAACTGTATTGTCAACAACACAAACATGATCAGGCAGAAGCAATGATTCAGCCATGGCAAAGAGCCCTTGGGACCACATCTGGCTTGCAGAGGGCTTTGTTTTGTTTTGCTGGTTTTATGGTTTGCTCGGGGCCAGCAGGGTAAGCCTGCAAAGTTTTCAAACTTTTTAAATTAATTGCCAAATTATTTCACATTAAGAATTTCAGCATCTTGGTTACAACAGTAAAACCTGGGCCATTTGCCATTGCTGGCTTGCTGCCCATTGGCAATGCTGGTCTGCCACTAAGTAGCAACTGACCCCCTTGCATGGGAAATAATTTTCTAGTTGTCAGTGCCCCCCACCCCAACATGATCAGTGTTCTCCCTGTCTTTGACTCTATTGGCAGATACCACTTACTGCTATGTCTAATCCCCTGTTTCCTTTACTCACGTACATTGCCCGTCTGGACACACAGGCAACTGAGTCTGTGTGTTAGCTAAAAGAAGGAAAGATTAGATAAAACTGCCCCCTCCCAACAGCGCTAGAACCACTAGGGGTGGGGTGGGGACCGTTCATCATTTATAGTTTTCAGTGAGGATGACTTCATAATTACAGTAATAATTTAAACATAATATAAAGCTGGTAGTTTAACCCTTTTATGCCATATACTCTGATGTTCCCTAGGGCCACATAAATACCCATCAGCAAGAATGTTAAGTGCATTCTACAAAATAGGACGCTCTCCTATTTTACATTATTGATTTCAAGAAGTCAGGCTGTGCGATGTCATTGGCCTCTGCCTATTCTGGGCAGGGTGATTCATCCTGGGCTAGTGGACAGGCTGCTTGCTGTCATGGCTGAAGTCTCGTGCTTCTAGGGCTCTGTACTTCGTTTGCACTTCCTTGCTCAGCTCGGGCTTCTAACTTCGCTTAAACACCACGTTCTACCCAAGAATCTATTTACCATGATGTGGGTATCTCTGTTTCGTTTCTAATTCCTTGAATTGTCTCCCCTCCCCACCAACTGCGTGCCCCTGCTTCCTATGAGACCCTTGTGCTTCCTGAGATGCCCATGTCCTAGGTACTCGATGACCTGAATCTTAGTTTCGGTATTAGCAGAGGAAGAGTGGAAAGGAAGAGGAAAATGGGAGCAGACGACAGGAGCCTGGAGCAATATAAATCAGGCTTCTTTGAGGTGTTTGGTTATAAATGTGGAGTAGGAAGTAAAAATTCTGGAGGTTACATAGGGAAAGGAAAAAAAAATGAGTTAGTCTACGGTAAGGCCGAGTGCAGCAGTACCTGAAGTAAGGACTAGGAAGTAATTCCAGTGTTCTGTGCTTGACAGAGGTGAGAAGAGAAACTGAATGGGGATTTGGATTGAGGAAAAAACAGAGGCCCTATTACAGGCCTAGTACATGTCTAGTCAGCAGTATTGTGTACATTTGGGTATGTGCTATACATACTTGTATGTATGTAATTGTGCATGTTAACATGTGTATGTAGATGCATGTATACATGCATGTGGAGGTTGGAGGTCAACTTTGTGTGTTTTATTCTATTACTTCTTTTCCTTAATTGATCAATTGATTAATGACACAGGGTCTCACTATGTAGCCCTAGGTGGCCTGGAACTTGCTGCGTAGACCAGGGTGACCTCCAACTCAAAGAGGTCCTCCTGTCTTTGCCTCAGGAGTGCTGAGATTAAGGGCGTGGGCCATCACACACAGCTATCACTGTGGTGATATATTGTGGACCCTAATAAAATTTACTTGAAGATCAGAGAACAGAACAAGCCACTAGATTAAACATAGAGGCCAGTCAGTGGTGGCACATACCTTTAATCCAGCACTCGGGAGGTAGAGATCCGTCTGGATCTCTGTGAGTTCAACACCACCCTGGACTATATGAGATTGACTCAGTCTAGGAGAGAAAACAGAGCCAGGCAGTGGTGGCACACACCTTTAATCCCAGTACTGGGAAGCACACACGCCTTTAATCCCCAGAAGTGGAGAAAGGTCTATAAGGCGTGAGGAGACAGGAACTAAAGGCTTCTCGGCAGAAGCGGCCCTTTCAGCTAGAGGCTCTTTTGGCTGAGGACTCAGAGGATTTCAGTCAGAGGAATGGTGGAGATGTGGCCGTGGCTTGTTCCTTTGCCTCTCTGATCTTTCAGCATTTACTCCAATATTTGGCTCCAGTTTTTATTTTTTACTTTTTTTATTTTTATTAAAAAAAACATTTTAAATTTCGAACAATATATCACCTTATGTTTTAAGCTAGAACCTCTTATTGACTCTGGAAGTCACTGATTTGGCTGGACTGGCTGGTCAGCAAGCCCCAGGGAGTCTGTCCTGTTTCTGAGTTGCCAGCACCACGGGTGCGTGTCACCAATGTTATTCATTAAGTGGCGCTGTTTACCTTGCGAGAAAAGCCACAAGGTACAACAAAACCCACTATAAGAGTTTATTAAGGGGAAGGGACAGAAGGGGGTGCTTAGGCCTATGGAGAGATGGTGCAGGAAGAGGGGGAGGGAATATGTGGAACCCGCTTTTATAGATTCCCCCTGCACATGCGCATATGGGCCTAGGTAGCTACGCCACGCCTGCACATTGATTATGTGAATGCGCTGCGCTCCAGTTACGTGGTCGTGCAGCACACAGGTTACAGAGGCCGTAAGGCCCTGGGATGCCTAAGCATCCTGCCAGCCCATGAGCGGTCATGGGGGAGTGGCCAGGAATTCTGACAACCATGCCCACCTTTTTATGTGCTTCCTGGGAGTCTGATCTCAAGACCCCGTGTTTGTACAGCAAGCACTTTGTTGACCGAGTCATCTCCTCAGTCCAAGCGGCACTTTGAACCTCTAAAGAAGGAAATTCATCTCTTTCCTTGAATCAAATGTGTGTGTGTGTGTGTGTGTGTGCGCGCGCGCGCATGTGTGTTGTGGGATGTCTTTCTATATCTGGATAGAAGGTCTATTTCTGTTTCAGAATCTTAAAGCACTCACAGTCCCTAAATGGGAGAGAACTGCTGGCCTATGGGCTCTGTGGGTCCTGTGAGTAGTCAGAGCTCTGTGGGAGTTGAGATGACTAGAGAAAGACCCCTGGAGGGTTAAGGGCTTAATGTAAAGCTGAAGTGGAGTGAGATGTTGTCTGGGATTAGTGTCCCACAGGTCTGTACTGACGGCTGCTGTCAAACTCGAGATATACACAGAGGAAATTAAACACCATCCTGTGAAGTCACGGGGAGGATTTATCTCCGTCGATAATGCCAAGTGTAAAATCTGAAATAACAGGTTCACATTTCACAAACCTAATTTTATATTTTTAAAACATATGCTCTTCAAGATGCGGTCTTGCAAAAGCACTTAGCTTTGATTTCCTACGGCACCATGATCTCCCATCTTTTGTTCTCCCTAGGTTATTTTTAGGTGTCACCCCATGACAAGCCAGGCTGGGATCCAAAGGCACTGTAAACAGGGCTATTTCTAGTCTTTTGGAGCACTAACACCTCTTTGTTTTCCTGGTAGCAAAACTGCTGAGTTCTTGAGCAGACTGGACACAGACCGGAGAAAGAGAACTGCCTGTCAAACTGCTCCTCATGCTTCCCAGTCCTCAGTATGGGTGAGTGGAAACTCCTGCAGGGTACTGTCTGGCACCTTTTGAAGAAATGTTTAGAGACCAGAGATTAAGGGCACAAAGTGACAGCACAGAATGATCTGAAACCCCAACTCACCCCCACCAACTGCCCCCTGAGGTATAAAATAATGCTTGTATTTGTTACCATAACATGGGTATCTGAAAAGTTCTTTATCTTACCCAGTCGTCCACATATACTTACCTTGTACAGAATAATGGGTTTTATAGATGAAGTTTTAAACAGCCTTAGTAAATAAGAAACAGAGCCAAATACAGAGTTAAAATCAAAGAGATCAGAGCAAGAGCCACAACTACCTTATTTGACCACCTCACCGCCTTTGCTTCCCTCGAGAGAGAGACCTTCTTCTTGTGTGACTTGTCTTTTTATTGCCTTTCTGTTCTGCCTTCTCATTGGCACCAAACCCAACCAACCACATGACTTCCTCGTCACTGCCTATCTATACAGACCTCCAGGTCTCTATGGTTGGCACTGGGATTAAAGGTTCGGGTCACCACGCTTGGCTGTGTCCTTGACCACACAGAGACTCGGCCTGTCATGTGATCAGATTAAGGGTGCGTGCCACCACCACCGGACTTCTGCTTAATGGCTCGCTTTTACCTCTGATCTCCAGGCAACTTTATTTATTAAGATACAAATAAAATCACATTTCAGCACAAATAAAATATCACCATAGGGTTTCATTCTCATATTTTTATGTATGGATACAATATACTTTTGTCATATTAACTCCCTCCCCCATTAACTCCATGTCCCCTCTGTCTAGTCTTCCTGGTCCTTTTCATTTTCCCAAATATTCCTTCCATTTTCATGCTTATATTGATTCTCCATGTGAGAATATGCATTTGACATTTGTTTAACTAAGGCTCACTTATTTCACTTGACATTGTAATTTCCCATTCAACCCAGTGTCCTAAAAACGACACAATTTTGTTCTTTATGGTGAAAGATAATCTATTATAGTATTTCTACCACATTTTCTTTATCTTTCATCCACAGACAGGTACTTAGGTTGACTCTAGGATTTGGCAATGGTAAATGAGGCTAGGTAAACTTGGGCAATCGGGTATATTGTATGCTGACATTGATTCCTTCACCTCACCAAAACATTGATTTCTATATAAGATCTAGTTCATTCTCTACACCAAATGACCACAATAAAGAGAGATAAACTAATACTTAGGAAGCTGAGTACTGAGCACAGAGCTTAGCACCGTCAGAAAGCCCCACTGCTTTCTGAGAAAGAAGCATGTCAGTCAGGCTGTGTGAGGGTCTTCCTGGCAGAGGACACCTGAGCTGAAGCTGACAAAAATGAGTTAGTAAAATGAAGAGAGTTATTCCAGGTGCCCAAATTCACTGGCACAAGGTATCCAGGTGAAGAAAGAGCACAGTGGATGGTGGGGAGGGTGCCTTACATAGATTCAAGGGAGAAATAAGCCAGAAGGCTCCGGAAGTAAGCAGGGCCCTGAGGAGCTTTCCTCAAATGGGGTATCAGTGGCAAACTGGGTGGGGCAGCTTATTGTCTAGTTTGTATAGCATCTCCGGCCCCCAAATGCTAGTTACATCCCCTCAACCAGTGGTTCTCAACCTTCCTAATGCTGTGACCCTTTAATCCAGTTCCTCATGTTGTGGTGACCCCCAACCATAACATTATTACATTCTTTTCATTGCTACTTCATAATGATAACTTTGCTACTGTTATGGGTCATACTATACATATTGGATATTTCCAAGGGTCTTTGGTGCCCCCTTTGAAAGGATCATTTAACAGCCCCCCCCCCCAAAGAGTTTGCAGCCCACAGGTGAGAACCATTACCTAGACAATGAGACACCTAGAAATGGCCCCAACAGGAAGCTGGTGAAGTTCCTGGTAGAAGAGCCACTGAGGACATTCGTGTGTAAAGTCGGAGAACTGTGGGGGCTGACGGGCCTAAAATGCTGTGAACAAGGAGGATGCAAGGTCTCTTGTATTTTCCTGGGACCACACAGACGTTGGTGTGAAGGATAGACCCAAGAGAACTGAGAGCAAAGAACCTCTAAGACTCTGGCTGTGGTCTAGGTGCCACATGATGAAGAATTCAACAAGTGAGAGAGGATGTAGTGGGGGGACTTTGAAAACGGGAAGGGAAAAATGGCCGGACTTGGTTGTTGCTTGCTCACTGGGGGAAAATATGATGCCATGCTTAGAAAAAAGATCACTCTTGCTTCCTGTCCTGTAAGGATCCTGTTTTATATTTTTTCCCCTGTTTCTGATGTGGTGTTGTATAATCTACACTTGTCACTCATCAGTGTGAGCTCTATCATTGTGTGTCACCCCAAATCTGTCATCTCACCCCCCTCACTGCAGGACCCTGAGGGGAAGAATGGAAAAACCGCAGGTCACAGGCGTAAATTATGTGTGGAGGGCAAGTCCTAAGCAAGTCTGGATAGCCTTGTGGCTGTGAGGGGACAAGGACAGTAGAATTTGGAGCACTAGGGCTTACTTGCCAGCGTGTCTTGCTTTTTAGTTGGGAGCTTTGGAGTCCTGTGATGTGAAACATCAGCAGGACTGTGTCTGCTTGCTCTATTGATTTCAACTCATTTCTTTGACTGCACAAGACCATCCTGAATTTTAACAGTGTCGTCTATAACACATCAGCCATGTCTCCCAGAGCTGCATATTCTCTGGATTGATTAGTGCACACGTAACACCATCCTAGAGCTATCAATAGGAAATATGGAGCAGGATCAGCCCCAGGATGGTTCCTCATGAGCTGCATGCAAGAGATACTCGATTTTTGACATCAAACTATTAATAAGTTGTCAGCGTTCGATATACTTAACTGAGTTTTCACCCGTAGTGTGCTGTTCTCCTTCTGTCTAATCCATATGCATAGAATTCTGAGAAAGCTTTGTGCAGCCATTTCTAATGCTTTAAGAAAGTCAAATATGTACATTGCACTTCTGTGAAAAACATTTATTCTGTTAAGAGGATACCTAGTCAATGTCCAGAATGTGAGCGATGTCCTACTCCCATCTGCGTATATGGAAAGCTGAAAGGATTTAAATTTTTTGTCTGTTTCCTAATTTTATTACACTCTTCAAAGCAACTTTTCTGAAAAGCTTTTCTCCTACGTTTAAAATACTATCTCATGTGTATGTTCAATGTCTCTCAATCATATCTACCCCGCGGTCCCTACTGGCTCCACCAACATAACTCTCTCCCAATTTTATGTCCTCTTTTTCTTTTTTTAAATTTATATTTTTACTAAAAATTTTTCACACAATATATTTTGATATTCTTTCTCCTCCCCCAACACCTCCCAGGTTCTCCCCACCTACCTCCCCACCCAATTTCCTCTTCTTTCTCTCTCCAAAAAAGAAAAGGAAAACAAAAAACAGCACAGAAACCCCACAAAATCAAAACAAACAAATGAAAAACCCATTAAGACAAAAACAAAACATAACAAAAACAATAAAACTAGACAAGAAAAAAAGCAAACAAAAACCGTGGAGTTGTTTCTGCATTGAGCTGCTGCTCCTGGGATTGGGTCTGGAGTGTGGTTGATAGACCAAATGGCACTCCTTTCCCAGAATATAGTATTTGCAAATAATTTCTTGGTTATGGGTGGGACTTTGTGCCCATTTCCCCTTCTCTGTTCTGGGAGAAATCTTTACAGGTCTTGTATATTCTTGTCACAGTCTCTGTGCGTTCATGTGTACATCAGTGTCTGTTTGACGCTGTTTCCTGGGAGTCATCCACCATCTCTGGCTCTTAAAATTTTCCTCTTCCATATAGATCCACATAGAGGGGAGGGCCTTGATGAAGACGTCAAAGGACTGAGTGCTACAGTCTCCCACTCTCTGCACATTGCCCAGTTGAGTTTAATAAGTGCCGCCCATACGTTTGGGAGTAGGTCATCTACCAGAGGTCCCACTCCTCAGCAAACATGACTCGTGACTCTCTTCCCTACCAGGCATCAATTGCCAATAGCTCCTCCACTAAGGATGGGGTCTTATAACCCTCCATAAGATAATTTATGTTTATATTGAACAGAGGTACCCTGCATAGGTGGAAAAAGCTGCTTCCAAAATGCCTGGGTTAATAAAGGAAATTCTCAGTGCCAGGCATGAGTTAGCTCCCCATAGGTCCTTACACACATTTCTAATTTGAACATACAGCCACCATTGGGAGATAGGGATTTTATAAATACTGTGTAATTATATGGATGAAAAAGGCTGTAGGAAAATTCCTTTGTGTGTTAGAATAAAGCTCTTTGAGGTTTAGGACTCCAGACAGAAGACATCTGAAGAATTTGCTTAGACTTAGATGGTGTCACTCTCTCCAGTAAGTATGTGTGTTTTGGGGTTAAGGTGGGGCAGAAATCCTTTCTTTCTGAGCTATTAGCAATGGATATCTTCAGCTACACTCTAAATAGTTTGCGGTCCTTGCTTGTTTTGCCCTCTTCTGCAATGAATAAGGTGTGTATATTCTTTGAGAGTTTCATTTCCATACAATGTGCTTTGTCATACTTACTATTCAGCTTTTCTCAGATCCATCCTTACCCTTTCCTACCCACCCAACATTGTGTTTTTTTTGTTAACCTATCAAGGCCTGTTTGTACAGCCCAAATATTCTTGGATGTGTGGCCTTCTACTAGAGCATGGTCAACTTACTAGGGGCTA
Organism: Peromyscus eremicus; assembly: GCF_949786415.1. NCBI lineage: Eukaryota > Metazoa > Chordata > Mammalia > Rodentia > Cricetidae > Peromyscus > Peromyscus eremicus. The sequence continues at coordinate 44,290,221 of NC_081425.1, read as the reverse complement.
TAATCTTAGAGAAAACTGCCTCTCCCTCTCCCAGAGACTATTAATTGCCAATACCTCCTTAGCTATGTGTGGACCTTCCTGCCAACTCCCTTCTCCATTAAGGTGTTTGGTTTGGCTTGAGTTTGCACACATCTTGTGAGTCCATCTGTACAGCTTCCTTGCTTTATCCAGAAGATAGCTTCCTTGTGGTTATCCACTGCCCACTCTTACACTCTTTCTGTTCTCTGGTTCACAATGATCCCTGAGCCTTGGGAGGAGGGGTGTGGTATAGATGTTTTATTTAGGGCTGAGCATTCTATTGTCTCTTATTTTCTGTACCTTGGCTAGTTGGGGGTCTCTGTGCTAATCACTACCTATTACAGATAGAGGCTTCTTCAGTGGGGTTTGAGAGATGCATTGATCGATGGGTATAATACATCATTATCAATCAGTTTACTACTGTGTCAGTTTAGCAGCATAATGGTAGTGGTTTCTCCTCTATGCCCATGAACTGTTTAGCCATAGGTTCTTGGCCCAATAGTGGTGCCTAGTATGGATTTCATTTTGTAGAGAGGGACCTAAATCCAATCAAAAAGAGTGGCTTGCTCTTGTAATGTTTGTGCCACTAAAATCACAGCCCAATCTTTTATTCCTTAAAGTCCCTTAGTGGCTTTCAGTACCTCCAATGATAAAGCCAAAATGCCTTAGCTTAGGTGCAATGCTCTCTCTCCTCTCCACACCCCTGCCCACCTCTCTCCCTACCACACCTCTGCTCGGTGCTTCTATCTCTTTAGATGTCCCCTCACCAGCCCCCAAAGTCTCGGAGGACTGATCTTGATGTTTGCTACTTCATGTGTGATCCTTGGACCCACAGCATTGGTCATCTGGGAACATGCAGAGATGCAGATAGATCTCAAGCCCCATTCCAGACCTTCTGAGTCTGAACTTGCTGTTGACTACTGCCCCTGGCTGATTCATGTGCATGTTCATGTTGGAGAGAAGCTGCCCTGGGGTTATCTACTCACTCTGCTTTCCACACTCCATATGAGTTGTTTGTTCGCAATTTTTATCACATGTTCACTCCTTTCAAACATTACATGATGCTCCTATGTCTGCACTCCCTCTATTCTGTTTTGTCTTGTTTGCATCCAAACACCCCAAAGTCCTTGTATTTTCTGCTGTTGATGTAACAAACTGCTGTTGGTTGTTTTTATTCTTTGCTCTTTGGGGCCCCACCACCCAGCTCCCAAATAAATACACAGAGGCTTATTCTTACTTATGAATGCCTGGCTTTAGGTTGGCCTATTTCTAGCCAGCTTTTCTAACTTAAATTATCCCACCTACCTTTTGCCTCTGGACTTTTACCTTTCTGTATTCTATGTCTTCCTTTCTTTCTTACTCAGTGGCTGGCTGTGTTGCTAGATGGCTGGCCCCTGGCATCCTCCTCTCCTTCTCCTTTTCTCACTTGTCCCTTGTCTCTCTCCTTTTATTTATTCTCTCTGCCTAGAAGACCTGCCTATTTCTCTCTTCTGCCTAGTTATTGGCCATTCAGCTCTTTATTAGACCAATCAGGTGTTTTTGATAGACAAAGTAACACAGCTTTACAGAGTTAAACAAATAACATAAAAGAATGCAAGGCATTTTTGCATCATTAAATAAATATTCCACAGCGTAAGTAAATGTAATACATCTTCAACTAATATTCCACCACAAAGAACCACTGCAGACTAACAGTGGGTAGCTGTGAAGGGCAGCCAAGGTTGAGAAGGACCTGCACTGAGAGTGTCTTGATGTAAGTGAACTCAATTATTGTTTTACGTTTCTGGGGGCCAGAAATCCAAGATGAGTCTGAAGACACTAAAACCGACAGGATTGGTTCCCTCTGTGGAGACTGTGGGCATCGGTGCCTTGCCTTCTGCAACGTCTGTCACTCCAGGCTGCCTGTCCCATGCCGCACCAGCTGGGTCTCTTCTCTCTCCGCCCTACTCTGACCTCTTGCCTTTTTGTCATGCAGACCCTTGGAATTCCACTGGGTCTACCTAGCTGATTGAGACTAGCCTCCCATCTTGCTGTTCCTCTTGTCTTAGGTGGTGATATGAACATATTCTAGGGAATGGAGTGGAAATATCTCTGGGAGACCATTTTGTACCCTTTTGGTTTTTGGCAATATCTGTTAACATGCATATATTACTATCTCTTGATGACTTTCAAACCTTGCCAACTCATTTCTTCTTTTCATTCTCTCAGTATTACCAGTGTTTCGGGCTTCCCATTACTATGACCTATCCGAGTGTCTTTTCCTTGCCCAGCCAGTTAGTTAGTATAATCTGGTTGCACTGTCTGTCTTTTGCAACTTGTAAACATTTGAGAAGATTCTATTTTTGCATTTTCTTGATCAAATGTTCACAGGAAACTGTCTTTAGCCTTTCCAGATGTCCCACCCAATACTTCTTGGCTAAAGGTTCCACACATTTTCCATTTTATGACTGTCAGCTAGCTCCTCGGTTCTGTCTTCCCCATTCAGATGCCACCTCGCTCCTGCTCTGAATGCAGCTTGTTTTTGTAGTCCACAGTATAGGAGTTGTTCTGGAACTTTCCTTTAGCACAGTGGGTCAGAGATTCCTCTGCCCAGTGATCTGATCTGGGGAGCTTTAAAACTTGTCCATGCCATGCGTGAGCTGGCTTTTTGGAGCCCACTACCTATGGTGGGACACCTCGTACAGCCTTGAGGCAGTGGGAGGGGCTTGGACCTGCTTCTACTAAAGTACCAAGCTCTGCTGACTCCCCATGGGAGGCCTTACCTTCCTAGAGGAGGGAATGGGGGGTGGATTGAGGGGGAAGGCTGGAGGGGCAGGAAGAGAGAAGAGGGGGATCTGTGATTGGTATATAAAAATGAATAAAAATTTTCTTAATTAAAAAAACCCAAAAACCTTGTCCATGCCTAGGTCACACCCCCAGAGATCCAGCTACAGTGTGCCCTGGACTGGAGGGTTTTCAAAGCACCCAAGGCAGCTGTGAAGTTCAGGCAAGGTCGAGAAGGACTCTCTGAGTGTCTTGGGAATTGCCGTTATTGTCTTTTTATCTGGAGTTCCCCGACTTTGGGATCTCCTTGGCTTCTGCTTGTACGCTTTGTTCCTTTGTTTCGATGTAACATCTTGTCTAATAGTTTCCCTGGAGAAGACACAGGGCAGGCAAAGGCGTTCAGGTCCTTCTGTGGGGGACACTATTTTCATCCTCCCCCCGCCACTTTGCTTGCAGCTCCAAACTGGATAGAAGTTGGCTTCTGAGTTTTGATGGTCCTGCTCTTCTACTTTTCAGTATTGGCTCCTGAGCAATCCCAGGGCATCTGGATTTTAGTTCTTATAGGTGCTTTGTAAACCTGCTTTCGCGGGGAATAGTTTAACATCCTCCTTTCTTCTCCTGATAGTCCGTGGTGATGTGACTGAGTAGGAGGGTTTTTATTACTCATTTTCAACTTGGAAACTCATTTCTAGTCCTAGATAAGTTTCTAGTATTACTTTCTTTTTATTCATTTCACTTCATTTTCCCCTTATGGAATTCCCATTTCTCTAATCCCAGGCCACCTGGATTTATTTTCTAACTTTATCTTTTAAACATTTTTTTTCTCCTTGAATTTATCTTCCAGTCCCTTTAGCTCCTGCCTGCTGACACACTTTCGTGACTTTATCCTCCAAGTGTTTTATGGATTTGATTGTTTTTGTGGAAGAAGGAAATCTTGGTCATTTTCTAGGAATCTGTCTCCAGTTCTTTGGGCGGCCACAGTGCAGGAGACAGGTGAAAACCCCACAGAGGGCATCAGTCTGCAGGATCCTATGTAGCCTTTCCCTGCTCACCATTGTTGCCTTCTAGGCTTGCTGGGTCTGCTTTCATTTTTTTTTTCCAGAGAATACACTTTGGATTTCCTGTGAGGGTTGAGAGAATTAGCACTTGAGTTTTCAGGACAAGGGCAGGCAGAGGGGGCAAACAGCTCTTTGGACTTCCTAATAATTTCTTTCTTTCGTCTTCCTGTGACCCATCTGGCTCCCCAAATAGCTGGTGCATCCATGTATTACACCCTCATGCAGCTCTGAGGAAGAAAAAGGGAGAGGGCTGGCTGTCTGTTTGTGTTTTGAATGTGAAATGTCTCCCATAGACTCACATATTTGAACACTTGATCCCAGCTGCTGATGGTGTCTAGGAAGGTCACAGAACCTTTAGAACAATGGTTCTCAATTTGTGGGTCACGACCCCCCTTCACAGGGGTCAGATATCAGATACCCTGCATATCAGATATTCACATTCCGATTCACAGCAGTAGCGAAATTAGTTGTGAAGTAGCAGTGAGATAATTTGGTGATGGAGAGTCACTACAGCATGAGGAACTGTATTAAAGGGTCACAGCCTTGGGAAGGTTGAAGACCACTGCTTTAGAAGGTGGAGCTTCTCTAAAGGAGGTGAATAGTTGGGGATGGGCCCTGAGGTTTTATAGCCTGCCCCCTTCTCTGTTCACTCTCCTCTTCCTGACTGTGGATGCAAAGTGACCTCCAGGTTCCTGCTCAGGGCATTTTGATCATCTCACAGGGGAGGAATGGGCCCCCTTGAACTGTCAGCCCAAATAAACTCTTCTTCCTTTAAATGGCACCTTGTTGGGTATGTTATCACAGCAAAGAGAAAAGGAACTAATCTCCTCTGCACTGTCCTCTGTCCCCTGCCAGCTTCTCTTGTATCACTTTTTGTTTCTTGATCAATTTGGCTTGATATATTTCCATCAAGAAGGGTCAAGACATGATCAAATCCAAATTTTACAGTAAATAGGAATGGACTTATTTTGACCTTGTAACAACATGGCTTAAGATGGAGCCAGGTTGGTCTATCACAGCCAGTGCTAGTTACCACTCAGTCATCGCTCCAGACCCAACTTCTCTTGATTTTTGAAAATAGTTTGTTTTATTTTGCTTTGTTTTTAGGTTAATCTTTGAGAGAAAAATATCTACAAGTACAAACATCCTTACTCCATCATCTGACATGAAAACTTGTCTTGGGATGATATGAAGCCCTCCAGGTTTATATGTTGAAACCTAAACCCGACCATTTTAGGATGTGAGCTCATTTGAAGATAGGAGCTTCACAAGGCTGATCAGTATGAAATTCAACATGAAACTGAGAGAGTTACATGTAGAAGGAAGTGGTGGGAAAAGAAAGGGATGAATATGACCCCGGCAAGCTAGACAGGAAGTATAAGAAGACAAGGGATGAATATGACCCCTACAAGCCAGACAGGAAGTATAAGGAGACAAGGGATGAATGTGACCCCTACAAGCCAGACAGGAAGTATAGGGAGACAGGCTGAATAGGACCCTGCAAGCCAGACAGGAAGAATAGGGAGACGGGATAACTATGACCCTGCAAGTCAGACAGGAGGGATGGAGTCAGAAGGAGTAACCTTGATTTTGAAATTATCATGTCTAGAACCATGAGACAGCAGATTTCTGAACTTTGAGAAACCTGTCTGGGCTGGTTTGACATGGGAGCGTGAGCAAACTCTTTAATAAACACTGTTTTTCTAATTTAATTTTTTTTCCGTGCAGTATGTTTTGATCATGTTTTTCCCTTTCTCAACACCTTCCAGTTCCTCCCGCCTTCCTATCCACCCAATTTCATGTTCTCTCTCTCTCAAAAAAGAAAAAGCCATCAAAAAAAAAAAAAAAAAGAAATCAAAACAAACAAAAAAGCCAATAAGACAAAAAGAATTGCCAAATGAAACAAAACCTCCACAGGAAAGGCCCCCTTGGAGTTCATTGGTGTTGACTGACTACTCCTGGGCATGAAGCTTGCTCTGCAGTGTGGTTATGGACCCAGTGACACTCTGTTGGAGAAAACAGATTTTCCCTTTCCCATCAGGTGTCCATTGCAAATATCTTCTTGATTAGGGCGGACCTGGTGTCCACTTCCGCTTCTGCGTGCCAGAACTTTGTCTGGTTTGAACCTGTGCAGGCCTGTGCATGCTGTCACAGTCTCTGCAAGTTCCTATGTGCATCAGCCCTGCTGTGTCTGCCAGACACTGTTTCCTGGAGTCTTCTACCACCTCTGGCTCTTACAGTCTTTCTGTCTCCTTTTCCACATAGATCCTCGAGCCTTGAAGGATCAGGCTTCGATGAAGACATCCCAGTTAGGACTGAATCCTAGCTAAAACAATGTGATTTGTCATCTGTTCATAGGATGTTATTCTCCCTTTTTTTTTCTGAATTTCTTTTTTTTTAATTTAATGTAATTTCTTTATTGATTCTTTGGGAATTTCACATCACGCACTTTAATTACACTCACCTCCCAGTGCCCCCCATATCCTCCCCTCACTCCTGTAGTGCACCCCAAAAAGAAAATTTTAAAAAATCAAACCAAAACAGAGCAGCTAATCAAATGAAAATAAGAACAAAACAAACAAACAGCCCCCCCAAACCCCAAAACCACGTCTTCACTTTTCCTTCTTTCCCATCTCCCCATCATGACCTCTTCATTTGTCCTGGTGGCTTTAGGAGCAGTGTGACACATAGTATTCCCTTTTGTCCAATCAGCTTTCCTAGCAAATGTTCATTGCAATGAATCATTGGTCTGGTCCAAGGCCTCTGGTTTCTGGTACACTGTCATCACTGGATCCTCACTGAAATTCTTCTGGGATATCCCGTGGCCGCCCCAAGTCATGGAGATCCTGTGGGTATCTTCCCACAGGACCAGTCCCTTCACCAGCCCCAGCAGGTCCCAGATGGTGTAGATGTCAGGGTGGGCCAACCCAAGGCACAGCTGTGGGTCTGGGTGGTAGTTGAGCTGGTCAGTCTGGGCCATTGGGGTCACCTGCCTCAGGCAAGAGGGCACAGCCAGCTCCTCTATGCCCATGCCATCGGGTTAGTTCTCCTTCACCTGTGGTGAGGTGTGGAGGCATCTCTCCCAAGTGCAGGGGCCAGCTCTCTTGCTACAGTGTTTAGCAAGAGGCAGAGCCAGCTGTCCCAGGGCCAGTGAATGGTGAGCTGGCTCAGCATGTCCCTCTGATTTTTAGTTCCTATGGTTTCCTGAGGTGACACGGGCCATAGACATCACCACAGACCCCAGCTGCAGCTGGACCATGGACTCAGACATGGCCTTTGGCAGCAGCTCAGGCCGGGATAACATCCTGGCTCCTGGTGGAAACACTGGCCACTCAGATTTGTATGGCCCCGGAAGAAGCATGGTTCTCAGGTACCAACATGGTCCCAGGCGGCTATTGAGACCCCAGGCAACCACACAGCCTTTGGTTGTACCAGGAGCCACAGATGTCAACACAGATCCTGGCTGCAGTAGGACCCCAGATCCAGTCATAGATTCATGGCAGCAGCCCGGGTCTGGATGTCACCATGGCCCCATGTGACAGCAAAGTACACCCAGATTGGCATGGCCCAGTGGCAGCATGGCCCTTATACACCGACATGGCCCCATGTCGTGGCCAAGATCCCTGAAATCAGCAACCCTCAGTGGCAACAGGAGCCACGGACATCAAGATGGCTCAGCCATTAAGCACTAGGTTCACAACCAAAAATAGTCTCCTCTCTTAATCAGTTTCCTATTCATTCTCTGAAATACAGCTTAGCAACACCCAGTTGGAGAAGGTCTCTTTGACCCTATTTGATTAAATGCCATCTTCTCTAGCTTCATATGTTACAATAGTTAACATGCCTTGGAACTGTAAATCACTGTCTTTCTGACTTCCACACAAGGTTATTAAAGTCTGAAGTTTGTGATCTTGTTTTGGCGCAACACTTGCACATAGGTGGCTCAGGTACTGTTTATGAATGAATGCATTGTAAGCATTCAGGTATTGTTTATGAATGAATGCATTGTAAGCATTCAGGTATTGTTTATGAATGAATGCATTGTAAGCACAGCTTTGAGAAAAATGGAGAAAAGTGTGCATTGGCTTAATGACAAAACTTTGGTGTCAATTACTATATCAAGTGAATATTTAATACTATACAAATATTAATGTAGTGATTTAGACTTGGCTATTATTAAGAACTAAGAAAAAATAGAAAATAAGACATATTTTCTCCTGTATTCCTCTGAACAAAAACTTCCAGTCCTGCCTAGAGATCCCAGTTGGGTAAGCATGAATTAGGGTTGCAAGTGACTTTGAGCTTTCTATAGCTAAGGTATCATGTGACTCCTTGGTTCTTGTAGCCTTTTATATGGCATCTCATATGCATAATAAGCCTCTTATGTCTCAGCTGAAAAATAAGACTCATATTCTGATAAAGAACAATGTGATACATTTATAAGGAAAGGATTCAAGTAGAATTCATGTTCCTTGTTCAAGACATAATATTTACTTGCATTCTGCCTTGCTCCCTGGGTCTCATGTGGAATATTTGTGATTAAGATTAGCTTTCTCTACTATAAATAGAAAGGGCATGAGAGAACCACTACCCACTTGCGGTGGCTTATCACAACTCCATTGTTTGGGTATAGAGATAAGAGAAAGTCATAGTGTGGAGGTTGCTTGTGTGATGAAGCAGGCTTTGGATATATGAGGGATTTCTGGACATACAGAGCTCTATGAGCCTCAGTGGTACTTGTGCATAGTGTGATTCTGAAAGCTTCTCTCCCCCCCTGGAGAGTGGTTCTTGCTGGTAGATGCTGGGAGATGGATTTTTATGGTTATAAGAATGGGGAGATGATCTAAGAAGTACTTGAGAAAAATTATAGTATGGGGACAGGGGGAACCAACTACACAGACTAGCCGGATTTCTAGTCCATAGAATGAGGCCTGAAATATGTGGCTTTCTCACACGCTGCTGCTGGGAGTTTTATGAGATGAATGCAGTTTCTGGAGCACTAGGTTATCAGGTTGTGCTTCCTGCCTTTTGGAGGCTAGGACTACAAGTTCAGTGTGAAGTAGAAAAAGTACATGTCACTTGGACAGAATATAGATAGTCTGGGCTCACGATGGGGTTTACACCCAAATAAACCGATCGTAATTTGAAAGTATTGCAAGTCAGAATGTATGTAATGTATCTAACCTAGGGAACACCCTGGCTTAGCATCATCGCAGGCTGTGGAGCGTCAGTCATTTATCCTCCTGATTGCATCGCTGACTGGATGTGTGGCTTGCTCCCACCGCCAAGCATCTAGAGCTAATGTGTTACTACATATCACCAGACTGTGAGAAGATCAAAACTGCATGCACATCACTTTTGCACAATCATAAAGTTGAAAAAAAAAAAAACCTCACAAGTGAACCGTCATAAGTCAGGCACTATGACTACTTGCAATCTCATATATTTCATAATAATTGGTCTGTAGGACAGTGTGTTGGGCTATGATGGTGAGTCAGAAAGACAGCAGGACATCCTCTTGAAGGTGTTGGCTCTCTCAAAGCTCCTGTGGTCCAGAAAAGGCTTTTCATCTCCTCTTCTTGGGAATAGAACTGTGTGTCAGGTACAGATAAAGGCTTAGAAAGAAAGACATCTTCGGAGTTACATGTTATCAATCACCAATTGGCAGAGTTTAATAGATACCACAAATAAGCAGTGGTCACGGTAGTGATTCTACAGCCAGTGTCGTTACTGCTTGTGTGTGAGAGGGACCAATCAGTCGGTTGGAATAATTGTGAAATCTTTAGCTTTCCACCAGAAGGGATGAATTATGTCAGTTATCTCTGAGGAGAAATTTTACAGCTTAATTAAACAAACATTTAAATCATCCTTTAAAATGTGCTAGATGATTGTGCTTACACTAGCCTTCTTTTTATATATCCCAGGGGATGTCTTCAGATGTATGCATAAATCACTCAATAAGCAAGTGTGTATGGAAAGCTTAGTGTATGCTCCACATGGAGGCTGAGTTATTAACAGCAGTCCCTTGGTAGGAAGATGGATGCACTGAATGGATGCTTCTCTGCTTGTACCTTTACAGGCCAGTAGCCAGACACACAAGGATTCTCTACGGAAGGAAGACAACCAGAAATCGCAGAAGATGAGAGATGGACAACATCAGAAGGTATTTATGAGGCCTTCCTTGTTACTGCGGATTGCTTCCAGTACCAGGTGCTTTTGAAGGCTTGCTGAACAGACATGTTTAGATTCTTAAAAAGATTTTGGAAAAACTGACAACACATTGCAAACAAAAGATGGATTCTGGGTTTGTTCTATGGAGGTGGCTCCTTCCAGCCAAAACGTTTACTTATGTAGCCCTACAGTGGGTTGTACCATGTTGGCCACAGCCAGTGCTGGCAGTCCACAGAGAAGGGGAAAACACACACATGAACACAAAACATAACCAGCCCTCATGTGAGCCAAGGACTGATGAAGTTACAAATGGCATCCAGCAGAGAGTCCAGGGCTTTGAATGAAAGAAGTGTTATGAAACTGGGGTAGACATCTGTACACACATGTATACACATGCAGAGCATCCGGTACACTTTGAGTGATGGAAATCAGCAGAACCTCCTAACTTCTGAACGGCTGAATTTCACAACTGAAAGTTTCTAGTCTGGTAACTAAAACTATTGTGATTTGATGGTCAAGCATGCTTTCCACAAGCAGGCTCTGGTAGTGGAGCATATAGGTAATTAAAAGCAGACAGAGAAGTTGAGCTTGTACTTTTAATTGTATGGACATCCAGGACAGTGTGGTAACCAGTGCTGTAGGGAAACAGATGCAAAGCTGTGAGAACTGCAGTGTGGTCCATCCTGGTGCTGACTGCCTTCTCCTCGGCCACACCCTGGTTTTTCTAGAGGATTCCACTCTATATGACATGGCCTATGTGCCAGAAAATGGAGGGGCCATTCCAGGCCAAAGATCCAATCCTAGTTCGTCTCCCTGTCTAGAGAAATTACATTCTGCATGATTGTGATTGGTTTTCACCATAACATAGGCTGTAGATTTGGGCAACCAGGCTAAGGGAGATTGCCTTTCAGTGTTGGTTTGAAAAAGTCTGTGCTTCTCATTAATTATCTTTCAGGTAAATTTCCTTTTTGTCTTTCTGTATTTTATCCAATAGTTCCTGTACTTCATTGTTCTTAGTGTTTATGTGGCATTTTCCTATCACTCAGTTTTTACTCCTCTGTGTTACTGGTCTAAAATGTATGTCCAGTGATAAAAGTGGCTGATTTTCTTTCACTCAGTGTCATGGTCTCTTTTCATTTGTGGTTTGATATGTTCTCATTTTCTGTGGTTGGTAGTTCATTTGCACATGTTTGTACTCTTGCCACGTAACTGACATTTCATTCACAGTGGTTTCTTTATTTTTATGATCTCTGGTTGCATTTTTCTCTGTTGTGTTTATTAATCACTCCTCTCCTCTCCCCTCCCATATTATGAGAAGATTTACAGTGCTTCTATTTCTGTTTTTAATCTTGCTGCACCAACTCTGCTTGTCTCTTTGGATCTGAAAATGCATGCATCTCTCTGGCTTTCTGTCTGTGTCTATTCCCTTGTTCCGTTGCTGCTCACCATTCCTGGGACATCTATCAAATGGATTCCAGACAGGCAGGATCAGCTCTCCATACGTCTTCACTGTTCTTTCTGCTCCTTCCCTCTGCATCTCATTCTGAAGAAGGCACTGGATCATCCCATTGACTGCAGTCTCTCAGGACTCTGCACTGTGTGCTTATTTGACACATATATTGAATTCATTTGCTCACCCAAACCGCTCATTGGCTTTATTGTAGCAATGTTCCGCTTTATGAATCTAATATTCTCATCTCTCCACTGATGGTAACTATCCACATATTAAACTTTCTACTTCATATACCAACTGTATTTCCTGTTTTCTCTCCCATGCATTTGTTTCTTCGTGTTTGGTGATTCTTGCTTATGTTCACCTGGACTCTGAGACAAGCAGTCACTGTCCTTATGTGTGGCGGCTTGTTCTGTGGTCACAGATCCCTGGTATACTATTTCTCTGAGCTCATTCTCTCTTCCTCTGTTTGGTGTGATGGACTAAGGAGAGAAACCGACACAAAAATGCCCTAGATGCCCTTCTCCAGCTGGTGGCCCCAGTAGAGACGTCAGTATTCCCTCACGAAGCTCCTGTGGAGGTACAGTTAACTCAGCTCCAGTGCATGATGCTCATGCAGTGGTTCTCCATGTACTCCACTGAGGGAGACCTGCTCCCTCTTTCCCCCCAGGGTGCTCTTGAGGAGGGAGAAGTGAGAAGTATGTAGACAGAAGTATAGAGGAGAGAGACAGAAACACAGGATAGCTTGGGAGGGCCTGGGTCAAAACCCACTGGCCCCTTCTGTCTCTACTAAAGGGCTTTTAAAAGAATGCCAAGGAGTGGAGCAAAAGACCTCCCCCCAGCACAGCCAAGTACAGACCATTCCAGACACCTGGTGACCATGCACATGGTCAAGCCATCCCCTAATGCAGCCTTGCTGTATAAAGCAAGCTCAGATCTCACTAGGAAGCTTTTGTGGGCTGCCACATTCCATGTAACTTACCCTGTCCGTTTTACCTTGTTGGCCTTTCCTATCATTTCTAATAGGTTGATTGTACTTCCCAAGTTTTGTATGGTTATCGGTTTAATTTAGAAAGTGAAAAGGCAACAAAGGAAACCAGAAGGCACTCAGATAATTAGGAAACAAAGTTGTTATGGAAGCCATAAAAAGTAGTAGTGCTAGCATCTTATGGGAAATGCATGCAGAGCTGTGCACAGAGAAAGGAAATTACAACTGTTAAATCCATTGAATACATAAAAAGAAGAAAAGTCATGAATTATGTACCAAGGAATTTACAGCAGAAACAATAAGTGAAACTAAAGGAAGTAATTAAGATAAGAACAGAAATTAATAACTTAATAATTAGAAACTTGACGAAGCAGCTGTTTAGAAACTCCAGCCGTGCATTCTGAGATAACGTCAGCAGGCTGAAGGAATCTGCAGCAAGCATGATTTGGAAGAGATTAAAGGAACAGACACAAACATACAACCTTAGATCTGGGGGTCCAGAGAGGCAGCTTTGGGAGGATTATGCTCCTGTTGCTGCAGGGAAGGCTATGCTAATAAGTTGAAAATCTCCATGAAGTGAATGACTTTCTCAGAAAACATAAAATGACAAAGAATTAAAAAGTGCACAAAGACAAATGGAAATACCTTGATTTGTAAAGTTTTCTGGGAGTTCCTTACCCCAACAGACTAAGCTTAATGTTAGAAGTAAGTTCTTCGGAATTTTTTACATGGCAGATTTTTTTTTCTTTATGCTTAGAAACTGTTCCAGATCAAGGAAAAGGATTAAACATTTTAGGCTTTCTTTTATCTATTGTTTAAGTACAGGTACATAGTAAGTATGTGTACATTCACACACACACACACACACACACACACACACACACACACACACACAGAGAGAGAAAGAGAGAGAAAGAGAGAGAGAGAGAGAACACAGATCTTTTAGATATAAAAGTTTCAAAAGATAAAGATTTAATACTGAAAAGAAAGGTAGAATTTTTCTCTTAAGTAGTAATTTACCAAGATAAAATAGTTTCTAAAAATGCAAAGATAGCTACCTGTTAGAATTTGTTATATTTTATTTTTGCTATAGGAAAAAATATTCACTGATTTTTTTTTGTTTTGTTTTTTTGAGACAGGGTTTCTCTGTGTAGTTTTGGTGCCTGTTCTAGATCTCCCTCTGTAGACCAGGCTGGCCTTGAACTCATAGACATCCTCCTGCCTCTGCCTCCCGAGTGCTGGGATTAAAGGCGTGTGCCACCACTGCCTAGTGTTCAGAGACCTTTTAAGTGGCAGAGAACAAAAAGATAGACTTTTAAATTAATTCTGTCAATTAAACAAAATTTTAATAAACTATAATAAAAAGGATATTCTTAGCATATGTATAGCCTTCCAAACTAAAGCCCAATATATTTACCATTAGTGCCAAAATACCAAAATGAGCAACATGGGATGCTTATAATTCCTCCCATATAAACCAAGATCATTCTGGAAATTCTGACATAGTGTTCCTCAAATCTATTTGATGCTAAACTGTTAATATTGCATGGAACAGCTTTGGGAATTATTTTAGTCAACTTGATAAGGCAAGAAATGAAAATTTAAAAGGAGCATTTCTAATTATTGGAAATAAGCTAATATTAATGGATGAGAGCAATTCACTCACACAACCCAAGAGAGTCTGTTGAAGCATGATTAGACAGAGAGAAGTTCAAAAGAGATGTTGGTTACAAGAGACATATCAAGAAGGAACTCTCTCAAATACTAGTGAAAATTGATTATAAAATATAGTGAGGTAAAAAGGAGCTCATGAACTGAACTGTGTAAAAAAAAAAAACATTTAGTAGCTTGAAACAAACAAACCAATCAACCCCCAAAGCATAACTTTCCTTTACCCATAAAAGTCCATTTGGATAGAGCAGAGATGGTAGTGTCCCTGAGTGGGTGAACTCTACATTGCAGTAGCTACAGTTGTATCCAAGTTAATTTGAGTTTAATTCCAATAAAATTTAAAATTTCTAAGTCTCAACTCTGAGAATAATGCAGAAACTTTGGAAAAAATGACCACCTGATATATGTGTTTGCTGGGGTAAGGACTTGTAGTAGTGGTTACAACATAGTGTAGACAAACATAATGCTGTATGTGTTTGCTGGGGTAAGAGCTTATGGTAGTGGTTACAATATAGTATAGATAAACAGGATGCTGTATGTGTTTGCTGGGGTGAGAGCTTACAGTAGTGGTTACAATATAGTATACATAAACAAGATGCTGTATGTGTTTGCTGGGGTGAGAGCTTACAGTAGTGGTTACAATATAGTGTAGACAAACACAGTGCTGTTACTAGGACAGGAGAAACTAAAAAGCCCTTGGGAACTATCAAATTAAAAAGCAGTAGTTGTAAATAGTATTTGTTTCATTTATTTTTGACGGAGTATGTAATAGCCCAGGTTAGCCTTGAGCTTGTTATCAATTCCCATCCCCAGCCTACTGAGTGTTGAGATGATGGACCCATAACAACCATGCCTGGCAAATATATGCATTTGTTCTGAGAAAATAATCACAGATGCCCACAAGAAGTATGCACACATTTGTTTTTTTAATGATTAATGAAAATTTGAAACAGTTTGTTGACTGGCAGAAGACTGGAAGGTTCTGGAAGTCCATATAGCAGTTACCAGCGTCCTTGAATGACAGGAATATGTTCACATTGGTGATAATGAAAACACAGATTAAAAATAGAGCACAGACAGATTGTTAAACCTGCCTCCTGCCTCTGCACCCTGTGTGGGTTGCTCCCCTGCCCCAGCCTTGTCTGTCGTGTTGATGGTGCTGTTATTTGCCTGGTGACATTTTGTCAAGATCAAAAGAGAGGAAACAGGTTGGGAGCTGATTCTCATGCCTGGCACATGCTAAGCCTGATAATGTGAGTCAGGGTGGGAGGCTGTAATCTGTAGGTTTAATCAGGAGGAAAATATAGGGGCTCGTTAAAGGGGGTTTTCTGAGTAATTATTTGTTGTCCTTTATACTTTCTGTAGTTTCTAGATTTTTCTATAGTGAATCAAACCTCCAACCTCCAGCAAAGGAAGAGCTTAGAGAGAGAGAGAGAGAGAGAGAGAGAGAGAGAGAGAGAGAGAGAGAGAGAGAGAGAGAGAGAGGAGAGAGAGAGAGATGTATGTTCTGGTGTGAAATGTATCTGGGTGAAAGATTGAGAATGGTGAAATCAAAGATCATGGAGCTGGACTCCCTTGGTTACTATTGACACTAAATGATAGAGCTCCCTGCACTAGTCAAGGGGGAACTTAGTCATACTCCGTATCATTTCCGGGAGGTGTTCCACCTCACTGTGTAATTTTCTTGACTGTCCCACTTCATCCTTTGAAGTTCGCGTCTTTCGATTTGGTTGGGCACCTCTTTTCGAGCATCCTTTCCACCTTTTCACTTCGGTCTTGCTGGTCAAGGTCATCGCTGTCCTTCTGGGATGGAGCCTCATCAGAGCCAGGCTCTCTTTAGACTCTCCCATTCCCTCAAAGTCTTTTGCAGCAAACATCCAAAGGCAGCAGTTCTTTTCCTGTCCCGGCTCGGCCCTCCTGCTTCCACCGAGCTTTTCAAAACTCCAGTAGAGCTGAGAGAACATCCTCTCCTGGGAGAAATTCATCCCACCAAGGCGACGGCACTTTAATGTTTACACGAAGCAGTCAGGCTGAACCGTGTCCGCACATGCCACAGTCGGAATCGGACATGATTTCAAAACCGCCCTATCTTCATCGTCAATTAGTGCACTAGGAGTTGCTTTGGAGCCTGCCTTTTGCTCCAGTCTCATCGCTTCTCAAAGCTTCCAGCCTTGCACACGCCTGAGTGTGGTTCCATGGCTCCTCTGATGGAGTAGGGCACTGGGAGGGAGCGGAAGCGCAGGGTTGATTTTGCTTCTAGCAGGAAATGCCCAAGGCTCTATGGCTCTCTGTTAGGCTGTGCTCCCAGGACTGATGCTCGGAGCTATGCTGCGGCTGTCCAGCACAGCAAGCTCCCTACCTCCTGGCTAACCTAGACAGTGCCCTGTTTGCAGCAGATTCCTCACATGTAATAGGCCACCAGGTCAGTGCTTACAGGTTCTGTTCTTGACATCTCAAGATGGTATCGTACCGTTTCCCGGAAGTGCCCTCTTTGTCTGGAGCTCTCAGTGCCTGGAGAAGACCCTCCCCTCCTACTCCTTGGAGAGCTTTTATGGATATACTTTAAACACTGAATATTCATTTCTCTGGTTTGTGTTTCTGCTTTGTATTTCTGTGTTATTGTTGAGACTTACGTTCAACAATGCATTTCTTTTTGCTTCGTTCCATGGTTCTTTCTGGGTCCGCTTCCATTTTAACATGGTTTCCTTCGGGGAAGAGCTGCGTTGCACTTTATCTGCACAAATCCAGGTGTCTGAGGAGTGGCTGGTACTTAACACGCACGCACTGCGTGAGATAAGGGTCCAGTGTCTGGTGTGTTGTGTACCGCGGCATTTTGATTTTCTTCGTGTTGCAGTCTCAGTCCGGGGAACCAGAACAACTTACCTTGTACTTTTTCAACTGGGTGTTGCCTTTCCATGTGAGAAGCCGAGGAAATGAACCACAGATATGCTTATGAGGCATGCAGATAAATCCTCGGTGGCTGTCAGTTCAGCAGAACAAATTAATTAGTAGAAATTATCTTTCTTGGTACCAAAGAAAAACGGCCTCTCTTTGGAATACACTGTGCTGATGATCAGAAAATAAGCCAGGGCGCCGTGGCGCCAGCCCCTCCCCTCTGCCATCTGGAACAATGTTCTCACATGGCGATGCCTCATCAGTTCCCTGTCCGCACTTCCCACCAGATCTTTATCTCTACTCCCCATTCTTAGCCTCTGCAAGAGGATGATGTGCGTCGCTCTCTTCCCCGTCTCTTTCTTCTAGCAGTTTTTAGCTTCCTAATATACTAACTTCCTGTTTTGTTATCTCTACACGTTAAAAACTGTACCTATTAGAATCTTTTTATTTGTTTATTTTAATACATTTTAATTAAAGTAGAATTACATCTTTAAACAAAGAAAAACTTATGAAAGCAGAAGGGGCCTTTTACATGAGTTATAACCCCCCACAGATGGTCTAAGGAAGTAATTAATATGTACATATAAAGATTGTAAAACCTAAAGCGTATCAGATGTTAAAGCTTTCTCCCTCTATCCATCTATGCTCCAAGTTCTTTACCAATGGCAATGACCAGTTTCTTTCATTGTTCCACAAGGTATTTTACATACGGCAAATGCAAGCATATAAATTTGAAATGGGGGTACTGGGGAGATGGCTCAGTGGTTTAGAGCACTTGTTGTTCTCGAAAAGGACGTGGGTTCAATTCTTACCACCCACATGGTGCCTCACAACTGTCTGTAACTCCAGTTCCCGGGACTCCAATACCCGCACTTGGTCACAAGTTTCCTTCGTCTAGAATAGGAACTGTAATAGGGCAAGGATCCCATCTGTCTTGTGCACCACTGTAGGGCTGGCACATCCATCTAAGCCCGGCTCACCAAAAGCCTCTCAGATATTTTGTTCAATGAATGCATGGGACACATCCAATTAGCTTATGTGTGCCGTAAATATTTACTTATTCCTATTTTACTTATTTTAAAGCTGGTTTATGGTATTTTATCAAAATAGGAGCTATAGATTTTTTATTCAGCTGAATTTACCAATTTTCTTCTTGTGTAACTTTCTTTGCTATGTTCATAATTTTACCTATACTTGCTTTGAAAATGTTTGTGATTTCATCTTTAACGTTCAAATCTTAGACTCTATAGAATTTATGTATATTTACAAGTGAAGGATCTAGTTTTGATTTTTCTCTTAGTAGTTGCTCAGTCTATCAACCTTCACTCAAGTGTCTGCTAGACAGCCTCAGCACAAGTCTACCATAACCACATTTCCACAGGCATTCGGCCTCTTGCCAGACTTGAGCTGTTTAAACCGCTAAGTTTCAGGACACATCTTAATGTCTGATAGGTCTACTTCTTTCTCATTTATTTCATTGCACATGATGCCTTTGTAGCTATGATTACATTCTTGGATTTTTTTCCCTAATAAATTCCACAACAATTTTGTTTATAACTGGTCCCTTTCTTCTCATTTCCCACAGAAAGAGAAACATGATCTTTTTTTTTTAATCTTTTTTTGCTCTTGTATGTTTATAAGAACGAAAGAATAGATAAGAGGATTACAGCAAAAAGAAAATGTCTTATTTATTTATCTGTTTGTTCGTTTGCTTGTTTATTGGTGAGACTCAACCCAGATTCTTAGACATGCCAGGCAAGTGCTCTACATAGAATCATACTTCTAATTCTTTAGCAAAAATTTTGTAGCTGGCAAGCGATAATTGACTGAGTGAAACAGAAAAGGCAGAACTCATATTCAAGAAGCTGTAAGACACAGACTGACTAAAGTGCTGGATGTGGAGGTATGTGGCGCCTGCCAAGGCTGGGTTAAAAATAAAAACAACTAGTTAGTTCTACAATGTAAAGTCGTCAGCTCTGGTATCATACCCTCAAGAGACACTAGACAGACTCATTAGACATTTATATATATGTATATAACAATGACTATTCAAGGAATTTGAGAAGGAAGGTGTCAGAGGGAAGGGCATGGTAGTGGGGATTGGAATGAGTGAAGGGAAAGGGGAAGTGATGTAGTTAGCTTTTAATAAAATTTTGGAAATCTTAGTGAGGAGCTACAAGAGCCCTAGGCCCTCTCTGCCACCACACTGAATGTTGAGAGAAGTGTTTAAGAATGGAAATGGGCTATATGAGGAGGGGGATTGGGATTGACATGAAGATAGTAATAAAGACATATAAATCTCATTCCATAATAGGACATAAAATTAATGTAACCAGAATTAGTAAGTAGAATAGGAATGCTTATTGTGGAGATACTTTAGACAGGTAAGCATGCACACAAGAGGAATTGAAAATGGTATGGAGACAAAGGAGGGTAACAGCTGCTTTCGCTTTATATAAACCTGGCAAGTGCTAGGATGTGTTCTCATACTTTGACTTATTTTTTGAAACAGGGCCTTAATAGGTAGCTAAGGCTAGCTTCAAACTTAGTCTTTGGGCCCCAGCCTTCCAAGGGCTAAAATCATAGACCCGTACCACTCTGCCTAGCCATTTGACAGAGTGTTAAAACTTTCTGTATATATTAAGCTCAAAAGGAAGAAGGGGTAGGATAGTGTTTGGGGGTAGAGCACCCACAGAGCATGTCCATGCCCCTGGCTTTGGTCCCAAGGGGAAAATACAATTAAAAGATTAAAAGAAACAGACGACTTTATATCATTGTGGAAAAGTGAGAACTCTAGCACTAGGCTTGGCATCTAGATTCCGGGGAAGTGTTGAATGGGTGGATAGTATGTCATTATTTTGAAAACTCTCCAATTTCCCTTATTAGCACTATATAAGAATGAGAATAGACTAATGGGCTTTATAGACCAATAGGCAATAAATTTAGAGTATAATGTATAAGAAACAAGTGTATTTCTTTGGCAATGACATTTTGAATGAAATTTAAAAAGAAAAAGTCAGTATGAATTTTTAGTTTGTTTTAGACTTTTCACGAGGTGGTTCGAAAACACTAGCCATGGCCATTCATTGGCATGCGTTTGTCAGAACCTGACAGTAGAGTTTCCACCAGAAAAATCTCTTTAGCCCAAGGGGTGGCTTATGACTTGGGCCTGGTGGTTTTCTTTCTTCTGCTTTTGTCTGTCTTTGAAAATAGGATTAAAACTTGGTCTGCCTGAAGGTAGGTGATGGGTATTCAGGAAATCCTGGCACTTAGTCCTATGGTGTAAGAGTATAAATGAATTATCTGTGGCCACAGGAGTTACTACTTCCAAGAAGACAACCAGGATGTTAGAAACTGGAGACTCACAGTCATGAGATGTATTTGGAACCCCAACTAGGGAGCCTGAAGTTCTGATAGCAGGAGAAATAACTGTTTAAAAAAACAGATATAACTGCTATTAAGGCAGATCTTATTCTCCAAGGCCGAGAACGCTTTACCAATAGAATTGCACTGCAGAACGGAGTCCAAAATTTACTTTTAAGTTGCAATGGATTTTTACTAGGAAAGAAATGTTACAAAAATACTATGATAGTATTGTGTGATATTCTTAAAGGAACTTATTCGATTTGTTTTTCTTTGTAAGACATAGATGAGTTTGAGTCACATTGTATTGTCTTCTCTGTGTTTTGTACACCTTGGTCTAATTTTCTTGACCATGCACATTGGCTTTTTAATCTGACAATTTTACACTCACAGAGCTATTCTGTTAGACTAAGCTGCAATTATTTTTGCTGCCTACTTATAGAGGGAAAATAATTTCACGTCCAAATAGATTTAAGTAGAAGTTTCAGAAGTGAAATGTTGCCCCAGCTAAGGTTAAATGTGTAATTGATTTGGGGGCCGTCTGTACAACCGTGTTAATTGAAAACCATATCTTCAAACTTTCATTGTTCCTAGAGTAAATTACTGGAAACTAAAGGACAGCACCAAGAGGAAGAAAGAGCCCAAATCCTTCAAGCTGAGCACTGGAGGTATAACTGGCCAATAAAATAAGCATCCTTGGTAAAATCAATTACTTATAAAGTTTTGCAGCATTTTTGGGAAAACGTTAGAGCAACATTAAATAATGTTCTGGAATTAAAATCACTTCTAAACCTGTGTGTGCTGTGCCTATCTATCTATCTATCTATCTATCTATCTATCTATCTATCTACCTACCTACCTACCTACCTACCTACCTACCTATCTATCTATCTATCTATCTATCTATCTATCTATCTATCTATCTACCTACCTACCTATCTATCTATCTATCTATCTATCTATCTACCTACCTATCTATCTATCTATCTATCTATCTATCTATCTATCTATCTATCTATTCATTTGTATACATACATATGTATATGCATACAGAATTTCTACACTTCTTGGGTTAAGGACATTCAAACTCCTATGAGAAGGCTGAATCACAGGGTTGGAGAAAATGGCTTAGTGGTTAAGAACACTTATTGCTCTTACAAAGGACCTGAGTTGAAGCCTTAGCGCCCACATCCAGCTACTCACAAATGTCTGTAACCCCTATTCCAGGGAGTAAAACCTGTCCCAGGAAATCTGACACCGTCACTGGCTTCCTTGGACACCTGTACTCACATGAGAATGCACGTGTTGGCTTAAAGAGAGAAGGCCAAACCACACTTTCTGTTTATTTAGGCTGTTATTTTGTCC
Source organism: Peromyscus eremicus (assembly GCF_949786415.1). Lineage (NCBI taxonomy): Eukaryota > Metazoa > Chordata > Mammalia > Rodentia > Cricetidae > Peromyscus > Peromyscus eremicus. The sequence goes on along the minus strand of NC_081425.1, from coordinate 44,268,476 downwards.
CCTTCCCCGCGACAGAATGTCACATCCCTCTGAGACCGCACGTTCCTGTTTGTAAACGACTTTGGCGTTATTGGATTGATATAGATGGTTAGACACCATGTACATGCTTGGTGCCTGTAGAGGCCAGAAGAGGGGCATCAAATCCCCCAGGATAGAATTACAGATGGTTATAAGCCACCATGTAGGTGCTGGGATTCGAACCTGGGTCCTTTGGAAAAGCAGTGAGGGCCCTTGACTGCTCCGCCATCTCTCCAGCACCACTGAAGTGCGTTTTTGAATTGTAATGCTTTCATTTTGTAAATGAGGGACTTTGAAAAGATGTCTAGTAGATGCTCCAGTCCTGAAGGTGCCTCTAACTGCTGGTGAGTGTCGATGTCCCTTTGAGTAGACTTTGTTGTTTCTACGGTTTTCACAAAGTACTTTTAAAATGTTAAATGTGAGTTTATATGTTTTACTCTGATTTAGGGAAACATCAAAACCTTGAGACATTGGTTAGATTATTTTGTTAGGTAAACTGAGGGGGAGGAAGGGACCTTTATTATTGCCTATGAAGTAGGCCATAAATTATCTAGTGTTTTTTATTGGTTTTGCTCATTTTCTCTTTAGAAGACTTTTGGTTAGAAAAACACTGATATTGTTTTTATATACACAGTGGTTGCTACCAGTAGCCAATTATTCTTCTGGGGTAATTAGATTAAAAAGCCTTAAGCATCTTAAAGATAACAATGTGTCACATTAATAGTCCCCATTGCTAATACATTAACCTTTCATGGGTGCCAAATAAAAGTGCATGCTATTTGGTTAGAGGTGGAAAGGGTTGCATTTTTGTTACAAGAATCTTGGCCATCATTCTTTAAATTTATTGTCCATACTGCCAAATACATAAATATTGGTGGGAATGTTTATTTTCTGTACCTATTTTCTCTCTTATTGATTCTGGTGACACATAGATCCAAATTAAACCCACCAGGGAATCTCTGTGGATAATAAGCTCAGTAATCAAGTTTGAAACAACTAACCAAGCCTTTAGACACATATTTTATATTCTTGATCAATTTTTGAAAAGAGTGTGCATTTGTACTGCCTTTAAAGTTTATAGCATGCATTCCCATGGTATCATAAGACACACATCCCATAATTCCTTAATGAACAAAAATAGTGGTGCCTCCTCAAAAGGCAACAACACAAACTATGTAGTATGCAGGTAGGGTATATACATTAGATGTACCCTGGGGGCATGATTTCATCAGCATTCAAAAGGCGACAAGCATTCTCCTGTTTAGAAGTTGACATAGATAAGCACTCAACTCTGCATTTATGATAGAAAGCTTGTGGGATTCCATGTGAGCTTTTCAATGCATCCTATAGTGAGTATACACCTGAAACTGCACCTGACCCTGTATAACCACTCGAGCAAGGGAAGCACCTAAGAATCCCCGCAGAGAGCTGATAGATCACCACTTTAAAGGCTCGAATGGATCTGGACTGTGAGGTGAATGCCAGAATGAACCCTATTGATTTATGAACACTCAAACCATCTCTGAGTAATAGTTTTTAATCCAAACTAACCCTCAGGGAGAAAAAACAAACAAACAAATAAACCCAGAGTACAAGTTTGACAACAATAAAATGTGCAGTCTCAAACTAGTCAACAAAAATGTAGCAGGAATCTTTCCTCACTGTTTGGATTCTTGTTGCCGATGGAGAGAAACAAGCTGTGCATTCTGTGTCTTTGTCTCTGGTTGACCTATTCCGCAGTGGGCAAGCCAGTTGAGGATCTTCCTAAAGCACCATGGAGAACTCAGTCTCTCTTCCTCTTAGTAGCCAAGCTTGTGGGTGAACTTGCTTTATGAAAACCCAGTCAGAGCAGTTGATACTGAGCCATGTGTACTTTGTACTCCACATCAGTGAGCTTTTCATGGCACGGCCTCTGTCCACAGCCATGGATGTAGGGAGCATGTGCTGAGAAGCCCCATTCACTCAATGAGTATGTTATCAGGGCACACTCAGCCCAGGCTCTATTCCAGGTAATGGGGTGAACCAGCGGAAAATAGTCCCCAACCACATGCAAATCACAAACCCAGAAACAATTACACAGTGAAACTTTTCCAAATGGTGGTGAATACCATGACTGTGATATCAGAGTGAGCAGCTGGAGGTGACAGGTGATTAAAAGGCCTCATACAAGAGCTAACATCAGAGGGTGAGGAAGACGCAGGTGCACAGAACTCAGAGGCAGAGACTCCTACTGGAAGGGCCCCTTATTGTCAGCAAAGCAGCAAGTGCAGAGGCTGTGTGGTGGGAATGAGGTTGGACTTTACATCCCAAAGTTTGGATGACGCTGGATGAAAAAGAGTAGAGAATGGAAGCTGGCCCAAAGTGGGAAGGACGAAATACGAGATTGCATAAGATAGTGACTCTTCTCAAGCCATGGGAGATTTTGAAGCAGAAGGAAGGTGTCTCAGTCACTGTTCTGTTGCTGTGAAGAGAAGCCATGACCAAGGCAGCTCTTATAAAACAACACATTTAATTGGAGCTAGCTTACAGTTTTTGGAGGTTTTGTCCACTATTGGCAGGAAGCATGGCAGCATGCATTGGCAGACATGGTGCTGGAGAAGTAGTTGAGAGCTACATCCTGATCTGCATGCAGAGAGGGGGATACTGAGCTTGATATGGGCTTTTAAAACCTCAAAGCTTACCCCCAGGGACACACTTCCTCCAGCAAGGTCATACCTCCCAATCCTTTCAAACAGTGCCACTCCTTGGTGACTAAGCATTCAAATCCATGAGCCTATAGGGGCCATTCTTATTTAAACCATCATTGGAGGTAAGATCACTTTTCTAACTTGAGGTGGGATGGGGTGGGGTGGAGGTTGTATTGTGAAGAATGAATGACAGGATAGGGTAGAGACAGTAACCCAGAGAGGTGATAGGACATGAGTGAATTCAGGATGTGTTGATTAGTAAGACAGTTAAGACATCCGGTGGTTTGTATGGGGTGGGAGGTCATTGGGGAAATGATTGAGGGAAAACTCTTCCTTATGACTGACCAAAACCCTAGATAAAGGGGTTGGGGAGATGCCTCAGCCACAAATGGCTTGCTGTGTAATCATGAGAACCTGAGTTTGCATCCTCAGTACCTGGGTAGCATGAGGGACCCATCTATGGCCCCAGTGATTTGGTGTGGAGGGGATAGAGACAGTGGAGGTATGTTGGCAAGCCAGTCCAGCCAAACTGAGCAGTCCAAAGTTCCATGAGAGACACTGCCTTAAAAATTAATATAGAAAGAAATTGAGGCAAGCACCCAGTGTTGACCTCTGGCCTACACATACATGCACACACACATGCACACACACACACACATGCACACACACACACACATGCATACACACACACAATAAAAACTAGCATCAAGTGTGTCCACATTCCAGAAGGCCTTTGGTTGTGTTGCTCACAGGGCAATTTCCACTCGTGAGCATTCAAGGCTGTAATTTAGTAAGATTCAGCGTGGTGACTCAGACATGGGGTCCTGCAGTGGGCCAGGCTGTGGCACTTGCATAGGTTTCTAGGGTGAGAACAGAAAGCTGAGATGCAGCCATGCCTACAGGGAATACACTTGTAGAGAAACAGCTAGTCAATCTTCAGAGATCAAGAGGAGCCCAAACACAGTTGACATCTTGGCTGGCGCTGAGTGAGCTTGGACTACATGACTGGGCCACCCAGCCATTGTTTTCTTGCAGTTCCCCATCGCAGAGAGCTGTGACTTTGACCATCCAGCAGGACCTACTTCTGCTTTCCATGTCTGCACAGGAGGCAGATGTGCTCAGTTCTCACCTTTCCTTTCCTTCCACAAATGCATGCTGAATAGCTGCTTATGCTAGGTGCTGTTTCTGCCCCAAGAACTTTCTAGTCTTATCTTCTAAGTTTCTAAGTCTCTCTGTTGCTATTTACCCAGCTTCTGAGTCCCTGTCTCTACTCAGCCATGCTTAGGTGACTTAGAAGATGGTGTTGAAATGCCCATAATACAACTATTTAGGATAATAACTAATTATCAAGTGAGCCTCCAGGTAGCCATCTGTAGAAATAGTCAGCGCATCATATCTGTGAGTCTATTCATGGCTTGAACAGACTGAACTGAAAATACTCAGAAAAATTCTGTATCTATAGCTACGTGTTATAACAATTTTCCTGCCTCATTCTTTAAAGAATACAGTGTAATAAGTCTTTTACTCATTACACAGCATTGATACTGTATTAAATATTACAAGTAACCCACAAATCATTTAAAACATACAGGAGGACATGTGAAGGGTGGCAGTGCTATGTCACTTTACAGAAGAGACATGACATCAGTGTCCTTTGGTACCCACAGGCAGCCCTGGAGTCAACCCCTCATGGATATTGAGGGATAACTTGTTAGACCATCTCTGGCAGCCTCTATCCTGACCTTTGCGAACATGATTGTCTTATTAATTCAGATTTAAGTTTTGCAGTTGGTGGCTGTAAGTGTGGCAGAACATCAGAGAAAGGTGTACTTATTCTGTCGTTTGGAACTTGAACTTCTTTTCTCTCCTTACAGCCTGCTGTTTTCCTTCGCCTTGCCTCTGGCGTGATTCCGGATGACTGACAGGGCCATAGAGCTTAAGTGGGAACCGCTCTGTCCTGCACAGCACTGCCACGGAGCTTCCCACCCCCCACTCCCCACCCCCACTCCCATTAGTTCTTTCTGGTTCTTCCATCTCTAGCCTCTGTCTCATTCCTTGGCTTGCTTGGGTGACCAGAGGACTAGCTCAGGTGACCCGGAGAGTGAAACTTTAAAGTTGGGAATTGATGTCCTTTTGGCTTGAGACACACCAGTACCAGTAAGGGGCCCTTAGCAGACCCCATGCGTCACTAGACCGAGGTTTCCATAGACCTCCTCTAAGCCGAGGGGAAGAAGTATCCCACACCAGTTTGTGCAGCACATTTGGCTCTCAGAAGCCTCTTTTCCCTGCAGCAGGCTTGCTACTTATGCACATTTTTCTTTGTTTTAAAGGGTAAATAATGCTTTTCTGGACCGACTCCAAGGCAAAAGTCAACCAGGTGGCCTCGAGCAGTCTGGAGGCTGTTGGAATATGAATAGTACCAACAGCTGGGTAAGTGTTTTCTTTTCTCTAAAAAAAAAAAAAAAAAAATGTTTCCAAGTCAAAGGATAAAAATAAGTGATCACTTAAAAATATATTGTGAATTTCCCCTAATCATCATCATCATCATCATCATCATCATCACCATCATCATCATCACCATCATCGTGTACTGTAATGGGCAGCCAGGGTAATTAATATAAATTCAGCAGGGAAGAGTGAGTGGAGGAAAGAAAGGAAGGGGAAGGGAGGGAGCAGAGAGAGGAGGAGAGATAGAGGAGGAGGGTAAGAAGAATTTCCGTTTGGACCAATTAAAAAACAAAACAAACAACAGAACACCTACCTTTTGTTCTTAGCATGTGCCCAGCCTGGAAGGCTTTTTTTTTTTTTTTTTATCACCTTTGCCCAGACCTGCAACAAAAACAAATGAAGATTTTTCCCCCCAAGGAAATTTGAAGTGAAATGTGGTTATGAAAACACTAAGCATTCTTCTCCAGTCATGGGGCCTCCTTGTGAACCCAGCACATCAAAGAAACTAGGATTTAACTTTTCACTACAATATGATTTAAAAAAAAAGCCCTATAGCCAAAGGTATTTTTGGAAGATGAAATATCCTTACATATTTCTGTGGGAAAAACACCCTTGCAATTCTATGTGTTTAATGTGTTTTTGTGTGCAATATATTCTTGAACCAATAACAAAACTTCAAAATATATGTGACTACAAGGTGTGCAGAGTCAGAAATCAATCACAATTTATTTTTTAGTTTAATTAAATCCCAAGTGAATGAGGACTTAAAAGTATTTGTGTGTGTATGTGTGTATTCGTACATATGTGTGTGTGTGTATATATATATATGTATGTATATTTGGAGTGAGGAATATTTTGAGTGAGGAGATCAGATGTGTGTGTGTATGTATGTGTGTATACATACATATGTGTGTGTCTATACATATATACCTGTATATTTGGAGTGAGGAGATCAGATAGATGTTTTTAAATCATCAAAATCCAACAAAATAATCAAGTTCTGGGCTGGTGAGATGGCTCAGTGGATAAAGGTATTCATCATCAAGCCTGATGACCTGAGTTTGATCCCTGGGACCCACATGTTGGAAAGAGTGATCTCCCACAAGCTGTCAGCTGACCTCCATATTCATGCTGTGGTATGCCCCACCTCCAAATAAATACATATAGTGTTTTCTAACCTGGAAACTAGGAAATAAGTAACTCAATAAATAGTTGAAGTGCAAAAGCTCACTGTGGAAAAATCAATGCATTAACAATCTTATATGCAGGACTCCTCAGAAGGCAGCTAGAAGTTAAAATTGGTAGTTTTTATTAAAATATACGTATTGAAGATGATTGACTATGAGCACATTTATAGAGAATGTGCCTTGGATGGGTCTGTTTTATTCACAATGTATGTTGATTTGCTCTGCTATGGCATTCAGAATCTGGACAACATGAAAGAGGGAGAACACATTTGAAACTCAGTCTCGAGGTTGTGAGCTTGTTCACGAGGCTTTGTGAGTAGGAGACGTAAGAAAACATACTTGGAAATCAAATTTTGTCCAGGATTTGCAACTCCACTGTTGAGTTTTCATCTCTCCACTACTCAGCAACTTCCAGGAGTCCTTGGAGAAGTGTCTAGGATCCAGGGAAGATGTGGGAACATATGAGTGCGTACATAGCAACTGGGATTCAGCTAAGGAGGTGACTTAAAACCCAGCTCCGCAGTGACTACTGGCGAACCTTGGAGAGTGGGTGACAAATTGTTGCTTAGACTCAACAGATGAAAGAGAAGACCACTATGTTCTTAGGATACAATGGTGACAATGATTGGGTCAAAATATTTTACCAGGACAGGCATATCCAAATCCAAGGTGGTTTTCGATTCTTCTCTTATTTGAAATTATGTGATAGAAAGGTGAGAATGTCCTCAATCTCACCCCATCTTTATTCACCTACACGTATTGAGACCTTGCTTAATTATGGACCAGAGCATCTCTTTTTACCTGCTGGGACACTGTTCTACTAACATCCTTCTCTCCTAAGTCACCAAACATTCCATCAAAGTAGAAAATTCTACCAGTGTAACAAGAGCAAACATACATTTTGTTGATACATTGCTGCCACTGACTTAATTTCCTACTTTTTCAAAAGCCATCTCCTCTGTAGCTCAGGCTGGTGTGGACCTCTCATCCCCTCTTTTCCTGGTGTATAGGATTACAGGTGTACATCATCATGTTGTCTGCCTCTAGGGTTTTTTGTTGTTCTTGCTGTTTTATGTGAGCCAACTTTACCAGTAGTTTTGTTTGTTTTATTATCTTTTCATGGCCACTGATAATGTCCACAGTGCAAAAACCCTTGGCTACCCTTCAAGTTTGATCTCTGGCCTCTCAGCACTTGACAAGGTGAATCTTTTCTGCCTTTGAAATAGTTTCTAGGACACATTCCTTTGCTGGGATCCAACAAATCTTAGTGGTCATTTCCTTCCATTATCCTTCCCCGAATCTCCTGTACCCCAGGGAAGCCACATTCCCGACTACTTCATTAATACCTTCTCTGCCTGAAGAAACTGTCTTCCATGTGCTTACTGTTCTTAACTTTCTGTTCCCAACCTAATCCTTTTCCTCTAGATTTGCACATCCAGTTGGGTTGACTAGTAACAGGCATTTCCACCTCTGTATGTCTAAAACTAAACTGCAAACATTTTCAGTCCGACCTTTTCCACCACCTTCACTGGCATTATCCTTTGTCTAGTCTCTCCCAGTGCACTTCCAAATCCTAACAGTCATTTCCTGGGTTGTTTTCTTATGTTCACAATTACATATCTGGAATCTGTTTTCAGTAGGAGAGCAACAGAGGCCATAGCTTGTCAATTTCCTCTTCAAAACCCTCCAGGGGCTTACAGAACTCCCTCAGCCACTTAGAGTAAGAGCTAGGATTCCCTCTCTGGCCCTCAGGGTGCTACATGAGGTGCAATCTGTCTCACCCCTGCCCTTTACTGTCATGGCTCTTTCTAGCTGCATCGGCATCCTTGCGGGTATTTGAAAACGTTCTGACACTGGCTGCTTCAGCTTGGGACCTTTACCCAGCTTCTCCCTTTATACACCTCTTCAAAGTATCTGTCACTTCTCTTCCTTCAAGAGCTTTCTCGGATTCCGTCATCTTGATAGGATTTCCTTAGATTGTCCTTTTCTAAGCCTTGCAGTGCCCTTCCAACATCCCACAGTATTTTCCCACAACACTCTTTCTCCTCTACCGTATTTCCCTAACACATCTATTTATACATTTATCTGACTGTTTTGACCTCTCTGAACACAAGGACGGGTCTCTTGGATTGTTTTGTTTGCTAATATAGCCCAAACAAGAAGCCATGACTAGAATCTACTGCACACACAAGAGAACAAGTCGTTGAGATTTCACATTATGAGCACAACAAAAGATTTAGGAGAACATTTTGATATAGTAAAATGAATAGGTATTGAATTTAAAAGAGCTGTGTAGGAAGCATTTGCTAAAATAAAAATGAGACTTGGAATAACGAGCAAAACCAAGATACAATTAAAGATGGCCCAGGGGCTGGAGAGAAGGCTCAGTGAAGAGGGCTTGATGCACAATCAGGAGCACCAGACTCCAGTACCCATGAAACAAGCTGGGCTTTCCCAAAGTGTGCAAAGAATGACTGACTGTGGAGTGTTCATCCCCAAATGGCACATCTACATCTAAAGCTCAGGAAACATCACAGAAGGGGGGTAGGGGGATCGTAAGAGCTGGAGGACCAGGAGGAGTGCTATGACACAGTGTCTTCTGGACACGACAAGGCTGTAACACCCTTGAACTCCCAACAACATGATTCCCTGCACAAGGCCTGCATGAGACCACATCAGCCAGCATTCCAGCACCCATGCATGAAGAGCACCCATGGTACTACCCCTGGTTGAAGAGCTATAGAGAGTTGGTGGCTTCTAAGGAAGAGAAAGTCAGTTTTCTTCTAAGACAAGTTCCTTGATAGTTCAACCAAAGTACCTACACGCAGTACTAATTGAACTCCATAGGTGTGTGTGTGTGTGTGTGTGTGTGTACATGTAGCAATAATTTTGGAGGAGCACTTCATGAATTTGAGAATGGACTGTGTTGGGGAACATGGAGAAGAATTGGAGAGGGAGGGAGTAGAAGATCTGATGAAAATTCACGGTAGTCATGCATGCAATTCTCAAAAAAGTACCAAAAGGACTTTTGCTCATAAACATAGGTTTAAAAATCATAAAATTTTTATAGACCTTTAAAAACATTAGGTAATATAACCTCATTAGGTTATACCTATCTCAGAACTGCAAACATGATGCTCTAGTTCGATTTTCTGTTGCTATGATAAATGGCATGGCCAAAAACAACTTGGGAAGAAATAATTTATTTCCTCTTATGGTTACAGTCCATCATGAAGAGATGTTAAGACAGGAAATCAAGGCAGGAACCAAAACAGTGATCATACCTTGCTTCTCCTGGTTTGCTCAGCTACTTTTCTTAGATAGCCTGTATCCACCTGCCTGGGGTGGTACTTCCCACAGGGAACTGGGCCCTCAGACACCAATTAGCAGTCAAGAAAACATCCCTCAGACATGCCCACCAATGGAGGCAAACCCTCATTTAGGGCTCCCTCTTCCTAAGTGGGTCAATTTGACAACTGACTCTCACTACGGTACCCGGCTTATCAGAAAACAAGCCATAAAAAACCTCCTAAAATAATATATCTCATAAATTTTGTATGATCATTTCTACAGATACAGAGAAAGCATTTGATAAACTCAAGTGCTCATTTGTAGTCAAAAGCTCTATCAAAGGAGAAATAGAGGGCAAGTTTCTTTATTTAATAATAAAAGCAGAACTTCATAATAAAACAAAACTTCAACAAAAGCCTTTCTGTTGAATTATGTATAAGTATTGAAAAGGAAAACAAATCTATAAATTACATCACATATGATGTGATCACCTACATAGGAATCTCAAAGAATATTTATTCATATTAGAGTAAATAAGGGCTCACCAATGTTGACTTATGTAGAATCAGTATATAAAACCTAAATTCATTTCTACACATTTAGAGCAAACAAGAAAACCAAACCAAAAATATCTGATTAAAAAATGTGAGAACTTTTTAAAGAATTGTAAGACATTTCCGAAAGACTCTAGGGAATAAATAAGGGCAAGCTGTATCCTTTAATGGATAGGAATGAGTTCCCAGTCTGTGGCTTAACTAATTGTGGAAGCAAAGAGTCAAGAAGAGTTGAAGATAAAGACATGTACACGAGGACTTAATTGTTTAGGATGGCTCAGAGTTGGTATGGGCAGGCCAAACATTTGCGGGCTTTTGATGTAGGACAGAGCAGTGGAGGACACATCCCTCGGGGGGAAATGGATTCAGCAGCAGGTGTGTTGAGGACACATGTATACCTACTGGAAATTAGACAACACTCTCCTGACACCATTTACAAAAATCAGCTTTAGGAGGAGTCAAGCTTATAAAGAAAAATGAAACATTTTTAGAAGAAAATTAAAGACATTATTTATAAAATTGACCCAAAATATAAACCAAAAAGAAAAAATAACTATAACTACATTAAAATTTAATATATCCATTCCTCAAAGGACCTCAATCCAAAGTCAGAAAAGAGCACCAGACATTGGTCTTTTATTCTGGGTGTATTTTGTAAATACCAATCAGACTAGAGTTAGTATGTAGGGTATATTCCAAATGGGTCATTTATTTAGAAGTGAATGGATGGCAATTGAGATTCTCTAAGTAATATGAGGAAAAAAGCTATGCCCCCAATGATGGCTGGGAGGAAACATGGGAACCAGTAGAAAGCCAAAGGCAGAGAAGAAAAGGAAGAAGGCAAAAAATGAGGGACTATGGTAAAAATCCATGGAAAGAATAGTTCCTTGATATGTCACATAGATTCTTGGACAAGAGGCCCCTAATAAGTGTTATGTTGAAATGACAGATAGGATTGATCTTTATTTCTTAAACATTTTTATTTCATTATAACTTGATATTTCTTAATGTATATAGTTATTCTTCAACAATTTTAAATGACATATATTTAAAAATGCATTTTTATTTTGTAAAATTCCATGTTAGTTTTCATGAGGCACCTGATGTTGAACATGTTAAAAGTCACTGTCAATTAAATGTTCAGTTACAATAATAGGCAAGACTTTGTGGGATATATCTCTGAATGCTTTGTCTTCAAGGACAGTTGAGAACTTGATATGACCTCTGAGTTTCCATAAAGGGCTGACAAATCAACAATTGTCTGTATCCCAAGTGTAGTGTAGCCCAGTATTACAAAAGGATGATCCCTTGAACACAGTGGAAGTGGGCACTCATTAGTCTATCAACCTCAAGGTCGCCTTAGAAGTCACCTTCCTGGTGAATAAGCCAGTGTGACTCCACTAATACATTTTCATTCCAATTCCTTTGACCCGGATTCTGTCCTTGCTGTGTTTGTGGAGGTGCCAACACTTATGAACTCTAATATTTGTGACCCATGCTGGCCTGTGTGTAACAAGCACAGTCACTAAGATGTCATTGGATAAGACATTACGTTCTCAGCAAAGATCATGTAGCAAACTAAATGCACCATGACTTAAAAATCAAACTCATTTCACTGGGACTTCAGTCATTAAAAAACAGAGAAGGTTACCTTAGTCTGATATACTGCATATAGTTTGCAGGAACTCCATTTTGGGTTGTACAGGCTTCAGATTTTATTTTGCTGTTTGTGGTAATTTATGTTTTCTTTTTATTTCAGGGTGTATGAGAAACAGTCACTACCATTGGGATTTCATCAGCTGACCTTGAAAACCCTCATGAGATGCTTTTCCTTCACGCAACTTTGTTTGGCTTCAGTCTTCATACCTCAACTTCAACTGCCCACCCACTCAGCTGAGCGGTTGTGGGTGGCCAGTTTTCCTCTGTCATTAGTTATGTGTGGATTTAGAGGCTCATTACCAACTCGTGTTTAATCTCTACTGCCGGCGTAATGTTACCTTATTTTTCCTAATTAGTTCTGCCTCTTATTAGAAGGCTAATTAGAGCAATGTTAGTAAAATAGTAAAAGGGAATCATGTGACATTCAAGGTAGTTAGAGCTGTGGATGCTGTAGGCTTGTGTCTCCTAATTGACTTTTTTTTTTCTTTACTAATTCTTACAGCAGGTTTAGGGAGCCTTTGGGGTCTTTCTGAATTCCTACTTTCTTAATCTACAAATTTGAGCAAAAGGAGATCTCTTATACTTTTATAGACAAATTTATAAATAAATTCCCAACTACTTCTGAATAAATGGGTCAGATTTTTAAAATGAAAAGTTCTCAAAGAGTCTGATTATAACATTCATTTTTACCGTCCATATAGATCACATACAGTGGGCAGTCACTCTTGGGTCTTTCCTTGGTCTTTATACATTGATTAGTGCTGTTCCCCTGATTTTCAAAGGGGAAAAATTTGTTTATTGGAAAGCCAATATGTTTATAAAAATTAACTAGACAGCTATAGCCCCTTATCTGATTTGTAAGTATGAGGGAAACTTATCTTTTCTGTGTTCTGTGCAATCTAGTTTAATTAGCTCTCCTGTTCAAGCTCCGTGACCTTGAACAAGCTCATCATTCTTAGAGTAAAAGAATATTGATCTCTCTACTATGTAGTTCAGTCCCACAGCCACCTTTCCATCCTCCATGGTGCATTGCATTTAGTCTTTCATAGAATAAAGGTTGGAGGAATTAATGTGTGTGTGTGTGCGCGTGTGCGTGTGCGTGTGTGTGTGTGTGTGTGTGTGTGTGTAGATAATAGATATATAGAGAGGTAGATTATAGACAGATAAGTTATAGAAAGAGAATAGATAAATGACAGAATAGATAGATGATAGAAGATGGAGTTGACAGACAGGTAGATAGACAGAACTCTAATATTTATTAAACCAATAATACTTTGTAGCATCAAGACATCTTCTATTTCACTAAATGCCCTGTTAAGATTAATTTTCCAGATCTCTATATTCAGAGAAACATTAGGATTTGAAATCTTGTGCCATGACACATGACTAGGTCCATGGTGCCATGCAGAAAGCTCCATACTGGGTGGGGTGAAGGTGGCTAAGAACAAATGGTGTTCTGGCAATTTCTCTAGAACAACAAAAAATGCAGATACTTTTGTTTTTCTGTTCTCTGCCAACAGAAGCTTTGTGAGTGCTGCTGACACTAATATGAAGTGTTTGGTCCATTTGAAACACTTGTTGTCATATATGAAGAAAGCTGAATCCCTCAGCCTGTGTTGGAAGCACTGCCAAACCAATTGTAAATGTGCTGTGGTAGCAGACATTTTGCTGCCATGGCAAGCAGCCACTTTAGCCATACACCTGGCAGCCTGGCTCCCTCACAGATGTGTTTGGTGTGTGTGTTCAGGAATGGTATTCCCCTCTGTGGTGACCGTCACTGTGGGGCCAGGGGTAGGTGAAAGGATGCGTTCTTCTTTGGAAGGCTATTGGGGAAGTTGGCCTGAATCTCCTTCTCAGTATATGACATTTTCTGTCCTCCCCAGCAGATTGCTCGTGTGTCTGGTTCCACTTTTTTTTTTTAAGTGCAGGTATGGAAAATTACAATATCATGGCTGAAATTATGAATATGTATAGGCTGTAAGTATCTTTCTTAAGGAATTTCTTGAAGTATGTAGATGGAAGTTGCTAGGAAAGAAACATGAACCACTGCCCGAGGGACCCTACTATTATGCCTTTCCTATTTAACCAGCCTTGTTGAACCAATTGGAATGAATTTTGACTTTTAGGTAACTCTGGATAGGAAATCCTCAAGTCCTGTCTGTGTTTCTATGCTTTGAGGGAGCTTTTTTTTTTTTTTTTTTCTCGGAAAGAAGCAAATTATTATAAAATAATTTATGTGTTATAGAAATAAATATTGACTGCTACAGATAAGCAATTAACAAATTGATAATATTTCAGGTTTTATTCCTAGATAGTTATAATTAAACTTTGTTGTGTATCCTTCTGGATCCTTTCCAGTATGTGTATCAAAGGATGCTGTGTAGACTGTTGGCTGAGAGTAAGCTCCTAGAGTTTGAACTGGTGATTAAAATACACACTGATGAGGTTGTCTTAATCCACTCAAGCTGTTTGAAGAAGCTTCCTGAGTCTGGTTAGCTTATGAACAGCATATTTATTCCTCATATTTCTGGAGGCTGGAAGTCCAAGACAGAGGGACTCCCAGACTTGACGTCTGGGGAGGCAGCACTTTCTGGCTGACCACCTTTTTGGCATGTTCTCATGTAGTGGAAGAGGCAAGGGGTCTATCTTGAGCCTCTCCTATAGAACACTGATCCCGTTCATATGGAGTCTATCCCTGTGACCTGATCACCTCCGGGAGCCTCCATTTCTTGATGCTTTTCACTGTAGGGATTGGGATTTGAATATATGACTTTGGTAAGATGATCTGTTAGTTCCTTGTCTCATCACTGTGATAAATGCCTGGCAAAAACAGATGAAGGAAGGAAGGAAGGGAGGGAGGGAGGGAGGGAGGGAGGGAGAGAGATATGGATTAATTTTGGCTCATGGTTAGAGGATGCATTCCATCATGGTGAAGAGGGCAGGGTGGCAGCAGTTTGAGGCAGCTGGCCATGTTGGAAGCAGATGGAGATGAATTCTATTGCTCAGCTCATGTATTTCTCCTTAGATTCGGTCTGGGACTACAGTCCATGAAATGGTGCCACCCACGTTTAGTGTGGGTCTATCAGTTAAACCTCTCTGTAGTTAAACCATTACGGACACACACAGAGTTTTGTCTCCTTGGTGACTCTTAAGTTCTGTCATACTGACAGTTGATTAACCATCCTGTGGGGATAGAAACATAGGAGTCTTGATCTAAGTGATAAAACATTCTTCTCAAAGGCCCTGCTAGTATTTATCAGCACCAGAAGTGTACAACGACACCCCAATACATGTACTTTCTCTAGTAGAATTAGTGACTTTAAATCTTTGCCTATAGAATGTGTAGCTAGAGTTTTCCTGACTGGCCCACAGTCAGGACAAATCTCTTTCACCTGCCAGTCCCCCAGCCACTCAGACCTGACCAAATAAACACAGAGACTTATATTGGTTACAAACTGTATGGCCATGGCAGGCTTCTTGCTAACTGTTCTTACAGCTTAAATTAATCCATTTCCATTAATCTATACCTTGCCACATGGCTCGTGGCTTACCTGCATCTTCACATGCTGTTTGTCATCGAGGCGGCTGGCAGTGTCTCTCTGACTCAGCCTTCCACTTCCCAGCTTTATTCTCCTCCTTGTCCCACCTACACTTCCTGCCTAGCCAATGGCCAATCAGTGTTTTATTTATTGACTAATTAGCAACACATTTGCCATACAGAACATCCCACAGCAAGAATGAGTTAAACATGTCAATAGAGGGGTTACCCTCTTCTTCCCATGTGCTTCCTGCTCAGTGGCTTCTGCTTTGTGGAGAGGAGAATTTAGTTGTGTGTATACTTGCTTGGTTTGCAAAAGATCTGTCTATGCTGAAGTGTGATTTCACAGATATTCATTTAATTTTTGGGGGAGGATTTTAGCCTTAAGTCCATTATTGAAGTTTGGAATATTTATGTATTTCAATTTACCAATCTTTTTCTTTTATTTCTGCTTGGTATCCATTTGATCAATTTTAAAACATACATATCAACACTTGGCCTCGTGGCCATCTGAATCAAACAAAAGATGCCAGCTTCCTCATAGTAGGTTTAGTTCTGAGTGACATAGGATAGATTGTCCCATTCCTGATGTGACACAACTTTCTGTACTTGCTTTTTACTAGTTTGTTTATTTATTTATTTATTTATTTATTTATTTATTTATTTATTTATTTATTTATTTATTTATGTTTTTGTACTAGATACATATTTCTTACAGTCTTTACATACTCTGTTTAGGTTGAAAGAAAGCATTGGATTGTTTTAGCTGTGCTGGCTATTGAGCCAAGGTCTTGGGCATTCTTGGCAAGCTCTCTACCACTGTGTTATGCCTCCATCTCTTGGTTTCTTGAGGCAGGTTGTACTGTGTGGTTGAGGCTGGCCTTACTATGTAGTCGAGGCTTGCCTTGAGGCCATGATCCTGCTGACACTTCCCCCTTAATATTGGGGTTGCAGGCACGCACCACCACTCCTAGCTAACACAGAATTTTTTCCTTTGGATTGATTTTGTTTTATAAAACATTATGAGCAGCCTATGAGTTGGTTGTCTTTCAAAAAGTGTGAGAAATTATATTGTCATTATAGCAAACGTAGATATACCCCCTCCAAATAAAACTCTTGACACTTATAAATATGAAAAATTTGGGTTGAAAGTCAAAATTTTATGACAATCCATGCTAAAATAAACAACTGAGTTCTGAAAGCGTATAAGCACTGAAACCATGTCTCCACGCCTGACTGCAAATTGCAGGCATTAAGCAGATAGGTCATGATTAGGTATACCTATTTATTCCCAAGAAAAGGGACCTGTGGAAGCCTGCCCGTCAGAAGAGGGAATAAGCATTGTATTAGAACAGCTAACAGATGGAAGAAAATAGCAAGAAGGCTGCCGGCGTTTTGTTTCTAACTCAAACTAAGCATGCAGGAGCTAGCTTTGTCCTGATGTGCATAAAGCAATCCTGGGTGCTGTGTAGCACATTTACATGAGGCTAAAAAATACACCTTTCAAGTCACTGTAAAAACTGCAGAGAATAAATGTACTTCGGGCCATTTTATTTTCAAGGAATGGGCTCTGTTTAGGAGCTCTTTTCTTTTCAAATATGCCATTGCTCTAGAGTGGGGTTTAAAAAGCATCATAGAGAGAGGATTTTTTGGTTCATTTTGTTCTTAGACTTATAGGCTCCGGAGTGGCATTTTTTTTGTAAAAGGCAAATGGGGAAACACTCTCATGACATTTATTGTCATGATATTGTGCCATCTGCTGGGATAGAAGATGCAGGGAGGCCCGCACTGCAGCACACACAGATGCCACAGATAATTTGTCACAGCCCTTTGGCTTTGCTGGCTGCTCAGCTGCTGGCCATGTGCTGGAGTCGCCTTTCTGGCAGTCCCCAAAGATCATGGGCTGCAGAGGAGCTGCTGAGAAAGTGACATTCTGTTCTTTACAAAATGCTAAGCCAGTGACCATCACTAGAGTCTACACTAGTTAGAAATGTTCATGTTTATGTTTTGGGAACCAGACTTATGCTAGAATGAAATGTAGCTTAGGACCAAGAGAAGAAACAGGAGAGGAATGTTTGACATTGAACAGTTTGAAGTAAGAACTCGGAAGTCAACATTAAACTATTTATATTCTAGTCTGTTTGAAATATGAAGTAAGAAGGCATAAAAGGAAGTGGTCTGGGTCTCTTTAGGATTTGGAGCAGCTGTGATAAGATACCCATTTCTGGCCATACAAAGCAATCCCATCTCTTCCTAGTGTCTTAATTAATTCTCTCTCATCCATGCGACACCGCTGCTGTGCAGAGACAGAGCTCCGTTCACACAGGCTCTCAGGGACCTGGCCCGATGGAGGTCCCTTCTCCTCCTGCATTTGCCCTACAGCAGAAGAACACAGTGGTTGTGCCTTACACCAGGCAGTGAAATGCTTTCTTAGCAAATGACACACTTGGTTGTCGAGACACTGTCTTACCTTGGTGTTCACACTACTTCCCAACTCAGGAGCTCCACCGCAGTGCGTGCTTCGGCCTGGAGTCGCCAGAGATTGCATGTGTGTGCCACCATGTCCAGCTAACAAATGCAATGCCTGTTCATCTGTTTTTCTAAGTGTATGTATGAATGAAAGTGGACACACGCCACAGTGTGTGTGTGTGTGTGTGTGTGTGTGTGTGTGTGTGTGTGTGTGTGTCGGGGGGAGGGGGAGGTCAGAGAACAACTTTTGGGAGTTTTTTCTCTTCTTCCTCATCTTCCACCTTGCTGAGGCAGGTGATTTCCTGTTTTTGCTATTGTGCTGAATACACCGGGCTAGCTGGTGTCCATGCTGTCGATGCCTCCTACATCCTTGTAGGAGTGCTGAAACTAGAGCGACATGCCACCACATGCGGCTTTTGTATATGAATTCAGGGTTGTACTCAGGTAATTGGGCTTGCAAAGCTTCCACTTTTGCCTCCTGAGCCACACAAAAGACCATCTCCATTTTTTCCATTATGCTAGTCAGGACAAATTATATGGCCATCTCTATCTTTTTATTATTATCATGCATTATTTACACACAATAATGAATTTCATTGTATATATAATCATTTACCCCAGTTAATCTTTCTTGTCCCCATGCCCCATTTACTTATCTTTAAAGACACTAGGAAAGAGGATTTCACAATGTTCTCAGAAGAAATTAAGAACATTTGTAAACAGGATGAGTAACTACCCCAAATGTGTAAGACTCACCCATGAAAACTTCTAATTAAAGATGCACATACATGTGAGGTAATATCAGATACCTACTGCAGTCCAAAATCTGTTACAGGGATAGTATAGGTCAGGGACTGCACTAGATATAGAGACTGCCATGATGGACAGGTCAGCCATGAGGAACTCTGGGCTAGGAATGTGGCTCGGTGGAAGAACATCTGTGTAATATGTGGGAAGTCCTGGATTCAAATCCCAGCACCATATAAAACCAATAGACAAAAATCTCTCATTTGAGTTAGGAGCATACACAGCTAACCTAAGTAAAATATAATAAGAACTATGCAGAAAGATGAAGCAAGAGATATAAGGCACAGGTAGAACCTAAAACTTTGTGCATGCATCTCAAGTAGTTTACGCTTTTCAAAAGCCATAAGAAGGGAAGGGATCAAACTAGATATTTGTTTAAATAAATCATGAGTGATTGACTTATGGGATCCAGATTTGTGGAAGTCAAGAACAGAGTCTAAGTACATATTTCGGAAGCTGTAGGGGATGACATCAGCCCCAGTGAGCAGAGATGGAGGTCCCAGTCCAGAGCAGTGAGTATGGCTAGGGAGAAGAGAGTGCACGTGTGGAGTTTGTAGGGCAGAGACAGAGTAACAAGTCAGAGGTAAATTTCATTTGTGAATACATTGATGGTGACATGACCATAAAGGGAAAATCTGAAGTATTTCAAAGGGGGAAGGGGGTGTAGTCAAGAAGAACTTCAAAAACTAAAAATCTAAAAAAGCTACTCTGCCTTGTTCAATGCCTTACTCCTAGGCTTATGTGTGATGTCTGCTCATACTAGCCATGCAGGGAGCATTTGCTGAACGAATAGGTTGGTTTCAGGAATAAAACTGCCCTTGGTAGAAAGAAATAAGTATGGTGTTGGCTGGTAAGGGGTAGGATACAGAGAACTGGAGGAAAGCACATTGTACTGATGTGGGTGTAGAAATGTGTTGAAGGGAGAGAGAGAGAAAGGGGAGAGAGAGAGAGAGAGAGAGAGAGAGAGAGAGAGAGAGAGAGAGAGAGAGAGAGACACAGAGAGACAGAGAGACACAGAGATCCACAGGACTGAGATGGTTGTGGCTGAGTATGAAATGGAATGGGGGATATACTGCAGTAGAGGAGAAGCACCCTGGAGAAACTTTCAGGCTCTTGGAGTTTCTCACAAGTAGTTTGCCAACTCCATATGTGAGAGTCAAAGATGGAGGAACTCTTGTCTAATATCAGACTACACTGAACAGTTTTCATAGCCTCAAGCCCTGCTGCAGGCAACCACTGACGTAAGCCAAATGGCTGGCTTTGCACACTGGTATGTGTGAAGGATGTTGGCAAAGGTCGACCTTCAATTGCTGTGGGTGGTGAACAGTGACCGTTTGGAACAGAAAGAAGAACCATTTGATTTGGGAGATACAGGGGTCCTGCCCTGTGGTTCACTAGTGTGGAATTGTTGGATAAATCTCTTCCTTAGCTACCACACAGGACAGTGTTTCCATGAGTTGACAAGGTAAATGGTCTTAGCATGATGGCAAGCTAGAAGAATGGCAAGGAAGTGCTGACTTCGTGGAAAATGAAAGGACTCCATCATTACTAACACTGCTCGCTCTTCTTCCCTTCTCCCACCTGCCCCGTGCACGTGCAACCTCGGCAGTCTCCCCCCATCCTTGCATCGTCCATTGGCAGGAATTCCACTTCCATAAACCCCCAGCCCACTCTCCCTGACCCAACTTCACAGCCACTCACCACTGTCAGAAAGGACTATCTGGTTTTGTCTCTTGCACCTTGTATCTACAGCCTAACAGGAAGGTTGGAATTTGGTGGACAAATGAATCCTTTGAGATTTGTGCCATCCCAAAGGATGGAGCTTGGGATTCTGAGATGGTACTTAACACTAACAAATGTAGATTTTAAAGAATCCAAGAAAGGATCATTCCAATACTATTTCTGAAGAGCGGACTCAAATGAATTGGTGAGCTTTTGAAGCTGTAATTCATTTTAAGGTCATGTTTGATTTTTTTTGAAACTTTAATACATGTAATACACTGTATTCTGAACACATCCTCCCTCATAGCCTCATCCTCATTTTTCTTATCTCTTACCTATCACCACACAGTATTTTTAAAACTTTTATTATACACACACTTTTTAAAACGTGTCTGTATAAGATCTAATAGCCACAAATGAGGAAATGTGTGCAATATTTATCTTTATGAGGTTGGGTTATTTCATTTATATAGTTATCTTTATTTTCTTTCAATGACTTACCTTTTTTTTCTTTATGGATGAAAAAAAACTCCATTAAGCATACATACTACCTTTTCCTTTGAAGTTATAATTCTGTCTTTGCCGTCCATATGCTGGGAAGACAAGAGAAGATGACATTTAGAACCAAGGTCCTGTACACCCTACTAAGAGACTCATATTGTAAAAGGACATGTGCCAAAAAGTGAGAAGAAACCTATCTCCAATGCTGGTGTGAAAGAGATGCTGAAAAGAACTGGGGGATGGCCATATAGGTAAGAGCACCTACTGGGAAGCATAATAGCCTAAGCTCAGTCCACAGCACACAAACAAAAACCGGGCGTGGCCACACCAATCTGTATTCCCGGTGCTATGGAGGATAGAGACAAGAGAATTGCTGGGGTTTGCTGGTCAGACAGCCTAGGCAGAAAATGGGGAGCTTGGGATTCAGTAAGAGAGCACATCACAAAGGAGGAAGGTGGAGAGTGAGGAGCAGGAGTCCTGACAGCCTCTTCTGGCCTCTGCTGGCCTTTGTAGGCACATACATAGGTGAGGTGTGTGTACCCCACCCCCCCACCCCCACATATTGGAGAGAGAGAGAGAGAGAGAGAAAGAGAGAGAGAGAGAGAGAGAGAGTAGATCAGGCCCAAGGGGCAGAATGAACAGAAGCATTTGAGGCGAAAGGCTCAGGGTAGTGGAGAGCTTTTAAGTTCAGAGCAGGAACAAGGAAAAGGCCAGCTGCTCAGGCCAAACAGTGTGATGTTGATGGATGACACAAAGAAAGCAGAACTCCTTTTCTTCCATTTGCTCCTGTCTTCTCTGTCAAGGAGAGTGATCTTTGGACCAAATAGGCTAGAGTGAACATTGTTAAGAGAAAATTGAAGCTCAAGATGGGTGAAGAGATTATGCGAGAGCATGCGTCCCCTGTAAATGAGCCTACGTGTCTGGCTCCGAATGAAATGTAGAGCAGGCGCCTGAGAAAATGCTGCATGAGTTCACCCAGCTAAGCAGGGAGGACTCTGATGGGGAAGGAAGAAATACAAGGGGCTTGGGAATATGCAAATGCTGTGAGCTACGGATTACAGAATTCCGCATGGGATACGGTCCTGGGTATCCAGTTCAACCCTTATCTGCTTCACCGATGTATATTTAGAGACGTTTTAGGGATATTTAGGGATTCATAATAAGCCCAGCTTATCCATCACACATTTTATTCTCATCTTTACTACGTTAAGTCCCTGATGTAGATAGAGATGGCTTTATAGTCGTTGAAATCATTCACTCCTTTGTCCCATTTCCAAGAACACTGTGCTGGTCTTGTAGAGAAAAATAAAAATGGCACAGGTTTGGCTCTTGAGTGCTTACCATGTGAATTTAGCTATTTGTTTAGTCCACAGATATCAAGTGCAGAAAGGGTAAAAAAAAAAAAATTTCAATGTAGAATTGGAAGTCGTAATTCTCCTTATTAAAAACTGGGAGACACTTCCCCATTCTCCCTTTTTTCTCTCAGAATTTGTTTCACTGTCTCTGTGTGTGCAAATCTCTGTAACTACACATCTGGCCTGCCTCTCAGAAGTGCATCCTTCAGGCCCCAAGAACCACCTCTTTGAATGAATCATTAAAGAATACAGGCTTTAAGTCTGTGTCCGAAGACAGCTCCAGCTGGCCTGACCGCAGACCAGTGAACCCACACGGTGCAGAGTGGCTGTATCCACTCAGCTGTAAGAAGATGGGCCTTCTCGGTGCTTTGAATCTTTTTAGGCAAATTTTCTGTAATGTGTGCCACTTTCTGGTTAAGTTCTTAGTCAATAACATTATTAAATCCTCTTCCACTCTGAGAAAAGTTGTTTTTTTCACGTCTGGGAAATTTTGTTTTCCTTTATATTATGTGTCTTCCTATGTGCCAGGTACTCTTCCAAGTACTGGGGATATGGTATTCCATAAAACGTAAGTCTTGCCCTCATGAAACTTATAGTGTTGGAAGAGAGACTCTAGCAGTGAAAATCATATCTAAGTAAATGATACAGCTTATTAAGAGGACGAGATGAGGAAAGCAGGTATAAATAGCACACAGAATCTGGGCTTTCTGGGGACAGTTGATGTCCAAAGGAGAAGGATAAATCATCTCCAGTGAAGCAGAAGATGATATTTGAGTTGAATCTTGGGGGAAGAGGTGGACTGAAATGGCTACTTCAATAGACCTGACCAAGCAAAGGCAAGAATGTCCAGAATGGAAGATAAGGTCAAGAGAATACCTCATTGTGACAGCAATAAAGACAGAAAGATAAGAAAGCTTGGCCTCAATGCTCAGGAACCCTGAGATGCGACCAGGAGACCAAATCTAGGAATTGGTAGGATGCAAGAAGAGGCTGAAATAGAAAACTAAAGGCAGGGAACTATTCAATGAGATTCTAGCAGAGAATCCCCCACATCTAGTGAAAGAAATGGACTTACAATTTCAAGAGGCTCTCAGAACCCCAAATAGATATGACCAGAGAAGATCCACAAAGAACCAATACTGAAGGCTATCAAGAAAATAATGCCAAATCTCATACAAAACCAAGAAACAATGGAAGGTTATATTTCAAGTTTTGAAAGTAAATAACTGCCAAGCAAGATTGCTCTATCTTTGAAAATTGATGAAGAAATATGAACATTTTAAAATAAGCAAAGACTAAGGAAGTACACGTTCCTCAAGCCAACACTGCAGATACTTAATGACTACTGTACACAGAGGCAGAATCAATGTAGTCTCCACAAGAACACAGAAAAGAATGATTTTGAGGAGAGGAGTAGATAAATGGATAAAGAAGATGTAGTATACGCACACAAAGGACTTTTACCCAGTTATAAAGAAGAATTTTCATTTCTTATGACATTTGCAGGAAAATGTTATGTTAAGTGAAATAAGCTAGATTCATAAAGAAAATGTATATTTTATTTTCATATGTAGAATCTCAGTTCAAATTTACAAAACATAGGACATGAAAATAGAAAGGCAGCGATCAGAGGGGAGGGAGAGGCTGAGGGAAAGGGGGGAGTGAGAAGAGTGTTAGTGGGATGCCTGTGGCTTAAAGCAGAAGGAAGGACCATTTGGAGGGAAGAAGAGATGCTCAGGAGTGGAGAAAAGAAAGGGACAAAATATAATATCTATGAAAATGTCACAATGAAACCCAGTACTTCATACGCTTACTAAAAATAATTTAAAAAGAAAAAAAATAAGCTGTTACTACAAGAAGAAAAGAAAAAAGAAGGGAAAGCCTGGCTGCTTTGGAGGACTAGCAGATCTGATATCTAGAGACAGAAAATATTTACCAATGAAATGGCAATGGCAGCCAAGTGTTGGGGAAGACTGGGCAATTGATGGATGTAGAGTTCTCTCCTCTTGGTCCTTCCGTTCCCTATCTTTGCCTTGGCCTATCCCTTCTACTCCCTGATTCTCGTGTGTAATTCCCAGTGTTGGATCCATAAAGCTTGCCCTCAGCTGCCACCCTTAGCTTGTCTGCACATGTTACTCATCAACCACATAGCCCTAATCCTTGTTTTTTTTATTCTCCATCTTGTTTGAATGTATATGTGTTTGTGTGTGTGCATGCTTGAATGTCTGTATGTGTGCATGTGCGTAGAGGTGAAGGGCAGAGAAGGAAAGACCCTGGCAACAGATGGCATCTCTCTCCTCTGTTTGAAAATCCACCATGAGGACAAGGACTGTTTTTCCTATGACTATTAATGCCGGTCAATAGTACTTCTGGATGTGAAGCTCAGCTCGATACCAATAAAAGATTTTAGAATTATTTGAAAGCTTACCAGGTACAAATTTTCAAAAGAATCTTTTGAGACTCCCTCCCAAAATGGGGGAAGATCGTGGGGAAAAACATAGACCACTGGGCCCCATTCAGGATTTATATTACATGTCTTATCACCAAGGACCAGAGATTTATCTTCTAGTAAATTCTCAAAGATACTCAGTACACTGAAATTGAATACCTTGGAGGCATTTGGTGCATTTTTTCTTTGAGATGCCCTCCAGTCCTGGGAGCCTTTGACTGTATAGGTCCTAGAAAGAGAAAAAAGATATCTCTCTCTCTCTCTCTCTCTCTCTCTCTCTCTCTCTCTCTCTCTCTCTCTCTCTCTCTCTCTCTCTCTCAGTGTGGGGTGTCTTATGACTCTATAGCCAGGGTGACCAAGAAGTTTGTATTTCAAGCTAATTCACCTTTGAGGATGAAAAAAAGATTAATATTAGCCATAAAAAATCTTTAAATATTTATGAATTGGCAATTTAATTTCAGTTGTATTGATGGATTGATAAGATAGTCATATTCCAACACTGTCTAAAAACATTTTCTTTACCAAAGTTAACATATGTCTGTGTCCACCAAGGTAAACTTACAACTTCCTTCTATTGAAAATCAAACATTATACAAAATCAGGATTATCACCTCCTTTAGTTTTTAAAAACACATTTGTCTCGAACTATCGCATCACTGTATCTTCCTTAAGAATGTGATTTTTCCCCTTAATATGATCTTGCTGTGTCAAATAGGAATTCTCTTCAAAGTTGTATTTTATGGCTAATAAATTTGAAACGAATCTTCGATCGACCTCCTCTGTAGACCAGAGCTTGTCTGAGAATGTTCCCCGGCTACCACACTAAATTGGATTAGTGGTAAAGCACACTGTTCTCTACTCTAATTTATTTTCAGGGTACTAACATTTAAATCTCTACTTGGAGGATCTTTCTTCAAACAATATTTTACTTGCCAAATTAATTTTGTTTATTCATTATTTTTTTTGCCTAATTTATATTTGTCAAAATTTAGTTTTTCTCAACTCTGCCCACTCATATAATTTAAAATAAGAGCATCAGTAAAAGTGTCTGTCTACACCATGGGGGGAGTTAGAAATCACATCAGTGGTACTCACTGTGATACTGGGACAGTGAGACCTGTGGTTATGCCCTGAGAAGAGGAATGTAGGCTTTGGGTAACCAGACCCAGGACTCCCAGAGGACATACTTGACACACAGGAGAAAGAAATGATAGTTTAGAAAGTTGACATGCTGTCATGTCAGATAATCTAGCTCAGCTGGAAGGCTGTGGACCTGTCCTGCTTAACTCCTAAATGAAGTCTGTCTGTCTGTGGCCCAGAGGCATAGCATTATGGCATCTTGCCTTCCTCCCATCTTCCCATCTTACTCGGCAAACAAATGGAAGGAATAGCAAGAATCTTCCTGAGATCCGAGTCTGAATACCTTTCTGACAATGTCTTGTGAAGTATTTTAAGCCTTCAATGGCCAGTTTGTACTTTCTTTTGCTTAAAAAGAAAAAAAAAATCTGTCCACAAATTGAGATACTCCAAAGATAATTATAGAATTTTAACAGTGAATGAATTGAAGTCTTCTTTTGGTTTCATGTTGTTAAGACAGGGCAAGGTTTTGGAGTGTGCTCCAACAAGATGGAATCCCTCATGCTAAGTGTCACATAATTAACCCAAAACTTCAATGAAGCAGGTTCCAAAACAGTCCAGCTCTCAACACAGATTCTTGTCACTGCAAATAAGGAACTCCTTTCTGCTGTGTTGTCTACAGAAATGTACCCCAGAGTTAACCAATTGGATTTCCTGTAATCTGTTTGCTTGTTATCATCTTGTAAAACCTACTGTTCAGTGTGGTGATATATTATGTACCCCAATAAAGCCTACCTGGGGATCAGAGGACAGAGCCAGCCACTAAATTAGACATAAAGGTCAGGCTGTGGTGGCATACACCCTTAATCCTCTCACTCAGGAGGCAGAGATCCATCTGGATATCTGTGAGTTCAAGATCACACTGGACTACATGAGAGAAACAGAGCCAGGCAGTGGTGACACACACCTTTAATCCTAGGAAGTAATATGGCAGGACACAGAAAGGTATATAAGGCGTGAGGAAACAGGAACTCTCTCTCTTGAGGCTGAGGATTTCGTAAAGGTCAGCTAGTGGCTGGTTGTTCTGCTTCTCTGATCTTTCAGCTTTCACCCCAATATCTGGCTCTGGGTTTTTTATTATAAGACCTTTTAAGATTCACGTTACAGTTCAGTCATCACCCCGGAGGAGCTGTCGTTTCAATTTGTAGAAACTACTCCAATTCATAAATTGCAAATAAAAACCAATTAGATCCATCACTAAATCTGTTTTAATTTGCCTTTTGGCAGTAGGAGTACATTTTAGTGTCTTGCTGCTTTTCAACCTTGTTGTCTAATAATCTCAATTATCAGAGCATCTAGAAAACTGGAAAATTTGGACTTGACCCATTTAAAACATTTATAAAACATTTCTAACTGATTTAGATAAATACAACTCAAACTCATTTTCAAAAACATCCAATAACATTATGGGACATTTAGATAGATTTTAAAAATTATTTATTGAAAGATTCAAATGAGTTCAAAGTTCTATGACCAGCAGACAGTGAAGGGTGAAGGCATACTAGTACCTTGTGTTTGAATTTACAAAAAAATATGTAGCTCAGTTTAACTGTGTGCAATGTTTACATATTTCTCAGCAATGCTACTGTTTGGATGCCCATGGAGTATCACTATTTACTTGATTATGGAAATGAATTCTATTGCAGCCACACCAAATTCCAAGATCCTTTCTGGCCCACATAGTTTGTCACAGTTTATTTTGCAAGGTCTGTTTGTTAGATTCTCTGTGACTACAGAGATGAAAACATTCCCTTTTTCCAAATAAAGAGAGGGTGTCTTTCACAAAGGGCCTCTGGGAGGGATCAGAAAACCCTCGCTAGACCTTAGCTCTGCATCAAGGAGAAAGGGAGAAAGGGACAGTGACCTTCCAGCTTTTGTGGTTTTCCCCAGATCCCTTCAGCTTAGAATAGTCAGTATGTCAAGGTACCATTATTTTTGAATAGTGCTCTAAATTCTATTGATTTCACTTTCTCATGCATAAGAATCAGAAAATATAATTATTTAGAGGAACAATTATTTGACCAAAATGAAGTGCCATGCTTTCTACTTTCTACTATGTTTCTTCTGTACTGTCGTTGGAAGTATGCACTGTAATTTGAGTAGATTTGTATCTTCTGGATATTATGTGGTCAATGATGTCATGTCTCTTGGGGGACCACGATGAGTAGCAATAAGCATTTTGGAATTTATAGCTTTACCAGCTCTCTCATGGACAGAGTATTTGATTTTTTTTTATTGACTGTTCCATTTCATCTTTTTCTTATTCCATTAACTCCAAATACTTATTTCAAATTTAAAATGTGTTATCAAATACCATTTTATAGCTGTAGATTCATACAGCATACCATTAATGTTACAGTCATTGTAGAAGAGCCATGAGACTTTTTTTTTTTATATGTCGCCTGGCAGGATGCTCAGGTTCTGCTTCACAGCCACTTAGATAAAAAATGTCTCATGTTTTCTATTGACTGCACTGAATAGTGACCTCCTGGCCTCAGACATCTCTCTAATTGAGGCCAAGGTCACTACACAATTGCCTGTTATGCTTAAGAGTGATAATACCAAATCTTTTCTCCTCATTATCCCGGATGAAGAGTTAGCTATCCCTGACTGCCAGTGCCCAAGCACTTTACGTGTTCAGCAAGCACCCAACAAGCTGTCCTTGGAAAGTAGGTGTTAGTCATATCATGGTGTAGGTTGAAGTATGGAGGTGCAAATGCAGAGAGGAAATTTGGGGCTCAAGGAAAAGGAGGGAAAAGCCAGATTGGGTAAAGGAAGATGTGCAGCTCTGATGTGGGTTAGACAAAGTTGCGGCTAACCTTGCCCTGGAAACAAATGTGGAGGTGTCCCATGCGGAGCTGACATAGCTGGACTTGTATGCACCAACTCACTCAGTTGCCAACTGTGGACTGTCCTAGAAGGGGCCTGTCCCTCAGTGGGGCCACTCTTTAGTAAAGCTGACCCTGAAGATGCTGACAGCTAGAGGCTATTCACTGGACTGCTCACAGATGGGCATCTGCATATCACATCATTTGGATCTCACATGTTACATTTTCATAGAACTGGCAAAGATGAGCTAGTTTATCTCTGGAAATCCTCTGATTTTGCCAGCCTTAAAATAATTCAGTTCACTGCA
Organism: Peromyscus eremicus; assembly: GCF_949786415.1. Classification (NCBI taxonomy): domain Eukaryota; kingdom Metazoa; phylum Chordata; class Mammalia; order Rodentia; family Cricetidae; genus Peromyscus; species Peromyscus eremicus. The sequence continues at coordinate 44,239,518 of NC_081425.1, read as the reverse complement.
CACATTTTACATATAGCAGTCAAACCTGTAGTAGAAGCAAAAGCACCAAGTGATGATTGCCATGGGCTCTGGCAGCTTAGCAAGGAGATGCTGAGATGTAGATGAAAGTCTAGCAGATTTGTTGAGGGATACTACTCTTGGGATTAGTTCCTCTGGAAGGGGAAAATGTGTCCTAGGACTGGGCAGAAGGAAAATCTGGCCTGTCATTCAGTCTCATACAAGGTCAAATTTGTAGTTATCTGGGAAGATGGGTGAACTTCATATCTCCTTATAAATCAGCCATTGGTTATGTGTGCCTTGGGGCAAGGTGTGGCCATAGCTGAGTTGACATTTGTCATTCAGAGCAATTCTGAAGAGAGATGTGTGGTGGTTTGAATGAAAACAGCCCTATAGAGTCATATATTTGAATGCCTGGCCTACAGTTGGTGGAACTGTTTGGGAAGGATTAGGAGGCATAGTCTTGTTGAAGGAGGGGTGGGCTTTGAAGTTTCAAAAGCCCATGCTATTTCCAGTTAGTGTGCTCTGTGTGTGTCTCTCAATGTCTCTGTCTGCCTTTGTCCTGTGTCTGTGTCTGTGTCTCTCTCTCTCTCTGCCTTATGGTTGTTGTCTCAAATGTAAGCTCTCATCTACTGCTCCAGAGCCATGCCTGACTGCCTGCTTGCTCCCATGCTACCTGCCATGATGGTCATGGGCTCACTCTCTGGAACCATGAGCCCCAGTTAAATGCTTTCCTTCATGAGTTGCCTTGGTCATAGTGTTTGTCACAGCAACAGAACCATCACTAAGACAGACTGAGAGCTGGGGCCTTCTATCAGGTGTTCACCTGGTAGCTGTGCATAGTTCTATTCTGGAAAGTGCTTTGGGAGGCACAGCACTGACTTCTGAAGTCTGCCAAACCCATCCTGACTGACTTTAATGCAGCTCTTCATCCTGCGAATAATACTTGGCTCATTGTCACCCAGTACAAATGCTGGCCTGTGGTGAGGTCCTGACACAACAGGTGTAACCAAGAGGGCCCCTGAGCAAAACAGGAACAACCCATCCATCTACAGTGCACTTTCAGACATCGTTTAAGGAGGAAGAACCATCTGGTGGCTTGGAAGGTGAGTGGCAATATCCAAGAATCTTTTGAACTGACTTCCCTTGGATTTTACTCAAAATGCAAAGGGGTTTAAGTAGATTATCTAATTCCTCTTGTCTGTGTATACAGCACTTTCATATGGGCAGTAGTTCTTTGCATTTCCAGCAACCCATCCTTCCCAATTAATCATTGTGCCTGTTGCCTCGTCTTGATCACTCAGCACACCCCACACCCCACTGTCACTCAGAGTCAGCTGGCTTCAGGTTCCAGCATGCCCTGGGCGTGATTATTTGGCCTCACTTTCCCTTATGGTGGAAGCACAGGATTTTTCATACCAATTGTAAAACATTAAACCTCATGCCCACCAGCCTTTACAGAGTCCCTGGAAACCCACCCTGTTCCAAATGAGGTACTTCTGCCAAAATGACACAGTGAGAGGCCCCGAGCACCAGAGGGAGGCTGTTGCATTTTGTTTTGTTGTGGACTCCAGCCAGGGTTGAGAGAAGGTTAAGATACCTTGATTTAGCTCTCAATCATTGTCAGGCCTGGTACACAGCACTACAGAATTGAAAAGGAGGAAGATACAGTGGGAAGAGCTGTTGATCAGACATTGAGAGGTCTTGGTCCCAGCCCCTCTCCACCTCTGATGTTTCTGGCTCTGCTATGGTCATGTCAAACTCATTGTGCCATCCCCCACTGCCAAGAAATGAGGAAAGTGGACACAGGACAAAAGCTAAGGGACTATGAAAGTTCTTCATCCCATACTGGGCACACTCTGATCTCACAACCCATTGCACGAGACTCTCTTACTGACTCTGTGCATTCTAAGCCAGGATAGCAGTTCCAGGCAAATATCTTCAATATCCCACATTATATATCTTCCCTAGGGAAACATTCAGATGAATCTGTACCAATCCTATGTGCAAGAGAATAAAGTACCGTGGTTAACCCAAATGTTACCCCTCCACACTTCTTGTTAGTGTTTCCTAATCACTTGTGCAAACTTGGTATTTCTTTGTATATGATTGTGCTGCGTTTTATGCTGTTTCTCCAAATACATTCTGCAGTTTACGAATTTTCTCCCCGGCCGCTTCTCATCTGCTGTTTAACCTACTCACTTAATTTTTAAATCTTAATGACTTAGTTTTAATATTTAAAAGCAATATGCATTTTGGTTTTCTTTTCACTTTGCCTCTTTCTTTCGTGATCCCCAGGGCCTTCGCTGTCATTTTTGTGCTTGATTTATGGTCTCGTTCAGGTTGTGTTATCAACCCCTCTAGACTTTTCAGTGTTTTAGCTCTTAGCCTCTGCCAGCTCTCTACCAAGTGGTTTACTTTCTTGGGTAGGTTGTAATATTTTTACTGTAAACTGCTGTGACTGTAATTCTTGCCTGGTAATTGTTTTGTTATATGTAATTTTACTATGTTAAAGTTAAAACCTTCCTTTTTGAAAAAAAAAAAGAAAAGAGGAAGTGCTGTGGATATCTGTATGCTGTGAATGTGTTGCTCTGATTGGTTAGTAAATAAAGTGCTGATTGGCCAGTAGCCAGGCAGGAAGTATAGGCAGGACAAAGAGAGAGGAGAATTCTGAGAACAGGAGGGCTGAGTCAAGAGATGCTACCAGGTACCTCCATGAGAAACAAGATGTGAAGGCAGAACTGGGAAAAGGTACCAAGCCACATGGCTAAACATAAATAAGAATTATGGGTTAATTTAAGATATAAGAACTAGATAGCAAGAAGCCTGCCACTGCCATACAGTTTATAAGTAATATAAGTCTCTGTGTGTGCACTTGGGTCTGAGTGGCTACAGAAGCCAGGTAGACACAGAAAAACTCCAGCTACAAACTGCTACTCTAGGGTCACCCCCTGCAACATTTATTCATGTACTCTTGTGTAATGCTTTTGCATTTACTTCTGGTTGGATTTTCAGAGCTCAGTGGCTTAGGGCAATAGTTTTGTTGTTGTTGTTTGTTTGTTTTTAAATTTTATTCTCCTGGTTTGAGTTGCTTGTATTGTGCAGGCATCTTAACTGTTTTTTTTTTTTTAATTTGGCAAATATCTTTTCTGCATCTTAACTTTTGATGCCTTATCAAATGTGGGGTTCTATCACATGAAGATTTCCAGGCATCATTTCTTTTTCCAGAATGACCAAGTGGAGTTTTTCCATCTTCATTTTTTAAGGTAGGGAAATCTTTAGAGGAACATCACTAAATGCTGGAGTCTTTATTTCTGCTTTCTGCCTGACCCCGCCTCAGAACTATGACTCCCTTGTCCTAGAAGATAAATCCCCTGCCCGGGTTACCCTGGGTATTTTACCCATGCCCTTTGGTCTTTTTCCTTTTTAATTGCCAGTATTGCCAGTCTGGCTTAGGTTATTTTTTAATAACCTAAGATTTCTGAAGATTTCCCTCCTTCCTATGCTGTCCCTGTCTATTGCTCCTTTTCTCCATTCCTCCCTTCTTCTATGAGCCCTGCATGTGTACCTGAAACACCCCTGTGTTTTCCATACAATCAATAGCACAAGAGTGCAGCAGTGGGTGGAGCCGAAGCTGTAAACGTACTCACGTCATTTGACCAGGACTCTTGAGTGATTTTTGAAAAAACAAAATAGTTCATGCCACTTGTGGTAGTTTGAATGTAATTGGCCCCCATAATCCCACATTTCCATAATCTCACAGGGAGTGGCACTATTATGAGGTGTGGCTTTGTTGGAAGAAGTCTGTCACTGTGGGGGCAGGCAGGCTTTGAGATTTCATATACTGCCCAGTATGCCAGGTGATTTCCTGTTGCCTGAAAGAGGTAGCAGTCTCAGCTCCAGCACCACCTCTGCCTGCACTCTGCCATGCTCTCTGCCATGCTCTCTGCTTTGACAATAATTGACTGAACCTTTGAAACTATAACTGAGCCACCCCAATTAAATGTTTTCTTTATAAGTGTTACCGTGGTCATGGTGTCTTTTCACAGCAATAAAAACCAAAACTAAGATACCACTACTCAAGTTCAAGTTGCCAATGATTGTACTTTGATATATAAACTCAAAATTTTGGCTTAAATTGTCCTATATGAGTTGTCCCCTCGCTCCCTGCTCAGTGAGAACTCACAGTAGTATCCCTTATTCAATCCACCATGCTTTGCCTTAGAATTGTGTTCTAGGCTGTTCTTTCTGCCTGAAATGACAAATCCCTTGGTCTTTGTATGACCTCCTCAAAACCTGATAATGGAGTTGTTGCCTTTCTGAAAGGGCTTCCTAGCCATCCTATGAAGGCCCTTGTTCTCCCTTGTAACATCCTGTTTCATAATCTGCACAATACATACCATGAATGGGATGAATTTGTGTTTATTTAAGGAACCAGGTGACAGGGCTTCCAGAAGTGGAAAGAAGGAAATAACCAAGAATGAATCCTACATCTGATGCCTCAGCAAGTGAGTAGACACTTTTCAAAGAAAGAGATGAAGGATGAGAATTGGGATTTCTGTTTTAAAGATGCTTACGTTGAGATTTCATGCCAGGATTGATAGCAGCAAACTGAGGTGCTGAGGCAAAGCTATTTACCAAACCAAAATAGAGCACAAAAAGGACATAGATAGAGCAGGCAGGTTGTTTTTTTTTTTAATAGAAATTAAGGGAAGTTACTTGTTACCAAGTAGAGTGTCATTTATGTAGATTCCATTTCTGGATATATAATAGTAGGCATCCTATTATCTTGTTAAGAAGAAAATTTACAGCATCAGTTATCTTTCTTAAGATTGGCCATTTGTGATAAAGTGCCATGTGTCATCAGGACATCACAAATCACTTGAGTGAGTCACCAAATGATCAGTGTCTGTTTGTTGAAATTTGGGAATTTCTACTTTTATTTTTGGTCTTGTTGTCTTCATACTTCCTGAACAGATCAACAAGGTAAAATCACTGACAATGGATGAAAAGTCTTCAGAGCTAAGTAGGGATATCAGAGGGCCCTGGTTGGCACTGCTACTCTGTCATGGGTTGTAGGACCACAAAATATAAAGGAATCAAATGCCATTTGTAAGAGGATATAGAGTGATTACCTTAAGAGTGGAATCCCAGACTGTAACATCACTTGGAGGCTGAGAGATCCTCAGTGATGGGGGACAGATATTGATGGTAATGGTTACTATCTCGGTGACAATGCCATCTGGAACTTAATGGCCTATAATCTAGAAGATACAAATGTACCATAAAATTAAGCAAATAATGGCTGAAAAGAGGAGAATTATACTGGTGAGCAGACCAAGGAGAGGTTGTAATTGGAAGTGCCAGTCCCTTGTGCTCTACCATAGGAGCGATCTCTCTGACGCTCTCTGTCTTAAATCAGATATCTGCTTTGCTCGTCTTCCAGCTGACCTCAGGCTACCCCTGGCCAACTGGCATAAATACAATGTTCTTCTCTCAGACCCAGGCATGTACCACTTTGGGCTGCTATATAAGCATGTCATGGGCACAACAGTTTGAGTGAACTAAGAGAGTCAATCTTGCCCGAAGGGACCACTGATTAGGAGTTGAGGGCAGACAAAGCCAGCAAGCTTCTTCAAGGATTGAGAGGTGCTCTTTGAGTACATCATAAGCCTTTTATATATGTTGATAAAGGGAGGTAACTGAAGGGGCTAAAACAGGAAGGAGTACATGGATTTTAAAGAAGTAATAATGGTTAAAATTGGCATCATGAGGGTAATTTCAGAAAGCCAGGTAAGAAGCCTAATAATAGGAACTGTGAAGATGAGAAGAAAGTTTACACCTAGCGTAAGATCTCAGTTTGATGATAGTTTAAGTGAATAAAGATGGAGGAAACTCTAGGGTAGGGAGGACTTGTGTCTAGGAATAGTCTAAGAAGTCTTCCTGAAGGAAAAGGACTGGGATGAATTCTCTAAACTGGGTTGGATCTTGCAGAATACTGAGTGAATAAAAAAGAGTGCCTGTCACACCATGGAATTCAGAAAGGTTAGAAAAACAACCTCTATCACTCATTAGCATGTAGAAGTGTTTGAGGGTGAAGCTCTGTAAGAAGCTCAGAGGCTCACACATTTGAACTTCTGGGTCTGGAACAATCTTAACTCTGGACACATGAGTCTATGGTGATAGGTTGTATAACCTGACTGTGATTGGAGATATGAGCCTCTATCACTCATTAGCATCTAGAGGTGTTTGAGGGTAGAGCTCTGTAAGAAGCTCAGAGGCTCACACATTTGAACTTCTGGGTCTGGAACAATCTTAACTCTGGACACATGAGTCTATGATGATAGGCTGTATAGCCTGACTGTGATTGGAGATGTGAGTCGCATTTGGTAAGGCCTGGTCTTAACAGCTTTTAGCAGCCTTTTGTCCTGTGAGAAAGTTGTCAAATAGATCCAATTCCCCTAGTTAATGAGGGACACCTCTAAAATGGTGAGAGCAGCCTTGGGGCTGTACTGCCTGGAGGAGGAGCCTACTGTAATGGATTTCAAAGGTGCTGACATGGGTTGTAGACTTGAGAGTAATGCACAATCTTAAAGGTGCTCTTGGGAGGAGAGTGGGCCAGGGCTGTTGGGTTTCAACTGTGCACTGAGAGATATCATAAGGGTTAGATTATCTCTCTCAACCTTTCTAGAAGATTGAAGATGCTAAGTAATGTGCAGATGATGTTTGGTTTTGAGAGCTTCACGCATTCCCAGAGTGGTACTAGAAGTGAAAGCTTGGGCCATTATTAGACTGCAGAGACCAGGAGAGCTCTAAGTGAGGAATAACATGTTCTGTGAGGACAGTGATTCCTTCTGAGGCTCTTTTGTGCCATAGTGAGTTCTATGCCCCTAGAGAAGGTGTTCCGCCAGAACTTACAGATATCCGAGGCCATCTACTTACATGGCATGAAGGCAGGTCAGTAAAATCTATTTGCCAATCTTCCCCAGCATAATTCCTTAGATTGGTAGGCTATATAGGAGGGAAGGAAAGGACCTTGAGGGCTTCTTCAGGATCAGCCTGACAATAGATAGGACGATGCTTAGAAATAGGCTGCAAACTCTGGAACATTCCTATATCCATGAGCAATAGCTCATTTAGAAACTGGTAGACTTTGGTCCCCAAATGTTTGGCCTGATAAAAGTTGTCAAGGGTCTTCCACTGAGATAATCCAAGGGTTGGCAGCTTATTCTCTTGGATTTATAATCATCTCTCTTTGGGGAGTGTCTTAGTTAGGGTTACTATTGCTGTGATAAAACATCATGATTGAAGCAACTTGGGGAGGAAAGAGTTTGTTTGACTTACACTTCCACAGCACTGCTCATCATTGAAGGAAGTCAGGACAAGAACTCAAACAGAGCAGGAACCTGTAGGCAAGAGCTGATGCAGAGGCTATGGAGGGGTGCTGCTTACTGGCTTGTTCCTCATAGCTTACTCAGCTTGCTTCTTAGAGAACCCAGGACCACCAGCCCAGGGATGGCACCACTCACAATGGGCTGGATCCTCCCCCATCAATCATTTCTCAATTGAGATTTCAGATAACTAGCTTGTGTCAAGTTGACATAATATTAGCCAGCACTGGGGAAGAGAGGAGAGTGTTGTAAAGCTCTGATATAAAGCCTTTGGGGTTTCTCTAGGAGTATATCATGATGTAGGAGAATGGGATTGGAAACTAAGGAAACCTAGTTACCTGTTTAGCCTGTGAATATACTCTTTGTTTTCTAGAAGGATGTCAACATGGTCATCTTAATGGGCCTTCTGATATCTAGTGGCCACCTAGGTTGGAAGTCAAATGAAGTGCCAACCTCTCAGGAGCAAGTTTAACTGAGGCATTGTAGTCAGTGAGGAGAATTCTTTCTGTCTAGGTGGCTACATGCCTGGTTACATAGAAAGTACAGCGTGAATGTGGGGGAATGTGAGCTCTCATTCCTGCTTTCAGATGGAGAGTCCTAGTGAGGGCAATTAGTTCTGTAGGTGGGATGATATGGAGTTACCTAGAAGGTGTAAGAGTCTATGGTCTGTTAGAGGCACACTACTGCAGAGCCTGAAAAAAATAAATCTATGTCCTGCCTCCATAAAACTACTACCACCCGTGAATAAGATAGCCTCAGATTGGGAAAGTAGTGCACATTACAGCTGTGGTCTAGCACCGAGGTAGGGTTCATTGTCTTCACACAGGAACTCCATAGAGAGGTCTCCGGGGGAGGGTCTGGCGCTAAGGTAGCAAGATCTCATTTGACAAGATTTTATAATAAGTTCTGGAGTTTCCATGAGAAGAGACTGACCCTGTCGGATAGCCAAGCACCATAATCATGAGAGTGGAAAGAAGCTAAGAGAAGCAAAGAGAGGCTTCCCCACATGGGCCACCAAAATGTTGTGGTAATAATAATGACAAGCCAAAGGCACGTATGTGGAAGTATTTTATGAAACAAACATAAAAATTTAATACATAAAATAGTGCTGCAGAAAGGATAGAGACACAGTAAGTAAGTGAATTCTAAGAGGGAGAGAATTGGAGCTCTTTCTGTAACAGCTAAAGGAAGCTAGTTGGTGTCTATCATTGATGTAGGGTCATATCTGGATGCATGAACAGGCATCTCACAATCCTGTTGAGTAGCACAATTTCCAGTATCCGTTTTCTTCCTTAAAATTGGTTGTTTGGGGTAAAATGTTTGGTGCAATGTGTCATTGAGGGTATCAGTAATCAGTGTCTGTTAAAATGTGGAGATTTTTGTTTTTATTTTTGACATTTTGACTTCACAATTGCTATTCCTCATCCCAATGGATTAAAAATCTGTGAAGTTGGACATAAGAGTCTAGAACTCCCGCCACAGTCTGTGATGGAGATAAATGCTTGATTGTCATTACACACAGCTCCTATGTAAAGCCACATGACTAGATGATAGGAACTTGAAGATGAGGAAATGTCATTGGCAAAAGATGGTAATGCATCTCAAGAAACAATGCCCAATGTGGAACAATCAGACCTACAAGGCAATGCCATTCCATGAAGACTCTCATAGTCAGCAGCATCCAGAACTTATATACTCCTATTATTTCTTTTCAGTTTATCACTCCTGCCAGTCAGAGTTTAAGGTATAGAAAGCCAGTGGTAGCAGCTATGGATCAGCTTCCTCACTAATTGAACTCAATCTCTCTACACAAACATACAGAATGATCACATAAATATTCCTTCCTTCCTCCTTTCCCACACAAGTAGTTAGAGTGGGTTCTGTCACAGATGACCAGTGGGTATTGCCCAGTACAGATAGTTATGTCCAAACTCTGAGAAGGTTTATTTTCTTACTATCCCCAAAGGCTAAGGAGACTAGAACAGAGAATTCCTTCCCTCTTTGTCTCGAGGAGAGAATTGGGCAACTTATTTATAGTTCGGAGGAGTGGGACATTTCTAAATTTCATCAGATGATTTAATCCAAGGTGGGAATTAGGCGCTGATGTTTTGAGACATGTGATAAGGTTGAAAGATGGTCACCTATGGTCCTGGTAATGGAATGAACAGGCTCCCTGTCTACTGCGGCTTCCTCCAGCCACACATCACCACCCTGTCTTTAAATCTAACTCACTTACTGCTCTCACTGTCTTCCAGACTTATTCAGGCAATAAAAGGTTTGCCTAGCAATGCAGATTGTTTATGTAGACTGTGAGGCTGCAACTACGCAATATATCCGTGCCCTTGCTTTATGATTTTAGCCAAAACAAAATTAAAGTCTCATAATCACCCATGCTCTGGAAGCAATGAGGAATATTTTAAAATTTACACTTTCATCGATCTCTTGCCATGAACAAGCCTAAAGTTCTAAGTGCGGTGGATTTCTAGAATTCATGTGGCACCCCATCCTGCAATGGCTGTTGTCTTTGTTATTCTGATTTGATGAATGGGCAGTTAGAAATTAAACGATAAAGAGTGCACTTTAGTATATGACATTTTCATTTGCAGAAGCCCAGCAACCTGAATTCGCAGACATGGAATTAGTGTATTCATCTCCACAGGTACCCAGAAATGAAATGAAATGTCACCCAGTGCAGTAGACACACCTCACTGCTGTCATAGCCCGAACTTCCCTCCAATAAAATATGGTATTAAAATGAAATGAGAACCCCAACCCTGCACCATGGCTGTTCAAGCAGCTTTAATGAGCTTTAGAATGGTGTACACCCTGGACACTTCTCCAACGAATATTTTACTATTCACGGGGCAATTGTTCAAGGAATGTTATACTATACTAGTCTTCCCTCATTTGGGGGGGGTATGTGTTGAATCAATTAAATTGCAACTTATAAATTTCTGCTTGGAATCTCTTAAGAAACAGCTTTCTTCTTTAGTTGTAGGTATTGGATACAGTGTCTGAAAATGTCCTCCTCCCTGCTGAGTCAGTCTTTCCCTTCTCATCGTCTAGCTGTTCATTTCAGCGGTATTTATTTATGTGTCACATCCTTGTGTTTCTTCTTAGGGTGACAACGCTAAGGAAGGTGATCCAAGTCTATAGGTCGTTATGGAATCTCCAGTTTAGTCCGGTAGGCTGATAGCAAAACCAGTGACTGGAGCCTCCATTCTGTCTGGTTAACTATTCTCCAGGTGCTTCTCCAGGCGAGCTTATGTCCTATTACCTCAGCATTACAACCGGATGTACCTAATCATCGCAAAAATGCGTGGGAAGATCTGTGAGGCAGGTTCCTACTGTTCTCCCCACTGTATGAAGAAGGAAAGAGACAGAGGAAATGTTAAACAACCAGGGCAGGGTCTTATGGTCAGGAAGTGGTTCTGACAACATGACGTGGCAGATGTTGTACCATGTGGAGTCCAGATATTTCGAGATGTAGAGACTCTTCATTATTGTCTTAGCTTACCGGGGCTGCTCTGACCAAACCCCCATAGACTAGGTGGCTTCAATGACAAACGCTTATTGTCTGACAGCCTTGGAGTCTGGAAGTCTAAGATCAAGGTCCAGTGGGTTTGAGTCTCTGGTAAGGTCCCCTCACACAAACATAGCTTTCCTGTCTGCCCCCACCCCTTGATGTCTTCTAATAAATGCACCAATCCTGTTACAAGAGTCCCAGACTCATGATTTTACCTAACCTTGATGGCTTTCCAGAAGTTATACATCCAAATATTGTCATTTAGGGTTTGGAACTTCAGTGTGTGAATTTGGTGGACATAATTCAGTTGATAGTGTCTGGCCTTGTAAGTTTTCTGAGTTTAAGGCCTTACTCTAGATAATGAATGATATTTAAGAACTGTGAATGAGACTGTCTTCAAAACAGAAGCCTCAGCTATATCCCAGCATTATCCTAACTACTCTAGTATGTGACTGTCTGCTTCCTAAGGTCCTTAATCTTTGAGAAAACCTGTGTTGTTGTAAAACTTATGCAGATACAGTTGTTGCTGGGTGCCTATGGATGTCCATGGATGCTCAAGCTCCTTATATAAAACAGTGCACTACTTGCATATAACCTATGTACATTCCCTCATGTATGTCAAATCATCTTTAGATGGCATTGTGTCACTCAGGGAATAATGGCAGAAAAGCCTACATCTTCAACACAGACACAATTTTTTTCATTCTTTTTTAATCTGCAATAAGTTGACTCTGCACATGTGGGTTTGCAGATGTGGAAAACCAACTACAGAACATAATTATAGATGAATTACACATAATTCTATAGTGAGTATATATGTGAGTGTTGAGGGTGTGCATGTGCACACACACATATGTGAAAGAGTGCAATAATTTTTTTCTGGTACTTTCATATGCCTGGCATTTTGTAGTTGGCCTTTTTTGGAACATAGATGTACGCTGCCTTACTTGGTGATTATGAATAGAGTATTATTTACATTCCCATTTTACATGTGTAGGAATTGAAGGCAAGCACTTTTTCCAAGGTCTGCACTTGGTGTCTACCTAAGCTGGCAAGGCATGTGCCATAGACTTAAACTCCCCGATCAGTGCTTGTCCTCTGCTCCATGGCTGCCTGATGCTGGCATGCCTTCTGCGGGACACATGGGCTCTGAAAGAGACGTTGGCTGTCTGCAGTGTGCTCTGCTGACATTTCATTTTGTTTCCTTGCCGACCACGCTCACACACCACAGTGATGCTTGCTTCAGTGCATCCTGAAGCATTGATTTCCAGTCAGCCCCCATCCCAAAGTCCCTGCCACACACCCAATCCTATTTACCTCACCTCAGCTCACTGTATGCTGCCTCTGGAAGCTCTTAGTTTGGTCTCACTCCTCTTGCATACAGGTGTCAGACATTTACTACAGCTACCAAGACATCAGGACCAAGAAAACCATTAGGTTTCAGAAATATGTGCATATTTTACTATTTTTAAAAAAATTAAGAACAGGCCAGGTGTTGGTGGCATACACCTTTAATCCCAGCATTCAGGAGGCAGAGGCAGGTGGATCTCTGTGAGTTCGAGAGCAGCCTGATCCTCAGAGGGAGATCCAAGACAGGCTCCAAAGCTACACAGAGAAATCCTATCTAGAAATAAAAAATTAAGAACAATAGCCGGGTATGGTGGCACACGCCTCTAATCACAGCACTTGGGAGGCAGAGGCAGGTGGATCTCTGAGTACGAGGCCAACCTGGTCTATAGAGTGTGTTCCAGGACAGCTAGGGCTACATGGAGAAACCCTGTCTCAAAACAAACAAACAAACAAAACACCAAAAAACACCAAGATAAATAGAAATTAAGAATAATCTTTTATTTAAAAAAATCTATTTGTATCATGTCATATAAACCCTTATGTTGGGTTATGTCACATTGCTTTTTAAATATGAGATCTTGCTTATATTTACCCTTACTTAGCATTTCTCCATCTGTATCAACTTCCACTTCCATATGTAATGTAGTATAGGACCTTCAAATAATTCTCCATGCTCATAACATCACATACAAATATTTATGTCTATACATAACCTACAAATCTTCATGTTTATTTGTAAAACCAGGGCTTTATTTACAAAATGAGATCATATAATCTTCTTGTTCTTCATTTTGGTTTTTGACTCAACAAGGAATTGTGCATTTGAGGCTTGACATGCTAGCAGTACCATGAGTACCTGCTTCTCAGGAGGCAGTTCTCTGTGGGTTCTGGCCAGCTGGTTCTATATTGGAAGTTCCAGGCTAGCCGGGGTTACAGAGTGAGACCCTACTAAAAATTGTGGGCATTACTCTAGGTCAATTGGTAGAGTTTCAATTTATTCTATATTTTTTAATTAAAAGGAGAAATTTAAGACATTACAAGAATGGTGAAAATATGTGGATTCCTCATTACCTGTTACCTGGTTTCAACATCTATTGACATTGTGCTAATATTATTTTATCTGTAGCTGGCTTTGTATTTATTTTTGCCGGACTTCCTTAATGTAAACTCAGACTTTGTTGTTTTATCCAGCACAGCACTCTTTAATATATATCACTAACAAGCAGGTAGCTAGTTGTAAAAATAAAGTTATAGCATTATACCAATGTCACTTACAGCCTAATTTATAATAATTCTTTAAACCATCCAATTCCCAGGATATATTCTAATCTCTCCTGTTTCCTCTATAAATTGTCTGGCTTATGTGAGCGGGGTCCCAATGCAAAACATTGCATCTGACTCATACAGCTGATAAGTCTCTCTGATGCTTAAGAGTTTCCCCTTCCCTTTTCTTTTTGAAACTTATTTGATGAAGTGACCCAAATGATTTTCCTTTTACAATCCCCTGGCTTCCACATTTGGCCAGATGCATCCTCGGGGTGCAATTTAACATGTTCTTTTGCTCTGTGCTTCCTTTAATTCTTTGTTGAATATAGAGGATCAACTAGAGTTGATATTCTTGTAGCATGAACACTTAGTAGCTACTGCTATGTACTTCCTGTCATATCATCATGAGTACTGGGGCCTTGACAACAACAACTTCTTCTTCTTCTTCTTCTTCTTCTTCTTCTTCTTCTTCTTCTTCTTCTTCTTCTTCTTCCTCCTCCTCCTCCTCCTCCTCCTCCTCCTCCTCCTTCCCCTTCTTCCTCCCCTCCTCCCCTTCTTCCTCCCCCTCCTCCCCCTCCTCCTCCTTCTCCTCCTCCCCCTCCTCCTCCTTTTCCTCTTCCTCCTCCTCCTTTTCCTCTTCCTCCTCCTCCTTTTCCTCTTCTTCCTCCTCCTTTTCCTCTTCTTCCTCTTCTTTCTCTCCTTCTTGCTTTGACAACCTCTAATGTTAATCAATATGGTCTTTGTACTTCTGTTTATTTATTACATGTGTTTCAAGGTCTCATTCCTTGGCAGACAAGGATCCCTCAGATACTCCTTTGCTCTTATGCAATGAGACTCTGGTAGCTTGTTGTGGTCGCCTAACTTCCTGGCACTTAAGGTAGCCTAGATCTACCCAGTGTATTTCTACATTGGATTTAGGTTGAGTCATCTCTCTAAGGTGGATTGGTCTCATTTAGTGGGAAGTGACATCTATAGGACACAATTTTAGTTCTAAAATCGTGTCTACATTGTATTATAGGACATACCATGAAATATTTAACTTTTCCCCTTGCTCACATTCACTTTGCTTACAGTTTTTATAGATCCTATCAATTCCAGAGCTACACACGAGACAGGATAAAATTGTCCACAAAGGTCTTGATGGCCCTTCCTTCATCAGCAGAAGGATAAGACTGAAAACTAAGATGTGCAGAGCTGGAATTTGTAGTAGAAATTCTGACAACCCAATGTTAGTAAGGACTAGCGCACAATGCTCCTTCTTCAGCTGGATAGACAGTTTCTCCTTTGCCTCGTGGAGAGCTTCTTTAGAAGCCTGCAGATGGGATTCTCTCCTTTCCTCTCTCCATTGGAGAAAAGTTTTCTTTTGTTCCCTCGGGGACTTTAGTGGAAGCACATTTTCTCTTTGCCTTTTCTAACTGTGCATCTGGCAAAGGAAGCCTGCTGGCCCTCCAAGTCATCTAGCAGCTTGGACCTCTCGTGTGCTCCATACAGCTCTGGATGGAGGTGCAGCTGTGTGCCATATTGGCAGTACATTTTATTCTCACAGAGGGCATTCTAGCCTTCTTGATTCTACACTTTATTTCTTTGCCAATCACTGGACAGTGTGAAATGGAGGAAACAAAATTTATTGAGAGCTTTCAGCTCTATAACTAGCAATAACCATTCCTGGCTGGTGACGAAGTTCCCCAGATGCACCCTGCTATATAGCCCTGATTTCCGAGCTCATTGTAAATCCACCACACTACACTAACACTGCCAACTGTCCTTCTTTTAGTATCTACATAAAAAAAGAAAGCTCCCGGTAACGCTCTTACAGCTTTTAATAATGCTTACGGACTTCACAAAAAAGAAACTTTTGTCAGAATATTATATATGTTACAGAAAAGTACATATAAGTACGCAGCTTGTGGAGTTTTGCAAACTGAACACATTCATTTAATTTGCACTTGAATCAGTAAATAGTATGTTACGAGCACCCCGGGAGCCTCTTTATGTTCCTTTCAGTAAGTATGTGCCCTTTTGCCCCCAATGCCAACCATTTCCTAATCCTTAAAGGCACAGATTAATTTTGTCTGGCTTTGTATAACTAGACATACACTATGCACTCTCTGGCTTCTTTCAGGATTTGTGATATTTAACCCTATGAATATGTATAACTATAAATTCTAGTTGTCGTATGGTATTCTATCATATGTCTCTACCACAACGCATTTGCCCATTGTTTTAAAAATAAATATCGAGTGGTTTCCAATGTAGACTATTACAGTTTTGGCGACCATCACCATTCCAGTACACACCTTTGCTGAACGTACACACGTGTTTCTCTTGGGTATACCCATGGGAGGGAGATTTATGGTGTCAGAGTGTGCAACCTATTCTTCTTTGTTAGATAACTCCAGATAGTTTTCCAGAGTGTTTTTTTCCAACTCACACTCCCTCTAGCAGTGTGTGAGAGATTGAGATAAGATACATTGTTGCCAACCCTTCAGCCTTTCCCTCTGTCTCTTTTACTACGTGTACTTTTGAGTTTATAAGTCTCCATAGCACATGACTACCTAATATCGGCCTTTGGGTTCTATTTGAAACCTAGCAATGTGTTGGGGTAGAGTTGACTGATCCTAACAGCATCTAGGCTTTTTTTCATCCATGGTAGGAAAGGGATCAACTGGATGCGGTCAACTTTGCGAGTCATCAGAAAGAAAAGGCTTGGCATGCAGTGACAGAAGAGGGTGGTTATTGTTGCATAAATGCCGTGGCAAGCTCTAAAGACAGCAAAAGAGAACTAGCATTCATATTTCCACTACAATAATAAAGTAACAGTGCATTAGTTTCCACATCGACAAGCATACCTAAATTTTATATGGCTGACTTCATAGTCTAGACAAATTTCACATCGTGCTCTTTTTTGGGTTAAAAGTTTTATCTGACATGCCCTCACATTTTGTGTAAAAACTCCCTTCTTATATGTATTATGTATGAACCTATACATAATTTAGATTGCCTCTACTGTTTTACAGTTGTACACAGGTCCATAGAAAAGAAATTCACCAATTTGCTTTTTGTTTTCTTTTTTAAAAGATTAATTCAGGAGGCAAAAATCCTAAGAATATGATATCCAAGTAGAAAATTTTAATTTTTGACTCCTGATTTATGCTACATTCTTCTTTACAAAAGGTTTTGTGTAATTTGTACCAGAGAAAGCCACCCCACCTTCCCAGAAACAGTCAGTGCAAGTGTTGACTTCTTGCAAAAAATGCTTTGTCAGGTTCGTTAGGTTCATAGTCAAAATATACAACAGACTGTAGGAGTAATTCCTACCACTGGCAAGATTGACTAGGATCATTCAATTTTATTTGTAATAGTCAGTTATTAAAGAAACCTGAATTTTCATTGGCAAGAAAATGGATAAATTGTGTATATCTAAATAATTGAATTTATGTAGCAATTAAGAACAATTCTAGGTACCTATATGGGGACTGGATGGATTATGAAATAATTGTGCTGAGTGAAGGATTTCAGAGCGGGGGGGGGGGGGGGGGGATACACAATCTGTGATTCCATTATGAATATCTATAAAATGCAGTAAAATGTGGTGATCGAAAGCAAAATGGTGGTTGCCTTGGGGATCTGGGGTGGGAGCAGAGGAAGGTGGATAGGGAAGGTGGCGAAAGAAGACATGGGTGCTTTGGGTTTCTCTGGGTGTGTTTATTATCTTGATAATGGTATGATTTAATGAGGACACACACAAATCACAACTTACCACATATTACCACTGTAAATATGCAAGTTATATACAGCATCAGTTATACCTCAACCAAGTTCTTTAAAACAAACTGTACTGCTCAGTATTCCCAACAATGGGGAGATCAAAAGAGAATTAGGACGAATTCTTTCGGATAGAGTGCAATGGGTTCAAGAAACACAATTAAGCATACCATAATATAATATTACAGTGGCAGCAATTTGTACCCCTTATTTTTGTATCAAAAAGGAAAGATGTGTTCAAATCTTAACATAGGAATCTATGACCTTATTTGGAAATGAAGACTTTGCAGACTGTTGGATGATGATGATGATGATGATGATGATGATGATGTGTGTGTGTGTGTGTGTGTGTGTGTGTGTGTGTGTGTGTGTGTGTGTTTAGAAGGAGTGATGAAGGGGGGAGCTTTGTATAAGCGGAAACAGCAGTTGGAGCGATAAGGGTGGGAGCCATCAGAAGCTGGGAAAAAGCAATGGAGGATTCTTCCCAGAGCCTCCAGTGTTGGGGCACTGCAAATTTTAGACTTTGAAGCCCTTAAGGAGTGGGACAGATTAAATTTCTGTTGTCAGCCACAAAATAAGTATGATAGTGGCCACTGGAAGCCAGCACACAAAGCGTATAAAAATTTGCTGACTAGTCTAGTCTGAATAACGGTGATAATACCAAATAGGAAACACAAGGTTATGCTGAGTGCCAGACGTCTGCTAGACCTTTTTATGAAACTTTGTGTTCTCTCGTTGTTTTGATATCTGCTCTTTTGGAGTCTAATGTTGTTCATGTCTTTATATTAAGATATTAGCACAGTGATTTTTCAAAGTATTATCTCTAGACATTTGGGAGTCCCCGGGACCTTTCTGGGGCCAAATGCATTCTCTTTTCATCCTTTCACTGCCCTGACATTTGCAGTGACAACGTAAAGCCAAGACACATTGAATTGCTGACATCTTAGCACAAACCAACAAACCCAGGCAGCGCTGCAAAGTGCCCTGGTAAACGTCTTAGTCCTGATCATTATGCAGTGGCAGAAAGCAAAGACAGAAGGAATGTCCCTTAAGAGTAACCTTGATGATCCAGCAAAATACTTAATCTGATTAAATGTTGCTGCTTCAATGTGCACCTTTTAAAATATTCTATGTGATGGTGTGGGGCACATAAGCAAAGCATTTCTATTATATATGAAAGTGCAAAAATGGCATTCCTGTGACTCCCACAAACAGTTATCCTGGACAAACTGTGGTTATGAATATTATTCAGAAATAGGACTTTGGGAGATGTGCATCTTCGTATTCAGAAGCTTGAAAGCAGCCATCCGTGAGATTCGGGGTGTGTGTGTGTGTGTGTGTGTGTGTGTGTGTGTGTGTGTGTGTGTCTGTGTGTGTGTGTATTCACGTGGAGGTGAGAAGACAACTTCAACAACCTCAAGTGTCCTTCCTCAGGAACAGCCATCTTGTTTGTGGAGATGGAGTCTCTTACTGGCCAGGAGCTCATTTATTTCACGAAGGTAGATGGCCAGGGAGCACTAGGGATCTACCTGTCTCTGCCTCCCAACACGAGATCACAAGCACCAGCCACTACCCCTAGCTTTTCACATGGGCTGTGGAGGATCCAACTCAGGTCTTCATGTTTCTGCAGCAAGTGTATCATCAACCGAGCTATTGCCCCACCCTGAGATTCTATTTTTCTCAGTGAGAATGGTGTTTTCTGTAAGAGCTTACACATAGGGTTTGGGGAGCTATGGGCTTTGCTTAAGGCTGAGCATAAAGGACTGCGATCTTGTTTGGAAAACCAGGCACCTCGGATTTCCAGCCCACTACCCTTCCCATTCACTGCACAGGACAGGTGGCTTTCCCCATTTCACGCCTCCCCTCCTTGCGAGAATGAGTAATGCTGCAAAAGAAAGAAATGCCAGGTGGAAAAACTGACAAGTCAGACATTACACAGCCACTTAATTTTTATCTTGTAATTTTCACAATCTGAGCAACCAAGTAGAATCCATAAAGGAGATACTAAAACGTGGCCTAATAAAATTCATCTGACCGGGGTACCGGTGTCCATGTTTTTGTCTTTGGCTTCGTTTTGCTTCATTTTAATGGCAGCTATTTTCTGGGCCCAGCACTCACTTGGACAAAAGCTGTGCTGGATTGCCAGTTGAGACACGGCGCAAAGCTTCTATGATTAAGGAATTCAGAATCTATCCAACAGAAAGCCTTGAGGGCAGAAAGAAACACTGAGGGAGAAACATCTCAACATCATGTACAGATGAATGCCCGAAATAAATATTAACTGTTATTTCTGCAAATGTTCCCACTGTTTTATAGACTTCATTTCCCCCGTTTGTGAGTCGGCAATGCATTCAAGCTGCATTCTGGGCTTCTGCTCGTGATGATCTTCTCAGCATGGGTTGGGTCAGTGTTTGTAGCTCAGCTGGCTGGTGCCAGAGTGAAGAGTTCCTCTGATTTGATTCCACCCTAGGCACTGAAGGATTTTCAAGATTTTCCTCTTAATATTTGGCTTTGCTTGATAATCCTAGAGCATGCTGGGAAATCTCAGCAAGAGGAAAAATTTAGTAACCACAGGGAAGCCTGCTCGGAAGGCTGTGGCTAAGTATGAAGGCTTAGGAGTATGACTACTAATGACTCTTGAATGTTCTGCTTCTCACAAGGTTTTCCTTCAGCATAAAGTGTGTAGGCTTGGGAGGGCAGAGAGCTTTTAGAAAACTCAGCCATCCCCAGAAACACAAACAAACGCCTGATTGAGCCATTCCCCATGAGAAAAGCCATTAGTCAAAAAGGTGCATGGAGCCATATGGCTCAGCTTGCAATTCTGAATTTCAAAAGCAAGAGTTGGCAAAGGGTGGTATGCAATTTCTGCCTCGTGATTTTCATCCTTTTCTTTCTTAGTTGTTAAAGGCTGACCTTGCCTTAACATATCCGGGATTGAAAACTGTTTTCTGCTTCCCAGTGTTGGAGAGAGTGCCCAATTCTGACACAGACTTTATAGCCAAAGAGGTGACTAAATCTCAAAGGCTCGGAGGTTTTCTTTGTGCAAAGCAATGCCTGTGCTTTTCTTTATAGATTTGTTCCTTTGTTTTTGTTTGTGTATGTTGCTTTTTTGCCTTTGAGATGTTTAGGTTGGATTCTCATTCTGTCTAGGTGACCCAGGTCTGAGCTGCCGTGCCCCCCCCCCCCCCAACTAGAGGGGCAGCTAGGGATTCAGGCTC
Source organism: Peromyscus eremicus (assembly GCF_949786415.1). NCBI lineage: Eukaryota > Metazoa > Chordata > Mammalia > Rodentia > Cricetidae > Peromyscus > Peromyscus eremicus. The sequence continues at coordinate 44,219,005 of NC_081425.1, read as the reverse complement.
TATTTGCAGTGGGCGGTGGGGGAAGGGCTCATCTTGCTGGTTGGAGCAGGATGCTGAGTGGCTTTGCTGATGTGTGAGACAGTAGCTGAGCCAGATGTGGAAGAAATCTATCCAGAGGTGGTGTATGTGCAACATGCACTTCTGTAAGCACAAGAAACTTCACCTCATGACTCTACCTATGAAGCCTCATGGCAGTTAGGATGAGTACACAATCCCTGTATGCAGGAAATAACTACTGTCTAATCTAATTGCGTTCAGTTCACTTCCTACTGAGGAAAATGCATGAAGCTTGAACACAATTGACTCTTATGATTTAGGTCATCCTCATTTTAAGTAAGAAGAAAAAGAATTGGTGAGGATAGTTTATATAAATTCACACAGTTATTATATAATATTATATAAGTTTTATATACGTGTATTATATATAATATTATTTAAGTCCATACATACCTTCCAAATTTAAAGACTTCATTGATTTTTCTCAATAATTTATAATAAACATATTGAAATAATCTGTAGATTTTGACATTCACAATTGTCTTCTAAGTGACTGTGGTGGATTGAATGAGAAATGTCCCCCACAGCTGACACATTTGAACACTCAGCCCCCAGTTGGGTGGTGCTGTTTGAGGAGGTTATAACACCTTTAGGAAGAAGAGCCTTGCTGAAGGGTCAAGGGGGGGACTTTGAGAGTTCTGAGTCTCAGCCCACTTCCAGGTTTCTCTCTGGCTTGTGTTTGTGATTAAAGGTATACTCTCTCATCTCCCTCCTCCAGATGCTGACTGCCATGCTCCCTCACCATTGTACACGCTCCCTTTGGAACTGTAAGCCAAAAGAAACCTTTCTTCCATAAGAAATTGTGGTGCTTTATCATAGCAACGAAGAGTTTTTAATACAGTGACCCTTTTCATTACTTTTTATTGGTTTGTATTAATTATATAAAAGAATGGGTTTCATAGTGATATTTTCATATGTGTATAGACTATGCTATGATGCTTGGATTGTATTATTCTCTCTTTTCCTCCCATTCCTCCTATTCTCAGATAGTCTCTACCCTCATGTCCTGCTTTAAGAATACAGATTACTCATGAGAAATAACATGTGACATTTGTCTTTTTTTGTCTGATTCATTTTACTCTGTTTCCAGTGCAGAAGAAACAAAGTGGCTTCGGAGCCAACAGCCCTTAGCAGCTTCTCAGTTCCGAGAAGGAGGATAGTGCAGATGAGGCATAGGATTCCCGAAGCATCGCGGATCTCCTAGGGTATCATCAGTCTGAGGGAGGGACCAGAGAAAGGGAATAAACAAGAATAATGATAAGAACTTGGCTCCTATGATGGCAGAGGGCTGACTGCTTGCCAACTCCAAACTTGGTAAGGCTTTTGAGTCTCAGGAGTTGTGGTCTGGGGTCTGAAGTCTCTAGGGTAGCCTAAAAACTCTGGCAAGGTCTGTGTGTTTCTGTGCTGAGGCAGCAATCCTTGTTCTCTGGAAAGCTCAGTTCTTGTTTCTTCACATCACTAAATGATGAATGTTAGGTCTCACCAAACTCACAGACATCGTAAAAGAAATTTCAGCTGGAGCTGGAGAGATGGCTCAGCAGTTAAGAGCTCTTGCTGCTCTTCTAGACACTGGAGATGGGCTTCCAGCACCCCTATTAGGCAGCTCAAAACCACCTGTAACTCCAGTTCTGGAGGATCCAATGCTCTCTGCTGACCTCTGTGGCCACCCCCACACACATGGTGTGCACACACGTACACATGACAGGTAAATAAGAATAAATATTTAAAAAGAAAGAAATTCCAATCAAATGCTCAAGAGAGTTTTAATGAAAAATTTAACAGAATTTAAATTGCTAAAAAGGAACCAAATGTTAAAAATAGCTCAGGTACTCTACTCCTGAAGAAATGCACTCTGGGTGGTAGAAGGGGGAAGAAGGGGTTATACATGAAAATTTGCTAAACTAACAGAAACCCAGAAAGGGGTTTAGGGAACTCTGAAAAAGAGGCTTTGAAAAGAGGTGGACGGGGCAAGTGAACACAGGAGGTGGAGAAGAGGGCATTTCTGTGCGAGAAAAAGGACAGAGAAAATAGAGGAAGAAGGTGATGGGGCTGGGAAGGAAGGACTGCATCTGAACAGAATGTGTGCGATTTTCTTGCCACTATTTACATGGTATTAAATATTATAAATAGAAATCTTTAAACATTGCTAAAGTCTAGGTTATATCTGCTTTGGCTACAAGGAGAAAGATGGGCAGTTATACCAGTTGATGGATATTGTACAGTAACCACGTTAGCTTGTTGTATCTTATAACATTATGCTGTAATCCTTAAACAGACACACTAAAATTTATTCTCAAATGCCATCATAATCTTGTCACTGGGAGGAGGCATGGATAAGTAATCATTGTGACAGAGAAAAGAATAGATATGAAAAGCCATGAAATTACATCCATATTCATAGGATAGGCTAAATTGATTCCAAATGTGTATGATTTAAATATGATAGATAAAACTTTAATTTTAAAAAACAATTTAGAATTGCCTTATAACTATAGTTGAAAAACACTTTTGGTCTACCCCCTTCTCAGAGCTAAGAACACATGCTAGGGAGGTCCTGGCTCCATACTGAGCCACACCCCCACTCCCAGAAGATCATTTCTTGGCAAAACTCCAGGAGGAGTACATTTGATTTTGGAATCAGTTGTCTGTTGACTGTTTGTTAGAACTTCCACAGAAACTTCTGGTCCTGTGGTTTTCTTTATTGCAGTTTTAACGAGAATTCTGTTATCCTAATGAGCATGGGCTGTTTCAAGCTCTCTGCTTTTTTTCATGTGTAAATGTCAATAATTTAACTACCTTAGGGAACTTATCATTTTTCCCTATTTTTCAAATTTATTGACAAACTACCATTGTTAGTTTTTACCAGGAATCTATCATTGTGACCATTTTTTTATTCCTAATTTTATGGCTTTCCTATTGTTTCAGACCAATATTTCTAAAATTAGGTCAAATAAAAGGCCACCTTTTTCTTTGTTGACCCTCTTCATTAATGACATTGTCTTTCTATCTTGTTACTACTTCTGCTTATCTTTATCATTTTGTTTTTCCTTATTTCCTTGTTTTTAAATGTCCACTTTCCTTTCTTAAGATTATTTTATTTTTAGTTATGTATATGTGTATGTGCCCACATGAAGTCCCACAGGCATGCAAGTGCCCTCAGTGACCAGAAGAGGGAATTGGATCCTCAGCATGAGCCACCATACAGTAAGTCTTGGGTTTGTTCCTCCATGAGCACAATAGGTACTCTTAACCACGAGCCATTTCTCCACCCCTTCATAGACTTTTATTTGTAGAAGTTTAGATTTGATTCTTGGTTCACTGACAGAAAACCTTACTTATTTTTTTCTGGTGAAAATACGTACAGCTAGAGTTTTGGTTTTTTTTTTCATACCCTTTTTATTGTTTTTATCAAATTTTGTTTTGTAGTCTTTGTTATTTTGACTATTAAATGTGATTTCACCTTTGATCTATGAATTGTTTAGAAGTGCATTTTTAATTTTCCAAATGGCCTTAAACAACCTATCACTGTGACTGAAGAGGTGGCTTAGTAATCAAGAGTACTGGCACAATCCAGAGGATTCAGGCTCAATTCCCAGCACCCATATGGTGGTTTACAACCATCTGTAACTCCAGTCCCTGGGCATCTAACACCCTTCTAGTCTCCATGGGCACCAGGCATGCATGTTGTACATAGACATACATGCAGACAAAACACTCATATTCTAACATAAATAAATAAAAAACTAAAGTAACAGGACAGTGATGTCAAATTTAGTTGAATCCGACAATTCAGATGATAGTATTCTTCAAAAAATTTGTTGAGACATTTGTGAGATCAGTTTTTATAAGTAGTCCATATATGCTTGAGTGCAATATTTATTTCCTAGCTGTGTTTTATAAATATACACTATTGTATGGGGGTTATTTGTTCTGTTCTAGCAAGAAGCCTCCCATAGGCCTTACAGTTTGTAAATAATATTAAATCTCTGAGTGATTATTTTATAAACAGCTGTGACACCATGGGTGAGAGAGATTTGTCTGGACTTCAGGGGCCGGGCAGGACCAGAGATACTTCCAACTACAGATGTCAGAAAAGATCAGTGGAGAAAGGAGAGGGTGGTGTGGTTTTCAAGAGGAAATGGTGAAGTATGCTGAGGTTAGGACCTTTATTACCTTTAAAACCTTTTTTCTTTTCTTCGGACATTTTTTCATTTGTTTTGGGGGGAGGGTCACATGCCACGGCACAGAGAAGTCATAGACAAATTGTAGGAGCTGCTTCTCTACCACCAGGGATGGCAGCACCTGTACCCACTGGTCCATCTAAGCACCCCCTTTATTGCCTTTAAATGGGGGTTGAATAGAAATTTGAAACTGAACACCAGAAAGACTGGACCAGAAAATGTTAAATCTAAAAAACTCCAGGCACAAAACATCTAGGAAATCTGGGACACTATGAAAAGACCAATCTAAGAATAATAGGAATAGAGGAAAGAGAAGAAACTCAGGTCAAAGACCCAGAAAATATTTTCAACAAACTCATAGAAGAAAACTTCCCCAATCTAAAGAAGGAGATGCCTATCATGGGACAAGAAATATACAGAATACCAAATAGACTCGACTAGAAAAGAAATTACCCTAAGCACATAATAATCAAAACACTAAATGTTCAGAACAAAGAAAGAATATTAAAAGCTTCAAGGGAAAAAGATCAAGTAACATATAAAGACAGACCTGTTAGAATTACACCTGACTTCTCAATGGAGACTCTAAAAGCCAGAAGGGCCTGAATAAACACTGAGGAAGGAAGAGGATTTAAGGGGCCAGCCACCCAGCCACCCAGCTACACAACCAGACATAGAGTAAGAAGGAAAGAAAACGTATACAGAATAGAGAAAGATAAAAGCCCTGAGGCCAAAGATAGATGGGATAATTTAAGTTAAAAAAAGCTGGCAAGAAACAAGCCAAGCTAAGGCTGGGCACTTATAGCGAAGAATAAGCCTCTGTGTGTGGTTTATTGGGGAGCTAGGTGGCAGGCCCCCAAAAAAGAGTAAAGAGCCCAAAGAGCAAAAACAACCAACAACAGTAGCATTATTTTCCCACTGTCACCCAGCTCATGAGGAGAGGTAGAGTAGAGTAGAGGTAGCTTATAGGTAGAGGCATTGACTGATGCCTTTCTGCTTCCAAGGAATATGCTCCTCTTAGATACTAGGTTGCCTCATAAACTAACATTCATTTTTGTCTCCCTACCTTCATCAAGGCTCTCTTTCTCCTTCCCTCCCTTACTTCCTTTTTGAAACAAGATCTTTCTGATTTTCCCAGGCTGTCCTTGAACTCGCTTTGTAGCCCAGGTTTGCCACAGACTCTTGTTCTTCACGTCTCAGCCTCCTGTGTACTCATACAGCTCTTTCTGAGGAATAAAATCTATGAAGAAATAAAGACCTTTGTGAGCTGCGTGCAGGTAAACACTCATGTTAAGAAGCCCATCTGGCATCCACAAAAACATACCCACATAGAAACTACAGAATCACCTGGAACAAACGGTCTGACCGAGTTCTCTCTGGAGCATCTTCCTCCACTGTCTAGGCATTGGATTCCCGGTGCTATGCAAAAGCTGGGACTCAATAGCCTGTTTTTCCACAGCCCTGTGCCATATCTCATTTTCCTTTTCTCTGCTTCTCTTAATTTTCCGTTTTCTGCCCCAGTGGCTGGTGACCACAGCCTTCCTTCCATACTGCCCTCCTCGCCACTCTCTGCCACAGACAGCTTCTATCTCTTCTTGGCACAGGATGGTCCCTTGTCAATGGTCTGGCCCCTAGGCTGTTCATGCAGACTAGGGTGGCCTTCATAGATGGCCCTGTAAGGGGGTTTGTCTGAAAGCGACTGAGTCAGCCCCCCTGGGGTGTGCCGCCCTTTGGTCTGCACTTTAACAGGCTTTCTAGTTCATTCTTATGTGGCCAGTGTTTTGCCAGTCCTGCCCTCCCAACTTGACATTATCCCTAAGCACCCCTATCCTTTATGTCATCCTCTGCAATGGCTTCCCTCAGTGGGGTGACTCACTGGCCTGACCCAAATATAACATTGTTCTGTCCTGTTAATGTGCTTGTTTCTATTGTTTGGGCTTTTTAGAAAATCATATGCCAAGAGCAGCTGCCTGCCCTTTGTAATCACAAATGGAATTTGCCCTTTATTTTACAAGTAACCCATTTCCCCCAGGCCTCATCTGTTTGTAGGTACAAATAAAGGCACTTAATGTTTATTGCCCAAGTTTTACTGACTCATGCCCACACCTACATAATATGAGAACTCAATTCCCTGCGAAATCTCCCCCATGTGTTTCTGCGGGGTCTCAGCAGCTGCTTTGCTTGGCTACACATTGCTGCTAGCTGGTGGGATTGATCTTGGATTCCTTTGGCTGTGTTTCCCCACATCAAGAAGAGCAATGGCCTTCCTGAAGATGAAGATTCCGATGTCCCTCTTCCCCCAGATAGGGCAATTGCCTCTTCCTTCATCTCTCTGCCCCACAGACACAAACTCCCGAGGAGCTAGGAACGTGTTGCCAGGCATCCTGACTTGCATGCAGCCATTGGCCATTGCCTGCGTCACACAGAAGTGGGGGTGGGGAGTGCTGATTTGCCCTGATGCTGTGTTTTCTTTTTCTCCATCTCAGCAAAACTCCCTCTCCTCTGGCTTTCCAACATCCCTGGCGAAGCCATTTCAATTTCTGCATGCAGCACCTCTCTGCAACACCCCAGAGAAGTACTGTATTTCCAGCCCAGCTGCATCCCTGAGTACCCACAGATAAACCTAAACAAAGCTATTGAGCAAAGTCTTAGCCTTATGGATCCTGTCTGCCACCAGTTCATCACACATGCTTAGCTATGACTAAAGCTCATTTTTATATTAGGTTGAGAAAACACACACACACACACACACACACACACACACACACACACACACACACTGGTTCCAGTAGATTAGGAGTCTGTGGTGGTTTGAAAGAAGATGGCCCCCAAACGGAGTGGCATTATTAGCAGATGTGGCCTTGTTGTAGAAAGTGTGTAACAGTGGGGGTGGGTTTTGAGGTCTCTTTTCCTCAAAGCTTCCCTCTGTGTGACACTGAGTCCATTTCCTGGGGCCTGCATACCAAGATGCAGCCAGCACCATGCCTGCCTGCACATCACCATGCTCCCTCCCTGTCATGATGATAACGGACTGAACCACTGAAACTGTAAGCGAGCCACCCCAACGAAGTGTTTTTCTTATAAGAATTGCTGTGGTAGCTATGGGAACTCTTCACGGTAATAGAAACCCTAAGACAGAGTCACTAGTGAAAATTGCTTACATAAGCTTTTCACAAACTTTAGAGGCCATCAGAATGATAGAACCTGCTGTAGTTTGGGTCTTAAGTATTCTCTAAGGTTCATATGGTAAAGGCTTGGTCACCACTATGGCACTTTTGGGAAGTGGTGGTGTCCTAGTTTGTCCCCTGTTTCTGTGATAAAGCACTGACCAAAAACATCTGGAGGAAGCAAGGGTGTATTTGACTTATAGGTCCATCATTAAGGGACGTCTCCATGGGAACTCAAGACAGGAACCTGAAGGCAGGCACTGAAGCAGAAGCTCCAGACTGCTGCTTACTGGCTTGCTTCCAGGCTTTTATTCAGTTACTATTGTTGTTGTTGATAAATCCCAAGACCACATGAATAGGGATGGTATTGCCTACAGTGGGCTGGGCTCTTCTACATTGATTAGCAATTAAGAAAATACCCGATCTTGCCCTGGACTTCCCTTCTGAAGCACAGCCCCACCAGGAAGGATCCCCTTCTCCAAGACCCCTGGTAGACCCTGCAGTCTCCACGCCCTGCCCCCACCCCCATCCGCCTGAGCCCCAAGCCTCTTCCTGAGACTTAGAGGCCAGCCCCCAGCTCCCAGCTCCCATCTTGCCCCGGACTTCCCTTCTGAAGCACAGGTGAGTGCCCTAGCTTGCCCCCGACCCCATCCCTGGGCACCAAGACCTGCCCAACTTGGCCCCAGGTTCTGCTCACCGGGCAGGTTCCCTTCTAGCCCCACCGGGAAGGATCCCCTTCTCCAAGACCCCTGGCAGACCCTGCAGTCTCCACGCCCTGCCCCCATCCCCATCCGCCTGAGCCCCAAGCCTCTTCCTGAGACTTAGAGGCCGGCCCCCAGCTCCCAGCTCCCATCTTGCCCCGGACTTCCCTTCTGAAGCACAGGTGAGTCCCCTAACTTGCCCCCAACCCCATACCTGGGCACCAGCCACTCGGGAAGACCTGTCCAACTTGGCCCCAGGTTCTGGTCACTGGGCAAGTTCCCTTCTAGCCCCACCGGGAAGGATCCCCTTCTCCAAGATCCCTGGCACACCCAGCAGTCTCCACGCCCTGACCCCACGCCCATCCACCCGAGCCCCAAGCCTCTTCTTGAGACTTAGAGGCTGGCCCTCAGCTCCCATCTTGCCCCGGATTTCCCATCTGGAGGAGAGAGAGAGAGAGAGAGAGAGAGAGAGAGAGAGAGAGAGAGAGGAGAGCACCCATCCTCCCCCGGACTTCCCTTCTGAACAAGAGCTCCCATCCTGCCCCGGACTTCCAATTTGGACAAGAGAGCTCCCATCTGGACAAGAGAGAGAGACTTCCTGAATCTGTCAGCTCTGTCTGAACCAAGTGTGCGGATAAGGCCAAGAACGAACCACAAGGAGATGGGCAGACGTCAAGGCAGAATCACATACAACAAAATGAATAGCAATACACCATCACTAGGCCCTAGCCCTCCTCCAACACCTAGACCTGAACATCAGAAATTGGAAGAAGCAGAAGAAAATAGCCTTATGAATGTCATCATGAAGAAGCTAGAGGCTCGTGTAGAGGAAAAGACAAAACAATGTGAAGAATGCTGTAAACAACTAGAGGAAAGGGCAAACAAATTAGAAGAAATCAAAAAAGTCCTGGAAGAGAACAATAAAATACTGAAAGAAAATCAAGAAAAATCAATGAAACAAATGAAGGAAACAGTCCAAGACCTGAAAAGGGAAATAGAAAAAATGAAGAAGACACAAACAGAGGGAATGCTGGAAATAGAAAATCTGAGAAAACGATTGGGAACTTCAGATGCAAGTATAATCAACAGAATGCAAGAGATGGAAGACAGAATCTCTAGCGTTGAAGATACAATAGAAGAAATAGATTCATCAGTCAAAGAAAACACTAAAGTCAACAAAGTCATGAACCAAAATGTCCAAGAAATTTGGGACACCATGAAAAGACCAAACCTACGAATAATAGGGGTAGAAGAAGGAGAAGAATACCAACTCAAGGGCACAGAAAATATATTCAACAAGATCATAGAAGAAAACTTTCCCAACTTAAAGAAGGAAATGCCTATGAAGATACAGGAAGCCTATAGAACACCAAACAGACTAGACCCCCCAAAAAAGTCCCCTCGCCACATAATAATTAAACAATTAAACGTACAGAATAAAGAAAGAATATTAAGAGCAGCAAAGGAAAAAGGCCAAGTGACATATAAAGGCAAACCTATCAGAATAACACCCGATTTCTCAATGGAGACTTTGAAAGCCAGAAGGTCCTGGACAGATGTAATGCAGACACTAAGAGACCATGGATGTCAGCCTAGACTAATATACCCAGCAAAACTTTCAATCATCATAGATGGAGTGAACAAGACATTCCATGACAAAGCCAGATTTAAACAATATTTATCCACAAACCCAGCCCTACAGAAAGCACTAGAAGGAAAATTCCAACCTAAGGAAGTCGGATACACCCTCGAAAACGCAGGCCATAGATAAAGCCACAGCAGTAAACCCCAACGAAGAAAAGTACACACACATCACCACCAAAAAATAACAGGAATGAACAATCACTGGACATTAATATCCCTCAATATCAATGGACTTAATTCACCTATAAAAAGACATAGGCTTACAGAATGGATACGAAAGCAGGACCCATCTTTCTGCTGCATACAAGAAACACATCTCAAATTCAAAGATAGACACTACCTAAAAATAAAAGGCTGGGAAAAGACTTTCCAATCAAACGGTCTTAAGAAACAAGCGGGTGTAGCCATCCTGATATCCAGCAAAATAGACTTCAAACTAAAATCAATCAAAAGAGATCAAGAAGGGCATTACATACTCATCACAGGAAAGATCCACCAAGATGAAGTCTCAATTCTGAACATTTATGCCCCAAACACAAGGACACCCACATATGTAAAAGAAACATTATTAAAGCTTAAATCACATATAAAACCCCACACATTAATAGTGGGAGACCTCAACACCCCACTTTCACCACTGGACAGATCCCCCAAATCGAAACTTAACAGAGAAATAAAGGACTTAATTGATGTCATGACTCAAATGGACTTAATCGACATCTACAGAACATTCCATCCTAACAAAAAAGAATATACCTTCTTCTCAGCACCCCATGGAACCTTCTCTAAAATCGACCACATACTTGGTCACAAAACAAATCTAAACAGATACAAAACAATTGGAATAACCTCCTGTGTTCTATCAGACCACCATGGTCTAAAGTTGGATTTCAACAACAACAAAAACTACAGAAAACCTACAATCTCATGGAAACTGAACAATACCCACCTGAATCACCAATGGGTTAAGGAAGAAATAAAGAAAGAAATTAAAGACTTCCTAGAGATCAACGAAAATGAAGACACCACATATCCAAACCTATGGGACACTATGAAAGCAGTACTAAGAGGGAAATTCATAGCACTAAACGCCCACATAAATAAGCTGGAGAAATCTCACATGAGTGACTTAACAGCACACCTGAAAGTTCTAGAACAGGAAGAAGCAAAGTCTCCCAGGAAAAATAGATGCCAGGAAATTATCAAAGTGAGAGCTGAAATCAATAAAATAGAAACAAAGAGAACAATACAAAAAATTAATGAAACAAAGAGTTGGTTCTTTGAGAAAATCAACAAGATAGACAAGGCCTTATCCAAACTAACCAAAAGACAGAGAGAGAGCATCCAAATCAACAAAATCAGAAATGAAAAGGGGGACATAACAACAGACATTGAGGAAATCCAGAGAATCATCAGGCCATACTTCAAAAACCTCTATTCCACAAAACTGGAAAACCTAAAAGAAATGGATAATTTTCTGGATAGTTACCACATACCTAAATTAAATCAAGACCAGATAAACTATTTAAATAGTCCAATAACCCCTAACGAAATAGAAACAGTCATTAAAAGTCTCCCAACCAAAAAAAGCCCAGGACCAGATGGTTTCAGTGCAGAATTCTACCAGATCTTCAAAGAAGAGTTAATACCAATACTCTCTAAATTGTTCCATACAATAGAAACAGAAGGAACATTACCAAACTCCTTCTATGAGGCTACAATTACCCTGATTCCCAAACCAAACAAGAATACAACAAAGAAAGAGAACTACAGACCGATCTCCCTCATGAACATTGATGCAAAAATACTCAATAAAATACTGGCAAACAGACTCCAAGACCACATCAAAACAATTATCCACCATGATCAAGTAGGATTCATTCCAGGGATGCAGGGATGGTTCAACATACGAAAGTCTGTCAATGTGATACACCATATAAACAAACTCAAAGAAAAAAACCACATGATCATCTCACTAGATGATGAAAAGGCATTTGACAAAATCCAACACCCCTTCATGATAAAGGTCTTGGAGCGATCAGGAATACAGGGAACATACCTAAACATAATAAAGGCAATTTACAGCAAGCCAACAGCCAACATCAAATTAAATGGAGAGAAACTCAAAGCAATTCCACTAAAATCAGGAATGAGGCAAGGCTGTCCACTCTCCCCATACTTATTCAATATAGTACTTGAAGTTCTAGCCAGAGCAATAAGACAACATAAGGAGATTAAGGGGATACAAATTGGAAAGGAAGAAGTCAAGCTTTCCCTATTTGCAGATGACATGATAGTATACTTGAGCAACCCCAAAGATTCCACCAAGGAACTGATACAACTTATAAACACCTTCAGCAACATAGCAGGATACAAGATCAACTCAAAAAAATCAGTAGCCCTCCTATATACAATGGACAAAAAAGCGGAGAAGGAAATCAGAGATACATCACCCTTTACTATAGCCACAAATGACATAAAATACCTTGGGGTAACACTAACCAAGCAAGGGAAGGACCTATATGACAAGAACTTTAAGTCCCTGAAAAAAGAAATTGAAGAAGATGTCAGAAAATGGAAAGATCTCCCATGCTCATGGATAGGCAGAACTAACATAGTAAAAATGGCAATCTTACCAAAAGCAATCTACAGATTCAATGCAATCCCCATCAAAATACCAACACAATTCTTCACAGACCTGGAAAGAATAATACTCAACTTCATATGGAAAAACAAAAAACCCAGGATAGCCAAAAGAATCCTGTACAATAAAACAACCTCTGGAGGCATCACGATCCCTGACTTCAAGCTGTACTATAGAGCTACAGTAATAAAAACAGCTTGGTACTGGCATAAAAACCGACATGTGGACCAATGGAATCGAATTGAAGACCCTGACATTAATCCGCACACCTATGAACAAATAATTTTTGACAAAGAAGCCAAAAGTGCACAATGGAAAAAAGAAAGCATCTTCAACAAATGGTGCTGGCAAAACTGGATATCAACATGTAGAAGGCTGCAAATAGATCCATATCTATCACCGTGCACAAAACTTAAGTCCAAGTGGATCAAGGACCTCAACATAAATCCAGCTACTCTGAACCTGCTAGAAGAGAAAGTAGGAAGTAGTCTTGAACGCATTGGCATAGGAGACCACTTTCTAAATAGAACACTAGTAGCACAGACACTGAGAGAAACAATCAATCAATGGGACCTCTTGAAACTGAGAAGCTTTTGTAGGGCAAAGGATACGGTCAACAAAGCAAAGCGACAGCCTACAGAATGGGAAAAAATATTCACCAATCCCACATCTGACAGAGGACTGATATCCAGAATATATAAGGAACTCAAGAAATTAGACATCAAAATGCCGAACAGTCCAATTAAGAAATGGGCTATAGAACTAAACAGAGAATTCTCAACAGAGGAAACTCAAATGGCTGAAAGACATTTAAGGAATTGCTCAACATCCCTAATCATCAGGGAAATGCAAATCAAAACAACTCTGAGATACCACCTTACGCCTGTCAGAATGGCTAAGATCAAAAACACTGAAGACACCTTATGCTGGAGAGGATGTGGAGCTAGGGGAACTCTCCTCCACTGCTGGTGGGAATGCAAGCTTGTACAACCACTTTGGAAATCAATATGGCGATTTCTTAGAAAATTGGGAATCCATCTCCCCCAAGATCCAGCTATACCACTCTTGGGCATATACCCAAGTAATGCTCAACCACACCACAAGAGCACTTGTTCAGCTATGTTCATATCAGCATTGTTTGTAATAGCCAGAACATGGAAACAACCTAGATGCCCTTCAACTGAAGAATGGATAAACAAAATGTGGTACATATACACAATGGAATACTACTCAGCAGAGAAAAACAATGACATCATGAGGTTTGCAGACAAATGGATGGACCTAGAAAAAATCATCCTGAGTGAGGTATCCCAGACTCAGAAAGACAAACATGGTATGTACTCACTCATAACAGGATACTAGATGTGGAACAAGGATGACTGGACTGCTACTCACATCACCAGGCAGGCTACCTGGAAAACAGGACCCCAAGAAAGACACAGGGATCGCTCAATGACAGAGAAATGGAATGAGATCTACATGAACAGCCTGGACATGAGTGGGGGTAGTGAAGGGCGAGGGTCGAGGGAAAGAGAGCTTGGGTGAGTGGGAGATCCCAGCTAGATCAACAACAGAGAGGGAGAACAAGGAATAGGAGACCATGGTAAATGAAGACCACATGAGAATAGGAAGAAACAAAGTGCTAGAGAGGCCCACAGAAATCCACAAAGATACCCCCACAACAGACTGCTGGCAATGGTCGAGAGACAGTCCGAATTGACCTACTCTGGTGATGGGATGGCCAAACACCCTAATTGTCGTGCTAGAAACCTCATCCAACTACTGAGGGATCTGGATGCAGAGATCCATGACTAGGCCCCAGGTGGATCTCTGGGAGTCCAATTAGCGAGAATGAGGAGGGTTTATATGAGAGAGAATTGTTGAGACCAAGGTCGGATAAAGCACAGAGACAAATAGCCAAACAAACGGAAACACATGAAATATGAACCAATGGCTGAGGGGTCACCAACTGGATCAGGCCCTCTGAGTGGGTGAGACAGTTGATTGGCCTGATCTGTTTGGGAGGCATCCAGGCAGTGGCACTGGGTCCTGTGCTCATTGCATGAGTCGGCTGTTTGAAACCTGGGGCCTATGCAGGGTCGCTTGGCTCGGCCTGGGAGGAGGGGACTGGACCTACCTGGACTGAGTCCACCAGGTTGATCTCAGTCTGTGGGGAAGGCTTTGCCCTGGAGGAGATTGGAATGGGGGGCGGGCTGGGGGGAAGGTGAGGGGGGCGGGAGGGGGGAGAACAAGGGAATCTGTGCCTGTATGTAGAACTTAATTGTATTGCAAAATAAAAATTAAAAAAAAAAAAAAAGAAAATACCCAAATTGATGGGCCCACAGGTTTATCTGATGGGTACTGACAATCAAGATTTGCTAGCTAACACAAGTGGAAACTAGAAGAGGTGAGGTCCAGCGGGAGGTTGGTTTTTGTTTTTTTAATGTCTTTAGGGGAAGACCCTTATAGAGGAATGCAGAGTCCCGGCCCCTTTTCTTTCTGCATTTAGTTCCAAGGCTATCGGTGAGTGGTTTGGGTCTGTCATACACTCTCAGCATGATGAACTGCATCTCCACAGGCCTTAAAGCTTTGTTATGAGGCATGACATGTTGAAGCCAGGAGTCCGAATCAGCTGCTTCTCTTTGTAAGATGGTTGCCTCAGCTATTAGTTACAGTTACAGAGAGCTAACCAACACCGAACCCAAATGATAGCTGTGCTAATTCCAAACCAAGCAAACAAAGGGGACGCAAAGACTTGCTGTTCATTTAAAACAACATCCGATATTTGAGTTACAGAACACAAAAGGAAGGATGCAAACGGAAAAGTAAAGTATATGCAAGATGGCACATTAAAAATGGAACCCATTCTCTCCTACCTTCCTCTTTGTTTACCATGAAAGGCCAGCTGCCATGGAAAGCTGTTTCTATACCCATTACCATTCCTTTATCAGAAAGGAAGATAAAACCTTAACAAAGGAACAGATGATCTGAGGCCATTGGTTCCTCCAACTCCAGAACTGCTTTAGAGAGGAAGTTGTATCTTTGCAGAATTATTATTATCAATCAGCCTTTATTGCTTCGGCTTTCTTTATTGCATTCAAACACACAAAGTAATGAAAACATATAATAAAAAGAATAAAACACGCAATGCATCACTGTGCAGATATTGCAATCATAGCAAATCCAATGTAAATGCCCTACAGGGAATACTTGAGTCTTTCAATGCATTGCTAACAGTTTGCATGATACTACACTCCGTTATTTATCTACTAAAGCTGTCATGCTTTGCTAAATATCATGGCAGCATCAACCCCAAATAACACTTCTTCTTCTCATCCTCCAAAGGGGAGGCATATTTCTTTGCTGTCACTAGTTTTAATGTTTGCAAAGAGTAGCTTGGGTTCCTGAATAATTAATGCATAATGATTACTAAGCTATGGGTAGTTTACTATTCTAGCCCCTCTGGTCTTCCCAATGTGGCTTGCTTTAATATGCATTTCCAATTGGAACCAAGAGGTAGTAAAAGCCGTTAAGACAGTATGGAGCTCAGTCAATAATGATTTAGAGTTTGGATGCATCCTGAGTTTTTCAATCTTGGCTCTCAAGCCCCATCTGCTGCTCATGCTCTGACTTGGTTCTCCTTCTGCAAATGCTTCTGTGAGGGCAGGGTTTCTGCTCTGTTTACACTTCCTTAAAAAAGTCAACACTCAAAAGTTCAAGTCAGGAGTGCATTTCCTCTGCAGTATTTCCAGCTGGGGAGAACATGGGCAATGGCTAGATACCCTTGGGGTGTTTCTGTCAGTTACATACACACGTCAAGCAACTTCGTGATCTCATGCAGTACAGGGACTTAATAAACGTTGAATACTGCTGATTACAAGAGAAATACACCCCAGAGACTCTAGGAGACCCTTCTAATCTATCTGAGAGGGCTTCAAAGGAAGGGACAGGAACTTTCTCTCAGAGAGGACGACAGAGGGGTGGTGTGAATACAGGCTCAGTTGTGGCCAGAGGTTTCTGCTCCAAGTCTCTCCCAAGATGAGATCAGATGATGATGATTCCCACATGTCAGAAGCTATGGCATCCTGAAAGGCAGAGATAGGTCATTTTGTGGCCTTGTAATGATCTAATGCTCCACAAATATCTAGGGAGAGGCACAAATGGGCATCAGGACAAGCGCTAGTCACTTCTTGAGGGACTTTTATTTTCTTTGGTACTTGATTTGGGGATGGACCCATAACATGCAGTGGAGGACTAGTTAACCTATCTGTGGAATGCAAGTAAATAAAAGAATATGTTGTGTTATTTTCTGACCAAAGGGTCACTTAGAGCTTGTTGTTCAATAATGTCAGCATCTCCCATTTCCCACTTTTTGAAGTCCCTTAGATATCCTCATTAAGTGAAAATAAATTTAATATTTTAGAAATAAATATATAAATGTCCCTAGTCTGATTCCCTAGATACATCTGTTTGCTTCTGGTAGGAGATACTGTTCATTTTGTGAGGGGTTTTAGAAAAAGGTCTTTGGCTAAGTGGATCCTGGTGACCACCATTAGCATAAGTCTAAAAGGTCAAACTTGCTATTTCCTCCTCACCCTGCAGATCAAGCCTTATGTGTGGTGATTGGTGCTTTGCCCTTTTGAGCACTTAAACTGTTGCTGGCCCTGGCCCTGGGTTAAATAGACAAGACCTGTGTTGCCAGGGGAACAAATGGAAATTAGACTAGCACGTGTTCAAAGCTCCGTGGTTGCAATTGGCTTGCTAACAAATCATTTGTGGGAAAAGAATGAGGTGAGATAGAAATATCAGCAGGATGACCCCAAACACCTCCATGGGAAGGCGTATGCCACAATCACAAACTGAATAGCGAAGCCTCGAAGTATTATGGTAGATCTCAAAGACAGTGTCACCACTATGTCAGATTGCTGATACAGGCAATCCGGTGTTCAATGGAACCATTGGGCAAATCTTTTTCCAACACATTGATTGCTAATTTCCATAATGGTAGAGGTGGGGAGAGACCCCTGGGAGCCCAAAGAATGGGTGTGTGCATTCCTAGAGGCTCTCTTCATACATCTCTCCTATTCTTCCTGTCGTCAGGGCTCTGCTATCCTTTTCAGTCAATTTGGTTCCTTACGTGAGTGACACATGTCATTGAAGGGGAGGGATGTGACTGTCTCTGTCAGGTGGATGAGGCAGAACTTCACTCCTGATTGGCATCAGTCACAGTGACATGAGATTGCGGTCACTCCAGTGCTGGGTCTTACACCATGAAGCTTGAAGGCCTCTCCATGGTCCTCCATTCCATTCTGTGCAATCTTTCTCCTCTTCCTCTCAACTCTGAAATCAATTTCTGGACTGAGAGGCACAAGAGGCACACAAATTCTATTTTTTCTTTAACTTTGCACCAACCTGAACTGCCACTTAGCTTGTCAAGCATGAGTAAATAATTTCACTCTATTATCCATCTGCTTTCATATTGCTGGGGCCTTAGGTAATTCATGCTTCACTTGTATTAGACAAGATACTTTATGAGCTGCATGAAGAAATCTAAGAAGGTGAGAAGCTAGTGTGGGAGAAAGATTGAGCATAGTTAAAGTCTTCAAAAAATCATTAGCCTGCACAATTGGTTATATATGCCACAAATTCAAGTATGTGGGACCTTGGATGGGATAATTTAAGCTCTCTTTACCTTCATTTATTCCCATTTGTAATGGGAATAGTAATTACATCTACTTTCTAAAGTTGAGAGCACTAAAAGGTATAATACATGTACAATTATTTGTATACTACTGGGGATGTCACCTGAAGATATGCTCAGTGTTAAGGGGGAATGTGGAAGTCAACACTCTATTCATTGTAGAGGCTGACAGGATGATGATGCTTCTAAAGTCTCCTGACCAGAAACTAGGCCATGTTCAGAACATTCCGGACTGAAAACAGAAACGTGTCTGGGCTTTAAAACCAAAGCACCTGGCTTTGAATTGTGATAGACAGGTTTATGATATTCTGGGTAGTTACCCACTGTGTTAGTTTCCTGTGGTTGCTATAGCAAATTATCATAAACTCCATAGCTTAAAATAACAGAAACGTATTCTTCTGCAGTTCTGGGGGCTGAAAATCCAGAGAGAGTATCATGGGACTGAAATCAACATCTTTGCATGGCTTTGTTTGCTTGTAATCTGTTCCCACGTCTAGTGGCCGAGGATGCTCTCTTGCTCGTGGATGCATCTCACTCTTCCTGTCCCTATCACCATGTTTCCTCCTCTCTGTCTTTGGCTGTTGTAGGTTTCCATGTTCGTGTGCACATGCAGATTCTGTCCTACATCTTGTGAAATGGTTTTATGATAATTCAAAGTCGAAAATCATAAGGAGTCATAAGACCTACTGGGAACAAATGTTGGTTTTGTTCCAAATGCATTGTCTCAGCACTCTAATTATTGTATGAGAGCTAACAACTATAGTTCCAGTTTCCTAGGAGCTGATAAATTATTCAGTTTAAATACTACAGGCCTCCTCTTTGCTGGACAGTCTTTTAAGAACTGAAATCGCAGGGGTAAGAATTCCCTGTCTTGAGGAAATTATTTTTCATTTGCTACAGACAGACAAATAAGGATTGAATACACAGTGAGGGATAGCATGATAGAATGTCAGCAATGGACCTGGGGAGATGACTTGGTGATTAAGCACTTGCCCTAAGCACCTAAATTTGGATCCCCAGAACCAATGCAAATGCCAGGTGGGTGTGTGGTCTGCCTTAATTCCAGCCTCAGAAGGCAGAGACCGGGGAGTCTCTCAAATCAAGCTGGCTACTGGGACCAGCCATATTGGGTACTCTGAGTTTGACTGACAGACTCTGCTTCACTGAATAAGGAAGAAGAGCAATCAGAGATGATTCCTAACATCAACCTCAGGCCACCACATGCATATGTACACACATGCCCATATAACCCCCCCCACACACACACTGCTCACAAATATGCATATGTATACAGCACACATCCACATACACACACACACACACATGCACACACACACAAGAAAAATGAAAAAAAGACTATCAGCAAGGATGCTGTGGCATGGAGGAGGCTTCATCTGGCATGCAAAAGCTCTAATGGGCTTCAGTTGTGCTGTTACTGTTTTTAGTGGGTTACAGCGCTGGGGCGGACTTACCTTTTCTGAAGAGGTGACTGACCCCCTTAGTTTGAGTCCTAAGTTAAGCATATCATTTCTCCTCCTCTTGACGTCTGAATGTAGAATGAAGTGGATGGTTATACTGTGGCATGAGAGGATAGCATTCTATTTGACCCGTTCTCGATGGTCATAAAGAATTCCATTAGGGGGGACACTTTTCAATTTAGCACAAAGAATCCAGGAAGACCTCCTAAGCCATTTTCCTCTACTTCTCAATTTAAACATGCCCAAATCTTTAATAATAAAAGCAAACAAATTATGAAAATTTCGTGGCAGCTGGAGGGCTCGACGGAGCTGGTCCTGCAAATGAGTGTGTAATTTTGTCATGTTAATGGGAGAGAAGATGTTGATCGGTGTGTTGTTGATTCATTATCATGCTAGCAAGGACCGCTGCCTCGTGATTTCCTGTCAGATCCCTTGTTCAGCAAGCAATGGAGGTAGACATGGGAATGTGTCATTCGTACCCACTGGGAACAAATGTTGTTTTTGCTTCCAAATGCATTGTCTCAGCACTCTAAGTAATTATTGTATGAGAGCTAACAACTGTAGCTCCAGTTTCACTGGAGCTGATAAATTATGGGTATCTTACTTGGAGAGACAAAGCATATTAATCAAAAGATAACAATTTCCAGTAGCGCATTCCAAAGTAGCAGATGAAAGGCTCAGGCAGAGTTTCAAAGACATTTGGAAGAAGTCTTCTCTGGGAAAATCCTTTTAGGAAATGGGTCCAGAATTGAGCTTCAGTGTAGACAGTCGTCAGAAAGGTAGGAAGGGCTTCACAGAGCTATGAGAGAGTACCACCAGAGAAGTACAGAGGCGACAATGTGCTAATGTGCTATGGGGGCAGGATTTAAGGCTTTGTTATTGTTATTTTGTGTTTCATTTTGAGACAGGATCTTACTATGTGCCCTGCTAACCTTGAACTTACAACCCTCTTGCTTCTGCCTCATGAGTACAGGATCATAATTGTGTGTCAGAATGCCCAGATGAAAGACTCTTATCCATGTTGAAGTAGTATGACTATAACAAAGACTTTCAATAGACTTTTGCTAAAGTCATTGACTCCATTCTTGGGTCTGAGATGCCCAGTTGGTAATTGAAAATGAGACAAAAGCTTCACACCTCCAATTTTTAATGCCTTTGTCTCCTTTGCAAACTTAAACTTTGGTTGAGACTTGCTAGTCATTTAAGGTATGTTCATCATGAAGTTGAAATAGTTCTAAATTTAACCAATATGTCTTCATTTCTTCCCACTCCAAGGCTGACAACACTAAGATAAGAGTAACTAAAATATTTTCATGATTCTAGGTGCAGCAAGCATTTCACACAAAACACTGAATCTCGGGAACTGGGGCCTCTCCCCGAAGCAGGGGAAATTATCTTCTGATGGGAACTGAAGTCCTTCTCCCACTCAAGCAATAATGCTTTTCTTGGTGTCAGAAGGACCCAGTGGGACTGGACCTGAGCTCATGATGAATGGAGCACCTGTTTAACTAAGACTACATGACTATGTACGTGTCTGGTTGTCCACTTTTGCTCTTCTGTCTATATAGTCCAACTGGTCCTAATGCTACTGTCAATGTTGAGAGAAAGGGCATAAGACAGCAATCCTCGTGGTCCTTCCTGCTGTGGTCAAACTGAATAATTCCCCTTCGTAGTCCAATACCACTTATCTCTGTACCATTGAGGTATCAGGTGACCAGATCTTGTGTGTTGGTATTCCCAGAGTCAGTCCACTCTCCTAGGATCCCATTAGCATAATTAGAGACACATAGTTATAAAATCTAATTTTCAATAGTTAGGTTTGGTTTAGATTCATTCATTGATTCACCAGCTACTTACTAAGAATACACTATGTTCTCTCTTTAGCTCTGAGGTGAAGAAGTTTGTATTTTGTAGTTTCGGGAATGAGAAACTAAAAATACTGTTGAGGACCAAGGTGAAACATAGAATATCACGGCTTGGGAAAAGGCTGCCTTGTATACCGTGCATTAGGTTAAGAAGATGAAAATGAAGAGATGAGGGAGGGAAAAAATTACAAAGGAAGGACTTAGTGAGATAGCAAAAGAAATGGATTAAGAGATGCTGGGGAAAGTGTCGATTCTTCTGTATCTCCAGAGAACATTATGATGGAGTATGTTTTTTTTAAAAAACACATCTATTTCCTCTCCAGGCTTTTCAAAAGCATGAACCACATCTGATTTACCATGCCCCCCTTCAGTCCTTGTTAATATGTCTATTGTGTGACACATTCTCAATAAATGTTGACTTTCTGATCATTAAAATCACTGGATGGGAGATGGGAGAAGGGTCAGTTTCCTGGGAACAGGGGTGTGGGGTTGATTGGACACAAGAGAAGAATCATCTCAGGATTGTGAAGATGTGCTTCTGCTCTGATCGGTGAGACATTTGTGGCGCTGAAATCCTAAGAACTGACTTAAGTTTCTAGGCTACATTTTAGAATCAAGGAACATAGCTTCCATGAGTACTTTAGGTTCCTGGACAAGTTTAGCTGTCCCCCCATGGAATAATTTGTCCTGTTGGAGGAGGGGTGAGGTGGGGGAGGTGAAGGGGAGCGGGAGGAGGAATGAGAGGAGGATCTGTGGTTGGTACATAAAATGAATAAAAATTTTTTTTAAGCAGAAACAAAAAGAAAATATAACTAAGTTTTTTTGATATGTGGCAAATTACTCAAATTTTAAATTTTGATGATACTGTTTAAAATCTAAAATTCACTTTATCATTAAATGGAAGATAAGCCTATGGGTCTCATTTCATACTATTATTCTACAGCATCATGATAGTAATTTTGCTGATACTAATTTTTAATTATACTTTTCATAGTGTATTCGATAGTCAATGTGGCAAGCACTTCTTTTGCAGCAAGTTGTGGGGCATACTTTTGCAGGTTTTTTTTCTCAAGTAAACATTCAAATAATCAATTTAAATTTTATTTGTATCATTTGGGATTTTGATTGGATTTGCAATGAGATTCATTTGGGAAGAATAGATAGCATTATTAATAGTGAATTGTCACATTACATGTTTCTTAATTTGTCAAGAATTTTAACATATATTTTTGTTTTGTTTTTAAGTGTTATTAAAAATGTGTTTATTTTATATCCCTTAGTAAACCTTTTCATATAGGCTTTGAATATTACTTTTTTAAAAGACTTTATTTTTTACTTTAATTTCATGAGTTTTTCCTCTTTATTTAAACGCACCGTGTGTGTGTGTGTGTGTGTGTGTGTGTGTGCGTGTGCGTGTGCGTGTGCGTGTGTGTGTGTGTGTGTGTGTGTGTGTGTGTGTGTGTGTGTAGTGCCTGCTGAAGCCAGAAGAGGGTATCAAATCCCCTAGGACTGGAGTTACAGATGGTTGTGAGCTGCCATGTGGGTGCTCGGAATTGAATGCTGGTCTTCTGCAAGAGCAGCAAGTGCTTTTAACTGGTGTGCCGTCTCTCTAGCCCAGGCTGGCATCCAATTCACGACCCTTCTACTGTGTCCTCAGAATATCTTACAGGCACACACCACCACAACCTTCCATTGTTTCTATTACGTTCATTCCTGAACATTCCTGAGTGTGTATGCCATTATGTAAATGACATTTCCTATTACTTTCTAGTCATTATTTATTTGTAGGAAAGAAGTGGATTTTGCAAACTACACTGTTACACATATATCCAAAACTGTGCTGCAGATGAAGTATCACCTTAAACATTAAAAAATCAGTTAATTCAAGGTAACACTGCAAAATATATTCATAATACAGAAGCAAGGGGATTTTTAAAAGAAATCAACAAAGACAAAATAAAACAAAGTCAAGCAATACATGATGACTTTGATTACATAAAAATTCAGGTTTTTTTGTTCAGTGATGGAGTGTTGGAGAATATTGCTTTAATCTGTGTTACTTTTGTTTATGTTGTATTTATTTAACTCTGTGAACCTGTGTTACTGTGCCTGTCTAAAGCACCTGATGGGCTAATAAAGAACTGAATGGCCAATGGCAAGGCAGGGCTGGCAGGCAGAGAGTACATGCAGAAGGAGAAAACTGGGAAGAGAGATCTAGGAGCCAGAGAAGGAGGAGGACTCCAGGGGCCAACCACTCAGCTACACAGCAAGCCATGGAGTAAGAGTAAGATTTACAGAAGTAAGAGAATGGGAAAGTCCAGAGGCAAAATGTAGATGAGATAAGTTAAGTTAAATAAAGCTGACTAGAAACTAAGCCAAGCTAAGGCCGGGCATTCACAATTAAGAATAAGCCTCTGTGTGTGATTTATTTGGGAGCTGGGTGGCAGGTCCCCTTCTAAAAGAGAAAAAAACAAACAACCACAATGGAGACAGACAAAAGAGCAATTGCAGGAAAATTCTAGCAATGTATAAAGCAACAAAAGTTCAATATCTAGAACTGTGTAAAGAAATAAAGAAAACATCAAGGAAAAAGACAGAAACCCCGACAGGAAAATGAACAAAAAGAACAGCTCTTTATTCAAGCAGCTAGAAAATATGTGAAAAGATGCTCAAATTTATGAGTCATCAGAAAATTGGTGTTTGGGAGAGATACTAATTATTTTTCACATGGAAGAAAAGTTGTGTAATACCCAGTGTGATGCGGAGAGGAGAGATGCCAGAGAGTCGCCATGGGAAGGTGATGGATGTCACTCCCCTGAAGGGCAATATGGTGCTGCTTAGTCAGCTTGTAGATCCAGACCAGAACATGTGACTTCCAGTAGCATTTCCCTTGCAGCACATGCCCCAGAGACCCCATCACACAGGTTAATATGGTGATAGATGAGGATTTCCATCACGGGGTTTTGATGAAAACGTGGAGAAAACCTGTTTCTTTGTCATTATGGGATGATGGATACATACTGCAGATTGCTATGCAGACATTCAGAGCAGGAGACTGGGTGCTAACACAGCACCTGGTTCAAAAAAGGAAAAGTTTAAGAAACACAGCAAAGCAAAAGTGGAATAAACTCTATAGCAGGGTGTCATTTCTGGAATCTAAAATGCTGCCACATAAACTACACATATGTCTTCCTAGAACACGGGGAAACTGATGGATGGACTAGAATAAATTGTTACTCAGTGATGGAGAAAATGAAATGGGAATGAGAAACAAACGTGAAAGAGAATTAATGAACATGCAAATGAATTTAGAAAACTCTTGTTCTAAATGATTTTGGGGTGTGTGTGTGTGTGTGTGTGTGTGTGTATACAATGGGGGGGGTGATGGCAGAGTACACAAGAGGGTGTCAGGTCCCTCAACGAGGAATTACAGTCATTTGTGAGCTGCCTGACATGGGTGCTGGGATTAGAACTCTTGACCTCATGATTGAGCAAGTGTTCTTTGCTCCTGAACCATTTCTCCAGCCCCTGGAAAAACTTTAAACTGCCAGAAGGAAACAACCAGAATGTGTTCACCATCACCACGCAACTTGTGATTTGGTTAACATGATTGGTTAACCCCAGTTGGGCTAAACCATTGCAAAGATGACTTAATACATGTAGACAGTGAATGATCAAATGTCTCCTCCCTAGTAATTGCAGTGATTATAGAACCATTGCTTTGTGGTTCCGGTAGCTTCCTCGGGGAGAGTCGGCCGAGCATACTTATCAGAGAGCAACAGGAAGAGTAGAGTCACTTTGCTTGCACATCATTCACTTTTGCAGAGTTGTCTCACCTGGTACGGCGACAACATTTTGATTGATAGGTGCTCAGCCATTTCTTTCTGATGCACAGGAGCCGGGATGGGTCTCTCTCTTGAGAGGGATGGTGTACGTCTGGAAAAACCCTTTCTAAAATAGGAGAGTCTCTCCCGGGTAGGATTTCACATTTAAATGGTAATGAGAGCAGGGCTTCTGTTAGATGGTCATCCTGAGGAAGTCACGCTTTTTATCCCTGATTTTTGTGCTCCTCTGAAGAGCCAGGACGGCTTTCACTGCTCATGGTGTTCCGGGCAGGTATAACTGCCGTGGAGGAAGAGATGAACTCAGCCCGGTGTACTATAAAGTAACTTTATGTCCCCTCCTGTGGTCCTTTCACACCAAGCCAGTGTGCTTGTTAAGCCAAATAGATTTTCCAGTAACTTCTAGATTATAAAAAGTTCTCCCTCCATTACTTTGAGCCACAAGGACTGCCTCAGTTCATCAATTTAAAGGTGTGAATAGTTTAATAATAAAAACTCTGAACTTGTTTTAAAGCTTGAGATTCCCAATTCCCTAACCGACTCTGCCCTGGGCAGGGACTCTGAAGCTGAGAGGGAGGGACAACATCAACTTCTAGATTTCCTGCCTGCCTTTATCATCGCGTTACGGCACCTTCATATCACCTCATGTAGCTGCCTCTGCACTTTGCAGGGGTGGAGCTGGAAGCAAGAAAAACAGATAAGGAAAAGGAAGTTCTTCCTTCATAGACAAAAATGCAGAACAGAACGGGAACTGACCTGAGCACTCTAAGTGGTTTGGGTGGCACAGAACAGGCCCCTTTCCCAATTTTAGGTTGGTCATCTTAGATGAAGAAAGGGGAACTTACAGGCCCAAAGCTTTAAGGAAGCATGTTCAGAATTGGCCTTGAACATATCTGACCAGCCAGGTGGGTGAAGAGGGGAGACAGTGACCCAGGGCCTGCTGGTAGGAGGAAAACCCCACCAGGTTTGTCTCAGGTCTGGAGGGTGAGGAAGAAGCTGGCATTTGCCGTCTTCATTACCTATCTGTCTGCCTATCAGGGATCTATCTAGCTCGTAGCCCTTCACTACAGTCTTCAAACCCAAAGGGAAAAATTGTGTTAGAGGGCACACTAGAACATGAACAAGGGTAACATGAAGGAGTGGCTGGGGGAGGTGAGGGAGGGAAGAGTCTCAGGGCCAACAAGATCTCTATCGATTATTGTCAGTTGTTCCTCCATGTTTCTGGTGCTCTGCTCTCTTGCTATTCCAACCTTGTCCTTTCACAGTCTAAAAGCATCACTCAGTTACATCTTCAAATACCCCATGTACCTCTGATTACTCATGTCTAATCTGCTCCTTAGGGTGTCTTTTACCTTTAAAATTTTTAATGCTTTTAATTTTTTGATGGAAAAGGCTGTATTTGCCTAATTTTCCAAATTTTCTCTTTTATAATAGAATGTAATTCCTAGTTCATGTTTTCTTTAGAGTTTCTCTCTCTTTCTGTCTCTGTCTCTGTCTCTCTCTCTCTCTCTCTGTGTGTGTGTGTGTGTGTGTGTGTGTGTGTGTGTGTGTGTGTGTGTGTGTGTGTTAGCACTGGTTGGACTGGAGTTTATGTAGATCAGGCTGGCTTCAGACTTCTGTCCCCTCGGCTACCTGCCTCTGCTTCCTGAGTGCCAGAATTAAAGCAAGCACCACCATTCCTTGTCTTTCTTCAGCTTTTATTTCCTTAGATATTTGAAACATATACATTATGTATCCTCACTTAATTATTTGATTATTCCATGATATGGAATATAGTTGCTTAACTCATGATAGTTTATTTCTTCATATTTAATAGTTTTGCTATGTAAAAATTTAGAGATATGATTTGAGTGATTTTCCTGGTTAATTTTATGTCAGCTTGAAATTAATCTAGAGTTATTTTGGAAAAGGGGAATTCAACTGAGAAAATGTTTCTACCAGCTTGGCCAGTAGTACATTTTCTTGATTAACAATTGATGTGGGGAGGGCCTAGCCCATTGTGTATGGCACTGTAGGCAGGTCATTCAGAATTGTATAAGAAAGCAGCCTGAGCAAGTCACAAGAGCAAAGCCAGAAAGAAGCACCCCTCCAAGGCCCCTGTTTTAGCTCCTGCCCCCAGGACAGGGACCTCAGGCCATTGTCTTTTTGACCACTCAAAGTCAGCTTGTCTCCATGTTAGTTAGTTAGTTTAATTTCTTTACCCAATTCTCCAAATCAATAATCATTTTACTTTATTTTATATATATGTGTGTGTGTGTGTGTGTGTGTGTGTGTGTGTGTGTGTGTGTGTATGTGTGTGTGTGTGTGTTTGTATGAATGTTGTGGACACATACATGCAGGGTACCTTCAGAGGCCAGAAGAGGGCGTCAGATTCCCTGGAGCTACAGTTACAAGTAGTTGTGAGTTACTGAATGGGGTGGGGGACTGGGAACTGAAGTCTGGTCCTCTAAATTAGCAACACATGTTCTTAACTGCTGAGCCATCTTCCCAGACCCCCGTTAATTCATCTTTAAGCCATTCCAATCTTCTGTTGAAGCAGTATATTGGGTTGACTTCCTTTATTGTGGTTTTTGTTGTTTAGATCTGGGATTTTTCCCCCCGCCCCTGCCCAGTTTCAGTTTTCTAATGAATTCTCAATTTAGTCTTCCAACTCCATGAATATACTAAGTTAATCAGAAAAAAATGTTTAATAACTCTGTCTTATCTCCCTTTAACATCTGTTTTGTTCGATAGCATTTCCCTTTAATTTCATTCATATTGTTGTGTCTTCGTATGTGCCTGGTTCTTTTTTAGTTGAGTGCTACTCTTTACTTACAAGAAAAAAGTATAGAAATAATTTAAAGCCTAGTATAACTTTACATTTTCTAAGATAAGATCTAAGTTTACTTCTGGCACAGACTAGAGGCTGTAGGTATCCTGGGCCATGCTGATTAATTCAAGGGAATGAGATGACTCAGCCTGGCTCCTAGTGCCCATGAGACCCTGCTTACTCACAGTCACCCTTATTCCTATGCTACATTCCTGTTGTATGAATATAGATCTCACTCTTCTGGCAATCCCTCTACTCCAGTGTTGGCTTTCTATTTCACAAGGTGTCAGAACCTCCTAGTCTCAGCTTCCTGGGTGCATTTTTTTTTTCATGGCAGCCAACACACCTAGAGCAAGAGAAGCCCAACTCATCTAGCAAAACTTTCCATTTCCTCATAGCTTGTTATTTAGTTCCCCATTGTTAAGTCCTGGAATAAATCAAACATGTATTTTTGTGTTTCCAGCTTTTCAAATTGTCCTCAGTAAGAAGGTTGCTTCTATTGGCCATCATCAAAGAGTTCTTAGTGCACTGTTTTTAATTAAAATATTTTTCCATCTATGAAGGCTGTCTGCTGATATTGTTGGTCTTACTATTTTCTTCTATCTGGGTGCTGAGTTCATCAAGCATGTATTTTCTCTGTATAACTGCATATTTCTGTTTGTAACTAATAGTTCTCAACAGTTAGGGCAGGGTCGATGGTCTCTTTAGAGAGCTGATCACCTATTGGTAAGTGGTGGAAGAACAGTACCTGCTATACTTTTGAGCCACCAGGAAATAATAGAACAAAGCCATTGACCTTCTGTTGATGCTCAGAGAAGAACCCACTTACCTCCAGATCTCATTCTTTATAATCATAAGGATTGGCAGCCATGTATCCACCTGTGTAGTTATTTTCCAGCTCACCTAGGATCAGAAGCGTCTGATCCATGGGAAAGCTGATTCTGTATGACTTTCTCCAAAATGATGGACAGGCTTCCTACAGCTAAGCAACCTCAAGGAACCATGAAGCCACAGACCTGGCACCTGATATGAAATACAAGTGAGCTTTTGACTCTGTTCATTTCTTAGTCCTCCTCAGAAACTTAGATAAGTGGTGTTTAATACCATCTCCCTGTCCTAGGCTCTGGAGAGAATCTTGAGACTCAGAAGCCCCTTCAGGCTATCAACCTTTCTGCCCTGACTACACAGAGGAGAGTTGTCCTGAAGTCCTCTTCTTCCCAGAATTCTCCTGTTTTTCTGAATCAAATCTTATGATTTCAAATCTTTATCTCTTAGTGGTATATGAGGATCATTGGACTTGGTACCTTCCTAAGAAGATGATGGTGATGGTAGTGGTGAGAATGATGATGATGAAAATAGCTGGACCATTATTTAACCTTCATTAAATGCCAGCCTTTAGGGCTGGAAAGATGGCTCAGTGGTTAAGAGCACTGACTGCTCTTCCAGAGGACCTGGGTTCAATTCCCAGCACCCACATGACAGCTCACAACTGTCTGTAACTCCAGTTCCAGGGAATCTGACACCCTTACACTAATGCACATAAAATAAAAATTAAATAAGTTAAATGCCAGCCTTTGTGCTATATACTTTATGTACAGTACATACACTACCCTCAAGAAGCCATACACAATGGTTTTATTGTCAATATAGTTACTTAAAAAGATGAATAACTGGTCTATGCTCCATGTAGTTATTAAGTTGTAGTGCAAGTATTTTTTTCAAACTTGCAAGATATTCTCTTTTGATTATTTCCAGATGAAAGCTGTGCATATCTAATATAATTTTATTTGCATATTTATTTTTGAAATACTCACTACAAATAGCACAACAAGCCATATTTAGTATTGTATTTAATCAAACTTTTGAAGACTCAAAGTCCAAAGTGCAAAGATAACCTTGAAATTAGCAGTCATCACTCCAAGACTTTCAGTTTTATTTGCTACTAAATAGCAATAGAAACTTGAGAAAATTAAGTAACATTTCTATGGTTCTCAATTTATTAATATTATAATGAAAGAATTGGCTTAGATGATCTCTAAGACTCTCTGTGACATAAAATAAAGGAAAACCTATTAAGAGACATTTGCAGGTAGGACTTGTTGGAACTCGCCTTTAACCCCAGTACCCAGGAAGCAAAGGCAGGCAGTTTCTATGGGTTTGAGGCTAACCTGGTCTATATAGCAAGTTGCATAATACCAAGTGCTACATGAGAGGCACTGTCTAAAACAGAGATGCTTGTTGCCTCATGCTTACTGTAGCACTACTTACAACAGTCAAACTTGGAAACAATGGAAGAGGGTATCAACAGACAAATAGATAAATATAATACACTGTGTGTGTGTGTGTGTGTGTGAGAGAGAGAGAGAGAGAGAGAGAGAGAGAGAGAGAGAGAGAGAGAGAGAGCCCTAAAACAATGAAATTCTATCCTTGATGGTAATGGAATGTATCTGGAGGTGTCCTATTTAGTGAAATAAACCAGACTCAGAAAGATAAAAACTTTGTGTCTTCATTCACTGAAAGTTAAGAAGGGCAAGGAGTGACATTAGGATGTGAGTCGATAGCAGATACCAAAGGAGAGTTAAATAGGATAAACAAGCTCTAATATTCTATAGACAGCAGGGTGAGTCTAAGTGTGTATGTGTGTGCACATGTATGTATATAATTGTATGCATATATGTAAGTATATATATATGTATATATATATGGGGAGGTATATATCATCTGAAAAACTGAGAGTGAAGAATGGAAGGTTTACACACAGGAACTGCTGAGTGTTTACTGAGGAGGACATGCTAACGGCCCTGATCCGATCATTACATATTGTGCACAGGCACGGGATTGTCACAGGGGGCACCATGTATCTGTGTAGTTATAATCCAAAGTTAAATAACTAAAAATTAAAAATAGACATTTCCTTGAGATAATAATGTTTGTAATCTTAAAATACTATACAAATCAAATCAAATTGTGTTTAAAATACAATGGAAGAGAGTTATTTTATTAGCTCTTTTATCAAGCAGACCTGCCTTCCCTACTTTAAAATCGCAATCTCATATTTTCATTTACATGGCGTACTTTAAACAAGACATATATTTTCTTACACAGACACACATCCAATACAGATATTGGGAAAGCATGTGTGGCAGGCGCTGTTGGCTGCTTCCTTCAGTCTCTCCTTTCTCTTTTCCAGCTAATAAATGGACCCACTGAGCTCAGTATGGCAATATTCCCAGCTAGAAATGCCAGAGCTACCAGCACACAGTGGAAGCATGAGCACGTGACAGAGCACTGGCCAATGAAACATGAAGTGACAGTTTCTAGAAATCACTTATGGCCTTTTTTGTTTTGTTTTTGAACCCCACCCTTCCTCCTTGACTACTTTCTTTCAACCTGGAGTGCCAATCAAGGCTTCTAAGACCTCACAGGCGAGATATAGACCTCTTGCAACCAAGTGACAAACGTCGAATGCTAAGGGTGACAGAGGAGAAAGACCAAATGGCATTGTTGACAGCCCAAACTTGCATAGTTTAAGTTTCTGCCGAATGTGTACTTAACAGTTTCGGTGAGCATTAGTTGTAATTCCCCATAGTAGAAGGCGATTCAAGTTTTGTTCTAGAGCTGCACTCAGTCATATTTAATTTGCTCTGAGTGTTCATATACCTAGCTGCTGTGTAATCCATTCCAAGTCATTTGTGTAACACACACACACACACACACACACACACACACACACACACACACACACTGCCCGGCGGGGTGGCGCACGCTTTTAATCCCAGAACTCAGGAGGCAGAGGCAGATGGAACTTTGAGTTTGAAGCCAGCCTGATCTACAGGATGAGTTCCAAGACAGCCAAGGTTACACAGAGGCACCCTCACAGCCCTCCACCCTCCTGACTGCCAGTGTATCTATCAGGTGCAGAGTTCTTGCATCAGGAGTCCTTATCTTCCAACTAGGCACACGGGGTGCCTCCCAGGACCCCATCCTGAAGACGGCTAGTCCCAGGACTCCACAACCTCTCTAGGATCCGGAAGCTTCCATTGAACCTACTTTCTGTAGTCACAGCACTCCTTCTAAAGAAGAAACCAAACTTAATTCTCAAGACAATAGCAACCGCTCTTATGCTGAGGGGAAAGCTGAGGCACAAGGGCCAAAGCTGAAGTTGCCCAGCTGCTAAGCAGCTGGGATGGGATGGGACGGGGCAAAGCTGGCTCCCCTCCCCACTATTCCCTGATGGGATGGGGCAAAGCTAGCCCCCCTCCCCACTATTCCCTGATGGGATGGGGCAAAGCTGGCTCCCCTCCCTGCTATTCCGTGCTGTCTCCGCTACTGTGTTTTCAAAATAAAAGCCACTCACTTTCTGCTTCCCAGTGAGCATAGGTTAGCCCATCACAACCCTTACTGCAGTAAGAGTGGGAAGGAGAGTTATCAGTCACCCTCCTCCTCCTCCTCCTTTTTTTTTTTTTTTTTTAATTCAGGATCTCCATGTGTAGCCCAGACTGACCTTCACTCAGTATTTAGCCCAGATTGGTGCTTTGAAATCAGCATCCCGGAGCACCACAGTTACAGGCACTCACCAGCACACATGATTTTTTTTTTTTTTTCCTCGTAATTCGTTGGTATGCCCGATGAGGAAGAACTACGTGGCTTTTTAAAAGTGAACCACCTCAAGTTTCCTTCGTCTTACTTTTCTCATACTAAATCGAGGGTTGTCATTCCTGCCTGGACTTCGCAGCTGTGTTTAGCCTCATCAAGATTCAGTAACAAAAAGAGAGAGAGAGAGAGAGAGAGAGAGAGAGAGAGAGAGAGAGAGAGAGAGAGAGAGAGAGAGAGAGATTAACGAAGAAAAAAAGTTGACATCTTTAGGGGAACAATGTGATATTATAACAAGAAAATTGATATAATAGCAGACACCATAGCTGACAAAATGAATTTTAGCTTTGGCGTCCCTAGATACTCCTTAGTCCGTTCTTAGTGAAATATATTTCAATCTAGAAAGAAATAGGGGCCCTGCCAACCATTATTAATGCTCACTTGCCTTTTAATTGAAGCACACTCTTAGAAAATGCCATATGCACCTGGGGAAATACAATGCACGCAGCATAAGAATAAATCTTTTTTGAGATCCCGGGTATCTTTCTCTTTCAGTCACGCCACCATCTTTCTGGTTTATCGGTTCCCTTTTTTTTTTTTGCTAAACGTTGATGGTAATGCACACATTTCCCTTTTCCAGTAAATCACCCTTTTATAATTTGGCTTTCTTTCCATCTCAGCTTCCCATCAGAAGGGCTTTACCTCAGGCATATTGCAACCAATTTCCCCGTAATTAATGCCATATCTGCCTCAGAGTCCATTTCAACTCCCAAATGAAAATTGATGAGGCAGCCAACCACAAACAAGACTCACATATCACTGATAAAAGTATCAGGCTGGGTTCCGGGCTTTGACGTTACAGGGCTGGATCATAACAGGGGAGTTTGCTGGTCCTTTGCAGTGCACATTGCTCATAGTAAGTGTCTGTAAATTGCCATTAGCAGACGAGGAAAGGGATTTTATATGACCCCTATCAAATTCTGCCAGAAAGACTAATGATTAGAGGGGGCTGTGTTACAGGAACTGGGACTTCACAGCACATGAAATAATGCGTCTAGACTTGATCAAATGAGCCACACAGTGCAACAAAAGTCACCGGGCAAAGAGTAACTGCCCACTTAGGTAATTTCTCCCTATTCAAGTGGGATGCAGATGGTTCAGCCATGCCTGTTGCCTGTTGCTTAGGAAACAACCAAATCCTCCACCCACAAGCCTCGACTTTAGACTTCAGGGTGAGGGCTGCATAGGAGATAAATGCATAGGGTAGCCATTTACCTGAGGACATGATCAAGAACACACTCATTCATTCTGTTCCTTTACTCACTCAGTTTCTATTTACCGTATTCTGGGCTCTATTTGATGAATGAGAACAAACTGAAAAAAGGAAGGAAGGAAGGAAGGAGGGAGGTAGGGAGAAAAGAAGAGAGAGAGAACACCATTTTTTCCTGCTGTGGCTGATGCTCTCAGGGCAGAGTGGCAGGGAATAGACAGACAGATGCTCATTAAATAGAAGGCACTGAATGCTCTCATCAAAAAAGTAGGGATGACATCTAGTCAAGCACGTGTGGGCATTTATGCATGATGTGTTTGGCAAATAGTGTGTGTGTGTGTGTGTGTGTGTGTGTGTAAGGCCACTGGAGCTTTTAAATGGAGCTAACGAGCCAGGTTCAGAATGAGGGAGCATCTGAGGTCTGCAACGGCATGGTCAATTACTTGTTGACTGTCATTGGAAAGTTAATCACTGCTGTAACCAGGGTATAAGGGGCATAAGAAAGAAGGCTTGAGGAAGGCTTCCAGATGCTAATCCCCCATATATTAGGTCATCAGTGTGAATAAGGCAGATGTGAATATGACTATGAAAACATGCATGTATATGCATGTGTACAAATCCATGTACATGTGCATACATCTGTGTGTATGACAATCAGCAATATGTACCTTTTGTTTGGGCACTCCTTTATCATGTTTGTAGACACACCTCAAAAATGAAATGTAGACATGAGCTCTTTCCTGCTCCCAAGGAAAGGACTTAACATCCCAGTTGGAGTTCTCTGGCTTTAGTTTATCTCACTAATACCAGCAGCTACCATCCAAAGAGGTGGCAGAGTGCTGAGACACAGAATTCCAGAGATTGTCTGTTTCAGAACAGTGTGCCCTTGGTGGGAACATAAATCACACTCACT
This sequence comes from Peromyscus eremicus, assembly GCF_949786415.1. Lineage (NCBI taxonomy): Eukaryota > Metazoa > Chordata > Mammalia > Rodentia > Cricetidae > Peromyscus > Peromyscus eremicus. The sequence continues at coordinate 44,184,140 of NC_081425.1, read as the reverse complement.
TACTGAATCCACAAAGTCAACCTCTCTAAGGCTCGGCCACGCGGTCTCATTTTCAGACTGCTGTGAGCAGTGAGTAGCATGGTGTGGGGGGGGGGATAAGAGGGGCACAGGAGAAGGCCCATGTGGCCTTTTGTCAAGTATACTCCACAGAATCAGTGGATACCCAACAGAGGAGCCTAGCTCCAAAAGGTAAAATACTACTAATAAAAATGTACATTGGGCTGATGGCCTAATACTACTGCTTTTTATACTCTTTATACACTTTTATACTCTCGAATAAGCTGATTTGTTTTCATAATTTATTTTAGGTAATCAAACTATTAGTCTCAAAAGTGATAAGCCAATTTTATGATTATTGAAATTCTTAAAACAGACTGATGGTGATGATGATGTTGATGATGATGATGAATGACAATTCTTTGTATTCAGCGATACCTTACCTAAGTTCTGCTGAATTAGAACTTCCTAAAGGTGCTTTGGGTGGAATGTTAGATATATATGATGTGCCGTTTTCAGCATTTTAACCTCAAGGACATCGAACAGTTGGAAGGGATTCCAAGAGGGGTAATAAACTCTGATGGGGCTGGCTGAGCTGGCTAGCCACCCAAGAAGACAACACTGGTGTGTCAGCTTCGCTGAGAAAGCACCTTCCCGGGGCGGCTCTCACTCCCCTGACATCCCACTCATGCACAAGGGCTGAGGACATTATTCACGGCCCACTGGCCCTGGGGCAGCTGTTGAATCTTCAAAGACGCATTGAGTGAGCCTGTTTAGAGGTCAGTGGCACACTGAGTGAGCCCTCCAGCTCCTTCATTCTATTTTGGCCCTTGGAGGTGGCCTAATTATATAAGGAGAGGAGACTCACAATTCAGGCAACTCAAATTTTTTCAAATGTTGTGATTTACCTTTATTGATTAAAAAAAAAAAAAAACATAAGCCCTTATTTAGTTTCAAAGTTGTCATACCCGAAGTTGGTAATAAAAACGAGTTTAAGATAGTCACTTAATAATCTTGCTTTCACAAAGCAATGAAACTGTAGCTTAATGAAACTCTTGCTCATGGGTCTTTCAGAATCTGGATCCTTGAAGGGCATGGAGGCTTCAGGACAATGACCGGAGTGTAGCTGCTGAGTCTGGGAGCCAGACAGGTCAGTGTAAAGTAAGCTGGTGCCTGGGAGATGGTGTGCTGGAGCCTAAGAGATGGTGTGCTGGGGCCTGGGAGATGGTGTGCTGGGGCCTAAGAGATGGTGTGCTGGGGCCTGGGAGACAGCTAACTCACTGGCTTTCATGTCTCATCCCAGAAGACCTGAGAGGTAGAAAGCTGAACCCTTTGCCAAGCTCACCCAAGTTATTGGTTTGAAGATGGTGACCCAGAGCACTGGGAGGTTACAAAATCCCAGAGTTTTGTTGCTGTTCTCTTTGTTTTTATATGGAAATTGTTCTTTGTGTATATTTTCATCTACTTGAATCCACTTTTATGGGTCTATTTTACTTTGGGCTTTTCAGAAACATGCTAGACCAGATTCCCTTACAGACACATAAGAGAGTGAGAACCTATCTTGTGTGAGGCTCCCAGCTCACCATGTCCATGTCACCAAGGAGGTGGCTCCCCCACAACAACCCTTCCTTCAGCCTGTTGAGTCCCTGTAGGTGCCTCCACCCACCATCCCAACGATCTCTTCAGTGTGTGTGGATGTGGAGTGTGTGTGTGTGTGGGGGGGTGGGTGTGGGTGTGTGAGGGTGTGAATGAAGAAGCTTGCGTGCCAATGTATGCCTGTGGATGTCAGCCCTTGCCTTTCATTTTGTTTCAAAGAGTCTCTTCGCCGGTTTTCTGCTACATATGCCAAGCTACCTGGCCCAGGAGCTTCTGGGAATTCTCTCTGCCTTCCTTTTCTTCACAGGAGAGCTGGGGTTGCAGATGCTCATATTACATGCTGGGTTTTTGAGGGTTTCCAGGATCTGGGCCCAGTTACTCAGTAAACACTTTCCCAGCCCCCTTTCTGTCTTTTTTGACAGGGCCTTACTGTGTAGCCCTTTCTGACCTTGAAATCATGGTTTTCTTGCCTCAGCCTATTGAGCACTGGGATTACACTCTCCCAGTTTTTCTCTTAAATATCTTTATCACTAGGAACAGTTCTATTTCAAGATCTTTCCCTGGGCATTTTCTGTGTCAGGCTTGTTGCTTAAGAAGCCTATTAGATTTTTAAAATCTATTCATGTTCACATGTTTCATTCAGTAGAATGAATTATCTATATTTTAAAACTGTAAGTTCTTCTAATAAAAGGTAACATTTCACACAGTGGATCTCTTTAATACACTCAGACATAGATCTCAAGGGCAATCGGAAGTTCAAGTTTCTGCTTCCCCCAGTTTTAAGGGGAAACCCAAAGAGCTTAGAGGGAGTTTGCTCAGTGCAGTGGTTGAGCAAGGACAGCCCCTCACAGACTCAGGCAATCGAACTCTCAGTCCCCGGTGGGTAATACTGTTTGGGGAGGGCTAGGTGGGGAAGACTTGCTGGAAGAAGCGTGTATTTGGGGGCTGGCTCTGAGAGTCTATACCCTTCCCCTACTTTCAGTTTGTTCTCTCTGCTTCCTTGTGGTTGAGAATGTGGTCTTCCTGCTTCCTGCTCTGGCTCCATGCCTGTCTGCTGCCATGCTCTCCCACCATGACACACTCCTATTCCACAGGAACCGTAAGTTCAAATAAACTCTTCCCCAAATGAGTTGCCTTGGTCATGGTGTTTATGGACAGCAACGGAGAAATAGCTAATTTACTCAAGAATATGTAAGACTCAAAGATTCAGGATGATCTTTGAGACTCTTAGACTCCAACGGCACTTGTTACTTTTCATCCCATCCCACTCAAAACTTTAGGCTTGGCATTTTCTAAGGAGCAGAAGGATAAAGGGTGAGGATTAAGTTCAGTCCACAAATGCCCTGGGTTAGAATTCTTTTTTAACTCCACCCACAATTTCCCTATGGACAAATACCACAGCAGACATAACTTGAAGGACACCCTACAGATTGCGTGGACATGATGAGATATCCATTCAGTGCCCCCAAGCCAACCAGAACAATGTCAAGCTCAGCAGTTAAGGTAGATGAGAAGACAGAGAAACAAAGATTGAATAATAAAATGGGTGAGCAAGTTGGCTGAGCGGAAGAGAATGTAGTCAGCATCTGCCTAAGGTAGAAATCATTAAGCGCTGTCAGTATCCATAAGTGGAGAGGGTGACAGACAGCAGAGTTAGGCTTAGAGTGACATGGACAAGGAAATAGAATGAGACCAAGCCTTAGGGCTGAACAGCCACAGAACCAGCGACAGCAAAGTAGAGATAACAAGGGAGTAGAATACAGCACAGCAAGGAAAAGCGTAGGTTATATGTCATCATGGACTTCTTCTTTTTTTCTTCTTTTTTTAAAAAATTTTATTTATTTATTTATTTTTCAGAGCTCAGGACCAAACCCAGGGCCTTGCGCTTGCTAGGCAAGGGCTCTACCACTGAGCTAAATCCCCAACCCCATCATGGACTTCTAACAGAATGCTATCCTAGTATATTCCAGCTGTCAAAAAAAAATAGACAGCTTATGAATAACAGAAATACGTTACCCTGAGATCTACAGGGCAGAATGTATAAGAGTAAGACCAGAGCAGATTTGAGGGCTGGTGGAGCTCTGCCTTCTAGACCCTAGATGATTGCTTCTATGTCTTTCTGTGGTAGAAGGAAGTGAACACATTCCCTTAGGCTTATATCGTGAGAACATTAATCCCATTTATGTGAGCGGAGCCCTTATAACGTAGTCAGTCCCCTCCAAATTCCCATTCCCTAAAATCATTTGGGGATGAAACTTTCAACATATATTTTTTTTGGGGGGGAGACAATTCTAGTATCAACTTACAAATCTCAGTAGCTCCCGAGGATGACATCACTGGATGCTGGCCAAGCTGTAACCAGTGCTTAGAATGATGAAGCTGAGCCATCCAGAACATTTTCAGTTATGAATGTATTATATGGGAGACTGCAGAGATGTGCAATAAATTCTGAGGTATTTTAATAAAATCTAGTTGAAATTTAAGTTTTTATCAGTGAAGGCATAAACATTTCACTATTTGCAAGTACAGCCAGTTTCCAGTCATCCTAGGTTACTGAAGGATAGCCAAAAACCACCGGTCATGTTCGCAAAGGCATGGGTGTACAAGTGGGCTCATTTCAAAGAGCTGAGTCTATTGCTGGAGGAAGTTGTGCCGTAAAGACTGTGGGAGTGGATAAGGGTAATATAGGGCTGCAGAGCTTGGGGAGCCATGGAGGTATCCATCCCAAGACGAAGTCTATATTTATTTAAATTCAATTAAATGTAATTACTACAGGCTCCTACAGGAAGTAGCATGAGGATAGGACTTGATAGCAAGATGAGAACTAGGGTAAAGGAGTGAGGTGTTCTTCTCAGACACAAGGTATAAGGGGTGAGAAAAGAACAAGGATTAGAGCCGACTGCGGTGGCGCACGCTTTAGTTCCAGCACTCAGGAGGCAGAGGCGGACAGATCTCTGAGTTTGAGGCCAGCCTGGTCTACAGAGTGAGTTCCAGGATATCCAGGGCTATACAGAGAAATCCTGTCTCAAGAAAAACAAAACAAACAAACAAACAAACAAACAAAAAATCAAAATTAGTACCACAATCCAAAATGAACAAAATAGCTGATTTTTTTAAAAAGACACAGAACCAGCAGTGACTTTGAACACTTCTAGGAGAGTAAGAATGAAGCGGCTGATTACATTTCAGAGTGAGATTAGGAAATTATAGGGATAAAAGAAAAAGGTTGGGTTCATGACTCAAGTGCCCCTGTCCATCACTGATCTAAGGGAAATAGAGATGAAGTGGCTTTGGGGAAGGTGTAGATGAGTTCCATTATGAGTCTGCCACATCTGGGATGTATCTGGGCTCTCAAAGAGAGGAAGTCCAGCCAGGAACTGGACGGACCGACCTCTGGGAGGGCATCAACAAGTGGTAGGTTCTCACATGTACGTGCTTCTGGGAGCAGTGTACAGGTGAGCCTGTCCCAAGAACACACACACAAAGGAGAGACAGGACAAGGGTATATTAAGTAAAATGAAAAGCAGTGGCGCCATTTATACGCTGCTAAGTAGCAATAAGTGTAAGTATATAAATGAACCATCACAACAACACTAAAAGGCCTGCGTTACTATCACCTTCCTTTTACAGATGAAAAAAAATGGAATCTAGAGTGGTCAAGTTAGCTGGGATTTACATGTAACAAATCCAGTGTAAAACCTAGACACAAACTAAAGAAGTCTGAAAGGGAAGGAGGCAATGTGGCTCCGGGGAGTGTAGACCAAGGATTGGACTCTAGTGTTGCGCTGTGATCTTGGCCAGCACGTGGGGCGTTGACACAGAGTTAAGTTAGCTTGCTAGCCATTATGTTCTCCAAAGAGCATAGTAGTTTTGTGGAGAGTGATGTGGCGGGACACACATGGATGGAAAAGAGGGTTAATGTGTCTGGACTGCACTTCCCAAACTCTGAGCTCTGAAAGGGGGAACCCTGCCTGAAGAAGGCTTAGTTCAGTCAGAAGCCTCCTCCCACCGACATGTGCCAGGGAGAAGTCAGAGGCTTTCCTTCCTGGGAGGGAAAGGCTCTTAAGAGTGAAGAAAATTCCAGGTCTAAAAATAATGATGACTCGCCACTTGAGATGTTTTAACGCATTTGAAAATGCTTTTATATACATGTGATATGTGGTTGTTAGACAATCCCGTGGAGTAAACAGGTGGCATCCACAATTTATAGATATTGAAATGAAGGTTTGGGAGAAGGTTAAAAATAGATTAAGAATAGTCAGTGCTGAGAGATCAAGAGACTCCTTCCTGGCTCCAGCTGGAATGGAGAATAGAAATAACGGGTAGGTTCTAGAATAGACAGGAAGGGAGCGTTTCCAAGTAAGAGGGTTGCTAGTGGAAGGGAAGAGCTGAGTGTGGGTGAGAATTTGTGGGAGGGAGAAAAAGAGTGAGTCTGGTCTTCAGCTGTTTATCAAGGCATGTCCAACCTGTGACATGCATGCCATAATATGTATGTGACTGCATGTGGTCAAGGATAGCTATGCATGCAACCTAACACAAGACAGCACCTTATTTAAAACATGATGGGTGTGTGTGTGTGTGTGTGTGTGTGTGTGTGTGTGTGTGTGTGTGTGTGTTTATGTGGTTATTTTGGTAACTTAATTGTGTATTTTCTGAGTGTGGGCATTATAGATGACAGCTTTGTGCCAAAGTGTGAATCCCTGCATGTGCTTGACAGAGACATTTGAAAGGACTGCAAAGTTTAGCTTTGCTCCCACAACACATAGAGAGCTTTGCATGTTCTTAGATATTGAGAGAAATCTGAGGTTGTTTATAGTATTTGGGTTTTTTTCCCCTGGACCCTTTGACACCCAGATTATGGAAATATTTGAGCTGCATGTGGTTGGAACATAGAGCCAATTATTCCAATGTACTGTCTGCACCCTCTGCACTGAACCCACAGTGTTTTTGTTCACAAGTAGGAGGAACTGAAATCTGAGTTTCTTTTTGTTTTACTTGTGATGATCTCAACCTCAGTTCCACAGAGGCTCACGAACAAAGCTTGCAGAAGGACTAAAGATGAGGGATACTTGCATCATGCTAGTTAGATAGAGAGAGGCTTTTGCTTCATTAGATTTATTTAATAATCACAGAGGCTGGAAGCCATGCAGAACTTGGATGGAGACTATAGAAAGAGGAAAAGAAGCTGAAGGGAAACTGTTCATTAAAGTAGCCCAGGTCTGAAGCTGTTCATGTTAGCAGAGGATGCGAGACTCATCAGCAGGCTCCTGACATGCCCTTTGGAAAGGGTGGTAACCATTTTATTTAAGAAGTGGCATTTCATCCAGGTTCTCTCATTTGCATACTTGTGATTTCATTTGCATATATTTTACTGTGCTGTTCCCTGGAAATATATTCACTTATTTCATTCCCTTCTTTAAATTCTGTGCATCCTCTACAATACCAAGGAATGTAAAAGAACAAATATGGAGGAAAATATTCTTGCTAGAAAGGGAGACCATTCTGGAACACTTGTATTCTATCTGCCATGAGTTTCTTCCCTTCTTTACCTGGTAACTAATCCTTCCTACTTTCTCTTACAGCTACGTCACAGGAGACCAGGGTTTCCTCGGTTCCTAACTGACCTGATCTTTAGCCCAAACTATCCAATTCAATCTATTTTTTCTGCGTCCTGAATATTTTCCCACTCATCCAGTGCTCGGGGGCCTTTAAAGTTAGTAACCAAATGTCACTCATTCCACTCATCACATTCCGGATTCGTTTCTAGAATTTAAAGGCTTTTTTTTTAATTTGATGTGTATTAGTATTTGGTTTGTATGTATGTCTGTGCTCCACCTATGTGCCTGGTACCTGTGGACACTAGAAGAGAATGTTGAATCTCCTGGAGCTGGAATTACTAACAGTTTTAAGCTGCCATATGGGTGCTGGGAATCCAATCCAGATCTTCTGAAAGAACAAGTGCTCTTAACCACCGAGCCCTTTCTCCAGCCTCTCATTCCAGATTCCCAATTCCTACCACCCCATCATGAAGTTGCCAGAATCAATAGCTGTATTTAGAACCCAAAGTCCCTTATTCCAACTCTGCTTCTCCTCTCCTATCTTCTGTGCAGCATCTTCCTCCTCTGTTCAGTTCCTTCTTGGAAAAATAGAGAAATGATTTTCAAAGTGAGAACAATGGCAGCATTAGAAGGGCTAAAAACTTCATTATCATTTCATTTTTATATAAGATAGGAAAGGCCAGAGATAGAAAACAGATAAAGACTTTAAGACACAGAAAAAGAACTTAAGAAAGAATTGAGTTAAGAGAACATTGTTGAAAGTAAAGCTATGAAACATCTGGGATATTTGCTAACTCAAAATCAGCTGAAGAAAATCAGTTCTGGGGGTAGAAACCTGAATACTAAAGGAAAAGTGAGACATGGCGAGGGCAGGCGTGAGACAGTTACTTACTAGTTTATTGCTTTAATGGTGTCCAAAATCCTATGAAATGGATGGAACATTGGATTGAAGGGAGTCCAGGATAGCCATGCTCTATGAAGTTAGCGGCGCTGCCTGTGCTTCTCTTTCTTGTTCTACTGGCATTGGTATAGTCTGGGTGGTCAAAGTTGGCCCAAGCCCTCAATAGTCCAACCCAGTGAGGAAGGGAAGAGGAAGCAAGAGACAGAGGCTTCTTGTACGAGGAGAAACTGAATTGTGCACACCACTGTTCACATCTGTGGACATCATCAGATGGTGGCACCTAGCTGCAAGAGAAGCTGGTCAGGGAGCTTGTCAGTTAAAGAGAAAGGAGAATAGTATAAACCAAGGGGCAATTCATAGCCTCTGCGCTTAGTCATTGCCTAAATCTAAATACATCTGTATAGACTACACAGAGTTTCAAGGCTGACATACATTTAGGTGGCAGAAGTGGGGTATGCTGGTTTCTGAGGGGAGCAGTAGATGAGAAAGGAAATCCTTAGAAGATAAATCTTGTTATTATGGATATCATGCTATAGTAATATATTCTGAAATCGGGCAGTGATGGCACATGCCTTTAATCCCAGCACACGGGAGGCAGAGGCAGGCAGATCTCTGTGAGTTCAAGGCCAGCCTGGTCTAGAGTTAAAGACCTGATTAACTAAGGTACTTGGATTCAGAAACAGGGTAGTTACTTTCCTGTGTTCTGGGAAATTCAAATCACAAAATCAAAATGGACAAATACAGAAGTCCATATAAACACTAAAACAGATATGAGACACAAAGTCAAGCTGAAGCTTGTCTATGTTAACAGCAGACTTCACTTTTTGCACGGAAGTTCGTTTTAACTAATGCATAGAATTTGGCAATTGCCTGGTTCATAGTCTTTATAAGATGAACCATCTGTGATTTAGAAAAATCTAGTGGGTCTTGGTCCTGGGATATGAGAGTTTCCAGTGACAGGTGGCAGACAACTTTTCTAATAATCTCATGATAAAAATAAAATCAGCTTCAATGGACTGCTATGTCTTTGGATTTTCAGAGCGTTGGGGTATAAGTTTGTGCAACTGCAAGTTTACGTGAGCTTGAGAGTTCCTGATCCATCTTAAGGTCCCCAGGTTGATCATTCTTCTTGGTTGCCATGGAGAAGAGAGATTGGACCAAGTAAAGTTCATAAAAAGATAGTTTTCCTCTCTTATCTTATGAACTTTGTTTAACTTTCTTCTCTTATATTTATACACTTAAATGATTTCTTAAAGAGGTCAACTTTGAGAGGGCAGGGGTTTTCCACATCATTAGATGCAGGCAAGAAAAAGCTTTTCACATTGTAAATCTTGCAACTAGATTAATGGAACACTGTTTCTATGAGCCATTATCTGGGACATGGGAATGGATTTTCCCTGGTCTATTATTATCTAGGACTTTTACCCATCTCTGCTAAAAGCTTAGTGAGTACTCCTAGAGTCAGAAATAGAAGAGAGGCAGGCTCTCAATCTCTTCTCACAAAGAGCATCTCCCCAGTGTTTTACCATCTGGGTTTCAGTTCCTACTCCTAAGCAAAACCAAATCCTTGCGGGATCTGTGAAAACATCCTTAGCGCAGTGACCTGCATTTGTTCATAATTATCCATCAACCTTTGGTGACTGAGAGATGTTGGGACTTGAGATGTTAAAGGGGATCGAGTCTAGGAAGGACATATGCAGACCACAGCTGCAGGTGGGACACATGGCCATGCAGAGTGCTGAAAACCTTCACTCACCAAATTGTTCTTTGCATTTGTCAACACTTTCTAATCCACACGTGGCATGAGTTTAGGGCCTTTTGGCAAACTATAATACACGAAAAGGAAAGTGATATAACATAAATATAGATCATTATAAATTATCAAGAATATGAATAAGCACTTTAAAATATCCACTTGGCAGACCAAGACATGATTGGCAGATTTGCAGGACTATCTCATATTCATGCACACATCCCTTCCCAATGGAAGCCTCTCTGTGCCACCGTAGTCATAATCTTCACTTTTATGACAGCTTTTGGGCATCCATAAATGCTGGCATTTTGAATTTTATATAAGTGTAATATATATATATATATATATACACATACACACATATACATACACACATATATATACACATACATATACATACATATATATATATATAGATATATAAAATCTAGCTTCCTATGGTCAGTCTTATACCTTTATTATTTATTTGTGCCACTGTGTGCTGTGGTTGCCATTTTCATAGCACTACAATATGTTATTGTTGTACAAGACCCAGTTCCTTATCCACTTTATTATTGGTAAATCTGAGTAATTCCTAATTTGAGTAATTGGTACATCTGAATGATTCCAAATTTGAAGACTTCCCCATTGCATTTTTCAATGACCCACATTGCTCTTCTTTGATAATGAACTTCATTAAATATAATGCGGTTTGAAAGCTGCCAACAGCCTCAACAAACTTTTTTTCTGGAATTGTCTTCTGCCAGATCATTTGGCCAAACTTATCTTCTTTAATTAATTAATTTTATTAAATATTTTCATGCAATATATGTATGTGTATCAATAATGGATGATGCTATTTGTTTGGAGTCATCCACCACTCTGGCTTCTATAATTTTTCTACCTCTTCTTCCACATAGATCCCTGAGCCTCAAGGGGAAAGCAGTTTAATAAAGACATCCCATTTAGGGTTGAGTGCTCCAAAGTCTTTCACACTCTGCGCATTATCAGTTGTGAGTCTCTGTGTTAGTTCCCACCTACTGCAAGAGGGAGCATCTCTGATGTGAGGTTAGTGAAACATTGACCTATGGGTAGAGTAGAATGTCATTAGAGGCCATTTTATTACTATATTCCTTTAGCAGAATAATAGTATTTGGTTTTTCTCTAGACCTGTGACCTATCTAGTCTTGGGATCTTGGCCACCTTAGCAGTGTATATGTGTGTTTCAATCCAAATAAACAGATGTTACATGGCTAGCAAGGGGCCATGGGTCAGGAGCAGTTCTTACAAGGACAGGGAAATAGAATATAGCATATACCAAACTTACCTTTTGATCACACGTGATGCTTATGACAGTGTCTTGTAAGTGGTAAACACTAAAAATAGTGAATAGTTGCTCTGATGCTGCAAGTTTTACACTATCAAAGTAAGTTTACCTCGATAACATTCGTGAATGTACACAGTGCCAGGCATTGAGTGCTAGCCTTTCTGATGCTCTGTGAAGTAGAAGCTAAGATAGTCTCCATTTTCAGATGAGAAACTGAGGCACAGAACTGGTTTCTCTTATATGCAATCATGCAGCTGTTTAATATCACACCTAGAATTTGGCTTAGAAAACCAGATTCCATGTTTGTGCTCCCAAGGTCAGACCAATACCTCAAACTAAGAGCAAGCATTGAAAAACCATTCAGAAGGAATACTCACGTAATTAGGTTTGGAAACACTGCATGATGCTTAGTTCTGATCAAAATCTTACAAATCCATACAACTGTCGAAACCTATGTCAGGGCACAAGGATTTACATGTGACTCCCCTGCAGTCTCCTGGGACTCTGTTTTATTCATCCACTGCAAAGATGAAGGCCTTGGGGGAAAAGAGGCTCAAAAGGCAGCCTCAGCAACTGGCAGCCGGACTCTCCAAGCAAATAGGGAAAGCGGGAAGAATAAGCTACCCAGCAGCCTCTCTTTCCATACAAAGTCTTTAGCGCCAAGCACAAGAGCTACTTGCTTGCCAGCACCATTCAATGTCTGGTAGATGAGCTCGAAGAAAACATGATGAGTTTCGGCAGCTCCCTCATTTTGCAGTTGGTGGGAATCATTAGAACTCATTCTGAGCAAAGCTCAGCTTGCTCATATCCTTCCTCCCTGGGAACACGCCGGGGGCATGCTCCTAAGCATCCCATCCTGGGACTCTGTCTGGCAGAGCATTTGTTCTTAGCTTTGCAGGCACAGCTGTGAGGTGTGGCATTGTCTTCTTGCCTCCAGAAGCAGAAGCAGTCAATTAAGATCCTGATTTATTTATGCCTCCTTCGTGTTTTCAATTGAATCTCTTGTTAAGCAGGGTTCTAATAATATGATTTATCACAATAAACAGCAGGGCTCCTGCTTTAATTGATTTATCTTTTCTCCACATAAAATCCCCCTGTTTCTGGGTCTTTGGTATCGGGCTTTTCCATCCTTCTCAACCCCCTGATCTTTGTTGGGTGATAAATTCTACAGGGACTAGATTTTCTTTAAAATTATACATATGGTCTCTGTCTTAAATCATTCATTTTCCCATGTGCTAAGTGCTGACTATAATCATTCCTTGCATTTACCGAAATTAGCATGGGGCTTCAAACCATTAACTACAAAGAAGAGGTTTGGGAAAAAGGCTCCCGCTGGTCTCTGAATGAAACAGTCGATGTTGTGTTAAGAGGTTTTGATCTGACGTTAATTTCCTGGCTTTAATGTATTCTTAACTGTTACACACAGAGTGGTCTGTCTTAAAAGGCAGTGTATTTGTGGCGGCGCCATTATAGCCATTCTCTAAAATGTATCATTTCGTTTCACACATGCTATAGAATCTGGAATTTCACCTTTACTCACCTCTGTTTCTTCACTGAAAACTACTCTGTAGCTCCAAATTCCTCCATCAATGGGTTGGCTATGCGAATCCATAGCAGTAATTGTTCATAAAGTCATATTTCATAGCATGTGCTAATAGAGTAATGAAATACGTTGCAGTAACAATATGCTCTATGGGCTAGGATTCCATGGTGAGACTCTGTCACTGTGTTTGGTGGGCATCGGCTTTTCAATGTGCCTTCCACTGTGAGGAAGTAAAATGCTCTGTACAATGGAATAGAGAAAGTGGGCTTCAATGGGAATTTCTAGAAAGCAGAAAGTAGAACAGCCAGTGACTAAACACTCTGACATTCACTGTACTGTCACCTACATTTCTACTCTACCACCTGTGGTGGTTTGGGTAAGAATGGCCCCCACAGGCTCAGATGTCTGAATGCTTAGTCATCAGGGAGTGGCACTACCGGGGAGGGATGTTGGAGTAGGTGTGGCCTTTTTGGAGGAAGTGTGTCATTGGGGTGGACTTTGAGGTTTCAAAAGCCCAGCCAGCCAGGCCCAATGGCGGTTTCTTCTTCTTCTTCTTCTTCTTCTTCTTCTTCTTCTTCTTCTTCTTCTTCTTCTTCTTCTTCTTTTCTCTCTCTCTCTCTCTCTCTCTCTCTCTCTCTTCCTGCTGCCTAGGGATCCAGATGTAGAACTCTCAGCAACTTTTCCAGCACCATGTCTGCCTGCATGCCGCCATGCTCCCTGCCATGATGACAATGGACTAAACCTCTGAACTGTAAGCCAGTTCCAATAAAATGTTTTCTTTTGTAAGAATTGAGTGCAAACTTGTACAGCCACTTTGGAAATCAGTATGGCGACTTCTCAGAAAATTGGGAATCAATCTACCTCAAGACCCAATGATACCATTCTTGGGCATACACCCTAGGGATACTCAATCATACTACAAGGACACATGCTCAACTATGTTCATAGTAGCATTATTCATAATAGCCAGAACCTAGAAATAACCTACATGTCCCTCAACCGAAGAATAGATAAAGAAAATGTGGTACATATACACAATGGAGTACTACTCAGCAGTAAAAATAAATAAATAAATAAATAAATAAATAAATAAATAAATAAATAAATAACGACATCATGAAATTTGCAGGCAATGAATGGATATGGAAAATATCATCCTGAGTGATGTAACCCAAACTCAGAAGGACAAACATGGTATGTACTCACTCATAAGTGGATACTAGATATAAAGCAAAGGATAACCAGACTATAACCTACAGCTCCAGAGAAGCCAGCTACTAAGGAGGACCCTAAGAAGGATGAATGGATCACTCTGGGAAGGGGAAATAGATGAGATCTCCTAAGTAAACTGGGGGCAGGGGGGGCAAAAGAGGGTAGGGGATGGGGGATGAGAACATAAGGGAATGGGATGGATGATTGAGCTGGAACAGGAACCGAGTGGGAGAGCAATGAAAAAGATATCATGATAGAAGGAGACATCATGGGGATAGGGAGAAACCTGGTGCTAGGGAAGTTCCCAGGAATCCACAAGGATGACCCCACCTTAGACTACTAGCAATAGTGGAGAGGGTGCCTGAACTGGCCTACCTTGGTAATCAGATTGATGAATACCCTAACTGTCATCATAGAGCCTTCATCCAGTAACTGAAGGAAGCAGATCCAGAGACCCACAGCCAAGCACCAGACTGAGCTCTAGGAGTCCAGTCGAAGAGAGGGAAGAGGGATTCTATGAGCAAGGGGCATCAAGATCATGATGGGGAAATGTACAGAGACAACTGAGCAAAGATAGCAGAAACTCCCGAACTTTAGACTACAGATGTGGAGCCTGCATGGGACCGGACTAGGGCCTCTGCATCCAGAAGACAGTTATGTAGCTTGGTCTATTTAAGAGGCCCTGGCAGTGGGATCAGGATCTATCCCTGGTGCATGAACAGGCTCTTTGGAGCCCATTACCTATGGTGGGACATCTTGCACAGTCTTGATACAGGAGGGAGGGGCTTGGACCTGCCTCAACTGAATGTACCAGGTTCTGCTGACTTCCCAGTCACCAAAAGAGAGGCCTTACCTTTTCAGAGGAGGGGATGGGGGTGGGTTGGAGGGGAAGGCTGGTGGAGAACTGGAGGAGAGATGAGAGGGGATCTGTGGTTGGTATGTAAAATAAATAAAATATTTCTTAAGGAAAAAGGAAAAGAAAAAAAGAGTTGCTGTGGTCATGGTGTTTCTTCACAGCAAAAGAACACTGGCTAAGACACACCGCTGGAGTCCAGCTGCTCTTCTTCCTGAACTGAGCATCTTTCCCAAGCCCAGCAGTAGGCTCCTGATTGGCAGCCTCAAAGGCCTGGTCTGGCTCTTCATCTTCCTCCTGCCGGCAGGTGTTTCCTTGCCCCCGACCCCACACGGGTTTTGACTTCTGTGGACTGTTGCTCCTCTCCTCTATTGACCTCTTCTGGATCCTCCGGAGTTCCACACTGCGCACCCTGCCCTTCCCCGCCCCCCCCCCCCCACCTCCCCGCCCGGCCCGGCCCCGCCCCGGCTCTGTTCTCTTGTTCTCTCATCTCTGCTCCTCTCTGGTTTACCCTACTTCCTCTCACCTCTTTGCCACTCCCCTACCCACCACCCCATCCTCTTTCCCCACCTAACCATAGATGTGCTTCCAACAGACCCTCTGACAAATGGGTCTTCACCTTCTACCTTTGCTTTTTACGTCAACATAATGCTACACATATCACAGCTCGTTGATTTTACAACATATATTTATAAGATTTTTTTTTATATAGAAAGCTAGACTTCTGAAACATCACCGACTTCCACTTGATTTTTTAATTAGCCTGCAAAGCTGCAGCTTTCTTTATGGCATTTTGTTACATACTAAGTTTTAGTAAACTGTTCCCTGCCTCCTCTGTCTCCTCTCCCCCCATCCCTGTGTGTACCCTTCCGCCCTCACTATTCTCCCCTTCCGTTTCATGTAATGTATGCTCTGTTACCCTCACAGACTGTTCCCTTTAACACCCCACCCCCCGCGCTATTTTCATGGTTCTCTTCCTGGTTTCTTGGCATCTACATACCCCTCCCACATAAATACACATCAGTAAAAATTAGAAGGCAAGATTTGCATTGTTACCTCACCTAATATTTTCCATTTCTATCCATTTTTCTTTATGGCTGAATAAAACTGCATTGTGTGTATATACTACATTGTTCTTGTCTATCCACCTGCTGAACATCCTTAACATTTAATGATATCAGTTAAATCATTTCAATTGTCTTCCTGGACTTAATGTTTAAAGAAGAAATTTGGTCTGGTGAGATAGTTGACTGGGTAAAGGCATTTTTTTACCAAGCTTGGGGACCAGAGCTCAAACCCCTGTTCTCACATATGTGTGGAAGAAGAGAACCAACTCCTACAAGCTGTCCTCTGACCTCCACAGGTACACACACACACACACACACACACACACACACACACACAGATGTAATCTTAAAAATTAAAGGAAGACATTTCTTTCTCTAGAACTTTTGTTTCTAGACAGGTCTTAGGTGCCTTCAGATCTAAGCTTCATGAACCAGGAAGTTTGTCAAGAGATCATGCTGCACACCCCAGTGTTCAGCCTTGTACAGTGAGTTTACTAATTGTCCTGACCTATTTGAACTGTGGTTTTCAGTAGCCACAGAGGTTCCCTTTTCTGGCCTGACTAAGTCCATTGTATAACTGGCACACTAGAATAGCTCTAACGTGGAGAAAAACACACAAGCATCCTCCAGAGGTAGATGGGGATTGATTTCCAAAGCAGGGATTGATTACACTTCAGGCAACGGACTGATTTAGGGAGAAAAGCAGAGTCAATGAGGCTGATAAAATGATTTCTTCTATATGGTTTCTTCTGTGAGCACCAATGCAATTAGGAACTCATGTTAATTGAAAAGGTGCGAACCCTTGGACATTTTCCTCTGGCCTTTATCACAAATAGGGATGGTACTGAAAAGATGGGGGGTTGCTTTAGAGGAACTGCATTGTGTAGTTAGTAATGCCAGCTCCAGGGGAAAGAAAGCGTTTTAGTAGACTCAGTGTTGTGCTGTAGCATGCCTTGGCTTTTGAATCACAATAATATGCAGTTGATTCATATGGGATATTGAAGGCTATCAGGGAGGTATTTCTCTTGCCTCTCCCTCAACATCTCTTCCATCATGCAGTTTCTACCTCTCATTTTAAAAATCAAATTTATCAGGGAGAAATTTATCTCTTCTGGGTTTAAGCACATTACTTTTTGAATCACACTGTAAATGTAAAAGGATGCTCTGCTTTACCCTGCTTAGGTATTAAATACCAGGGATGCTATCTCTTATATTCTGATTAATTGAGCCTAGGAGGGACACAAGAATTTGCATTTTAAAGCATCCTCACTAAGTCTGGTATATGGATTAATAGTCTGATAAATACTATTCTAACTGTATATCTTACACAGGAACAAGGCATCAATTATCAAATGTCTTCAGTTTACTTGGTATTGCTTTTCCCCTACAGTGTTTTGGGAGTTTTAAAAAACAAACTTCAGGAGGGTCATGCAGGACAGCGCCTGCAGTGTAGAATGGTTGCCTTCCAAGACAGCTAACCCTGACTAGACTCAGACGTTAGCTTGGGAACGCACTGGGTTTGTGTGGCCAGCAGTGAGACGACAGTGATGCGGATGGGGAATCAAGTTGGAGTCCCCTTCTGGGCTTTGTAAGAACAAGTCTTTCCTTTCCTTTTGCACATTAAGCATGCCAGCCATTCCCCATCGCCCATAAAATGACACCCAATGAGCCCTACCTTCTAGCAGCCATACCCTTGGGTAATACCCTACCCTAGTGTGGAATTTGGACCTGGTGGTTTAATTCTAATGCATACAACATCAACACCAGAAGTTATAGACGAGGTTATAAGTGGCTGTGACTTCTACCTCACACACATTCTGACCCTGAGGCAGTAAGTCACCATTTTGAGTTACCTTATTGAGATATCTGTGACTGGAAAGAGAGGACTGTCTCTAGCTAGTAAGAACCCCGGCTCTGAGTGCACTAGATCCCAATGCACAAAATTCTGCCATAACCACCTGAGTGAGCTTGGCAGTGGGTCCTCCCCTGGATGAATGTGTAGACATCACAGCTTCATCACACACCTCCATTGCAGCCTTGTGGATTGTGGCTAACTAACACCTCAGTTAGCCAGCTAAGCCATGCCCAATTCTATGCCCCACAACCAAAATGTGATACGATAAATAATGCAGTTTTAAGTCACTGACCTTTGGAACAATTTAGTATGTAATGATAAGTAACTACAGATTTGGGGAATGAGAGGCCTGAAGGAGAATGTAAACAAGAAAGGTGAGGAATTAATGAGCCCATGCTGACGCTGCACCATGCTTCCATCCAGGGACGGTCCTCCCTGAAGAGGCTGCTTCTGTCCACATTCCTCTGCTGGCGCTGAAGGGTTGCCTTTCAGGGCGAACTGCTAAGCCTTGCTGTTTCTTCCATTACATCTCCAAGAATCACAGCAGCACCACCCCCATAACACCCATGACTGTCTTCTCTAAAACCTGCCACTGAGAAAGTGGCCATCACTCATAGTGGCAGTGTTGTCCCCAAACCCAAGCTGCTGGGCAGCAATAGTCATTAGAACACAAACATTAAACCGTGTAACATTTCTAGGATGGAGAATGGCACAGCCACTTTGGAAAGCACCATGGCAGTTTCACATATACTGCAATGCAATGCAGATATAACATATGAACCAAGTGTACTTCTAGATATCTTTCTAAGACAATCTAATGTTCAAATAAGACTTACATTCACTATCTCTATCTAGTGCTGTGTTCAAAGAGTTCAAAACTAGAAACAACACAAATATTCATTAATGGGTGAGTGAATGCTTGAATTGTGGCACATCTAAGCAACGAACATCACTCTTCAATGAAAAAGAATAAAGTACTGATATATGTAACATGATGAATCCTAACAGAAGCATTACACTAAGCAAGAGAAGCCAAACAAAAGTCCCACTTCTGTAAAATTCTAGAAAGGCCAGACTACAGTGGTCAAAGCTGTGGTGTCCTTCCGTCACAGTTTGGTAGAGGAAACTGACTACAGAGAGCCATGAGGGGAATTTAGAGGAATGTAAATACCTTGACAATGCAGAAGAGCTCCCCCTGGTGGTGAAGACAGGGGAGAGTTGGCGGTCTGACCAAGGATGCAACTACCCAGGCCCAGAACCAGGATTATGCTTTGGCCTACCCCAGCAACAACCCCATCTGTGATCTGCCAGAGCATGGCGGGGGAGGGAGAGGAGCTGGTCCTGCAAACACAGGGCTGTAAGATCTCCATGACTCAGGGTAGCAATGGGATGTTCAGGAAGAGTCCCAGGGAGGGCCCAGGGTTGATTGTGTAGCAGAGACCAGGGGCCTTGAACCAGACCAATGATTCTTTAGGATGAACATCTGCATGTAAAAAAAGAATCTATGGATAAAGGGTTTTACTGCGTGACTCACTGTGTCACACTGCAGCTTCCATGACGAGATTCTCCCTTTCTTCCTCCCTGCCCCTTTCTTCTCTTAATTTTTTTTGGGGGGAGGGTTGGGGGGAGTTGGGTGAGATTGGGAGATATGATATGGAGACATGATGTTAAAGACACAATGAGTAAATAAAAAGAAAAGATTTTTAAAAGAAGCATAAGCTGTACAGTGGTTAGAGACACATCAGTTGATAGTGTGCATACTGTGAGTCAGCCAGGTAGCAGGCTGGATTAGGCTGCTTTCTTCTTTGCTGTAAGGGATTAGGCTGCTTTCTTCTTTGCTGTAAGGAAATATCATGGTTTTGGAGACTGCGATTCTGAACAGTATGATGTTCCTTCTGGCTCTAGGGTCCTCTCCCTACACTACCTCATAGTAACCAGTATCATGGGGGGTTGGGGGGGAGAAACCAAGAGATGAGCGGCCTATTGGAGAGCCTCCTCCAAGACTGCCTCCAAGGCATGTAAAAAAAAAAAAAATCCACAAATGCTGTGAGCGCTAGACTTTTCCATCTGAGGGGGAAATAAGGAAGCACACACTTTCTGATCGTAGCTTTCTCTTTTACCTTGAAAGATCTCTCTTCTACATAGCTACACATCTTTCCACATTGCTACATCTCTCTCCTCAACAGCTGCATCTCTTCTCTACATCTCTCTTCCATACACATGTCTTCTCTCTACTCTGCTACACTCCTTCACACATTACTACATCATTCACGCTCACTCTCTCACTCACTCACTCACTCTCTTCTATACACACATTTCTGTGCTACATACACAGCTCTGTCTCCACAGTAAAAACTCTGGACAAACATGAGTTACATTTTCAACATCACAAAGTATTTCTTGAGAGAGAGAGAGAGAGAGAGAGAGAGAGAGAGAGAGAGAGAGATTGAGAGAGAAGAGAAGAGGGAACATGTCAAACAGGGAAGCCATTGTGCATTTGAGCATATTCAGGGATCAACACTTTCATTTCAAAAAATTACTGAGTATGGTTTATTGGGCACAATGTTTTGTTTCCACAGTCATGCATGAGAGAATATACAATTGTCTAAGAACACTTGGATATTTACAAAATGGCTGCTCACCAAGAGGCACAAGGAGGTATCAGAATTGCTGTCTCATGACTGCTGGGCTTTGTGACAGCCTTTTCCTGAGAACTACCTGGGGTCTCATAAGAGTCACATCAAGTCCCCTGAGAGCGATGTCTCCCATAACTCCCCATAAACCTGTGAGATTCCACATCACAGCAGCTCTGTCCCATCTCCACACATCAGCACACTGAGGACAAAACTCCCGACACAGGTCCCATTCAGTTCAATCAAACAATATCTGAACCATAACACAAGAAGTTTTCCAAACTCTTTCCAACAGAGACAAGAAGGATAATTAAAACCCAGAACTCGTGTTCCCTTAGCAATTGTTTAGGATTTATAGCAAGGAAGGAGCGGGGAACACATTCTGTCCCTGACTGTCTTACGGCAATTATAAAATGGAGACCAACTTTACCTGGCTTTATTATCTTTTGAAAATTCTTTGCTGCCCCACTATTGCCTGCACCTTGGATGAACTGTTCTGATCACTTCCCCCTGATAACCACTGCCAGGCCTCCCTAGTAGTATAGCTTCCTGGGACCCTTGAAGCCCATCCCAAACCCAGAGGCCAGTCTGATTGCAGACTTTGAAAACATCAGTATTGTTCAACAAGCATTATGGAGCTTTCCACAGTCAGGGTCCCTTTCAGGTGTCAATTTTAGATAAAATGGATCCTTGATATCCATGTGTTGATGGCGGCCATTGTGAGCCACAGCAGCATAGTCTCCAATTGGTCAAAGCACTAGTGTTACCTAAAACCTTCGTGTGTCCTTTCTACCCCCTTATCTTTCTCAGTTTTCTTTTTGGTGAGCATCTTTTTATTTTTTTTTTAAAGCTTTCTAACCTACCACATCTTTACAAGCTTGAAATGTGGGGCTCTAGCTGTAGGGGAAACATCTTCTCAGAAGGGGGAATCAGCAAGAAGGGATCCTGCACCCATTTACATCTATTAAACCCATTTGTCCTTCTTACGGGCCGGTGACATTCAGCTGCCCCTAGGATTGTGAAAGCCTCTGTTGGAACAAACGCTCCAGAGAGATTTTGATACAGGGTTGCAGCACGGATCCTCCATGCTTGTTATTCCTGTTATTCTGTACCACAGGCTAACGCTGACTCAGCAGGTACCTAGGCCAACCAAGTCACAAAAGCCCACGATAAAGTGCACCTCAGCAGTTCACAGAGATAAAAGGCTCAGAGTGGAAACAGGGGAAGGTTAATGTTGACTGTTAGGGCTACCATCATCCTCTACCTCTTAGGAGGGTTACCTCACAGCTCACCCCAGTTCTATGGGGTTTTTTAAAGCTACCTAACAACCCCTAATATAACAGTGTGATCTACACAGAGTACTTGAATCAGTGCCAGGGTGCTCAAGAAGCTGCTTCATGATTAGGCAAATGGCCCCTTAGTCTCTCCACGCTGATGATGGACAGTATGAGCCACAGCAGCATAGTCTCCATCTGGTCAGAGGTTGTTCCTGCTTTCCCAAGACTTTCTGACCGACGGGTGGGACAACCAGGCCCCTCACACCATCCAAAGAAACGTCAGGTGGAATCATAGACCCGACAATGAGGCTCTTTAGAAGCCTTCGACTGATTTCATACCTTTTATGTTAATGGCTGCAGAGAGAAGGCAATTATCAATGAGGGAATTTTGTGTTTTTGCTATTTTGGGTTTGGGCTGGAAAGGGTGTGTGTTAGTATTGTAACAACTTCTTTTCGAATGAATGTTCAATCTCTCTTGTAAAATAAGATCTATCTCAACAATTTCTTCATGGGGTAACAGTCATTGGCTGACATGAGTGGCATTAAAAATAAAGATAAGGAAGTGACAGTTTTTAATTTGACTGTATAGGATCACTAATTTTTGGCACACACGGGAGAAAAACTGGTGAAGAAAGTCATTATTAAACATAACTAATATGACACTGTGCCATTTGCAGAGAAACCTGACTGGCCGTTTCTCATCTGCTCATTTGCATGGGCTTGTATGAGTTCTTAAGATCTTCAAAGACAAGACTTGAGATCAACTCTTTGGGGCTGTTTTCTGTTCTGCTGAGAGTGTTTGTTACTGCCAGGGGCAGGTGTGTGCATGAATTAGCTTACCCATGTCAAGGCCAATCACAGCTGTCTAGAATCAGCCTGGCAGTAGCAGACTGAAGAGCACAAATTTCAAAAATGACAGAAATGTGATTGAGTCAAGAGAACCAGAAACTTCAGGACCACAGTGAATCTCATTGCCTGGTAGGGATAAAGGTGGGAAGAGGCATGTGGCGCTCGTCACTGACGCTGTGACTCCGGAAACCTCCGTAAGCAGTATTGACTGTGTGGCTTTGTGTATTTTCAGATGTGCAATGGGCAGCTTGCTGGCAGCTGTCACCCAGGGAGAGGGGTCCAGTCACTTGTCCCCTTCTACTCCTCTGAGACTTCACTGGGACACTGGAACTCAAAAGCAGCTTTTACTTTGAAAGCTTTGAAAGCCCCTTCATTTTACAGATTATATGTGGTAAACCTTTGTTATTATCTGCTCTATAGCTTGCAGATCTTCCAACTTCTTCTTGTTGGTGACATTTATATGAAGATGGGATTATGTGTAGGTCTGGAGTTTATATTAGTATTCTTTTATTCATTGTCATACAACAAACAAATACCAAGTACCCACTTGCTAGGAATACACAGATAAGCTATCTATTTTAGAGATTATGCATAGTTTCAGGTCTTGATGCTCAGTGTGCTGTGCTGGGGGCCCTGGGTCTAACTCTAGACTCTGGTTTTGCTGGTCGGCGTTTTCTTTGCGTGGCTGAAGAGTTTCGGGGAATGGTCCTTTGAGGATCTACCTTGGTTGAGGCTTGCATGGTTGAATGTCTAAGCAGAGCAGCACAAGACAAGGCCTCCTGCTGAGTGATATAGCCTGAGCAAAGAAATGAGAGGAATTTCAAGGTCAGTATTTTTCTTTGAAAGGTTTATTTAGTTTTATGTGTATGAGTATTCCACATGTGTGCCTGCTGTCCCCAGAGGCCATAAGAGGGTGACAGACCTCCTAGAGCTGGACTTGCAGGTGGTTGTCAGCCAACTGGGTGATGCGAAATGAACCCAGGTCCTTTGCAAGAACAGCGAGTACTCTTAGCCAATGAGTACTCTTAGCCGACTCAACAATTTTATAGAACAAAAATATTCACAGAGGCAAACAAAAGTTCTACTTCCATGATTAGCATGCCCTGGTTATGCTGTCTTTGAGGACAGGAAGTGTTTATTTTTTATTTTGCATTTTACCTTCAGTGGGCATGATGGTTAATCTTCACTGTCAACCTGAATGACCTGGAGTAACCTAAAGATTGTTGAGGCACACCTTGTGTGTCTGTGAAGGTTATTTCTAGAGAGGATTAACTGGGGGAGCCCCTTCCTGAATGTGGGTGAGTACCCATACTCTCTGTTCTCTTCTTCCTGGCTGTCAGGATGTGAAAAGCTGTCCTATATTACCCCTTCCATGTCATGATGGACTGACACCCCTAGAAACCATGAGCCAAAATAAGTCCTTCCTAACCAGAGTGGTTTCTGTAAGATATTCTGTCGCATGAATGAGAAGAGCTAAGTAACACAAGTTACTATAGTCACCAACTAGCATGTCAAGACATTTGGAAAGAAACTTGAGTGATGAGTAGCCTTCTCACGTGACTTATCTTAGTTATCAAAACTTTCTTCAATTCAGAGAAAGATATTCTCTGGTTAAAAAGATAAAAATTATTTCTTTCAGTGTTTCTCAAAATGTGGTCTTCACTGTACCTACTAGATGCTCTGAATCCATGTGCTTTTTAAAAAAAATCCCATTATAATTCAAAACTCTACTCTCTTCAAAGACCTTCTGAAATGGAAGCCCAGAAAGCAAGGCATGGGAATCTGCATTTTAGTAAGATGACAATTAGATTTTATGAACATTACTAAATGCCTCTGCGTTTACGTTGATTGGCTTCTTTGGCATTTGGCTCTGAAAACAAAACCACCAGATGGGGCTTCCACCATACTTCAGACACTCTTCAGTAATCACCAAACTCCAGGTCCTCGTTTACTAGTTTTATGACTGTGGTAAAGTTATTTAACTCATCTGAGTTTTAATTTTCTACCTGAGTTGGGAGGACTGTGCAGCGGAGGGGACAAGCAACTAGAGACCTTCCTGTAGGATAAAGAAATTGACAGCCATGAAGCCTTGTAGCAGGTTGATGCTCATGATGTGTTCATGTCTTTTGAAACCACGGTTTCATCTGAGCTTTGTAAAATCTGAGTG
Source organism: Peromyscus eremicus (assembly GCF_949786415.1). Taxonomy (NCBI): domain Eukaryota; kingdom Metazoa; phylum Chordata; class Mammalia; order Rodentia; family Cricetidae; genus Peromyscus; species Peromyscus eremicus. The sequence goes on along the minus strand of NC_081425.1, from coordinate 44,159,573 downwards.
GATTTGGTAGAAAGGGAGAAAGCAAAGTGTGAGCAGATGGAAGCCATGGTCTTTGGAGAAGTCACCTCTCGCCTGAAGTCCTCTTTGACGATGGCTGGCTGAATGGTCTTCATCACATTACAGAACTGTGTGGGATCCTAGTTCTATAACTATATTGAACACAATGCCCTTGGCAGGATGTAGGGGCTATGCCAAATGCTGAAACACACAGTTGTTATTGTTGGGAGTAAACTGTCTTTGATCTTACACAAACAGGAAGGAGGGGAGCCATTGTTTCAGCTTGTGTTGGCTTTCCAAGTCCAGTGTATCGATCTACTAGATCAAGTTCATATAAATCTCAGAGAGTTGTTAACATTTTATAAGAATCCATACTCTAATTTCTTTAAACCCTCTTAATTCACCTATAAAACTTCACTGTCTATTGTCAGGGATAATCATTTTTAAACTTGGCTAGCCAACCATTTTGATAAAATAGGCCGGCAGAGGCCATTCTTCTTGGATTATTTATCTGGAGATGTGACTTCTAGCTGTAATAAAAAGTTCCCTGCTGATATGCCTGGTTCTGGTAAGGTAGTTAAACTCACCCAGCTGCTGCTGGTACCCAAGGCTGTGAATGTAGCGGGTCTGCAGGGCCTTCCACTGGGGCCTGGAGTCATAAATCCTCATGATGCTGTAGAAGTAGCGTTGCTGCCCTTGATTTAGGTCCTGTTAGAACAAAGAGGTGACTTTGATAAACCCCTATGTAATTAAAAGTGTAACACATTCCAAACTAGTGTCCACAGGAATAAGACGCTTCTCTTAAGGCGACACATATTTTTAAGGACATTCCTGGGACATGAATAATCAGGAAATTTCCCTTCACCATTTGTGTAAACAGTCTTCTCCGTGTCTGGATGACGATGAAGGAAAAGGTGTGGATGACAGGGAAGGAGAAGGTTCTAGGTGCCCTAAGTCATAATTGTATACTGAAGGAGATATAAACACTTCCAGGATGTGAGGATTTGGGTGATCTTTATTGAGAAAAATAGGTTGTGGGAATCTACACAGGGCGGAGGAGGAGGCTTACAGATAGCTGAGATGTTCAGTGGAAGTTCCCAGTAAGGAACTGGAACAGACAATCAAGTGGACAATGTGCTAGGAGATTAACATTGGCAGTAAAAAAGGGCCATGGGAACAGAGGAGCCGGGCATGGTGGTACATGCCAGCCTTTAGGAGGGAGGGGACACAGGAGCACAAGTTCAAGGCCAGCCTGATCTACCAGTGAGTTCTATGCCAGCAGGGCTACATAGTGAGATCCTATTTCAAAGAGAGAGAGAGAGGGAGGGGGCGGTAGAAAGATCAGAAGTTTCAAGTCCTCCTTAACCACATAGTAAGTTGAAGGCCAGCCTGGGCTACATGAAACCCTGTCTCAAAAATAAGTGGGAAAACCGTGATAATGGCATGAACCTTCTAGAAAAGCCAAGTTAAAATAAGTTTGTCCTGGATACAAAATACCCAAGACACAAATTTCAAAGCCAACTGGAAACCATATGGGAAAGCTGCTCTTACACTTTTACATATATAGGTTAAGGCAACTTACTGGTTAGACATTTTGTGTGGGACTAAAATCTGAAATCTGTGAGACAATTTGTTGTAGTACGAATCTTAAAAGGTCTTATTAATAAAAACAAACCCAGGAGCCAGGTATTGGGGTGAACGCTGGAAGATCAGAGAAGCAGAACAAGCCACAGCCACCTCACCTTGCCAATTCCTCAGCTGATCCTGTTTCCTCAGACTGGAAGCCTCTGAGTCCTCATCCAGAATGAATCTCAGCTGAACTACTGCTAAAAAGCCTAAAAGCTTAACCAGCTCTAGTTCCTGGTCCTCACGCCTTATATACCTTTCTGCTTTCTGCCATCACTTCCTGGGATTAAAGGCGTGAGTCACCATGCCTGGCTGTTTCCAGTGTGACTTTGAACTCACAGAGATCCAGGCAGATCTCTGCCTCGGGAATGCTAGGATTGAAGATATGAGTGTCACCATTTTCTGGCCTCTATGTCTGTCTAGTTGCTGTTCTGTTCTCTGACCCCAGATAAGTTTATTAGGGTGCACAATATTTTAAGGAACACAATATCACCACAATTTGTTTTTAAGTCTAGAGTCTTTGAATATGATATTAAAAGTAAACCCAGAGTAAAAGTAGCCAGGCCAAGAGCCTCACAATGCAAGACATCAATTCACTCCCTGTTTCTATATTATGTATGCTTGGGGATAATACATTTGAAGAAGAGAATGGATTTCACTCCTGAGTAACTAATTAAGCCTTTCACATGATTGCAGACAAGATAATAGGAAAATTGCTAGCCCACTTCAACAGCAAAGCTCCCCAGTACAATGGGAATTTTCCTTATATCAGATAAAAAAAATCTTGAAAGTTACAGTTTTTATTTTATCAAGAAAAACTATGCCTACTTCCTTCCCTGTGTAAAACTTTAAACATCCTAAATGAGAAGTCAGTAGCAGGTTACGTTTCTCATATTCTTACATTGCCTCCTATCTTTCTTGGAAGAGATGGAAGAAAAATGAAATTGCTACAGAGAGTTCCTGTGTGAATGCTATAATTAGCTTGGTGGGAAAGACATCTCAAGCAGGAAGCCACGATGTTGATGTTGCCAATTAAGTGAGTTCCCATGGTGGTGGGACAGCCAAGAAAGGAGAAGACCGCTTCTCAGACTCCAGCCACTGGGGGTGTTTAGGGTTAGGCGGTCCTGATCCACCTTCATGCACTCCTTCAGCAGGCACTTACTGTGGGGTCAGACAATACCCACTTCCCACACAGACAGTCGAAAAAAGTCCTCAACCCTCCAAAGAAAGAAGATCAGGCCTCCCTCTTCCAACAAGATGTGGCACCTTCAGTAATGAATTGTCAACAGCAGAGGCAGGTACTTGGATGCGAGGTATTTGTGGAACATTCTGGGGCTGGTACTGCTTTTTCAAGTTTCTCCTCATTTTTCTTTGTCTTGTACCTCCAAGGAATAACAGACACAGAATCAGTTTTCATTCTGTTTAACCAGCTTTGGGATGGACCTAAGACAGTTAGTAAGCAAATAAGTAATATTTTTTTTCCCCAAGAAGAATATTTTCTCCTATTTCCAAGTAAGGAGATGTCTGCAGTCTTCTAGTATCCTGTCTTTTCCAATCCTCCCTCATAATGATGGAAGGAATCATCCAGAGTTCTTGTCTTCCTGCTTCCCTGTGTGCAGAGTGGGTATCTTATAGAGAGACATTCCAGTCTGTAGCAGTTACTTCTTTACAATTTTAAATAGTGCTGTAAGCTTATCTGGCTCTAAAAGAAATGTCTATGTCTTTGCGAGTTTAGGGGGTGAGGGTGGGGTACGCAGAATTCAAATTGGAGAAGAAAATAAGATTATCCATCCTTAAATACTGTTGGCATTTGATTAGTTTCCATTTATTTATTTATTTAGTAAATATTGTATTTGATTTTAGGAAAAGGTGATCACAATACAGATACGTTATGAACCTCCCTACGTCATTAAACGTTCCCTAAAATACAACTGCTAGCAGACACAAAGTATATCCATTTCTTGCACCTTTCGATCTACAGTTTTCCACCACAGTGCTACAAAATAAACTGTGACTCCATCAGGTTTCTCTCCCCTGCCTGACAAAGGTCAGAATGAAGGACTTCTGTGCAGTGACATGTCCTTTCTCAATGGATTAGGGTTTAGAATCTAAGGTCTATCCAATAAGGGAAACCTATCAGTTTGAGAAGAAAATGTGTGTTGGTTAGGGTTGCAGAGGCACATAGAAACCCTGAGCATCTTCTCTGCTCACTCCTCTGCCCTTACCAGTACAAACTACAGATGACAGAAAAAAAAGGACACAACAAACCAAGAGTAGCAACAGGCCCTCTAAATATAGCAGACTGCTATCAATACCTATATCACCGGCTAACTAGAGAAGAGGACCTGGAATAACGGCCACTCAGACCTGAGTTTCTTCCCTTGTTAGCCCCCTCCGGCCATCTTCATGGTGGTAGCCATAATGTCTGCTTCATAGTTTATTGAATTCACTGAGTCATGAGTCCAGAGCTCTCTTTCTACCTGCCCCTAGTGAGTGCTCATGCATGCACATACACATTCTTCAAAATATTTCAATAGCCAGGCGTGGTGGGGCACACCTTTAATCCCAGCATTTGGTGGCCAGAGGCAGACAGGTCTCTGTGAGTTCCAGGCCAGGGTGGTCTCTACAGAGAGCTCCAGGACTACATAGAGAGACCTTGTCTTAAAACCACAAAGAATATCCCAATACATGTGAGAATTATGATTGGCTCAGATATGAGGTCTAGCCATGGGGATCTTCTATAGCTGAAATTTATTATAGAAACACCAGTCAGCATCTCTTTGTGTTCTGTTTCCATGATATAAGCTCATAAATAAAACTATGAATATTTTATTTAATATTACTTTTCTTTAGTGGGCACCCAGGAATCTGTACCAATCTAGACATACTCTTTGCATGTTCTCTCTGATTGAAACCCACATTCTTTCCTGCACTCAAATTATTTTGAAATCCCTCTTCCTATTTTCCATGTCTGCAGAGCAAAGAATAAATATTCTTCAAAGTTAAAATGATTCCTTCTGTCTTCAAACAGTGTGAGAAAATGACTGATGATGTTTCTTGTGGCAACAGCTCACGTATGCTTTTTCTTGGGCTATTGCTGAAGAAATCCATCTTACCCATTCAAATGGTCTACACAGGATAAAGTTTGCTTAAAATGCCTGGAGAATGCATGGAAAAAACAACCTACACGTTAAATGAAATCCAAAACCAAAAGACAAATTTGCTTAAAAAGAACTTACCTTATATTGTGGGTCCCTGTTTTAAATGCTAACATTCATACCCCAGGTAGCTTTCTTGCAATGTTTTCTAGTCACACAGCAGTAGCAGGAATTCCGTGTGTTGATAAACTAATATCCAAGCAACACAAGGAGATGAAACAAAGAACTGGGGAAACTTGGCTTCATGCCTTTCTGTTTGTGGGTGACATTCAAGAGCACAGCTGAGGTTTTTTTGTTGTTGTTGCTGTTGTCCTACATTTCAGATCTAATGAAGGGTCAACTTCTAAACCTATTATATCTGCATTATATACAGGAATAGCAGAAAAGTTCATGGAGATAGATGCTAAGAGTTAAAGGTAGAGAAATCTATTAGTGCAACAGGCCACTCCATGCAAACTCCCCAATTTCGAGTCAGAAACATCCATCCCCCTTGCTCAGAATGGTGAAGAAATGATTCCTACACACATAAGGCAGGAATTTGACTGTGATAACCTATGGAATCACATCATAATTCAACACAATGTCCTTCTTCCTATTTCTTGGGGGGAGTAAGGTATTCTCTACACTCATGTTGCTCAGAAGCTACATGCATGACAGAAGATATTGCCTTTCTCTGTGATGGCATTATTATTTCTCAAGAATCCTTTTTGCGGGGCTATGTGAGGGGTGTGCCAACATGGAAGATTAGAGGCAGTTTCCATGAGATTCCAGGATTGAGAAAAGTCAGATGGAAGGGGGAGGGATGCTAGGCAAAGAGGGAAAACATAGAAGGGTGTGAGAAAACACCAAGGAATTCAGAGACAGAGAATAGCCTGGAGAAATACAAAGGCTAAGCAGCAAAAAGCGAGGAGCCAGTCCAGCAGGCTCCCAGTGGAAGAAAGGGAGCCAAAAACTCTTCCACAATGTAAGCCAGGCCAGCACGGGACTGGCGAAATTGCTCACTGGGTAAAGATGTTTGCTGCCAAGCCTGACAACCTGAGTTTGATACTCACATCCACACTGGAGAGAACAAACTCTCAGAAGTTTTCTACTGACCTACTACACACACACACACACACACACACACACACACACACACACACACACACACACATTCTCTCTCTCTCTCTCTCTCTCTCTCTCTCTCTCTCTCTTTCTCTCTCTCTCATGTATGTGTTTCTTCATATATGTATGAAGAGAGTCAGTCCTACACACAGAACAAGTTTACAGTTCTCACAAGTCCTAAATCCATCTGGGTATTTGGCATGACAGACTTGTGGTGTGCCACAGTCAGAAGTCCATGTGGCACTCTCTATACTCAGGGGCTATTCCCGAACTATCAGGATAGGGGACATATTGCTTAAGACTGGACTACTCAGGTCTGAAAACACTGAGGTGTCTGCACCAAGCCGTGGTGGCTCCTCTGAGAACTTGATAGGGACATTCTTAGAAAGCTGCAGGAGGCTCAGACTGTGAAGCCTGGTGGCCCTAGTTTCTTTGGCTGGAAACAGGTCACTCCATGGAGATTGATAGCCCCGAGCCAGAAGTCAGCACGGCTCTGGAACTGCATGGCTTCCTCTTTGCCATGCAGTTCTCAGGTCCTGTGGACATTATTACATACTCTATACTATAGCGTGTTTAATACTGAGCAAGATTGGGTCCTTCAGCAATCCAATCAGTGCTTCATTGCCTCTCCCACACCCTAATATCCTCAGGAGACACCCCTTTGCCTTAGACATTAGCAATGCAAAGATGTACAAGCTGAAGAATCCCCTGAATGGGAACCTGCCTGGCCCTCAAGTGCCAAAGCTGCTCGTGGTCAGAAGCGGCTACTCATACACAAAGAAATGACTAAAGCAGCTGACCCTCAACCATGCCAGGCACAGCACCAGGTAAACAGAATAAAGCTTTCATTAGTTTTGCCATTTGCTTTTCTATTGGTGGTTTAACAGTTGCTTTTAAGTATATTTCTTTGTCTGATTTTTGTCTGGAGTTGTTATTGCTTTTATGACAACTTATTACCTTCATGTTGAGTGGTTCGAGATTTGGGGCCCTCTAGTGAAGACTGCTCACTAAAGAGACTCACAAAACCAGAAAATATATCCATCCCAATAGATGCATAAACCATAACACAGAAAAAAACAAAAACCATGGAAAACCAAGGCAAAAATAGTTCTTCTAAAAGATCATAATTAAAAAATGCAAAGACCTTGGGTAATGGATGAAACACTGGGTAACGGATTCAGAATTTATTTAAAAAAAAATCAGTGACTGCAAAGTGGATACATACAATCAGACTATTGAAGCAAAAACTCATTCAGGACCCGGAGAAGAAAGGAGAAACATAGATGGGAATCGGTACCATGGATGAGAAACTTGATACTGTGAGCAAGGGAAGGGAAGGGAAATTTAGCCAAAAAGCAAATAGAAGAGTTGGAAACACATCTCCCCCAAATTAGACTGGCTAAGACTAAGAAAACAAGTGACAAATGCTTTTGAGACCATCAGGAGAGGGAGCCGCATGCACTGTAGGTGGACTCCAGCAGAGGGACAGCCTCTGTAGAAATCAGCGTGGTGCTTTCTAAACATCTAGACAGAGATCTACTGTGCGACCCAGGTACAGCACTCCTGGGCCTATGCCAAAGAACCCTACTTGCTACTGCAGAGCTACGTGCTCATCTGTGTTCATCACTGTTCTATTCACAAGAACAAAGACACAGAAACAGCCTTGATGTCTACCAGTTGAAGACTGGCTAAGGAAAATGTGGAGCCAGTATTTGTTATGTCTCTGCTACTGAGACAGAGCACTCTGCCCAAAGCAGCTTAAGGAAGAAAGGATTCCAGTAGGATGGAGTCCATCAAAGCCGGGAAGGCATGGCGACAGGCTGGGAAGGAGTAACAGCAGGAGTAAACGCCTGGGTAATCACATTTCTCCCACAGGCGTCAGAAAGAACACAACGAGAAGCAAGACTATAAACTCTCAAACCTGTCTCCCCGTGACAGATTTCCTCCAGCGAGGCTCCACTTCCTAAAAGCCCCATAATCTTCCCAAACAGCACCACCAACTGGGGGTCAAGTGTTCAAATAATGAGGCTATGGGGGCCATTTCTCATTCACATCAACACAGCACCTATACATGATGGAATTTTATTCAGCTATAAAGAAAATGAAATTAAGAAAGTGGAGGGATGGAACTAGAAAACATTATACTGAATGAGGTCACCCAGACCCAGAAAGAAAAGCACTGTGTGTTCTGACTCATATGTGGACCCTAGCTTTGAATCTTTAGGGTTTTGTTTTTTATTTTATTTTATTATTTTTATTTTGAGTACCATTAAAAGCTAGGGAACTAGAAAGAGACCATTGGTGGAGAGGGGGGAGACAGTGGTATGAAGGGGGAAGAGGGAATAATGATTGGGGGATAAATTTAAGTGGGGAGAGGGATGGGAGGATAGAGTAGAGGAAGGTGTTGGAGGAAAATTACTAACACTGAGGGTGATTTAAAAAGCCATATAGGCCATATACGCATACACACACACACACACACACACACACACACACACACACACATGCACATACACACATTGGAGCTACCTTACACAGGGAATAGTGTATAAAAGTCCGGTGCCAGGGGGGAGATAAGTTCCCTCAAGTTATTGGTTGCAGGTGTCCTAAGACCCCTAAAACAGTACAGGGAATTGTCATTGCTGTTGGTTGCTCACAAGAGCTGGATGATAAGACCTTATTGTAAAGATATCACCTACTTTAGTCATAGGACATGGGAAAAAAATCAAGTTGGTACTGACCAGGAACAACAGTCTTACCCAGCTGTGAACCCTGTGAGCTACAATAATGACTGACCTGGCAAGATATGCCCATTGGTGCCATAGCAGCATGAATGTTAGGGGAGTAGCCAACTGTTTTCTAATTGGATCTAAGGCCATGCCACAGGAGGAAACCCATATCTGGTACTGTAAATCTGGCCAAGAAATCATGGCTGGCAAACTTATAGGCCCCAGAAGTGAGAGTCTAGTCCTATCATTTTGTTAAATGAACACAATATCCAACTGCCTTCTAAATGTGTATCTCTGTACCCACAGACTAGGGCTCTCCTCAGAATCCATCAGGGAAGCTTTGTCGTGCAGTGGAAGGCGGTTAGTGCAGAAACCTGCAACTTATCAAAGTGCAGAGGATAAGTGTCTACGGCATGCTCAGACATAAATGGGGCATCTATATCCTCTGTTCCTTAAAGCTCAGGACCATCATGGAACAGGAGGCAGAAAGATTGCAAGAGCCAGAGGCCAGAGAGGACAAGGGCAAAACAGTGTCTTCCAGACATGACACGACAATGCATCCATGGACTCACAGTGACTGTTTGCCTGCAAAATAGCTGCATGAGATCAAACCAGTCAACATTCCAGTATGGAGGGGAGAGGGGCTCAGGAGCCCCCACTCCTGGCTGAGGAGCTATTGACAATGGATGGTGTCTGGGGTAGGGAGAGTCCATTTTCTTTAGTGTGTGGCCCTTGGTAAGTCAGTTATGCTCCAGTAGATGCCCTCACATGTAGGAGTACATGGGCAGCACAAAGACTCGGGGGCTATGCTAAAACAGGACATGAAATTGGGAGGAGACGGGGTTAGAGGACACATCTGGGAGGAGTTAGAAAGAGCAGAGAAAATATGATCAAAATAGATTGCATGCATGTATGAAATTCTCAGAGTTAATTAAAATAGTATATATTTAAAAAGAAATATTGGAAATGCAAACTTCAAGAACCCAAATTAAAAATCACAGTGGAAATCATCATCAAGTAGAAGGAAGAATGCCAGAAATGGGGGGGGGAAGTATTATATTTATTTATTCTTGTCTTTTTAATTTTTAGAAGTACTTAGACACTAGTGCTTTATTTTAATTACCATATAATTTACTTTCATAATTCTGAAATACAACCTAGAGAGCAAGCCTAAGAATTCACAGAGCAGATGAAGAAACTGAGGTGAAAACTAAAAGCATAGGAAATATATTTAATAAAACTATAGCAAAAAAAACCAACCTTCAGTCTAGGGATGAAAATGGACATTTAAACACAAGAGCCCCAAGTACTCATGACCAAAGAAGAACCTCCATTCCGGTCAAGACGTCAAAACTTCAAAGCAAATAAACAGTGTTAAACCTGTGAGGGGAAAATGCCAACTCACCTCCAAAAGCTGAAACCCAAGAGTGAATGAGATCACAACTGAAACTCCCAAGCCAGCAGGGACTTACAAAGTGTGGGATGCTAGACTCAGAGCCCTGAGAGGGAATAACTGCCAACCAAGATTTGGATATCCAGTAAATTCCTATAAATTAATGGGAAATGGAGACATTCCTCTATAAGATTTTTAGCTTCTTGTCTAGGGTTGGGGCCCATGAGGTTTTACCCAGCCACACTGGCATGCCAGCTGCTGAGGCCAGTGTTAAGGTTTTGTTTAAGATTTCTGAAATGGAGTTGCCCCGTCATTTCTAGAAGGCACAGTCTTGGAACAGGCTTGCTGGTCCTCTGGCCCTTACAATCTTCCTGGGCTCCGTTCTTTGACGTCACCTGAGCCTCGGCAGTAGAGGTTGTGCTATAGATGTACCAGCTGCTGCTGGGTACCCCACGGCCAGCTGTTTTCTGCATTTTGAACAATTGTACATTTCTGCAATGGTCTCTACTTACTGCCAACAGCTTTTCTGATGAATCATGAGAACTCCACATATCTGTGATTATAAGGATAAATATTTGGGATACTTACCAAGTATCATATTTTTTAATGTATTTTTCATATATCGTTTTCTGACTGACTCCCATTCTCTCTTCCAGCTCCCTCCAGCACTATTGACATAGCCAAGGTACAGAACCAACATACATATAGATGAACAGACAAATGGATTTTTAAAATGTGCATATATTCAATGGATTATTTTCAGCAATAAAGGAGACTAAAACCATTTCATTTTTCAGGAAAATGGGTGAAACTAGAGATTAGGTTAAGCAAACTTAGTCAGACTCAGAAATATAAACATCATGTTTTTGTTTTCATTATACAGCAAATATATGTGTGTACATATATATGTATATACATACATATATTTGATAAAGAATTAGAGTGGGGAGAAGGAGAGGACAGTGGGAAAGAATAAAAAAGGCATGCTCTCACATGTGAAGCTTGGCTATACACATATATATGTACATATATATATGTGTGTGTGTATGTATATATATACATATATATATGAAAGATATGAAAATAAAAAAGGGGACATTTGCAGGGAGAGACAGCACTGGTGAGAGGTGAAAGGTGACAAAAGATGACAAGGGAGGCAAATGAATGAATTACAATAATCCACATGTATTAAATGTCATCAACTTATTTTATATACCTACTAAAAAATCAATTAAAAACTGTCACATATGAAGGAATGAATTAAAAAGGCACCCTGAATACAATGTATCTGCAAAGAGAAAGAGTTTGAGAGAAAACAAAAGCAGAGATCTCAGAAGAAAACATGGATTGAAAATTCTTTGGCTGAAGGGAAGAAAAGGCTTCAGGAGATAAGAGCATTGAATCACACACCTGAAAGATGAAAGCGTTCAACAGACTTAAAGGTTTGCAACTCTTGTCAATAATTTGAATACATTCCTTCTGGAAATGAGCATGGTAGAGACAAGATCAGTAACCGTCGGCGGAGAACATGAAGCCTCACACAGGATCTGAGGGTTTGCCCATTCTCTCCTGGGAGAGAAAAGAACTGTTGTGTGCAGAGCTGAGATTGCCCACTGAGTCTTCCCTGGATGTTTTTCCAGAATATGACAGCTTTCAGGGCACACCGAATCAGCTGATGTTGTACACCCTTGTTCACTCATTACAGTGTGCTGTCATGCCCAGTCAGGAAAGTACTAACAGATACAGGTGTTTGATAATGAAGGTGTTTATCTAAGGCAGTACGTTATAGAAATAGCAGCTGGGATAAAACAAGGCAAGATTGGGTTATCCTAGCTATTACCCTAGCCATTACTAAGCTATTACACTAAACTACCTTGAATACAGAAGAGAGCTCCGATGCTCCGACAGTTACCGCATACAGCTGCTTCCGTCTTCAGGCCCTAATTGCTGATATGACGGTTATCACCACTGCTGCTGTCTCTATTGCTGCTGCTACTAATAGAGATAAAGGAAGTTAAGGGGAGAAAAACAAAACAAAACAACAACAAAGAGCTCTGTTTTCCCCAAACCTTCATATCTTGTATCCCCTGGATGCCAGCTTGCAAGGAATTCTGGGAAATGCATTTGTAGTTTTCCTACTCCCATGGGAAAAGAAGGGTATAGAAGGGTAATGATAAACCTGGAAGAACTCTGGGCAACACACATCAGCAATAATGTAAGAAGGCACTCTGGTCTGGGAGCCAAGAATTCAGACAAGAGGTTGAAGAACTTCAAAACGTGCCCAGTGTTTGCCCATGTTACTGAAGACTGAAACTTTGTAAGAGAAAATGGAAGGAAACTGGCCGGCTGTGCAGATGGTTTCCAAGAATGAGATGTAAACTTTTTAGACAATATCTTAAGATTTAAGAGTGATGAGATGCTTTATAGCCTCAATTAAGGACAAAAAAAATATTTGAGTGCATTTCTGAGGGCTAGAACAAAACATTTCAAACGGAATAAAACTAATTACAAGTAGAATTTTTGTAGAGAATACAGTATTGACTACTGTTTGAAATGGAATGTTAAACCCAAACTCCTAAGACAAGTGAAAGAGTTTATTGAACTGTTACAGAAGTTAGCCAGGGAAGAAAGGCTGGTCCAGCAAGTTCTCCTGCTATGTCCCTGGAGCAAGACATGGTATCGGCCAATAAAAGGTCTACTGGATCTAGAAAGTCAAAGTATGTTATAAAGTAACTTTGAAGTGGTCAGCGGAAGTTGTTCATATGGAAACTCCATTGGCTATAGACCATAGGTGGCTTACCGGAAGCAAGGACAGCTTTACCCTAAGAGGGCAGTTTATAAAGAAGAGCAGAATTGTCTCTGGATTGGCTGGGAGACTGTGTGCAGTTTCTCCTAGGTTCTCACAATAGGATTTGGGTTAAGGTGTGATGGTCAGTTTTTGCAAACTTGATACAATCTAGAGTTACCTGGGAAGAAGAAACTTCAACTGAGGAATTGCCTTTCATCAGATTAGCTTGTGGGTGTTTCTGGGGGGCATTTCCCTGACTAAAGATTGATATGGGAGGACCCAGACCACTGCAGGCAGTACCACTCCTGGGCAGATGGTCCTGGGTTGTACAAGAAAGCAAACTGGGCAAGTCATGAGGAGCAAGCCAGTAAGCAGCATTCCTCCATGGCCTTTGCTCCAGCTCCCGCCTCCAGCTTCCTGCCCTGCTTCCTTTCATGGAGGACTGTAACCTGAAGTTAGGTAAACTCTCGTCTTCCCCAACATCAATGTTTTCTCAGTCTTCAGTGTTTTATCACATTAATAAAATAACAACCTAGACATAAGGTTTCAACACACATTTAAGAATGTGAAATCTTTTCTCCTCCTCTTTTTGTTTTTTATATTAAAAAGATTTTTTTATTTATTTTACACATTAAAGATCCCCCTCTTCCCTCCTCCCGCCCCCCAGCTTCCCCCTTCCCCCCCCACAAGAAGGCAAAGCCTCCCATGGGGAGGCACATCCAGTAGTGGCAAGTCCAAGCCCCTCTTCCTGCCTCAAGGCTGCACAAGGTGTCCCATCATAGGTAGTGGCTCCAAAAAGCCCCCTCATGCACCAGGAATGGATTCTGATCCTACTGCCAGGGGGCCCCACAAGCAAATCAAGCTACACAATTGTCTCACCATGCAGAGGGCCTAGTCCAGTCCCATGCAGGCTCTGCATCCATTGATCCAACTTTCATGAGTTCCCACTAGTTTGGTTTGGTCATCTCTGCAGGTTTCCCCATTATGATCCTGATGCATTTGCTCATAGAATCCCTCCTCTCTCTCTTTGACTGGACTCCTGAAGCTCGGCCTGGTGTTTGGCTGTGGATCTCTGCATCTGTTTCCATCAGTCACTGGAGAAAAGCTCTGTGATGACAGTTAGGGTATTCACCGGTCTGATCACTGGGACAAGCCAGTTCAGTTCAGGTACCCTCTCCACTATTTCTAGTAGTCCAAGCTGGGGTCATCCTTGTTTGTTTGTTTCTTTGTTTGCTTTTTGGTTGGTTGCTTGGTTTGGCTTGATTTCATTTTTATTTTGGAGACAGGAGACAGGGTGTCCTTTGTGGGAATTACTTTTTCTTCAAATTCCTCTTGCCTTCAGAAACCAAACTTTTGCTGGGCCTTGCAATCAAATTACTAACATGCTTTGGGACCATCTAAAGCTTTGTATTCAACCTGTTTTCCCATTGTATACTCAGTTTGTTTAAACTTACCTAAGTCATTTCCCCAGTCCAAATGATCATTTTTTTTCTTTTTATTTTTCATGTGTGGGTGATATGTGCACATGGGTGTGTATGTGTGTATTGCATGTGTGTGGGTACACATGTGTGCTTCTGGGTGTGTATGTCCATCTTACATGTGTGTTGGTACACATATGGGAGAGATATGCACGTGGGTGTGTATGTATGTTTTGCATGTGTGCAGGTACACATATGGGAGGGTGTGCATGTGGAGGCCCCAGGTCGATGTCAGGAATCACCCTCCATTGCTCTCCCACTTTATGCACTGATGCAGAATGTCCCAGTCAAACCCAGGCCTTGCAGCGACGGTTGGTCTTGTTAATCAGCTTGATTCTGGGATCCTCCACCTGCTTTTCCAGACTGGAATCACGGACTGGCCACCACACTCACCTGGCCCTTCAGTGGCTTTCTAGGATCCAAACTCCAGCCCTCAAGATTACACGCCAAGCATTTTTATCACTGAGCCACCTGCCCAGTTCCTTCCTCCTCTAATCAGATTTTCAAGCATTTTTCATTATGGACTAGGAATGTTTTTCTGCAAACAAACTCAGTGTCACGGGTCTTGAATTGCAGTTGCCAGACTAAAATCCACAGTTGCCTGAAGTCTGTCATTTCTTCCCTTGGTCTCCGAAGCTAAAAAAGAAATTCCAGTAACACAAATTCTGCTGTAATAGAAATGTATCCCTCCTGCCCAGCCATTGTCCACTGAGAAGATTCATGCATCTTGATTCTCTATGTCCTTGGGATGTGTCTGTTCACACCTGAAATGGACCTTGGTTGAATAAGGGAAGGCATCCGTTCCATAATAACTCACAGTTATAATTTTGGAGAAAGATGTTAGTCTTACTGTTCCAAGTAAGTCACTGACCTTCTAATGAGGCTCCTAGGAAGTATCCCTACAAAAAGGCAGACCCACCTGCCCTCACACACTCAGGCATAACCAAATCCACAGTGTTTCTCAGAGGGGAGAAACCTGGAAACCATGGAAAACCTCTCCAAGCATATCCCAATTTTCAGAGAAGCAAATTAGATTAAAATACCATCTAGTATATGACAATGGATTATCAGCACAACTTGGGAAACCTTTAAAAGAAAATGCTCAGTTCATCTAATGTTACCTGCATGCCTATTTTCAGAGCTGATGAATTGGATAACCAATTGGTGTCCTCTTCCTTGGAGAAGACTATTTCTCCTGCTCTCTGTACTCCTCCTTAGTTGCCTGGTTTTTGTTTGTTTGTTTGTTTGTTTTTGTCTAGGGTTTAGATAGTTCTCCCTTTAGTGTCAACATGGCTTTGGGTGGCATCCTTGTTCAGGTCATGTTTAGGCCGCCATGTTGATGAGACTTCACGGGTGTAGCTTCTCTGACGTGTCTAGGAGACACAATCTCACGGCAAACCTCGGCTTTTCTGGACATTAAAATGTTTCGACCTCTCTTCTGCAATTATCCCTGAACCTTGTTTAAATTTTACACCAAAGGTTCCAGACTAACTAACAGATCAATGACAATTGGTTTCAGCGGCATGCCCTGGTCATTTCCAGTTTGGCAAAGGACCTGGATGAAGACATCATAGACACATTTATCATACATTTTATATGACAGCTATCTAGATGGGATGAGAAATATAGAAGGTGACAGAATTAAGACAGAAAGAAACCTTGGCTGGTTAGAACAATGACTGTATCTGATGGAGCAGAATTTAATGAACAGTGGGGTAACTATAAGAAAACAACATGGGATTTAGGGGGTTTAGACACAAGGAAGGAAATTCAGGATGCGCTAGCAAGACTGCCACAGGGATTTGGATGTGCATAGACTGCATCAGCGGAAGTGTAGCTTGTGAAAGAAGAGAGAAACTGGAATTGCATGGTATGCTTTATTCTGTAGTGTTGTGCTCACTCATGGAACATGTGTCCATCGTGTTAGGGGCTAAAGCACAAGCGTCAGTCATAGAATGAGCCGGCATATGTGGAGAAATACTGACTTGGTAAAAGGCCAACAGCCCTAGAGGTTCTACATGGGCAACATGCTAGAAAAAAATCTAAAAGGGTTAATACATTTAAGAGGCACTAGACTTACTCTATATATCCCTAAAAATTTAGTATTAATAAGTTGAAGCCACAGAGCTAAAAGCTCCTGAAGGAATGAACAAACTCAGGAAGGAGCATTCCTTATTTTAAGAAGTCTGAAGAAAAACAGACTCACCTGATGTAAATACTATACAGAATATTTAAGCCCTGTATTGGGACACTGACCCTATAAAGCTGTTTTTCTCAGAGGCATGTATCAGCCATTATATACTGTCTCATTAGCACCCTAATGTTCCACAGACCTCTCCAAACATCATCCATGTTTCTCTCCATGCACTTCAGCATCCTAAATGTTGGTACTCACTGTGAATCTGGCCAGTTCATTCATGACTGTGGTTCACTATGCACCATTCTGGACATTTTATGTGCATGAGCTCATTGAAGCCTCCTAACAATACTATGAGATCTATGATATTAACATCTTCATTTGCTTATTTATAACAAATAAAGGAATTAAAATGTGCTATGTCTTATGAAATTAATGTTTATGCCCTCCTCAAATTCATGTGTTGAAATACCAACTCTCAACATAATGATAGATTTAGATGAAGTCATGATGTTGGGCCATTTTGGGATCAACGTCTTTACAAGAAAACAAAGAAGGACCACCAACAAATTGAGACTTTGTAAGAAGGGAGCTGTCCACAAGCAAAACAAAAGATCTTTCCTGGAACTTGGCTTGCTGGTACCTTAAACTTGTACTTCTTGGCTTCCAGAACTATAAGAAATAAATATTGTTGGGGCTACCTAGCCTATGCTATTCTGTTGTATAACCTGATCTACGACAAGGCCCAGTTCTACAGCTGTAAGTGGTAGAACTGAGATCTGAACTCAGACAGTCGTACTATGGCATCTGTGATCTTTCCTCGTGGCACAAGTTTAGTTTTAAAGTGAACATTCTAGAATGATTCCTGTCTCACTTCCTGTTACCTCACTTCCTGTTATATAGGAATCTCACTTTTATATATCCTTGACCCAGATGTAATGACAGAGGAATAGACACTCTTGAAAGTGGAGACGCATCCCTGAAGGGAAGGAAGCTTTGTATCCATCAACATGATTGTGGCAAGACCCCTGGAGGAATATCCTAAATGTTTAGGGTTTTTCTCTAGATTCATAGAAAATGCTGAGTCAGCAGTGTGAAATTACAATGATCACGGACCAAAGTGACTGTGGGGATGGTCTAATGCGTTAGCTTATGTGTTATATTTCCACCACTACAACCAAACTAATTAATAAGGAGAAAAAGCGTATTGTGGCTCCCAGCCTCAGCTTTGTTCGGCCCTGTTGCTCTGGACCAGTTATTAGACAATACATCATGCTGGGAATGTGTGACAGAGAAAATTTGTTCATTTCATGCCAGCTAGGCATCAAATAAGAAGACAGGAGGTGGCCACAGTCCCGACAATTCCTCTTTAGAGCATGGCTGCAGTGACCTCGCTCCAAGCTACCAGGTCATACCTGCTAAAGCAGTGGGTCTCAACTTGGGGGTTGTAACCCCTTTGCAGGGTAGCCTATCAGATATCCTGTATATCGGATATTTACATTGTGATTCAAAATGGCAGCAAAATTACAGTTATGAAGTAGCAACAAAAATAATGTTATGGTTGGGGGTCACTATCACATGAGAAACTGTATTAAAGGGTCACAGCCTTAGGAAGATTGAGAACCACTATACAAAATGTTCCCACTAGCGGCATGTTGCTAACTAAGACTAACTAACACATAGCACTTCAAAGGGCCACGTCTGTAGCCCTTAGAAAAACAGTCAAGATCCAAAACGTAGGGGCTTATGTCATAAAAACAGAAACAGCTTAAGCTTAAGTGGGTTTCATTTCAATCCTGATGTGTCTCAGTTATCAGCCAGCTGCAGGTGAGAAGTGATGCCAACAGCTCATGGCTTCGACACCCAGGGCTCATTTTTCTTGTCACTTTGGAACAAATGACAGACAATGATTGGTGGCACTGGACCACGGATTTGGGGTTGCTGTCTGTGACCCCCTATGGTGTTAAGAGGGCACCATTAAAATTTAGGATGTAAGCCGGGTGGTGGTGGCGCACGCCTTTAATCCCAGCACTCGGAGGCAGAGCCAGGCGGATCTCTGTGAGTTCGAGGCCAGCCTGGGCTACCAAGTGAGTCCCAGGAAAGGCGCAAAGCTACACAGAGAAACCCTGTCTCGAAAAACCAAAAAAAAAAAAAAAAAAAAATTTAGGATGTAGCACTGAGAGATAGTTATCTCCATGTGCCTATCCCTTATCCAAGGGGGGGGGGGGAAACTATATTCCAGAAGCTTCCTAACTACTTTCCCACTATCTCAATGGGACATCAGCCATTGTTGTCGCCACTGAACAAAGAAACTTTAGGTTTCAAGGAAACATGGGTCATCCAGGAAACTTGTTCCTGGTGTAACTCAGTCTTCGAGACCTGGCCTACCCGACACAGGCCTTTGTATGACAGAGGTCAGTGATTCTCTGAAGAGCAAGCCTCTGCATGCACTTGGCACGTTCTTCTGGTACCCTGCCAACTTAAAAATCAGTGGGGCGGAAAAGGACACTCTTCTTGCAGAGGCCATAAGGAAGCATGTCTATTTGATGAAGGGTAACCAAATACTCCACTAAAGGCATGGAATTAGACCAGAGGACAGGCTGACCTTTGTGGAAGCCGAAAGGTGTTTACCCAGCTTTAAGCAAACAGAGAGGGCTGCCAACAGAGAAGGCGGCGATTAATGGCTTCTAGACGGGAGACCAACAAGCAGCTGCTACAGGTGGCCGTCTGACCTCTCCACACCTCAGACAATAGAATGGCACTAGCCTGCAGTGTTTTTCAGGAGGTAATTGTCCTTTTTTATTTCTGTTTTTCACCTCAAGGAAGAGGAAAGAAAATGAGAAAGGAACTATCATTTATTATGTGTCTAGTGTACGCCAGAAAGTGTGCTGGGAGCCGAAGATAAACTATTTTATTTATTCATAACCCTCTGAGATAAATATTATTATTATAGTTCTATGAAAGAAAAAAAAATGAAGACTTTGGGAAGTAAGTTGACAATTTATATATATCATGTACGGTGGAACTAGGATTTATGCCCACGTTTGTATGGCACCAAGGCATTTATTCTTTATGCTATACAGTGCTGGCTTTATCACATTTTGTTCTATTTGTTTAACAGTTATTTCTAGAATATTCTATATAGAATCTCATGGAAGATGCTTAATTCCCCTTAAACAGGAAAGTTCTTTATATGGGTAAGCTCAATCCTTTTGTCTCTATAAAACTACTGCCCCAAATGGTTAGAGAGAGATCACTCAAAAAATTCCTGTGTCATGTGGGTAACCCTGAGAGACTTCTACTATTTTGCAAGTCCTCACATGCCCAACCACATAGTTACCCTCTAACTAAAACAATCTGGACTTGTAGCTTATTGGTGAGTCACAAAAGACAATGGACGCAGAAACATACATTTTACATCGAGAATGATGTCTACATATGTCTTACATATATAAACATTATTTATATGTATTACCATATAAGTGCTATTTCATTTAAAATACATGACTAGAAATTTATTTTCTAGTCTTTTGATACAAGACCAAGGCCTATTCTTTGAACATAAGCAGTTAATTTCTGTAGGGAGTACTGAAGGATTGTAGTTATTACAAGGAAAATTTGTTAGTCGTTAAAAAGGTTTTTGACTGAAGGCCATTGTAGAATTGGCTAGTATAGGCCAGGAGATTAAATGTCTCAACACTGGGCAGTCCTACTGAATGAACCATCATACCCAAGATGTCAATAAGACTCTCATTGAATCATTAACTGATGGAATTTCATGTTAACAAATATGAAACACCCACAATGCACTGCTTAAGAATTACAGCTTCACTGCTTTCAAATAGAAGCAGATCATGGAGGGTGCATGTGAGACAAATGGGAATCAAGGTCCTCCTTGTTTTTATTGTTTCCTCCTCTTTTGCAGTTACCCTAGGCACATGGAACTGGGCAGCACATTTTTGAGTGACTCGTAATTATTAACTACTCCAAGTCATTCAGTGTAGTTTGCCTAGAAACAACTCTTGTAATCAGTTTATATAGTGTTTGGTGAAGTGTGCACGTATAGTAACAAACACAACAACGTAATGTGTTGAGCACATCCACCTTGGGAAGCACACAATCAAACTGAACTGTCATGGTTGGGGGATTCTATGAAAATAAGGTTGGTTCAGAGAATGTCCACTAAAATATGCTTCCTGGAATCGCCATTGGTGAATTAAGGAAGCCCTTTGTAGCCAAATCACAGATACAGTGGACTGAAACCTATTCTGTGGTCTAATTTCTCATTATCGTTGTAAGTTTTCTGATGCTAACAACACAATATATCAGAATAGCTTAAATTTTTATGTTTAAACATGTATATGTTTAATTATATGTGTGGATGTGTGTACATGCACATAAGTGCAGGGGCCCACTGAGGCCAGAAGAGGGTTTCAGATCCCTTGGAGCTGGATTTACAGGGGTTTGGCAGCCAGCTGATGTGGATGCTAGAAACTGAGCTGGTACTCTCTGCAAGAGCAGAATCTGCTCTTAATCTCTAATCTATCTCCCCAGCTCCAAGCAGGCAAGTTTTAAAGACTGGAAATATGTTTTAGTTAGCAGTCTGGTGGTGTGAGTCTAAGGGGCCACATCTAGTGATACCTTCTTGCTGGCAACTCCCAAGAAGGTACAGCACAACATGTGACAAGAGCTAGGAAGTGTACATGTATGGGTTGTCTGTCTGTCTGTCTATCTATCTATCTGTCTATCTGTCTGTCTGTCTACCTATCTATCTATCTATCTAACTTTCTCTCTCTCTGCCAGGGTTTAATCATGGAGGCTTAATGACCTTAACACCATAATCAGCATAATTAAGTTTGCATTTTCTCTACTACCTCACAAGAGGAACTAAATTTCAGCACATGACCCTTATAGCACACACTCAAACTACATCTAAACCATAGTAAGCGGTTGCTTCTTTCCTACTGTTTCTAAGGCTTCTTTTTTATCCATTTTGATCCATAGGAGTCCTAGTCAGTGTGCAATATGAAACCCAAAGAGTGGCTTCACCAGTGATAGCTTTATTTTTCCCTCAAATAGTGAGACCAGAATTCTCATCCTACCTTATTCTTGTGTTGTTGCATTTGGATGAGGCAGTTATTTGCCAACAACTCAACTGGTCCAGTTGTGGTGTCACCTCTTATAGGTGTTACTTCAGCTCTGTCCAGTGTTGGGGAACTTAACTGGTGTTGCTACTCCAGCCTCTCAATCCTTCTAACATCAGAGATCAGTCCTTGCAGCTGTTATCACCAGCCCCTCCAACTTGGGTAATAATGCTCTGGGCCTACACTGTGCATAGTGCTGAGGTGAGCTTGCGAGTACCTTGGCATCAAACTCAAGGCAGTAAAGCACATAGGTTAAGATCTCAAATCCTAGAATAAGAAATCCTAAAGTGGTGAGCAGGTTCCATATTATTTTACCTGAGTGGCTTTGAAAAGATTTCTTAACCACTCAATATTTAGCTCTCTCATTTGTAAAATGATTTCAATCATTGCTATGTTTACTAAGGTTGTTCTTAACATTACATAAGATAATATAAGGATACAATATGATTTCTATCCATGATAAACATGCATGACACTTATGATTCAGGCACAAATCTAAGACTTTTTCCAGTGCTAAGAATTACACCCAGAACTTACGGTGTGCTAAGCAAGTGCTCTTCCCTAAGATAGACTCCCAACTCTGTTCAATCTTCATACCAAAGCTGTGAGTCAAATGCCATTTGTTCTGTTTAATAGATGAAAAATTCTGAGGCCCAAGAGGTTTAACAACATAGATATTGAGTGGTAGTCCAAGGGTTTGAACCCAGGCAGACAGGCTCCCGAGTTTGACCTGTTCTGCTATTGCTAGACTCTACGCTGTTGTTGGTGTAACGCGGATAAAGAAACAGCAAGGTCTGAGGCTTCCCCTTCACGTAAGTGCTTTTTCCTTCTTTCCTATGATGCCACCAGTTTATGTTCGCCTTTTGCCTTTCCTATAAAGAAGATAAACTTGTCTTCACGCCCTCCCCCAAGTGCTGACTTTTCTCTCCTCTCCAGATTTCTGCTTCCTCCTTGCCTCCTTAGGAACTGACTGGGTCACTCCTACTCTCCAATTTAGCTTCAGCAGCTGTCAAGGCATAAACTGATGGATTTCTCAATTAAGGCTAATTGGAGCCAAACCGCATGTCCTGTCTGGATGCCTGGTCCCTCTTGTGCTTATGGAGATAGCCTGCAATCGTCCAACTGTTTCACCCTACACTGCACACCACCTGAGTGACCACAGAAGACTCCCCCGAGGCTGGTCCCTTCCCATGAGCTGGATACTGTCCTTTTACTACTGCCTTTGCGTATTTCGGATCCCTTAGAAGGCACGTTTAGAAAAGCTGTGTTGATGCAACTAACCATCACAATGAAGTCATCCTAGAATAATTCCTCCCATCTGGTAATGGTAAAATAGATCTTTCTAAACTTTATCATGCTAATTTTGCAATTGTATTAAATCCTGTTGTCTTAATTACTTTCCTGTTGCTGTGAAGAGACACCATGACCAGGGTAACTTGTAAAAGGAAGCGTTTAATTGGGGGTTCACTTACAGTTTCAGAGGGTGAGGCCATGAGCATCGTGGTAGAAAGCACAGTAGTAGGCAGGCTTGGTGCTGGAAGACTAACTGACAGGTGGCATCCGACTGTAAGTTTCAGAGAGAGAGAGAGAGGGAGAGAGGGAGAGGAGGGGGAGGGGGAGAGGGAGGGGGAGGGATGGGGAGGGAGAGGGGGAGAGAGAGAGAGAGAGAGAGAGAGAGAGAGAGAGAGAGAGAGAGAGAGAGAGAGAGAGAGAGAGACTGGGTGTGGGGTGGGCTTTTTGTAAACCTCAAAGCCCACTCCCAGTGACACACCTCCTCCAACAAGACCAGATCTCCTAATTCTTCCTAAGCAGTCTACCAGCTGGGAACCAAACATTCAAATAAACGAGCCTGTGGGGGCTATTCTCATTCAAAACACCACACCTGTCAAGGAAATCTTGATTATGAATTATGCCATCTTCTATATAGTTACTTCCCAGTGTTTGTATAATCAGAAAAAAATCATACATCGTGGTTTGAACGTGAAATGTTCCCCATAGGCCCGTGTGTTTGAACACTTGCTAGCCAACTGGGCGTGCTGTTTGTGGAACCTTTAAGAGGTGAACCCTTGTTGGAGGGAGCTGGGCGTGGAGAGCAGGCTTGGAGGTTTTATAGCCCGCTCCACTTCCTGTTTACCCTCTGCTTCCTGACTGAGGATGGAATAGGACCAGCAGCCTCCAGCTCCTATTGCCATGGTTTCCCCCATCACGATGGATCACATCACCTTGCACTGCAAGCCAAAGTAAACGGTGCCTCACTCAACTTGCTTCTTGTCAGGTGTTCTGCCCGGGGAATGAGAAACGTATACACTGTATGTGTATGATATTGATTCTTCGCAGAAATACGGCTTTCACGGCAGTTTATGAGATTTTAGGGGAAGAAAAAGATGGCCACCATTCGGTGCCAGCGGGAGCTCGTCCAGTCTGGGTTGGGCGGTGCTGACTTCATTTCCTTTAGTTGAGTTGTTAGTCAGAGGGATGCCAAACACACATTGTACTAAATGGAACTCTGATTATGTTGCTGTGAATAGAAGTGTGGTCTTTAGGACAGAACATACCAGGGGGATGCTCCACTTACTGAACATCTAGCTCTCTGTCTCCCAAATATTGATGAGTAACTTTCAATCAGCATAGCTCATAGAACCACACATAACAACTTAGCAGCAGATGTGGTGGTGTTTAACGTTCGTGTCAAAGATTTGCATTTATATTGTAAATAAATTACAAAAATGTAAAAAATTACATATATACATATGTAGATAAATAGACTGATGTGTAGATAACATTGGTACTAGCATTGAAAATTCGGATACTTTTTTTGGAATCTCTCCCACATTTGTTATTATTCAAGAAGGTGATTAAATGTTCGTGTAGCAGCTGAGATGCCAGTCACCTGGGCCTGGAGCTGTGGGCACTTCAAAGTGTGTGCTCTGGATGGCAGTCCCTCCTTTGTATCGCCGGCCCTGCCTTACCCTCTCCAGCTTGCATTTTGTTTTTCTCATTGGAGAAGGTAGCGGTGAAATAGGAGTTGAGTAATTCTGCTGCCACCTAGTAAATTGTCCTCACACTCCCCAGCCCTCTGTGCACTTATCTGCTTCTTATTCCTTGTGCCCTTGCATTTTAAATGTCCCTCCCTGCCCGTCTGACGATATTTGCAAGTTTTAGTTCGTTCTGGAATTTTGCCTGTTTGAGATCACTTTGTAGGTCTTGGCCATCTATTCAACAAATTTATGGAGTGCACACTCTAACAGAGGAAGAAAGACAGTAACCACCACAGACAGGTGAGTTATGCCGTGTACTATAAGGCTAGCGCAATGGGGGAAATACGACCACATGGAGATTTATAGTTCTGAGTTAGGAGGTTAGAGTTGGGACCTTTCTGTTTGTTAGTTTTTGTTACTGTTATTGTTAATTTTATTTTTATCTTTGTGAAACAGGGTCTCATCATGTAGCTTCCCTGGAATTCTTGTTATGTAGACCAGGCTGGCCTTAAACTCACAGAGACTGGTCTGCCTCCTCTTACTAAGTACTGAGATTAAAGGTGAGCGTTTGGATTTTTCTTTTTTTACTTAGTTCTTTGGGAATTTCACATCATACACCCCAATCCCATTCACCTCCCAGTCTCTCCATATCCACCCCTCATCCCTGCAACATGCCCCCCAAAATTAATTAAAAAACAAAACCAACCAAACAAACAAAAACAAAAAGCTGTCACTCCTCCATCTTTCCAACATCTCTTCATTTATCTTAGTGGCATCAGGAACTGTGGTGTGTCACCCAGTTTACCCTTTTGTCCAATCAGCCCTGTTCACAAAATATTCATTGCAATGAGTCATTCGTCTGGTCCAAGGCACACCCCCTGACACACCATCATCCCTGGACCCTCACCGAAACTCCTCTCCAATATCCTGCTGTTGCTCTGAGCCATGGAGATCCTGTGGTTATCTTTCTGCAGTCCCCTCATGCACTTCAGCAGGTTATAGGTGGAGTAGATATTAGGGTGGGAGAACCCAAGGCCCAGGATGTGAATATGGGTAGTAGCTGAGCTGATCAGTCCAGACCACTGGGACTGCCCCCTCGGACAAGGGGCAGAACCAGCTCCCCTACATCCATGCCATCGGGGCCAGTTCTCCCAAGACTGTGGTGAGGGGTGGGGCCATCTCTCCCCACTATGGGGGAGGGGCAGCTATCTTGCTTCCATGTCCAGTGAGAGGTCGGGCCAACTATCTCAGGACCAGTGAGGGGTGAGGCTGGCTTAGCACAGCTCTCGTATTGTGACAGGGATGGTTCCTATTACCCCCTGTGGTAACACGGGCATGGGCATCATCACAGACCCCAGCTGCAGCATAAACACAGACCCAGATATGCCCTCGGCAGCAACTCTGGCCTGGATATCACCATGGCCCTAGTGGCACCAGAGGCCACCCAGATCAGTATGGCCCTGATGGCAGCTTGGCCCTGGTTCACCAACATGGCCCCAGGGAGCTGACCAGACCCCTGACATTGGCATTGCCTTCAATGGTATCAGGAGCCACAGACATTAACACAGACTCTGGGTGCTATAGGGCCACAGACCCAGACATGGCCCTTGGGAGCAGCCCTGGTCCAGGTGACACCATGGCCCCAGGCGGCAGTGTAGACCACTCAGATTGGTGTGGCCCTGGCAGTGGCATGACCCTTGGGCACCAACCTGGCCATAGGTTGCAGCCTAGATCCCAGGCATCTGTGACCTTTGGTGGCACCACAGGCCACAGACATCAACACAGACCTTGGCTATGGTAGGACCCAGATATGGTCCTCAGCGGCAGCCTAGGCTTGGATGTTATCTTGGTCCCAGGTGGCAGTGCAGGCCATTCAGATCTGTATGCCCCCAGCAGCAGCATAATCCTCAGATCCCACCTGGATATTTGCATGGCCTTTGGTGGTATCAGGGGCCATGGATATCAACCCAGCCCTGGCTGCTATAGGGCCACAGACCTAGACATGGCCGTACCCCAGGCTCGGATGTCACCATGACCCTGGGTGGCAGCACAAACCATCTAGATTGGCATAACCTGGTGGCAGCATGGTCCTCAGACACCAATATGGACTAAGGTGTTTGACAAGACCCAGGTCATCCACATTGCCTTCAGTGGTTATTGAAGCCATGGACATCAACACAGACCCTGGCTGATGGGGCCACAGACCTAGACATGTCCCCTAGTGGCAACACAGGCCACTCAGATCAACATGGGGTTGGGGGCAGCATGGCCCAGACACAAAAATGGCCACAAGTGATTGCCCAGACCTCAGGCATCCCTGTGGCCTTGGTGGCAACATGGGTCATGGACATCAACACAGACCCCAGCTGCAGTAGAACTACGGATCTAGACATGCCTCCAAGACCCAGATGCCACCCTGGTCCCAGGTGGCAAGCAGGCTGCCAACACCAACCCATTCCTCACTGCCCTCACTTCTTCAGAACTTCCTCTTGCCATAGCACATGAACCATTCTGCCTCTTCTCTCTCGTCTCTCCCATGTACTTGCTCATCATAATGGCACCACCCAGCACTGCTAGGTATGGGGTGGGCCTGCGGATGCTTCAGGCAGGCCAGGAGAGTTTGGATCTTAAATGTCCCCCAAAGGCCTGGTGCTGGAGGTTTGATCAGCAACCTTTGGCATACCTGGGATGATAGAGCCTTGAGGATGTGAGGTCTAATGACAGGAAGTGAGGTAGCTGGGCAATGAACCCTTGAAGGGATTAGTGGGATCCCAGATCTCTTTGCTTCCTAATTACTCTGAGGTGAGTGATTTTGCTCTGATTCCTACTTCCTACCAAGGTGCTCTAACCACACTTGGGGCTCCAAAACAAGGCAGAAACCTCTGAAATGGTGAGCCAGAGAAACTCTTCCTTCTTCTAAATTGACTTTCTCAGCTACATTGTTGCGGTGATGGGAAGCTGGCTACAGGACCGGCGGGGTGAGCTGTAATTTTGAACCCGGTAGCCAAGGCAGTCTCTGTGATCCCTCATCCTCCGCAAATGAACAGAGACTGAAGCCTGTGAGCAGGAAACTAACCTTCTGTAAATGGTACTAATTACACACCTCTTCTCTGTTCTCGCTCAATCACAGGGTTTAAAAAATGGACGTCACATCTATCACACTCCAGTTTTTCCATTAACACCCTGTCTGTCTCCCAGTTTCCTTCAGTTAAGGACTAAGATCTACAGGGTAACTATGAATCCAGTTCTTACTTTCAGCCAAGTAACTGGCTATATGCTTCCTTGGCAAATAATAGACACTTAGAAATTATTTATTAAATTGATGGCTAAGTGAACAAAGGCTACTAGCTTAATAATAGAAGGTGAGAGTTAATAATAGATTTTGGAGCCTCTGAGGCTATATTCCTTTGATGGAGATCCATTAAAGAGGCACTCAGATGAATGGTAAATAGAAGTAATAGCAAGGGGTAGGCTTATTGTTTGGGGTCAGCTCTGATCTGCCGGCACTGTAGTTAGGAACACTTGTAGTTAGGTGGGAACAGAAGCTCACTGCCAGAAGTTGCCCCTGAACTTGACAACCGCACACCCACACACTGATTCCCTGAGAATAGGAAGTGGACAAATCGCCCATGAGGTATTTTCCATTCAGCTTTGAATCTCCCTGAGTGAGCTTTTCTGCTGGCCACCACAAAACAAATAACAGCATGCAGTTTTCCCCGGGTTCCCACATCTTGGGCAGGCTGAAAGTCCCAGCCAAACAATCTGCGAACTCAGCCTACTGTCGGCAAGAAGAGAAAATAGAGATTCACGAAGCTTGGGGTCTTCATGACAGTCTACATGGGAGAACTATTCGGAACTCACCTTCCTTGGCTTGAAAGATACCAAGTGGAAAAGTAATGCCTTCTGTATTCTGTAATCACAGATGATGAGCAAAAGAAATACAGAAGATGGGTGATGGTATAATTTATTCTCCAACTTGGGGCACCTATTTATCCCAGCAGAAAGAGTTATAAATCAAGACTTCATAGGTAAACCTCACCATATAGTGACCTATACAGAAAAAAATACTAGGAACAAAAAGTATACAGAGAGGTATAGGCACAATTGAATTTGTGTCTCTTGCTTTTTTGCATCCCTCTGACAGGTTCATTCCAAGCCTCTACTCACTGTGCCATAGACTTGTAAACTTTAAGGTAGGCTTGGAGACAATCATTATTCCCTTTGAGCCAAAAGACGGTCCGTAGATTGGTAGAATAGACATTATCTGCCAGCTAGAACAGACCTCCAGGCTCTACTTCACCCCAAAGCTACTTTTTAACAAGTAGCTGGGTTGTTTGTATGCATATCAAAGCTTTAGAGGTAGTGATTTAATCCTTTTCACCAATTTAATAGTTTAGTTCAAGAAAGTTAGAGATCTTGATGGAGTTCTGCTTGCCATACCCAAGGCACTATCAAATTTCTCCCATAAGGCCCTTCGGCATCTGAAATGCAATAGTTCTCTTGTCTAGAATATCTAAAAATCATGAGTTTAATGGTACATACCTAAAATCTTGTCCTGGTCTCCACAGATTCAAATGAATCATCACATCCCCCTTCCTCATCAATAAATTAAAGAAATTTGACCATACTGGCCACTGAGTATCCCTTCAAGGTTTGGAGTTCCATAAGTCCACAAGCTGTCCAGCCTCTGAGGAGTCCAGAGCTAATGAGGAGAGTCATGGACACTGAGGAATAGGACAGGGTTCTTATCACCATCTCTAATGAGGAAGGAAGAATGTGGAGGACTTCCGGAAGTAGAAAGATAGACACTGCTGATTGGAGATGGAGCATCTAGGGCCATTGGAAAGACAGGGTATGGGACAATTACAAATGTGAGGGGAAAAAAAGACAATTTAAACCATGGCATATGATAAATTTTTAACATCCTTCCTCAACTGGAGGTAACTTACATTCTTTGCTTTGAGTCTTTCCCTTCCCAGCCTTGGGTACTCATGGCTCATAGGCAACATGCTGGTTCATTTATGTGTCAATTTGACTGGACCTTTAGCTCAACATTAGTCTAGACGTGGTGGGGAAAGGTATTTTTAGATGTGGTTAATGTTTACAGTTAGTTGACTTAAAACAAATTACAAAGTGGGTAGGCCAACTCCAATCAGTTGAAAATCTTAATAGTCAAGCCCAATGTTTCGGGACACAAAAAGAATTTGCCTCAAGACTGAAGTTTAGAAACCCTGCCTGAGTTCTAGCCTATTGGCTACTCTGTATACCTAAGGTTTAAGTTTGAAATATCAATTCTTACCTGGATTTCCAGCCTCATACTTCCCCTACAAAATTCAGACTTACCACCACTCACAATTATGTGAGCCAAATTTGTTAAATCTTCATCTTTTATTATACATACTATATATTACTTATTAAACATGTGTGTTTTATTATGTATTCTATATTATTATGTATGTAATATATATAATCCCAGCTCTATCACTTGGTAGCTGTGTGACTTTCGGGAACTCAGGTTTTCCTTCTCTCAATCCATTCCTTTAAAGACTTGGCATAGTAATGTGCCTGCCCCAAGTGGCCTATGGGAAGGCTAAGTGAATTCACACAAATGAAGTGTCAAGATGGTGTATTCAGTAAACACACACAGAAGTGTTAGCTGTCATTGCTATTGAGAAACCTGACTCCTAATGAATGCTCAGTGTCTGCTAACTGCTGTATATGAAAGCAATAATAAACAAACAAACTAAAACTGGATGGGGTGGCCTAGGTTTATAAACTGGGTAAACAGGAAACTAGGGTCAAAAGATCATGAATTCCAGGCTAGGCTAATCTACATGTCGAGACCCTGTTTCGAAAACAAACAGTAGTGTAAGATGAGACACTAACCTGAAAAATCATGAAATCCAATGTGAAGAGTGCACAGAACACGCTCCTCAATCTGCATCAGAGCACAGAAGAGCGCGAATTATCTGAACGCCCACATAGTTTGTGAGGCTTCCTGCAGGAGGTGACATTTGGACTAAATCTTAAGAAATGAGTGAGAACTCAGAAGTTGAAGAAGTGTGAAGCACATTTCAAACACAGGGGGAACATTTACAAGAAGCCTGAGGGCAACAGGAGGATACCAGAGACTCCATGTTGAGACTGTGAGGTGTCAACAGAAGAATTGCTGCTTGGGAGAACACCAAGGGGGTCTGGAGGTCAGCATCAGCTGGGCTGGAGATGTATGTAAGCTGCAGCTTCAGCTGTAAGTGCAATGTGAGAGTCACCAAGGCCACCATGTTCAGAGAGAGGAGGGTGGCATAAAGGAAGCAGAACTCACCAGAAGAATTGTGAGGCCTTGAAGGAAAAACCCTTCCGAAGGCCAGGAAGAAGATTATCTCCAGAAAAAAAAGGACTGCAAGACTACTTTCTATGCAAGTGGCTTTTCATTTTGTGGAAATGGGAAGATAAAATACGTGGCCTTTTGCATCTAGCTTCTTTCAGTTAGCACAGTGTTTCCCAGATTCATCCATGTTGTAGGACATCACAGTACCTCATTTCTCTTTATTGTGAAGAAAACTGCTTCATACAGACTGACTTATCTACTCATCAGCTGATCGTCATTAGTACTGCTCGCCTTTAGGGCTGTTATGAAGACTACTACTGTGGTTTTCATGGACAAGGCTTTGTGTGAACATAGGTTTTTAATTGTCTTATAATTGAAGATTAGCTAAGTAATGCAATAAAATACTATGAGGTCATTAAAAGGAACAATGTAGAGCTGTGCCTACTTGTGTGGCAAGATTATCCAATGAAATTTTAAGATGCATTACACGGTAAGTTGAAAAGTCTTTGTAATTCCAAACGAACGGCCATGATGGGGCAGAATGAAAGGATGTTTAGGAAGTGGATGATAAGGTGCATTTCTCCCCAAATGCACGGTCTGATGTGCAGTCAGCTGCACAGGTGTGTGAGGGGCCCCTTACCCCAAGGTGCCTGGGCTAAAATGCAAAGAAGGCAGTCAGCCCACTGCTTAGCTTCAAGGCAACCTTATTTCACCTCTTTGGTGAGCTTTTCTTGAATAGGCAATGGAGGTAATTGCCAGTAACTCGGCAGACTTGGTCAAATTAGAAAATACACACAATTATAACTTGTGTGGGCACAATTAAGAAATAAAACAGAAAAATGTCTCTTAATACTCTGTAAACGCTTCCGGTACTCTATGTTTTCGGAAAATACTCCAAAATGATCAGTAATTTTAGTTTTACCCCTGTTCCCCCTCCCCTAGGAGAGTACCCTCTTTTTCCTTTTGTTTAGGGAAACCTTTCCTGGACAAAGGCTGTTCTGATCTGTTTCCCTGGTGGCTGCTAAGGGGCTTTCTCATTGGTGTCTGTACTGTCCCCTCCCTCCCCCTCCCCCCTGTGTGCCACTGCAGTCTGGCTGGGCTGTATCTCACTCTGACTGTGTGGGGGGATCACAGGACTGGGGTCCCCCCACAGTGCCCCCACACTGCAGATCATCCCAGGTCACATCCCCAAAGCCACTACCATCAGCGGTTCTCTTCCCAGAGCTAGACAAGGTACCATTCCAAGTTATACCTTCTGGGTGGTCCAGGGAACAGCAAATATGTATCTTGGCACAGCTGGTACATGGGACACA
The DNA here is from genome assembly GCF_949786415.1 of Peromyscus eremicus. NCBI lineage: Eukaryota > Metazoa > Chordata > Mammalia > Rodentia > Cricetidae > Peromyscus > Peromyscus eremicus. Next base: position 44,127,400 of record NC_081425.1, on the reverse strand, counting down.
GCGGGAGACGGGGCGGCATTAGAGGCTTCTGATGTTTAAGGCAAAAACTCTCGAGTCGGGCTTCATCTCCCTCTTTCCCTGTGCTCCCTCCCGGGGATCATGCAGACACCTTAATGGCTGCGGCGGTTTGTTTTCCCAGGCTGCACAGCCACAAACCCTTGCTGTCACGAAACTGCTTCTTCCCTCTTTGGCACAGCTGCTGTGAGAATTGCAGCCATTCCAGGCTCTGGAGGTAGAGGTAAATGGCAGACAGATGGGTGTTGTTGTTGTTGTTGAACACTATTAAAAGAAGCAAATATTTGGGGGGTTCTTCTACTGGCACAGCTAACGAATCCGTTGGAAGGAGAGGAGACAGGGGTTAAACTCAAGAGCAGCTTTTCCCTTGCTGGAAGCCGAGCAGACCTCCCTCTTGAATACCATGAAAAGAGGCCATGTGTCTCTGTGTTTAAGCTTTCCCAGAAGCTGGATCTCTGCAAGAGCCCTTTGGCTGCAGCAGCCCCAAGGACACAGCTCAGCCTGAGCAGAGGGCCCCTTCCTAAGCGGCAACTGAGTCACACACTGGGGGGGAAAAAACAAGGACCGGCTGATAGAGTTATTAGGGCAATTGTCATCCTGAGCAATTACTGTGCAGTGCGCACTTGACTCAAAAGATAATGAAACAGGTCCAGGGAAATTGGGGGACTTGTTCAAGGTCACCCAGTTAAGTGGCCAAAGCTGACTGCCGTTCAGGATGGATTTGGCTCCATTCTACTGCCCAGCACCAACCAGGGCAGCTTCTTATTGACGATGGCCCTTTGAATGCAACATGCCTCATGCTGTTCAAGCACCTTACATAATTACTTCATTTAATCCTCATCATTACATGGCAGACACCATTATTATCCAAATTTACATAAGAGGCAATTGAGGTACCAGACGGGAGAAGGACTCACACGGCTAGCCAGTAGCTCGGCGGCAGCGGCTGGCTTTGAAGTCCTAGCTCTCACCCACTGAACCTCCTCAGGCTCTAGAATCAGCTAGAGAGGCTCTCGGAGCCCGGAGTACCCACCACTTATTAGCTGCAGCATCTGTGACAAGTCATGCAAAAACCATCGTTTTCCACATGGGCCTCCCAGAGCCTGTGGATGGTCCTCTAACTACCTACGTGGGCAGACAGCAGGTGCTTAAAAAATGGAGCGCTAATGGAGTTAACATTGACTTTCAAATTGTTCCCCAAACTAAAGACAATACAGGTTCATTGCAGAAAATGAGAAAATGCAGATAAGGCTGAAGACAATGGAGATGGTTACAATTCCAGCAGCTGGAGACTAGCACTGTTAGCATTTGACTTACATTCTTCTGGTCTCGTCTCTGCCTATGTGCTCAACTCATAATGTTGAGATTACATGGTATGTTCTATTGTATGAGTTCTTTTTCATGTGAACCCTGCATCGCTAAACGTTCTTCTGTAATGCCTTTGTGTGTGTGTGTGTGTGTGTGTGTGTGTGTGTGTGTGCACTTATGTGCAGGGGTGTTCTTGCACGTGCAAGTTTCTGTGTGTGGAGGCCAGAGGTCAACTTCAGGTGTCTTTATTGCTCTCTACTACACTTTTTGTGACAGGATTCTTTACTGAACTTGGAGTTCACCCATTCAGCTAAACTAGCTGGCAGCAGGCCTCGAGATCCGTCTCTCCTTTCCCACACCCCCAGCCCCGCCCCAGCACTGGGACCACAGATGCACACTGCCTCATTCAGCTTTTTACTTGAGTACCAGGGATCCTAATGCTTATATGGCAAGTACTCTGGCAATTGAACCATCTCTCCAGCCCCACAAGGCTATTTTTAATGTATATCATTATAGCTATGTGATTTTATTGTTTTAAAATGTAACTCCCTAGTGATGGACATCCAGGTTGCTCCCCATTTTTGTCTTTGAAGAGTTGTGGGGGTTTTGTTTGTTTGGCTGGATGGTTGGTTGTTTTCTTTAAAAAACAAACAAACAAACAAAAAAAAACAGACAGACAGACTCTCCCAATGCAGCTCAGTAAGTGTACTATCCATTTAGTCCAAACACAGGCTGCTTTAGAACTTTAGATCCTCCTGCCTCAGCCTCTCAAGTGCTAAGATTTGCAGACATGCTATATGCCCAGCTCTAAGAATAACTTTGTTGAAATAGTTTGTATTAGGTATAACAATAGAGCTCTAGCATGATTTGTGATTGAAGTATTGTGTCTGAGATTTGCATTTCTGCCATTTCTCATCAATACTTACTGTGCAACCTTCTACAAGTTACTCACCCTTTCTGAGTTCCATTTTCTCTCTGGTAAGTGAGCATGTAAGAATGTAAACTCATGAAATCATCTCAAAAAACCAGACTGAGAGCTGAGCACAGGCAACCAAGGTGTAACTGTCAAGTCAAATGGTATGAATATGTTCAAGATATGAGATAAAAATTGTTCTATTACCTTCTAGAACAGCTGTTCTCAACCTGTGGGTTGTGACCCCCAACCCTTTCGTAGGGTTCACCTAAGAGCATCAGAAAACACAGATATTAGCATTACGATTCATAACAGTAGCAGAATTACGGTTATGAAGTAGCAATGAAAGTAATTTCATGGTTGGGGGTCACCATGACGTGAGGAGCTGTAGTAAAGGGTCACAGCACTAGGAAGGTTGGGAAGCACTATTCTAGAATGTCTGAGCAATTTATATCCTTGCCAATAGTAAATTACAGTACCTAATTTTGTAGAAACATGACAACATTGGGTATTAATATTAAAAAAAAAAACCAAGATGTGCCAGCTTGATTGACAAAAAAATAATTTCAGTGTTGTTTTGATTTGCATTTCTGATGGAGTGGATGTTGAATAAGTGTTCACCTCTAGGGTGATGTGCTGTTGCCAACTGAGAAGAGAGAAGATTGATGAGCGTACAAAAATAGCTGGAATAAAGGATGGCAGGGTAATAAAACATGCAGCTGATGGGGAGAGACAGGGCTTGGAAAAATGACACCCCATAAGTCTATAAAGTGCTCCCCCAGAGGCCTGCTCTCATCAGCGCGGGCAACATTTTACATGGGGTTGGCTGGGAATTCCAGGCAGCCAAATACAGTGCCTGGGGGGGAAGATTAAGTTGGAGGGTGGGGACGCAAGACAGAGGAGCCTGCTCCTCACAGGCTAGCTGGCTGCACTCATTCCGTTCCCTGCATGGTGGGGATCAGTTCCCACGGGGCTGTGCTCCTGCTCTGTCTTCCCTTCCCACAGTGGTGGGAGGAGGAAGCTCGAAGGCGAGCCCTCAGCCTGAGGACTTCATGCCTCAGCAGCTGCCAGAGAAGACCGGCAACCACTGCCAGTTACAGAGCATCGCAGTTCTGGGAGTTCGCCTTGGCTCTTCTTCAGCTTTATTTCAAGTCAGAGAAAAATGAGTAAGCCAGATGCAGATACGGGGTTGAAGTCAGCACATGTGACCCTGGTGGATCAGAACATCACCGCCTCCCTCACACACCAACGGTACTTACTGAAAGGTATTTTCAAGTTTACCGAGTTCAAATGTGAATTGACTTGCTGTCGGAGGTCTTCCACGATGTGTTTGATACTCCCACCCAGGACTAGGACACCCCTTACTCCCTGAGCCATGCTCACCCCTGTGAATCCGTTACAGTCTTGTCTGAGGATGTGGGGGAAATAAATAATCACCCACTTGCAAGTGTTTCCAACTCCGTGCCTTAGAAAGTCTGCCAACACAACTTTAAAAAAAATGTGAAATTGTAACCAAGTACCAAAGAGGTCACTTTTCTCCAAGAACCAAAGCCAGGTGAGTATAAGACTTGCTGATGACAGTCTCTGGCCAAAAAGGGCTGGGCGTGGGGGTGGGGGTGGGGGTGGGCTTGGGGGTGGGGGTGGGGGTGGGGGTGGGGGTGGGGGTTGGGGTGGGTGGGGTGGGGGCTTCCCTGCTCTGAGGCCCACAAACCAGCCTGTGCCTTTCCTCTGCCATGTTTTGTTCACACTGATGCTTCCAAGAACCACTCTCAGTCCCCCAGAGGTCTTCACCATCCATGAGTTTCGTCACTTCCCAGAACTTCTAATGTAGCTCTTTGCCCCCTCTGAAGGGAAAGCCCTGATATGCTTACAGCCAAGATCCTTCTCAGGCTTCCAGAATATTCTGTCACTTCCTAAGTACCCATGTATTGGCAAAGGAAGAGAAGAGGTACCCTGTCCTTTACTTGCCTCTCCTATGCCCAAGGTAAACAAGAATCTAAGGTCTCCTGTATGCCCAAAGTTCTGCTTGGCATTCAGTCTCTAAGGTCATTGACTTCCCTTAGCATAATTTTCTATCTGGACCTCATCTTGCTCACCTTCCAACAGGCAGTCTCTCCTCTTGTTTTTTGGATATCGTCTCCTAGCTTCCCAGCACACTCGTCTCTGATTGTGTCCAGCACCATCACTCCATCTCTAACATCTGTTAGGATTTTCCAGGACTCTGGAAAGTTTTGTCTCTGTATTTTCAGCCCTTTTTCTGCTTTAGGTCATTCTCGCCTCCAGACCTGAGAGATGTTAAAATACTTCAATGACTTCCCCTTGACTTTGATGGATATTCCAACTCTTTGACATGACCTCCAGGGCCTGTATTCTTGGACATATATTCAGATTGATCCTGCCCTGTGGCAACCTAGCCTCTTCCACAACGGCCACAAGGTCCCTGATGTTGTATTTCCTTCTATGTGGACTCTTTCTGTCCCCAGTATTGAATTCATCTGAACCCTTTAGATCACAACCCAAAAGCTGCTGGAATTGAAGGCAGCTTGTTTTCTTAACTCTAAGTTGCTATCATTCTTTTTGTCCCTCAGCTGTGCAACCCCAGCCTAATTGTGTCAGAGTAAGGAGGCTCTTCAACCTGTATCACATCATTAGTCACACACCATCATGTTGTCCTAACTGGTTGTCCTTATACAAACTTGTCAGGGTTTGCCAGATTTAGCATTTTTTTTTTTGATGGTATGTTTCACAGCTTACCTGTTTTTTCCTTGTATTCAACCCAAACTTCTACCGTAGCTCTATTCTTGGCATTTTCCTCTCCCAAATCCTACGGGTTGCCAAGGCTGACTTGTTCTTCCAGTCATTTCAAATGAGACTCCTTGGAGGCCATTTTCAAAGAAGTGGGCCAGGGTTGTAAAGAGCGGGCTTCCCGAGTGGTGATTTCCCAGTTCATCATTAATCACCTCCTCGTGAACAACTGGGAAAGTGAATTTCATGTGACTGTAGGCAGATAGCAAGCAAAATCCTCTGCTGGGTCCTGTGAGGATGGAAGTAATTTCAGGGAATGAAGAAAAAATAAGTTTTCCATTTTTCTAACCTGAGATTTCTCCTTCCATTTCAAAGTCTCAATAGCTTTCACTTTTATCATTTCAATCAATCATAGGGAATGATTCCAAGGAGTTTATTTGTATAGCTGGTAGAGAGCAAGAGTGTTCCAGTGAGTAGGGTGTGTAAAAGGTGTCACCAGTCCAATGGGGTCACAGTCTTGTCTGAGAAATAATTCCCACATCACATGTTAGATTTATTAAACCAGAGGTCTATGGCAGAGGAGAAAGTAATGAGCCATGTGGACCCCTTAGTTCTAAATTGCCTTCACTTACATGTGACCCAGCTCCACATGATGAATTTATTATAGGCTACAGCCCATAACCAAGAGCTATTCACACTACAAAAGCAAAGTCTTAAGAGGGTAACCCCAGCCTTGACACACAATTACTACCCCAAGGTGCTTGGAAGCTCTGGCAGAGATTCTGACTTATAATCAGTCTACATTTTCCTTGGCAGAATAGGTAGTTGTCCTCTATCTTTCAGTAGCAGTGAGCTCAAAAACAAGACAGAATGTACAGCTCTTGCTTTGGCAGGTGGGGTGACAAGCTGAACTGAGGGGGACACAGGGAAACCTAGATTCTCCAGGAACACAAAGCTGTGAACTGATGGGAGACCAAGGGCTTAACCTTACAGATCTCCCATTGGAAACTAACCACCAACAGAAACAGTCCCCAAGGAAGCCAGCACATCAAATGAGCACAAGCAGTAACCTGGATTAGTGCTGTGGAGATACTCTGGATTGCAACATCCATCCTCAGACAGAAAAGAGAGCTGCTGAACCCCAGGGTGGGATGCACTACACAAAGGATCTTACTTTACTGTACGTGAGAGGCCACTTCAGGAGGACAGTTTTCTCTTCTTCCTCCTCCTCCTCCTCCTCCTCCTCCTCCTCCTTCTTCTTGGACAGTTTTCTCTTCCTCCTCCTCCTCCTCCTCCTCCTTACTCTTCTCCTTCTCCTCCTCCTCTTCCTCCTTCTTCTTCTTGGACAGTTTTCTATTCTTCCTCTTCCTCCTCCTCCTCCTCCTTCTTCCTCTCCTTCTCCTCCTTCTCCTTCTCCTCCTCCTCCTTCTTCTCCTCCTTCCTCTCCTCCTCCTCCCCTCCTCCTCCATCACCATCCTCATCATCCTCATTATCACCACTATTATTATTTGTGAGCATATAAAAATGGATTTTGTCATGGCACTTTCACACATATCAATACTTCGTTCTAATCATTTCCCCCTCCCCCTCCCCTCTTCCTTCCTTCCCCCTTCTACTTCTTGTTGGTCCCTTTCCTCCTGTCATGTTCCCACCTACTTCTGCCCTTGCACCATGTATATTCCATCACTTTCCTTCTCTTTTTTCTCTTCCCTTTAAGATCTTTTCTATCCCTTTCATACAGTCCCTTTTCTAATTCCATGACTATAACACACACACACACACACACACACACACACACACACACACACACACACGCTAAAATATAGGAACCACATGTGAGAGAAATCATGCAGTGTCTGTCTACCTGGGTCTGACTTATTTCACTTAAGTTCAGTGATCTCCAATTACACTCATTTTCTTGCAAATGTTTTGATTTCATTTTCCTTCATGACTGAGTAAAATGACATTAGTAACATGTACCACACTTAATCTATGCATTCAGCGGTTAATGGAAAATTAAGCTAAGCTATCATGACTAGTACACCAATAAACACAGAGATGTGCAGTTATCTCTGTGGTAAAACTTAAGAGGCTTTGGGTATAGCTGGAAGTTTTTCTGTGTCCCACACCCTCTCAGTCCCAAATAAATACACAGAGGCTTATATTAATTACCAACTGTTTGGTCTGTGGCTCAGCCTTATTATTAACTAGCTCTTTCATCTTAAATTAACCCATTTTCATTCATCTATGTATTGCCACATGTCTCGTGGCTTTACCTGTTTTCCATTACATCTTGTTCCCCTGGTGGCTCTAAACATCTCCCTCAACTCAGCCTTTCTCACTCCCCTCCTGTATCTCTCTTGGATTTCCCGCCTGACTATAACCTGTCTTATCACAGGCCAAATCAGCTTCTTTATTAACTAGTGCTAGCAACACATATTCACAGCATACAGAAAGACCACCCCACAGCATTTGGGTATCTGATCAGGAGCAGTACAGCTTGGCTCATATGGCAGTTCCAGTTTTCGGTTTTTGAGGAAACTCCATCCTAGTTATTACAGTCTCTTCACAAGTTTGTTTGTGCTCTTGATGTTAGTCAGTCTTACTGGGATGAGATGGAGTCTGAGTACTTTCAATTTGCATTTCCTGGGTGGGTAAGGATGTTGAACTCATTTTTAAATATTCATTGGCTGTTTGTGTTTCTTCTTTAGAGAACTATCTGTCCGGTTTGCCAGCCATTTATTGTTTAGGTAAGTTGGTTTTATGTGCTTTGATTTTTGTAGTTCTTTATATATCCTAGATATTAACCCATGGTGCATAGCTGGAAAATTATTTCTCCCATTCCGTAGGCATTCTTTTTATTCTGCTGATGGTTTCTATTGCTGTGTTAAGGACTTTTTAATTTCATGTAACCCCAGTGGTCAATACTAGGGTCATTTTCTGTGTTATCATAGTCCTTTTCAGTAACACCTTGCCCATGCATATATATTTAACTGTTCCCTTTATATTTTCCTCTAGCAGCTACAGCATTTTAGGTCTTCACTAAGGTCTTTGCTCTATTTTGATTTAATTTTATATAGGGTGAGAGATATGAATCTACTTTCATTCTTCTACAGGTAGATATCTAGTTCCTGTAGTACTAGTTGTTGGAGTTACTATCTTTGGAAATCTTTGTCAAAAATCATGTGACTGTATCTATGTGAGTTTATTTCTGAGTTCTCTATTCCATTCTATTGTTCTACATGTCTGATTTTGTCCCAGACCAACAGTTTTGGTTATTATGGCTCTGTATCATGATTTGAGATCAGGTATTTGTGATCTTTCTAGTATTATTCTTTCTACTTACGATTGCTTTGCTCTTAGGGATCTTTTGCATTTTCATATAAACTTTAGGGTTCCTTTTTCTAGTTTTGTGAATCACTGGAATTTTGATGGGATTTTATTAAATTCATAGACCACTTTTAGGAAGACAGCTGTTTTCACTATTTTCAACCAATCCATGAACATGGGAAGTCTCTCTATCACCTACTGTCTTCTCCAATTTAACTCTTAGGAAGTTTTTGCTTGGATCATATTTAAAATATTCAGAATCAATGTTGCTTGAATATGACCCAAACAAAAACCCAGGGATAAGGGTGGTGACAGGAAAGAATCTATTTCAATTCTTTGGGGCTTTGTTCTACCTTGAGACTGGATCTCACATATCCTAGCTTGGCTACAAACTTTCTATGTACCCAGGAGATAACCTTCAGTTCATCCTAATCATCTTGGCTCCCCGCCCCCCAAGTGCTGGGATTACAGACATGTACCAACCAATCACTGTAGTTGCCTTACTTTATACAGCTTTTCATTTTAAAATGTTGCCTTATTTTCAGTTGCATCCAGCTTAAGGTTTTCATAATTTATTAACCACGGGCCTGAACCTGTGTCAGACATCGTGACAGGAAGATGATCAAGGCACGAGATTCTCACGGGCTCCGGAGCGGTTGAATGAGAGTGACCTCAGTTCCCAATTCTACTTCTGAAGGATTTCTGAGAAATAACGTTCTTTCGGTGCTATGATTTTCTGAAAGGAACTGGCTTACAGATTGAAGAAATACTATAGTTACTCTAAAGATTCTAATTTAATGGAGACACACCCCCAAAAAGTGGCATACCAAGCACTTGGCCAGAGTTGGAGAGCAGCTGCCCTCAGCTGAGAGTCTGCATGGAAGTCATCAAAAGGATGGCTCCCGGTATCAAAGATGGCGTCTATCTGGCCAATTTTTGTTTCCGAAGTAAAATCTGGAGGAAATTTACTACAGGCCTCTGAGCCTGCTGGCTTGTCTTAGTTACTGGTCCATGGCTGTGAAGAGACAACACCATGATCAAGGCAACTTATAAAATAAAGCATTTAATTAAGGGCTTGCTTATAGTTTCAGAGGATGAGTCATGATCATCATGGTGGGGAGCATGGCAGCAGGCAAGCAGTTAGGACGCTGGAGCAATAGCAGATATCGGAGCCACAAGCAGGTTACAGAGAGAGAGAGAAGGTGGGCATAGGCTTTTGAAACCTCAAACCCTACCCCCAGTGATACACCTTCTCCAACAATGCAACACTTTTTAATCCTTCCTAAACAGTCCTCCCACTGGGAACCAGACATACAAATATATAGGCCTATGGGGGCCATTTTCATTCAAACCACTACATGGTTGAATGAAAAATAGAAAGAAACAGGTAAGAATGTATATATTCTTTTAAGCCAAGCAATAAAGGACTTTCTCTAAACGCTTAACATGTTGCAAGCAATGTTTACAGTGGAAAAACAAAGCAAATGAGAAGGGTGCTCATTTACTATGTGTGGCAGTGATGTAGACGGCCATCTTGGATAAAAGAGCCCAGAGAGCTGGAGAGAAGGAAGCAGCATGCCCTGACTTTAATATCATAGAATGAGTATTTCCATAACTAGGTTACTGGGTGAAAGTGATTTAGCAGATTAGATCTGCAAGAAAAGACTATCAGGAATGTGATAAAGCCAAGAAAAATGATAGCAAATGGCACTTTTGTGATAAGTCCTCCTCAGAATGCCATACTTGCCCAAACATATGGCGAAAGACAAAACCCTTGCCAACAATTTTGGCTCTAAGTGAAAATGAGAGTTGAGGAAAAATATATACAGTCATATGGTTTCCACAGCTGTAGTCATTGGTTCAAATATTGACTTCAAGTCTAGCAAGCCCTACTGCTTGCTTTATAGTGGTTGAGGAAGACTGAAAAATCACAGCTATGCTTTCAGACAAGTTTCTGGGATGTTACTGGTAGTTACTTACCTTAGAGTCTGGGGAAGTGTAATTGAAGGGTTTGGGGAAATGTAACTGAAAGACTATGTGAGCCTACCCCGTCTGAGGGAGATATGAACTGCTTTGCTGTAAACTCTGGCCTGAATGACTGCTCTGTGAACTGTGGGATCGTCTCCTCCCTTTTCTCCAAGAGTCACAGAGATGTTGGCACTTAGGGGATTCGTTGTACATTGTGCGCCTTGCATGATTCTGAGATAGAAAATGCTGGAAACCCCCATTTCCTGGTTAATTTCACACTTTCCTCTCCCAGTGATTCCTCTCTCACAGAAGGCAGCCTCCATGGTTTGTATCTCAGCGGTCACACCTGGACATTGTCCCCTCAAAATTTCATCGTGTGAAACTGATGGTCCCTGCTTTTCCAACTTTCCTTAGATGTGGATGCACCCACATTGCAGCATCACCACCACCCTCAGTCTTCAGCAACAGACTCGGAGGGCCATGTTGACAAATGCTCTCCCCCTGGAGCCTCCCGAAGTCCTGAGGTAGCCTTAACAGAGCTCTGACCATCTTTACTTTGGAAATCTTTGACTTGTCCTTCTGGTCTGTGAAAGAATAGAGACTTAACAGGCTGAGAAAATTAATTTCATTCAAATCTTTCTCTGAGTTCTGATGTTTATTCTCTCCACGGCCTGAAAATGTGGGGCCAGCAGAAGCTTCTAAGTCCATCAGCAGCCCCTGGGACAAGTTGGGTGGACAGAGCCCAGAACATCTCTTCTCCTGTTGCAACCAGAGTACACGTGACCTATTTCTCTTTTCAATAATGTGCTTCCCTGATAGTTTCCCTTAGGCAAAGGCTTCTATAGCTGCAGAGCCCTTGAAGACCTCTAGGCTAAATTATCGCAGGTTCTAAGACTGAGGATGCTAACTCCACCATCCACACCTGTTTTACATAACAGGGACCAAACACCATCTCCCTGGTGTGGAGAGAAGAGCAATCTGCCTGGTGTATTTCCCCACCCATTTTGCCTGACACATAGGGAGATGCTGATGGGGTTAAGGCATCATCTAACCTGAAGAGCATCCTCTGGCAGGATGAAGTCTTCACCGATGTCCACTTATACACCAACTGCAGCCTCCAGAGCCACTAGAACCAAAATGTTAGCCCCCCAGCACGTTTACTTAAATCTAAACTAATTAAAAACAAATATAATTTAAACTCCAGTTTTGTAGTCATGTTTCTACATGTTGTACCATGTGGGGTTTACATGAGGGTGTAACCAGAGAGAAACAAATCTAGTGTTTTCTGCCTGTGAGATAAATGGTATGGTTGTTGAGTCTCTCCACCATGACCGAAAGTTCTGCTGGGTGAAAAGATCTCCTGAACCCCACTTTTATAAAGTATCGGAGATCCTAAGAGACCTGAAATACGGGAACCCATGGATCTCATTTAACACCTTAGTAAAAAGAAAAATCTGAAGAGGCAGTATGGTCTGCCAGTCACCAGGCTGTGCCTCTTGTCCTATACTCCAGCAGACTCCATCTGTGCCCACACTCCCTGACATCTCCACTGTCTAAAGAGAGAGAACCTAGTACTAGGCAGTTCAGAAGTTTGAAAAGGGACATTAAATTTTACACACATTCAATCAGCTTCACGCATTTAAATAGAGACATTTAAACTCACATCAGGCACAAGCAGATGTGGTGGGAAATACTGTCAATTAGTGAGCAGCTAATTAATCTTTCTTTGCCACATACACTCTGGCAGCATCTAGAAAGTGCTGTTTTGCTCCAAGCTGTGGGAGTGCTTCCTATGGAAACAATGCATGATTATAATGTTGATTTCTTGACTCTGTGCAGAAGCTGGCGGGCAGAGGGCAGCTCATGCCAACAGCCACCCTGCAGTTAGAAAGGGAAAGGATTAGAAGTTGGAAAGATACTTTAATTAGTGAACCAGGGCATTTTTGAGTCTCCACTTTTCATATAATAAGCATATTTTATCCTCAGAGCATCTCCCAATTCAGATATGCCTCACTGTATCTTATTTCCGAATCTACATGTGGTTGTATTTTGCAATATACAGAGATCCAGATTAATGAGAGGATTATTGCTCTCCAGGACCTGGTCCCGGGCTATGAGCTCAGAATTTGCCTAGTTCTGCTATGTATAGATCATTTCTTCATTCCTGTCACTATTACCCTGTGGCTGTCTGTTCAGAGAGAGATGCCCTGAAAATGCAAACAAAAATTAGCATCTCTATGTATCAATCCAGGCAGAAGCCTCAGGAGCCACCTAAACAGCCTGAAGCTGGGAGCTTGAACCCTGTGCAGGCATTGGGGTAATTATATCGAAGAGAACTTCATCTCATTCCAGAAAGGGACTCCTGAACTCAGTCATAATATGGCAGACTATGTGTTTGTGTTAGAAACATTTCAAGTTCTGGCTTGAAGTGAAATGGCTTCAGCTCCCATCACTGCTTTTGAGGGCTTCTCTCTAATGTTATGCTCCAGATATTCTGGAGGTGCACTTATCTTGGCCTTTTCACTTGTCTAGGTAATTTCCATTGATTCATCAAAGTTAAATTGAAGTCACTTTTACCTGAATCCTCTCTGACCACACTATTTTCCCAAGTAATAGGGAGAGCTGAATGCTTTTGTTTCTCTGTTAGGGTCTCCCATTCACTTCTGTAACTAATACATCACATTAGATTGTGGTATATGTTTATTATTGATTAAATGTTTACCACCCCTTTACAATGGAACAATGTGTGTGTGTTGGGGGCGGGGAAATATACATTTTCAAATTACTGCTAAAGAGGTAGTGTGGTTTGCCAGTAACCAAGCTATACTTTAGGTCAAGTACTCCACCAGACTCCATCTGCACACACGCCCTGATGTCACTGCTATCATGAATAAATGGATGGATGGAGGAGATAGAGTATATGTCACGATTTATGGACTAGTGTGTGAGTACCATTCGGTTATGAAAAATGAAAAGATATTTACCAGGTTTGAAGTATGTATTATGTTTAATAATACCCTTCTCAAAGTTCAGAATTAATCTAAAAGCTGAGAACAAGTTTGTTGAAAGTCCAATGTTCAGATCACTAGGGTACATTTTAATTTCACTCATTTATTCATTTGTCCAATAAGCATTTTTCATAAGTATATATATGAGATATTTATGTAATCTTGACAAAAGAAAGACACAAGCCTTCCTTTGAAATAATTAAGGCAATGATACAGAGAATACTTAAGTTATGGATAAATAATTAGAAGCTGCAAAATGAATAATAGACATAAAGTACATATGCAAATGTATTTGTATGTAGTTATGATCGATGATATCTAGAGGTTGTAATTATGCTCTGATTGTAATTGAGAAAAGTTCATGAAATAAATGGAACTTGAATGGGCCTGGAGAGTGTTATATTTGGAGGGACTAGAAATCTAATATCAGACACAATGATGTTTAACTTCATGGAGCTTACATTCTACTGGGCCAGACAGACCATACAGACAGAAGCAGTAAATACAGGTGTCAGGAAGCAGTGGGAACTATGAAGAAAAATAAAGTAGGAAAAGAGAAAAGAGCATGAAAAGTGACAGAAACTGCTGTCTGGGGCAACAAGGCCAAGGAAGCTCTACTCTAGACGGTGTCATTTGAACGGCGACCTACATGCAGTAGGGAAAACAGACAGAAAAATCCGTCAAGAAATCCACCTCATGTGGAGATGACATCAAGTGCTAAGTCTGAGGAGAGTCAGAAGGACAGCCAAGCATTATGAACTAAGGGAGGAGTAATAGAACAGGTTCGCAGAGGGTAAGTAGGAACTAGCTCCAGCAAAGCCAGATGCGCCATGACAATGACTTTGAATTTCTTCATGGCTATGCTACAGGCAATTTGGGACCTTGGAAAATGAGGTACATGGTTTTGTTTTAAATGATCCTTTGACTAGTGCATGAAGAACTGATCTTATGAAATCTGGGCAAGGAAGTAAAAGGTAGGACAATAACCACTCAGTGATGATGAGGGTGGTAATGACCACGACAATGTCAGAGGGCCAAGAGCTGGTTTAAGTGTTTCACATAGATGAGCACATTTAATGCCACCAGAGCTCCTTGAGGAACTCACTGTGCTAATCCCCACCTTACAGGTGAGGGAAGTGCAGTGCACAGAGTTGGAGAGTGAGTGGTAAGGATGGGATGTGATCCCATGGTCCGCCCATGTCCCTAAAAATCAATCAGTAGCTGTGAGGCTGGTAAGTTAGAGTCAGCCTGCGGATATATGTTAAAGGTACAGCCAGTAGGATCTACTGAAGGGTTAGATTTAGTGTTAGAAAGTGAATAGTTGGTGAGAGGAAATAAAAAAAAATGTATGTGTCTGTCCTATGGTTTGACTGTTTGAATATCTTCAAAATTCATGTTGAAATTTAGTCCACAATACGAGGTGAAACTTTAGACAGTTGTAAGTCCAAGAGGGATTAGTGCCCTATAAAATGTCCTTTGTCACGGCCACATCAAGAAGGTGTTATCTTGGTGGGGGGGATGTCCATATTAGGCATCAAGTCTCGATTTTAGAATCCCCAGCTTAGGATGATAATGTGTAAGCATTTGCTGTTTATACTTTTCACGGTTTTGAGTATTTTGTTATAGCATCCTAAATAAACTCAGAAAACCTGCATCCTCTGTAGTGACTGTCCCAGTAGGTAACAGAAGGGAGGAAAAAAATTCCCCTTTGTCATTTAATTGTTTTTATGTGTGAGCATTATATAGTCAATATGAGTATCTTAAGCCAAAGCTCAAGTATTAAATATTACCAATTTATCACCAATAAAGCTACGGTGTTATTTCAATAACAAATAAATATTAAGAAATGAGTACCCCCACTGTGCCTGTTAACAAAGATAGCAGGACATTTGGGAGACCATCAAACACTCTCCATTGCCTTTTGATGTTTCCTGAGTGAAACACCAGGGTCCCTAGAGTGTAGTAGTAGCCTGAAGATTGAAAGAAAAATCCTTCTTATGGATGACATTTTTCTGATAATATATGCTTGCTAGTAATCCAATCACTTAGCAGTATTCTGAATGCCTACCATATACAAGTACGCTGATAGCATGTGGATGAGGGGACATCTTTAAAGGTTCAGACATAGTCTCTGTCCTCAACAGACCTCTGATCATGTGAGAAAGAGCAATCTCGTACACAAAACTACTTTTTTTTCTATCTGTAAAGTAATTCAGTTTATCCATGTGATCTATGATCCTTCTCAATGCTGTTTTCTAGATGTGATCAGCAAACAGCGCATGACCTTATGTGGCCTTATGGTTCCGAGCAGGCTGGGGTGTGGGTCTTGGTGTTTGAGTACACGGAAATCATGGGTGACAAAAGAGGTTCTGTCACAGCAGGGAAAGCTGATGTAGACAGACAGGAGGGTTGGTGAATTGGCAGTGGTGTCTCTCTCTCCCTCTGTCCCTCACTCCCTCCCCTCCTTACCCTCCTCTTTCTCAATGTGGGAGACTTTTTGTTTTATTAGCTTTAGTGTTTTACTCACATATATTGACTGTCAACACAACAGATTTGCTGTGACACTTTCAGGAAGGCCCCTCTGTTACTGCATCGGTCCTCCATCTTTGCACAGTAGGGGGACTTTTCCTCTCCATTAGGCCTGATGGATACTGCACTCTTCCATCCTTCAGCTCCAACACTAATATGATAATGACAGCGGGTGTTGTCAAAGTTGGGGAGTGCCAGCAAGTATAAATAAACAGAGGTGAATGTCATAGGCTGGTGACATTTTTTGCTTGTTTTAGAGTTCTGAGGAAGAGGTCTAGATAGACCTTTTCCCACTCAGTACATTGAAGGAGAAAATTAGGCCTGTAGAATAGAGAAGCCTGGATTAACTGTGATTACTTCTTCACTTACCTGTAGAGTCCTGAGACTTGCCTACTGACTAAAAATGGGAAGCATTTTGTAGGGCTATTTTGAAGATTAAATTAGATGGATATAAAGATAAGGAACACATATCAGACATCTATTATACTGGAGCTGCCCATTGTTATTGGAGTCTGCTTCTCAACTCTAACCCTAGCAACACTCAGGACATAGGAGATTCTCCTTCACAGGTCATCACTGCATATCTCCAAGGGACCAGCTGTTTCACCACGGTCCTTGGTCACCGCCAACTCTTTCCACCTTGCCAGGTGGAGAGGTGGAAGCTCTGAACTGCTTTTATTGTCTTCAGGATGTAGATACAGAACTTGTGTTTCCCATGAGGATCTCCTCATCTGTACATCAGTGTGTCTGTATGTCTGTACACACATACATACATATATATACATATACGTGTACTACATACATAAATACAATGTACTGAGTGGAAAGCATATATATATATATGGCAATGGATCTTACTATAAATCCTTAGGGCTAATCCTAGCTTTTTAAGTTTATACTTATAATAATAATAACATGCAATCTTAATTTATGGATCAACAACTATCTGTCAGGGCCTATATACTAATCAGTCTGCATAAATTAATATAGTGGAATGCTCTATGATGTAAAGAAGTTTCTTTCAAACATTTAATTCATAATTACTTATGCTTTTTTGTCATAAACAGTAAAGCAGAAAAGTTCAATAGCTTCCTTTAAGTCACTAAATCAAAATGATTTAAATCAAAACATATATCCAAAATTACTTTATTTGTCTGGGCATGTGCTAGGCATTGTACAAAAGAAATTGACAGAAGATAATTCTTGTCAGTAAGAATTTACTACTCGGAGAAGGCAAATCAATATCCTGTATCACTGAGGCTAGTTCCATAATTATATTCTGCAGCAGCAGGAGTCAATCTTGCAGAGATGTCAAAAAAGATAAGAAAAAGACGAACTCCATAAAACCTCCATTAGCAGGAACCCAGCTAATTGTAACAGTCAAAACCTTCTCTTTCTCATCTTCTCCTGCCTTCATTTTCTGTTTTCTATTTTTAGGACCCAGCAACAAATGACAAGAACATTTCTCATCAGGGAGGTAAATGATGTGGCTGATGCTTGTGATTCTGTGGATGTGCTGGTAGGTGGTTGTCTCGGAGGGAGGATGAGTGACAGGGAGCTGCCAGCAGACACAGGCTGAGAATACAAATGATTTTCCTGAAGGGGTGCAAGCAAGAGCTTTTCCTGCAAGAAGACAGGTGCAGGGGAAGGGGCCTTGCGGAAAGCTTATGGCTAGTTTCCTTCACCCCTGCATGTTTTAAGCTAGAGCACAAACAGATGATGCTATAACTACCACGGTGTGGGATTGACTGTACAGCAAGTCCTCCTAGGTTAGAGTGTGGAGTGGTATGTGTGTGGGAAGGCTTCTTTTCACTTCTCTGATATTTCTTTATGGTTTGGAGAGTGGAAAGCAGACTTTCTGGTCGTGTATCTACTGCTCCTGGTGCTGCCCAGAGCAAATTATTTTTTAGCTGCATCAAGGTAGGAATGCATTTTGCCCCAGGGATGTTTACCTACATCTTTCATCTCCGCAGGAGCTAGTGCAAGTCAGTCTTGCACATTGCTGGCTAGAAGATGTAGGCTGTACTGAAGTACTCAGTACAGGAGACTCTGAGAGCTAGCCATCCCAAGGAGACCCAGATTCCATTCTGCTTGAAGTCAGATTCTCACCACTAAGCTTTAGCTTTACCCAGACTTGAAAGATATGCTTGTACAAGTTAGCACTGCACAACTCCAGGGAACGAGCTGTTTCATGACGGTCCTGGACTCACCTCAGACTCTCATTCTCTCTTCCCGGGCACAACTGCTTATCACAGATGCTTTTGGTAATATAAAAAATACCCTACATCTCAGACACCAAACAAGAAGAAGGCCTACTCTTTTCTACTTTGTCTGGGTAGAAAGTAAACCAGCACAACATTCATCACATTCTAAGACTTCAAAACAGAATAGGAAAGACAACTGTCTCTGCCTTAAATTTGATTTTCACAAATTCATTTATTTGGGGTTCTGTACTGTAGATGCTACATAGCCTATCATAATCCATACATAATGAATCATATTTTGGCTACCTACTCACTAGCACCCTTCCATGCTGAAAATTATCCTGTGAGCTTTCCATTTCAGTAAGAGTTCTAAATACTCAGTCTATGAATCAAAAACCTATTAGCTGAAAGTGAGCAGTGGTTTGGGAGGTTAATTTGTAATTCATGACTACCCCCAGATAATACGGGCAAGTAGAAAGAAAGAGCAGATGGAATACACAGACAATTAACACATTTTAAGGTGCATGGAGATTGGACAAATAAAGACAGAGTCAGAGCCAGAAGTGGTGATACACATCTGTAATGTTAGCTCTCTCACTCTGGAGGTGAAATCAGGAGCTTTGGGAGTTTAAATGCCAGCCTAAATTACTTAGTAAAACTATGTCTCTAAAAACAGGGGTGTAGGGGAGGGCTGGAATGCCATTCTCAGTTTAGGAGCGCCATGTCTTTGATTCCAAATTAGAAATGGTAATTGTCCCATCTCAATTTTCTTGAGTTTACAACAGAAACAGAACTTAAAGCTGTATGCAATTCATGAAAGATCGTGGCCAATTGGAATGACATTATCTAATACGAGCAGCGCAATTTCCAGATGGAAGCAACAGTTCTTTCTGATTTCTCAAGTTCAGATAATACAAGCCATTTTGTAGCAGCCTCCCTCTGCACGGTTTCCCCCACCAAGAGGACTCCGCTAAACAGCCTCCTCATCCAGGAAGAGAAAGGTTCAAGGACTGAACACCTTGAGTGGGAGGAAACGACAATTAAACCAATTAGCCATTTCATAACCTCCATCTAGTTTGAAGACAGGTTTTGTTCCAGCTTCTTTATGTTTCGGATGCTCAGAATGTTTTTTACACGCGGTAATCATTATTCTGTAATTACATTAAATGCTAGCTTCTGTGATCTCTCTTGAACCCTGTGAAGCAGTAAAGCAATCCACCTAGGCTATGCTGAACTTTCTAAATTAGACACAATACACTGATTTAATGTGGATACGGCTGAAGCCCAGTGGGGATAGCTCATTATTTGTGGTGGTAAACGTTAACAAATGAGCAAGGATGAAGTCATTGCGCTTTCTTCTTTCCTGCACACACACACACACACACACACACACACACACACACACACACACTTCACCACCCATACACACACATTTCATTAAATTACTACTCAAGGAATATTTGTAAAATGATAAAAAATAAATCACAAGTCTTATACAAATTGAACTCTAGTCAGATGCTTTATTTCTTTCTCTAAAGGGGAAACCAATACATTGTTACTAGTGAATTTGAGGAATTTGAAGATCAGACAATAAAAGATGCTGAAATTTGCTAACAAATGCAGACTCTCTTACCAGGTAATAAAATATACTATTTGACGTGATCTTTTCTGCAGATGAGAAACACTGTATGTACTTACCAGACAAAATTCATGTTCAAGACTCTTGATTTTCACAACCTCCCTCTGCCTCTACAGATTGCTGGACACCCAGTGAAGATGTAGCCTCTACAGAACCCAATAATCGTTAGAAGATCTGCCAGGCAATGGCCACCATAGCCAGGGCCAAGGCATTGTGCCAAAGGTGCACCCTGATGTGTCCTTTGCCTGTGTCTAAGCATTTGACCATTGTCTTTTGCCAGAGAAAACCATCTATTCACACTGTTGTTTCAAAGGAATAAAAAGACAAGCTGGAGAAAAATCAAGCAATTCATTCAAACCCACGTTAGCAGGTGCTAAATAAAGCAAAGGCTGGATGTGGGGGATGCTTCGAGTCCTCAAAACTGACAGTTGAAAGGAACTCTAGAAATCACCTAAGAATTTCACTTTATGGAAAATAAGTCTGAGGCTGCCTTCTTGGTAGTGGGAAAATATTAAATGCATCTCAGGTATCTCAAACTCTGTGGGAGTACACCTCCACTCCCTCTTGGTGCAAAGATTCCACACACACACCATCATTCACATATCACGGTAAGAATGAGGTGTTTGTGCTTGTATTCAGAAGTAATCAAAATTTAAATGTATAAGAAAAAAATATGTATCATGAATGCATGCCTTAATTTTTCTCTAACGGAGATATGGGAACATTGACTTTATTCATTTTATTTTTTGGTGTGTCCTGATATGTCTGAAGGTGCACATGTGTGCACATGTATGTGGGGGACAGAGCTTGCTCTTTACATTGTATATCTAGGCAGGGTCTTTCACTCAACCTAGTGCTCACCTACTCTGATGGTCTAGTTAGCTGTCTTGTTTCCAGGAGCTCCTGTTTCTCCCTTCTGCGACCTTAGATAATGAGTAGGGGCCATCGCACCCACTAGACACTCACAAGAGCTCTGGGGATCCGAACTCAGCTCATCACGTTTGCATAGCATGTGCCTTACCCACGAAGCCAGCCCGTAACCCCAATAAGGAGCTTTGAAATAGACATTACATGGTTCAGATAAGTTGTGGTGGTTTGAATGGCCCCCATAGGCTCTATAGTTGAGTGCTTAGTGACCAGAGTGGAACTATTGGAAGGGATGAGGAGGAATGGCCTTGTTGGAGGAAATGTGCCGCTGGGGGTGGGCTTTGAGGTTTCAGAAGCACACGCCAAGCCCACAGTCTCCCTCTTTCTGTTGCCTGTAGATCCAGATGTAGAACTCTCGGCTCCTTCTCCAGCACCATGTCTGCCTGCATGCCACCATACTTCCTGCCATGATGACAATGGACTAAACCTCTGAAACGGTAAGCCAACCCAAATTAAATGCTTTCCTTTATAAGAGTTGCCATGATCATTGTGTCTCTTCACAGCAGTAGACCAATGACTAAGACATAAGTGTTATGAAGTATTGTGGGAAACATTTCTACAGGTAGAAATGAGATCCAAATGTCAAGTTCCTTTGATGGGGGATAAATTCCTTGTGCCCCACGAAGAGTGAGAAGGTGGTAGCCTTGTTCACTCGGAACTCTGGTTTCTTCTGTGGAAGCTTTTGTTGAGTTGGCAATCTAGCCTTTCTCTACATGTTAAAGCCCTCAAGCTCCCAAAATGTTAGGGGATCGTGGAGAAGAAAGCACTCAGGTAAAACAAAATACCCTGTTTCATTCATCCTTTACCTCCCAAACATAATCTTTTAAATCCATCCTTTCCTATAGCTTCTTATACATAACCCCACTCAGATCTGTGTAGTCTACATAATCAATTCCTGAACATTAAAATTGATTAAACACAGGGGAGCATAGATCTGGATCATTAGATATATGCTATTTAATTGGTAGATTAAAGATACTCATTAGATGAAATTATATTGATGCCTAAACAACTTCTCTAATTTGTAGCTCATAAAAAGTCAAATTCTGATTACTGTAATCATTTCTTTCAAAATGTAAAAATATGTGAATGTAACTCCATAAATGAATGAGAATCAGAAAAAATGATTCTCATTTGTCACCTTGTCTAGGTCTTCGAGACAAAATAAATTGCTATTATTTCATTTTCTTAAGTTTGACTCGTCTCTGCTAGTGCTTCAGAGACAATGGTAATGAACAAAACTTCACAGTCTCCCCAAACTCTATTCAGAATCTTCACAAAGAGATGCTGATGTACATGTGAAGTTCTGAAGGAGCTGAGACCGGCCATTTTGTTTCCCGTACATGTTGAGTGTTTAGTTCTGAACACAGTGCCATCATCCTCTGTTATTAGAAACAAAGAACAAAGAAAACCTCTTGTCACCAAGCTAATCTTTTGTCTGTAGATAGAGCAGCCTTTCCATTTGCAGGGGCTCCTCCACTGTCTCCCCTTCGGGATTCACAAGCAGCCTGCCTGGCAGCTTTCTACACCAGAAGGCAATGGAGTCACTCAGGGACTGCACAAAGCCTCATTCCTAGGCAATAGAGGAGCTGTGAGTAGTTGAGCCTCTGTCTTCTCATTTCAAACCCTGTGTTCTCCTTTCTCTACAATCCCAATTACTAAAACTTGTCATTGAAAATGATTAAATTATGAATAAGTATTGTCTTTTAGGCTATTAGCCGAAATCTCTATCCTTGGCTTTTATGATCTCTTCCAGGAACCAGTACTTCCTAGCTTCGTGATCACCTTGAAAAGCAATAGAGAGTAGATGTCACACTCCCAAAATGTAATGAGGCACATGAACAATGGAATCATTCCTAATAGAGAAGATATTTTGTCCCAGTAGGAATAAATGAACCATTTATTGCCACTGAAGTATGAAATTTGTTTCTAATGTAGTTAATAAATGCAAATAATTTCCTTCAACTGCTCAGAGGAACTCAACTAAGCAAGACAATGAGGCAATGTTTTTGAAACTGAGTGTGACTCAAGACTACAGTGCATAAAAGCAAATGCAAACTGTGACACGGCATTGTTTAAATAGCAGAACCATAGCCAGAGTGGAACCGGAGAAAAAGCAGTACCTAGCACACTAGTAAATCAACGTGATCATTTCCTTACTTCCATCAATTTGAAGCAGTCAGAAACACTGATCGTAAGACAGAAATCAGGCTGTCATGTACAAACCACTCTTGACTGATCCATAGGGACAAGGAAGTACAAATTTACCGCCTGGCATGGAAAGATGGGACACAAAGTAGGGGTGCTGGGAGAACCCTTTCTATTGCTTTGACACTACTGTTTAGCTAAAGGGTCTCTAAATGACTATCTGATTACTTTCTGTGTAGTCCATTTCCCATGTTCAGGATGAAAGGAGGTTTTCTCACTTTCAGTATTTGGTTTTTACAAAGAAGGTCCTTTGCCCTTATAAGAAACATAAAAACACATTGCTTGACACATACCATTTGAGGAAAACTCACGCTTTGGATTCTGAAGGGTTGTATGAAATCTGAATGCTGTCTCCAAAAGCACAGGGCCCCGTTCATTGCATGGAGCACGCAGCACCGTCATGAAACGCCTTCTCTGGTGCTTTGATGGTAGCTTGAGAGCAGGAACAGAAGGTTTACATTTTAGCTCCGGCATCAGCTTCAAACGTCAGTCACTTCCCCTTGCTACTTTGATGCCTGCCTTCTCCTGCCTTCTCCACCCTTCCCCTCTCGTTCTCCCCACTTTCCACATCTCCTGCTTGCTCGTGGCCACAGCCTCTGTTCCACACAGCTCCACATCTGTCTCCTCACTTGTGCCACTTTGAGCCCTGTTGGCTTTCTAGGCCTTTCATTCGAAGTTCCCTGAAGAAAACTTGCACAAGCCAAGCAGTTATGCCTATGGCAGGCCCTGTGCAGAGCTCTTGTGCTAAGAACCTGGAAAGTCCATCCAGATCACAGATGGTACAGCTCTACCCCTGGTCTGCTCTGTGGAAGCCAGGTGGCAGGTACCCACGGAATAAACAGGGAGGCCTTTATAAAAGCAAACAACAGAGGCTGGGGTGAGTCTAGCACGTCACGCCCCAGAAGAGACCAGTGAGACCCAAGGGTTAAGCTACCTTCCAGGAAGTCCTTTTCTATCTCAAGTTCTACAACAAACCTTTTAAAAAATATCATTTTTTTTCAATGCCGGAGCCACCAGTGTGATAATTCTCAATCTTGTTCGTGTCTGACTTTTTACCTAAATAGAAACAAATCCCCAAGGGAGAAAGGGAGCTGAGGGCAATGACTCCCTATACTAAGAGAGCAAGTACTCTACACAAAGGGGAACGAGGCTGGTTATGTTTCTGATGTACCGAAACAACCATTACAGCAATTACTCACATTGCCACTAACCCGCTAAGGTGACACAAAACAAAACAGAATCATAACTCTCCTAAAAGCACCGTCAAGGCCAAGGCCAAGGCCGGAATTTGTCTCCAACACGGATCCGTTCATTTATACCTCTACTCACTTCCACTAAGATGACCAGTTTCCATATAAATGGGTTTATTAATAAAAATTGGCAGATAAAGATATATGATAGGAGGTATATACTTCAATCCCTATAACATTGGGTTGTATAGTGTTTTCTTATTTCATTTTTCCCCAAATGCATCTTTCAATTCTAAAAGAAAGTGTACATTTCTTTAAAAATATGTCGCATTGCACAGACTCTTCACTCGTTCTATTGTGTTTTTTTTGATAATTGGTTACCCATGACACTATTTTCCTACACAGGCCTTTAATGTTGAAGTTGAAACCAATTATTGACCTGCCTCACAAAAGTTTGTAGTGGCAGTTTCTTTTCTAAATTAAAAATAAATACATTTTGAAAAATTGTCCCTAACAAAAGTTATTGTTCCTTCACAGGATGTAAAACATCATGTCCAAGATGCTGACTTTCTTATAAAAAAAAAATGAAAATTCTCCATTCCCAGTAACAACATCCACAGTGGTGTTATTTCATCAAAATAGGGTAATTTCTCCAGCACTCAGAGTTAATATACTGACTTAGTACAGGGAAATCTTATCTCTAGGTCTCTGTAGGCCCTTCAATCAACACTGCTAGAAATAACTACATTGGGCATGGCATGGTGGTTCAGGTCTGTAACTATGGTGTTTTGGAAACAGAGGCCAGGGAATCCTGAGTTCCTAATCCAGACTGGGCTATAATAGTGAGTTCAAGGCCAATCCTGGAACATAGTAAGACTCTGTCTCTGAAAACCAATAATACTAATTAACAATATTATTATGATCTGAATTATTATTATTCAGTTATTATTGTTATTGTTGAGCACTTCTGCATTGCCTAACTTTTTAGAAGGTACTGGAGATACTCAGGAGATAAGAGTCAGATACATGGTATTTAAGTCACAAGTATGGAGAAAGGTGTTCCAGTGTTTGCTGCTCCTGAGTACTTCTGCATTGAAGAGGATAGAAAGTACTACTTGGAGATCAGACCTACAGTTGATTGTCATTGATGAAGGATTCCCCCGAAGATGTTTTCACATCCTATTCCCTTAAATTTGCAAATGTTTAGAAAGTTGAGTTTCCTTATTTGGAAAAGGAGTCTTTATGTATGTAATTAAGGATTTTAATATGGAACCTCCCTGGGTTATGTAGGTGGTGAATGACAAATACTGCTTCGTCTTCTCTGCCTCCTTCTTCTCCTCCTTCATCTCCCCCACTTTCTTTGAGACAAAATTTTGCTGTAGCTGGAGCCCAGCTTTGATGTCATGGTCCTCTTTCCTCAGCCTTCAAGTGCTGAGGTCATAGGTGTGCACCATCATGCTTAGCTCTTGCGAGCAAGAGCATAGGAAAGCCTCACAGAGAAGGAGCAGGCAGTATGAAGATTGTGTCAGATATGGAAGGGATTAAGCTCCTAGCCAAGGAATTCCAGGACTAGAAGTTGGAAGACACAGGGAAGGACTCCCCAGAGCCTTTGGAAAACGTGTGTGGCGCTGCTACCTACCTTGGCATTAGATTTATGCCAGAACTGAAAGAATAATATAAATGAGGTGTTGTTTGTCTCATTTACTGTTCTATTGCTGTGAGGAGAAACCATGGCCAAGGAAACCCATAAGAGAAAGCACAGAATTAGAGGCTTCCTTACAGTTTCAGAGGAGGAAGCAGACAGGCATGGCATTGGAGCAGTAGCTGAGAGCTTTACATTCATATCCACAGAGAGCAGAAAGAGAGAGAGAGAGAGAGAGAGAGAGAGAGAGAGAGAGAGAGAGAGAGAGAGAGAGAGAGCGAGCTTAGGCCTGGCTTGAACTTTTGAAACTTCAAAGCCCACTCCCAGTAACATACCTTTACCAACAAGGCCAAGCCTACTACACTAAGGCCATGCCTCCTAATTCCTCCCAAAGAGTCCCACTCCCTGGTGACTAAGCATTAAAATACATGAGCTAATGGGAGCTGTTCTCATTCAAACCACTACATTTTTAAGTCACTTAGTCTGGGCCATTTGTTACAGCAGCCACAGGAAGCTAAAGCAGTAACCTTTTTGCATGCGACTGTGATGGCTATTCTGTGTTGCTAGGAACTCTGGGATATAGTAGCCAGGGGGCAAAGTTTTGAACACTACATTGCACAGGATTAGAGTAATGGAAAACACCATGTACTACTCATATCACAACAGCAAAACATAAAATCTGCATAATAAGGAATTATCCTCAATGGGGTCAGAAGTGAAAATGGCTGACTCAGAGGAGCAATACAAATAAAACTCTTACAGACAACAAAGAACAATAGAGGTTAAAACCCAGGGACTCTTCAGGCTAGACAAATACTCTACCGCCAAGCTACATAACTAGCTATACAAGGGGCAATTTAAAATAAAGATTTCGGCAAGCATACTTCTATGAAGAATAAATTCAGGACTTCTCAGCACAGCAGATTCCCACATCCATTTATGCCATAACTCAAAGAACCCTTTGTGTGTGGCTAGTTGGTCCATGGTACAGTGCTGGGTGTCATAAATATAACATTAACAATAACAATGCAGGTCCTGAAAGTATACACTCTAGTGGCACAGACTTGGAAGTACATTGTAATATAATTACAGCACAATGTAGTAAGGAGCTGTTAGATTGTTCTAGATGCATAAATAGTCATATTTAGGGGAAGAAGATTTCTGAGAAGAGATATTTGAGTGGAGTTTTTAAGGAAAATCAGATTCATGACTTAAACATAGATGATGATAGCCCCATACAAAGGAAAGGAAAAGTATCAGCTTAGGACCCCCAAGACCAAGTTCTCAGCACAAAAGAGATTTATTTGCCCCAGAGGAACAGAGGGCAGGGAATAAAAGACAAAGATAGGAGATAGAGGATGAGGGAGAAGGGGAAGGGAACAAAGGCAGAAGGGCAGGAATGTTTTCTCCAGAGAGCAAAGGACGCTTCTGGATAGAGAGGAGGCAGACTGGCCCATAGGAAAATGGCAGTTTATAAAGGTACAAGGGGAAACCCCACATTAGGGTGAGGTGTTTAATTTTAATTTGGCCTGTTAATTAGGTCAGCCAAAGGGGTCTTTTGAGTTCTGGACTTGAGTACATTGATAGCTGGACTTTAGTAGTCAGCCTCAGGAGGAGGGATTGACCAAATAAGGGAATAGACCTTGGGAGCTAGCTTTAGGAATGTGATCTACTGCTTTTTAGCAAATCTGAGGGAGTCTGAGAATAGGGCAAGGCCTACCAGAGCCACATGCTTGAGTGGGCTAGTGTTCCTTCAACATGTGGGCAAGTCCATAATGGGATGTGCTGCCCAACTTCAAAATGGGCTCTGGGAAGAATTGACAGGTCGATTTTATCAGCATGCTAACAACCCAGGAAGACTTACGTCTTTCTGCAATTTCCTGGGAATTCTCCCCAGGTAGCTATGAGCCTTCCCATATAGAACAGGAAAAGCTGGAGATCTCACAAAGAGACTTTTACAAACAATGATTCCCAGATCCAGCTTAGCTCAACCCATCCAAAGGGACAGTGGCCTACATTTACTGCAAATGTGCTGGGCAGGATTTCCCACACCAAGAGTGTGAGGGATGTGACAAGCAGCACGGTGCTCCTAACCAACCCGCAAAACTTCGAGGCCAACCATAAGCCAAAGGGCACCTTGGGCAAGCTATCAAAAAGCTTGTGCCAACTGCTTTAAAGCTCTACCTGTTGCTCTGACCCACATCAGAGCTGCCTCCTGATGGCAAGTTAAACTCAACCACTTAAAATGCTATCCCGAAGGCCCATTCCAGCAGGGGTTAGGTCTAAAGTAGACCACAAGGCACAGACTGAACTAGATAGTACCCGGAATCAATATATAGAGCAGATAACATTGACACTAGGTAAGAAAATGTAAACCTTCATGGACTTGGATGTCTTTAAAAACCTGGAGGCCAACAACCCCTTAGGACTAGCCTCATTCAGTCTGGACAGGGCTTTGTTTAATCTGATTATATTGTAGCTTAGGTTTACTGGATCCAGCCTATCAGAGCAAAGAGCATGACCCAAAAGACTCACAAAAACCTATGAGTGCCTGTTCCTGTGAAATGAAACCCAAACTCACTACAAAAAGAAAAAAAAAAAAAAGAAAGAAAGAAAGAAAGAAAGCTAGCAGAAGTAGCAGTAACTGACTCCTTTGCCTTCCATTCTTAGCCGGACTGTTTTTGTATGTACCTTTAGTCATCTGAGTGTTTTCTCTGTTTCGCATCTTAGCCGGAGCTTAGAGTCACATCTAACATAGTTGTCTTACAAGACTCAACAATAAACAGCCATTTTGCCTCATGCTTTAAATTGTCTTGCCAGCCTGCTTGTGCTTTGGTCTGAATTCTCTGGCATATTAACTCTATATTTTCTGGGTTACTTAAATCAGGAGTGTCAAGTTCACTATTGTTATTCATGGCTTACATCATAATTAGATGTGCCTTACAATGTTGTAGTAAAGCATCCAGGAGTGGCGCCACACATCTGTAATCTCAGCGCTAAAAGGTCGAAGCAAGAGGATCAAAAGTTCAAGGCCAGCCTGGGCCACATAGTGACTTCCTAGCCAGACTGGGTTAATGTGTCAAGACTATCTTAAGAAGAAGAAGAAAATAAAAAAGTTAGAGTAAAATGGTTATGAAAGGTCCTCAGACTGTGGTGTTAAAATTCCCCTGATGATTCTAAGATCTGTTTCACATTAACACCAAAAGGGTTTCACACTCTAATTTGGACTGGGCTGTATGTATCCTTCCCCACGCCCCCACTTCCTGCCCCTACACACCCCCAGCCTCGCTCCATCTGTAAGTACTTCCAGGAGAATGATATTAAATTCCTGAGTGAATGAAGAGTGAAATGTCTCTGGGGGAATTTGTTAGCTGATAACCGAGATAGACATCTTTGGTGAGCTCTCCCGTTAATGAACATCCACACGTTCTTTCCTTTATTGTGGGTAAATTTTTATGGTACAAACTGAAGATGTCCACAGGCATTCCCTTCTGCCATTTTAACTTCTCAATTGTGTGTTCCTTACCTGAAATGTGGCTGAAAATATGTAGGCTATCTTTCCTTCCTGAGTTGTGGCTGTTATCTGAGCATGCTCAGGAATGCACTCTTTAACTGAGCATGCCCACAAATGTACTCCCTACTCCCCACCCCCCAAAAAATACTTTCCTGTGTGAATATGTACAGGCTCCCTGATATAGGTTTCCTTTGTTTGGGGAGGGTGTGGCTTTAGAGTTCATCCTCCTGCATTCTTTGGGGGTATGTAATAAACCTTTACTGTTTACAGAAAGGGCAGCTCTCTAAGGTGGTATGTTTTCATTATTGTAAGTGCCATAAAAGGCTTGAGACCAGAGAGCATTTGCTCTGATTTCTCTGTTTTCTTTATGTGGAGCATAGTGCACTATATTCTAGAGTCTGCTCCTCTTACAAGATTATTCTATTCCAAGATTACTGAAATTCTTAGAAAAGGTGTAGTTCTGATTAGTTTTAGTGAGTTGGTTTCTTGGAATATATTGACTACCTATCAAGTGCCATTTGGTCCACTATCAATCATTAGCAGTCTGCATGCTATTACTAGAATCACTTCGCTGAATGAGACTCAGCCCATTTTTGTAATAAGGCTTATCATAAGCATGAAGGTGAACATGCAGCTTATGACTCATAAAAATGCATAAATCCTGGGTGTTCATAGAAGGAAAAAGCTGTGCCCAGTAGGAAAGGATCAAAGGCAACGGCTTGACGGAGGTGGCCCATGAAGAAGGCCTTGGAGGACACCTTGGGTTTTTAAAGTCACAGGAGTAAGGTCTTACGGAGCCATGGTTCATGTTGAACTTCCTTCTCACTCGTGAACGTTTCTGGAGAGTGGATGCTGCACACTTCTCGCCTTCGGCAATTTTCATCTAATTACATTTTAATATAACGACACTGGCTGGGAAGTGAGACAGGAAGAACTTCCCATGATCTAAATGTCCCCGGCTACGGCTCCCATTCATATTGACTGTGTCGCTTTTCCAGTCTTTTTCTTTAATTTTGTGCTTTAAGCAGCCTTCACAGTAGCTGGACTCCTCGTGGCGTTTTCTCAGTAGCTGTGTTTGTGACGTCTTTGATTTTTTCATCGTTTGACAAGAACCTCATCACTGTTCCAGTCCACACATCCCGCTTTCCTTTCCCTCTTCACCAGTATGTTCTTACAGAATAACTTCTGCTTATTTAAAATTTCAGTTTCTGGTTTTTTTTGTATTTCGTTTTTTTCTTTCTCAAAGGCACTCTCTTGATCTGAGAACTTACCTCATGTATTGCCTGCTTTTTCTTTTATGATATGAACTGTGTATACACACACACACACACACACACACACACATACACACACACATTCACACACATATACATACTCACACATACACGTACATATAACACCCATGCATATACACTCACACGCACACATCCATACATACCCATATTCACGCACATATACACACTCATACATACACTCACACACATTTACCACACATGTATGTACAAACACACACATGTATACTTTTAAATATTACCTTTTGATTTGTCCCCAAAAATGTTATTACTATATAACTGTGTTTTCTGATTCCTTTATCTAATAGATTTCTTTATTTTAAAAGCATGTGTCAGGAAGAGGGAAGAATCTGAGATCCTATACTATAATTCATCTTTTTCTAAATTCTACATGCTGGCAAAAGCCATGAGCCATCCGGGCCAAGCACAGAGGACAGCCTACTGCGCTTGGCAATTGCTAGTCCCAGAGTATGTGCCCTTTGCCAGCTTCCCCAACCCCAGTCCTCTTTGGATGCTGTAGAAGGAGCCAGGCAATGTGTTCTAAGCTTCAGTGCTCCCCTCTCTTGCCTGCCTTTGCTCCTTCCTTCTAGTTGGGAGACAGTGAAGGCAGTGGGCCCCTTTGATCACCCTGCTCATGCAAACACAACCAGATCCAAGTCTGGGCTCTGACAGCTGAGCAGAGAGAAACTTCTACTTGGCTAGCCATGATTATTTAAAACCATGGTCACGCAGAGATGATGGCTCCGATGGTAAAAACACATGCTCTGAGAGCCTGTGGATCCTGAGTTTGACACCCGCCCCCAAACAAAGCAGGATGTGGCAGCAGTGTAGCATCTGTGATCCCAGCACACCTACAGACTTTGGACTAACAGAATGAGAGGCAGACAGGAGAACTGGCAGGAAGCTGCTGAGGCCAGCTAGCCTGGAGGGAAAGTATGAGAGAAAGAAAACCCACCTCAGCAAGGTGGAAGCTGAGAACTTACTCCTGAAAGTTACCTCCTGACCTCCACACATGCACTGTGACCCGTGTGCTTGCTACCTCCCCACACAGGCACTAATCATAAGTACTAACTGGTCACCGGATTAACAATTAGCATTGCATAGTAAACCAGAAGGTTTGATACACAGAAGGCAAGAGATGACAAGGAATGCACAACTGGAGATTCTAGACTGTGTTCACAAAGTTCTCTAGATATTTCAGTTTCCTTCAAAAGCTAGCACTGCCCTTGGCAGTGTGTGTGTGTGTGTGTGTGTGTGTGTGTGTGTGTGTGTGTGTAACAGAGGGCGCTGATAGGACATTTGTCGTCCTTTATATTCCTATCTTGGCAGGTTATTTTATCTTTGCAAATACTCTCACTTAATTAGCTGTCCCAGAAGGAACTATGCAGTCCCAATTACTGCCGAGCAGTATAGGTGACAGAGGCTTGACATTAAAGTGTTTTCTCTAGAAGGTAAACTTTTTCCTCAAAAATGAGTCTTTTTACCGATGACACATACATGTTACTAAGTACCAGTATGCCTTTATACAGTAAACATCAAAGACTGTTAGAAGGAATTGCAAAGGCATTCACCTGGCTGTTCTAAGAACCTTCTTGGTCTAAAGATGCATTGATTAATCTAGCATGTGTGTGTGTGTGTGTGTGTGTGTGTGTGTGTGTGTGTAATGTGTGTACATATATACACATAGATACATAATATGCCTATATAGAGACACACACAGAGAGAAAATAAAGAAAATGAAAATGATATACAATAAACATAATAACTAATGTCATTTATCTGAAAATTCATGTTTTTATTCACCATATAACACACTACCAACACATTCTCAAAAGGTAACAAAAACTTATAAGATAAAAATCTCTGTCAAAATATTTATACCCTAGGGTAATAACTAGTCTGAAATAAATATAACACATTCAAAAAGTGACAAGTGTCAGCCAGGGGTATGAGTGAGAGCCCTGGGAGGCCCCTGGAAGAGCTGTCTGTCTCACTGATGATCACAGCCCTTGGCCCCTGTGGTCCTTTTTACCCAGATTTGGAATCTTTGGTCTTGAGTAGGTGGTAGTTGTTCAGCTTCCTGGGTCTTTTCTAATGCTGCACTGGAAAAGCCTTCGTTTTATTTCAGAAGCAATCATTGGAACGGTATAAGCCATCATTTACGGTGGCCTTTGAAATGAATAAGGCACAAAGACATCTCTTGAGCTACCATAACCATTAGGAACTATACACAAACAAAAACCCAAATCAATAGTTAAAGTCACAGTGAAATAATGTCTTGTTTCTTCTTTCTGGAAGAGACGGCGTGAAGCACTCCATTCTCTTTAATCTGTTCTCTCCCATCATACACCGTTGTTTATGATGCTAACAATTATAGCAGTGCAGCCGCATACTCAGTGACTCATCAGCGGCCGCCTTCCAGAGGCACTCGGCTGTCACATACACAGTGAGTAATGGCTCACCGAGACGTTGCTTAATATCTGTAATCAGTTTTAGTCTGATGCAATTCTCAAAATGCATTCTTCTTCCTCAATAAATGATAAATTATAATGCTATTGCCTGGCAAAGAGAGAGTCATTTTTTCCCTAACCAAAGATTTATTTCCCAACCAAGTTGTTTTTGAATCCATGAATGTCACTTTTAGTTGTTTCCAATCCTCTAAACAAGTTATCTGCCAGTCATGCAGGCACGTGAGGGCCAACCATAGAGTGTGGAGCTATTTAGGAGGAAAGGCTCTTCAAAATGGAAGAAATGGTCAGCCTGAATCTGAGGAGGGCGTACAAAGAATAAGGAAGTGTTGTTTTTAGCAAAATCTCAGCCATTTGATTTTACCAATAGAGACTCAGGAGCCAGATGCTAGGGTGAAAGCCTGCCAGCTCAGAGAGGCAGAGAAAGCACCCAGCTGACCTTCCTCTTCCATTGATGACACTAAACGGAAAAGACCTTTCTCCTACACCATCTCAAACAAAACTCCTCCTACTCAATATTCGTCCTTTCTACTTTCTGTGCATCTCTCTCTCCGTCCTCCTGACTCAGAGTTCTACTCTGTGGTCAAGTTGTCCTAGAACTCTATGTAGTCCTGGTGTGGTAGATTGAATATAATGGCTGTAAGCTTATTAGAAGTGGCACTATTAGGAGGTGTGGCTTTGTTGGGGGAACTGTGTCACTGTGGGAGTGGGCTCTGAGGTCTCCTATGCTCAAGATACACCCAGTGCCTCAATTTACTTCCTGCTGCTTGCAAGTCAAGATCTAGAATTCTCCAGAACCTTCTCCAGCACCATGTCTGTCTGCATGCCACCATGTCCCATCATGATGATAGTGGACTAAACTTCTGAACTGTAAGCCAGCCCCAATTAAATATTTTTCCTTATAAGAGTTGCATGGTCAAGATGTCTCTTCACAGCTAATGAAGACACCAGGTTAGCTCAAACTCAGTTACCTCTTCACTCAGCATCTCTAATGCTGAGATTATAGGCATGAACCCCCATGCCCACTATATGGAAATTAAGAACATGGGCTTTAGAATGGTCATTTTCTGTTATTTACTGGTCATATGGTATTTTACAAGTTGCTCTAGCCCGTGTCTCTGTTCTGTCTATAAAATGAATAGAGTATTTACAATGGCCAAATAATGTAACATATGAACAGTCTATGTCAAAGTGCCTGGTGAAGGTTGAATAAGCAGTAGCTAAAGACTTTTGAAAAAAAATACTACATCATTTTTACAGCTCTGCTCAAATGTGACCTCTTATGACCTATTTTTAAATCCCCACAGGTAATTTAGTTGTGTGCCCATGTGTTTAGTTGTGAGATTCTTGACGTCAAGAATCTCCCAAGTTTATCCATTTTTATGAACTTCAACACCCTGTCATATCCAGTACACATTGAGTTTTAAGAATTATCTGTTATGGAATAAGACATAATTTTAATGAATTAGAAACTGACAGGTGAGTTGAAGACATTAAGTTCAGCACAAGGGAAAAAAGGTGACAAACACATAATCACTTAAAAATGCTATATAACCAGGCGTGGAACCCTGTGATTTGAACCATAATTTGATTGAAGAGAAGATGGATGTAGATTGGAGAAGCTGAGAATGATTCTTTAACTGACAGGAGCCAGGTTGCCCTCAACTCAATGAAAATACCTTTCCTTGGGCCCAGGATGGTTTGTTGTTGTTGTTGAGTTTAATAGCTAGATGTTGTTTTGTTTTAAATCCAATGGATTGAATGATTTTTGCTCACTGTGTAAATTATTTGTCCATTTTTGTCTGTTTCTTTGTATTCGAACCAGGCTCTCATTCTATAACCTAGGTTGTTCTGGGATTCCCTATTCCAAGTTGGCCTCAAACTCATAGGTAATCTCTTCCCTTAGACTATGTACTGATTAATTTTTGTCAATTTGACACAGACTAGAGTCACCTGGGAAGAGGGAACTCAATTGAGCAATCTCCTCCATCAGATTGGTCTGGGGGTGTTGTGGAATCATCTTTTTTTACACTATGAAGATGTGTCTTTGCCAAGGCACCTTCTGATTGTCTTAATAAAAAGCTAAGTGCCCATTAGCTAGGCAGGAGTTACAGGTGGGAGAGCCAGACAGAGAGAACTCTGGGAAGAAGGGCAGAATGGCCAGCAGGTGAGAGGGAACAGGCATGCAAGAAAAGAGGTAAAATCCATGAGTCACGTGGCAACATGTAGATGAATAGAAATGAGTTAATTTAAGTTATAAGAGCTAACTAGAAACAAGCCTAAGCTATTGGCCAAGAATTTATAATTAATAAGAAATCTCCATGTTGTGATTTGGGGTTATGTCTGTGGGCCATTTCTTTAATTTAAGATTGATATGGAAAGGGAGGTCCTGGCACACTGTGGATGGTACCGCCCTTGGCAGGCAGTCCTGGGTGCTATAAGAAAGCAAGTTGAGCAAACCATGGAAGCAAGCAAGCATTCCTGTGTGATCACTACCTCAATTCCTGCCTCCAGGCTCCTGCCTTGCATTCCTAAGCAGTTCCTGCCTTAGCTTTGCACATGATGAACTCTAACTTGTAAGCTGAAATAAACACTTTTCCCCCAAAGTAGCTTTTGGTCAATGTTTTAATCACAGGAACAGAAAGAAAACTAGGGCAGCCTATCTAGCACTGAGATCACAGTCAAGAGCTGCCATGCCTGGCGAGGTAATGATTAAGAACTATGTTTGCTACATACTGAGTTTTAAGATCTATCTGTTTAGGAAAAAGATTAAGACAGGGTTTTAATGTATTAGGAAGTGACAGGTAAGTTCAAGACAGCAAGTCCAACACAAGGGAAACAGTGATGAACACAGACTAAGAGCATTCAGTTATTTAATATAACAATTTAGCAAATTATTCAGCTTGAGAATGTGGCTAAATTGAATTGAGTCTAAGAATACAACTAAGCTAAAGTCAGACTACATGTTTTCGAAGCTACTGTTATTTCTTAATATATAAAAATATTTGATATAGAACCTGGCCTCCATCTTTCTCCTTCCTTTCTTCCTCTTATTTCTTCTAAATATATAAATCCTGCCATCTGTCAACATAAAGTCATTGTTTTGGCACATATAAATTAAAAGTAAAAATTATCATTCATGATGAAGTTCATTCTTTAATATTGCATCTGTGATCCATGTTCCTGGTTTACAGCTCACATACACTGCAGTAACACTACTGCACAAAGTTCACAATTATGGTTTCTTTTGGAGGAGAAGAAATGCCCAACAGACCAATAGTTGTGTAGTAGATGCCCTGTTCTCCCTTCCCTACTCACCCTCCAACACCCTAGGAGTTTCTATATAGCTTATAGAGTCACCATTTGTCAGATCAGACCACAAAGGGCAGAAGGGTCAGCATACTGCTCTCAGAAGCCTTCCAATGCCATTAAAAATATAAAAGACTAGGTGAGTTTATCTTCTTACCAAAATTCTTCACAATATGAATTCTGATAGAATGTATTGGTGGTAGCAAGGTTAGAGAATAAAGCACAGGAACCCAAAACAGCTTGCGAATCAAGAGGTGCTGTTAGGTTCTCCTCTCAGATGTGGGTAATGGGCTTTTGTGGAGAAGTCTCTTGTTTTTCTGAATAGAGAATGAAAGTTTGTGGCCAGAGATAAACTGTTTAAGACTAAGGGTTCTCCAACACTAGGAAGCAGAAACCCTCAGGCAGCTTGGCAAAACTCTTTGTCTGGCCTCCCTCCCCCCCCCCCCCCCCGCCCCCCCGGAGTTCCAGACTCAGTAGGTCTGGGATGAGTTCTAGTAACTGCACTTCTACAGGTTCTTGTGTGAGGCTGATGCTACTTTGGGGACCACAACTTACAAAGCTGCACTCTAAACAGAGTGAAAGTGTATGTCCCAGTCACAAGACATCTTATGTCTCCTCTCTGTACTATATATCCAGCAATTATAGGTTAAAATTAAGTGTAAGAGCTAGTCAGTAATGAGCCTGAGCTAATGGCCAAGTAGTTATAATTAATACAAGCTTCTGAGTGATTATTTTATAAGTGGGCTGCAGGACCACAGAACTGGTGGGACCAGAGAAACCTTCCAACTACACAAAGATGCCAAACTTAAATGGTTACATGTATGAAGATTTCATCAACGAGGTATTCTGAAGAGGTAAAATTACAAGGAAAAGAATCGATCAGCTGTTTCCAGAGTCTAGCAAGGAGAAGAGTTTGATCTGAAAAAGACTACAGTGGTGAACATTTCAGTTTCTTTGGGGTAGCAGAAGTGGTGATAAGACATGTTCTTCTGTTGAAATTCATCTAACTATCCAAAATAAAGCATACTTTGTATACTATTTAAATTACATCTTATCAAGTTCCTTAAAATAACTTGTTATTCTAATTATCCAGTGTCTAATACTTCTAATTAATAATGTCTTCAGCAGCCCTTTAGCCAACTGAATGAAACATAGTTGTATGCTATATGACAACATTTCAGCCAAGGACTTACCACTTAGATGATGTTGGCCCCATGAGACTCTGTCAATCATTTACTGATGTAGCAGTCTTACTTTTGTTAAGTCACTACCCCAGGTTAACAGAATGACAACTTACCATAATCATCTAATAATGCAAGTCTTAGAACTTACCCCCACTGTTTGGAGGACATGACCTATAAAGCACCGTCATCTCCAGGCATACTGGGATTTTGCTTTTCTCAAAACTGAGTAGTGCAGGGGCTGAAGAAACAACTCAGTGGTTAAGAGCACTTGTTGCTCTTGCAGAGGGCCAGAGTTCAATTCCCAGCAACAATATGTGGCTCTCAAAAGCCTGTAACTTCATGCCCAGGGGATCTACAGCCCTCATCTGACCTCCAAGGGTATCAGGTACACACACAGTGCACACACATACATGCAGGCAAAACACTAATATACATAAAAAATTTTAAAACTGAGAAATACGAAATTATGGTTTGTGCTGCAAAATCACTAAAGGTTAAGAAGGTATTTGCTCTTTGGTTGCCACCTCTACTCCAGCTTGTTTCCTTTGCCGTTTCATGAAGATTAGACCCCATCTTTCAGACTGCTCACTAGAGATTAAGTAAATTCAAGGGTTGCCATGAAAACATTCTAAATGGTTTGAGTTCATTTAACATTCTGCATAATAGTATTTTTGCTCATATATCTTATCAATTAAGGAGTAATTTTAGATAAGTGAGTATCATTAGAGAAAGAAGTATTAAGTGGAGGATATTTAAGCACTTATGTTGGCCAGAGCGAGAATAATTTGATTAGATAATTTGGACAGATGATTCCCTCTCTTTGTAATTCTGTGAGAAACAAAGGGGGTGAATATGAGTTCCCCGGGGGACTGAATGGAACAGATAATCCTGTGGTCAAACAAGCAAAGAGAAGCACGCTGCTGAAGATGAGGCTCTCCGTCTTCATTGAGGCTGCTTTAAAGAACTCCATTAAGATAATGGTGTCTCTTGAAAGGACTGTGTGCTTCACGGTGTAGGTACTTGATTAAGTGGTAATTCACCCTCGGCTTATCTAATTGATCTTCTTTTCCCCTCCTTCATCCTGCCCTTGAGATACCCAGAAGTAAATGACATGTAACCAATAGCGATTTCTTTGCTTTACTCATCAAGCAATGTCAAACTCCATCCACTGCGACCTCAGGTCCTCTCAGTGCCCAAAAAATGATGAGATGAATTTGGGGAGGAAGAAGTGAATTTTCCTGAGAGAGCAGCACCTGGCTTCCCTGAGGATGGGAAGCCATTCTTAGTGTGTTTTCAGAGAAA
The DNA here is from genome assembly GCF_949786415.1 of Peromyscus eremicus. NCBI lineage: Eukaryota > Metazoa > Chordata > Mammalia > Rodentia > Cricetidae > Peromyscus > Peromyscus eremicus. The sequence goes on along the minus strand of NC_081425.1, from coordinate 44,088,705 downwards.
GGGGAGTTTACCATGATGGGCAAAAGAGACTTTTTCCTTAAGCCACTAATCCATGTTCACTGTGTAGCCCAGTAAGACACCCTTATCATAGGAGAAAGATAGCATGACAGCTAATGGGCAGCTCAAAGGCCTCCAGAACAAATTAGTGTTTATTCTGCTCCTCATAAAATGTGACATGCCCAATCGTCTGCTGTCACACACATGATTGATGAGATTTACACTTCTGATGTAGACATTCATTTATTCTGGACAAATTTGTTGAGTACCCATCATGGGCTAGGTGCTCTTCTATACCCTAGCAACCTAAGTGAACAAATAGAAATAATTAGTCCTTCTGGCACTTAGAGTTTCAGTAGAACAAAGGAAATGGTTTAGACTCCAAGCACATTCATAATTTTAGATACAAGGAGATTAAGAGAGACAGACAGAATACCACGTGAAGACACGGGCATAGATAAAGGTGACACATCCACAAGCCAAGGAACCCACACGTGGCAGACGACAGATGCTGGCAATGAGGAAATAGGATGCTTTTCTTGATCTGACGAAAGGAGCCCTGGCCAGCCAACAGTTTGATTCAATCTTCCAGCTTCCAGATCCGTGGAAGAAGTCGTTTCTGTTATTCTCTACCATGGCCTCGTGTCACAGCTGCCCAGGAACACTGCTGCACTCATGACTATAAAGCCCACAGGAATTTTTGATGAGTTAGGAATAGATAGCAAGAGAAAGAAAAGTTAAAAAACAAAACAAAACAAAACCCACTAAAATTGGTGGAACTGAAAGAATACTTAGAGGCAATATCTGACCTTCATTTTTTAATATTTCATTAAAATATCCACACAGTACCCAAACCATATAATAATTACTCTACCTTGTGCTAAGAAAAGAAGATAAGCTCTCCTGTCCATTGGCCTCCGGATAGGAATAAGAAGGATAGGTTTAACAAAAGCCACGCTTGATAGACATTTAAAGAAGTATTTAATTGCAAAGAAACAATGAGAGAAGGAAGCAGGCACCAGATCACCCGGTGCTTTTGTAACGAGTGCAGCCCTTCTCTTCCGCCAGCAGAGACCACGTGTAGTACAGGACTCAGGGTACCGGGCGTGAGTTGTAAGCAAGCCTCCTACAGCGCTATGGCCAGAAACCAAAGGACTTTCACTTACTAAAGAGTCAGTCACCAGATTTTAAAGCAAGAGTAGGTTTTCTTCCATTGATATAGGGAATAGATACAGTAAGATCTCCTACAGAGAGAGGCTTCTGCTTTAAAATGGTGCAGTTTGTACTCTCCTTTGTCCCAGAGCTCATTAAAATAACAAAATAATTTTTAAAATTATGATTTAACTTCTGTTTCCTCGAAACAAACAAACAAAATGATTGTGACTCCAAACCACAAATCCTAATGAATATTTTCTAGATACCATGAAAATTTGGACCAAAATTGGGAGGGATGCTGAGAACTTACGTAAAGGTCTTAAGACCTCAGGTGTGAAACAAGAAACGAAAACCAGTTTTTAAGTCAGTGCATAATGTGAGTGTGGTAAGTTTGCCACTTGCTGTGCTGTGTAGTTTTATTCCAACTTGACATAACTTAGAGTCATCTAAGAGAAGAGAGTCTCAATTAGAAAATGCCTCCCTAAGATGGGGCCGTAGGCAAGCCAAGGGACATGGTGTTTCGTCACAGCAATAGTAACCCTGCCTAGGACAGCAATTGGTACCCAGGATCATGGGGTGCTGTGAACAGACAGACCTGACCATGTTTGGGGGAGGATTGTGAAAGGACTTTGGAACTTTGGATTTGAAAAGCCATTGAGTATTCGAAGCTTGGTGAGCTGCTTTGTGTGAGCTTGGAAGATACTGTTGAAAGCCATTCAGACGATGGCGACCTGGCTTGTGAAGTTTCCGAGAAAATTTGAGAGTGCTTTAAAAGACTCTGTCAGGGCCATTTACCATTTTGAGTTGAAAAATCTATGGTTCTGTTTAGCTGGGGCTGAAGAATTAGCATTAATAAGATACCAGAGTCACGGAAGTGAAACCTTTGCTTTGCTGGGACAGCTGAGGCCGCAGATGGAGCCGAGAAACTAGAGGAGATGATCAGGAAGTCAGCATTAGTGAGGTGAAATCTTCAGGGAAGTGTTTGCTCAGAGTCAGCACACACAAGCTGTGTTCTAAGAGGTAGCCAAGGTTGTTGTGCAATATCATTTTAAGATGTGTTACACTTGTTTATGCTGTGGAACATTTGTTTTAATGATGCAAAGTTGTGTTGCATTCTTTCATGTTGCATTTGTTTAACTCTGAAGCTGTGCTACTTTGCTTGTCTAAAACACCTGATCGGTCTAATAAAGAGCTGAACGGCCAATAGCTAGGCAGGAGAAAGGATAGTTAGTACTGGCAAGCAGAGAGAATAAATAGGAGGAGAAATCTGGGAAGAGAAGAAGAAGGAGCAAGAGAACAAAGAGAAGAGGATGCGAGGGGCCAGCCACCCAGCCAGCCATGGAGTAAGAGTGAAAGTAAGATTACAGAAGGAAAAAATGGAAAAAGCCCAGAGGCAAAAGGTAGATGGGATAATTTAAGTTAAGAAAAGCTGGCTAGAAATAAGTGAAGCAGCTGGATGGTGAGTCCCCAAAAGAGCCAAAGAATAAAACATAAAATGAAAACAACCAACAACACAAGGTTGTACCTCCTGCTAGCAGCCGAACTTGCTAGTGTACGAGTCATCCAGTTGGTACTTGTTTTGAAGGTATGAAGGGGTCATAGAGAGCAGCTGTGTTTGGCACTGGCACTGTGTGAGGCCAGGGGAGGCTCCTGATGAAGGTGCAGCCTCAGCAGCAGTTGAAGGCTCAGGATTGGAGGGGTCATGCAGGGAAGTTGAGGCTTGACACCATGAGGAGAGCCTAGAGAGGTTATTGGTGAAATTGCAGCTCAATTGCAACAAGAGACCCAGCATTTTGGAGATGCCAGTACATGGGGTGATCACCAAGAACAGCAGTGTCGGGGAGTGGAGGCAGCCAGAGCTTAGAAGACGAACTGTGTGCTGTAGAGGGTGGAGCTGGAGAAGTGACTCAGGCCTTTGGGAGGAGCCCACAAGATTGTGAGTTGATCTCAGATATTGGATACGGAGTTACTTATCATTGGAGTCTGGTTTTTTATTTTATTTGGTTGTGACTGTACCTGGTTCTTCCCTTTTGGAAGGAGGCATTAAACTTATTTTTGATTTTATGGGAAGTCACAGTTGACTTTGGATTTTTTAAGAGATTTAATTTTTAAAGTGTTTGAATTTGTAAGACTGTGGAACTTCTTTTTTTTTTTTCAAGACAGGGTATCTCTGTATAACCGCCCCAACTGTTCCATAACTCACTTTTTATGCCAGGCTGGCCTCAGACTCACAGAGATCCACCTGCCCCTGCCCCCCGAAGTGCTGGGATTACAGATATGTGCCATCTGTGCCCTGTGGCCATGGGACTTTTTAAGTTTGTAAACTGTTTTCTATTGTGCTGTTTATATTAATGTGAGGTCTTGGGGATGACTGAGAAAGGAAAGGTTGTGGCTTTACAATGATGTGTTTGTATGCCAAGTTGACATTGGCTCAGTTGTGCTGGATGGTTTTGTCAACTTGACAGGAGCTAAAGTCATCTGAGAGGAGGGAACCTCAATTAAGAAAATGCCTCCATAAGATCAGGCTGTAGGCAGACCTGTAGGGCATTTTCTTAATTAGTGATTGATAGGGCAGGGTCCAGCCCATTGTGTGGTATCACCCCTGGGCTGGTGGTCCTAAGTTCTATAAGAAAACAGGCTAAGCAAGCCAGTAAACAGCACTTCTTCATGGCCTCTGCATCAGTTCCTGCCTCCAGGTTCCTGCCCTGTTTGAGTTCCTGTCCTGACTTCCTTCAATGATGAACAGTGTTGTGGAAGTGTAAGTCAAGTGAACCTTTTCTTCCCCAACTTGTTTTTTGGTCATGGGCTTTTACCACAGCAATGCTAATCCTAACTAAGACACTTGGGTTTAGAAGAGATCTCCAACAGCCACACACCCAGTCCCATAAGGTGTTAGTTAGATGGATAGTGCAGAATTCATAAAAGATGAGGCAGAAAATCAGATTAGCCTGCATGTCCCCAGACCTCACCACAGAGGGATCAACAAGTTGGAATTCAAAGAGTTGATAGACCCTGGCGCACTGTGTCCTCTCCGAGCCTGCATACTCAGAGCTCCCACTCTGGCACAGTAGAAGAGCAGCCTGCTTCTCCCATCTCAGGCCGGATAGGAGGTCCTTCCCAGTGGCCACTGAAGCAACTTGACTTGTTCCAGACAGAACCGCTTGGCTCTGTGCATGGTTAGAGCCAAGAGAGTCGACAGCAAGGAGCAATGGCTGTACTAGAATCAGCCTTGGGTTTTTCAAGGGAAAGAATAAATGAGTATGAGATTTTTGTTGTTGTTGTTGTTGTTCAAAAGAAATTGAAGATAGCATTTTCCCTCTAAGGATAGCAGAGGGAAATAAATATTAGAATTCAACAAGGAATGACAAAACCTTGGGAAATGAAAGGTAGGCCAGCAGTATTCAGGAAAAAATAAAAATTGTTTTAGGAGTAAAAACTATATTTAAAAATACACAGCAGAAAGCATATCACCGAAAAAATAATGTTTAAATCCAGATAAGGAGTTAAACATAAGATTATAGATAGTGAAGATAAAAGCTCTAATACTTTATAGTTTGTGTATCCCAAAATCATGTATATAGTTTCACTGTATTGTTGAAAAGTACCCTTAAAAATAAAACCCTAAGGGGCTGGAAAAATAACTCCGTGGTTAAGAGCACTGGCTGCTCTTCCAGAGGACCTGGGTTCAATTCCCAGCACCCACATGGCAGCTCACAACTGTCTGTAATTCCAGTCCCAGGGGACCCAACACCCATGGCAAAACACCAATGCACACAAAGTTAAAATAAATAAATTAAAAGAAAAATAAAATCCCGCGTCTTGGAAAACTTGGTGAATTTAAGTGATAAGCAAGGATCTTACAAGAATTGCTATGAAAATTAAAATTGCAACATTACTTTTAAAAAAATCAGAATTCTTTTAAGGTATATTTACTGCCCCTACATTTGTACAAAATATTGTTATAAATCTTGAAGGTCCAAGAATTTTATGCCCAGCAAAGTCGTCCTCTGACTCAAGTCTAGATGTGTTAGACAATTTTAGCCATGAGAGAAAACATGAGACTCAGTGAAAAAAAAAATCTCTGATTACAACATCTTTTTCAACTAGAAATAAAATTGTAAATGAAGAGTACATGGTAAAGGGCCTGCTAGCCAGCATGGATCCCACTTTCCTAGTATTATAGACCTGAGAGAATTGTAAAGATGGCATAGAAATCCCAGGTTAAACAAACAAAACAACAACAACAAAAAAAACCACAACCAAACAAGCAAAAAATGCTGAGAGAAGAGGACATAGACAGTGCAAGTGTAAGAGGATGAATTTTCTTATATTTATAATGGGGATTTGAGATTGAAACATGTCAGATTTACACACTCACACCCTGACTTTAATCTCATTCCGTTTTCATTATCTCTCTTCTGACTTGGAGAATATTTTAGAAACTAAAAAGCACTTATGACAAAGAAATGTTTATGCATTATAATCTTATTTTAGAAAATTATGTCTCAATATTTTGCTGTCCACATGAGTACATAGAGAAATAGTCTAGTTAATGCTTCTCAGATGTAGATAGTAATTATTTCTATGTGGTACTATCCAAAAACTTTTCATAGATTTCTTCCTTCTATTTTTCTATATTGTTTGAGCAGTAATAATGAGAATGTATAGTTTTGGTAATAATAATTTATAAAAAAATCTGTCCCATGATCTTTTATGCAAAAAGTATTTAGGACCAGATGTGTTTCAAAATTAGAATTTTTCAGTTTTTAGAAAGACACAGTAGTAATATGGGTCTTACAGTCTTGAGGCCAGCACCCTATAATCAAACTTATTAATATCACCACAGGTGAAATCTATACAAAAGGCAAAATTGTTTCTATAATTAGCTTTTTAATTGTCTATTCCGGTCAGGGACAGCAAATCATAAATGACAGTGATTTTTCTGCAAACCAACCATAACAGCCCTCCATTTTCACAGTGCTTCAGCTAGTGTTTTGTGAATATGGACACATGGACCTTTCTTTGAATGTTGATGTTGTAAGCAGTTAGTGACTTAATCTTATGTCAATGTGTTGCTGTTTTAAGGTGCAGATTATACACAGCCCCTCAATCTTCCATGCTGTCTGGGGTACAGAGCATGCCTCTGAGCTCCCCCACTATCCGAGCCTCTCCTCACACACACCTTTTTCTCTCACTCTCTTGGGTTTCTCGACACAGAAAGGCAGCACAATGGGGTGGAAAAAGACTAAAGTGAGAATTATTTGGGCTCTGACATGTAATCCATGTGTGACTTTGGACAAGTCAATTCCCCCAATAATCCTGTTTCTGCATGACAGAAGTATTTGTAGCACCTTTTAAATCTAATTACAATTAGGTATAACTCACATTTTATACCTAACTGCTAAGGCAGTCGGCCTTGAGTGGAAAAGCAGGGAGGGATTTGTTAAATAAGAAGAGCAATGAATGGAAGAGCCCGTAGTGGCCAGGAAGCCAGCCTTTGAAGCCAATGGGCTAGGAGGATCAAATCCACCTTAGCATGGACACACATGCTCTGTGAGCACCCTGATCAAAGGAAAATCCCTCTCTCTCTCTCTCTCTCTCTCTCTCCCTCCCTCCCTCCCTCCCTCCCTCCCTCCCTCCCTCCCTCCCTTTCCCTCTTCCTATCTTTCACCTTCTCCCTCCCCTTCTTCCTCCCCCAAAACTACCTGTCATGTCTTTTTATTTTCTTAGTTGCTTTGAGGTCAGAATATCTGGGCTAGCCTTAGATTCACTCCACTTCCCTCCATGAGATAAGCAACCTGTGTGTCAAACTAGTCAGGACTGAGTTTGAGGTCCTAGGAAGTTCAGGGGAATTCTAACCCAAATCCTCCAGGTCTACAAATATACAAGAGCCCAGGGAAGAAAAGCAAGCAATACCAAAGAAGTCTTTGCTCCTCTGTGGCTATGAATCATTCAAATATGTTTAGAAATAATGGAAGTGTGCCTTACCCTGCTAAAATTCCTCCATAACGGGGATGTAAGCATATTCATCAGATATGGACTTGGGTAAAAAAGCTCCATTCCGAGCAGCTTTTGGCTATGAAAGCAATGAAGCTGTGCTAAAAGATCACTTAGAGTCATAAAAAGCGATTGGATTGCTCTAGTTCCACCAGCACAAGTTGTGGGAAGATCGGATGGAGGAGATTTCCAGTGTAACAAGCTTTGGGCGGATTAATACGCAGCCCCGGGAAGCCGGACCCTTGGGCTGCCGACCTACACGGCAAACCCTTTTATACTGAATCTCCTTTTGGTGGTTACTGTTCGCACAGAGGGAACTCTGCTTTGATGTCTGGCCAGCTTGCCTCCCACGGGGGCTGCCTATGTAGGGGATGCAGGATTCACTGCGGTACTGTAGCCCTCTGCATCAGAGGAAAAGGAAAGAGGAGGAAGTTCACGGTTTATTTCCTCTGATTGATGTCCAAATTGCTGCAATGGCGTCCAGCTCCAAGTACTGGCGTCCAGCTCCAAGTACTGGGTTAGAACCAAGAAAATCTGCGTTTCTGGGCATGTGCTCAAACCAGTCAAAACTTCCATTTCTTAGCCACATAATTTGATGGCTTCTGTGATGTAAGAGGTCCTGGGGACTGGACTTGTGAACTTGACCAGTCTCTGTACTAGACCTTCTTAAACGTTTTCTACTGGGGCCCCTTTTTCCCTTGAGAAATGTTTGTATGATCCTTCATATACAGAAACATAAAATAGGAATACAAGTCAACTTTTTTTCTGATGATAAATTATAAGAAATTTATTATTTAATAATCCTTTGGTATACATATCATTTTACCATTTATTAAAGATAAAAGCAAATTTGCATACATGATGAGATGATTATGCTTGTTTTATATATATAAAGAATTAATGTGTGATACTGCAGGGTGTGAGGCATGTTCAGTGTTTTTCAGAGTTGATTGATATTTTGATTTTATAATCATCAATGCTGAGAATGTTAAGTTCTCTATTTTGAAGCTCAAGTCAGCAATTCAAATAACAATTTTAAAAATCAAACATTCTAACACAATGTATTTCAAAGATATACTAATTTTCTATTTATATTTGAAGAATGACTTTAGGAAAATACTACAAATTTAGTTTTCTGTAATTATACCATTATGATTCTAGGGGGCCAGACAATTTTTTATGTATATGTTTACAAGCTCTAGTAGGCTTTCTTGGACCACCAGCCCCCAAATCATGACATGGAGATATATTATTAATTATAAATGCTCAGCATTAGCTTAGGCCTGTTACTACCTAACTTTTTTAACTTAAATTAACCCATTTCTATTAACTTATGTGCTGCCTCAAGGCTCATTTACCTAGTCTATATACTGTCCACCCTGCTTTTCTGCTTCCTCATGTCTGTCTGTCTGTCTGGCCCCCGGCTGGCTGGCTCCCCTTTTCTCTCTGCCCACCAGCCCTACCTATCACTCCTCTGCTTAGCTATTGGCTGTTCAACATTTTATTAGACCAATCAGGTGCCTTAAGCAGACAAGGTAAAAGAGCAACACATCTTTACCCAGTTAAATAAATGCAGCATGAACAAATGCAACACATCTTTACATAGTTAAACAATTATTCTGCAACACAAATATAGTTAAAGAAATGTTCTATTCCACAACAGTGAACACTGCAGCCTGCAACACAGAGTTGTCTCAAATCTCTACCAAGTTATCTCATACAGCAGTCATTGTTATTGTTTGGTGTGGTGGCATGAACCAATGCAAAGTACGTGTTACACATTCAGAACCAAAACAGTATGAAAGCCACATGATGCAACATGGCAGGAGATGGGTCACACCAGAAATACCTCAGATACATTGCATGTGTGACTTTTAGTTATCTTTGGTTGTTGTGTGTTCAGTAACCTCCAGTTGTTACCAAGTGTTTCATGACTACCACAGGCAGGTAACAAACATGGAGTTGTGGTCCACAGTTTAAGAAGCGGAGTCATAAGCCATTCATTAAGTTGACCTATCTGTATCTTCACAGAATTGCAGCTGGGTTCAAATCAAGGCTATGTATCCCAAAGTAAGTGTATGTTCATACATATGTACACACACACACATACACACACACACACACACACACACACACACAGAGACAGAGACAGAGACAGACAGACAGACAGACAGACACAAATACATAGATACAGAGTGAGTCCTAATGGATTACTATTTTTTTCTTTTTCAGCAAATAATATTCTTATTTCTTAGACACACAATGCTGTACCAACATGCTGCTCAGCCTGAAGGGTAACTATCCACAAGCTGGCAACACAAAGATTTGCATTTTACCTAGCTCTTTGAATAATCTGTTTCTTCTTCTACAAAATTAGATTCCAGTCTCTGAACACTTTCTCAAAAAACAATGTGATATTCAGATGAGTCTGTACATCAGAAGAGTGCCTTCACGCTCCAACCCTGCAGCCAAACAGAAGTCTCTAATGACGGTAATGAGTATTTGACAAAGATGAAATAAATAAGTACAATTTCCAGCTCAAATTAAGTTGGAGAAAATTTAGGTTAAGCCCACTGTCCCTCCTAAAGAATCTTCCAGAGCTTGGATGTCCCCAGTGAGTAGTTAGGATTTCCAGGGGAGCTGGTATGAGCCGCAGTGCTGTCCAATGTCCTCACCTTGGAATCATTTCTCAGTAAGAATCTCAGGGGATATTTTCTGGGACACACTTAATTTTAAAATTCAAGTCACATTGCTGTGGGTATAAATGAGCCGAACAGCCTGGCCAGGACCTTAATGGAATTAACCAGAAGGCATAGCAACGTTCATGTTTCTGCTCAGAAGGGAGCCTATTTCTCAGTTTGGAGCCTCAATCAGAAAAGTATTTCTCATGCTGGAAAGGAGGCAAGAATTTTATCACTTCATCACAGTTTAGACAGGATATGCAGGCAGAAGGCGGGCCACACAGAGCTGCTGGGGTACACAGCTGGTGGCCACATTCCTGGGCTGATTAATAAGTGACTACAGATGCTGCTAGACTTGCAATAGTGTTAGCCGATCATCAGTTGGAAATGTATTTAATATTTACCTGCTGAACACCATAGCTTAGCAACACAGCACTCTGGACTAGCAGTGAGTTTCTCATATGATCACCTGGGTGACTGACTGAGCACCACAGCTTCACAGTATCCTAAGAGAGCATCATATTGTACACTGCTAACCTGGAGTGGAGGAATCAAAATTCAAAGTATAACTTCCAACGAATTAGTGGATTCTTCACATTCTTGTAAAGTCAAAAAATGACAAATCAAATCATCATAATTTGGAGACCATGTGTAATGAGAGCAATTTGTATAATATGTGGAAAGATGCAAATCTCTTTGTACATAACATTGAAAAACATTATTACAAATTCTACACATGCAGAATTACCATAATATGGTTGATTCGAGAGTCCAACCAAATCCCAAATCAGGAAATTTTCTTAAACACAATTCTAGCTCACAGAATGGGAAATTGAAAACTGGCAACAGGATACTATCATATGCATATTATCAATTACATGCTAGCATATATAAAATATACATTTCACGGTGTAACTTCTCTAATGAGTTTTCAAATGTTTTACATAAAGCCACAGTCCTTCCAAACATCATTAGAGACTGAGATGTAAACAAGGTGGATTACCTGAGCGTATAGATCTCAGATGTTCTCATACTTTATAGGGTATAGTTCCCCTATGGAAAGTGTTAGTACCATGATTTACTTATGCAAGCCCAAAAACATGTCCAAGTTTATCAGCCTGAGAACAGTTTTTAGTTTTGTTTTTTTAAAGCACTATTGAGTTAATTGAAGATTACTTCAATATAATGTCTACTCTCTGATTATCATTCCACTTTGAGAAGTCAATATTCCCAATTCAAATTATGACTATTATGTAGGAAGCTCTGTAAATGGTCTATGCATTAATCATAGAAAAATAGTGACAGTTAATATTAAAGCCCACAATATGACATATTCAAGTGTTCAGGATGGGTCTGAACCAAGTTGCAGTCCCACATTTATTACCCTGGCTTAAAAGGTACAACACCCACTCCTTGAACTTTTGAACAAAATTAATGGTAAAGTTATACAACTATTGGCCAAACCTGTGACTTTCACTACAGAAGATCCCAGTGCTTGGAGATCTGACTCGCACACATGGGAGAGAATTTAGATGAGACTCTAAGGATTATGGGAATGCATAAGTGTTGATTTTCCTCCTTCACCAGCAAGCTGGTAGTCTACAGCAAAGAGTGAGACCACTGAGAACTCAGTGAAAAGGCTGAGGCATCTAGATGGAGAATGCACATCCAACTTTTCAGCTTTCCTGGAGGAATAAATAAGCAAGGTGGTGGTGACCAGCCTGTGTGAATCACTCAGCCAGACAAGGTTGAGAACTTCCTACTACAAAAAGCAACTGAAGTCGTCATAACTGCCTTAAAATAAAGGGATTTTGGAGAGAGATGGACTAAGAGAAAGAGGCTAAGGGGATGAAGTGTTGAATATAAAATTGTAAGGAAATTTGTGTCTATTTAATTCAGTGTATTCATAACTGTCCAGATGTGGATCCATAGTGAGACATCACCATCACAGGCCTTAGTTCAGTCTTCCTAGTGGCATGTTTTACAGCAAGCATGAGGTGGGGTGAAGTTTTGTGAAGATTACAGAGGCTGAGTGTGTGTGAGGACAGGTGACCTGGGAGCCGATCATCAAGAGAAGAGTTGAAAGGACACTGTCTATGCTTCTTGGGGACATTAGTATGCCCTGTTCCACTGTTCTGTAGTCTAGTTCCACAGCATGACACATGCTACCAGAGAGAGCAATTGTTTGACAGCGAAGGAAAGGAGAAACAAATCTGTTTGTTTGTTTGTTTGTTTGTTTGTTTGTTTGTTTTTTGAGACAGGGTTTCTCTGTGTAGCTTTGTGCCTTTCCTGAAACTCACTCTGTAGACCAGGCTCGCCTTGAACTCACAGAGATCCACCTGCCTCTGCCTCTTGAGTGCTGGGATGAAAGGCCTGTGCCACCACCGCTACAAATTCTTCTAACAAATTCTTCTAACAAAGCTCAAATCGGAAAGCCCAGGAATGCCTCCAGCTGCGACAGGGAAGCAGAAGAGGAAGCGAGGAAGACGTGTCCATACCTGTCCCTTCCCTGGTGTGGATTCTGAGGCTGTGACAGAGAAGAGAGCAAACCTCAAAGAGCAATGAGAAGTTCAGGCTGGGACAGATCTTAGAACCTGCGAGTCACTGGCAAAGGTCTGGAGTCGGCTCAAAACAAGACTGAGGAAGAGCAAGCCTACAGAGTCGGCTAGAAACAATGGCGAGAAGGAAGGAAGGACGGAAGGATGTTACTCTCTGCTTGTTCTTCATTGAGTCTGGCCTGTTGCCCGGAAGGGTGGTAGATATCCCTCATAGCCGTTGGAGCTCTTCCTTCCTCGTTCTTATCCCAATCGAAGTAAGTATCGGTTATCACCTACTCTATTTTGCCATCTGGGCAGATAGTTCCCCATAGCCAGAGGCCTTCTTGTCTCTTGCTCACTGTCTGCTGGGCTCCTCCTGTGAACTTAGTGCATAGTTGGCAATCAATACATATTTGTTGTGAAATGGAACAAGAACTGACAGCTGAGGGCATTCTAGTTGTGGGACCTGCAGTCTGATAAGTGATAGGCCAAGAAGAGCGTGGGGACGCGTTGTCAGTTTCTAAGCAGGACTGGAAAACACTATAAGAGCAGATAAACATACCAGGTTCTCAGAAATGAGAAATGCTAATGGGCTGGGCTGTGTGGCCCAAAGAGAGACCCAATGTGAAGGGAGCTGATATTAATGAGTTCAATGAATCCCCAAACATTCAAAACCAGTCCATACCCTCACAGTGTAAATGTATTCTTCTAGAATTCCTTATTCTAAGATGTATTTTGGGCTGAGCGTGTGCTTTAGAGGGTTTGGGGTTTTTTTTGTTTTTTAAATTTTGGATATATTATCAGGAAGAAGTTGACAAGGGAACTAAAATGCTTTTAAACTAAGTATTTGCTTTAAAAAACAACTTATAAATTATCTCTAGGGAATGCAGAGATGGCTCATTGGTTAAGAACACTTATTCTTCCAGAGGGCCCAGGTTCAAGTCCTGACATCCACACGGTGGCTCACAACAGCCTGTAAGACCGGTTCCAGGGGTTCTAATACCCTTTTCTGGCCTTCACCAGGCATGCAAATGATGCACAGACATAGAGACAAAAACGTGCATACCTATCAGATAAAAATCAAAAATAGAAAGTAAATTGTCATCTAATCACTGTTTAAAAAAAAAAAAACAGCACCACTGATCTCAGACAGGAATCCTTTTTTGCCATCAAATCTATTATTTATTTATTTGTTTGTTCTTATTTAAAAATTTTTTTAATTCATTTTACATACCAACCACATCTCATCCCCCTTTCATGCCTCCTCCTGCTCCTTGCCCCCCCCCCCCCGGCCTACCCTTCGTCCCTTCGTCCAAAAGGGTAAGTTCTCCCATGGGAGGACAGCAAAGTGTGGTACATTCAGTTGAGGCAGGACCAAGCTCCTCCCCACTGCATCAAAGGTGAGCAAGGTGTCCATCCATGGGTAATAGGATCCAGGAAGCCAGCTCATGCACCGGGGATAAATCCTGATCACACTGCCAGGGTCCCCTCAAACAGACCCAGCTACACAACTGTCTCCCATATGCAGATGGTCTACTCTGGGCCCATGCAGGTTCCACAGCTGTCAGTCTAAAGTTTGTGAGTTCCTATGAGCTTGGTTCAGTTGTCTCTGTAGATTTCCTCATCATGATCTTGATCCCCGTTGCTCATATAATCCCTCTTCCATCTCTTTGATGGCCTGGTATTTGGTTGTGGATCTCTGCATCTGCTTCCATCAGTTACTGGATGAAGGCTCTATGATGACAGTTAAGGTATTCACCAATCTGATTACCAGGGTAGGCCAGTTCAGGTATCCTCTCCACTATTGTTATTAGTCTAAGGTGGGGTCGTCCTTGTGGATTCCTGGGAATTTCCCTAGCACCAGGTTTCTCCCTTAACCCATAATGTCTCCCTGTATCAAGATATCTCTTTCATTGCTCTCCCACTCTGTCCCTCCCCCAGTTCGACCATCCTGTTCCCTCATGTTCTCATCCCTCATCCCCTACCCTCTATTGCTTCCCCCTCATGCCCAGTTTACTCATGGAGATCTCCTCTGTTTCCCCTTCCCAAGGTGATTTGTACCAAAATATATAAAGAACTCAAGGAGGCAGAGGCAGGAGGATCACAAAAAATGGGCTACAGATCTAAACAGAGAATTCTCAACAGAAGAATCCCAAATGGCTCAAAGACATTTAAGGAATTGCTCAAATCCTTAGTCTTCAGGGAAATGCAAATCAAAACAACTCTGAGATACCATCTTACACCTGTCAGAATGGCTAAGATCAAAAACACTGGAGACAGCTTATGCTGGAGAGGATGTGGAGCTAGGGGAATGCTACTCCACTGCCAGTGGGAGTATAAACTTGTACAGCCACTTTGGAAGTCAGTATGTTGACTTCTCAGAAAATTGGGAATCAATCTACCTTAAGACTCGATATCACGCTTAGGCATACACCCAAGGGATGCTCAACCATACCACAAGGACACTCGCTCAACTATGTTCATAGCAGTATTATTCTTAATAGGCAGAACCTGGAAGCAACCTAGATGCCCTTCAACCAAAGAATGAATAAAGAAAATGTGGTACATATACACAGTGGAGTACTACTCATCTGTAAAAAACAATAACATCATGAAATTTGCATGGAAATGGATGGAACTAGAAAATACCATTCTGAGTGAAGTAACCCAGACTCAGAAAGACAAACATGGTATATATTCACTCATAAGTAGATACTAGATGTAAAACAAAGGATAATCAGGTTGCCAGTAAATTTTAATAGATGAGGAGGAAGCATTAGATGTCTAATACTTCATTGTTGGTGTGTTTAAATGTAAGGTAAGGCTAGAGGGGCAAGGTGGTTGATGAGCAGTTGCCTTTGCACCATGCCTTGTATGGGAAGAGCCAGGATAACTGAGATAAAGGGTAGACTTTTTCTCGGAGAGAAAGGGAGGAAGGGCATTGGAAATCACTGAAGAGCTAATAGAACAGCCAAGAAGCCTGGTGAAGCAGAACAGATAGCTACAAGGGAGAAAATAGCAAAGAATCCATATCTCCCAGCTCTGCTCCCCAGTGGAAAGAGAACAGAAGCCTCATCCACAATGTAAGGCAGGTGGCACTTGTGACAAAAGACTGGTAAGCCAAGCCACAGACAAGCCTGCAGTTCTCGCGAGCCCTAAATCCAACCAGAGGATCTGGTATAGCAATGATGCAAACAGGCCGCATGAGAGCCAGCTCAGCCTACATGGAAGAAGAAACCTGCTGTCATTCGCCATGTCTTTGAGGGCTATGGCCAAGTGCTTGCTTGAAAGGTGGACTGCTGTTTGAACCTGAGCTCCTGTGAGGGTCTAAATAACAAGGAGCAGTGCAAATCAAGGACCCTAGGGGGTACTTCAAAAGGGGGGGCTAAGTATACATACACCGAGAAGTTCAGGTGTCAGGAGAGGCAGGACTGTTAGGCAAGGGACCCCTGGTAGCCTCTTCTTTAGCAAAGAACAGAGTTGTCCCTTGAGGACAGCATGAGATTGATCACCCCGATACAAGGAGGTTCAGCCTCACAAGCCACCTCTCTGCTGTGTGGCTCACTGTCAGTGGGTGTGAGCATGCTGGAGTTCAGGTTCAGTGGGGCACAGGGTGCCATAGTGGGTTTGCTGGGGGTGGGATTTGAACGCACTCAGGTGGGTTCTCCTGGACAGATCTCAGGACTCTGTTTCTTTCCTCCACTATCCAGCCAGTCTAAGAACCAGGCTCGATAGATTACATTTATGTACTTTTTTTATTTGTGCATGTAACAATAATAAGTAAAGAACAAGAGGCTATGAATTTGAAAGAAAGTGGGATGGGGGAGGCATGGGAAGAGCTGAGGAAGGAGGGAGATGATGTAATTATATTTTAATTAAATAAAAATCGCCTGACCAAGACCTGAAGAAGTACAACACCAATAGGCAGTCTAACATGGAAAGGGGAACTCTTACAGGGCTCTACCCATGGACAAAAAATCTGCAAGCAAATAAGAAATGCTGAGAGCGGAAAGATTGTCTTCCTTGGGAATAAGTCCCTAAGTGTTTATTTAGTACCAAGTGGTCAGCTCTGAAATCATATACACTAAAGTAATACTAAACAGACTGAACAGGTGTACTTACATACTAGGGGTGTGTGTGTGTGTGTGTGTGTGTGTGTGTGTGTGTGTGTGTAACAGTAATGAAAAAGAGGCCATGATTTCAAAGGGGAACTAGTGAGAGTTCACTGGAGGGACTTGAGGGAGAAAGGGACAAGGACTTATGTAACTATATTTTAATTAAAATGTTTAAAGTAATTATTTATTTAAAAAGAAACATCCTTTGGCTTAGACGTTAACAACTCCAGGTTATATACGTGACTACTTGTCTAGCTCACAAGCTGCAAAGCTATGTGTTGCCAGCAGAGGTTCTAGACATACCAGCGGACACACAGATGGAGTTTCTAAACTGAATGCGGTATGATTCTGTGGCTTTTGAAGATACCTTGTTGTAAGTATGCCATTGACAACAAGGTTCAAAGATTGAAGTTGTAATATTAAGGGAGAGAAAGGACAAATGCCACCCTTGACTGTCAGGCTGAGTATATGTGTGAAAAACAAAGCACTCCAACTGAGGCCTCTCACATGGGCCCAGCATCAGACACCTGAAAACAAGCCACGCCAGCGTCCTCTCTTGAATGTATTGTTAGCCCCTGGTGTTTTCCTTTTCTTCCTTTTTACTTCACTATTGGTATTATTTTAAGTTTATTATTTCAAGTCGTTGAGTCCTTCCCTTCGTATGTTTTTCTTTCCTGTGGAAGTACATCTCTTGACCTGTCTCTGCCCCCCCCACAACCCCCCCCCCGCTCGCCATGTCCCCCTTCTTCCTCATCTCCTTGACTTAACTTTGCTCGCCCTCATTTGCTGTCCCCCTGTTTTGCTTCATCCTGTTATTTTTACCTCTACCCAGGTTGATGTTGCTACTCATGGCCTCATAAAGCATGTTGGGTTTTTGTTGTTGTTGTTGCCATTTTTGTTTCTGCTGTATACGTCATGGAGTAGTTGGCCTTAATCAGTTTTGATTATTTCTGTATCAGCTTTGGGTTAGTGCCCTTGCTGTTACAATAGTCCCTTTCCCCCTCTGTATGTGGTATTGGGTGTTGAGCTTCTCACTGAAGGAAGCCCCAACCATGCCAGAACAGGTAGTCATGTCAACTTGTGTATAAATACCAACAGAGACACACAGGAACCATGAAAAAGCAAGGAAATGGGAATCTTACAAAAAAAAGTATAACCATTCAATAACCAATGACATTGAATGGTTAAGGTGTGAATGACAAATAATTCACATTCTAATTGGAAAATTAACCAGTATTTTGGTCTTTCATATAATAGGTGAAAGCTTGGCGTTTTGAGTATCTGCTAAATGCACCATTGTCAGGGACTGAGCAAAGTAGTAGGTCCCTGTCTTCATGATACACACCATCTAATAGGAGGAAAGAGCATTGTAGCAAATTATCCTTCTCTCATAGTTACAGTGAGAGAAAGTTCTAGAAACAGCCTTCACAGACAGGCTGACTGTGAGCAGATGATGAAACAGAGAATTTGACACCTGTGTGTGGCCTGACCTCCATCCCCTGCTTATTTTCCCATTCTTGGTACCTGAGGCTGTCTAATACATTCGGATTCTACTCCATGATGAACTTGGGAGTCACCAACCATAAACAAGACTGACTGGTTGTTCATTCAAACTGCTCTTTATGTCAGAAAGCCAGAAATGAATATTGGGCAGGGTGGCTCATTCCTCAGCATGCAGAAAGCTGAAGCAGGAGAATCAAGACTTTAAGGCTAGCTTGGGGTACACAACAAGACTCTGTTCCAAAGTGTACAATAATGCCAGGAAGTTTTGTTTCTCAATAGAAGTATTATATTTGAATATACAGTGTTATATTTATCCATTATTCCCACTTCTTGGGAATAGAGTATTTCATATAACAGATTTTTCATATTTTGGAACATTAGTATATACATAAGGAGATCTCTTAGAGCTGAGACTCAGGTTTGAACACACGATTCATTTATGTTTTATGTACACCTTATGCACAGAGGCCCAAAGTAATTTTATGTACCATTTTAAGTTTTATTTTATTTTTATTTGTGTGCATGTGCATGTCTCTCTCTCTCTCTCTCTCTCTCTCTCTCTCTCTCTCTCTCTCTCTCTCTCTCTCTCTCTCTCTGTGTGTGTGTGTACATGGTCAGGGGATTGTTCTGTAGAGGCCAGAAGAGGGCATTTGCTCCCTTAGAGCTGAGTTACAAGCAATTGTGAGTCGTCCAATGCGAGTGCTAGGAACCCACTCTCTTCTGCACTTCTGTCTGCCCAGCTATCTCTCCAGCCCCTTAGGAAGTATTTTTAATAATCATTGGCATGAAAAAATGGTTTTATGATGTGGAATCTCCTACTCATGGTATCCTGCCAAGAATCTGAGAAAGAACAGCACATTGGAAAATGTCAGTGTGCGCGGGGGGGGGGGGGGGGGGGGGGGGGTTGGAGTGTCTGTGGAACTGAAATTGTATGAGTTCATGATGTTTGGGCCTTCAGCTTTTCAGTTTCAGGGTGATCAGCCTGTATTTTTATGTTGTTTTGTTATCACTGTTGTTATTCTTTTCATAAGTGGCTGAGATTAGCACATATATCGACAATAAATGTGGTTTGCACTTTAAAGATAGGCCTCCTGTTTAGAAGTCCTCGAGCACATTTTTATTTCTACCACACAGTACTTTGCAAAGGTAAGGGATTATTATTACCACTGCTCTGATAAGGTCACAGCATATGTATTTTATCAGTGGATTAGCTCCATTTATTTTTCTATTGCTAAGCATTGTCAATTTATTTTAAGCTTACTCTAGTCTAGCCAGCGAATCTGTGGATCTTTCTGTTCCAATACTTGCCTTTGAAGCATTACCGAACCTAAAGCAGCATGGGGCCAGCGAAAGGAGCCATGCTCCACAGTGGGTCTAGTTTTTCTCGCTCATTCCCAAGTCACCATTGCAACTTCTGCTTACAGGGCAGAGCAGATTGTCTCTGAACCATCTGGACAGCTGTAGTAATGTGCTTCATCCCCAGAATGCAGTGTCGTTCTACACGGTCCCTTTGTGCCATCCTTCTCCCTCTGCCTCATCCTCTCTTGACTCTTCCTCACGCCCCTCTTCATCCCCTTTGTTCATTCTTGAAGGTCAGGGCTCCTGGGAGCTACCTGGAGGTCCCTATTATATCTACCCCCCACATATCTAATTTATTTAAATCTTCTCTCTAGGCCATGGGGTTAGTCATCTGCCTCCAAATCTATTACCTTACTGTATAGTCCCCAAATGAAGCTACTCACTCACAAAACCAAAAAGAGTAAGATCCAAATGCCCCTGCGTTTGTTTGGCAGCCTTCATGGTCTGCCTCCGTATTTATGTTTCCCTTATGTCTGCAGGGAATCTTGAAGTCATCCTTGACTTTGTTCCTTCACCTTTCACATTCAGTCGGCCAAGAAGATATTGTAGACTCTACCATCAATACCTCTGTGTGTGTGTATGTGTGTGCACATGTTTGTATGCATGTACTTGTGTGTGGTATGCGTACATGTGTATGTGTATGCACACATGCATGTGTGTACATATGCATGTGTGCACATGTATGTGTAATTGTATGTATGTGCATGTGTGTGAGTGCATACACAAGTGTGTGTGCTTGTATGTGTGCAAGTGCAAGTGTGTGTTGAGTGTGCATGTGCATATTTTTACATGGTGTATGTGCATGTGTATGTATATGTGGGTGGGTGTGCTTGTATGTGTGTGCATGGTTGTGAGTGTGTGTGTGTACACACTTCTATTGCTACTTCATAAACACCATCACTCCTCAGCTGGATGAAAGCTATAACCTTTCACCCCCACTTTTGTTATCGTCCCCCACCCTCCACACTTACTGAAACCTAAGTCTGTGTTCTTCTGCTCAAACTCCTGAAACATCCCTGGGTTTTATTCAGTTAAAAGCCAAACTCTGTAGAATGAGTGACTCTTGATTCTGACTCCATTTCTGGCTTCTTCTCACATCTCTGGTCAGGTCTTCTGAGACACACTAGGCATATACTTGCCTCAGGGCCTTTGCATCTGCTCTTCCCTCCACCTGGAATGTTTTTCTCCTGGGTAGAACACAGAGAACCCCTTAACCTTCAAGCCCAAACTTCAACACTCTCTTTCCAGTTCAGCCTGGATCTCTGGAAACTGGCTTCACTGCACTGTGCTAATAAGCAATTCACAGAGCTCAGTGTCTGGGCACAGCATCACTCACAGGGTGCGTCAGCCCAGTTTCCCAGGGAGTATCTGCTTGTGCTGCCTCCCTGGGGGCCTAGGCCACTGGTGGTGTCCTTTATCATGTCCTAGCACCACCACGGCTCAGACAAACAGTGAGCTGCCTTGTCTTCCATAGGTAACTAAACAGGTCCACTCAGGAAACCCCATAGCAAACCTACTTACGTTTTCCTTCTTGTACTATGGCGCATGACTATTCTCAGGTTAAAGAGGTTGAGAAAAAATCATTCTACTTGGTACCTAAAAGGAGGAAAATTAAAATAGTGAGAAGAGGCTCTATGTGTGTGTCAGAGATTTGTTACAATTATGCTGTATAACCAACAGTGGGATGCTGTTGTGGCATACAAGATGGGCAGCAGTTGCTGCCTATGCTTCTGGAACCTACTTCATTCCCCATAACCACAGGATCTATGTCTTCAGAGTCAATCAACTGTAAGTCAAACACTATTCAAAAAAGTTAGGGCCTGCACTGCCCACGGACAGGCTTTTTGTCATTATTCTCCCCCCTAGTACAGTCTAATGGGTATTTAGAGAACACTTTCACTGCAAGCTGGAGACAATTTAAACTGTATATGGAGCTGTGCGTAGGTTATATACAAATCCTACATGATTTTTCCAGGAGGTTGCGCCTCCCTGAATTTTGGTACCTGCAACTGATTCTCCATCAGGCAGCCAGACGTTCACGAAGCTCTTCTGCTCCTGGCTATGCTGCTCACATGTGTACAAGAGACAGCTCGCCATCATCTGCAAAGGCAGATGGACCAACCTCTGTCCAAAGTTTGGTTTGCATGTCAACACCGATGATGCTCTGTGAACCAAGAAGGCATAAAAAGAGAGAATCTTGTGTGTCCCTGTATTGCCAGCAGGCCAGCTGGGTGTGTTAAGGTGGTAGCAGAGAAATACCAGTGAATGGATATACACAAGGAGTCAGGAGACCTAGGCTTGGAAGTGGCTGAAAATAATGTACTAGTGTTTCAAGTTCTGAGCCAAGGGTCACAATGTTTATATTGGGCTTTATAACCACGGAGCAGATCATACTGTTTCTCTATGAAATACAGGAATTCTAAATACTGAAAGGAACCAACAGAGCTGTGGAATAGCCCAGTCAGTAAAGTGCTTGCTGCAATTTCAATACCCAGAACTCAAGTAAAGAATAACCAAGTTGGTGATCAGCACTTGTAATCCCAGGACTGTCAGGATGGAGTCAGGCAGATGGTGCTCACTGGCCAGTTAGACAGCCTAGTCTACTTGGAAAGTTCCAGGCTAGCAGGAGACTCTGTCTTCAATAAATAAATAATTAATTAATTAATTAATTAATTTTTAAAAAGTTGCATAGCACCCAAGGAACAGTGCTCTTAATGGTCCTATGGCCTCTACATGGACTTGAACCTGCACACATATATACACTTACACATCACAAAATAAATGAATAAATAAATAAAGTCATAGTGATAATGTTCTAATATCAGCTTTTTCAATAGATCATCACTGGCTGCAGCAAGTATTAGAATATCTTGTGTTAAAAACCATGGAAAAGTCAGGCATAGTGATCCATGCTTTCAAGGCCAGTACTCTGGAAGCAGAAGAAGGTGGATCTCTGTGAGTTTGAGGCCAGCCTGGCTTATATAGTGAGTTCCAGGACAGCCAGAGCGACATAATGAGACCCGATTTCAAAACAACAACAAAAAAAAATAATCATGGAAGACCATTGTTTTCACCTAAGTTCCTGCACCAGATCCCAACGAAACAGAACACAGTGAAATTGGACCTCTTATATTAAGCGCTACATGAGCAAACTGAAATCTTAGGATGTAGGTAGATGGAAAATAGACTGCTTCTTCCTGGAAGCAGGGGCTGCCAATCTACAGGGTCCACAGAGCAAGGGTAGCCCCCCAGCTCAGCCCTTACAAAATCTCTAACCTAAGTGACCTGATAGCAACCAATCAGCTCTTCATCTACGTTCTATTTCTCTGTCCCCCACCTTTCAGAACCCCTTGTCCTGCCATTGTGCAGTGGAAGCTTTTATTCTGCCTGGATTCATAAACTGCAAATAAAAACCAATTAGATCTATAACTAAATGTTTTGTAATTTTGTCTTTTGACACCAGCCGAAAGTCCCTTACACAATAAGGGGTTTATTATTTCACATAATAAGTAGGCTCTGTCGGTTATTTAGACTCTAAAGAATGCTTAGCCTTTGGGCATAATTTTCTGAAATTCTCATGGCTTTCTCCTGATAGTTGCAACCCAACTATTGGAGTTTCAGAAATCACATTTTATAAAACAGCATACAATGACAGAGAGGATCGAGTCACTGCCTGTGTCACCTTTAAAGAGTGAAGACATTTTTGTTTTCTAGAAGTTCCCTTAGGAGGATTTCTCCTAGTCACCACTAGCCAGGATTGAAGTCTGTTCTGTCCTTAAGCTAGCCACTAAGAGAATAGTTGCCATGTTGGCTTGACTAAATCACCATGTATTGCCTACACTGGGTAAAAGTTCCTGATGCATTCTAATTCCTGGACATGATATGAATATTCTTGGAAGAAATTTGTAAAACAGGGAATAATTGTTGAGCAGGCCACAACACTTTCTCCATATCCACATTCTTTTCCACGTAGGGACTTTGAAAAATGCTCCTTCCTACACAGAACATACTCAGCCAGTCCTCTAAGAAGGAGAAAATCCAAAGTCTGTTCACATGTGTGTGAGTGCATGTGCATGAGTGTGTATGTGTGTGAGGTCTGAAATTGATGTCACATGTCTTCTATTACTCTCACTTTATTTACTGAGACCAACCAAACTCTAATTTAAGCTAGTCTAGCTAGCTAGTTTGCCTCAGCAATCTCCCGTCTCTGCTTCCCTCATGCTGGGATTACAAGTGACTACCACACCTACTTGGGTTTTCTATGTATAGTGGGATCTGAACCCTGCTCCTCATGCTTCTTCAGCAAGTGTTTATGTAAAACAAATTACTAAATGGTTTTAATAATAAAAAGCCCAGAGCCAGATATTGAGGTGAAAATTGAAAGATCAGAGGAATAGGACAAGCCACAGCCAACCGCACCTTACCAACTCCTCAGCCTCCAGAGAGAGCCACTTCCTGTATACGCACACCTATATCCTTTCTGTGCCCTGCCATATCACTTCCTCTCTCCGCCCAGCTACATCACGTCCTCTTTCTGCCCAGCTCTGTTGCTTCCTGTCTGTCTGTACAGACCTCCAGACCTCTATGGTTAACTACTGCTGGGAATTAAAGGTGTGTGCCACCATGCCTGGCTCTGTTCCCAGTGTGGCCTTGAACTCTCAAAGATCTGGATGAATCTCTCCCTCCCGAATGCTAGGATTAAAGGCATGTGCTACCATTGCCTGACTTCTATGTTTAATATAGTGACTGGCTTTTTCCTCTGATCTCCAGATAAGCCTTATTGGGGTGCACAAAGAAAATATCACCACATGTTTTATCCACTGAGACATCTCGCCAGACCCCAGAAGCTTTAGTTTTTAAAGATCTCATCTGAAATAAGGTAGGATAGTAAAACCCACAAGAAAGACATTTGGTCCTTCAGGCTGGTTATCTTTGCTGTCTAGAAGGTTTGCTCCTGCCATTGTCCCTCACGGTTCTGATTATTACCTCTTGAAAAATAGTATTTTCCCACTATACTCTAAAACCATAGCTCATTAAAGAGTTCTGGAAGCTACAGTGTATGGTGATATATTGTGTCCCCCAATATTGTGCACCCTAATAAAGTTTATCTGAGGATCAGAGGGAAAAGCCAGCCACTATAGTAAACACAGAAGTTAGGTAATGGTGGCACATACCTTTAATCCTAGCATTCGGGAGGCAGAGATCCATCCAGATCTCTGTGAGTTCAAGGCCACACTGGGAACAGAGCCAGGCCTGGTGACGCATGCCTTTAATCCCAGCACTAACCATAGAGGTCTGGAGGTCTGTACAGAAAGATAGGAAATGACGTTGTTGGGCAGAGAGAGGAAATGAGATGGCAAACAGAAAGGCATATAGGCATGGGTATGCAGAAGTAGGTCTCTTTGGAAACTGAGGTATCGGTGAGGTGAGGTTGTCTGTGGCTTTTCCTATTCCTCTGATCTCTCGAGTTTTTACCCCAATATCTGGCTCTGGGTTTTTTATTAATAAGATCATTTAGCAATTCATGTTACAACAGAGATTTGGCAGCCTGCTTCCTTTTAGAGAATTCAAGGATAGTATTTCCTTAACAGGCCAGTGCCATAGTTTAATAACTAAGTAGGCTTCTATAATACCTGTTTAGGGACAATAACACAATGATAACATGATTAATGGCAGCTGTCTTGTCTAGAGGTGACCTTTGGAGAGTCCCATCTCCTATCTTTCTGGTGTTTGTCCATGATCCTTCTTCAAGAATAGTGAAGTCTGAATGCTCTTCTCTTCACTAAGTCAGGGCTCTGAACCCCTTACTGTTTGCCCTGGTAGAAATAGGACATAAAACGTTGGCTTTGGGAACGAGAAGCCTAGTTCCATTAAAAAAAGGTTTTGTCACCCCATCCCTCCCTCTTCTTTCTGTGCCTCACACTTGGACTGAGTGAGAAGAAAACCAGGGCATCCCGTCCTTTGGTGCCATTGGGTGAGTCCAGCAACATCCACAAACCCTCACCGGAGCCTCTGTCTTCCATTCGCAATAGAACTCGTCCGTCGCCTTCCCTCATCCACCGCTACCCAGGGAAGCCTGCCTTGATTTCCCCAGCATTTCAGTTATGTGGATAACACAGCCTTCTACCTCCACCCGAGGCATGTGTAACCTCACCAGCCATGACAGTTAAAGCACATTTGGGGTAGGGGTCTCCCTGCCTCTACAGATGAAGCTTGCCTAATGGTGTTTACTTACCTACAAATTCTACTGCAAACTGCTACCAGCAAGAACAGTTCTTAAGAGGCCTGTCTTTTCTCTATGCTCTGCTTTTAGGCTAGATGAACTTCAGTCTGTAGCCAAGTCTTTCCTTTTTCTATTGACAAACTTAAAAGTCTCCAGGAATGCTCTCATTTTTTCCCTATTGTATCGTAACATTTGACTCCCTCTAGCAAATAGCGTGAATCTGAGATAGGAGGGCCACAATTGGTAACCTGTCATCCTTAATAGGCAGGGTCCACTGACTTCCCTACCTGGAAAGCAGGCACCTCCCTATCTTCTTTAATTCCGCCTCAGCAAATTCCCAAATTTAGTAGCTGCTCCTTCCAGTAGCAAATTCTACAGTAGACAGAAGGCCTCTCACTGAAGTTCTAAAAATACTGAAAAGAGGGCTAAGCCAAAGTCAAAAGGTCCCAAAGTAGGCTAAATCTGTAACTTAAGAGAATTAACTCTCTGTGCTAGTCAGGAACAGAACCGATAGAATATATCAGATATATGTAATATTATACACATATAATGCTGGAATATATATATTATACACACACACACACACATACACACACACACACACATATACATACAATACATCTGGCACTTGAACGTGGAGTTTCTGTTACTTTGTTTCTCCCAGCACAGGTTCTGATCATCTCCCTCTCTTCACTCACAGTGCTTGACAGCACCCCAAGACGGTGTGTTTCAGTGAGAAGGCCCCTCTGTGTTGTGTACTTTTAGTCCCTTTGGCAGGTAAGCATTGGGACTCCCACTTCATTCCTTCTTTGGTGTTGTCTATCATGTTTGTCTGCCCATTCCATTAGGAAGGCACATGCCCAGTATCTCCACATAAGGATTGATCCCCCAGGAGGTAGAACTAAATCTCGGTTCCCGATCACCATTCCTCATCTGGAGATACTGTGTAGGCATACGGTCATGGCCTAAAAAACCATGAAAGTCCCCCCACTAAGCACAGGACAAAAGGGTTCAATACAAATTTTCATCCCATTGAAAAGATGGGTCATCTTTTCACCACTCCTGCCAGTTCCCTGTCAGATGTCTCTATGATATCCGATGAGGAGGAGACAGACAGTTTGGGCCCCAAGAAATCTGTCAGTTTAGGCCCTACATTGGGCACCAGATGTTGCTTAGATTCTAACAGCTCCGGGGGGTGGGGGGGTAAGAAGGTGCAGCATCAACATCACAGACACCAGAAGTCTGTTGAAAGCAAATAACAAACTAATTTATTCAATAACAAGGAAGGCCTTATATACCCTCTTCCCAGAACCCAATCTGTTTGGTCTTCCCTCATTGGCTGGGCATGATCAGGAACTCTGACATTGACTAGGAACTCTGACAACTCCTGTTGCTAGGCCCTCAGGCAGACTCTAGGTTGGCTCTTAAGGAGTACATTATGTGCACACCTTGACTACTGGTCTGAGCCAATTTCCTCGACCCTATGGGCCTGTCCTACTACATATGTGTAGTGTGTATGTATGTATGTATGTATGTATGTATGTATGTATGTATGTATGTATACATGTCTGTATAGACATTTATTAGGCTGATAGAATGCATTCTGGTAGTGCAGCAATGGCTGTCTCACACTGGTGAGTTGGGGAAGCTGATAGCTGGTCACTCCGTGAGGCAGAATGTGTCTTTATGCTTTAAGTCATCTGATAAAAAGCCCTCACAGGAGTACCCAGCAGCTTATATTTTTGCTGGTTCCATATGCAGTCAAGTTGACAGCCAAAATTAGCCATCACATGCTCAGATCTGACTTTCAAATTACTGTGTAGTAGGTGCACGGCCGATGTGCAATCTCTATTTTATAAGCAGTGCCAACTGCCAAAATCATGCAGACTGACTCTAGTTGCTGAGTGTCTGTGATATGCCAACTGCTGGCCTACCATTATAGAGATACAAGACAGAACCTATTCTAACCTTCAAAGAGTTTATACTGCACTATGTAAGGAATTCTTACATTTTAAAATGATGCTCTGTGACTGGATTCATTAAGAAGAAAATACAACCATGTAGCCATGCTTACCCTTTTCCAAAGAGAATATATGAACTACTAAGATAATGTTAAGTCTCTTCTTATACTATGTATATCCATAATCATACTATATTTTACTTTCATTTTTTTAACCCAGTATTATTTGGTTTTACCTTGTATATTATTTGGTTTTAGGTCCTTAGGCTATCTAGTCTCAAGTTCATGGTCACCCAAGCAGTGTTGGGTATGGATTCCAGCTCATGGAGTGGACCCTAAGTCAGATCAGGTATTGGTTGGTTACTCCCGCAAGCTTGTGCCACCGTTGCCCCAGCATATCTTGCAGGCAGCTCACCACTGTAGATCAAAGGCTTTGTGGCTAGCTTGGCATTTACATTTCCCTTTTGGGAGAGTGCAGAGTTCTTTCCTGTACCAAAGGTGCTGGGAAGTAGGGGTGGGGGCTTCATGTGGGCACATGCTTGACATCTCCAAGTTCAATGAATTGTGTAAGTGGTGTTTTCAACAATAGGGCCTCACTGTCAATTTGTGGAGAGCAACTTTTTAGTCTTGGCAATAACCTGGTTTGTTTGGGAATTCCTGTGGGGCTCTTTTGGCCAACAACTCAATTAGGTACAACCCATTTCCAGTACTGGAAGCTTTGAAGAGATGGCCAGTTGGGACTCTGTCCGTGCCCCGCCCCCAATTATTTGACAATTTTATTTAGGTTACTTTTATGTGTTGTATATATTTTAGGAAGTTTCTACTGTATTAGGTTTCCATTCTACCCCTCAAATGCCCCCCCATTTTAACTGTCTCACCCTGTATTCCTCCCACATCCCTGTTCTCTGTCCCTACTTGATCCTTCCATTACAGTCCCCACCCATCCATCCATAACTATTATGTATTCTATTTCCCTTTCTTAATGAGATCTATCTGTTCTGTCTGGTTCCTTTCTCTATGCCTACCCTCTGTGGTTCTACAGGTTGTAGCTTAGTTATAATTGGCTTAACAGCTAATATTGAAATATAAGCAAATACATATTTGTCTTTCTGGGTCTGGGATGCTTCACTCAGGATGATTTTTTTCTAGTTCTATCTATTTGCTTGCAAAATTCATAATGTCATTTTTTAACAGCTAAGTAATTCCGTTGTGTAAATGTACCACATTTTCTTTATCCATTCCTTTGTTGAGGAACATCTCAGTTGTTTCCAATTTCTGGCTTTTATGAATAGAGCAGTAATGAACGTGGTTGAGCAAGTGTCTTTGAGGTAGGATGAAGCATCCTTTGGGATATGCCCAAGAATGGTACAGCTGGATCTTGGGGTAGATTGATTCCCATCTTCCTGAGGAACTGCCACATTGATTTCCATAGTAACTGTACAAGTTTGCAGGCCCACCAGCAATGGAGGAGTGTTTCCCTTGCTCCACATCCTCCCCAGCATAAGCTACCACTTGTTTTGTTGATCTTGGACATTCTGACGTGTGTAAGATAAAACCTCAAAGTGGTTTTTATTTGCATTTCCCTGATGGCTAAGGATGTTAAAGATTTCTTTAAGTATTTCTCAGCCATTTGCATTTCCTCTGTTGAGAATTCCCCATTTAAATCTGTGTCCCATTTTTTAATTGGGTAATTTGTTTTCTTGATATCTATTTTACTTTCTTAATTTACAAATCTTGATGTTCTTCCCGGCCTTCTCTTCTCCATGGAAAGTTTCTTTTTGCCTTGTTAAAAAGGGTTGTCTCCACCTGGCTATTTAAAACACCTGTGTTGTGTCCTCCGCTGTTTTGTCTTCTTGGCGACAACCAGCCCAGAGGCACTGTGAACTCTATTCCCTTCTGTGGCTGCTGCATAGAGCTTATGCTAGCATTTCTTTCAATTAATTTCTAACTACCTTCCTTGTGTCCATGAGTCTGAACACACTGCCTCTCATTTCCCAGTTCCATTCCTGGATTGCCCAACTGTTTCCTAAAGCAGTATTTTCCTATGGGAAGAATGTTGGCAGATTCCTTGACTGTTTGAAAATATCCTCATTTTGATATTTATTAGCTATGATATCATACAGTTTTGTTGTATCTCCCACAAATGCAGGATTTCTGATTGTCTCACTTCTTCATTGCCATTGCTACCATTACTATTTGTATTTAGTGCCACTATAATTTGAGGAAGAGGTGGGGGGGGGAGCTATGTGCAGTCCTCAGTCTTGAGTTAGAGGTCAACGTCTCATTTTCTTGAAAACTCTGTATTCCAGATCAGCCTTTCGGTTTTGTTTCTTCATTCCATTCTTAGAATTTGACACCATTTTAATACATATAAATGGGCCACCAGATGGTATTGTGGATATCTCTAAACTTATTCATAAATTCTTAGGTTCATATAGATTTTGTGAAGTCCTATGATAATATTCTTTCTTGCAAAATATTCAATTAAAAGAGGAAAGTTTTCCCAGTTTAAAAAAACAAAACAAAACCCTAGGCTATCATTCTTTTTACTAGTAAAATAAATCACCCCAAATCTCACGTATCTCTAAAGTTTTAAGTTTTAGTTTCCCAACTTTTTCTGAGAAAAAAAAATGTTTCTGGTTTGTTGACCCATTTTTATGTCATATATATTATATAATATATTGTATTTATATCCATTTGATAAATATTATATTAGATATATTTCATGTTCATCTCTCAAGGACATTCTTTTAAATGTTGGTGATATTTCTGTATTTTCCTCAGATTTGCTAGACACATCTAATTACACAAGTGTACACTGTCTCCATTTTAGAAAAACTAATAACCTTTTAATACAACAGAAGTTAGATCTCTTTCTACTCTGTGATAAGGGATGATTTTTCTATCCTGCACCACGTTTCTGTGGTTCAAATTTCCAAACAAACTCTGCTTTCTCAAAGAAACATTACTGAAACTTTGGCCTCTGGTATTAAATTTTCTCCAGATATCAAGCATCCACAGCACAGAGGTAGCATCAATCTCCTCTCCTGAGACAAGATGTTCCCATTACTTACCAAGATAACCAGTTCCCAGATTTTGCTGACAAGATCCTTTCTCAAATGTTCAGCCCAAAGAAGTTGGCAAGAACCCCCTTCGGGGAAGAGGACAACCAGGGTAGAGTCCTCCCTTACTGATGCTCAGAGCATGAGTCATGTCAACCCTAGTGGTGACAGACGTGGAAGTCACTCCACAGTGGGTGGTTGGGTGTCAGTAAGACATGAGGACTGTTTTCCTACAAACAGGAACTTTTTATTTGTTCATATATGCCATAAAAAAGACAACAGCCTCTTAGCCCTATGCTTTGGTTTTATGTTTGAAGTATTACTTTTGAGGCTTTATTTATTGTTGCAGACACCTGGTCATTTGCATATAATGAAGTACTCAAACAGGGGACACATTGCAAAACCATGCATGAGCAATCTATATTGACTTGAAGTTTAATTACCCACCTGATGTCTACAAGAGAAAAGTGAACAGCTTATGTTGAAAACTGAGTTTTAATCAAAGTCTTTAAAACAAGTAAGTGTACTTTTCTCTCACTCCTTCATATTTTTAAAACACTTCTGAAGTTGTTTGTTGTATTTAAACAACTGTTTTTTAGAAGATTTAATCAATGAATGCCTAGATATTTGGTCTTGAACTCTACCAAGAAGTTATGTGTGTTAGATTTTCATAAGCATAATGAAATAGCTAAGGCATATAGTTTTATATACAGAAAAGGATTATTTGAACCACAGCTGAGGGAGTTCAAGCACATGTTGTTAGTATAGGTGGACAGTGGTGGGCAATCAAACGGCATCTCAGATTAAAAGGCAGCAGGTAGGGCCAAGTTTGTTCCTTTTAATAAATTTCTCTCACAAGAATTTCATGATTCTACTTCAATCCCTTGGTCACATAAAGAGCTACCTCTAGGTCATACTTCTCAAAGGTTTCAGGACTTTCCTAGTGATCACCATAGCCTATGATCACTAGGGACCTTTAGGAACATTCAGACGGCCCTCATACTGTGACACTAAGTAAGTTCACCTCTGTGTACCTCAGTTTCTCATTCTACAAAGACAGGGTGGCCCTTCATAACTTCATGTCTACTCCATCTCAGAAACACAACTGATTCCAGAATCTCTGTTGTGTTGCAAAATTCCTAATCTGTGTTAGCCATGGACACGGCATCTGGTAATGATGATTGCAGAAACTAAAGCTATTGATCCCTGCAACTAAAGAAGCTTGTTTCTCTGGATTCCTGCCTTCCTCAGAACCATGGACTGCTAGTAATGGTCCAGTAATGAGACGTGTCTACCACCTGACATTCTTTGACTGAGCACTCACTGGTATTCCTAGCAGTGGCCAACTGTGAACCCAGGGATGTTTCTATCCCCTTCTCTGACACTTTCTGCCCTGTAACTACCATAAACTGTAAGCAGATGATAGACTGATTGATGCAGTGATGTCCTTTGCAGGTCCCCTGTGATGCCTATTCTTGGCTGTCAACTTTACTACACCTGGAATGAACTACAATCCAGAAATGGAGGGTACAGCTGTGAGAGATACTCTGCTTGGTTTGAAGTGGGTGAATCCATATCCAGTCTGGATCTTTGAGGTAGGAAGACACACCTCTGTCCAGATATTGAGGTGAGAAGACATACCTTTAATCTGGGCCACACCTTCTGCTGGCAGCCTATATAAGGACATGGAAGAAGAAACGTTTTGTTCTTCACCTGCTTGTCCTCGCCTAGCTAGACATCCATTCCTTCACTGGCATTGCAGCCTACTTCTTCAGGATTCTAGCATATACAGAAGACCAGCTGAGACACCCAGCCTTGTGGGACTAGGCAACTACTAGATTCTTGGACTTTCTGTTCACAGCCAGCCATTATTGGATTAGTTGGACTTGTGGCCTATAAGTCATTCTAATAAGTTTCCATATATATGAAAGATTCATTCCATAAGCTCTGTGACGCTAGAGAACCCTGACTAATACTTCCCCCACCCCCAAAATGCATGCATTGTCAGAGGTCACCCTATGCCTTGTCTCTTGGCCTCCTCACTGACCTTACAAATTGGATAAATGAACTAAGACTAACATGGGTGAGGGCATCAGGCATTCCTTGGCCTAAACATGTATGCTCTGGAGTTCCGTATTAAGAACCTTGAATACTGTGTAATTAAAATATGACCATAAATTCATACAAACTGGTTGACCTTCCCAAAGAAGGTAAATGGCGTCCTTGCTAATAATCTAAGAATGATAGATGCTGTGTGTGACTATGTGGGAAAATAAGCTTGTGATTTTCTAGGACAACATTGAAGTTGACAAGATGAAAAAAATTCGTTTCCCTCAAAGGGATACTGTTTCTGGCCTCTTTTGGCAATGTTGATGGAATGTGACAGTTTTATATAAGGTTGTGATTTGGTTCAAACATAGCAATTTTAGATTATTCTCTTCCCTCTTTCAGGGTAAAGACGTAAGCAAGGTGCCATTGATCTGTCACGCATCCCACTGAAAATGTCTGAGTTAATGAAGTGTTCAGGCTCAAAGAGTTTTGGAAGTTGAACGGCACACTAAGGATCTCTTTATTTATTTTATTTATTTTTGAACCTGACAGCACTAGAAGCCAGGTATTTCATTGTCAGATAAACTTACTGCCAAGATTCCCTTTATTTTCTGGAGGAGTCACTGGTCCTGTGCTTTTGTTTCGAAATAGCTTACAGAGCAGCAGGTTTCTGTATGAGGTTTTCACACATATTTCCTCTCAGTTGATTCTTCCTCACCATACTGCCTCATCTCTCTACCCTGCTTTCCTCCACTGGACCCTTTTCATTCCTACCGTTCCCTCTTCCCACTGGATTCTGTCCTCTTCCTCATCCTCCTTCTTCTCTTAAATCCTCCTTGTTTCCAGTCTCCTTGGCCCCTTTCCAGTATCATGGTCTTTGCCCACTTTTCTTCCCACCTGGATATACATATTTAACGGTTAGAAGCAACGATCTGCATCTGAGAGAGAAAACCTAGAGTAACAAGTAGTATTTCCAAATTAAAAAAAATAAAGTCACAAGAAAAACTACAACAGGCAAGCAGTTAGCAATAATGTCAGCACATTTTGGGGGGTTATAATATTCCAACAGAAGAAATTATCATCTAGACTAAGGATTGGAAACTGCAGCCATGGGCCAAATCTGGTCGTGCTCATTCACCTGTGAATTACCTCTTTCCTTGCTATAGTAGCAGAACTAGTTACCATGGAGACCATGAGTCACACAGCCTAAGCAATGAGTGAACCAACCTTTTACAGGAAAAGTTGACTTAGCTCTGATCTAAACCAGGGGTCCTTAACCATGGCCGCTGCTAAGCCTTCTGAGTGTAAGTGGCATACCAATCCATTCACAGAGCAGAAATAACTAAACTGCCATTGCTTTCCCCAATAGTAAATCTGTCCCCAACCTTTTCTTCTGATTAAGCACCATTTCTGCAGCTATAATTTTTAGCACATGTTGGGTTAGGCCAGGTAGCCATGCTCATATAGAACTTTGAAGATGTTGGAGACAGGGATGCCCCTGCGGCCACAGCCCAGTGTTTGTTCTTTAGCTAGAACATAGGCTACAGAGACAGTAGGTTCCTCACTCGTATACCACAGCCATAGCAACATTTCCTAGGCTCTACTATTGAGGTGGCTTGCCAATCTCCTCCCTTGCTGGTGAGAGCTGAGACAATCAGGGTCTAGAAGCATACTGGAAGTGAGTCATGCCAGAGTCTGCCCTGAACCTGATTCTTTACCCTGTTAGTGATTTGTGAGTGCTTGTCCTTTTATTCAAAAAACCTCAAGTTGTTTTAGTCTCTCTGTACACATGCTCACATAGTTCATGACTCTGCTTTGAGATTCTTTTTCCTCTTCCTGACTTCCTGTTTCCTTCAGCTTCTCGCTTACCCCATTGAACCTGTATAAGCGATGGCCATTTGATAGGAAAACAGTCCTACACATTTTTTAAAGGGGAGGGCCATTATTGATAATTAAAGTATTAAAAACAAACTTTGGAATAAACTTGTCAGCCAGGCTGCAGTGGTGCATGCTTTCTTTGCTGTTCTTTTTTTGTTTTGTTTTGTTTTTTGTTTTTTTGTTTTGTTTTTGTTTGTTTTGAGATAGGGTTTCTTTGTGCAGTCTAATCCTAGCTCTCAGGAGGCAGAGGCAAGAGGCCTTCTGTCAGTTTGAGGCCAGCTTGATCTACAGAACAGGTTCCAGAACAGCCAGAACTATACATATTGAAGAATGTTTCCCTCTATGTATTTTTTTCGTTTCTCTTTTAAAGCTTTATTCCATAACATATTTTTAATTTCTTGGAGAAAAAGAGAAAGGAAAAGAATAAAAATCCACCCAGACTTTATGCATTATTATAGTTGTGTAGACAGATAGTAATAGAAACTAAAGCAAAATGTAATGTCATATGAGTGGTGAATCCCATTATCTACAAGTGGTTGAAAACAGTGATGGGTATGGAGGAAAACATGGTCTTTACTGGGTCTAAATATTATACTTGAGGTTCACAAAAACTAGAGCACCCTTTGAAATAATCTAATTACTCCTGTTTAGGTACTCAATCTGCTAAGAAAACCAATTCAGACCAACCATCTCCCACCTGTAAGAAATTTTTGAATTGCATTCCTAATTAATCATTGTGGAAACTAAGCTTATTACTTGGTGAGGTTTCTATTTCATTCAGGGCAAAAAAGTCTAATGGGAGAAGATTGCTCATAGGCCATCAAATCCCCCTATAATCCCACCTTCTTCTAGATCTAACATGAAGAAATGTTACTGTCTTGGTTACTTTTCTATTGCTGTGAAGGGACACTATGACTAAAGCAACTTATAAAAGAAAAGCAGTTATTTGGGGGCTGGCTTACAGTTTCAGAGGGTGAATCTATTTCCATGCTGGCAGGAAGTACGGTGGTGTGCAGGCAGACATGGTGCTGGAGCAGTAGCTGAGGGCTTCCATCTCAGTAGCAAGTTAGAAGCAGAGAAAGAAGCAAGGCCTGATATGGGCTTTTGAAACTTTTGAAAACCCACCACCAGTGACACATCTCCTCCAACAACACCACACTTCCTGACCCTTCCTACATACCCCAATAACCAGTGACCAAGCATTCAAATATATGAGCCTATGAAGGCCATTCTCATTGAAACCACCACGGTTGTGTTTGGAAAAGCCAATCCTTCACATACCTAACAGTAACTTTCATCTCCCTGTGCACACCTCAGTGGGCCCCTTTTGGTTTCCCAAACATCCTTTTCCAGCTTATGCCTCTCCCCTTCTCTGCTCTGTCACCCTTCTGCAAACTTACCTCCATGCTTCACAGCTCCATTCATGAGCAATGTCCTGTGAGCCTTCTTCTCCCATTCAGCAGGCCCTTACTCCCTCTCCATATTTATGATGTTCCATTTAAAGGAATGCTTTCATGAACGTTGAATTGTTTGATCCATAGTGTGTCTTATTTTTCTTACCTGAAATTTAAGGTAGAGGCACTCTGAAGCTGCATGTTATATACATGCCTGCATGTGCCCCCCCCCCTCTGAAAATAATTTCATCTCAGGATAATAGTACAAAGAATGCCCATGTGTTCTTTACCCATAGTGACAATTATTATATCCTTCTCCACCTGCTTTATCACATGAGTCCCACCCCCTCTCTGCTAGACTGTCCTCTCTTTGGCCAATGACAGTACTTCAAGCTGACTCTGGCATCCTCTCCACAGGCCATATTATGTGTATTCCTTCAGTTTGGGGGCAGTGCACAGCTGTCTATGCTTACCTATATTACACCAGCCCCAGAAACAGGTATGCTTTAATGGTCCCTACTTCCTAATAATAGGGAATTACATCCATGCTTATAATCAGTTGCTATCTTTAAAGCCTAGGAGTAGCTCAGATGTCCTGAGTCCCATCCTTCTTTACATGAATTACTCAAACTCAAGCAGCTATCTGGAACCAGAGCCATGACAAAGCCATGCCTAACTTCCAAATATCTGTTCTTTCTATTTCCTAACCCTTTGTCCTTTGGGTCTTGTGGTGGCCCACAGAGACCTTACTCAGGGTCAGAGAATCTGAGCTTGCTTTACCCAGCAGGGCTGTGTAAGGGGGTGATTTGGCGACGGGCATGCTTACCAGGTGTTTGGAAGGGTCTATACTTGGCTGTATGGTGTGCTTTCATCTAGCAAGGGGAAAGTCTTTTGCCTCTCCCCTTGGCATATTATAAAAAGCCCTTTTGAATAAAGCTCTGGGTGGCTGGGTATTGATACAGGGTCCTCCCGAAGCTATCCTGTGTCTGTCTTTCTTATCGTATCTTTTTTATCTTTCTGTCTAATATTTCCTTATTCCTCCCTCCTCCACCCAAGAACCCTTTGATAGGTGGGAGCAGGTTGGAGCTGGACTCTGGCAGACTCGCACAGGGTCTGTGTGGTTTCATTATATTGATTTTGGCCCAACATTTTATCACTCCAATGTATTCCTCTATTACAGGTGCCCTCACTGGCTATTCAAGCCCCTCCAACAGACTTTAAATGTGAGCTTCAAAACTGAGCTCAGATCTGTTTACAACTTCAAAAGAGATTTCTTGGGCTGAGTTATAAATCTTTGAATAATGAGGTTTTTAATGAAACCAGGCCCAACACATCGTTAACTGTGGAGAGAAAATGGCGTTCTTATAATCACTATTTTTTGGAGCTTAATGGAAAAATACAGAATATTGAAAATGTTTTCTTATTATTACTTAATTTGTCAAAACCACATCATTTATGCCACATTTTAAATGAGGTGGAATAGTTTTTAAAGATGCAACAGAGATCATTATAAAAGCCCTGGGAAGCCAAATATGGGGGAGAATCACGGGAGGGAAAAAAAGCATTACTAAGCTCAATGTGCATCCGGGCGCCTGCAGCACGCATCGGCTTACCTCCTTGCCAACAGTCCACAGGGGGACATAATGTGCACGTTAAAATGGGCTGGAGATAGGTATGTTGACAGCTTTGCCTCGGTAACATCCATTCATCCCCAGGCCCCATCTGTTACATCTTCAGTCTTTTTGTGAGTATCAGCAACAGGGGTAATTAAGCAAATGAGCAGCTAATATTGAAGTTTTCGGAAAGGAGAAAGAGTTTGCAAAGGCATGACAGTGGGGTGTCATTGTAGGAGCAGAGCCTGAACACCTGGAGGCTCCTGCAGGGAAAGGCAGAGCGGCCAATGGGGGTGGAGCATGGATGGAGCCATAAAGCCCAGAGCATCATGGTAGTTGTAGTAGCAGGAGCTGTTGAGAACAAAGGGAAATGCTTCTGACTTCTTTATTAAAGGGGAACAGGGATGTACTCTGGAAAGACAAAAGACCAGCTTACTACTTTGATGGCACACAACAGTGAGTGTCTTAAGTTAGGGCTTCTAAACCCTAACTTAAAAAAAAAAAAAAAGCAAGTTGGGGAGGAAAGGGTTTATTTAGCTTACACTTCCATACTGCTGATTATTATTGATAGAAGTTAGGACAGGAACTGAAGCGGGGCAGGAACCTGGAGGCAGGAGCTGATGCAGAGGCCATGGAGGGGAGCTGCTTACTGGCTTGCGCTTGTTCAGCTTGCTTTCCTATAGAATCCAGGGCCACCAGTCCAGAGATAGCGCCACTTACCACGGGCTGGGCCCTCCCCTAGTGATCTCTAATTGAGAAAATGCCTTACAGGCCTTTCCTCAGCTGAGGCTCCTTCCTCTCTGATGACTCTAGCTTATGCCAAGTTGATACACAAACCCAGCCAGTACAGTCAGTGAGTCTTCCACTCACAAATCTCCTAAGATTGGTGCTCCTTTTATCACTGAGATGTCAATGGAAACTCCATGTTTGAAGTGGCATTAGGTGGTCATTGGTCTTGGGACATGAAAGAACCTAGCACAATCCAACT
The DNA here is from genome assembly GCF_949786415.1 of Peromyscus eremicus. Classification (NCBI taxonomy): domain Eukaryota; kingdom Metazoa; phylum Chordata; class Mammalia; order Rodentia; family Cricetidae; genus Peromyscus; species Peromyscus eremicus. Next base: position 44,050,194 of record NC_081425.1, on the reverse strand, counting down.
GAGAGACTAAACCACCAGGCTGCATAGAACCAAATTAGGTGCAGAGAAACACCAGCCATGATTCCTCTGTGTGCATATTAGCCTCCATATTCCCTGTGCCGGAACCATCCCTAAACAGACTCAAAGGGCTGGAGAGCTGAAAGGAAGAAACCTGTATCTGAAGTGACGTTTTCGATGGCGAGATGTTGGAGGCCAAAAAGGCATTGGGCTTCTTTGCTGGTTTTGTTTGTTTGTTTTTGTTTTTTGTTTTCTTTTTAATGGCAATGTTTTGCTTTCAGCACATCCTTTTGAGCATTTTCTAACGTCCTTCCCTAACTCCTTCCTTCCCTTCTCCCCACCCCCATGTCATTCTATAGGCCTTAGGAATCTGTCACTGCACAAACCCTGCAGTTTGACACTGATCTACTCTCCCTCCTCAAGAGGATGAACCGGTTTTCCTTGAATACTGTCCCATCGCTGTCCCAGCCACTCAGGCCTCAGAATGCATTTCTACTACCTGGCCTTCTGCCTTGCTCTTCTTCAGCCAGTCTTCTGTCAATCACCAGCTTCCTGGTTCTTCTGTCCCCACTGGTGTCTCTGCTGCGCTTTTCTTAGGAAGTGGAACTTACATCGTCTGCCTCTGTGTTGCTATGGAAACAACTTAAGGATGGAAGAGTTTCATCTGGCTCATGGTTTCAGAGGGTTCGGTCCATGATTGCTTGGCTCCATGTGCTTGAACAGGACATCATGGTGGTGGGAGTGTATGACAGGAGAGTTCTTCATGTCATGGCTAACCAAGAGGCCAGGAATAATACATCCCCAGGAATCTTCCTTAGTGACCTCATCTTCCATCTAGTTGGGTCCTACCTCCCACTGATTCCACAGCCTCCCAAAATAGCACCACCATTAGGGACTGGAAAGCAAGTATTCAAAACATGAGCCAGGTAGTGGGTTGGGCACTTCAGGTCAAATGCTAATCAGAGCCACAGCAGTGATCTTCACAAGCTTGGGGACCATTGTGCTTAGACTCGACCTTTTCCCATCTATCAGGACCCTGTACCTGCAGGCTGAGCTGTTGGCCCATGTTGTGTCCCTGTTCCTGGCTGATAGATGCCTTGGGTTTCCCACAAGATCCTTCAGGAGTTTTCTCTGAGCCCTCCCCTCCCCTTCGGAGTTCCACTCCAGCTGAAAGCCCTTCCTTGCCTGAACCATGGTCCTGACTGAGGCGCTTATCTAGAAACCAGTAGAAGATACCAGCTGAGTGTGAGTACATTGCAAGTCACGTTCAAGTAAGACGGAAAGACTCAAAAGAACGGGTGTCCCAGTCAAGGCTGGTGGCACAAAACTGTCCCAAATTCATGGGCTCTTAAAATAGTTTCAATTAGCTTCAGCTCCCTGAGCAGACTTGAAGGCCCACCAGTAAGCTCAACAACGTTTTCACACTGATTTATCTAACGGGTGTCAAGCTATTTGCTCTCGGTATCTTATTGATTAAGGCAGAAAAGGTGAACGGTGAAGAATTTGCGTTAAAAGGCAATTCTGTCAAGGAGGAATGCTCCTTGATGGGAGGCGTTTGGTTTCAAGAAAAGAAAGATTAACTATAAACACTCGTATCAAAACTTCTAAATGTCTCAGCCCACCTCCCGACCACCAGGGACACCCTTAGGGAGCTTCTTTCTGCCTAGGTTACCTCAAGACCCAAATTAGAAGCTAACTTGTGTGAGCCAGCTCCTTTTCTAGATGTGACCATTAACTCCAAGAAAGAATGAGAAGAGAGTGCTGAGCCACTTTCTGTACATGTGGGCCATCACAGAACAAGTACAGGGAACATGGACAGCAGGGTGAAGACCACAGTCGTAGGCTGTTCTCTGGGAGAGAGGCGCCAATCACCACCTTCCAGAGTCTCAGAGATGCAGATGCCTATGATGATATTCAAAAAAAAAAGGAAACTCAGCATAGAAAACACTTGCAAGAGAAAATGAGGAGGGGCTGGTATAGAATAGCCTGGAAACGTGGTGAGACCTCAGTGCTGTCCCAATCCCGGGGAGAAACAAAGGAAGGGAGGCTGGATTAGAGGAAAGATCTTCAACTACAGTGAAGTTCACAGCAAAGATCAGGAAGTCTGTGAAGCCGAAACTACAAGTCAGGTGGACGTTACATTCCAACACGGGCCTGTCTTAGTACTCCGGGGCTACTCATTAGGGAAAAGCATCGGCCCTGACACAAATATACCAAGGGACTTACAGCGACCTCGGCCACCTACGCTCTCATCCACTATACAAAGTGACCAGCTCAGATTCTTAGATGTCATTTGTACATTTGTATTCCTGCACCTGTCAAACACAATTTCAGGAGGTTTACCAACAACAACAGAAAACCTACAGGAAAAAAAAAACTAACAAATAAACAACAAATAAGAACCAAAACAAACAAACAAAAACTAATACAAAAAAGGGATAAGTTCATAAGATAAGTTCTTATTTAACACTCACCAAGCATCAGGTTCTTTATATCATTATTTCTAATCCTCACAACCTTGAGAAGTTATTTTGCCAGTGAGGACATATTTAAGGGGTTAAGTGACTTTGCTAAAGCTATCAGCCATCATGTTGAATATATAGGTCTTGGATATATTATACACTGACAAATTTTAGTTGTACATATTTTGGGGGGGGTACAAATTAGTTACTATAGTTTGGATAAAGGTCCCCTAAAAGTTCATGTATTACAGGCTTGGTCATCAGGCTGTGGTACTAGTGGAAGCTGAGGGAATCTTTAGTGGGTAGGGTTTGCTGGGATGAGGTTAATAAGTCATGGGAGAAATTTATTAGTCAGGTTTCTGTTACTGTGACAAAATACCTGAGAAAATAAGAAAAATGAAGGAACGTTGATTTTGACTCACAGTTTCAAAGATGTCACTTCATAGTTGACTTCCTCCTCTTCTTTAGGCCTCTGGCAAGATAGAAACTTAACCAAAGGGCAGGACAGAAGAAAGCTACCCACATCTTGGAAATGAGAAAGGAGAGCTAGGATCAAGGATCATAATAATGTACCCTTTAAAGGCATCCCAGCGGCCTACTTCTTTCAACGAGGCCATGTCTCCTAAAGTTCCCAGCATCTCCCAGTAATGCCGCCAGCTAGGGACCAGGCCTTCAAAGCAAGCCTTTGGGAGGTATTCCACATATGAACCTACAGGGTATTTGGGACCTTCAGTTCTCCCTTTGTCTCTTGTGTCCCAGCTGTCAGGAGGTGAGCAGGCCTCCTCAGGAATGTGTTTCCACCAAGATGTAGTGTGTGGCCACAGACCCAATGCAATAAGGCCCAACAGCCATGGGCAGAAGCCTCTACAGCTAAAAGCCCAGTCTTTCCCTTGGAGTGTCCAGGGCTTGAGCACTAGGATCTGCAGCCTGGACATGAGAAGAAGAGACCAAATTCCTTCTCTTTTCATACTGAGGGGCAGTCAGTGACATACAGAGGAGGGGTGACTATAAATACGCTGAAACCCAGCAACGCTTTGGGGTTGCTGGAAAGCTAAAGCCATTAAAAATACACAATTCCCACATGGTTGCTCATCTGCTCAACGGTCCTTTGACGTCCCCTAGTTTAACATCTGAGTCACCTACTGGTTTTCAGAGCTCAAGGCTAGACACATGTTTATTTTCTCATGTTATCTTCTCATGTTTGATTCTCTCTCTCTCTCTCTCTCTCTCTCTCTCTCTCTCTCTCTCTCTCTCTCTCTCTCTCACACACACACACACACACACACACACACACATCTCTGGTACAGCTGATGCCTTCTCCTTTATATTCCCCCCAACTCCATTAACGAGGCAAACAACAAGCTCCCAAAGTTGAACCGTTTCCCCGCCCCACCTCCGACTCACACACAGCTGTCACATGGCCGAGGTTGCCTGTGTTTAGAATTCTTCTATTCTTAGATCTGAAATCACTTGACAAATAGAGCCTAATCCTCTAAATGGTTCAGGGCTGTGGAGTGTGATTCTTCCCACTGCACAAATGAAAAAATTTGAGCTCCAAGTGTGATAGATTGTCTGGGCCTCCCAGACTTGCCCATGGGCTACACTGCAAAGTAACAGACCTGGCCTTGCTGGTTACTGCTGCAGGCCCCCAACTCCTCAACCCTTGTTAAGTCCCCTTGATTAAATCATGGCCGGATTGAGGAAAATGGCTTTGAAAACAAGCTGACTTCAATACTTGCCTCTTCTCCGGGCTCTCTGGAAAGCACGCTTCCTGTCGGATGATATCCTTACCCATTTCATTAGCAGTGAGTCAGAAATATAAGAATACCCACCCACCTCTGTCACTGACGAGTTCCCCTCTCCACTGAACTCACAGAGTCATCTTTTCTTGGGTAATTTTGTCAGTGACATGTTTGTTGTCGGCAAAGGCAAGCCAGTGCAGCTGATTCAGGGTGACTTGGGCTCTGCTCTACTCCTAGCATCAATAAAATTCCTGGGTCTACTTTGATTTCAGAATTTAGATCGCAGGTAATGATGATATATGAGCTTACAGAACAGATTCGATTCTCCGTGATAAGACCAGTTCTGGCAGCTGAGGAAGGGAAACATCATTTTGATTTACAGTCGACAGGCTTCTTCTGATACGGATGCCATCAATGGAACACTCGCATGAGCGTCAAGACGCCTATTCTGCCCCGACAACTGGCCCGCACTGACCAAGGAGTGGCAGCTGTAACACAGCCAAAGATAGGTGAAGGGAGAGATGGGTGTGGGATGTGAGACAAGAGGCCAGACTGTAAGTCAGCTGCCTTCCATTCACGCTTTATTATGCACCAGTGGCATGCAGGGGACACAATTAGGTTCAAGCAAATGATTATACATTTACAACAAGGTAATCTGAAAAGACAACTCCAGCCCAGGACTGCAGCTTCTGCAAGCCAGTCAGGATCTGACAGGGGCTGACGGCCTCCCGTTGAGGTGGTAAGGAAGGCAGGCTCTAGTGCTAATTAAAAGTGTCGGACGGTCAGGAGGGCAGGCTGGGCTGCTGGAATTGTGTGGTACCCCACTCGCTGCCCTGCTCCAGTTGGGCAGAGCAGACTCTCCTGCTGGCTCCTATATTAGACTCTATGTGTACGTGTGATGAAAACATATCTAACTACAAAGTGAACTATTTAACTATTTTTAACTGGTAACCCAGTGACAAGTCAATCGCATGATTTTGCGCCAGCTCCAGGACTCTTTTGCCATCTCCAGCAGGAGCTCTGTACCCATCACACACCAACTCGGAACTCTGCCTGCCTCTCAGCCTGGTACCTACCGTTCTCCTTTCTATCTGTCTTGCTTATTCTAGACACATCACAACATCCATCTTTTTACGTCTGTCTCATTTTACTTAGCATAATGTTTTTGAGGTTCATTCGCCCAATAATTTTGTCACCGTAGCAAAATACCTGCGGAAGTTAACTCAGTGGTTTGTCTTCTGGCTTCAGAGGTTCGGGCACAGAGTTGGGAGCAGGATGAGCCGGCTCAGAGAAGGGTCCAAGGACAAGCTGCAGGTATCTCAAGGACACTCCTGGGACCTACCTCCTCCAGCCAGGCCCCACATCCTAATAACCCATTTAGCTATGAGCTCATCAACAAGCTAATCCACTGAGAGGGTTAACACCCTCATGATCCAATCTCCTCCAAATGGAGCCACTAGCCTTTTAGGGGCACATTTCATATGCAACCATCACATTGTGCCACATAGTAAAACTATATCCCTGTTGGAAGCTGAATGATACTCTGTTGTAGTTAGACTCCACATTGTATGCATCTATTCAGCACGGCAGACATTTTGGTTATTTCTACCTTTTGGCTATTGTAAACAATGATGTCGTGAACATAGGTTCACAAACTCTTGTTTTCTGTTATTTTGAGGTATAGTCTCAAAAATGGAGTTGCTGGAGCCTGTGGTGGTTTCGAATTTATTTTAGTAAATTGTCTATAAATAGTATTTTTTAATGTGAAAAATGTCATCGGTGTCTTGGAGATAAGACGAGTTAGCCGGGTAGGATGGCAGAGACCTGTGGTCCTAACTCATGGGAAGTAGAAGCAAAATGAGTTCAAGACCATCCTCTGATTCATACTGAATTCAAAGCCAGTTTGGGTTACATAAAACCAAATTTTACACATACACACACACACACTATATATATATATATATAATATATATATATTATATATATATAATAAGAGTACAGTCATCCTGCTAAAGGATGCACACAAGTCAACCAGGGTTAAGGCAGCCTGACAGGCAGAGGGAACACAATGCCACCAAGCACATAGATGCTCACTGTGACTTACTGAGTATCCAGTGGGATTCAGAAGCCAAGGATTTCTTTTTACCACAATCTAACTTAAACCTCATATGTGCAGTATTATTACGTATTTACTAATGAGTGAGTGTTTACTAGAGACAACACAAACCTCAGAGATTAGGGGCATCAGCATTAAGGGGGTCAAGTGAGGAGCAGGCAAGGTTATGCTCATCATACTGGAAACAGTTCTCCAGAGTTCATTCCGAGCACTCAGATTGTGACTCTACAGTTACCTAAGCCTGGGGAAGTGTGAAAACATGCCGTGTGCTCTCACTATATATATATATATAAATCTGTTTCTGATCTTTATCCTCCCCCTTCTCTCTAAAGGACTGCTTTAGCATATCTGCCAAGGCAGGTCTAGTAGCATTAAATTGCTTCCATTTTCGTTTGTCTTAGAAAGTCTTTATTTCTTCACCTCATGAGATGGATAATTTCATGGAGTAAGAACTCCAGGGCGCATTTTATTTTTTCTCTCTCAACACTATAAATACTTCACTCTTCTCTCTTGCTTGTATGACCTCTGAGAAGTCGGGTGTAATTCTTGCTTTTCTGTTAGTGAAATGGCTTCCCTCCAGCCTCTTGGTTTCTTTCAGGGTTTATTTTACCTCAAATTTTTGTAGTTTGAATATAAACATGTTATGTACATGTGTGAGTCTTTTTTCCCTCCTTGGTTTGATGTCTTACATTATTGTTTCAGATATTCTTTGCTGTTTTGTTTTGTTTTGTTTTTTGTCTATCTTCTGCTCTTATATTCCCATGAAGTGGAGTCATTCATAGCTGTCTCATGGTTCTTTGATAGTCTGGTCTTCAACTTTCAGTTTTAGGGGCTTCTAATAATTTATCTCCAAGCCAAGATATTTCTTATCCAGCTGTGTCTAGTCTACTAATAACTCCACTGAAGACATTCATCATTTCTGTTACAATTTGTCATTGTCCTTAGTCTCGCTGATTTGACAAGCAGTAAGAACAATTCAACTGAGAACTTAAGAACTGCCCTCAATGAATTTTTAAATGTGCACATGTTACTACCAATATAGGTAAATGCTGTTCAGCATATCTCTAAAACATCTTCATCCTTAACTGAAGCTTCATGTTCATTGATTGATTTATTGATTGATAATTTCCCATTTCTCTCCTCTTCCTGCCCCTGGCAACCATCATTCCTCTCTTGAGTTCTACTAGAGACTCATGTTCGTGGATCATGCAGTAGTTGTCACCCTATTTTTGTCCTTTATGCTGTTTGGCTTTTATTCCATCAGTTTACATCAACCTTCATGTCTCAAATACTATCAACGCACTAGAACCCTACATATCAATTATAGTTATTTGAAATTCTTAATATGTTAATCCCATCATCCTTGACATATCTGAATCCCATTCTGAGTATTGGCCTCTCTCTTCAAACTGAGTTTTTCCTTTAAGTGCATCTTCTACTCTATTTCTTGATAGCCAGACATGACATTATACAAACAGGAAATTGGTAAACAATGTGCCAAGAACAGACTTGGCAGTGCTGTATGGGGAGGGCAAGTGAAGCCTTCTGCAGTCGAGAAATGATGGTTTAATCTTTTCCTGGGCCTGAGCCTGTATGTTATGAAATCCCCAAGTATCCTTCAACAGCCCAAGCTCTCAAAGTGTAACAGGATGGCTATATGCACTGGAATTGGGTGTTGTGTCTCTTCCTCCAGGACAGTTAAGATTCTGATAAAACTCCAACATGGTAGGTTTGGTTCAATAATCTCTGCTGGGAGTAAGCCTTCTCAAAAACAGAATGTTCCCACATATGTCCAGATAGTTTCTTTTCCTTTCTTCCTGCTTGGAGTACACATGTATGTTTTTCTGATGGTGACTGTAAGTACTAGATTGAGCTCCTAGAGGTCACCCATGACAGGCTCCCACAGAGTTCTTGACTCTCAGCCTTGTCAACTACAGATCAGAAGTCCCTCACCCCAGCATAGACTCCCTTTTGCTCCTAGGTGTATTCCCTGGTAAGTTGTACATCTCAGAATTGAGCCATCACTCCATTGGGGAATTGATGCAGTTTGGATCTGAGTATGCCCCAAAGTCCCATGTGTTAAAGTCTTGGTCCGCAGTTTGTTATACAAGTAGGAGAAGGTAGGACCTTGGTGGAAAGAAATTAAGTCATTGGAGACATGCTCTTGACAGAGATGTTGGCATCCCAAGCCTTCCTGTATCTCTCTCTTTCCATGTACAGTAGTGGAAAGATGAGCAGGCCTCCTCTACCGCATGCTCCATCCATTGTATAATCTGCCACCACAAGCCAAGAGCAATAGCACTAAGGGCCATGGACTGAATCCTCTGAAAAAGGCAAACTAAATGTGTTCCTTTATTAGGCTAATTATCTGTGTACTTTGTTATAGTGGTGGGCAGCTGCCTGACATGAAGTTAAGAAGAATTGTTGACTTCTCAGTTTGTCTCACTTTGTGTTGGTTGTTATGGTGATGGGATGGTGGCCACTTCCAAATGTCTTATGTGGCATACTGTGTAGCTGTTTTCCCCAGATTGGACCATTCCCTGTGAATGCAAGGGAAACGCTCATGAAACTCACAGGAAAGTTACAGGACTCACAAAGCTCCTTCCACCCTGGCCTACCTCCCCACTCCATCCCTTACCCCCACATACACACTGTGGAGTCTGTAAACCATCGTGGAAGGGAGGAAGTGTCCTTGTTGTGATGCCTGAAAGTTTTGCAGAGAGTTCCAGTGATGCTGGGATGGGATTTTTAGTGACGCAGCTGTCAGCGTCACACGTGCACCTGCAAATTATCTCTCATCCTTAGTTTCTTGTCTTGTTGCTGTAATAAAATATTCTGACAAAAAAAAACAACAACAACTTAAGGGCGAGGCATTTGTTTTTGCTTATAGTTCAAGGCACAGTCAGTCACAGCAGGGAAGGCAAGCCAGCAGGAGCTTGAAGCAGCTGCTCACATCACATTCACAGTCAGGAAACAGAGGAGGGAGAATGCATGCTGGAGCTCAGCACACTCTCTCCACTTTAGACAGTCCAGGATCCCCTGCCTAGGGAACAGCCCTGTCCACAGGCAAGATGGGTCTTCCTACATCACTCAACATGATCAAGATGATTCCCTGCAGATATAGCCCACTAATGGCTTGTCTCCCAGGTGGTTCTGTTCCGTCAGACTGACAATTAATATTAACTATCATAAATATACTCCTATGGCTAACCACAATAAACTCATTGGTCCACCAACCCAGTCGTGAGTAGGATGTGTCTTTTGGCGGCCATCAATACTTTATCTTGGGTAAATGGACATCTGTGTTTGTCTTCCAGGAAAACTGCACAACAACCTGAAACAGGAAGTCAACTGTCAACCTGAAAAGGTAGGAAGTTGTGATCAGAGGGCACCTCCTCCCACAACCTTGCTGCTAGTTCTTGCTGCCGGTTTTTGGCAGCCCACATGGAAAGAGAGCCCTGGTCTGTCAGTACTCATGGTCTCAAAGGATTTCACAATCTCCATTCTAATAGTTTGGTAGACTTTGGTGGAACTAACCTTCAGACTTAAAATAGACTGAAAAAAGCAATTCTTAGAGTGCAAGCAGGGTGAGCAAGATGTGAAAAGTTGATCAAAGGGTTAGGTTTGGGAAAGGCTTGCTTCTGAATCCCAGGTTTCTTCTGGATACTGTTAGCCGGGCTTCCAGCCTCCATCTCCTCGCCTATGAAAGGACCAGAAACTGCTTCTCAGACATAGGATGATGTAACATGAATTGCTAAACGGTCTTATTAATAGAAAACCCAGAGCCAGATATTGGGGTGAAAGCTGAAAGATCAGAGAAGCAGAACAGCCAGCCACTAGCTTACCTCTACAAAATCCTCAGCCTCGTAAGAGTGAGTTCCTGTTTCCTCATGCCTTATATACCTTTCTGTGTCCTGCCATATTACTTCCTGAGATTAAAGGTGTATGTCACCACTACCTGGTTCTGTTTTTCTCATATAGCCCAGAACTCACAGAGATCCACACGGATCTCTGCCTCCTGAGTGATAGGATTAAAGGTGTGTGCTACCATTGCCTGACCTCTGTGTCTAATGTAGTAGCTGGCTCTGTCCTGTGATCCCCAGGTAAGCTTTATTGAGGTACAAAATATATCACCACAGGACTTGATATAGTGTGCTGTTTGTTCATGGAGGCTGCACAAAATCATCATTATTAATGAGTTTATTAAACTTGAGAGGAGATCAGTAGAGAATGAGGCCTCTTGGGTGACAGGAAGGAGTAGTCAAATTCTAGAGACAAATAGATGAACTTTCCAGAGCCTCTCAGAGGACAGTCTTCCCCTTGGCTAATTACATGAGGTGCTAATGAATGTAAAGACAGGTTTGAAGCTTGGCTGTGTTGGCAGGGCGTGACAGGAAATCATAAGCTGATTTTCCTAATCTTAGTTGCTTAGGTCACACTAAGCATCACTTTTGCCTCCCACTCCTTCATTATGTAACTGCAGGCATTGGGATCCTGAAGAATTTCCTGTGTCATGGGTGGAGGAAATATACCAACATGGAACATTCATCTCTATAGCCAAGAGTTCATTTCATGCTGAGGGACTGATGGATGTCCATAGTTGCAGGTCTTTTCTTTAAGTCATTTAAGTGCTATTATTGAATGTCATAGCCTAGATTTCTGGGAGAGAGAACACAAACGCTAACCCACAGGCAGTCTGAGGCAGGGCAGCTGATCAGAACAGGTACCCATTCCGCAAACAGGCTCTCACACTGTAACCTTCTACAGCCTAAGCTGAGTGTGCCTGTACCTAGGACTGTGCTATCTCCACAAAGAACATTCTAGGGGATTTTATTGATGCTTCTGCATTTAAGGAATCTCCCTGTGTCAAATCCTATCTTTGTTTCTTTTACTTTTATTTCTGAGATTTTAATATAATTACAACATTTCTCCCTTCTCTTTCCTCCTGCCAAACTGTGCTATATACTCTTCCTTGCTATCCTATATACTTTTCTAAACTGTCCTCTATATTCTTCTTTCAAATTCATGGCCTCTTTTTAAAAAAATTAATTGTTACTACATGCATATCTAAAATAAATACAAATACATCCTGCTCAGTCTGTATAATGTTACTTGTATGTACATTTTCAGGGCTGACCATTTGGTGTTGGATAACCAATTGGTGTGCTCTTCATGGAGGAAGACTATTTTTCCTGCTCTGAGCATTCCTTAGTTTCTTGTAGTTCTTTGTGTAGGGTTGAGGCCTTGTGTGCTCCCTCCAAACACCCCCATCACAAGATCGTATCTCCTGGTTATGTCAGAAGCTTCACCCTTAAAGTCTCACCCATGTAGCTGCCTACACGTGAGCTGAACAAGGACGACACCTACCTTTGTTTCTTTCTGCTTGCGTCTTCAGAAACTATAAAATACAACCAGGTAACTCCAGTGCATGTTACTAACTGTACCTCAGCCACCGAGAGAATGTCATAGTTATAGATATGATGGAAGGAAAAGGGAGCAAGATGGAAAGAACACAGAGACACAATCACATTTTCTGACACTTTCTCTCATAAAATATTAGTGGCTATTAAGCATGCATAAGAGCTATCCCTATTGGTTTTTTAGAAGCTATTTGCTGCATGGCCCTGGGCAATTGCTTCCCTTCCTGCTCCCCGACACTGCTAGACAAACAGCACATTTCAAATCCTTCCTCCAGTAACGAACACATCTCAGCACTGTTTTCCACCAGTATCCAAAAGACTAGTTCCCTGAGCATTTCTGCACCAAAGAGAAACATTTCCTCATCTATAAAGCTCTGATCTAGAGGAGACTGTAAGTGACCATGAGATTGGAAGTAGCAATCATTCCCACACATTGTGTGTGTGCACTAAGGTATATTCCATGTCATTTCCTCACGATGATTCTTGCCATTAGAGAAAGGTCTATATCAGGAATCTTCTGTGTCCTCACATTGAACCATGTGTTCTTCCCCTAAATTCAGGACAAGCCCTGAATATAGGCAACCATCCTCAGCATCTGGACGTTTGGTTCCCTGTCATTCCAGAACACAGAAGTTCTGGAACACCTGCATTTCTTTGATTCATTGAATTTAGATTTGCCGTTTACTTGTATCAATCAATCAATAGTGAATGGAAGTGACTTAACATGAGGAAAGTGATTATCTGAAGCCATGCTGGGCAGTCAACAGTATAAATGAGGACTACAATGCCAGAAGACTCGAGAAAGTCACCCTTACTATGTCCCACTCCTGTGCAGAAGTACCCGTACTCTATCTCAGGATTATATACCACCCTCAGCGCTAATTCCTATTCGTCCTAACCAAGTTATTTTGTAGCTTTCATCTTCGCTTTATAAGCAAGTTCAAAGGACTGTCTCTGAAATAGCCAGTGACCTGCAGCTGTCCATGTGAATTTCCTGAGTAGTCATATTTAAAAGATTATCAAGTACATTTGAAAATCTAGTTTTTCAAGATTGAAAAGTTAAATGTGTCTCAATTACCCATCTTTTGCAGAACATCTGTAATGATTTTTAAAGTGGATTTCACAATCTCCTTTAAAATAGAAGAAATAAGTATTTGGTGAGTGAAAGTTTTGCTGACAGAGCAGTTATTGCTGTTAACGGCTTGGGCATATTCATTTGCCGGGGACCAAGATGAAGAGTTTGAAAAGGCCTATAATAAAGTGGAAGTTTGATTTGTGTGGAGGATGATATCTCTGCTCCATCCTAATTTACTTCATTAATGTACCCAGATAGTATAAAGTTGGCAATTAAGCTTGGTAGAAATACAAACAGTGCCATCTTTTGGACGATGCTCAAACCACACATCTACACAGACATACCTGTTGAACTTTGGTTCACAAGCTTGGTCCCCACAAGCCTCATCACAGACGCAATGAGATCCTTTTTTTATCATTAGTTAATTTGCATGGCATAAAAATGTTTATTGTCTATGGCAATGCAGCCATCATGAGGTAGAAGCTGTACCTTTCAACTTACCTGTCATAGAACATTCAGATTGGCCTTATTTTTTAAAAAAAATTGTGTGTGTGTGTGTGTGTGTGTGTGTGTGTGTGTGTGTGTGTGTGTGTTGTATGTGCATGTGAGTGTGCAGGTGAATACCTTTGTTTCTCACATGCAAAGGCCATAGGAGAATATCAGGTGTCCTGACCTATCACTCTCCATTTACTTCCTTTGAGACAGTCTTCCACTGAACCTGGAGTTCTGCTGGGAGCCAGAAATTCTCCGGTTTCTGCTCCCACAATCCTGAGGTACCAGGTATGTGTTGCTCTATGCCCAGCCTTTTATGTGGGTGCTGGGGGTTTGAACTTGAGTCATCATGCTTATACAGCAAGTACTCTTAGCCACCGAGCCATCTCTCCAAGCCCTAACATGGTTTTTTTAGCAGCTCCCTGAAAGTGTCATAATAATCATGTGCTCATGTACTTCTTAGAGTGCATGAGGACCTCTCACCGCCTTGGAAGTTCCTTTCTAAATCTGAGATGAAGTGTATCTGTCTTAGGTGTCAGTTTAAAAAAGCAAATAGATGGATACTATGTACAAAAAAAAAATAGAATGCCATTGCTATTCTGCTCATAAATGTTATTCAAACTGAAGTGGAGGATAGACAAGCTAAAAATATTTCACCAAAACCTGTTGCTGTTGAATACCACAAAGCAGTGCTGGGAATCTGAAAAAGATGACCCAAGCATAAGAATTCTTTAAAAAAAATAAACAAACAAAAAACCTCAAAGAGTCATTCTGGTCTGGCACCCAATAGCCATCTAGCATTATGCTAAGAACTAAGCATGATCAGCCCTATAGACCCTAAATTAGTTAAACAATTACTTCTTGAAGACTTTGTGGGAGGAAAAAAGGGATTAAAGGATTGTTTTAAATGGGTGACATATATAAAACTTAAATGGAAGTACTTTTATGATAATCATAAAGAGGAAGAGGAGGAAGAGAGGAACTCATATACTGGGCATTTACCACACACTTGACAGTTTAAATACTGAATATAGATAAACTCATTTAACACCCATGAAAATTTAATGAGGTGGTTTCCTTTAAGCCCATCATTTTACAGAAAAGGAAACTGAGCCAGAGAGAGTCCTAATAATTTGTTCAATGTCAAATAGCCAATGACTACATACTGGAAATTTTCATATCAAAGAAATTGAAAAAAAGATAATAATTTATTCTGATGAAGAAATACTGGGCCAATGCCAGAATAAAAACATGACACCAGAGGCTGGAGAGATGGCTCAGGGGTTAAGAGCACTGGTTGCTCTTCCAGAGGTCCTGAGTTCAATGCCCAGCAACCACATGGTGGCTCTCAACCATCTGTAATGAGACCTGATGCCCTCATCTGGCCTGCAGGGATACATGCAGGCAGAACATTGTATATGTAATAAATATTTTTTAAAAAATGACATCAAACTCATTCACTCATTCATGCAACAAATACACAATTATCTGGGCACCTGTTGTATATCAAGGCTGAAGTGAACAAACTCCCTGACCCTGTACAACTACTTACATTGGAGTTAATATCCTGAATGTCTTTTGGGGAGCAAGAAAGAGATCTACTGTCAATGTGTACCTGAGGACACTGTATGAAGCTCAGATTAATATCTGATGAAATTGTTAATTCTAGTGCTCTGAGCCTGATGAAGAATACAAAGGAGTTCTGTATGTAAATGATACAGTTTCCTTTAAAACTATAATTTTATGGAAGGAGAGTCTGAGCCCCATCTATATTACATTTTATATTATTATAAAATGCTGTGTGACTGGTGCTGGAGAAGAGATTGGTATAGCATGGCTAGAGCACGTAGGGTTTCCCACCTTGGCTGGAATGCAGTTTTTGAAGGAGGCTTTTTAGAGATTGTGATGTCACCACTGAGAATTTTAGCCTGGAAAGAATTAACTTGACAGGAAGTGTAGGTGGGCATTGGGAAAGAACACACCACACACACACACACACACACACACACACACACACATACACACCCTAGAGCTTCCGAGTTGGGGAAGGTAAGTGAATGCAGTCCACAGAGTGGGGAAGCTTAGAACCTTTATTAAGGAGTAGATGGAAAGAGGCGTTCCTGGAGCTGGGCATGTGGCTCCTCGGGTAAAGTGCTTGTTGTGTAAGGGTAAGGACCTGAGTTTGGACGTCCAGGACTTGTGCACAAAACCATCTGTAACCCTGGTGCTGAGGGAATGGGAACAGGCAGATATCAGGAGCTTACTAGAGAGCCAGTCCAGCCAAAACGGTAAGTTCCTGGTTCAGTGAGACACCTTGTCTCAAAGTAAGAAATAAGGTGGAAAGCAATAGAGGAAGACACTCAGCAATGACCTCCAGCCTCCAGAGATATGCATGTACCCACATATATGTGTACACACACATACATGCAACACACACACATATGGACACAGACACACACACACACAGAGACACACAGAGACACACACACACAGACACAGACACACACAGAGACACACAAACACACACACACACACACACACACACACACACACGCACTCACACACACACAGGATGTCTGTAAAGTTGGACAGAAGTTAAGTCACCAGATCTTTATGCTCAGAGGTGAAGGGACTGCTGATCCTGAGGATTGTGAGTAAACATGAAGTAGTCAGTGATGAGAAATAACATGGTAGATTCAGTTTTCTACAAGGCACTCCAACAATGACGAAAACTATTGGCTGCAGGCATCAAGGCAAAGGTGGGGTAAGTAGAGGGGTTGTCAATGCAATCTATGAGAGGAATGGGGGGGGTCTTAGGGGAAAGGACTGACATTTGTGAGGCCCTGAGAAGAAAGATGGTGGATTATTGGACTTAAAGGGAGAAAGAAAAAAAGAAGGAAAATGGGAAGATGTGTTGTTTCCCTCCAAATAAGAAGATGGCAAGTGCCGTTCATAAGAAGAGAGAAGAATAGATAGAGAATTTAGTCTTTGAAGAGCGCCAGATGTTCAGCCAACTCAAATCCTCATCAAATACATGATGCCTATTCTCTCTGGGCATTTGAAAAGACTGCAGTCCCAACATGTCTCCCCACACATCCCATGGCCTCCTGTGGCTGAACTTTCTCTAGGTAATCCGTCCTCAAACCTCAAGTCCTACCTCTGATATCATGGCCATCCTGATCCCCACAAACCAAGGCAGGGTACCTCCTGCCCTTCCAGGTTTAGTTCATTCTTCTCCAACTGTGTGAAAATTTGTTTTTACTTGTCTCTTTCCCAAATTCAACACAAATCCTGGGTATTTTACTACCCAGTCCCTGGCCCAGGCACACCCTCCAGAAATGCCCAGATGCCTGAATGAATGAGTATCCTACAGGCCTGCAGATAGATTGGTGTCAACCTCCAAGGAAGGATCTGAAATTAGATGATTTGGACATCATCAAGTGGCAGAAGCCATTTTCCTTCAACTGGTGATCTTGCTGTCCTAGAAGAAAAATGTTTTGTTGGTTTTACAACCGCATCCTGAAAAGCAGTGCTAAAAAGAAATACTGTATGTTCTCATGCTCAAGGTTCCTTGAATCTGTTTTCTTTAAACATTATCTTATCTTCCCAGGAAAACAGGAGCTAATATACACTTATTCCTACCCCCCCCACACACACACACTGGTTTCTTTTAGCTAAAGAGAAAGCCTTTTTTCAACAGAGATATAACATAGAGTATACACAGAAATGTCATGTAAACCAAAGGTCTCCCCTTCAGTCCTAGGGAATGACTTTTCTTCAGGGACAAAGATAGAAACATTTTTTAACCTCTCCTCCTCTTCTAAGCCCTCTCCCATCCCTGGGGTTCTTCCTGTCTCTAATGTCTCACAATGGCCTGCACCCTTCTGAGCCCCATTCTTTCCATTAGCCTCCTCAGTATAGGATGGCTGAACTTGAGCCTTTGACCTAACTTCTCTATCATATCTTCTCACCAAGGTGAAGCAATGCTTTTTTTTCTGCCAGAGGTTAATGGAGACATTGCTTCTGTGGCACACCTTGTGTTCAGGGCCTGATAAGTACAACCTGATATGCTAATGAGTGATAATTAGGGTGGGTTATGGCATAGCCATCTGTCACATCACTTTGTGTCATTGTATTCCTCTGCTGGAAGAAGTTACACTTCCTACTCCTGTGAAAATTACTAAAATGCGATGTAGAATAAGGGGATTTCTGTCTTCCACTGATGACTCAATAGTCATCGTCATTTGGATTTAGTTTGAACATTTTTCTACACCTGTCTAGATAGCTGAACATCACATAGACCCTGAAAAACAACACAAGACTAATTAGTACATATTAAATAAATGCACAAAGCATGTATACATTCGGACACAGATGATGAAGTATATAAGAGGTCTTTCTGAAATGCGTGGCTAGGGATGTTCTGAATGGCTCCTGAGTTGCTGGGTATTATTTTAAATTGGAATGAAGATGTGATTCAGGGTTAAATGGGTTACATCCTTCAAATCTCCCTGGGGAAAAAATCATACAATTATTATAAGTTACTCATTATTTTCTGGAAATATTGAGACTGTCACAGAGGACTTTTTGTTAGAAGGATGTGTGTGGCTCTCATCTAAAGCTGGAGAGTGATTTCAATGTAAGCTGAAATGATTTATCTTTTTGTCAAAAGTAGTCTCTTCCTGGTTCAGATACTACAATATGAAACCGATCACCCCATAAGTGACTTATAATTGCTTTGGCACCCTCCTCAATGTTCACATCTGAAGGATAACAGGCAGGAAGGTTCTGAAGCAATTTCAGGACTTTTTTTTTTTTTTTATGCTGGCCCTCCCTCTCCCAACACCACCAAAAGATCCAGAAAACTGATAGTTCCCTTATATCAAGTCTTGCTGGAAGATCAGATGGTTAATTTTGATTGCCAATTTGATATGCTCTAGAATTGTCTGGGAGACGATGCCTCTGGGAACTCCTGTGTGAAATACCTAGATTAGGTTAATTGCAATAGGAAGGCCCACCTTTACTGTGGATGGTACCATTCTCCTGAATTTAACACAGAGAAAATGAGCTGAGCATCCGGACTCACCGTTCTCTGCTTCATGATGTCTGTTACCATGTGACCAGCTGCCTCAAGTACCTGCTGCCGTGACTTCTCCACCTGGACAGACTGTGCCCTCAAACTGGCACAGTCTGTCCAAAATAAGTACCCCCTCTTTAAGTTTCTTTTGTCAGGTGTATTGTCACAGCAGCAAGAAAAATGACAAATATTAGAGGCTTTCTAGCAAATACCTAAAGAGTAGTGCCTGGCCCACATCTGGGAAGTCCGGGTTGCCTGTGAGAACAGTGCAGGGCAACCATGGCCCACACTTCAGAGCCATCAGGAACTAAGGGTGTGAGAGTGATGTCTTGGGACCAGACTCAGTGGGGGAGGAAGCTAAATTGCTATGAGGCCAATGTTTCTCAAGAGTGATCGTGGATGCCCAAAGACATCTTGGTGTGTTTGTGTGTGAGATTGGGATAAGTTCTTTAGCACCATGTTTTCCATTTCAGAAATCTAAGCACTTTTTAAAAAATTCTTAATTTTTTTTTAGCTGAAAATAATTTTTTATACAATATATTCTGATCATGGTTTCCCCTTCCTCATCACCTCTCAGATTCTCCCCATCCCTGTCCTCCCAAATCTATGTCTTCTTTCTCTCTCTCTTCAGGAGACAATAATAAGACAAATTTAAAAAAATAAACCAGAATAATGCTGAGTGTGGTTAGTACACACCTTCAATCCCAGAACTAGCTTTCTTCACACGAAGGCAGAGACAGATAGATCTCTGATCTATAGAGCAAGTTCCAGTACTACACACACAGAGAAACCCTGTCTCAAACAACAACAACAAAAAACAGAATAAAAGAAAAAAATACAAGGAAAAAAGCACAAGAAATGCAACACAACACAACACACCACACACACACACACACACACACACACACACACACACACACACACATAAAAATATAAAATTAGAAACCAAAAGCAAAAGACCAGTAGGGTAAAAAAAAAAAAAATGCCCAAGCAAACCAATTTGAAACAAACAAAAGTCTCCAAAAACACCATCCAGTTCATTTTGTATTAGCCATCTACTGCTGGCCTGCCCTTCAGTGTGGTCTAGACTCCTAGTGAGACTCCATTGGAAAAAACTAATTTTTCCTCTCCAAGAGGTAGTCATTTGGAGATAACTTCTTGGTTAGGGTTGGGGGCTGTGGTTACTTCCCCTCTCAGCACTGGGATCTCATCTGGCTTGGACCTGTGCATACTGCCACAGTCTCTGGGAGTTCTTATGCACATTGGTCCTATTGTGTTTAGAAGGCCTTGTTTCCTTGTTGTCCTCCATGCCCTCTGGCTCTTACACTCTTTCTGACTCCTCTTCCACAGGGTCCCCTGAGCCCTAAGGGGAGGGTTTTGATGAAGACATACCATTTGGGGCTGAGTGGTCCAACCAAGGCCTCTTGCTCTCTTCACATTGTCTTGATCTCTGTATTAGTTCCCATCTAGTACAGGAGGAAACATCTCTGATGGATCAGCGATGACACTGACGTGTGTGTGTGTGTGTGTAGCAGAATATTATTAGGAGACATTTTATTGCTATGTTCCTTTATCATATCATAGTATTTGGTTTCCCCTAGGTCCATGGCTTGGACGTGGGTTCCATCTCATGGAGTGGGCCTTCAGTCCAGTCAGGTAGTGGTTGGTTGCTCCCACAGTGTTTGTGCCGCTATTGCCGCAGCATATCATGCAGGCAGGTCATTAGTACAGATGAAAGGGTTTGTAGCTTGATTGGCATTTACCTTTCTCCTCTGGTAGCATGTAGGGTACCTTCCAGTTCCATGACACTAGTCAGTCAGGGTGAAGTCAACATAGTTTTTTAAATGTATACAGGAACTAAATCCTAGGCAGTAATTTCTCCAAAGCCCTTTGTAACAGCTAATCTTGGTTGTCAAACTGACTACATTTGGAATCAATTAATATCCAAACAGCTGGGCACTGCTGTAAGAGATTTTTTGGTTGGATTATTTGAAGTAGGAAGACTCACCCTAAACATGGGCAGCACCTTCTGCTTCCATTCTACATAAAAGTACATGAAAGAAGGAAGCTTTTGATATTTGCCTGCTTGTCCTAATTCTCACTGGAAAGCTCATCCATCCCATTGCTGAGGCATTCTTTAGATGGCACTAGAACCTACTTCTTCCAGATTCCAGCATGGACTGAAGACCAGCAGCTCCCTAAGAATTATCCAGGACTCCAGCACAAATTGGGACTGCTGAGACATTCAGTCTTGTGGCCTGAACAACTGCTAGATTCTTAGCCTCCTGTCAGATGATAGCCATTGTTGGACTGACTACCTGACCTGTAATCCACTCTAATTCCTCTTATTCTAGAAATTCTGTTCCTTCAGAGAACCCTAACTAATACAGCCCCTCATAGTCAGGCTTAGAAATTAAAACACTGAGCAGAATGGCAGCTAGACTCCCTCCAGTTAAGCTGGCAGTCTGCAAAAGCAGACCGAACCTAGGTCTCTACATGCTGTCTCCGACTTCCAACACATACTTACTTCTTCATACGCTTTGTGTGCATGGCTATCCTTTATCAAAAATAGTTCCTAGGCAGTCTCATAAAGTCAGCGTGTATCAGGGTAATTCTAACTTACCACTGGCTCGGACTATGTCTTAGTGATGGACATGATGGACTTATTTTGGATTCTGTATTTGTGGCTGGAAAAGGAACACGGGCTGCTGACTGACATGGCATGAAATGGAAGGAGGAGAGTTATGGCTTCAGGTCACATGTAGGCATCTTTTCACATTCTTTCATTTCTGCCACTGCGTGGCTCCATTGTATCCCATGGTTACACATATATTGCCAATGTCAGTCAAGAGGAGTCAGACAGGCAAAGCCACCAAAGTCTCATCGACCACTATACATACCCAGATCATGAAATGAAAGTTTTCCAGAAAGACAAATTATATCCTAACATCTATACGAAGACACATGCTGTGTTTTGCAAGCTTGCTGCCATCTGGATTCATTTGACAGAAGTATCCAAAGGCTCAAAATCCATACATTGATTCATTTGCTCATTTATTTTCCACATTTTCCCACTTTGCGTTTTTTTGCATCAAAACCTTTTGATTTGAAACACTAATTCCTTAAGCCTGCAAGCCGTCCTGCTATTCTCCAGTAAGCAGCAGGGTGCTCATCAAAGGGAGTTAGCAATCTGATTTTTCCAAAGAATTCCCTTTTATGCTCAGGCAACAGACCTTCTATGAATAGATACATAGTATTCATGGCTTATGTTTTCTAAATCCCAAATATTAAATATGGAGGGACTTTGAAGATAGAGTTTTCCTCATCTGGTGAGCACAGTTGGCTCTGTTGTTGGACAGACTTTCCATTTAGTCTAATGTGAATCATTTTAGTCTCATTACTAAAACTCCTATGGCCTCTGATGGAGAGAGGAGATGATGTTGGTCGAAGTACACAAACTTAACTAGACAGAAGCAATAAGCTCAAAGGATATATTATATGGCATAGACACTAATCCAGAACAATGTAATGCATTGCTTGGAGAGCAGACTTGAAGTGTTCTTATCACAAATAAATGTGCAGTGTGACAGTCCACATCTGGATTGTCTCTCCCAGAGGCTCACCTGTTAAAGACCTGACCCTAGGATGGCACACAGGAAGGTTTTGGAGTCTTTCAAGAGCTGGGGTCTAGTGTGAGTCATCAGGTCATTCTCCAGGCCAGAGATGGAGCCTGGATTCTCTAAGGTGAAGCCTCTTCCCCTTCCCATTGTCGCTTTCCAATCATGAGGTAAATATCTTTTCTCTGACACAAGCTCCTTGTCATGATGTGAGTACTTCACCACAAGACCAAAAGCAACAGCACCAACTGACCATGGATTGAAGCCTCCAAACCTGTAAGCCAAAATGACCTTCTCCTCTTTATAAACTGATTGTCTTAGATATGCATTATAACAGAAAGCTGACTACCACAGAATGTATGATAATGCCCACATTAATTAGATTTTATAGTGTATATGTTTATCAAAATACCATGTCACATACCACAAATACACATAATTTTTATTTGTGGACTCAAAACAAAGACAACAATTTTGGAAATGAAAATAAAAATCCCGCCTGCGGCGTGGGTGGTGGGGACACTGAGAGGAGTGGATGGAGGGGAAACTGTGGTCCTGATGTAGTACATGAGAGAAGAATAAAATAAACATCCCACCTGCCTTGGCTGGTTCCATGCTTTTTGTTTCTTCTCTTAGCCTCTGCTTTATTATCTCCCCCATGAAGTGATTACATTCTCACTCCACCCTGCCCTGTACTTGATGGTATTCCTGAGCAAGGAGGCAAGGTTGCTCAGCCTTCCCATAAAATGCCTGGACATTTTTAGCTTGGGCTCTCCTCACCCAGGGGAAGTCAGATGAGCCCTGGGGATGCCTGCTCTATCAACCGCCTCTCATTAAGATGTTCACTAGACAGTGACCACATTCCCCTGCATTTACATTTTTGCAAGGCCAGGCTGGGTCTGAAATAGCCATAAAATGGGACTAGACACCTTGAGCTGTTTCGTGCACCATGCCAGCTTCTAGTTTAGTTTTTTTTTTTTCCTTCCACTCAACAGACAACCACGTCAATGAGAAGGTGCTGGCCTGTCACATGATATATTACTGTTTTTGAAGGACCTCTGAATTCTATTTGAATATTTTTTCAATAGCATACACGCTATGCCCAGTCCTCTGCCTCTTGAAAGCAGGAGTCTTTGCTCTACTAACAAAGACATATTATTTACTGCTCTAGAGGTAGCAGAGGGTTGATCTATCCAGCCAGGTACATACCACTTGCCCAGCAGCTATTGGAATCACAAGCACTTGCTTAGAAAATCCATCAGAATTAAAGCGAAATCTCAAAATTAATTTTATGCTTTTCATCTGCAACCTGGCTGCATAGACTCTTTGAAGTACAAAAAAAAAAAAAAAAAAAAAAAAAAAAAAAAAAAAAGGCCTCTTTTGCTTAACCAGTCCTTTGAACCTCCATTCAGTAACAGCAGCTATGAAAATAATTGCCTCAGGAGTTATTCCAGGGACAACTGTCGGCATTTGACCTCGTGATATGGAGGTGGGCTTGACAGGGCCTGACTTCTGCTAGCAGCAGGGTGGCTCACAGTGTGACTTAGAACTCTTGAATCCTCATGGCTGTCCCAGCTCTGAAGAAGCAAACCACCTAGAAATGGAAAATGACGCCTCATGGCCCTACTGAATACTGGTGAGAGTCTGGTCCAGTGCCCAGCCCTGTGAAGAGGCAGACAGTTTGCCAGACAGTCCCTGGAGCTTAGATGTTCCTCCCTGGAAGGGCGGATTGACTCCATCTTCTGGTCCTTGAGTATCACAGGAAAGGTGTCTCCTCTCTTTTGTTTCTATACTTGGCTCCATTCTGTGATAGCCAGCTTTTTCTCAGAGCTTTTGAGATGCTTAGTTATCTTTTTCCATTGAAAATAGATTCTTTTCATACTCATATTCTGATTATGGCCCCCTCCCTGAACTCTTCCCACATTCTCCTCACCCACCCAAATCCACATCTTTTCTTGCTCGCTAGTTCTCTCTCTCCTTAGGAAACAAATAGGCATCTAAAAGTAAGAAAATAAGATAAAAGCAAACAAACAGAAAAACAAAAAACCAAAGAAAAAGCACAAGAAATGCATATAGTTGCAGAGACACACAAATGGCACACAGAGAAATTCCCTAAACACACGAAATCAGAAACCCTAATATGTAGAAACGCTTACTGACCGGAAAGCAAACAACCAAGGACAAACATTCACCAGTCAACTGTCAGGACTCTGGCCTCCACAGTGTCCCTGCACCATGACACCAAATTGGCTGCGTTCCCAGGGCTAGGCTCAGGGCTCTAACCACACAACACTCTGAAGGAATCCGAAAAGTATCACCCCAACATAGGCCTCAATGACATAAGTATTTTCCTGTTGAAATAATTAAGCAGTAGCACATAGCAAAAGATCTCTTTGAGCCTTATCACCCACTTTCTACCTAAAACAGCGTATAAACTCCTCTCCTCTTCTCAGCTCAGAGTTGGAACCTGAAGAATCTGTTAGCGTCCCCCGTAGATTTACTCTGCCATGGGTCCCCACCTCCAGAAGCCTAAACCTGCTTGTCATTTCCCTACATTTTATTGTTTCAGGGTGCTATATAAATCAGGGTAACTGCTTTGAGTTACAGAGCTTTCTCTCTCATAACTCACACTCTGTGACTTAATGAGCTCGCCTGTGTTTTTCTTGTTAATCTGTCTTTTGTTACAGGGGTCTGTACCTATTACAGACTTATGAGAGATGAGGAGAAATCGGATTTCCTCCTTAATACTTCAGTGGTTGCCCTCTGAAGTTGAAGGTTCCGTCTTCAACTTTCCGTCTCTTGTTCCCAACTCCGAGGTCTCCCTACTCCTGTTCTTTGTGTTAGTATGGTTTCTCTTCCTTCCCGTTCTCCTCCTTGCTCCCTCTTTTCCTGGTCCTCTTCCTATATCTCCTTCTTAGCCTTATTGTCCTCCTCCTCCTTAATCTCCACACTTCCATCTAACTCCGTTTCACTCTGATGGCCCAGTCACACAAACCTGACACAGCCAACAGCCAGGACAAGGGCAGGGCCCTGGGAGTCTGCTCTGGTGTGGGGGGTCATTTGTCTGTCTCCCGTGCGGTTTAACTCTGCTCTGTCCCATGCTCCCCACTGCCCCAGTAAATTCAAAGTCTTCAAGGCCAGAAGCTGTGCCTTCTTTTTGCTCTGATGCTCCCCATATTGCTCAATGCTCTGCACACAGTGGGCGCCCCAGATGTTCCCCATACTGCTCAATTCTCTGCACACAGTGGGTGCCCCAGATGCTCCCCATCCTGCTCAATGCTCTGCACACAGTGGGCATCCCAGAGTTGTCGCTGACAGATGGGTGTCACAAAAGCTTTCACAGCCTCATGAACCAATGAACCACAGAGTGGTGTCATCACACCCAATGTTCCTCTTAACCTCCAACATCTGGGCAGAAAGCCAAAAGCCACCCAAGATGTCATGATGATCTTATAATGACACACTATTTGTTTACAAGTCTCTTTAGGAGAAAGTCAGTCTGTAGCCTTGGAAGTCTACTAGACATGTTGTATATTGGCCCTCCTATGGTGGACTGAGAGTGAGAAAACTCTCTAGAGAAAAGGAGCCGTAGGGGGAATAGATCCTGCATTATGTGATCCTTGGTGACAGTCACCAACAGTAGATAGGGAAACCTCTCTCTCCCCTACTCCTGGAAGCTGTCTTTGATTTCCTTGGCCAGTGATGGCTTTCTATCTTTAAAGAGCTCTTGTAGTATCCATTGCCTAGAGCATAGAAATTGATCTTTAGTATTTACAGTCATGGCTAAACAATGGAAGTCAATGATGATGATGACATGACAGCAAAGCAGCTTCATGTCACTTATCTCCTGAGGAAGTTCAAAGGCACCTTTCCCTCTTGGTCTTCACCTAAGAGGAGATGGCGGTTAGAAGCAATGGCTCCCATTCCTGGTCAATAGTGGGCTTCCCTTCTAGTCTCTGATGCTGAGTTTCCTCCTCTTTCAGCCATGGGTGTTAAGCAGATTAAAAACGTGAGCAGGATCATCCATCAAATGGTGATGAAAAGTTATGCAGATCTGATAGGTTTCCATGGAAATTATAGTGGGGGGGGACAGTCATCAAATGAAAACTTAGAATTCTGATTTTTTTCTTAGGTTTTGGTTGCTGACAGAGAGCCAGGTTTTCAGACAAGCTGAACAATCTCGCAATCTTTCATCTGAAACTAAACTGTTGATCCAAAATCACAATCCCAGTGGTTTTAGTCACTGTTCTATTGCTGTGAAGAGACACCGTGGCTTATGCAACTTTTATAAAAGAAAGCATTTCATTGGGGTCTTGCTCACAGCTTCAGAAGCGTAGTCCATTATCATCATGGTGGGAAACATGGGGGCAGACATGGCAGATGTGGTGCTGGGGAGTAGCTGAGAGCTACATCCTGATCTGCAGGCAGGAAGAGAGGACCTGGGCCTGGTGTGGTGGACTTTTGAAACTTCAAAGTGACACACTTCTTGCAGCAGGATTATACCCACTCCAACAAGGCCACACCTCCTAATCCTTCTAATCCTTCTCAAATAGTGCCACTCCCCGGTGACTAAGCATTCAAATAATATGAGCCTATGGGGGCCATTCTTAGTCAAACCACGATACCAGCCAAGCATGGTGGCCCCTACCTGTAATCCCAACACTTGGAAGGGCTGAAACAGGAGAGTTCCTGTGAGTTTGAGTGAATAGTGGTCATGAGGACAGCCTAGACTACAGAGTGAAACTTTGTCTCAAAATATAATATATAAAATAAAAAATTATAGTAAAAATCCTGTATTTCATTTTTTACAATCTTATATTGATCTTCGTCACTGTTATCTAATATATAGGCCAATGTATAGACACAGTTGTTGGCCCTTTATGACATACAGTCTTCTGAATACCCAGGTTCAAAGCTCATAGATTCCAGGAGAGGAAGTAGAGAACAAGTTACCTGGGCTCTCAGAGTCTCCATTTCTTATATAAATGTTAATTATTATTAGTCCAGGGTGATTATGGCATTTATGATAGAAATAATAAGACATATTTAGGGTCACTGAAATGGCTCAGTGGATAAGGTGCTTGTTGCCAAGACTGGGAGTTTGACTCCCAGAGCCCACACAGTAGAACATGGGAACTATCTCCAATGAAGTGGCTTCTGACTCCTACAGACAGACAGACAGACACACATACAGAGAAAGAGCAGATGGTGAGAAGGGGGTGGGAGACACAGACATGGAGAGATACATAATAAGTAAAAAAATAAAATGTATGTTTTAATGAACTTAGTGTACCATAGTACACTGTAGGTGATTAATACATGTCCACTGGGCCTTAAAAAGGAAACATAAATATATATCATTACACCTTGTTGACCAACACATATATTTCTGCTTCAGTTCATAGCCAAATTCATCAATGTCCTCACCAAGCTTCGAGCAGCCTAGTCCTTTAGCATTCGGTTGTAATCCCTGACTCCAAATAAACTTCAAGACAAATATTAGTTTCCTCCTTCTGCTGTAATAAATCACCAATGCTTATTGAAACCACACAGGCCTATCAGCTCGCTGTTTCTTTAGGTGAGACGTCCCATGCCCGCCTAGCTGGATTCTCTGCTCAAGGTCTCCCATATTTGAAGTAAGTGTCCACTGCAGCCATCCTTCACAGTCTGAGCTCCCAGTCCTCTTCTGAGCTTGCTGGTTGCTGGTAGAGTTTATATGGTTTTCCACATGGACCATGCCCTCCCCTGCCACACACACACATTATCAGCCAGAAATGATGTATCAGGACTTTCTTACGCTTGCAATCTTTTTGACTTCTGCACTGAGCTAAGATGATCTGTTTTCAAGGGCACATGTGACAATGCTGGGTTCAATCAGATCATACAGGTCAATTTCCACTACGAATAACTAGGACTTCTGCAGGGATATTTCTAACAGGTATTTATAGTGTATTTAGGAGTATGACATTGAAGGGTGAAGGTCAGGTGAAGGTCATGAAAGCCAAAATTCTATGGAGCTCATTAGCGAGGTAGAAAGCCATTCTTCTTTACCTGCTATAAATAAGGATCTAAAAACTGTCTGAAATAACTACTTCACCTAAACGTGCAGGGACAGAACCACAACCACGTTCCATCTTCTGATATACCTGGAGTTACATGCCAGACATGTTACCTACTGTCCTACTTAGCTTTAACTGCCAATTTGACACAGCCTAGAGTCCTCTGAGAGAGACTATAGATCAGGTTGCCCATGGGCACATCTGCATGAGATTGGCTTGGTCTTTAATTGATGTAGGAGGGCCCAGTCCCGCTGTGGGCAGTACTGTTCCTAGGCAGGTGGGCCCAAACTGTATAAAAAAGCTAACTGCATACAAGCCAACAAGCCAACTAGAAAGCTGCATTCTTCCATGGTTTCTGCTGTGCTTCCTTGGCTGTGAGTGAGTTCCTTGGTTGGAGGTCATGCTGTGTGAGATATCAAGCAAGCCTACCTTCAAGATTCTGTTCAAGTTTCTACCATGACTTCCCTTACTGATGGACCATCAACCTATAAACTGAAATGAACTCTCTCCTCTCTTAAGTTGTTTTTGGTCATGGTATTTGTCACAGCAACAGAATGCAACTGGAACACCTAGTATCTCCAAGTGTTTACCCTTCAAGCATGTTGTCACCCTCAATATCAAACACTCACTTTCTCACTGGCTGCCTTTTACAATTATTCGATGGTAGCGAAAGTAAAACTCAGAAAATAAAAAGTACCAGTGTTTTCTAACATTTGACTCTGGTATTGTTTTATACACACACACACACACACACACACACACACACACACACACATCACAGACTAGAGTTTCCTCTTTGGAGAAACTCACAATGGAAAGAGATTTCAAAGGCACAAGTGATCCCTGGCAGATAGGCTTCCCAAATCTAGGAAAACTCCTGAAGAACCACATGCTCCCTAGAATATGTTTCCAAAATCATGGGGCTAATGAAATTCCACCAGTTCTCTCAGCTTTCAAAAGCAGCATGTCAGAGATGTGTGGGAATGATGAAAGTCCCCAGTCAGGTGAAAGGTCAAAGTCCTGGGCTACATGAACAATGCCAAAAACCTCTGGACCTTGTGTAAATCACCAGGATGTAACAGAGACATGTGCTGGCAGGTTACAGGGAGGTGAGCACATGTAACTGGGCATGAGATGACATGCTGGTTAGGTTCTGTCAACCAGACACACACCTAGACATATCTGAGAAGAGGAAATCTCAACTGAGAAGTTGCCTCCATCAAACTGGCCTGTGGGTATGTCTGCAGACAGTTTCTTTATTGCTGATTGATGGCACTCTGGGTTATGCCATCCCTAAGTAGAATGAAGTTAGCTGAGCATGCCAGGGCAACGAGCCAGTAAGCAGCATTCCTCCATGGTCTCTTCCTCAGTTCCTGCCCTGAGTTCCTGCTTTGGCTTCCCTCCATGACAGACCTGTAAGCCAAAAAAACCTTTTCCTCCCCAGGTTGCTTCTGGTCATTGCTGTGACCTGTACTGCTTTGGAGTAGAGCTGACAAAGTGAAGGAAAAGATAAAAACATAGATACATGTATGAAAGAGCTTGGATCACGTGGGCCATGGGCTCTGATGGAGATGGACACAGTGTGTTTATTATATACATCTGGACCAAAGTCCAGGGCTTATTGTATACAGCTGAAGGAGGAGGCAGGTTTAGCTAATCTCAGTAGGAGGTCTCTACTGGGGAGCAGTCTCAAGTTGTAAACATCTGGGAGGAGGAAGCTGAGGTCCACACTTTCTGCATACACTGCACATTGACCAGGTGAAGGCTTTGTAGTTTCCCTGAGCCTATCCCAGGAATGGCTTTACCATTCCCATAGGTCTGAGGTTTGGGGGTCCTTAACATGGCTGTGTTCACATCAACCACACACATTCACTCCCGACTTCATGTGCTCCTCACAGATCATGATGCTTAGAACAGCAACAGAGAGCAAACTAAGACAGAGGGGAGAAAGTATCAGCTTCTGATTCCTGCGAATAATAGAGGGAGGGAACACACTCAGAAATGTTACAGATAAAGTTGTAATGAAATGGAAACGTCCCCAGAAGTGGTGAGCTGCGTTTGCCCTGTCATTTTCTCCAGGTAGGTCAAGAAACAAAACTTAAATTGAAAATGTAACCTACTTCAAAGGAAACATCCCCTAAGGTCCCAGCCCTGAATCCTTCACGCCCACTTCGAACAGTGATGTTCCACAATCAAGCTCTGCCGCTCCTTGGGGAAACGATTTGGGGTTATGAATCTGCTTGATTGTAGCTTCCTGGGAAAGTGACTTCGCCTCTGGCTGCTCAGTGTATCCTCAGATGGGTGGAATCTTTCATGCATTGTTTTCTAGACAGTACTTCATTCTGTCATAAACACAAGCATCAGCTAAATCACCAAGAGCACTTGCATTTTGGCTTATCATGTGATCACTCTTGCTTACTTTACAAATGTTCCATTGACTCAGGAACCACTACCTCCAAGGAAAAGCCCCCTTTCCTAGGGCATCGCCTATGCTTCCCTGAGGTGTTATATATGAGCTAGATCACCCAGGCTAGAGACTGAGTCACCCCAACACTCCATGAGAGAGACAGGCAGTGTGCAAGATGGCTTGGGGGTACAAAAGCAGCCCCAGTGATAACTCACAAATCTGTACAGTGTATGTGTCATGGTAGAATAGTTGCTTTATAAACAAGTGGCCAATAACAGCATGTCAAAAGACAACTTAACACTAGTTGCTAAGCATTCTGGATGTTTCTTCCATGGAGACTGAGCAACCCAGGCAACATCTGACCTTTCCTCATCCTTACATCCCCAATATTCTTACCATTCAACTGGTAGGTGAAGAAAAAAAAGTGATCCATCATTTCTGAACTGTGTGTCAACCCCTGGGGGTTCTACCACGACCTCACAGAGTGTCACAAGATAGTCCACATTTTACGGGAAACCTAGCAATACTGAACCTCTTGCCCGACTCTGCAAAATGACTTGCTCAAGGCGGATTTGCTGTTTCACCAATAAATCATGCTACATTAATTTTGATAATGCTATATCATTTTGAATCTGAGTTTTCAACTATTACTGTTATAAAAAGTAAGTGTCACATGAAAATCAGTGTGGACCAGGAAAGGAGATAGTGGTATCTAAGGTGATTCCCTGGTTTAAGGATGTATGCATGCTCAAAGAGGCATATACATCTCATTAGTAAGTCATTATGGTTCCATAAAAATTAAATACAAATATCATTTGGCTTTTAATTGACAAGTACTTTTTTTTCAGAGTTGGCATTATAATGTTTTTAATTAAAACAGAATTACATTGTTTCCTTCTTTTCCTCCCTCCAGCCCCTCCCAGTTACCCTTCCTTAAACCCCTCCCATATCCCCTACTCTCGAACTGATAGCCTTTTTCTTTGACTATAGTATTTTCCCTGTGTGCATACAAATGTATGTAAATGCAGCCTTCTGAGTCCGTTCTTGTTGCTTGTGTGTATATGGTTGCAAAGCTGGCCACACTGCATTGGACAAGCAGTAGAGGGTCTCATCCCTGGGAGAGGCGAATTGTCCTTCCAGCAGTTAGTAGTTGCCTGTAGTTCTCTGTCTAGAAGTCTCTCCCCTTCCATTTTAACATGTACATTGAGTGCTGTGGGATGTTCTGTATGGCAAATGTGTTGCTCTGATTGGTTGGTAAATAAAACACTAATTGGCCAGTATTCAGGCAGGAGGAAGTATAGGCCGGAAAAGGAGGAGAATAAAGCTGGGAAGTGGAAGGCTGAGTCAGAGACACTGCCAGCCGCCAAGATGACAAACAGCATGTGAAGATTCCGGTAAGCCACGAGCCACGTGGCAAGATACAGATTTATAGAAATGGACTAATTTAAGCTGTAAGAACAGTTAGCAAGAAGCCTGCCACGGCCATACAGTTTGTAACCAATATAAGTCTCTGTGTTTACTTGGTCGGGTCTGAGCGCCTGTGGGACTGGCAGGTGAGAGAGATTTGCCCTGACCGTGGGCCAGGCAGGAAAACTCTAGCTACAGTTCTGGTCCTGCTTATGCAGCCATTTCAAAGAAAGACTGCTTTACTGCAGACTTCCTGGTGTTCTGGCTCTTAGAGTCTTTCTGCTCACTCTTCCTTGATGTTCCTTGAGCCGTAGATACAGGAGCTGGAATGTGAATGTATGCCTTAAGGCTGAGCTCCCCATGACCCATTGCTCTCTGCACTGTGTGCCGCTGTGGCTTTCTGTCTCCATTTTCTGTAAAGAGAGGCTGCTTTGGTGAGGGGTGGGAGTTACACTTGTCTGGAGGTCTAAGGATAAGATTTAGAATGTAGAAAGGAATTGTGCTGGCCTAGCTAAGTGTCACTAGTAAATTCTTTTCTAAGGTCTGTGACCTCACTAGCCCAGGAAGGCTGGTAGGTTTCCAGTTCCAGACGTGATTTCCCTCCTGTTGAGTGGGACCTAAGTCCAATTCTATTGTTCTAGTTTCTTCTTTTTTATGTACTTTTCTTGGTGTTTTAAAGTTAAAATGTAATCATATCACTTCCTCTCTTCCCTTTCCTCCCTTCAGCCTTCAGCCCCTTCCTTGCTCTCTCTCAAATTCGTGGCCTTTTTTCTTTAATTATATATACAATACATATAATTATATATAAATATATGTTCTTAAATGTATAAATACAACCTTCTCAGTCTGGATAATGGCACTTGTATGTACATGATTTCAGGGCTGACCACTTGGTATTGAATAAATCATTTATGGGCTTTTCTCTGAGGAAGACTGTTTCTTCTGCTCTCAGCTTTCCTTAGTGGACTATAGATCTTTGTCTAGGGTTTTGGTCCCACGTGATTTCCCCTTCCGTGTTAGACTCTTAGTGTTATCTTTTTTTAAGCCTTGTCTAGGCAAACATGTTGATGAGATTTCATGAGTGTGGCTTCTCAGACATTTCAAGGAGACACAATCTCATAGCAAAACCTATCCATATCCCTTTTTGTTTTGTTTATTTTGTTTTTTGTTTGTTTGTTTGTTTGTTTGTTTTTTGTTATTTTGGTTTTTCGAGACAGGGTTTCTCTGTAGCTTTGGTGCCTGTCCTGGATCTCTTTCTGTAGATCAGGCTGGCCTCGAACTCACAGAGATCCACCTGGCTCTGCTCCCGAGTGCTGAGATTAAAGGCGTGCGCCACCACCGCCTGGCTTTTATTTTGTTTTTAAAGCATCAAGCTATTAAGGCAATAATACTTATATTCTTTAGACCTAACTAGTTAACAACTTAAATTGTCCATTATCTTACTGAATGAGAAATACTAGGAAAACTACTAAGTCTTTAGAACATTATAAGCTGATGATAGATGATGTGCCAAGGAATGTTTAGAGCCAGTCCCAGAAGTAGCAATCATCACGTTCATCCACAGTCCATGGTCTGGGATTTACCCAGATAGTTATATCTGGCAGCAAGGGAAGTTGGGAAATGTAGTCTAACTGTGACTAAAAGGAAAAAGAATGAAATTTGATTCAAAATTAGCCATCGCTACTAGAAATGGAAAGCAAGGGCACAAAACTGCCTGTGTCCCCAGTCTGCTTTGCACTGACGATGGATAGGGGCTACCTTCTCCACCTCAGCCCATCTTCACCACCCTTCCTGTCTGCGGCCCAAAGGGACCACAAATGCTTCAACATATGGTTTCATTTTTCTTCTCATAACTTCATGAGCTTGACTGAACAAGGAATGCACCCCCTCTGTTCCGATTCAGAACTAAACATCATAAACGCTGGACTATCTTGTCATCCCAGGTACTGTATAACAGAAGTCAGACCCAAGTCCACGCTTCACACAATCTCTACATCTGTTTCTACAACGCCAATGCCCAAGGCCAAAGGGACTCATTGGAGGGATGTGTGGATTGTCTTAAATGATTGACAGGTGATCTGTCAGGTAGGGGTCTAGACATGGAATAGAAAAGGTGATTGTATCCTGAAATTGGCAGTGCTCAGGACATAAGGAACCATCATCTGGGGTGTAATATTGAGCACCTACTATACCAAGCAGGGGCAAAAAGCACCTGACTTTCCTGTCTGAAGCCTAGTCACTTACACAGGACTTGTACATATGTCTCTCAACTGCAGGAACGTGCCAGGAGAAATACCTGATTCTATCAAACAGATGATCTTATCCACTAGCCCAATTGCCTTGCAATTTAGCAGATTTGTTGTGACTCTTTTTCTAATACAGTCAAATTATGGTGTTTGTATGCCTCTCTAGGCATGTACACCTCCTTAAACCTGGGAGTTATTCCCCTTCCATGCTGATTTTCATGATACTTATCTTTTAATCCCCCTAGTCTTTCCAGGATGAGGAGATGGCTTGGTGGGTAAATGCTTGCTCCACAAGCAAAAGGACCTGAGTTTTAATCTTCAGCATCCACATATAAAAAACTAGGCATGGGGTGTGCACCTGAAATCTTAGAGCTGTGAGGCAGAGACAAGAAGATTCCAAGGGCTCACGGTCCAGCCAGCCAAGCCAGTCAGTGAACTCTAGGCTCAATCAGAGATCTCATCTCAAACAATAAGGTAAAGAGCCATACAGAAAGACACCCAGTGTCAACTTCTGACCTCCACATGCATACACACAGGTATGCACGTCTGCACACACATGTGTAATTCAATTAAATCGCGACTAATCCACAGAAATAGCTTAATGATTATAGGAATTTATTGGGAGGTTAATTCACGATATAGGAAACTCACAATATACAGAAAATTGGGATTGAGGCATGATCCAGCTCTGTTCTCCAGAGAGCTCTGCCCTGATCCACACCAGCATCCAAGACCACGAGGTAGCAAAGAGAGTGAGCATGTATGTCATCCCAGGTCTTAAGGGGTCCCTGTCTGGGCCACGCCCTGGTGGGAGCGGATACCTGGCAGTTACCTACTGCCTCCCTAGGGGTGGTGCTTCAGGGTAAGGCACAGACAACCACCCCTACACATGTGCATATACACACATAACACACACACACACACACACATACACATACACACACACACACACACACACACACACACACACACACCATTCTCTTCTCTAAGCTCATAACTCTTAGTGGAAAAGACAGAGGCTGAACAAAAGCAGGAGAAAACCATTCTGGGGTTTGGGACTCACTAGTGATAACCCACAATCTGAACAATCCTCATGTAATATGTATAACCTTTGTCTAGCAGAGGGAGCATCTCTGTCTCTGAAATCCTCTTCTGCTCCAGTAAATAGGTGGTAGCAAGCTGGGAGCATTGAACCCAAAGAAGTTGCAATAGAGAGTTTGCCTGCCCTGAATGGTGGGCATGCGGTGAAGGAAAACTGAACTATTGAAGACAGTTGAAAAAGAATTCTCTTGCATGGCCAATTTTTATGTTATTGTATTTTCTGTTTACGTTTATTTTCTTCGGCAACTTCAAATGAAAGTTGTTAGAGGCAGAGATTGCATCACTGGGTGCCGGTCAGAGGCCAATTGACTTTCTGATACGTTCCTGTATTTCAGCAGTCAGCTAAAATATGCCCATCTAGGGGCAGGTGCAGGGGATGATTTGAGACCAGACTCTGGGAAGAAGTCTGAGTTCCCCTGTGTTCATCAATGATTTATTGCTGCTGGAAGCAGAACTAGCTTTCCTGCAAAGCTATACTTACAGCCAGACCAATTGAGTCTGACAGAGCAGAAGCTAAAATTATTGATAAGAACAGTAAGGACCACATTTGAGAAGTTTATTCTTTTGGTGATTTCTAGGAGGGCATGCAAGTGCCTTCCTTGGAGTGTTTCCACCCTGGAGCTCTCTGTAGTATAAACTGGGAGCATCTGAGGCAGCTGTGAGGAGTGGAGCCAACTGGAGAGATATCTCATATACATTTTCATTCTGTAAGGTATGACCACACGAATGCAATATGCTTTCCTAGTAACTATTCCACTCATAAAGATACCCCGGAGATGCACGAGACTTGCTGAGTCCTTTGTTTCTAAAGGTAGGGGGGAAAAGTCTTAATTTGTCTACTTGGGAAGTGATGATAACAAACTACACTGCTAGGTTTCCAGTGGCTAAACAGTGATTCCTGCTGTGTTAACTTCACCCTAACCTACACCCTTCAGTCACCCACTCAGTACCTGCACAATGATGTGCTAACACCGCCATTGAAAATATACTACTACTACTGATAATGATGATGATGAGGGTGATGATGATGATGATGATGATGATGATGATAATGATGGATAACAACAACAGTACCATATTGTACAAGGCTTAGGCACTAATATTCTCACGTGGCTAGAAGTTCAAGACCAGTTTCCCAACAGGGCTGCTGTCTGGTGAGATTTCTCTCCTATTTGTATTCTTGCATGGCTGTTTCTCTGTGTACACTTTCTAAATGCATCTTTCTCTTTCAGTAAGAACACTGCTCCTTTCAGATGATAGTCCTGCCCCTAAGAGCTCATTTAACCTTAATTATCTCCTTCAAAGTCTCACCTCCCAAGCTATAAAATGTGGAAAAGTCTTTGATGGGTATACATTAGAGCGGTGGTTCTCAACCTATGGGTCACACCCCTTTGGGGATCACATATGAGATATCCTGCATATCATATATTTACATTATAATTCCTAACAGCAGCAAAATTACAGTTATGAAGTAGCAATAAAATAATTTTATGGTTGGGGGTCACCACAACATGAGGAACTGTATTAAAGGGTCATAGCATTGGGAAGATTGAAAACCACTGTTTTAGAGCATTAGACCAAAAATCCCTAAATCATTCAGTCAATAAATAAGCAGAATAGAGGTAGCTCTCAAAAAAAAGGAACACAAATGGCAAGTAGATGTTTGAAAAGAAAATGTTCCACATCTTTAGTCATCGGGGGAACACAAATTAAAACTACTTCGAAATTCTCTCTTCTCAGTTAGGATCGAGAAAAAAGTAACAAGTGCTGGTGAGGATGTGGGGAAAGAGGGGCATGGCCGGTGTGAATGAAAACTGATGCAGTCAGTGTAGAAGGCAGTGTGGAGGACCTTCAGAAAAGCAAGATTAGGAGTAACATAAGACCCAGCTATACCATGCCTGGGGATAAACCCGGAGGACTCTAAGTCAGTGTACCACAGAGGTGCATTCATGTCCATGTTTGTTGCAGGGCTATTCTCGACAGCTAGGAAATGGAACTAGCGCAGGTGCCCATGACCAGAGGATGGATTCAGAAAATGTGATACATATACACAATGGAATCTTACTCAGCGTTAGAGAAAGCCTGACATTTGCAGGAAAGTGGATGCAATTGGAGCTCATGTTCATCTAAGTCAGATTCATAAAGACCATCACTGTGTGAGAAAAATCTAGATTTAAATTTGTGTATATGGAGAGGTCAAGAAAGGGGATCCTGAGAGGACAGGGAAAGGTTTAAAGATCTTAGAGAAAGCAATGATGTTCAAGTGGCATGCAAGTTGAAGAAAGGGCTTTGTGGTGGGGAGTAAGGAGAGGACCAGCAAAAGGGGAACAGGGCAGATAGATGGGTGGGAGAGGGTAAGAACATAGGATAATTTATGTGGATAAAAATGTCATAGTCAAGCCTGTTACTCTGTATGCTAACGTTAAACTTAACTTAGAACAGGGAATAGGCCTAGTCTCTAAAGATAGTAACAAGGGGTCAAGGTCAAGATTCAACCTTATAAACAAGGGTGGGGTACACACTTCAGTGCACAACACTCTGTAGTCCACACTTTTTTGAGAAGTACCATTTATTACACACCAAGTGAGGGACAGAACAGTTTATATGCATTGAATCATTCAATGTTATCAACACTACAAGGGGTGGGTGGAAAAAAAAACCGCAAGTAGGTACAGGAAGCAGTGGCGATGGGACGGGGTGGTAAATCTGAGCTGTGTGCCTCCTCCACACCAGACCCTTCTTAACTAGAAGCAGCCTCACTCTGATGACAACAGAATGCTCTCATTCATTGGCTGTTCCCCAGTCAGGTGTGATTCTTCCTCGGGAACTTGGTGTACATTACTAGCAATCAATCTACCCCTTCAGCAAAGTCCTCACTTTTAACTGTAGGAAAGAAAATTCCTAATGCTGTCAGAGATCAGCTTTTACTTGGGAAGAGATGGCCTCGGGCCCGGTGTGAGAGCTCTGTCTGTCTGGTCACACTTCATGCAATCGCCTGCTTGTTGAAGGTGAGTGCTTTTGGAGAGCGTCTCACTGACAGCCACTGCAATTAACTCTAATCCTCCTAGTGATCCCACTGGTCAGCATCATTTCTCTGACATTTCTTCTAACATAAGGGAATAGACTTCGAAACATCACGTCACTCCCCCAAATGCCACACGGCTCCCAAGTATTTCGAAGTCCTATTAAAGGACTAAACGATCTCCAAACTGCCACCTTTCCGCCATGCTGTCTGCCTTAAAACCCATTATTCAAGCCTCTGTGAGACTGAAAAATCCATAGTGATCACAGTACAAATCATGGCTGGGATATGAGGGTAGAAAGATGCCAGAGAAATGAAGACGCCTCTTACCTTCTTTATCGGGTGACAAGATGGATTTATAGATAGATGTCACATGGAAGGAATAGATAGGAAGCCTGCCAGCACAGCGTGGTACATGAATCCTGCCACCACGGCCATGCATGCTTGTCTGTGAGCCTGTTCCCATGTGTACATGTGCTTCTCCTCCCCCCTAAACAGATACTGAACTTGTGCTTTTTGTATTTGCATGGCAAGGCCAATGTCCTGATAAGGCCTTTTACAAATGAAGGCATGAGGGCATTTCATTGACTTTTCTGCATTTCAGACCAGAAAATCTGGGCTCAACCAGGTGACCCCAGTTTCAGTTTAGTGGTCCCAGTGATTCTAATTTCCTCTGTGGTAGCGTCAGGGGCCTGCCTGATTCCGTCCATGTAGAAAGTGTGGTCCTGTAACAGTGATAGCAACCGGCTGAGCACAGTACTGTCCCTGTGTCTTGGGCATTGTGCACGGTTTGGCTTGCTCCAGGAAGTCACAGCAAGCAGAACAACAAGTTAACAGCAAAGAAAGGCCAGTGCTTTCTGGCATATGATGAACTTGGCTTTGGGGCAGGGCAACACAATTCTGCTTAGTAGTGACTCATGGACATTAGCATTTTCATTACAATCTACAAATGAGTATGAACATCAAGTACTGGTTATATCTGGTG
Source organism: Peromyscus eremicus (assembly GCF_949786415.1). Classification (NCBI taxonomy): domain Eukaryota; kingdom Metazoa; phylum Chordata; class Mammalia; order Rodentia; family Cricetidae; genus Peromyscus; species Peromyscus eremicus. Next base: position 44,010,969 of record NC_081425.1, on the reverse strand, counting down.
CCTACCCACCCACAGAGCAATTGTGAATGTTAAACTCTCTTTATTATTTATTATAACAGGTTATTAATTAAAAAAGGAAAAAAAAAGGAGACCATGAAGTTCAGGGGGAGACATATGGGGACCACTAGGGGGAGTCTGAAGGATGTAATGATGAATGGATGTCAAAAAATGTAACACATTTGCATTTTGTTATATAAATGTATAAAATTGTATAAATGTATGAAAATGTCAAAGAATATATAAAATATTATTTAAAAGAAAATGCCATATTAAGTCCATGTGCTTTGTGTGCTAACTTAAAATATTAAGTAAAATAAGCTGAAATTTAAAAAAAATCCCTTTAGGCCACCTACAAATGTTCTGTTATTGTAAAAGCATCACAAACACAAAACTTAAAGACATATTTTTCAGAATGTATTTTAAATGTATTTTTAAGATGTATTTATTTTTATTTTATATAATGTAGATGAAATTCTAAACGGTCTTATTAAATAAGAAACACAGAACCAAATGCAGAGTTAAAAGCCCAAGAGATCGGAGCAGTAGCGAAGAGCCTTTAGCTTACCAGTCGCTGCCGTTCTTCCCCTGAGAGACCTTCTCCCGTGTGACCTGTCTTTTTGTTGCCTTTCTGTTCTACCTTCTCATTGGCTCTAAACCCAACCACATGATTTCCTTGTCACTGCCTGTCTATACAGACCTCCAGGTCTCTATGGTTTGTACTGGAATTAAAGGTTCGGGTCACCGCTTGGCTGTGTCCTTGAACACACAGACTTTGCCTGCCATGTGATCGGGATTAAGGGCGTGTGCCACCAATGCCAGACTTCTGCTTAATGGCTTGCTTTTAGCTCTGATCCCCAGGCAACTTTATTAACATACAAATAAAATCATATTTCAGCACAAATAAAATATCGCCATAATATATATTTATTTTCGTTTTATATGTATTGAATTTTGCCTGTATCATACATGTGTCTGGTGACTGCAGAGCTGGAAGAGAACATCAGATCCCTGAAACTTGAGTTACAAATGGTAACTTGCAAGCCACATGTGGGTGCTGGGAACTGCACCTGGGTCCTCTGGACGAGCAGCCAGTGCTCATAACCATGGAGCCAACTCTCCAGCCCTTAGAGTTACTGTTTCATCCTGAGAAAATGAGTGGTTCCTCACAATGTGGTGGAGGCTCACTGCTCAAATTTACCTCTTCCTCCACCACTCTCTGCACAGACTATGGATTTCTTTTTCATCCACCTTTTGGGTATTAAATGATCCAATGCCTACAAGACACTTCGCGCTGCTTTTGGTGTGTAATAAATGGTAATTCTCAAAAAGCATTGGTTACAGAGCGTGTGTAATGCCTAATTATGTAACTAAGCTCCCTCATGTCACTGTCCTGACAGACAAGACCTTTTCCCTCCCTGTAAAATAAGTTTTCAAGTTAGCATACGAAGTGATGGACTTCGTAATGGTGTTTTCATACACATGTCGTCATCCTTCGTTTTTCTTCAACCCCTCCCCCCACTGCCCTTCCCTGTCTTCTCTGCTTCCCTCCTGTGGGTCACACACACACACACATACATGCACACACACGAATGCCACTTAGCCTTTTCATGTCACCTGAATTTCATTCCTCTCTCTCTCCTTCCCCCTGAGATCTTTAAAAATCTCTTTATTTCCTCTCATGATCACCTTTCTATTATCATGACCCCTACAAGTATGAAGACCTGAACTCAGATCCCCAGCATCCACATTCTAAGCACAGCTGTACACATCTGTGATCCCAGAGCTGGGAGGCAGGAACAAAAGAATCCCTGTGGCTTGCTTGCTGGTCAACTGATGTAACTGAATCAGTCAGTTCTCTCTCAGGGAAAGAGTCTGACTCCAAATAAATAAATAAATAAATAAATAAATAAATAAATAATAAGGTGGTGAGAGATTGACAGAGACATGACATGTTGACCTTTGGGCCTCTATTCATCTCCACATGTGCACACATGTACCCAGACACACAAGCACATACACAAAATAAAAAAACAGAAAGCATTCAGGGGTTGAAAACATGTCTACACAAAAGCCTGTTCATGATATTTATAGTAACTTTAATCATAATCAAAACTAAGGGAAATCAATATGTCTGTCAATAGAGTAATAAGCCTACCGTGGTATGTCCATATACTCATATTATCCTATGATAAAAAGAACCAAGCTATCAAATTATGAGTTGACATATAGCGGCCCTTGTTTGCACGTTACTAAGCAAAAGAAACCCATGGAAGGTTACATGCTGTAGAAGTCAGATTAGGAGACATTTCAGCAAGTCAAACTATTCAGATCCTTATCTAACAGGAGGATCATGAATTTGAGGCCAGCCTCAGCCACCTAGTGCGACCCTGTCTCAATCTCTCCCCTGCAAATCATAAGATTAGTGTATCAAGATTAGCCCATCAATTTTAGCAAATGAGCTACACTAATGCAAGCTGTTAATAACAGGGGAACCGGAGTGGGGGCTGAAGGATTATGGGAACTCTGTACTTTCCACTCAATTTTCCTGTAAACTTACATTACTCTAAAAAAGCCAAGTCTATTCATAACTAATTTTTAAAGGACATTCAGTGTAGGTGAATCACCATGTGCCACACAGAGTGGTGCTGGCTGGCTGGGGGTCGGGTGAGTAATGTCTACAGAGGTTAGAGCTGGGTCCTGGAGAGTGATGAGTCAGCAGACTCACCTTAAAAGCCACAGAGAATCCCTTACACAGAGCAGCGACACAATCAGAGACGCCTTTTCAAAAGGTGCCCCTGACCTGACCGCAGGTAGAGACTTCATTAGGAGAAAAGATGAGAGGCAGGAAGCCAGGAAGCAGTCGTCAAAAAAAAAGACAAAAGTGGAATTGCAGCAATAAGGAAACAGTGACGGGGCTAGTGACGATGAGTTCTCATTTGGAAGAGATTTGCTTATTGCCTGTTTGATGTAGAAAGATGAGAGGGGATCTGAGCGCACTGCATGAAGCTGGCTGGATAACGATACGACAAACTAAATAAGAAACTGCATGCAAAGAATGAGAAGCAGGGCTGCCGAAGGTCTCTGTAGAGAAAGCCAATGCAGGCAGCTCCTTCCCAGGACACTAGTTCTCCCTGCCACTACCTGCCCACTCTGTGGTCCGGGGTTCCTCCATAGGTGTATGAGGATCTTTGAAAAAGGCACAGAAATCAGCTTGTAATTCTTCTTCTCACTTTTCATGAACTTTGGAATATTTTGCGGGTCAGCCAAATGTTGACCAATCGCATGGCCCCAAAAGATAAATAAGTGATTGATGGTCACCTATCACTTGATGATAACATTTACTGGTACTGATCTAATTATAAAATAATACATATACAAAACAAGCAAATAGAAAACAAATAGGAAAACACAGAAAAAATAAAGTCTACCCAGAAACAAATGTTTTGATACTTAGCCGTCTTATTTAGGTTTTTGTTGATGTGAAGAGACATTATGGCCACGACAACTCATAAATTAAAATATTTAATTGAGGGGGATCACGTATAGTTTTAGAGGTACAATCCATTATCATCATGGCAGGGAGCATGGCAGATGTGGTGCTGGAGGTGAGAGTCCTACATTTTGACTCAGAGGTAACAGGAAGTCAACTGACTCCCTGGGTGGTATTCTGAGCATAGGAAACCTCAAAGCCTGCCCTCCAACAATGACACACTTCCTCCAACAAGGCCATACCCACTCCAACAAAGCCACACCTCCTAACAGTGCCACTCCCTATGAGCTTATGGGGGCCAATTACATTCAAACTACCACATTAGCTTTTCATGTTTTTCCTTGGTATATATACTTTCAAAAAAAAAATGAGTACATGATGTTCACCTTGAATTTTTTTCTTACCTAAATAATTGCATTATTTGGGGCAGGTTGAACTTCAGAATACATGCCTATTACAGAGACACAAAAGTATAGTGTTCCTAACAAGCTATGAGCTTTCTTTTTGTTCATACATATGGAGACTAAGGTGGACAGGTGTTTCAGGATCCCAAGATGCTTTGTTCCTACTGAGTCTAAAAAAACCAGGTCGATGAAATGTGCCTTAGCTTCTTTCCTGTGGCTGTGATAAAATACTCTGACAAAAGCAGATGGAGGGGAAAGTGGCTTTCTTAAGCTCACAGCACAAGGCACAGTCCATCACAGTTGGGAAGCCAAGGCCACAGGTGCTTGAAGGAGCTGGTCACGTGATGACTGCAGTGGAAAGACAGAGGTGAAGGCATACATGCTAGTGCCCAGGTTGCTTTCTCTACTTTGTACAGTCTAGAATCCTCTCCCTACGGAACGATCCCACCCACAAATTTAAGATGGGCCTTTGTTGTGGGATAGTATTTCAACCGGGCAAAGATGTGTTACATTTGTTTATGCTGCAGAATGTTACTTTAACTGTGTAAAGGTGTGTTGCATTTGTTCCTGCTGCCTTTGTTAACAAGGTAGAGCTGTGTTACATTTGTTTGTGCTGCATTTGATTAATGATGTAAAGATGTGTTGCATTTGTTTCACCTTGCCTGCCTAAGGCACCTGATTGGTCTAATAAAGAGCTGAATGGCCAATAGCTGGGTGGGGGAGAGGGGGTAGGCAGGGCTGGCAGGCAGAGGGAATAAGTAGGAGGAGAAATCTAGGCTTGAGAAGAATGAGAGAAGAGAAGAAAGGAGAAAGAGAGGGAGATGCCTAGGGCTAGCCGGACAGACAGACATGAGAAGAAGTGAAAGTAAAATATACAGAAGGGGGAAAAAAGGTAAATTTAAGTTAAAAGAGCTAGTCAGAAATGAGCCTAAGCTAGGCTGAATATTCACAACTAATAATAAGTCTCTGTGGCATGATTTGGGAGTTGCTTGGTGGCCCAAAAGAAAAAGCCTGATACAGGCCTTCTCTCACTAATTTATGTAATCTGAGTAATCTCCCACAGGCATGCCCTGAGGCCCTTCCCCAGGTGATTCTGGATTCTGTCAAGCTGACAACCCTAACCATCACAGTGGTCACCCCGTTATCCTCAGATTCCACATCTGTGGATTCAAACTACTGCAGATACTATAAAGAGATTAGTAAAAAGCAATGTCTATCCTGGGCTGGACATGTGGTACATGTGGTACATGTCATTAGTCCACTCAGGAGGCAGAGGCAGGCAGATGTCTGTGTTGGAGGCTAGCCAAAGTTACATAGTGGGATCCTGGATCCGGTCTCAAAAAGAAAAAGAAAGAAATATTTACCTTGAACACGTGAAGACATTTTTCTTGTCATTATTTCCCAACCACTACAGTTAAACTGCTATTTAAATTGTATTAGATACAATTTAGATATTACAGTTACCTAAACATGACCTAAAGTGTGCCCAAGGATGTGCATAGGCAATCTGTCACTATCGTGTCACTTTATATGCACTTGAACATCTGCAGATGTTGGTATCTGCACAGGAACCTGGGAGCCAACGCCTTCCAGATGCTGAGAGATGACTGCATCAGCATGCTGCTCAAAATGTCCCCCTAGGTTTGCTTTAGTTCATGTGTTTAAAGCAGATCCCTCATGCCCCATGCTGTTCACACGAGAGAGGAGGCACTAAGCAAACAGAAAGTAAGCAATCTACCTCCTCTGTAAAATAAATAAATAAATAAATAAATAAATAAATAAATAAATAAATAAATAAATAAATAAATAAATAAATAAAAATGTTCCCTAGGGACTGGAAGAACAACTTAGCAAACCTCTGGCCCTGCCAGCCTGAGAACCTGAGTTTCATCCCCAAAGGCTACATATAATGCCTGTTGTAATGGTGATGCTTGTAATCTCAGCACTGGGGAGGTGGATTCAGGAGAATCCCTGGGAAAAGCCCACCGTAAAAGAGTTATTTCTAAGGCACAAGGAAAATGGGTACTGGAAATGATAATCAATCTCTGCTTGAAGTCACCAACTCCCCATGAGGACACCCATAATTACAAAGAATGTGTTTACTCTGTTCCTAAGGGAGAGACTGAAGAGCCTTGTAGATGTGGCTTTCACAGAAACTCCAAGGTTTTTGGATGATCTGAAGTCTTGTTCTCAAGGCTGGTGAACCAGGGATCCCAGAGTGTCCAAACCAATGGGCACATTTCCTGCCACCTCCCCAATGCTTAGAGCACGGTAGAGGAGTCACAAAGGAGAGCTGCCACAGAACCCCATTTAGGACTAGAGTGAATAAGAAATAATCATTATGCTTCTTACAAATGTTGAAATCTTCCTGGGAAAGACACATCTCAGCCAATTTAGAAAATTCCGTGGGCTGTAGATGGTGATTCTGATCTCTAAGAGAAATTCCTTTATACACTGACCTCTGGAGACTCTGCTTGCCATAAACTTCTGTGGCCACAATGACAGTGAGTGTGGGGGCACATGCCCTCCTTGAGGCTGCCCAGCCTTCCTGGGGCCTTCGTTATAGATAGAAAATTATAGCCTTTGCAAGCCAGGTTTCTGGTTTCTTTGATCACACACTGCTCTCAAAATTCTTAGCAGTTTTTGGCTTACTTGCTTCTAGTCATTTCCATGAACATGTAAGGACAGCCAAAACCTTGTCTACATAAATCGTCAGCTTCTGGATACTCCTATATTTACCCATGTCTGCATTTGGATTATTCTCTCTCCAGTAGCAACTTTGAGGCCATGTGAAATAACAGGCTTGCGTGAGACAACAATATGTTTAATTTTGTATTTGCCATCCGATTGGCTCCATAGATAACGTATTATCTCTTTCTCTTTATGGTGGAGCAACAGCTCTGTGATGACTGACTTACCGGATTGATAGTCTGTTCAGGTCGAAGTCCCAAATACAAGGGAGGTCCCTACCACAGTGCATTTCCTGCCCTTTCTGCTTGCACACTGGTAAATTCCTGCCAAAAAGTCATCTTCCCTACTAAAAGCCTCAAGGAACAGCCATCAGAAACCAGCATTTTTATTTTATTTTATTTATTTATTTATTTATTTATTTATTTATTTATTTTTGTTTTTCGAGACAGGGTTTCTCTGTGTAGCTTTGCGCCTTTTCCTGGGACTCACTTGGTAGCCCAGGCTGTCCTCGAACTCACAGAGATCCGCCTGGCTCTGCCTCCCGAGTGCTGGGATTAAAGGCGTGCGCCACCACTGCCCGGCTAAAACCAGCATTGTGATTTTATCTCAAGATTTACTCCAGAGTTCCAAGTGTGGTAAGCTGCTAGCCACCTTCAGAGTTATCCCAGAACCAGTTTTTTGCAGTGTACTGCCATTGCTTGAGAAAGGTGACCAGGCCCCAGCCTACAATATCTGTTTCCTTGCTCCTTACATGAAAGTTGTTAAAATAAGAGAAGGGCAATCCAATGTCTCTGTTGTTCCTTTAGGATATGAGTGGTACCGGTTCATGTTTAGTCATAGCTCACTCTAAGATACTGTTATCAAAGACCTCAAACTACAGTGTTGTACAAGATTTGTCTCTACCAAACCAAGGACTTTTGTACCTTAAGTAGACATTGAAATTGAGGATCTCTGTTTATGAGGTTGTCCGGGACCTCAAGTCTCCTTGGTCTCACTTCTACGCTTGCTAAGGTTCCATTCTAAATGAATGAGCTGAGCTGATTCACAAATACTGAAAATTTCCAACTCCAAGGCAAGTAGCAGGAAGTGGGTAGGCAAAGCGGTTCCTTTCTTTAGATGGATGTTAATCTCAGGTTGGTCACATCCTCATTTTGAGGCAGAGGGGAGACTATGTGTCTTTACAGAGTTGTGTGGGACAGCCATCTATTACTAAATGCAGGAAACTACAGGGATGGATGCTAGAGACAGTCAGAGCCTTTCCACACCAATGAGTCATGAGCATTTACTAATACCATCTTGTAATTTTGCAAATAGAACCTTTATTTACTGTAGAATATTCTATCACATTCTTCTTTCAATGGAAATCATTTCCTAATTTGAGCTATAATATAAATGCTTTATTGAACATCTTTAGCCATCTTTTCTAAGACTTATTTTTCTTTTTAATTGTTTATATACATGTGTGTTTGTATTGTGGTATGTGCATGTGAGTGCAGTTGTCTAAGGAAGCCAGAAGAAGTCCTAAGAGGTCATCTTATACCTTATATCTGTAGTTACAGATACCCAATATGGGTCCTGGGAACTTGACTAGGCTCCTCTGGAAAGGCCCTTAACCACTGAAGTATCTCATTGGCCATTTAGCAGTTTTTATAAACACCTCTGGATCACTCATGTAAAAGAAAAAAATACTCTATCTACAAATACTTTAAAATATTTATTTTTAATTAAATGTGTAAATGTGTATGTCTGCGTATGAGTTTGTACACATGAGTGCAGGTGTCTTCCAAGGCCAGAGGCATTAGTTCTCCTGGAGTTTGGGTTACAGGTGGTTGTGAGCCACCCAGTGTGGGTGCTGGGTACTGAACTCAGTACTCTAGAAGAGCAGCAAGCGCTCTTAATGGCTGAGCTGACTCTCTAGCCCCCTGAACATTTTGAAGACTGCCTAATTGTCTTTTAGAATTGTCAACAATTTATAATTTCAGCTGCAGTATGTAAACATGCTTCCTTCCCAAATAATCTCTAGGATTCTAACATTCTTATACTTTAAAATTTGGCTTTATTTAACACAAACTTGCTTCTGGAGATATCCTTTACTCTATGAAATGAAATCATCAACCACAAATATTTATTGACCACCAACAATAATGCTATCTCAAAAAGACTAAGGTAAATAGAAAGATTTTTAAAGGGCTCTTCTTGTAAGAAAATATTTGAAGGGTAAAGGTTGGGGAGGATCGTCAGGCTTGAGCTCTTTAGATAAACTTTAAACTGTGTGAGTGTGTAAATCTGCTTTACTAATATAAAACATAAACACTGTCTCACGAGAATTTAAAAAAGAACAGAATAATCTAAGGAAAAAAAGAATCCCCCCAAACTATACTAGAGTAGAAAGTCATCACTTAACATTTCACAGTTACCCACCCAGTCTTCTTCCTAAACATGTATATTTACATTTATATATTTTACAAACTTATTTTCTCCATGCTCATAGGATTCCAAATCCTTCTTTAATTAAAAATAAGGTTATATAGTTTCCAAAAATATTACAAATCCTTCCCCCCCAAAAAAACCTAAGTTTTAGTAACCACATTACATGGTATAGTAATATATGTAACATAATAGACACTAGCTTCTATTGACTGCTTAACAGCAGCAATAGAATTTCGCCATTTGAAACACAATATAAGGTCAATAACAATTCAGCAACAACCATTGAGGATTTCATTATTGTTCCCACACTGTGCAACAGAGGCCAAGTGTAGGATCCTCAAGAAACATTGTACAGAGATATTTTTAGTTGTCAAGCTGCAAGGTTGCTCCTGGATTTTGGTGTGTAGAAGAACCCAGGAATGTTACTGATCCTCCGACATGCCCAGGACAGCCGCTGGAAGAAAAAGTTATCCAGCTGCAAGGTCAATACTGCCAAAGGAGAAAGCCATTTACTTACTGTGGGATTAGATTGTTTGTTTACTCTCTCTCTTTTTCTCTCTCTCTCTCTGTCTCTCTCTCTCTCTCTCTCTCTCTCTCTCTCTCTCTCTCTCTCTCCCGTGTGTGTGTGTGTGTGTGTGTGTGTGTGTGTGTGTGTGTGTGTGTGCATGCGTGCATATGTGTCCCTTCTCCTTTATCTTACAAATTGACTGTTAACTTGTTTACCATTAAAACAAGGAGAGGAATTTCAATGTAATATTCTTACATATCATCACTTTTCACTCTGTGGTTCTTCTATCAGCATGTGAAGAATATGCTCCGTCCACTCTAGGGAAGCTGGAGTCCACGTGGAGCAGGGCCACCCCAGGGTACACAGTGTCTCTGCAGAGAGAAATAAAGCTGCCCAACCCACAGCCAATCTGCACATGTGTAAGGTATGAGCGTTAATGGTTAGTATTTTAACCTACTGAGTTTCAGAGTAATCTTTAATAATTGCTAGTTCACATACTAGGTGAGAAGACCAACTTTGCTCAGGTCTTGTGGGAGGTAGTTTTTAGCCAAGACCTGGTTGGTCAGCTCGTGTGCCTACTCTTATCCTTACAATTAGCTCTGCATTCCCAGCTTAGGTTCATCCAGTTGTGGACAGAACACAAACGAGCATCCAAGTGAGGTGATAGACTAGGAGCTGCCTGTTTGTGAGCTGGTGAAGGAGCCTCGGGACACGACAAAATGGACTTTCCTCTCCTTCCTTGCCTTGCTCTCTCATTCCTTCCCCATTATCCTCCTCCTTCCCTCCCTCCCTCCCTCCCTTCCTCCCTCCCTCCCTCCCTCCTATTTGAAATATTCCTCAGGCCACTCCTAATGACTGGTCACTGCACTAGGTACACTCACAGGGTGATTTACTGTCCCAACACTAGGAAAGGGACAAACAGAGAAGTGAATAAATAGTTACCATACAACCTGTGAAGCTAAACCTGAAGGGATCGGTATCAGCTCAGGACCCCCAAGACCAAATTCTCAGCACAAGGAGATTTATTTGCCCCAGAGGGACAAAGGACAGGTGTTTGGTTGGAACCCCTGCTCGCTCCAGCACAAGCTAGGAAACCCGTTTGCCCTACCTTCCCCAACCCTGCCTGCACTGAGAAAACCCTGAACAAAGGAATGGTACCAAAAGCCCAGTTCCGCAGTTGTGGCAGCCGGTGCTGCATTTCTGACATGACCAGCCCACCCAAGTGCCTGCCCAGGGGCTTAGCTTCTTACCGTACTTAGGCACAGTCGCAGTTCCTGGGTAGCACATCATCACCCCTCATTTAAGGTCTATAAAACCTCCCTGACTTCGCCTGGGTATGAGACTTCCCTGGCCCCACTCCTTGGGACTGGTGAACCCACCCGGGAGCAACACCCAATAAACCTGCATTTATCTGCTTTTAATCTGGTCTGATCTGGCCTTTTGTGTCAGCAGAAACATATCAGCAGGGAATAAGAGACAAAGACAGGAGACAGAGGACAAGGGAGAAGGGGAAGGGAACACAGGAGTAGGAGGGGGAAGGGAGGGGCATTTGTCCCGGAGGGGGCAAATGTACTACCTCTTGATAGAGAGGAGACAGGCATGGCCCATAGGCAAATGAGAGTTTATAAAGGTAAAAGGGGAAACCCCGTGTTAAGGTGAGGTGTTTAATTTTAATTGGGCATGTTCATTGAGGTAGCCAAAGGTGGCTTTTGATTGCTAGACTTCAATACTTTTATAGCTGGACCTTGGTGGCCAGCCTCTGTAGGAGGAAGTGGCCATATGAGAGAACAGACCTTGATGACTGACTAGCTTTAAGGATGTAATCTATTGGTTTTCAGCAAAGCAGAGGGAATGGAGGAGAAGGACAAGGCCTTCCAGAGCCATGTTTGCTATCCTCCAGCTGGCTGGAGTCCCTTCAAAACCAAAGTGCTGCTTGAGCCCAGAGTAGAGACTGCCTTCCTGATGACCTACAGGGGTAAAGAAGGAAGGAACTAGGTGAGTGTGCCTCAAGTCATGAGGCAGAGAATGAGAAAGGCTGTTGGGACCCACATGTACTTCACAGAGGTATAGAAATGTGTGTGGGGTCCTGGAAGCAGCAGGTGGTGCTGTATGTGACTGGGGAATATGAAAGAGGGCTGTGCCAGAGAGCAGAGACTTCAGGAAAAAAACTTTCCGAAAGAGGCCGACCCTAGCCGATGCTCGACGTCATCTGTCAGCGTGCGGAAATGATCGGAGGCTTCGCGGAAATGGAGTGACGGGAAAATAGCCCTGTTTTCGAAAGTTGTCCTGCTGAACACGAAGCAGACTGACTGAGCGCCTCAGAGAGGTGGGACTGGGTAGGGAGAGTGGCTAGGGCTTGACCACAACACCTAGCCGACACGAAATTGACCGTTCTTGTGGAAATACATTCCTCCCTCATCTTAACGGGCAATCTCTACAGTCATTTGAGCTGGTCGCACAGTTGGCCCAAAGCAGTTGTTAAATCATTGAGGAACCCAAAATGATTATTGATCTCATTGTGAGCACTCAAACAAGTTTGGGAAAACAAGCCTTGAATAGGTTCAATCAAACCCAAGAATGCTTGAAAGAGAAGAAAGTTTTCTACCCAGGTCCTCAGAGCACTAACTGGAGCAGACCACTTTCAGAGAATTCTTGATTTTAGAAAAGTGTTCGTGTCTAGAAATTAAGCCCCAAAGCATTACTGGTGGAGGCAGGTAGCAGAAGGAAGGGTTCAGGAGACGGTCACATAGCTCTGAGTCCTTGGGGGTCTTTTCGACAGAAAAGCCTTCCAATTTGTGTTCTGTCCACAAAAGTGCCATAAAAGTCCTCATCAGTGTGGGGATCTATATGCTGGGAATATAGCTCCCTCTGCTCTCCTCTGACTTCTGGCTAGAGGTGGGTTGTGGGGACTGCAAAACAACCCCTTCCCTCTGGGAGTACCTCCAGGGCACAGGCAGAGCTGGGTCCATTTGGACTTATTGGTGATGAACAGCCATGTAGGGCAGCAACTTTCCAAATCCGGGGAACAGGCAGCCCTTCTGTAACTTCCTGCAGGAACTCAGGTACACTGCAGTGGTGTTCCTTTAACAGTTTCCTCCCAGAAAGAAACTTTCCATCCTGCAGCAAAGCTCTTTTAGCAGGAAGATAAGCCATTCAAAACAGCTTCAGGAAGTCCCTGAAACTGAACAGATTCACTAGGCCCCTCCCAGCCAAAGTAAGCAATAGAAGCTGAGAGTCCCTCTCAGATGGAAGGAAGCTATGTTGCAAAGAAGACTCTGAGACCAGAATAGCTACCTGGAAAAATCAGAGAGCAGCGGAGCTGCCTAGAAGAGGTTTAGAACAACTGGGGTACCTGGAAATGACACTCTCCAACCTATTGAGATGCCTGCAGGCTGTGCAGTGTGCTCCAGGTTCCAGCTTTGTGAGCCGTCACCCAAGCTGGGGTGGGCTTTGTGGATACAGTTGTTTTTGAGTCATTTCTGCTCCTGTAGGTAACGCTTCACCCATATTCCTGTAAGTAACCCCAATAAAACTCATTGGTTCACCAAACTGACCCTTGATGGTATCTGTACTTTGGTGTGTCATGAGTTCCCTATCTGGAGTGGATAGATGTGTGTTTTGCATCTCCCCAGGAAATATTTTGTCACACAACAAGTGGCCACTCCAAATTCAGATGTAATTTATTCCTGCTTACCCTACCTGCCTAGTGGGCAATGGCGGGAACCCGCCTCACGTTACACCCATGACACAGAGCCAGACAAACCAGGCTCACTTAGCATGCTCTACTTCAGTCCCTGAGGTGACCAGTTTGGCTATGAAGACTTTTATTTATGCGGCAACCTAGTTTGAGGAGGGGGAGCCCCAAACCTATATCCAAATTCCTGGCAATACAATTTAGAGGAGTTTCTGGAAGTAGAACACACCATGTTCTGATGTGTGGGGAAAGGCAGGTAACCAGTGGTCTATGCATATATGAACAAGCCATGGTTCTTCATAGTACATATCTTCAAAACCCGGTGATGTGCAGAGATAGGATGTAGAATTGAAGGCAGACAACTGTGCAAGTCTAACTGGAAGGTCAGTGGTTTCAACCAGTTTGAGATAGGCTGCAGCAGTTTCAGAGCTCCTAAAACACTCCTTAACAGCTGTCACCATGGTTACCTCACATCCAAAGTGTTACAGATAGCAAAGCTAATGGGAGTACACTGCCAAGTGGCACGGCCCTCAGAACTCACAATGAAAAGCAAATAACTACCAACAAGCTAAACAAGGAGGTTGTTCAAGCTTCCCTAGCTCCACTTACGGTCCCAAGGTGTTGGAAGCTATGCTTATGGAAGCTACTGGTAGGGCTACCAAAGGAGAGAGACCACGGAAGGCTCCTGCACCATGACTTCAGTTTTTCTGTCCACATATGGCCATCCCGTTAGAAGACAGTGGAGCTCTGTGATCTGCCCACTATGGGAAAGGAGAAAGGAAGTGAACATACACGAAGATTGATGTCTGCTACAAGAACTATTAAAGCAGACACAAACATCTGCTAGGCTGAGCCCTTAAAACATCTCACTATGTCTTGGGTGACAAAAAGGGCCAAGAGGGGGCTGGTTTCAAAGACCTTTAGTGAGGTAGGACCACTTAGTGACCTAGCCTCCCTAGACCTCACAGTGTTCGCCCTCACTGAAGCAATGTGACAAGTTGTACTACTGAAGCTCAGAGAAAGCCATCCTGTGGAGATGTTTCTGTGGGCCCCACGTTTGACTGTTAAATAGGATGGAGGTGGTCCCCAGTGTGAAAGGATCAGGGAGGTGCTGTAGATCTACCGTTGGCTGTCAAACATGTAGTCCTCCTTCTAAGTCCCACCTGTGGGAGCCCCTTCCTCCCCGCAGCCACTTATGGTTTTGTCATCTGCTAACTTTCTTCTTGGCAGTTTAAGATCAACTCATCACCCCTTCCCTCCAGAGTACTTTACCTGCTTAACTACCTACATTCTAAGCCTGCCTCAGCTGTTGTTTTCTGGAAGCTCTCTCTGGATCGCTGGGTGGGACACTGGGCCCCTCTTCTGCGCTCCCAAAGCCTCAAGGCATATATTTTTAACACTTCTCACCTCATGTGAACATTTATAGTCCCCTTGACAATGTCATGGAAGTTGGGAATGCTATCATTAGTCCTAATTCTTGCTACTTATCTGGCACTGATAGGACCTCCAAAAATGGAGCACTAAATTGCCACCAAGTCTCTTGACCCAGATGGTGCCCACAGATGCCCTGCAGAGGCCTTTCTGCTGCTTTCCTCTTGAACTCAACACAGATTCCTTCTTAGGAGTTGGAAGATTTCTAAGCATTATCCACATTTATTATTCCACCCAGACCCTTGTTCTGGTACCAGTCATCATATGGGACAGGAGATAGAAGTAGAGTGGAGCCTGGGTTGACTAGAACCACTGCCAAGAGAGATCTTTGACTACTGTGGGCTCACTGTCTGTGCACAGAGTGTGAGGAAAATGTCAGATATCACAAGAGATGATCTGTCCCAGTTTAAGACAGACAGCTCTTGTTGGAAGCCTGAAACCAGGTGAAGGCCCCACCCACTCCAACTCCCATGGCACATAATCCAAAGTGACGTTTTATCCCAGTCTCTACTTATCAAAGCTTCCATAGTTTCTTTTATTAGTTAAGTTGTAAGTCAACAATAGGCCAGTTTACTCTTCATGGCACACCAAAGATGATCCTATTTGAAATAAGCAGGATGTGAAGAACATGAACTAATTCAGTTCTGCAAAATAAGATATGCATTAGCTACTCTGAAGGCCAGAATCTTTCCTAATCTATGGAATGAAAATTGTTCAAGTTCTCCAGACATCTAGCATTGTACTTCTCTTCCTGATAATAAACTTTAACTTTATAACCCAATTGCTTAGTGTGTGTGTGTGTGTGTGTGTGTGTGTGTGTGTGTGTTCCAGCTGACAGTTACTCACTGAATACAAAGGCTGCCTACAAGTCCTTCTGCAAAGAGATCTTGAAGGGGTCTGGACTTACAGTTCTTTCTCAGGACCCCTCCATGGGTCTCAGAATACAAAATGGTTCCTGTCGCTACCAATAGACGCAGACTTAGTTGAAAGATTTACAGTATCAGGGACTCAGGCCTTTGTTGGGCATCTGTCAAAGCAGAGGAATCATTGTACTTGTGAGCACGATGCTGAAGTGAGAGGCTGTAGTTTTCTGACAGGTAAGTATCTCATACATAAAAACTAGAATTAGGAACTGTGATGCTGAGAGGTGCAGAGGACAGAGAAGTAACATTAGGAGTTTGTTATCTTCATGTAAGACCTCTAAGATGGGCTTAATAGCTCTGTGTTTTTGCTTTGAAACATCATATATTAGCAGGGCAATACTAGCTTCAATACCAAATAATCTCAAATTTCCTGCGGTCTAACACGACAGAAGTCTATTTCTCACTTACATGGCAGGTGTTACTGTAGGTATAGGTGTGGCTTTCCTCCATGAGAAGGTCAGGGGTCCTGATTTCTTGTGTCATGTTTGGCTGGATTTCTTAGACATCAGAATATTCTGCCTCCAGCCAGCATAGAAAGAGCTTGTAGGTGACATTTCATTTCTACTAACATTGTACTGGTGAGAAGTTGTCACATGGCCCCATGGCATGGACATTAGGAAATATAGTCTTTAGTACAGGAGTCAGTGTTGGAAACAAACAATGAATAATCTCAGTCTCACTAAAGGAATAAACAAAAAAAAAAATGAAAGTACTTCAGCAAGGTATTTCTTTTTGGGAAAGCGGGGGATGGATATGCCAGAACCCAACTACTGGGGTAGCAAGAACACCAGGGTCAATGTGACTCCTGGTTTTTACCTGATGAGACTTCATCTCATCCTATTGCTGGGAGATTGACTTCACTATCTAATATGGATAACTGATCAGCCCAAAGGGGATTAAACACACACACACACACACACACACACACACACACACACACACACGCCTCACACCAGCAACAACCCAGAAATAACTTGTTAGAGAGACCCTTCATCACTGTGGCAAATTCCAGAGAGAACCCGTTTAAAAGAAGAACACATTTTGGCTCACAGTTTTGCATTCCAACCATGAGACACTGGCTCAAGAAGATCTTGGGAGGAGGGTATAGTGGAGCAAAGCTGCTCACCTTGTAGCAATCAGGAAACTGAGATGGAGGACTTGGGGGAGGAATGGTTACGGGTAAGATCATCTGTCCAGGCTACTTCCCTAGTGGCCTTATTTGCTAAAAATGTTATCACGATGAAGAGAGGTCTCAAGGTCTAATCAATTCCTAAAATTCACACACTGAACATTGATGCTTAGGAAATCAAGTCTTCAACATATGGTTGTTCATATCTAAAGCATAACAGAGAAGAAACACCCACTAGTGATGGGCAGATAGACTGAGTCAATTGAGGAAAATATAAAGTCAGTCTTCCCCAAAGCTCTTGGCTTCCAAGTGACAGAATTCAAGGGTCTCCAAACGTGGAATATACCATATTGGAATTCTTTGTAAAAATAAGGAATATAAGCTCAGACTGGTAGACCATGCCTGTAATCCAGGCTATGTAGGAGGGTCATAAAGTTAAGGCATACCTTGGTAGGTTTACTAGAAACTGTCTCAAAATAAAATGAGGGGAACTGGGGATACAACTCAGAGGTGAGCACTTGTCCAGCATGTGCCAGGTCCCAGGGTCCATCCGTCATACCAAAAACAATGATGATAATGATGATGATGGAAAAGAATTACTATTAAGGTGGGGCATTTTGTACTGTCACTACTTGGCACTTAGAAATGAACTTTTAGGGAACCCCTGGAGGATAGCACATGGGATGCTGACGGGACTTTTTCCCTCTCCTCATTAAGCAATATGAAATAGTGATTCTTTCTTCCTGTAAACAGCACTCAATCTGGGCTTGAGAGCTGGCTCTGCTGAGATCAGTTTGCTGCCATCTTGAGGGTGAAGCCAACACATGAAGCAGCCGGTCTGAAGTCTAGGCATGGCACACCAGTAGCCTGACCTACTTCCGGGTTTCTAATTCCGTTAGAAAACAAAATTTTAAGTCTCTCATTATTGAAGCCACCTTGACTTGGAGGCTCCTGTCATTACAGATCAAAACCACCCGAGTTGTGCCACCCCAATATCCCCAAACACAAGAACAAATGCCCCAGATAAACCTTCTCTGACCCGTCCTTGCCACCTGAAACACTACCCTTTAGTGAATCATTCCTTTCATTCGGGATTTTTATTTCTACATAATACATAATGCATGAATTTCTGGAGAAGGAGAAACAAAGCAAGCCAAGAAGAGGAGGAGAAGGGGGAAGAGGAGGAGAAGAAACTACTTAGGTTTGTTCAGCAGTTTATTCAATCTTTACCAATTGTTGGGTACTCAGGGCTAGGAAGATCAACAGATGTGGGTGGTCCTCAAATATTGATTTATTTTAGTGAGGAATAATTCATTAGACTGCTATCTGCTTGGCCTCCCTGATTTTCACCATGAGGTTTGAGTCAGCTCCCCCAAGTGGAGACTGCATACAGACATGCTCAGCAGAGGGAGAGGGAGACGGAATCGGCCCTGAGCCTCTGGCTCTCCACGGCCTAGAGGACATTGTGAATGTTACTGTCGGAAAGGAGAAAGGGATCTATTGTAACTGAGATCCGGGGGAATCTCCTCTCCACCCTCCCCTCTCTCTTCTACTTTAGAAAGGAGAAGCTTGAAAGAAATAAACTCATTCTCAGGAAGGTAAAACCAGAGCTCAACAAAGGGAAAGCTATTTGAAGTGCCAAATCTAAACAGAAAATTTTTTACTCTGTAGTTTTTAAATTGACAAAATTATATGCATTTGTTCTATACCTCATGAGGCTTTGACATACACATACATTGTGGAAAGGTTAAATCTAGCTAAGATATAAGTGTGCGATTTTGCATAGTTATCTTTTTGTGGTGAAAAACACAGCATCTTACTTAGTATTTTCCAAGAACACACTTTACTGTCATGAACTACCATTATTATGCTGCCAATAGATCCGTAACTTGCTCTTCCTATCTGCTTTCTATCTTTCCATCAACGTTGTAATCTGAACAAAGTTGGAGTCAGAGACCAGCACAAGAACTGACCACACTGTCCCCTCGGGTCTCCCCTAGAAATGCCCAGTGTTACAGGAGGTGGCGCCACACCCAGGACAGAATGAGCAGGCGTAGAGAAAGGGCTCAGGAGACCTCTGAGCTCCGACCAACCTCACAAACCAGGGCCCTACTCCGTCCCTCTTACATTTATTCCTGATATTTTCAAATGTGTTGTTGACATGAACTCTCAAAAACTCAGAAGATATGTTACTGGGTTATTCTTAGGGCAGGCTACACGGCTGTTATTGTTTCTGTTTTATGAATAAAGAAGTGGAGCTGGAGAAAAGTTAAGTTTTTATCCCAAATTAGGAAATGATCTTGAGAACTGGATCTAGAGCCCTGATCTCCCAGCATCACAGTCACTGTTCCCTCCCCGATCCCACTTCCCTGCCGTGGAGGCACATATAGCCTCCCTGCACCTGAAAAAGCTCTCAGTGTAAAACTTCCCACGTTTCACTCACTCCATACTCTGTAGTCCTAGCAACAGACCGAGGAGAGGATTCCAAGGACCCTTAAGTGCTGTGGATGCTGATGACTGACAGAGGACACACGTGAACTCACCCATCACCCATCACCCTCTAATGGGTTCTTCCCTGCCCTCTTATGCACTCAGTGCCTGTGGGAATGTAAGAGAAACACGAAGAACAGACCTCCCTGTACCAAAGCAGCTTGTGTTCTTCATCAAAAGAAAGGTGGGACCCAGGAAACAATCAGAAGGCGGCAGGAGGAAACACATCATCAATGGCACCTTAGATGAATATGATTAAAACATAAACAGCAGCAGAAGATCACAGAAGGAAAAATCAGTGATAAAGTCAGGAGAGGGGGGACTAACAGGGAACTGAAGGACGGGGAAGCCTTCAGGGGAAAGGGAGGGGACATCTAAGGTAGGACCCACATCAGTCCCCTATGTGCAGCAGCAGGCATGCAGAAGAAAACCCGACGTTTACATTCTGTTCACACACACACACACACACACACACACACACACACACACACACACACTGCAGATTCCATTTTAGTTTCTAAGTCTGCAAGGAGGAATTCTGACAGTCACTAGGTAGAATAGTGATGGGAGTTAAAAGAGATTATGTATGAGATCGGCCGGAAAGTAATGCTCAGTACACAAAAGAAACTCAACCCTTTCAGCCACCTGATACTCCCAATCTACTTTTTTTTATTTTGTTTTGTTTTGTTTTGGTTTGGGTTGGGTTGGGTTTTCCTAGAAAGGGTTTCTCTGTATAGCCTTGGCTGTCCTGGAACTTGCTCTGTAGACCAAGCTGGCCTCGAACTCACTCTGTGAGTTCTGCTCTGGCTCCTTAGTGCTGGGATTAAAGGTGTGCATCACCACTGCCCGGCTCAATCCACAGTTTTTAACTGCTGACATAAGGTGGGATAAGTCTTCTAGGTATGAGACAATGTCTCTTACTGGATTATTGGTATTTTTGACAACTGGACATAACACAGTACCTTGTCAGTGATAAGGAAAGGATTTTCCTTTGAAAGATTGGTGCCAACAGTGCTCCCTTAACAAAGCCGACATGAACGGGCTGGAAAGAAGATGCAAATGGAGGGAATGTACTCTGTGTACAATAGGAACTCATTTTTATACCCATAGAGTCAGCCATCCAAAAGAAACCTGGGAGAAATAGCAACCTTCGCAGGTACTGACAGAATGGATCTCTGCTACGAAAAATAGCCTAGCAAAAGAAAAATGGAGGTTGGCTGGCGTATATTTCATATACATGTGGAAGATATACTGAATAAGTAGTTTCTAACGAGGTAGTTTTGAATTTCAGCTTACATAGCATCTTTAACAACAAATAGCACATTTCCAGAGGAGTAAGAAGATGGAGAAAGGAGACTTTGGGTCTGTCAGCAGCTTGAGGGAAGACAAGTGAGCGGAAGACAAAGGCTAAAGTGAACGAAGATGCCGCCCTTGGCTTCTCCTGGCCAGTGAGGGTCTAAAGTCGCGTTCGCTGATCAGCCTTTGTTCTCCGTGGAATAAGGCTGGGACAGCTTCTGTCTTTTTAAGCACATCTATGTCCTGCTTGTAGCAAATCAGGGCAGTGAGTATACATCCGCTTCTCCTTAACCGCTCCCCCCCCCCCAACAATCCTTTATGTTTGAGGGAGGCACGTGCCAGTCCTTTGCAGTATTTTCCTCAGACACAAAGCAGCTGTTAATCTGTCTGGGTGGCTCCCAATGAACACAAGTTTGAGCCAAATCTGAACTGCTCATGTCAGCCAAACCAACACTACCACCAACAGCCCCCATCTCTGTCCTTTCATACATACCACTGCTGTGGGATGTATGGCAAATGTGTTGCTGATTAATCAATAAAACACTGATTGGCCGTTGGCTAGGCAGGAAGTATAGGCGGGGCAAGGAGGAGAATAAAGCTGGGAAGTGGAAGGCTGAGTCAGAGAGACACTGCCAGCCGCCACCATGACAAGCTGCATGTGAAGATCCTGGTAAGCCACGAACCATGTGGCAAGGGATAGATTTATGGAAATGAATTAATTTAAACTGTAAGAACAGTTAGCAAGAAGCCTGCCACGGCCATACAGTTTGTAACCAATATAAGTCTCTGTGTTTACTTGGTCGGGTCTGAGTGGCTGTGGGAACTGGCAGGTGAGAGAGATTTGTCCTGACTGTGGGCCAGGCAGGAAAACTCTAGCTACATACCACTCTCCTCTCCTCTCAAAAATATTAAATGGATACTTCAAAATATGAGTTTAAAATAAAATAAACCAGTCAGCGCCAGAAAACTCGGGATCTGTACTCAGTGGAGCCAGGACACTGAATGAGTCAATCTTATAGGGACTCCAATGAGCACAAAACTCTCTCCAAGTCCCCTGTAAAAACAAGACGTGTCATAAGATGGCTCATTGTTATAATCTAAAAGATATGAATAAGCTGAGAGTGATGACATGCGCCTTTAATCCCAGCACTCGGGAGGCAGAGGCAGGTGGGTCTCTAGACGTGTGAGGCCAACCTGGTCTACATAGAGAGCTCTAGGCCAGTCACACTACACAGTGAGACCTTGTCTAAAATAATCATAACAACAATAAGAACAATGGCTCTAAACATTCACAAGACACAGTGAATTCCTGATTTCATTGCAAACTCTAACAAGGAAGGCTTTCTAAACGCATTGCATTGCCCCCTCCCTGTGGAGCTTCATTTTTAGATGTCAACTAAAGTGGAATGCACATCTGGACAACTGATGAGGAATTATTTTCAAGTGTGTCTGGAAGAGCATTTTCTGAGGGGATTGAAGAGTATCCACTCTCAGTATGGGGGTGGGACACCATCCAATCAGCTGTGGGCTGAACAGAACAAACACAGAACAAAGGAGAATTGATCACTCTATTTTGCAGCTGGGGTATACTCTATCTCCCCTGCTCTCTGACATCAGAACTCTGGGCCTTCTTGTCCACCCCGCCCTCCAATCCTGAGACCCCAGGATTTGAACTGGATGGTACTACCAGCATCCCAGGGTCCCCAGGTTTAAAATACTGATATGCAACTTCTCAACCTTACATACTGACATAAGGGGATTCCCTTAAACAATCCCCACTTACATCTACCTGCCAATTGATCAGCATGCCTGCTTCTTTAGAGAATTCTAATGAACACACTTCCTTTCATCAGATTTTACTGATAGAACATCTGAATTCTTACAGTGTTGATGGACTGTAAGCTTAATTCTGTGGCAAGACCAGTAGATGTTCTACAGATACTGCAGTCTTCATGGTCAGACAATGGAGTAAATATAGGGCATATATAGGAACTTAGATATAAGGAAACAATTTCTATTTTAAAAGGAAGCCTTTCTCCATAAGCTCTATTATGTCATCCAAAAAAAATACAATTTAACTTTGAGCTTCTCGTAACAATCCATTACAAAGACACATACCTGATTAAGTAGCCGTGCCACGGGGATACCATCTTTATTTGAGTGGTTACATGCGAAGGAAACATTTCAATTAATTTATCTCTGTCTCCGTCTTGCTTACTCCCTTGTTGATGGCAGAAAACAAGTTGTTGAGCAATCTTTGAAAATTTTAACTCTGAGCTCCTTAAACAGATGTGTGAGGCATTCGGGACTGTGTTCTCCTTCATCGACAGCCTCCTGCTTCCAAATCTCTTCACTAGAATCAGGGAAGATGGAGGGAGTGATGGAGACTGAGCATGACTCCCACAGGTGTCTTTAGCCCTTAACCCTGAATGTAATCCAAGTCCAAGGCTGTGACTAGTGTCAGGTGCTAGAGCTGGGAGAAGTCTCTTTTTCCTATGTTAAAAGCGGGCTTCTTCAGACTCCAGCTCTCCGGGGCTCTTCCCAAGCCCCTGGGGTATTCCATTTCAAAAACACACAGGCCCACAGCTCAGAACCTAGATTGTTCCAAAAGCTACAGTCTCTTTCTTCTATTCAAAAGATCTGTT
Source organism: Peromyscus eremicus (assembly GCF_949786415.1). Lineage (NCBI taxonomy): Eukaryota > Metazoa > Chordata > Mammalia > Rodentia > Cricetidae > Peromyscus > Peromyscus eremicus. Next base: position 43,987,838 of record NC_081425.1, on the reverse strand, counting down.
TTAATGCTCTCTATTATTGACTTCAATAACAGTGTAATATCTATAGGGAAATTTTGAAAAGAAAAAAAAATCCATACCCCAATAGTAACATGCTGGTGTTTATGTTTATCTCCCCTGGGATTTGTCTCCACATTTTTAGAAATTTGCAGATTTAGGAATGTGTATCTCTCTGTATTTTGCTTGTTATTTTCGTAATTATAGTCTCGCCATGCCCTGCCCCTTCCTGGAAACCAAGGCCCTAAAAGGGAAGAGAGCAGGGTGACTGGCAACAGAGTATCAGATGCATGCAAGGCTTAAGAGAGTCCAGCAGGTGGAATGGTGACCCCCACTAGAGGACGCATCTATGTCCCAAATCCTGGAAATGTGGGCTTCCTTAGATAAAGGGCCATTGCAGAAAAGTATGTGACGATGAGGTCATCCTGAGACCCTAAATCTAATGTCTTATACCTTTATAAGAAAGAAAAGAGGACGCCGGGCGGTGGTGGCGCACGCCTTTAATCCCAGCACTCGGGAGGCAGAGCCAGGCGGATCTCTGTGAGTTCGAGGCCAGCCTGGGCTACCAAGAGAGTTCCAGGAAAAGGCGCAAAGCTACACAGAGAAACCCTGTCTCGAAAAACCAAAAAAAAAAAAAACAAAAAAAAAAAACAAAACAAAAAAAAAAAACTTAAAGAAAGAAAAGAGGGGGTCACCAGGTGGAGGCAACTTGCTTAAAAAAAAAAGAAAAAATCTCCTGGAAGTTGTCCTATGACCTCCATACTCCAGCTGTAATATGAACATCACCACAGAACAGAATTAAATAAAGAATGTGAAAGGAAGAGGAGAAATAGAAGAAAAAAAGATATGGGCAAGTGTGAGGAGGGGCCAGAGCAAAAACTGGAACTAAGAAGATACAAGGAACTCCTTGAATCCCTGGGAACCAGAGAGGCGAAGGATTCGCCCTGAGTCTCGGGAAGGCTGTGACCCTTGCCAGCTTCTGCGTTTCAGCCTCCTGCTCCAGAAGTAAAGAGCCTGTATTTCTGTAGTTCTGAGACACCAAGTGTATGGTAATTTGTTATGGCGGCCATTCCAAGCTAATTCAGAGGTCAACAGCTTCTCATAGTTTCTAGGGCACGATTTCATGGAAGCTTTGGGAATCCACCCCACAAAGGAGATTGTTTGTACATCTACCCAGGGCTCACAGGTACCTCGAGTTTCTTTCCACATGACGTCCTCTGGTGTCTGGGCAGCCACTCGGGTCTGGATGATTTCTGGCATTCCAGCATTGCCAAGAGCTGATAGCCATCAAGCCTGCCTTCACATGGAGACTCACCCCCAAGTTACTGTCCTACCTCACCCCCATGGTCGGATGCTCCTAATGACTCCTGTAACTACCGACCTGGGCATCAACTCAGGACTTGCCTTTGGGGTAACCACGACTGTGTTTGTAAGCTAGTGGAGTAGAGAGAGAAGGGGAGTCCTAGACTGGCTTTGGTAGGTGTCCTGTGCTGGGGATGGGGATCTCCCTTACCCTGTATTATACAGACTGTCGCTTTGAACCATGGTAGTTTAGACAAACTCAATGAAGTTCCTACTCTGTTTCAGGACTTAATTCCTCATTTAGGCTTCATCAATAAAATGTGTTTGTTATTTGTGTTTCCTCTAGTGTTGTCTGGGAACTTTTCTCTTTTCACCTATTTGGATTGAGACATTTTTATCCTAAATTCACTTTCTTACAGACAGTACTGGAGTTTATTAAGAAACAGTTTTAGTAGCAGCGTAAGCACAGGAATTAAGGAGGAGAGAGATGCTAAGGGAAGGGATGCCACACAGTGTGTTCGTTACTCTTCACTGCTGAGCAAAGTATCTGACTGAAGCATCTTCAGGAAGGAAGGGTTTGGGCTCCCAGCGTCAGTACAGTCCATCATGATAGGAAAATCACAGGAAAAGAGCAGGAGGAAGCTGGCCATCATGTCCAGTCTGGAAGCAAAGAGGGTGAATGTTTGTATTTGGCCCCCAAACTCTTCGTTATCATTTGGGGACCCCAGCTCCAGGAATGGTACTATCCACAGTCAAGGCTAGTATTCTTACTTCAGCCAAGCTAATCTAGATCCTCTCTCACAGGCATAATCAGAGATTTGTTTCCATGGTAATCCCATCAAGTTGGGAAGTGATATTGTCATTGACCAAGTGCATTTGGGCTTCTCAAAATAGCTACCTCTTCTAAGCTATTTTATAGGTGGCTCAGTGTCCTCAGTGTAGCATGATGGTTAATCTTACGAGGCAGTTCCACTGGGCTACTATAGCATGTCCAGACAGACAGTAAAACACTGTTTCTGGGTGTGTCTGTGAGGAAATTCCTGGAGTCGATTAGCTGAGTCATGACTGTCTTCCCCAGCGTGGGTGGACACCATCTGATGCTCTGAAGGTCTGAGTAAAGCCAGAAGATGGTGAGGAGCCATTTGTGCTCTTTGCTTGATCTGAGACATCCATCTTCTGTCCCCAGACACCAGTCCTCCTGGCTCAGGCCATGTCTAATTAAAACAAAATGGCTGGAGTGCTGGTTAAGATGCCATAGTACCGAGCCCCTAAAGTAAACTTGTCAACAAAAAAAGAGGGCAAGTGACTAAGATATATATAGAATTTCAAGTTACCAAAATAAAAGAGGGGCTGGAGCTGTGGCTCAGCAGTTAAGAGTGCACGCCGACCTTGCAGAGGGTCTGAATTTGGTTCCTAGCACCCATGTGAAGCTGCTCATAGTGGCCTATAACTCCAGTTCCAGGGGACCCAAAGGCCTCTTTTGGCCCTTGCACAAATGTGACACACATTTACACACACACACAAACATACACACACACCTTTAAAGTTAAAAAAGACAAAAGAGAATTGTCATAAGCATATTATTAATCGAAAGGGTACTTGTTTTATAGCTGAATATAACATGTGTACACATTTTTATTACAAGAAGTGACAGGAGGCTGAATCATAATAATGTGAGTCAATAGCTCATTAGCATTTATAACTGCAGTTACTGAGAACATGTTTCAATTTCATAGCAAAGAAGCAGAAGAATCAATTAACAAAGACAAACTGAAGGGGATGTACATGTGGTGTGCCCACCGTGACCCAGAGGCCAAAGGTAAGATCACAAAGTGAGCTAAAGTTCTGTGTCCCCAAAGCATAGAGTACAGTGGTATTGTTATGTCAAGCCAATCCAGTAAGAACACCCAGAAAGGATGGGTCCAGAGTTCTCAACTTCCCACCAAAGTCATCGAGGTTATCTCCCCTGGGAACTCAAGGCAGCCTAATAGAAATGAATGAGATGGGGCTAGTTAAGAACATTGACTGCTCTTCCAGAGGACCCGAGTTCGATTCTCACCACCATCATGGTAGCTCACAACAGTCTGTAACTCCAATTCCAGGGCATCTCTTCTGGCCTCTGAAGGCACCAGGCACACACATGGTACACAGACAATGATACAGACAAAACACCAATGCACGTAAAATTTAAAAAAAAAATCTTTTTAATTGTAAATGAATGAGATAAAAGAGCAAGAGAACCCGGGTAAAGTGAGCACTCTAAGAATCACTTCATGTCGTGTTTTAGGAAGAGGCTTGGATGCATGGGCCTGGTGTGGTTGTAAACATTGATTCAGGCAGACAGATAACTTGAGACTTGGCGTGCTCTCCTTCCCCAGATTTGGCAGGTACAAAGGACTGAAATGCAGCAGGTAGAATGAGCCAGCAGCTCAGATCTACACCATCCGATATACACAGGTTTCTTGACACTGTGTGGTCACACCTCCCATTTACTCACTTGTAGCAGGGTGGGGACACGATCTTGTCTCCTCCCAATTGGACACAACAGCCTCCTTATTCCCCAAGGACCACCAGTATGCTGGTTAGCTTATGTCAACTCAACACAAACCTGGGAAGAGGGAACCGCAACTGAGAAATTACCTCCATCAGATTGTCCTCTGGGTAAGCTTGGTGGAGGGCGGCAGGTGGGGGTGGGGTGGGGGGATTAAAGCACAGAGAGAGGAAATAGAGGAAGAGATGCATGAGAAGGCAAAGCAGAAGGAAAAGGGGAATCGTGTTAAAGGGTGGCAGCATCAGGCAGGCTGAGAACCACAGGCCTAAGGTGTTCTCATATATTTATCACAACAGTTCGAAAGTAGCTAACATGCTACCCCCAAGTAAAAGTTAATAGTGGACATTCTGTGTCCACATTGGAGGCTTTTGCTCCACTTTCTATCCAATTTTCATTTTAGACTTTCTGTGACTCTCAATATTTGGATCAAGCAGGACACGCTTCTTCCCACATCCCCACATAAGCTGATAACTCCACTAGAATAGAAGCCCAGGGCTGGGAGACCCACCATAGTAACTACGGTCAATGCCTGGTACTGTCCTTAGCATATCATCGGAGCTCAAAAAATAGGAAATGAACAAGTAGAAACTGCTGGACCAGGCTACAAGCTGGCTAGTTAATGAGACTGTGACAAGATTCTGTGTCTGTGGAGCTGCAGGAACGCGACTGCTCATCGGAATTTTCCTTAAGACAAGCAGCAGCCCTCAAGATACACAACACCCAAGTCATGTTTTGCACTATTCAAACTCAGATTTACAGACAGATATAAAATAGTAGGTGTATTTTGGCCAACACCATCGAGTGCCACCATTATAGCTCTGCTGTTTAAAATTTATGATTTCTTCTCGGTAACATCTGCTATTCCTTCTCCCATTCTATGCTGTCTCAATCATCAAAAAACATTTATCTGCAAATGACAAGTGCCTCAAATAATGACTTCCTGTGCCTTCCCAAGTTGGCTGTTTTCTTTTCTCTGTCCTTCAGGAGTAATCAGTGTGGTTCAGACAGCTCGTCCACATAGACTGTCATGAGGAAATGTGTCCAGGCTAAAGTGAGTCTCCCTTTACTGCGGTAAGGGAGAACGTGCCCTGATGTTCCCCCAAGGCAAAGCACCACATTTTCCTCATGATTTAGGCAGAGCAAACTTTTCAAAGTAAGGAGCCTGTTTTTTCTCTGCCTACATCCTTGAATATAAATCCCTTGAAAATTATTTTTCAAATTCCAAGGTTCATTAATTTAATTGAATCTGTTCCTAAGTTTTAATTAAATCTGCGTTTCTCTCAGTAACCTTTGGAGAAAGATAGGGGCTGCATTATCATATTGGAAAGAACAGGGTCACAGAGCAAGACACACACGAAAGTGAAGAACCGAAGCGACTAGGCAGGTTTCATATAAATTTATTTTTGTACCAAAAAATTAACATTCAGAAACAATGCTTTTATTGTACAGTATAACAAAATAACTTTCACTAAATTAAAAAGTGGATTGTTTCTTGCTGATAAACCATAATACTTTTTCTATTAAAAAAAGAAACAAAATTTACAATTTGTAACTCTTGTAGAAAAAGACACCTGTTCAATAATTACATAAATACTCCCGACAGTTTTCAGTAGCCTGTTATGTATCCTTTTTGCCTATGTCAGCTCCTAAAGTCAATTAGCTTCAAAATTTGAAAGGCACCTGGTGACCAACATGCTGCTTATTATTCAAGGTATCCATTTTAATTTTTTTTGTTTGCATAGGCTTGACAAGTCTGAAAACTCTATTAAATTAAAAAGAATGAAGAAATAAACTACGGTGTGGTCGCCAGAAACAGTATCCTTCCCCTTAGCCACAAGTTCCCTCAGGGGAATTACAAAGTGCACCAGTTAAATACATCTGTACATTTAAAACATTAAATATGTCAACAGTGAGACATTTTTAAATAGTTTTGAATCAAATACTATAGCACAAATATAATTTACAATATTTTGCACAGAAAACATTACACCTGAAATATAACTTTAGGTACTATATAAAAAATACATACAGTTTCTCTCCTCATTAGAAAAAAAAGTACTTATTTGCAGGTTCCACCATGATGTAACAATTCAAAAGAACTTAACCCTTCAAACTATCATTTTTCTGCAATGAAATGGCACCCTTTTAACTTTGAGGTTCTTCATGGCACATGGCCAGGACTTAGACCCAGAGACTGTGATCCCTTCCATTTTTCATAAGCATCCCCATACTTCTTCCAGTCTGATTGAATTCTAGGATTTCATTACAAAATTATACAACCACTGTGTAATCACCAGGAGTCTAACATCTCCTATTGACTTTACATATGCATGACCTATACAGGGTCAAGAGAGAAGACCATAAATTTTGTACAATGTGGGCCATGCCTCTTAGTAGTCTTACACACCTATATACATCTTCCATTTTTTTAAATGCTTCCAAACATCTAGGATGTACATGCTAACGCTCCACAAAACGAGTTTCAGTCTATGTCTTGAACTTTGAAAGCCCCGAAGTAGGTCGCATCTTGATCTGGATCCAGCAGGGAGGGGTTAGAAACCTGAACGCTGATTTCTTCACCAGCTCGGAGCTTAAAAAACCCTCCGACACTTATGGAATAAAAGTGGAATTCAGAATTCCCTGACCAGTATTTGGTGCTTCCTCCTTTCATCAGGTTATGAGAACTTGGGATTTTGATGCTGGTTTTAACGACGTACACCATCAGCTGAAGATACTCCGTTGCTAGGTCTCCTGATGTCTCGTGATGCCGAAAGCAAATGTTGGCATACAGGTAATAGAAGCCGTCCTGGTTAACCCTTAGCTTTCCGTTGCTTAAAGTCATGTTGGAGATCTTGGCCCAGCCCCGATCATGGTACCAAGAGGACAAAGTGACTTTATGGGAACCTACAGAGAACAGAGGAACAGATTTAGAATCCACTTCTTGGATGAGAAAACTCTTCATTATTTCCATGGGCTGGTGGGTGGTATTATATGCCAACATCATAGTCTTTACTCCAACACAGTAACCTACCTTGACACGCAGTTTCTGTACGGGGATGGGTGCATTCAACGGGACTCGGTGCTTTCTATCCTGACAACCAGGGGCACAAAAGCAAAAGTCCTCTATTCCTGCCCTCAAAGAGGCTATTGGACATAAGTGATAATGCAACACGGTCCAGAAAAGAAGCAAAGCGTGGTGGAGGAAGTGCATAAAATTGCGATGGGAATACAGAGAAAGGGAACAAGTTATTTCCACACAGAGGGATCAAAACTGACTCCATGAAGGTGCTACCCTGCCAGAAACATAGAAGGGAGAAGATTGAAAGTAGTTCATGCCAGATTTAAGAGAAGACTTAGCCAGAGTCAATTCAGACAGGAAAGAAATCAGCTTGCACAGGAAGAGCACTTCATCTGTCACATAACTTACCCTCTGTTCATGGACAGGGGTATGTAGAAGGATGTGAGAGTCTGGGTCACAGAAGCTGGGGGTAGGCCAGTTCTATCTGTGTCACCATCTATCATGCCCACCTTAGCCAGAGTCACATAGCTGAGTGTCTATCCCCAGAGAAGCTCAAAAAATGAATGAATGAATGAATAAAAAATAAATAAATAAATAAATCTTAGCTCCTCAACGTCATGCAATCACTCACATCTAATATTGTAAAATCACTCCCCAGTTCCAAGTTCTCCTACAACCCCTTCTGGTCCAAGAAATGAGGTGACAAGGGACCTCCATGCTTTTGTTTCTGGAGAAGTCCAAGTTGTAAAGAACACCGTAAATCAGTCATGTGCCCAATGTTTTTCATAGTCCAGATCTTTGATGTATGTTACCGGCTCTTTAAAAATTGGGGATACCTCTATAATAAATCAAATTGCTCAATACATGTACTTATGTGGACACCAATTATTCTACTGGAAAAAGTGATAACTCAGAGGGTAGGAGTTTACAGAAGCATGGAAAGGTCCAAGAACACATCTTTCCTCCAAGGATTTTGTACCGAGTTACACCAAACTAACAGTGCCATCTCTCTGGGTCAGGAAGACAAAGCACAGCTGGTCTCAGACTACAGGAGCAGGGAACAATTTGTTTCTGCAGCATAAGAAATTTGTTAGGTGCCATGCTGCCTACAACTGGCTAGTACTGAGATGGTAAATGACGGAAATTAGTCAGGGAGACTCAGAAAAGACAAGTATTACAAGTTCTTGCTCATGTGTGGAAGCTAGAACACACACACACACACACACACACACACACACACACACACACGCACACGCGCACACACACGCGCACACACATACACACACACACACACACACACACACACACATCAACCATGCAAATAGAAGGGGTGCTATTTGGGATTGAGTGTGATGGAAAGTGAATAATGTCAAAAATACATGATATACTTTAATGAAAATGTCCTTATGATTTCAACATTACGGTATACAAAAATATAAATAAATAATTTTTTAAGAATAAAAGAAATAAGCACAGGGACTAACACTGAAGCCACCACCCCAGGAACTAGATTCCATGTCATGAAAGTTGACAACTCTCTGGTTTGGTGGATCCAAGGAGATCTTTGTATAAATAATAACAATAACAATAATACCACCTACACTATCTACCTTCCCACAGTAGCCTGAGTCCTAGAGAGACTTGAACACCTGTATCCTTCCCTAAAGAGTCAGAGGATGAACCAGAGAAAAGCCTGTGGTATCTCAGATGTGATCTGAGGACCTCCAAATGAAGCTACTGCAGAAATCAAACAGGAGATGGTAATAGTGGGGTGGGGGGTAGGATGAGGCAGTAGTCATTCTGCAGTGGGACAATTCATCACTAAATGATCAAGAAAACAAGGTTCCAGTTTCCAAAGAGGACAAGAGGGTTCTCATACTTCACAGCAGGGCTGCTACAGCCAGTCACCAGCCTCCAGGCACTGGACAGCAATCATCCTTTTCTCCCACTTAGCTCTGCCTGGAGTCAAGTGTCCCACATGCAAATACCACCCTAGAGTCCCAAGTGAATCAACATGAGACTATAAAAGCCTGCTCACTACATCATCATAAACACTGACATGGAACTCCTCCAGGACAGTAGATAGCCACCTAATCCATGGGCAGAGCTTATGAAACTCAAAATATTCCCAACTCAAGTTACTCCATATTGCCCAGCTTCTTACCCAATTCCTGTACTACATTTCGTTCAATTGTCATGTACGTCTCTCTTAACAGAGACAAGTTAAATTACTAAAGTGAAGTCTCTTCTTTCTATGGAATGGGCAAACTCATGTTGGAGTGAGATACGGCCAGGGATGGCAAGAAAGGAATACAAAACAGCAGTGAGAACACATAGGAACCCTGATCGAGTACCATTCCCACAGTTCAGTGCGTCACGTGGGAGAAGCATCCTCTATATTCTAATATATTCTCTGCCTTTCTCCATTCCTGTCCTCAAGTACTGATTCTTCCTGGTAATCTGACAGGAAGAGACCTAACATGGTGCTTCCTGTGGACATTCACTCTGCCTAAAATGAAGAATGACCCGCTCTGTCCATAACGAAGATGTTTACCAAGTAGAGGGCCCTTGGGATGCTTACCACTGATGATGAGGAAAATAAGAAGTTAGCATACAAAATATGATCACCCCATTGCTGCCTGCTGGAAAGAGCAGGGTTTGACATGGGCAGAAGCTGCAGAGATCCGTGATGTCAGCTTGGTGAGGCAGAAGAGCCAGAAAGCTAGGGAGGCTCAAGTCAGAAATAGGTTGAGGAACGGACGCATACAGTTGGTGAGAAAAACGCTATTGAAGCTCCGTGGGGTGTTCATGAAGTCCACAGGAGAAAGACTAGAAAGCCAGACAGTGTGAATAAAGGACTCACCGAGAGATAACGATGGGGGAAAGATGAGGAAAAGGCAGGGTGGAGGCAGGCCTGCCCTGGCAGTCAGGATTTGTATTGCTAATGAGGCATGCTGCGGACCTCTTACTCCAGCCTGGCTGACCCCTCCAACTCTCTGCTGGGCTCCCAGCTGCTTGGACAGGGACCTCAGCAAACATTCTTGCTTACACAGCTTCCTAAGGAAAATCCCATCTTCTGACCCCGCCCCCAAGCACTTCCTAACGCATTTTACTCAAGAAACGTTGAAACCGCAGAACAGTCCACATACGACAGATTCTGTATAAATAAGTACGTAACAGCGCTCCAAAATAAAAACAGCAAGTGAAAGCCAGCTTCCTCTGAATCATTCAATACTGGCCAGCATTTCGAGCACAATGTGTTAGAGGGGCTGTTGGCCCAACCAGAGCCACTAACTCTATTCCCTTAAACAGAGTCATGGAGTGGCCCGTTTCCCTGCGTCCTAAGCCAAATAGCTGTCGGCACATAAGCAGGAGTTTTGCCTGGATTTTTGGCACTGGTTAGAGTCTAGGTGCCTGCAGAGGAAGCTTTATAACTAAAACATGCTTGCTGTTGCCAAGCCGACTCTGGCACACGGTCTCAGGCAATATTTATCCTATGCCATTTAAAGTGAACTGAAAAGATAAATGCAGGGTACATTCACAGCACACGCAGCCCATGCATTGGTATTAATTTGATTGCCTTTGTGAACATGCAAACTAGTTTTCCCACTCAGAAAATTAGCATAGCTCCATCACCAGGCACAGACAGACAGAGAACTATGGGGATCTGAACAGGGAGCTTAGAGAATCTCCTAACGGCTCAAGAGTTGGCTTCTTGCCTTTCATATCTTCAATCAGAAAACAGTTCTCTCTATGGCCTCTGCTAGGATAATGGCTCAAAATTATGTATTAAAAAGATGGACTTTTATTATTGAAACGACTCAAAAAAAAGTTTAAACTCAAAAAAGAAAAAAAAATCCTGCCTTAGGTCATTTGTGGAACAAAATGGAATTTACATAATGACTTAATCAAGCTCAGATAACAATTGTGAATTACATCTGCTGAGTGTAATATGCCCCCTTCTACCAAAAATATAATATGTACGGCTTCCCCAAAAGGTGGACATTACTTCCATGATTATTGTAGCTGAGGCACAGATTCCACTACTGCATGCAAGGTCACAGGCCCAAGCAGACATTAAAGCCTTTGTCATTAGATACCAAGCTGATCCACTTCTGGAAAAAATATCTATGACCCTTGTATTACTTCCTTCTGACAAAGCCAACCCACCACAGGTACCTTGCAGCCTGCCTCTGGGATAGTGTATAGCAGGGACTGGGAATTAAGTAGTGTGGAAAGTCAGCTTCTAATCCTGTTACCACTATGACCTCAAGCAAGTGACAAACTATGGGAAGCCCCGTCTCATCGTCTGTATAATCCGAATGATAATTGCGACCTTGTAGGAGGATGAGGGACCCCGAATGCACAGCAAACTACCTAAGCATAGGAGATACTCAGTATGTAGGACACAGTAGTGTTAACAATTCAATTCTCACTCTACTGTAATGTCCTCTGGAATCCTTGTAATCTTTGCCTAGCCCGTAGTGAGTAGCCAGTGGAACTCTGTGATAACTACCTACCTAGTGCATTGAGGTAGCTTCAGGCACAGAGCTCTGGATCCTCATTTTCAAAAGTAATCAGGTCTCTGGCCCATGAAACCAAATATTTACCAGGGAGTAGGAGGATGAGCACGGGGAGAAGGCACAGAATATCTTAGCTTCCTGAGGACTCCTATTCCCTGCTAACCTCCACACAGTCCTCCCAGAAGTCAGCCACCAAGGAGGTCAGTAATGGGGATGCGTTTGGTACCAAACTAATCTACTTCATGAGTGAAAACAGATGGCCACTGTGAACAATTATATGTGTTCCCAACTGACACAGGTACCTAAAATAAACACCCACTTCCATGATCTGAAAATGAATACAGGGATGATGTGACTATGACATGATTGACAAGGCAGGGGCCAACTAAAGGGTTGGCCTCCTTCTTTTGGTTTAGAAGTCAAGACTCAGAAGTTTTAGTATCAGGCTAAGAATAGGCTTGAGTATGTCCACAGGCTGATGTACAAACAAAAAATTGAAATATGTTTTCAGGCAGAGTGTAAATATAACTTACCCGATGGGATATTGGCGGCATTAATGGTGAGGTGAGCAAAAGGCTGAATCTCAGACTTGCCTCGCTGGACCAGATCGGACCATGAACCTTCCATCATGGCTGAGGATGAGAGAACCAGGTGAGCTTAAAGACTACAGACTGTATGGGGCTCCAAACACTCACACAAACTCATAATTACCTGGAACTCCTGTGAAGCGCTGTGGCCCGACAATATGTTGTAATTCCTGAAATAAAAGAGAATTTTATTCATAAACCCATTTTTTTTGTAAAGCAGTAAAAATATGTAGGACTACCAGATGTAAAATCAGCCAGGATGCTTTATAATGAGGCGAAGCTTTGAGGTAGGCAGCAGAGTCCCTGCATCTCATATTCCTAGATTCTGAATGCCTGAAATGCTTAAAAAGTCCAGTTTGCGCACACACACACACACACACACACACACACACACACACACATATGCATGCATGCACACACACACTGCCACACAAACCTTTGGGGCAATAAAAGAAAGCAAGAGACAAACTAACTTATAAAACATAATTAAAAATCTGTAGCAGGTACACAGATGGAAAGGAAGTAAGCCAGAAAAATTCCAAATACACAAAACGTATGACTCTATTTGGTCTTCAGTGGGCCTCTTTTTATGGAGCTCAGTAGTGAATTCCTATTATAATGCAGAGGCTCCGCCCACAAGAAGGAGAGTGATGCCTGGATCCCAGTGGTTATATTTTTAAGTCATAGTGTGTTTAAAGTACTATACGAAGGCCTAAGAGCTTTCAGAATGCCAATAATTAACTTAAAATACTATTGCAAATAAGCCTAGATGCATAGGCCAGGGAAAAATGATCATAAGTAGACAGGTGTTGGTAATTGCACATTTAACTTAAGCCCCCAGAATGAAGTCTCTATCAAGTGACTACATGCTCTCCCAATTCAGACATCAGCTAACGTGAAATGTCCCAGAAGTTAGAGCAGGTCAAAGCTCCAGCTCTCGCCTTGGTTCCAATCTCAGTGCTTAAAGAGCAGCCAGGCTGGGAAGGTTGGGTGAGATAATGCAGGTGTGCACCCAGCTGAGTGCCCAGTAAAGTCAGATACCTGGACGCTATCAACATGGGACAGCGTCCTGTCTCCCTTACTAGGATAAGCACTCCTGCTGGCCACCCACCACTCCACGATGTTTACAGAACGGACCATGTCATCAGAGCTTTCCCTATCCAGACAGGAAGGCCTTCAGCCATACAATCGGACCATTAAATGAGTAGATGAAATAACCCAAGTTCAATTCTTGTCAGTGAGAAGCTACCTGGAGATAACATGGATTCTTCTTTAGTCTTCTCTCCACCCTCAGTACCCCCAAAAGGAGACAAGAATCTATGCTGTTTTTCATAACTCTTGGAGAACTCACAGAAATCACATCAGGTTGGCCTCTGCCCTGGCCTACACCTGGGTCCCTGTACAGCCTGAAGCCCACTGTACGGAATCTGAAGCAGATGGTGGCCGCTTGCATTGGACAATGCAGTGACTCTCAGTCATCTTTCTATCCCTCTCCACTTCTGACCTCCAGTCTCACAGGATCGTCAACAATCCAATTTTTGGAATCTCCTGTTTGGTTCACTTGACATTCACACTGCAGATTATGTGTATATCTACATATATATGATTATGTATATATGGAATTATATGCATATTTAATTATATATAAATGCATAAGGATATGTGTAGTTATTAAAATATACTATGTATATTTTATGGAATTATATGTACATAATCATACATAGTATATTTTAATAACTACATATATTCTTATGCATTTATATATATACACATGGTACATTATTATACATTGTGTGTAACTTTATACATTTATATACACAGTATCTCTATATCCACTGTGTACATTTACACATAGATATCACATATACATACTGCATCTTTACCTGATTAGAATAGACATCTTGGAAACAGAGTTACATTCTGAGGCTTAAAACCACACCCTCGTTTTCCCCTAGCTCTGACCTGCTCCACTGTCAGGAGAGCAGGTGCGTGGCACATCCCTCCCGATCTCTTCCCTGATTTTCTACACTCAGCCTCATCATGGAGAAAAATCAAGAAAAATGTCATTGTGGCTGCAGTGACTCTCAAAACTGAGCGGTGTGAGCCGACCTCCAGGAGGACCGGCAGGTACTGCAAAATCATGCAGTGAGTCCGAGATACAGAAGGCCCGTTCTGGAGTCTCACATTTGAATTTCTAACAGATGAGCAGCTGCTATAGCCTCAGATGAGACTGGCAAATCCCCTCTGCAAGGATTTCTACATGGGCAAATGAGGAATTATCTCAGAGCTTGAGACCCAGCCCAAAGCAGCAGACTGAAGCCCCTGATTACATGGGCAGGGACGTTTTTCTCTCCCTCTCCACTGGGAATGCACTTTCCCTGCCCGCTTAATCAGTGGCTTCTGGGTCAGAGCTGCCACAGACCCATTTAGTTACAAGAAAATTCAATAAATAGCACCTCTTGGAAGCACTTTCAATGCCTGCTGTCAGGGGAAAAAAGGGCCCGTGTCCTAGGATGAATTAGACCTCTCATTAGAGACCCAGGAGGTAATGCTTTTGTGTTATTCCGCTAGAGTATCCAAGAACTGCAATTCCTCTCAGAAATTCAGTAAGGAAGTTTCAATCCCCAAAATGGATCATATGATGAATCTGTGACGTCAGGTCACACACACAAAACACTGTAACACGTATGTCTCCACCCCAAACTTTTGAGCCCGAAAGTAACTGCTATTTATGGGCAGTCATAAACATACCGTTCTACTAAGTCTAGAATTTTCAGTTGTCTTTGGGCTTTGAGACTGCAAAAAGATAAATAAACAAACAAACAAATACATTCTTAGCTGAAGGATACCTCATTTGGCACAGTGCCTGCCATGCAACCATGAAATCTGAGTTAGACCCCCAGAACCAGTGTGTGTGTGTGTGTGTGTGTGTGTGTGACAAGAGAACCAGGAATACTAGACACTGGTGCACCGTCGTAATCCCAGCACTCAGTAGGCAATACCAGCACTCACCAGCAGGTCCGTGGAACTCTCTGGTCAGCCAACCTCACCTAGCAATCATTCTCCAGGCCAATGAGGGACCCTGTACTAATAAACCAAGGTGGGTGGCTTCTGCAGAACAAAACCCCCAGATGGCCTCTGACTTCTACACACATGTACACACGGACCCACACATCAGTAAGTGCACCCTTACACATGCATGTGTGAGTGTGCGTGCATGCAAGCATGTGTGCTCACACAAATTTCTTGTAAGTAGAACGTGATATATCCCATTGGGGGATGCAGCTGCAGTTTGGAGAAAACTTTGTGGTTGCCCTGGCCCTATTCACAGCCACTGGTCTCATATCAACTTGATATTTTTCAAAAGATACTCCACGGTGGATTCTGATATCCAGCAGGTTTTAAGAAATGTGATTGCTGACTGTCCCCATGGATTGTGGTTTGGAAATGTCCGTGTTCACTCAAAGGTATAATCTCACAAGTTACATTTCTATCCCACATAAAAAAAATAAATAAATAACTTCTTACATTTTCAGCCAACCAAGTTTCCCCTTGCGTTATCATTTTGAATTGTATGATAATCATATAATAAACGTCCTAGAGCGGAAGCCTCAGCAGTTTCTAGAGTGTGGGGCTGAGCAAAGCCCCCCTTGACTAGAAGCCACTACTAAGTTATCTTCAAGAGAACCTAATTTTCTACCTGACTCCCTTACTTAGAAGATCAGCAACTTGCCTTCCCAAAATATAGCAACCTGAGACACACACATAGATACACACAGAGAGAGAGACACGCACATAGATACACACACTCAAACAGACACACACTCACAGACACACATACACACACCACACACACTCATACACACACACACACACACACACACACACACACACACACACACGACCCTTGGTTCCTATAAATGACCCAGGACAAGAATCTTTACCTATGAGAATTAATAAGAAACTTCATGACTGAATGAACTTATTTACGGTCAAACTGTAACAAGCAGTCTTTTCAAAAAATGTATCCATTTTTAAGATAAGCATACTTTGGGCCTAAATTATAATAACTTCCTTTAACAGAACAAGAAAAGGGAACAAAACAGAAAGAAGAGAGAAAACTGAGTCAGCCCAAGAAACTGCAGCCAAGTGACGGATAAAAGAAACCTTCTGACACAGTGCCACCTAGTGGACACTGCCCCAAATTGACGCCCCCTGGAAGCCACAGGCAGGCTTTCAGGCTTTCAAACTGGAAATGACGATGTTTCACATGGAGTGCTATCTTTCGAAATAGATTGCATTAATTTTTCATCTTTCCTGTCAGAGTACATCTGCAGAGACAGGAAAACAACCGATTTGATTTTTTTCTCTTAAGCTCAACTGAGTTTAAGTCATAGGAAACAATGTTTAGATTTCACAATCTGTCCTCCGAGGAACAAAGCATACAAAAGATCAATTGATTGTGTAACTGTGGTCTCCACTCTGGCCTCCATTCAACTTCTCTTAACTGAGACGTCCAAGAAGTGCAGGTCCCAGGAGTCTGATGGGGGACCATCCAGTCTACTAGGACCCAGCTCCCTTCAGACCCCCGCGTGGCCTCTTAAATGATTTAGGAATTTTTTTTTCCAACCTCAAAGAAAAGCTGCTCATTTTGAGAAGTCAGGCCCACTTAGGGGAGGCCACACTGTG
Organism: Peromyscus eremicus; assembly: GCF_949786415.1. NCBI lineage: Eukaryota > Metazoa > Chordata > Mammalia > Rodentia > Cricetidae > Peromyscus > Peromyscus eremicus. The sequence goes on along the minus strand of NC_081425.1, from coordinate 43,971,173 downwards.
TAAGAATAAATACAAACTCTGAGTTGTATTTTAAAGTGCTTAACTGGATATTGGATTTTTGCTCCACATAATTTATCCAACTTCTAAGCCCACCTTTGCAAACTGTGCTGAATAACTGTTAAAAACAAGACCCTGGGTATATGCGATTAAATTGGTCTTAAGTTTGTCTGACTTCAATTTTGTTTCATCCTTCTAGATTACACACACACACACACACACACACACACACACACACACACACACACGTATTCTGAAGGCATTCCCAGCTGAATAGGTTCCACATAAAGGTCAAGTTGCTAGAGTCTGGGTCTATCAGTCTGAAATCCCACCCATGCTGTGATATGAATCATGTGATCCATGGGGGTACCTGTCAATCAAATCACAGAAGAAGCAATTTGTACAGCCAGATGCTCCAGACACTCTTGGCACCCGTCAGTAGCAAGGGCCTCAGGTGGCTGCCTCCCTCTGCAATACCACAGCAGCTGCAGGGACATCTGGCTGGTTGAACAAGGATTTAACACCCCGCTTGCCAGATATAATACAGGGTTCATACACTTGTTAACATATGTAATGCACTCATTTTAACATCTTAATGATACCCTACATGTAATTCTTCTCCGACCTAGTTACAAGAACAGTGCATTCATCAGCCAGTTAGTACATGAATGCCACACTCAGGTTGTTTCTGGAAATGAATAGCCCATTTCCCATTCCTTCAGGGAAGTCCTGAGGACCTATATGTGGTAAATCCCTCAGAAATCCCATCTCCTCAGCAGCCCGGTACTACTGCCTTTAAGCTACCATCCTCCTTCTTGGAAAGACACCAATTGCTTCCTACCTCCTCTCCCTGTCTTTGTGTCTCAAACTGATGCCTGGCTGCTAGAACGGGCATCTTAAGTACAAGGGGAGCTTGTCCCTCCTCTTCCTGAAATCGCTTGGCGACTTCAGGAACAAGTACAGACCTACATTTGACGAGGCTCGACATGGCCGGTCCTCTGTGATATTGCAAGATTTAAAGAAATAAATAGTTAGGTCTGCGTTCAAAGTTCCCTGGCACACTTCTCAAATTCCTGGGATTTCTTTAATGACAAAAATGATGGAAGCATCTTCTGTTATTCATAAACCTTTCCCAACCGGGGCCTATTTATACCAGTGAGATAACTCAGAGGATGGGAGCCGGTTGCCAGAGCAACCAAGTAGATGATTGGGAGATTGGGGTTTTGTAAGGCATCCAGTTGTCCTTCCACATCTTAAGACTTAGAAACTGCTTACGGCGAGGAGAACTAGAACACTTGCTATCAGAAGTCTTTCAGGTGTAGAGAAAACAGTAGCTAGGCACTGACTGCCCATCTGGCTTCACAGTTCTTCCTCCGCTGCGTCTGTGTACCACCTCCTCCCGCAAGGATGCTGGCAGTGCCGGGAGCTGGGTCATATGGAGTGTCTTCTGACGGTGCTATGTGCCAGAACCTGGCATCCCGTTCATGGGCACCTTTGACACCTGCTGCTCCTTAGCCAGAACGCCCCAGTGATTCCTGCAGTAGCTCATCTTTAGCCACAAAGCGATTACCTCCAGGCAGTCTCCCCAGGCACAGGGAGAGTAACTACCGCTGTGCTGTACAACCCTACTGAGGCAGGACTTAGATTCCTTATTTCAGTTTCCCCATCCCCACTCCACCCCACCCCACCTCCGCCTGTCCTGAAGTTCATACCCAGAGAGAGACATTATTAGATGTCCTGATGACAGCCCAGGATCCTTAGGAGGAGTCAGTGGTGACAGTTCAAAGACACCCCAAAGCCGAGAACTTTAGAGCAGACTTCTGTCTGAGCAGATACACAATGGGAGATGCCTCTCGCCCCGGCTTCCTTGGGCAGAGCCCCTCCTCCCTGTCAAAAGCACTGGGAAAGCGCTCAGAATGGAGGCAACTCCTCACCATCCCCATGGAGGATGGAAGTCCAAAAGGGGTCCAGCAGGAAGAGGGGAGGGCAAAGGCAGAAGGGTGTCTAACCCCACTGATCCCAAGGGTCGGAACTCCCCCTGCTCCCTGAGCAATTGTCATGAAAGTCTTTGAAAGCTCCCCAGTGAAGCCCTTGGCCATGATGGCCACTTGGGTACCATTTCTCCCAGGAGTGGAAGAGACACATCTGCAGCTGCTAATGTACGCTCCACATCGAGAGGCCGAGGAGCTCCGTGCCCTTGTTTTCATAAAGCAGAGTGATGCTTTCCCTGGAAGGGCAATGGGTATTCTGGGAATAGAAAATTAGTTTTTATTGTTTAACCTTCATGGTTTAAAGGAAGAAGCTTCGACTACAGTTAAAGGTCCCCTTGGGCTTTGATGGAGAAGCCTTATGACAGCGGCATTAGTCTTCACGAAAAGCCCAACTTTAAAGTGTCTTCTACTATGCTACTCATTAATATATATATGTATGTATGCAGGGGCTCAGCAGAGGAGCGCAGTGTGACCGCTCTGCCCACTGCAACAAGAATGCTAGCCTTACACTGCATTAAGCCCCACCTCCTCAGAAAAAGATGGCTTTCACAGTCTCTCAGAAGATGCCCTAGGAATAAGAGTCACTGGGCAGCCAAGGTGTCAGGACAGCCACTGTAGACAGTGAGGATAGGAAGCGAAGGTGCAAGCCACCAGAGGAGGGCCCTTTAAGGAGCTCATGACCAGAGAGAGGAAACTGCCCTCTGGAGCAAAACACACTTGAGACCTGCAACTCTAACAAATCTTACGGGTTTGCAACATGGCTCACTTCTGACAAGGGTGACTAGTCACATGTACTGACTAGTTTTATGTCAGCTCGGCACGGGCTCGAGTCTTTTGAAAGATGGGAGCCTCAATGGAGCAAATGTCTCCATAAGACCACGCAGGCAAGCCTGTAAGGCACTATCTTAATTAGTGATTGATGGGGGAGGGCTCAGTCCATTGTGGGTAGTGCCATCCCTGGACTGTTGGTTCTGAGTTCTGTAAGAAAGGAGGCTGAGCAAGCCATGAGGAACAAGCTGGTAAGCAGCACCCCTCCACGGCCTCTGCATCAGCTCCTGTCTCCAGGTTCCAGCCTTGTTTGAGTTCCTGTCCTGATTCCCTTTGATGATGAACAGTGCTGCAGAAGTGTAAGCCAAATAAACCCTTTCCTCCTCAACTTGCTTTAAGTCATGGTGTTTCATCACAGCAAGAGCAATCCTAACAAGACACCACACATGACACATAATGCAGGGATAAGTATGGGTTATTCACTCATTCAATTTGTGCTTTTAAGTTGTATTACTGTGTGCCTGTCACTGGGGGACAGAAATGAAAGTCACGGGACCTTGAAAAGCTCACCTAGGGTAAGCCAGATCCAGCCTGGGTGCATGTAGCTAGTGCTCAGATCATAAGCTCCATGTGTCCTCCAGAGGGCCTCCTAATTCCACAAGCAGGTGGCCAAACACTAGTGGGAACCTCTTTTGGGAAATGCCTGCCCTGCAATTTGAGGGACAATTAGAAAAACAACTAGACAAAAATGGACCTGAAATGTCCAAAGGACACACACAAGAGCCTAATTCATTCATCCTTCAAGTAGAGTCCTGCTCGAACATTTTGTGAGGAGGCAGAATTCACAGCATGAAGGGCAGGGAAGAGCTGGGGGTAAAAGCTTAAGACCATTCTCAGGCTTCTGGCTCTGTGTGGTGGAGGTGACAGAGCTGCCACTCACCTGGGAGAGCAGACCCGAGGAGTAGCCTCAATGAGGACAAGGAGCGGTCCGTGTTCTGGAAGACTTTGACCCTTAGCATTTCAAATCAGTAATTTTACCCCAGCTACTGCTGTGATCACCACATGGTAGTCTCAAAAGGCCAAGATCAAGGACTGGATCAGCATCTTAGTGACCAGGAAGTTCCCTAGAATGGACCTCCTTCCGACCCTGAACTTCAGGATCAACAGTCACTGGATGTCAGATCATCTCTGATAGAGACAACTCTCTCCAGCTCCTAACCCCACCTTTTCTAGACAACAGTCTTCATTCTCTTTTGCATATTCAGTTCATTAAAAAGAAGTGTAAAAAATGGCTGTTCTGTCCACCAATGGCTCTTAGCACTTGGGATGGTTTGGAGGCATCACAGGGTCCACTCTTGTAGCCCCCAAGTCAGAACCTCTGGCCAAGGATCTGGGAGCTCTTAAAAAAAAAAACAAAAAACAAAAAAAAACAAAAAAAAACAAGCAAGGGCCCCAAGTTCATTGAAGATGGAGCTAGACTGGAAAACACTGCCCTGGGACTTTTCCTCCCTTCCGCTCCACAGGCTGCCACTCTTCCCTGTGTGCACAAGGCAACTCAGCCCTTAGAACACAAGCTCCACTAAGTGTCTGAAGTCGGCCCATCATGGATGCCCTCTCTCAGGTAGATCCTTCTAACTTTGTCTCTTTCAAGATGCCCATTCAAACCAGCTTTTCTTCCATCCTGGGGTATTCATAGCACAGATAAAAGCAGCTCACCTCTGACATCACTTGCTGGGTAGTCTGCAATACTCCTGGCTCTTGCCCACTTCACTTGGGCTCTCCTGAGATTAAGGATGCTGCCAATGGTCTTTTGTTGAGCAAATGGCAGGAGATGGTGTTGTGGTTTAAATGACCATGTCCTCCACAGGCGTGTTCATCTGTACACTTGATGGCACTGTTTGTGGAGGTTTGGAAGGTACAGCTTTGCTAGAGGAAGTATGTCACTGGAGATGGACTTTAAGCTTTCAAAGCCTCCTGCCATTTCCAATGTTCTCTCTGTGTGTGTGTGTGTGTGTGTGTGTGTGTGTGTGTGTGTGTCTGTCTGTCTCTCTCTCTCTGTCTCTCTCTCTGTCTCTCTCTCTGTCTCTCTCTCTCTGTCTCTCTCTCTCTGTCTCTCTCTCTCTCTCTCTCTCTCTCTCTCTCTCTCTCTCTCTCTCTCTCTCTCTCTCTCTCTCTCCCCCTCGTGCTTATTATTCACAATTTGAGCTCTCAGCATCCAATCCAAGCTACCATGCCTTTTGTGTACTGATACACTTCCCTGCCATGAGGGAGGGGCTCTTCTCTCTCCAGAACCGTAAGCCCAAACAGACCCTTCTGTAAGTTAGGTGCCTTGGTCATGATGTTTTATCACAGCAACAGAAAAGTCACTAATACAGATGGCTTTGGCTCTGTAGGAAATCTCTGTGGATTGTACTTCAGATTTCCCATAAAGATAGCTTTTATACACACTAAATATGATTGAGGTTGATTGCAATTCCCAAAACTATTATGGCAAGGGGAGACGGAATCCTGCTAGAAAACCACTATATGACTAACATCTCAACTTGGGAACACCAGTGACCCAAACTCAAGTTTCCTTCTGTGTTTATGAGAAACTCTCTTAGGATACATATTCTTGAACACAAAGGCAAAAAGACAGTAAATGGGATTTGAATTCCCCCCTTGATCTTTCTTTTGAAATTAGAAAGCCTATAAGAAATAATGTCTACATAACAACTCCAAAGTCTCCAGGCAGACATAGCTGTTTAAATTTTCATTGATTTTTAATTTACTTCAGTTGAAATCTGGGGAAAGGCTTTTTTTCTGGCTCTAACTGTCCTGGAATTCACCAGGCTATAGATCAGGCTGTTCTCAAACTCACAGAGATCCCCCTGCCTCAGCCTCCTAGGTGCTGGGATTAAAAGCATGTACACAATCCTAGCTAGGATTTATCTAACAATCAACATTGGGATTCTATGGAATCAAAGCTCCACCAGGAAAAAAAGAAAACAATCACTCTATGTGATGAACATTCTGGTTTTGAGTAAACATTTCTGAATCCATAAAATCTAGCCAAAAAATGGCAAGTGACAATCAACATTATGGATGTATATGTCTAAATGGACCTGTGACACTTCTTTAAATGGGTGAATGCTGTTAAATCTGCTTTTCACTCTCTCTCCCATGCTCTCTCTTGATCTCTCTAGTTACCTAAATGTAAACTTTAGAAAATAAAATCCTGACCACCAAAACTTTTCAGACTTGTGTTAACTCTTGCTCCATATATATGAGTATCTATGCGGGTATATATGGGAGAGTATATGCGTGTTGTGTATACTGAGTCCACTTTCCTACTTATCCAGAGCTAATGTATGCCAGGGACTGCCCACGGCACCCCTCTCTCCTCCTTGTTGGTTCTAGGCAGTCTCCTCCTCAAGCATTACACGGCAATGGGAGCTCAGCTGGAAGCTAGATGTCTAGTCAGCAGGATATAGTAGTCCAGAGGTATCACTCCCACATAGGGCCATCACTCTCTGTTACCCTTCCCCTATCTAAACATGATAGTCCAAGAGGCCACCCTGGACACAAAGAAGATACAGACATCTTGAAGAAAGATAATTCAGCCCTGGGTGGCTTACCTTAGGAGTATAATAGAAAAGAAACGTACCCAGCCATTTCCCTTGATAAGATTCTTTCAGTTGGGAAGATGTCAAGTAACAATGACTATTGCATTGCAGAGCAAAGCATCAGAAGTGTTGGGTTCACCAGTCTTACAATAAGGGTACAGTGAGCATGTACATTATAAATTACAAGGGAAATGATGCTAAACGTATACTGACTATCTCAGGATAACAATGGTGGTCCAATGGCGACTTTCTTACCCTACTTCTCCAGTACGGCATTAGAGCAGGGGTTCTCAACCTTCCTAATGCTGTGAACCTTTAATATAGTTCCTCATGTTGTGGGGACCCCCATCCATAAAATTTGTTGCTACTTCATTACTGTAAGTTTACTACTGTTATGAATTGTAATGTAAATATCTGATACACAGGATATTTGATATGTGACCCCCTGGTCCACCAGGGGGTCATGGCCCACAGGTTGAGAACCACTGCATTAGAGGCTCAGATGTCTGTAAAGAAGACAGCTTGATTGTCATTGACATCATTGGGTTGGTTGGTGTTTGTTTGTTTCTAGAGTTATTTATTTGATCGTGTGAACATTTTGCCTGCACGACTGTATGTGCACCACATGTGTACAGTACCCACAAAGGTCAGAAGAGGACACGAGGTGTTACAGATGGCTGGGAACCAAAGTGTGGGTGCTGGGAACCGAACCCAGGTCCTCTGCAAGAGCAGCCAGTGCTCTTAACCACGGAGCTATCGCCACAGTTCTTACCGTTGGAGTTTCACATTTGGTAATGGAGTCGGAGCGTTTCACACAATTGCACTTACATAAGAAACCAGAGTCAAGTTTCCCGTACACACTCTGGGTCTCCGTCTACAGAGAGACCAGGCTGTGGAGAAGCAAACGTTTCCACAGGACATGGGACGGAAGTGAGAAGTCTAGCTAGAGACACCACCTCACAAAATGTACCCGATCGTTCTGGCACATTGTCCACATTGTCCACAGCGGCCGTTCTTGACCGCCAAGCACATATCTGCCATACCAGATGAGAAAGAACCACCCTTACAACATTCCTGAATGGCTTTAAAATTGGTTGGCGATGCCCCATTTCACTCAAGGATCTTAGTCTACAGAGTTCAAGAAGTGGCCCATCATTCATTGGTTCTTTTTTTTTTCTTCAGATAACCCCCCAAATAAGTTAGGTGTGATATATTCAAGAGCTAACTAGAGTCCTTGGCCTAGGGAAACTTACAGCTTTGCTCCATAGTCTATAGACTTTTATTATTATTATTCAGCTTTAGGAGGGCTTTTTCTGTTTTTGTTTGCTTCTTTGTTTAAGCTAATGTTGGAGACTGCTCATGCTACATTCATAAAAATCTTTTCCCTTGTTGCTTCTTTGTTTAAGCTAATGTTGGAGACTGCTCATGGTACATTCATAAAAATCTTTTTCCCTGTTGGTTCTAGGCAGCCCTTTCCTCAAGCTTTATGGGCAAATGGCAGCTCACTTGGAAGCTAGTTGAGCCTCCCATGCAGGAGGTCTTATGAGATAGGTCTCTCAATGGCCTGGTACCTGCCACAGATGCCCAGCTGACTCTCCAGTGAGCCCCCGGATCTGCTTGTCTCTTCTTCCACGGTCTAGGAAACAGAAGAACCTATTCCTGGATTTTTCTTTTATTTCATGTGGGTAGGGGTTTTGCCTGCATCTGTATGTACAGCACATGCATGCCTGGTGGTGAGGGAGGCCAGAAGACGTTGTCAGATCACCTGAAACTAGAATTGCAGACAGCAGCGAATCGAACCTGGGTCCTCTGGAAGAGTAGCAAGTATTTTTAAGCGCTGAGCCATCTCTCCAGCCCCTCCTGGCTTTTTAAAATGTGAACTCAGGTCTTCCAAACACTTTACCAACAGAGCCATCTCTCAAGCCCTACCAAGGGAAAAATTGTAATGCTCTCCAATAAGACATAAAAAATACATAAATATTAAATAAAAGCGGTCTCGTATATCATATACATTAAAAATATTTATTATTCGGGTCTGGAGAGACTCAATGGAGAACTGTTTGATGAACAAGCACGAAGGCCTGGGTTAGGAGCCCTAGAGCCCACATGAAAGCCTGGCATGGCAATGCCCATCTACAACCCCAGGGCTTGGGAGAAGAGCCAGACAGAGCCTGGGGGCTCACTGACCAGCCAGTCTCACCAAACAAGCAGGCTCCACATTATGTGAGACATTCTGTGTCAAAAAAAATGAGGTGGAGCTCAATAGAGGAAGATGCCTGATGTCAACCTCTGTAGCCTCTATACACACAGGCAGGGGTGAGTGTGCTTACACACACACACACACACACACACACACACACACACACACACATACATATACACAATTCATAATCTAAAGTCTAGCTTTTAAAAGCCAATATGAAAAACAAGTACAGGGCCTAGAGAGATGGCTCAGTGGTTAAGAACACTGACTGCCCTCCCAGAGGATCTGAGTGCAATTTCCTGCACCCACATGGCTGCTCATAACTTCAGTTCCAGGGGATCTGGCTCCTTCCTCTGGCCTCTGAGAGTACCAGGCACACATGTGGTACACAGACATATGTACATGAAGGCAAAAGACCCATATATATTAAATAAATAAATAAGCAAATAAGCAAAGAAAGAAAAAAGAAAGAGAAAGAAAGAAAGGAAGGAAGGAAGGAAGGAAGGAAGGAAGGAAGGAAGAAAGAAAGAAAGAAAGAAAGAAAGAAAGAAAGAAAGAAAGAAAGAAAGAAAGAAAGAAGGCAACCATATGCCCTCTTGCTTCTTCATACCCGCTTCAAGGCACAGAGTACCTCAATGCGACAGACAGCAAGGTGACATCTATTGATTTCTTCCTTTGGTATCATTCATCTAAATACTTTGACAGACAAATTTTGGACAATTTTTTTCTATAAAATAGGCCCCAGTGTAAAATCAACAAGCCGGCACACTGAAGGCAGGTAGAGTCACACAGCCCTGTGGGCTCACAATATTAACGTGATGCATGTCTATCCATGGAGTTCAGACAGCAATCCTGGGTAAGCCCTGAACTCACCACTTTGCCCAAGCCTGGATGGCTAGGCAGAGCCCAGCAAGGCTGCCAAAATTGAAAACAGGCATCCTTTTACAAGTCAGACACCACATTTGTACTAGTTTTGTTTTTTTTTTTTTTATTGTCATAGACTGTTATGATAGACTTTATAAATTGCGGTTGGTAGAGTTGGACCAGTAGGAGGCTTTCAGAGTTCTGTGCTAAAGGGGAAAAAAAAACAAAAAAACCCTAGCCACAAACAAAAAAGGAGGGAAAAACAAGATTACTTGTCTGACCACAATGAGCTGGGTAAACACCACTCTCTGCACGCCTATAATGTGATATTACACTCATGTCTGGTATGTGCTACCACTGCAGGAGCTGATCTCTCAATACTGGTCGCAGCTACACATGAACTGTCTTATGGGTTCGCTCAATATCTGTTAGAACTCAAGTTAAGATGGAAATCGACTTCCAGAATGCCTACTCCACCCGTCCTATTTTTACCAACCCCAAGACAAATTAGAAATCTGACTACTCTGGCAAATATCACGGACGACACATTAACCAATGATTTTCATCAAAGGATAATACATTTGGAAGACCATTCATTTGACTGGGATAAAAGAGTAAATTATTGGGTCTAAGAAGAAAAAAAAAAAAAAGGTATGGCGAAAGGCCTAGGTCCACAGTTACACCATATGGATGCTGGTTAACTGTAATGATAAGGTTTGGGTACCATTCATCTCCTGCCTAAAGATCAGGCCTAGGAAGAGCTAGAATCTTCTCCCTCTCGCACACATTGGGTGTTAAAATAATGTGTATATTATACCAATGTACACTGGCTTATTGCAATAGTTCACTGAGCTTTTAAAAGGCTTTTATAAATTGCCCATGTTTTCTAAAATGTAAACTCCTATAGCATAACAAGCAAAGCACAAAATTAATGAAAGAAAGCCCCACTCCTCTTGAGAACCCATAATTATCTGTTAATAGAAAAACCTAGGCTCTCTCTCCCTCCTTCCCTTCCTCTCTTCCTCTCAGAGGGAGTATCTCACTATGTAGCTCACGCTAACCTCAAACTCACAATCCCCCAGCCTCAGTTTGGGATTACAGACATGAGCCACCATACCTGGTAACCTTTAATACAAGCAGCTGGTTCTTCTCATCGGGTCTCCGTCCTAGTTTACCACATTCTGAACTTGAACCCAGAGCCTCAACCATACTAAGCATGCATCATCCTACCATGAAGCTCCGTCCTCCGACCAAGAAAGGCTATCACTTTTTAACAATGGTGAAGTTCTTTATCCCTAATCCAAACTGTGCTCACTTAAAGTAATTTCATAGTGTATTAAATTATATAGACATATATTCACAAAGACAGATCATAGCTGCTGTAAGCAACATGCCTTCTCATGCTTGCTCCACGGACATCGTCTATTTCACTGACTCTGTGACACTCAGCGTTGGTGGATCATCTCTGAAATTAAGGTGCAAGTAGATTCGGTGATGGCCACATTAGTCAGCATATTGTCTTTAGTGGTGTGACGCAGTGACGTAAGCCAAAAATCAGCGGTCCCTTAAATGGCATAAAATGCAGCAAGCCTCCCCTTGAAAGTGTTATATTTACCTTAATTAGTTTTACAACTTACTCTTTCCGCCTGTACTTATAGCTGACAGATTTTTAGATCTCTGCTCTCCCTCTGGTGAACTAAGCTAGAACTGTACTAGTTAATTAGTAAAGCTTAACCAATTTGAGGTCCAACAGCTCTGAGAGTGCCCGGGTTACTCTGAGATAATGGGACAACATGAGAAGTAGTGAACTGGAGGCCAGGAAGGCTAGTGGGTGGGGGTTCACATGTAGACACACAGCATGTAGCACTGGACTTCTACCCAGTTTTCGGTGGAGTCAGGAAGTACGGTAATTCAGAGGCACCAGAATTCCCAGGTGGCTTGCCTCAGGAATCTGCCAGGCAGATGTGTTTCTCAGCTAAGGCTGACAGCATGGTGTCACCCGGCTTCTCCGGTCTCATCTCTCTTACCACCCAGCTCTCCCAGCAAATGAGAAAGGAGACATGTGATTTCACCTATCACCACGCCTGCTCAGCACACCTCCCTCTCACCATGCCTGACGGCAGAGGGCCAGTTACATGGCTCCTCACGGGGGCCCAGGCCACAGGTATGCAACAGGGAATCCTTCAGAAGCAGCTGGGGAACGGGCCACCAGAAGGTCCGAAAACCTAGACTGTGGTGTTTTAGATCAAAGATTCAAACTAACAAAGTGATCGTCTACAAACTGTAGTCACTTGGATTCTCTTTGTAGAAACACATTCAAATCCCTCCTCTTAAAAAGAAAGGAAAAAGCCAGGGCGTGGTGGTGGCACACTCCAGAGGCCAGAGGCAGGCAGATCGCTGTGAGTTCAAGGCCAGCCTGGTCTATGGAGTGAGTTCCAGGACAGTCAGAGCTGCACAGTGAAACCCTGTCTTGAAAAACCAAGAGCAAAAAGCAAAAAAGAAAGAAAAGAAACTGACCACCACCAACTTCAAAAGAATTCTCTTTAAGACAGCCTCATCAGCTCCTTCACAATTTATTAAAACAAAAGAACAGAGTCAACGGTGCTTCTCAAGTCTTACTAGTCAGCTACCACAGTGCAGGGAGAACCCTTGACTTAACCACTTCAGGGCGAACTTACCTTCTGCACGGCCCCGTGAAAGGCCTGTTTCATCCTCCTGCATGAGTCGGGTAGTGTGTCCGTGTCCTCACTCTCCAGAGTCGAGTCCTGTAAGCCTGGGTTCTCACGGAGTCTCAGAATTCTATAAATGCAGCGAGTGCTGTCTTCCGATATTCTGTTCGGATCCATCTGAGAGGGAGAAAGGATATTAAAGTGATTATAGTTAATGAAACGTGACTCAATAGTAAAAGGGTGATGCTTAGCGTTTTATATCCCTTAGTGGTAGATAATTAATAACATTACCCTCCAGTTGACAAAAACATCTCTTTGTTGTTGTTGTTGTTGTTGTTTTGTGTAAGTGTATATGCATGCGTGTGTGTGTGTGTGTGTGTGTGTGTGTGTGTGGGTGTTGATATTGGATATCTTCCTCTAGGACACTCCACTTTAGGTTTTTGGGATGGAGTCTTTCGTTGAACCTAGAGCTCGCCCATTGGCTAGACTGGCTAGCCAGCAAGACCTCAGGATCCTCCTGTCTCTGTTTCCCATCACCGCAATTTGGGTGGCAAGTAATTTATTGACCGATCCATCTCCCTTGCACCGAACACACTGACTTCTAATTCATTCTGATTAGTAGCTGACAATCATCCACACTACACGATGTCATCAATTCTTAACAGAAATGTGTATGTGTGGTTCATGGGGGATGAATTTCACGGACAGAAGAGGTATGAAGGCTAGCGTGTGTGGTGCAAGCAGGCAAGGAAAGACTCATCAAGCTAGACTGGTAGTTCACAATTATAATCTCAGGACTTGAGAAGGTGAAGCAGAAGGATCAGTGTGAGTCTGAGGACAGCCTGGGCTACATAGTGATTTCCAAGCCAGCCTGGGCTACAATGTTAGGCCCTGTCTCATAATCAAGAAAGATAAGGCACATACAGCATTTTAGAATAAACTACCTGGAGATGAAGCCAGTTGGAGATCTGAAGCACAACACCTACATAAATAAGGCAAAACGAAGCCAGGAGTATGACTTCTCTTCCAGATGAATATCTATTTAACCAGTACTTCTCAACCTGGATCCTCCAAACATGTAAGGGTGGTGTCTGTCTTCACATCAGGGTTAGAGAGGGTACTTGTGCATGCCATATGGGCAAGTGCTAGGAAATGCTAAAATATAAGGATTGTCTCACCCAAAACATCCCCATGGAGTTTCTAACTGAACACCATGTTGAAGAAAGGTTTCCAGGCAAGCATCTCTGCGTGTGCTGTTCAAGAAGCCTGTCTTCTACTTCCCAAGCTCCCATAAGGCTTTGCAGTGGCTTCAACCATCATAGAAAATGGAGTTTAATATTGTTGTGATTGTTCTTTTCCTTTGTCTTTTGTTGTTTGTTTTTGTTTTTTCAGTTCTGTTTTGTTTTGTTTTGTTTTGTTTTGTTTTTTGAGACAGGGTCTCTCTGTGTAGCCCTGGCTGTCCTGGAACTTGCTTTGTAGACCAGGCTGGCCTTGAACTCAAAGAGATCCGCCTGCCTCTGCCTCCCGAGTGCTGCGATCAAAGCCATGTGCCACCAGCTGAGTTTGTTTTAACAACAGCTTAACTCGCCCTCTTTCTTCCAAAAGTCAAAGTACTTCATGAACATCTACTTATCAGTAGTTAAAAATATAGTCCGAACTAAATGCAAAGGGAAAATACATACGTTTATAACAACCAAAGTGCAGCCAGAAATAACACCTTCTCTCTCCAATTTAATTAGACTAAAGTAATCAGAAAGATGTATGCCCTTACTAACCAAACCTCAGGAACAAACTAAAAGGTATCCTCTCTATACCTGAAACTCCTAGAAACAGTCCTTTACCAAACACACGCACATGGATGCATGCTTTATTACTCTAGTCATACAGATACAAAAATAATCTGGGGCTGGAGAGATGGCTCAGCAGCTAAGAGTACTTGTTGCTCTTCCAGAGGATCAGAGTTTGGTTCCCAGCCCCGAAGTTGGGGAGCTCACAGCTGCCTGTGACTCCAACTCTGAGAAATCTGATCCCCTGTTCTGCTCTCTGAAAGTGCCAGCACACATGTGGCATACTCACATAGACACATACACACACATAAGTAAAAATAAACATTAAAGTTCTAAAATATGTAAGGGTAATCTGTAAACATGGGTGAGGTCCTACCACAAAACAAAATTATTTGCAATGCCTATTTATTCCATCTATTTTCTTTGGAATAATTAGTACAAATCAGGGAATGTGAGTGTTCACTGAAGGGACACTGCCAATCTTTTTTTTTTTCTTTTTTTTTTCTTTTATTTTTACACAAGAGCCTCATTGTGTAGCCCTGGCAGGCCTGGAACTCCCTGTGGCAACCAGACTGGCCTGGAACTCACAGAGATCAGCTTGCCTCTGCTTCCCTAGTCCTGAGATTAAAGGCATGTACCACTGTACCCAGCTCAATCATACTTTTGAAAAAGGCTCATTTAAGTCAATAAGTATCCTACCAAACCAGACCTGTGTGGGAACCTGATATGAAGGACCACTGAATTCAGACCTCAGGGAAGCAGAATTCTGCAATGGCTTCCTACCAGACAAGAGCTGAACTGAAGGGACCATGTGGCGTTAAGAAATGCCTGGATTCCCTAAGCAAAGTTCATTAAGCTTGCACCCTACAAACCAACCAAAGGCCTTCCTACAGAAGCTGCAGGCCCCAGCACTGTCAAGACTCAGGCTGTGGCTAATCACCAGCATGGATTCACAGGGAGCTGCCGCCTTTTAACTGAACCCAAGGTCATCTTCTCCATATTAAACTCCAACAAGTGATGCCTTAAATACACAAGTTCATACAGCTCTTCTGCTATTGAAATGCCCCCTGGCCAAGATTCAGTAATTAGCACAATATTGCACCCGTTAATAACAGTTCACGGCTTGGTACAAATAAAAAAAAAAAAGTGGCATGCAAAGACTGACTTTCTCTCTTCAAAAAAGAAAAGAAAAGAAAAGAAAAAAGAAAAAATGCCAGTGGCCAGACCTCACTTAGACCTCTCAGCCAATTTTATCACATGCCTAAGCTAAATTCAATTGCTGACTCTTTCTTCAAATACTTCAAAAATGCACTTAAGAACCACTACTCACATCTCCAAACCTTATCAATTACTGTGACAAAAAAAAAAAAAAATCAGGATTACATGGCAAAGTTAACTTTGAATTGTCCGCTTATTTGCTTCCTTAAGGATGACAAGTTAGAAATCCACTTTGTAACTGTAACCAGACATGCTCTCTCCTTCAGGTGCCCAGGTGAAAGGAAGGGAAGAAGCTTGAGAGGAACAAGACCAAACACACAGGTGAGGGAGGGTCAAGGAAAGCAGGTCCGGAGTAAAATTGTTGGGGGAAACTGCAAGAGTGCTCAGAGTGACCAAATATATGTAGCTCCCACCCAACAGCGTATTTTGGGGTGCACAGCAATCTGGAGAGAGGATTTGCATGGGTGAAAATATCATTTTAGCTACTAGATATTTGCATAATAGTAAATTAGAAATGGAAAGATGTGTAGGGCGGTGATTTGAAAGGCCCTTTCAGTCAATTGAGTACGTCAGGTTCCAAGTTAGACGCTGGGGGTTGGGGGTAGGGGTGGGATTCTGAACAAACAAGCACCCCGTCTTCATGAGCACAACAAACTGAGTCACAGTGAGTCACACCTACATGTGTGCCTGCAAACACTAACACGGACCTGATTTTAAATGGATGGTTAGAGCTGGAAAAGCAAGCATATACTGGGGGCCCTGGGTTCCATCCCCAGTACCACACACACACACACATACACACACACACACACACACACACACACACACACACACGCACACACACCACACGCACACACACGCACACACACCACACACACACACACACACCACACACACACCACACACACACACACCACACACACACACACCACACACACACACATACCACACACACACCACACACACACACACACACACACACCCCGCACACACACACCACACACACACACACACCACCACCACCACCACCACCACCCCCACACACACACGCACACACACGCATACACACAGGGCACTTTGAAAATGCACCTATCATATGATCAGATGTGCTGTGGCGAGGAAATGAGCTTTTTTTCTTGGTGAACTTCCTTGAGACCGATCATCCTTTCATAGGGTTAAATGAGGCAGGATGCTTGACATTTGGGCTGCTTCCTTATCGGTTTTTCAGACAAGCTGCCTGCCCACCTCACATCAGATGTGCAGTCGTGACTGCTGTCCTGGGTGAAGAGCAGCCAGGAAGGCTGCCGTGTGGACAGGGAAAGTGAGAGCGGAGTGTAAAAACAAAAGCAGCTCCAGCCTTCTGAAGGCTTCCCTTTCAGCTAAACTCTCAGTATGAGTATGGCCACACACACACCACACATATACACACATACACACCACACACATACCATACATACACATCGCATATACACACCCCACACCAAACACATTCATACACCACACACACGACACACATATACCACACACACACATACACACACACACACACACCACACACACCACACACATATACCACACACACACACCACACATATACCATACACACACAGCACACACACACCACAAACACACTACACACACACACACACACACACACCAAATGCACACCCCACACCAAACACATACATACACCACACACAAGCCACACATATTCCACATATACCACACACACACCACATACACACCACACATGTACCATACACACACAGCACACACACATACCACAAACACATATACCACATACACAAACACACTACACAAACACACACACACTACACATACATACCACATACCATACACACACTACACACACACCACATATGCACACCACACATACTACACACACACACACACACACACACCACGTACACACTACTCACACAGTACACACACCACACATATACACACACAACTTTACAAGTAGCATTTTAGAAAGGCTTTTTTTCTTTGCAAACCAAAGTATGTGGTAAAGACACAGCACAAGCCACATGCCCTTTGCCCTTTGGCAGGCCTGGTGGGAGAAAGGCAGCCTACCCAGATCTAGGTCTTTTCAAAATGTAGGCACAGGCACGGGCAATCAGAAAAACACAGGGTGCTCTTTCACTGATAACCATTTACACATGAGTAGGATTTGATTTGAGTTTTGTTTTTAATTTTGTTTTGTTTTGAGTCTAGGCTGGCCTTGAACTCCCAATCCTCACGCTGCAGAGAATTTATATTGTTTCTTATCGCTGTCTTTAAACTATAATAAACCTGGCTTGTTTTATCTTAAATTGTAAAGGTGTTCTCTGATACCAGATGATTTCATTTTCACCCAAATGCATTCGGAAATTCCAAATATTTCACCCAGAACTTAAAAACTTAATACAACTTAAAAAATAAAACTATCCATTATTTGACATCAATACCTAAAAGTATAAAAGGTTTTCAAAAAATATAAAAGTGAAAAGAATTGTAGATTGAGCCCTTGTGTACCCAAAGCCCACCTTCAACAATTATTCACAAATGGCTAGAAACCATACCTCACATTTAAGCTGTGAGCTCCCTACACCTGCACAGATCTCTATCAGTTATTCTATCAACTAATTTGAAACACTTCCAGACATCACAGCATTTCACATCATGTATAAGAGTTTCTGAATGTATCTCTTAAGTGATTAGGATTTCCCTGGGTATCAAGTGTGGATTCCACACTCAGTGAGATGCAATCAGAATACTTAAATAAAAATGGTTTTCCTAATACAATTACTCTAGTGACGGGGAAACCTTTTTAAGATGTAGTTATAGACCTGGACTCAGAATAATGACTAAAATATTTTAAGTCTTAGAGAGACTGGATCTTTGTAGCGACTGGGGACTAGAGGTATGGGGCACTTACTGGAGTGTTTGCCTAAAGCACATGAAGCTCTGTGTCTTTAATCCCTGGCACCACACCACATGAACGGGGCATAGTGGGTGCACACCTGCAACCCTAGCTCTTGGGAGGTGTAATGTCCTTGGCTACATGACAACTTTGAGGTCAGCCTGGGCTACACGAGATTCTAGCTAGCGAGGGAGGGAGGGAAGGAAGGAGGGAGGGAGGGAGGGAGGGAGGGAGGGAGGGAGGACAGAAGAGAAGAAAGTAGGGAGGGAGGGAGGGAAAGGGAAGAAAGAGATGGGAGGAAAAAATATACCCAGAAATTTGATGCTCTTAAATTCTCCAAAGGAAAATCTGGCTTAGCTTGCTATTTCACGTGTTTACTTCTGGAAAAGGTTGTTTTATTATTATTCTTGTGCCATCAACACTATTGTGTGATGGAAGGTGACCATACCACTAGGGTGACAGACATCTTAGGCCACCCCACTGCCATAGAATTTCTTCCTCCACAGCCATGCCAAGTCCCAGGGTTCCTGGCAAACTAGAACATGTTCACTCCACACTTCTTTCTGGGGCAAGAAATAATGACACTGGGAACTACTGCATCTTCAGGCCTAAAATCACTTTGCAAAGAATTATAATAGCTGTTACAATATGCTTATCGGAAGCATGCTCTATCCCTTGGCACCACACACATAGGGTCATAGGGACTGCACATGCAGTGATCCTAAGTCCATCCCATAGCATTTAATAGTGCCACACACTATTCAGGCTCTTCATACACATGCATTAAAATGCCAGATGGTAGAAAACAACAGATAAGTCACTCTTCATTGATCCTTGTACCCCAATGAAGGGGGAGGAAATGTTTGTTTACTCACTTTCATAAGGATTTGTGTGATTCATATCCCAATCAAACCACTCAAACCTTGTCTTAGGAAGAAAATCTCAACAGGTAACAAGTGTGATCATTAACATGGGTTTGCAGAAGTACTGGTGTATGGTCTTTCTATTTTTGCATTAGTGGGTAACCACAGCAGTGGTATAAACTGCAAACCCGTAGATCTGAATACTTAACAAAGCCTATGTTCCAAAGGGCAGTTCAAGACTTTGGCACGTGTCAAAAAACCATGCAGTCCAAACAACGGCACATTTTAGCGCATCCAGTTTGGATTGGTAATCACCTTTGATTCTGGAAACAAACGAAGTCCAAACCCTACTTTCTTTTCCCATAAAAATATGCACAGTCAGCCCCCCACTTCCTCTGAGAAAGAGTTCACAGCAGCAGGCAAGAGTATTTGAATGAATCCAACCAACTGCACAGCAATTTCCAAGAAAACACAAGAGCGCAAACCACCAGAAAGCATAATATTACAAATTTACCCCTTCCTCTCTTCCATCTCCCCGCGGTTCTGAGTCCTTAGCGTGGAGCTTCTTCCTCTCTTCAAAGACTGGTTACTGGCTAGATTGTAGTCAGGCTGTACTCACACACACACACACACACACACACACACACACACACACAGAGGCACCTTCCTTCCTCTGCGCACCTCACAGGCAGGCACAGTGGGGCTGTCCCTTCACCCCACAGAGCCTGAGCTCCAGAGAAGCCGCAGAGCCCCAGCCCTGGGACCTAGAATATTTGGTAGCTCTGTCACTCTGAGAATCTGGAGACATGAGTGTCACCCCCAGGTGCTCCGACGACTACTGACACCCTCTCACTGTGGTCCCAGCGTGCCAGGAAAGCCAGACAACCACAGGTTAGTTAGCGACATTGGAAAAGCTCTCACTTTTCCCCTAAATGTGTTAAAGGTGGTTCTTAACTGCGAGTGGGAAACGCAAGGTGGGGAGAAAGTGTGAGATCACTTGCACAAGAGGGGAGCGGCCAATGCCGCTTCTAGGGGGGAAATTCAAACCCAACCTCTACCAGAACCAGAGTAGCTCAACTTCTGCGCACGGCGCTGCGGGGAGAAGGCGCGGGTGAACCTGGCTGGAGGACCCCAAGTTCCCTTCCTTGGAGGGTCACTTTCCCTTCCAGAATAGGCAAGATCCCAGGAGTCCAGCCCGACCGAGGGCCAGACTCAGTTTCCCCCGGCAGAGAACCGGGCGGGGGAAGGCAGCCACTCACCTGCGCTCGGAAGTAGAGGAACAGAGCGACACTGCAGACCACCTGGCCCAGCCCCAGCCCCAGGAGGGCCAGGAACATGAAGCGGGAGGCCGCGGGGGGCGGCGGCGCGGCGGGCGCTGCAGGCGCGGGGTGCAGCGGACCCTCGTGCGGGGCGCCAGGGCCGCCGCCCATCTCCTCCGAGCCGCGCAGGTACTTGCCGTAGTCTCGGCTGGCCCGGCGCATGGCGCGGCGCCCCTTGCTCGGGCGCCCTGCTCCGCGATCGCTCTGTCCCCTCCTTGGTCTCCTGCCCCGCTAAGCACCGGCTCACCGAGATCCTGACAGTGACTCCCCCGGGCGCGGGAGAGAGGGCAGGGTACCAAAGGCAGCCCTAACTCTTATAAACCTCGTGGAGAGGACTGGCCTCGGGAGCCAATCAGCCCCAGGGAGGTTGCCTCTTACACTCCCACTTCAGCCCTCCTTCCTTTCCTTCGCCCTCCCCCTCTTCCTCACTCTCACCACCCGGCCTCCTCCCTCCCCAGCAGGGCCCTCTGAGATGGAGGCCGTGGGTGGGTCTGGTGGTTCCTGGCTCCCTCAGCTTGCCCATCCTCAGTCGGCATCACTGGGCCTCAGTTTCCTCTGTAAGATTTAGAGAGTTAGCTTCAGTGGACTCCGAAACCCTTTCCTGTCCTCCACTCTCAAAATTTCAGATGAGAACATCCTGGGGATCCTGAGGTTTGGCCTCTGCTGTGCTTCCAAATATAGCCTCCCAGGATACTGGGAAGACTTGGGGAAATTCTAGAGCTCCCTCCGAAGTCCCTCCCTCTCTCTTAAAAGTGACTTTTACACGAGGCAGATTTTGAATGATGCTGCATTGAGTCTGTGGGCTCCTATAAGGGAGGGAAGTGGGAAAAGGGAGGGGTAGGGAGAGCAGGGGAGAGGGGAAGAACTAGACCAAAACAGAAGGGTAAAGTGGCACAAAGTTGCAAGCAGGCTTCCCAGGAAAGAGCTGTTAACAGCAAAGGGCAAAGTTAAGCTTCAGTGCTTAAGAAACCCTAATGTTGAGGGCCAATGAGAGGGCTCAGTAGGGGAAGGCTTGCAGCAAATCTCGATGACATCAATTTGACCCCTAGGATCCTCATTGTGGAAGGAGAGACCCACCTACTTCTGAAAGATGTCCTCTCACCTACACACACACACACACACACACACACACACACACACACGAATAAATTTGTTGTTGTTGTGTTACTATTTTTATTTCTTTGAGATAAGTTCTCTCTGTGTAGATTTGGCTGGCCTGAAGCTTGCTATATGGACCAAACCGACCTCAAACTCACAGAGCTTGTCCCGCCTCCACCTCTGCCTCAGCCTCCCAGTGCTGGGATTAAAGGCATGCACCACGTACACCGCTAGAATAGATGTGTGTTTTTAGGAATCTTTTTTTTCAATGTCTTGATTCAGAACTATGCTCCTTGGGAAGAAGTATTAGCTTGCTTACAAATTATGATACAAGTTCAAAGAGTCTGATACATGTTCAAAGGTGAGGTGCTGCTCCTTGTAGTAGCTATAAAACTTGGGGTTTGTCCATCTTCTTAAGTAGCACTTTTGTTGTGCATTTCTCTCTGATGGACACTTCCACAGGGATCATGTGTCACTGGTGACCTGTCTCTGAGTTAGTGATGCTTTCCCACTCGGCTATAATAATATCTGTTGTTCCTCTTACTCTTTTAATGAATCTCTTATCCAGGGACAATTGTGAACACGAGGAAGCATCGGTCATTTGGAAAGTATTGACTCACTGGGCTCCATAGAGCTTCCAGTGTTGACACTTTACATACCAATACCACTACACAATACCAATACACTACACAATACCAATACACTACACAATACTAATACACTACACAATACCAATACACTACACAATACCAATACACTACACAATACCAATACACTACACAATACCAATACCACTACACAATACTAATACACTACACAATACCAATACCACTACACAATACTAATACACTACACAATACCAATACCACTACACAATACCAATACACTACACAATACCAATACCACTACACAATACCAATACACTACACAATACCAATACACTACACAATACCAATACCACTACACAATACTAATACACTACACAATACCAATACCACTACACAATACTAATACACTACACAATACCAATACCACTACACAATACCAATACACTACACAATACCAATACCACTACACAATACCAATACACTACACAATACCAATACACTACACAATACCAATACCACTACACAATACTAATACACTACACAATACCAATACCACTACACAATACCAATACACTACACAATACCAATACCACTACCACAATACCAATACACTACACAATACCAATACACTATACAATACCAATACCACTACACAATACCAATACACTACACAATACCAATACCACTACCACAATACCAATACACTACACAATACCAATACACTATACAATACCAATACACTATACAATACCAAAAGCCTAAATCGTTTATATCACTTTTTTTTTATTTAATCAGGAAAATCTTTAGTGGTTGGAAAAATAGATCATTGTGGCAGAAGTTTCTCAAAGCTCTATCTTTTGTTCTCTTGAGAGCTTGAGTTGTATCATTAGCAACAAATGCTGACAATTGTTCTCAGATTGACAAGCACATCTTGTTCATTTTCTAGAACAGCCAAGTTTACCTATATTGTGATCGGCTTGCAACCCAGGCATCAGCACTTCAGCAAGACACCGCCTCCTTCTATAGCAGAAGGTCCAATGCATACTTCCCATTTTGCCCACAAGATATAATTTTTAAAACTCTGTATCCAAGTGTCAGGCTATAACAACCACTTTTTACTGGCCTATCAAGGACATTCTTTTGATGTTAGGTTTATTCATTTTATTTCGTGTGTATGGATTTTCACCTGCGTGTATGTATGTGCACTATGTGCATGCCCGGTGCCCTCTAGGTCAGAAATGGGCATCAGATCCCCTGGAAATGGAGTTGCCAATGCTTGTGAACTACCATGTGAGACCTGGGAACTGAACCCAGGTCCTCTGCAAGAGCAACAAGTGTCCATAACTAGTAAGCCAACCCTGCAGCCTCTGTCAAGGATGTTCTTAAGTGGAAATGGCTTTTGTTTTTCTTTACAAGTTTCATGCGGGCTTTTCTAGCTTTGCAGTAAGGCTGGATCATTTTATCCATCAGTGTTAATGTCTACATAGGAAAAACTGAACAAATACATAAATAAATAAAAACCATGGTCACAGCATAACCATAAAGATAGATGTGATCCCATCAAAGTGTGAAGACTACCCTTAGAGAAACATTGCTCTCTTAGATGAAAACTTCTTTTGGGAAAGCCATGCACAGTACAGCTAGTTTTAGTAAATATGATAAATACTTAACCAAAAGAAGTTTTTGAAGGTAGCAAAACTTAAGGATTATAAAGCAAGAGAGAAAGACCTGTCATCCAGGAAAAGGAAATGAGTCATGAGCAAGTGGGGTTAGAATTGAGAAACACTAAGCCATGGGCCACTGTTGGGAATCCCTCCCTAGCCCACCTCCACAGTCTTTAGCAACTCGGGTTGTCAGTCACTCCCCTTAGGCCCTGGTGACTGCTTCTCCTAGTTAACTGGGATCGGGACCCGGCTTTTGTAAGCATTTTCTACCCTGCTTTCAAGTCAACACGACAGAGTTCATCATCAGACCACCACAAACATAGAGGCTAATTTTTCACAAACCTGCTACAGTCTGAGACAGCCAGGTTCCATCTTTTGTATAATGTACTCCCTATTCAGTTTTCAACTAAAGGAAAGTTCCTGTGACCAAGGTCAGTAAGTATCAAAAGCGTGTACTATTTTCAGCAACACCAAACGTGGCAAGTTTAAAGTAAGGAAACAGTTGGTTCTAAATAGGAGAACCAGATTGGAATCTAACTCTATGACTCAAGGACTGATTTGAGGTTGGATGTGAGAGATGACAAACTGTAGAAGTGCTAGAAGAATGCACAGGCACCTGTCTAAGGTATAGCTCTCTGTGTGAAGATGCAGTCAGTCCATCGTGGCAGGGAAGACATAGTGGAACGCGAGGCAGCTGGGTGCATTGTCTCCATAGTCAAGATGCAATGAGAGAGATGAATGCTGGTGCTCATCTGGATTTCTCTTTTGTACACAGTACACGGCCCCAACCATCAAGGGAAGAGCAGAGAGTTAAGAACTCTGAAAAGGCTCCTGTGGTCTAAGAAAAAGCATTCAAAAGCAGCGTTAAACACACTGATTGGATATAGCTTGTCCAGCTCCCGATCTTTTTATCTATCCAACAAGGGTAATTCACTTTTTGAACACTCGTTGTTAAGATAGGCATGGAGGTAGGATTATCAGCACCATAGAACTATGGAAAGACCTAACTTAGTTGATCTAGACAGTGTGTACTATGCTGGTTATTGTTATTTGGTGACAGACATCCCTTGATGTGTGCAAAAGAAAAGCAGTGGGTGACAAGTGAGAGGCTGGCAGGCTTCTGGCCCTGGTGATCGGTGAGGCCATAAATCAAAGAAAAGATGACAGAAAGGCTTAGTGATGCTATGGAGTTCAGCCATAGAAAGATCACACTTACCATTTCAAATGTTCTCTTATCCATATTCTACATATAGAATTCGTAGATTTCTTCACATTTACTAGCTTTTGATCTATCTTTTCATCACACTGTTTGGATATATTTGATATGTATGCATTATCTTTGCAGTAAAAATAAACATTTTGAGAGGGGGTGGAGAGTTTGCTATCGTAAGGCAATGATTGAAATGACCATGGAGGCTGAGAAGGTCTTTTGATCTTCTAGCTCCATAGACCTCCTGACTACTGCCAACAGAGAAACGTGTGCCCTCCTTCAGGAAGGATACTTTTCTCAGAGCCACTCCTGACCCCCAAACTTCCAAATGACATCCCCCTCTGACAGCAAGAAGTAGCCAGACAGAAAATGATGGTCCCTATCCTTTACTTGTAAAAGGTCAGGAGTAAAGGAAATCCCCCACATCGAAACCAGAGCCACAAGCCCAAGGCTTCAAGAAACCAACCTGCCACCAATGGAATTCCAGAAAGCAGCCGCCCGCTTCACACACCCTGGAGCCAGAGATGCAAGCACACACAACCTGACTCATCTCCCACTCTGCAGTTTATCAGAAAAATGAAGGAGGCGGAGGAGGAAGAGGAGGAGAAGCCAGGCCCTTTCCCCTCCTTACTCTCCATGCAAATAATAATAATAACAACAACAATAATAATAATAATAATAATAATAACAATAATTTTCAGACCTGGCATATTCTTCTATACCTTTGGATACTGAGCCACAGGGTTTGGGGGTGCCAACCTCTCAGACTAATATAGTCTGCTTTTGCCATTTTGAGGTGGAATCTATCCTTTCATTTTCCTTCATTGACTTATTGTTTACAGCAACCCTCATAGCCAATGGTATAGTTCTAAGGCCTAAGAGGCAGAGAGACTTAAGAAATTCCAACCTAAAAATCTAAGAATTAGTGTTACCAAAGACTGGAGAAGGTTGTTTTCCTAACAACCATGCCCAAGCAAGGAAAACTGGCTCTTCCTCCACCCTATGGTCTATTTGGGCTCCCAATAGATTGGCTGGTCTATTTGTAAAGGGTGGTCCACTTCATAAAATCTCCTGAATCACGTGTTCCTTCCTTCTAGAAACACATTCATAGATCTGTAGATCTGTGCAGTCATATGTCTTAGTGTCCTGAAGCCCCACCACACTGACACATAAAATTAACCAGCATCTACTATGTTCAGAAAAGAGTAAGTATTTTATAGTCTAAAGTTGGTGGTATTGAAAGAAGTGTGTGGTGATATATTGTGTCCCCCAATATATTGTGTATCCTAATAAACTTATCTGGGGTCAGAGGACAGAACAGCCACTAGACAGACATAGAGGCCAGAAAATGGTGGCACACACGCCTTTAATCCTAGCATTCCAGAGGCAGAGATCCATCTGGATCTCTGTGAGTTCAAAGCCACACTAGAAATAGCCAGGCATAGTAAGAAGAGCCTTTAATCCCAGGAAGTGATGGCCAGAAGCAGAAAGGTATTTAAGGCGTGAGGATGAGGAACTAGGCCTGGTTAAGCTTTTAGGCTTTTGAGCAGCAGTTCAGCTGAGATCCATTTGGTTGAGGACTCAGAGGCTTCCAGTCTGAGGAAACAGGATCAGCTGAGGAACTGGCGAGTTCCTGAGGAACTGAGATTGGCTGTGGCTTATTCTGTTTCTCTGATCTTTCAGCGTTCACCCCAGTACCTCGCTCCAGGTTTATTTTTATTAATAAGAACTTTTAAGATTCGTGCTACAGAAATGATTATCCTCGATGTTCTCCTGTGGAACAGTTTAAGCAAAATATCCCTGAACTGGTTAGTCACTGGTCTTTTTTTTCTGTACTTCCATCTACTCAATTGCTACCCAAGCTGGCTCTTTCCTTCAAAGATGAAACATTTTGGCTGCATTGCAAGGGTTTTCCTGCTAATTGCATCTGATTAGAAAGTCCAAAAATTGTCTCTCTTCCTTCCTGCTTTATTTCCCCCTAAATACATTAAGGAGGGAAACTGGAATTTTTCATCTGCTCTGCACTGCAATACCAATATTAAACTTCTTTTCCAAACTCTGAACGTGAGAGTCATTAATTGTGAACATTCCTGTGAGATGTGTCTCTCCAGAGAAGGCTTTTGTTGGATGCTTTCAAAGATGATATTACATCTTCATATTTGACAAGGTCAGTAAGAAATTGTAGTCAGAGCATCTAATTTTCAGGTTACTCACATCATTAGAAAGAATGAAACTTAGAATTCTGTTGACAACTAAGGTTCTGCTGGATGGCTCCAGATGACAGACTGTATGGTCTGTTTGCTACTCTACAAATAATAATCACACTATGAAACTTATTCTATAATGCACTATGTATCCATTCTTCTGTTTATTTGTTTGTTCATGATGAAATAGTAAATTCTGACTGAAAAAGAGAAAGTAAAGAAAATGGTGATCCCCTCAACTCTAGTAAATGGATTAAGATTTATTAAAACACAACCCTTTTCTGTATGAAATTGTGTCTGTAAAGGATAATTATAATAATTCACTAATATTGCTCTTTCCTTTATCTTTCACTTGTTCGGCTCTTCTCTCCCCAGCAGATGTATCCTCTCTCCCTCTCTCCTCTTCTCTGTACTAAGGATGCTGATCCCCATTGCCTGTGCCACCCGACTCTGCTCCACGAGGGCTGGCCAACATCACCCAGCGGAGGCAGTGGTCCAGAAGGCAAAGTAAGAAGGAAAATAAAGTCTTGAGTCTCTCTCATCCTAATTCCCAGGCTCACTGAGATTCAAGTCATGGCTGACTTGCTCACATCCAGCCTTTCCTCCTACACAACTCTGGTTCTTTCTAGACTCTGGCAACATCTTTGTCTCTCTGTAACCCTTTGGGCCAAGGAGCATGTATTCATCTCTTATTTCAGATATAACAAATTTAGTGACTTAAAAATAATGGAGAAGTGTATTAAAAATAATGAAGAAATGTATTACCTTGCAGCTCTGGGGGCTCAAAAGTCTAAAATGTCCCTGCAGGGGTTTTGAGGGTTGTTTATTTTGTTTTGCTGGAGACTTTGGAGGAGAGACCTTTCCTCTTGTTTTTTTCCAGCTTCCAGCCTCATTCTACATTCTCAGCACACAGGTCCCTTCTTCATCTTCAAAACCCATCAGTCCAATATCTGACCTCTGTTTCTGTCCTTACATATTCTCTCTGACTTCTACCCACCAGTCTCCCTCTTATAAGAAGCCCTTTGCTAACACTACATCCACTCAGACAATAGGATTTGTACCCTAATCTCAAGACCCTTAGCTTTAGTATATATAATTATATGTATTATATATTTATATTATGTATAAAGGTGTATATAGTTATATATATCTAAATTACATATATAATTATATATGTATATATATAATTCCTCTTTGCCCTATAGAATCTTCACTAGTTAATTTAGGATTTAGGGTATGGCCATTTCATGGAAAGCATTAATCTGTCTCCTGCAGTATAAGAAAGATTCATTTTTGCTTGTTTCTGGGTTCATTATTATTTCTTATTAATTTGCTTAACCCTTACCAAAGCTCTTTAAAGTCTTCAGTTATATCTCTCAGTTTTTCCACACTTTTCTTGGTAGGACTTGGTGTGATATGTAGTTGACTTTCTATATCCCTGAGTTTTACACCATTACCTTCAACCAATCATGAATGGAAAGTGTTCAAGAAAAAAAAAATCTAGAAAGTTCCAAAAAGAAAAACTTGAAATTTTCACATTAAGTGCTAGGATGAACATATGCAAAGTTATGTTAAGTGTTGTATGAGCATTGTAATATAAGTGATGCTATAAGTAATCTAGAGGTGACTTAAAGACTATAGGGAGGTATACAGAGAGTGTATAGTCTACTCTTCCATCTTCTGTAAGGGCCCTGAGCATGTCCAGATAGTAAGTAATGACAGCACATGCTAAGTTAGAAACAAAGTACATCTGATTTATGATCTTGGGCATTGTAACACACACACACGTAAATATATACCTTTCATGCTAATAATAATTTTAAAGTACTATACCCTTGAGGGCTGGGTCAGCCCAAGCAAACTTCCTCCTGTGCTTTACTTTATCCTTCACATCTTGGGCATTTTGTTTCTTCTCTGAGCATTTCTGCCCCTTCTAGTCTCAGGTCAAGGCTGCTTTTGCTCACTAAAGACCTCAAGAAATCTTTATCCATCCATTTATCTATCTATCTATCTATCTATCTATCTATCTATCTATCTATCTATCTATCTACTATGTATATAGTGTCTGTCTGCATGTATGCCTGCACACCAGAAGAGGGCATTAGATCTCATTAGAGATGGTTGTGAGCCACCATGTGGTTGCTGAGAATTGAACTCAGGACCTCCGGAAGAGTAGTGGATGCTCTTAACTCCTTAGCCATCTCTCCAGCCCCAAATCCCTCATTTATATCTGGCCTTCCACATAGTCTACCCAGCATTCCCATTGCCCTTTACAAACAATTTATTCTCATCACATTTTCTTCAATCAACAACTAAATTAATATGATATGACAAGGTAATGTTGATTTATGTCAATGGGAAATCAAGCAATGTTTTAGGTTGATGGTCCATAGAGGAATGTGCTTGTAATAGCAAGTTATCTGACACAGGGTGCACTAGTTCCTTTGCTCACACTGTGACAGAATACCTATCAAGCACAGCCACGCTCAGTGATGGAAATCTCCATAATGATGTCAACGCTAGGTCTGCAGCAAGCAACCTTGTATGACAGCTTTTAAGTTACTATTAAGTCCATTTTATGTTGACATAAAAATATTATCTTAAGTATTGGACCTTGGAAACAAACTTTTGAGGAATATTGAAATCAGGAAGATTATTGCTGTTTCTGAAAATAATCAGATGATGTTGAAATATCTTGTATTTATTCCCTAGTCGTTTCTGAATCTGTGTAGTCCAGTTTTGCTCATGAAAAACTAGCTTGTTGATGTTTCCTCGGTCCTATTCTCTGAAACTCCTATTGTGAGTCATAGCAAGCCTTCCCTTCTTATTGTTATAACTTTCCTTTATCATTGTTCATGAGTACATCCTTCATTTGATCTTCTACAGTAGATCTTGGTTTCAGTTCCCAGCTATTGCCTTTTCGTTACTCGAGTTATCTGCTGGTTTTGAAAATGCAGACCTGAGTTTCTCCTCACATCTTTCTTTCCAGTCTTTTGTGATGCTTTCCTGTATCTCAAGAATTTTCCTAATTATTGTAGATTGTCCTCTCCTGTAGCTATCCTTCTGTTTGTTTTCTTGGGTTCTTCTTTGGGGTCCTTCATACTTTTAAAGGACATTTTGTGGGGGGGGGGGGAGTCTTGCTTTGATTCCTAGTATCAGGAGCTTTAATCCATGGTCCCTTGGCTCCAACATTTAGGTAGGCTGAACAACATGGGGGCAAGAACATGTATATGGACGCTACTCACCTCACATTAGCCAGGAAGCAAACAAAGACAAAGGGGTCCAGAGATAAAATGTGCCCTTCAAAAGCACCTCTCTGGTGACTCATCTCCTCCCATTAGACACAAGCCCCTAAGTTTCAACCAGACAGTGCTCTCAAATGATAATCTATCCATCAATTAAGTCAGAACTTTCATGATCCAGTTGATTCCCCAAAGCCCTATCCACTGACAGCTGAGGCTTTCACACAGGACCTTTGGGAGGGCATGTCAGATCCAACCAGACATTCTGCCTCTGACTCCAATGACAGTTGATCTTAACTGTCAACTTTGACTGGGCTGAAAAAAGCTGCTGGGCACACCTAGAAGGGATTTTCTTGATCAGGTTATTTGAAGTGCAAGGTCCATCCAAAATGTGGGTGGGCAGCCCAGACCCAAGGAGGTCTGAGTGGAAGGCTCGCTTTGCCCTCATACCTTCACCTTTTGCTGCAGGGTTCGTTTATCATGCTGCCACTTAATTTCTTCACTGATAGCAGAAGCCGGTTTCTTTAGGCTTCCGAGTAAACTGAAGGCCAGTGGCTCCCCAGGAATCCTCGAGGCCTTCAGAGCTGCACTCAGACTTCTGAGGCATCCAGCTGTGTAGACCCAAAAGCTACAGGATTCTCGCTTCTCCAGTGTAAATACAGCCATTGTCAGATTACCCAAAGTGTGCCATATACATATATTAAATTATAAACCCCCATTTAATATATACTCATGCTATCCATTCTGCTTCTCTAGAGAACCCTAACACATCTCTCTAGGTTCATGTTTATCCCACAATGCAAATCTTATTTAGTCCCTATCTAATAATCCCCAAAGAGTCAATAGTTCTAGCATTTCTCAAAATTCCAAGTTCAAAGTCTCTCTGAGACTCAGGCAAGACTCTTAGCTATGAGCCTCTATAAAAGCAAAAACGAAACTTATACTTCTAGCACACAGCAGTGAGACATGGCACACCTTCCCATTCTGGGAGGGAGGATGACAACACAGAAAAAGGCATGGAACACAGCAAGATCAAACCACAGAAGGGCAAACATAAATTCCTACAGGTCATGCCTGGCATCTAGGGCACATCTTGGTGTGATATAAGCTTCAAAGGACTGGGACAGCTCTGAATCCACTACCTTCCTGACTTCAGCCCACATGGACTTACTCCTGAGTCTTGGTGTACTTATCACCTGTAGCCTTATTTGGCCCATTTTGTTTCTACCATCTCTGACTCCCACATCTACACTGCATCTTTGGCTTCACTCTTAGAGCTTTATGCATGCCCCCCTTTGATCTAATACCCCAAACTTTCCTTTGAGTTCTTTAAGTTTCTATGACTCTGTAACTTCTTACATTCCATATGCTTGTTCAACTATCATGACAATGATGATGATGGTGATGATGGTGATGATGATGATGATGATGATGATGCAAAGATCTGCTGCTGTCTGATGCAACCACGGGGCTGCAGTCACTGAGCCAAGTGAAACACAGCCCTGAAAATAACTTGTTAGTTGGACCTATAGAACACAGGTCTCTCCCAGCCCCCCAGGCCCCATTGGACTCTCTTCTGAAGGGAGAAAAACTTTCAAATGAGTTTACACTTTTACAATCTGGATGGGTAGGGTCTTGGGAATTCCTGAGATTTCTTTTCTGTTGCCCCATTGAATTGTATTTCATTTCTTTTTAATGGAGTCATCTCCTTAATAATTACACTACCCTTGTCTACAACTTTCACATGCTTCTTTTCCTATCAATCTTCACAGTGGTTTCAAATGTTTGCTCTCTACTTTTTGCTCCCAGTTTTCACTGTAAACATGGCTAAAAGAAGGCAGCAATACCCAGTGCTCCATCTTGGGCTGCCTTGGAATTTTCATATAGCTAATCCATCCTCTTGAAACTTATTCTACCACAGAGTCTCAGTGAACAGACACAATATAGAGAAGATATTTGTCAGAAAACACCATGAATATCCATGAATCCAATACACAATAACAGCTTCATTTCCATCTGAAACATCATGATCACAATCTCCAAAATTTTCCAAACTCTCTCAAACACTAGTTCTGAAGACTTGAACTACATGGTCCAGTTCAGTCACGACCGTGACTCCACTTCTCAGAACCAACTTTCTAAGAAAAACAACTTAAAAGGAATGTTTATGATGATTCATACTTTCAGAACCATGGTGATAGGAATGTGTAGTGTGGGAGGCTGTTCACCTCATGGCAACTGGGAAGCAGCTAAAGGACACTTTGATTTTTCTACCAGTGTTCACTAGTGTGAATGCTCATTGCACTGATTATGTCAGGTGACTGGAAGTGTCTTGGGCAATGGTGGACAGTTATGAACAAGATAAAGAAGGTGCTTCCTCAACAAGAAAGTAACTTAAGGTAAGCCAATGAGGTTCTGTCAGTGCTGTGAAATCAGTAGATTCCTCATATCTCTCAAGATATATGGGGCCAACTCTCAGTAAAACATGGATTGCTTCCCTTTTCAGACTTCATATAGTCTACTTTTTACCTTATATCTGTGTTCGTATGTAGGCACACACATGCCATAGTGCATGTGTACAGCTCAGAGGACAGCTTTGCAAGAATCACTTCCACCACATGAGTTCTGGACATCCATCATGTTGTCAGGCTTGGTGGCAAGTGCCTTCACCTGCTGAGCCAGCCATCTTCCCGGTCCTACATAGTCCATTAATAGATAGGCCCCCTCATGGTTGCAGACTGTTTTGTCTAGGAGATAGTCTGTGCTCTTCTACTTCCACACTGTCTCATCAGATGCTAAAGCTGTAGGTAAGCTTCTCATCACCACATATTTTCTGTGTTACTTAAGACACAAGTGAGAAGATGTGAAAAGAAATTACCTGTGCTGACACTTTCCCAGAACCCCGACTCCCCTTTCTCTTCCTCTAAATCATCTTGCCCTTTCCTCTCTGGTGCAAAAATAATTTCTTTGTTGCTCTGCTTCTATCAGCTTTTCTCCCACTGAACCCATCTTCCGGGTCCATCTACTGATCATGTGCAACTGGCTGTGTTACTCTCCTAATATTTGAACCCTGGCTCCTTGCTCCTTCATCTTTAGTGTGTCTTTCGTCTCATCTTCTATCACTGCATACATACCCTGCATTTAAAATTCTAGCTTGAGAGCATAAAGAATAATTTATTATGTCTTCATACTCCATGCTATTTTTTGTCAAACCTCTATGTCTTTGTTCTTCTGAACTTTGCTTATTCAACAAGCATTAACTGAGCACAAACTACAGGTTCTGGTTCTGTTAACCTAAAGCCAATTCAATAGAAAACTTCAAAAGTGAGAAACGTAGACGAAATATGATTTGAAAATAGAATCAGAAGAGGAGGAAATAAAAACAGAACATGAGGAATATATGGAACACAAGAAAATGGTCTAGTGTATGTATAATTGGGGCTCCAGAAGGACTGGGGCTGGATAAGAATCATCTGAACTCACTGTGAGAAATTTCCAAACCAGCTGAAGACTTCGACTCACAGATTCAAAGGTCAGAAAATTTCAAGCTGATTCCACACTTACACACATCACAATTTAGTTGTCAAAATACAAAAAAGAAGACCTTAAAACCACTAGGTGACCATCTGTTTTTTTTTTTTCTTTATTGTGAAAAATGTCAGGCAGGTCTCTCTCCCAATTTCTTTGCTTACACTTAAGTGGCAAGGTCACTTTAGTACTGAGAACACATACAATTCAATACTTAATAGAAGAAATCACATTTAATAATAATAATAATAATAATAACTAGAGCTTTGTATAGTGGCACATCCCCATAATCCCAGGACTCAGAAAGCTAAGGTAAAACAATGAGTTCAAGGCTGACCTACACTATGTAGTATATGCCCCCGTCTCAAAAATAAAAAAGCAAATAAAATATATATATAGACTTCATTTAATTTTTTTTAAATAAATTTATGTGTTTTTTTCCTTCCTTGTCTAGATCCATCAGTCTAGAAATGTTATGTGATGAGAAGGAGTGATGAGAGGAAGTGATGAAGGGATGAGTTAAGTGAGGGGAGATGGAGACTAGGGGGGGGGGTCTTGTTGACTGCTAAAGTGAAGGTCTGAGTAGATGCTCTCTGGGTTTGGTAAAAACGTTCAGTGATAACACTTTCACGGGGTATGCTCATGACTCCTTGATGGTTCCCTCTAGAAACTTCTGACTGAAGATGCTTTCCCCAGCTGAGTGCTCCAAGGGCTCCCCACCCACCAGTTTCTGCAGTTCATGGCACATCCCATTCTCTTTCTTCTAGCCAGCCTGCCTCATGAGGCGCCTTCTTGGACCAGGTCCTTTTGACGTTTGTCCTCAGACTGTCTCCTCTCTGGTCACCCACATCTTGTCCCTGGAATAGATTTGGTCCTGTTGTCAGTGAAAACAAACTGTGTTTTCACAGTGTGCCACTTTGTCTCAGCTCTGCCACCGGATAGACAGCCACGGCCACGGCTTTCAACTTTTAGACTTCTTAGAAAAGGCACAAACTTCGGATCCCTTTCACCACAGCAAATCTCACACTCCGCAACTGCTTCTCTGAA
This sequence comes from Peromyscus eremicus, assembly GCF_949786415.1. Classification (NCBI taxonomy): domain Eukaryota; kingdom Metazoa; phylum Chordata; class Mammalia; order Rodentia; family Cricetidae; genus Peromyscus; species Peromyscus eremicus. Next base: position 43,936,365 of record NC_081425.1, on the reverse strand, counting down.
AACACCTCTCAAGCTGTTTCCCAATTACGTCAGGCTTGCTTTGCTTACCTGGAGCCTTTTTGGGCTAATACAGTTCTTTGGAATTCTCTCTCTCTCTCTCTCTCTCTCTCTCTCTCTCTCTCTCTCTCTCTCTTCTACTTTAACATACTGTCACACACAGAAGCAAATAAGCACTTACCATATAATATAATTAGTAAAATGTCTTGGGAGCACATAAGAGAAGTTTTTAACCTTGACCATAAAAGACTTGTTGGAGGAAGCCATATTTAAACAAGACTTGTGGGATGAGTAATGGTTATTTAAGCAAAGTGGGAAAATAGAGAGGCCAAGAAACAAAACAGGATGTATTCAAGGAATTGAAAGTTTAGGGTTGCTGTAGCAGAGTGTGAGGATGGAGTGAGAACACAGGACACTGGGGAAACGAGCCTTGGGCTCTTCAGATAAAGAGTTGAATTTTCTTCCGAGGCAACATAGAGTCATCAAATGCTCCCTCTTTGTGTTTCATTGTGTGTCTCAGAAGGCGTTCAGGCTGCAGTGTGGAGGACAGGCTTGGGGAGGAAGATCATAGGTGATGGATGGAGCAGAAGTCAGTTGTATGGCCACTGCCGAATCCAGGCAAGGACCAGAGAGGAGGGCAGAAGTATGAGGTGCCTCAGAGCCATTTAAACAAAGAATTCATTGGGTTTGGTGGCGGGAAGATGAGGGAGACAAAAGAATCAAGATGTCACCCAAGTCACTGCCTTCACCAAGATAAGCACCCAGGAGGGGGGGTGCTGGTCAGATCCCCACCTTCAGGTGGAGGAGCCTGGACATCTTTCCTGCTTCTGTTGATGGGGTGACTCCTGTTCAGCCTTCAGATCCCAGCCCAGCTCACAATTCCTTCCTGCTCTCCCCACACACCTGGACTGAACTAAACGGCTCCCTCCCTTTTGTCTCGCCCTCAGTTTCCCTGTCACTTTCTTCCTCACAGTGACTCTGGTCTTTTATGTGCAGTCTCCCCAGGAGCCAAGAGCTTGAAGACACAGCCCCTGTGTTATCTATCATGTGTGTCCCCCACCATCCAGTATCCAAATTCCCGACACACACGGCAGACGGGGCTTGTTGGATGGAGTGAGTCCTCTTAGATTTGAAAACATGGAAGCAGCGACATAGAAAGGAATGTCTGATGAGGAACTTCTGAGCAAGCATGTCTCAGAAGGAACAGGTGTGGTGACTGTCATCATTGTCATCATGCCAGCAACATACACAGATCACTGCCCCATGGCAGACAAGACTCTACCGGCCTGGGAAAGTCAGGGAACTGAGTTATGCAGATGGGACTGTGAACATGAAAGACAGAGCATATCAAATGTCTCATTGATGTTGTCTGGTTCTAGACCTTCAGTTCTTTCCAGAGTTACAACTCTCAACCATCAAACAAGAAACAGCTTTTAGGAAAGGGAGGGACTGGTTTAACCATGACTATATCCATGCGCTGTGATGGAGTGACAGTGTTAGAAGTCAGCCCCAAAAACAAAGTGGTTAAAACGGGGATTCTGCGGCCTCACATCCTGTGATTAAACACAAGCTGTGCCACTTACGGGTGAGGTGACCTCTATTCCTGGGTCTGGGTTTCAGCATTTGAAAAGCTAAGTAAAATGTGCTATAGGGTGGGTGCAGGGCCACACTGCCAGCAGGCCTCAGTGGTGAGAATTCTAATTTAATATTCACGAGTCTATGTATATGAAATCCAAGTTAACAGTGTTTAACATATGTGTGCTGCTATTCTAACCATTCTTCATGTTGCTACTATTGTTACTATGACTACTTCACCTCTCTGATATTATTTTCGAAATTGAATCTCTTTCTGCTTCTTAGTATGCCCTGAAATTCCTGAACTCAAGGGATCCTCCTGCCTCTGCCTTCTGAGTGGTGGGACTGCAGGGGTATGTAACGGTTACCAGCTTCTGGTCACCATGTGGGGCTTCAGGCAGATTTCTGCACTGGAAGTGAGGTAAACACCAGGAAAGACTGTCCCAGAATCTATGTACTTTGCTAACCTGTCACCGTGGAAGGCTGAAGTAGGAGGAAGCCAAGTTCAAACGTTTCAGGCCAGCCTGGGCTACACAGTGAGACCCCCATCTCAAAAAAGATGTTAAAATACAAGTGAAAGTCCGTGTGCTTTCTCTAGTGACAGTGTTTCAAATCTTAGTACAATGATCACTTATTCAAGTTCCTGTCTTCAACAATAAACGCAGTGTGCACAAAGAGAGTGAAGGGCTAAAGCTGTGAATGAACTCTCTGCCAATGACAGTTGGGAATGACAGGGCCTGGCCAAGTCAGTGAGGAACTGTGGAGCACATGGAGGGTGTCTGAGGTCACCAGCCAGCACAGCTGGGCACCGCCATCTTCAGATCCGGTCCACCACGGGCCTGGAAACGACAGGCCTTACCCAAGCAGACATTCCGTGGGACTGTTTCTATCATCAGACACAGCAATTATCAAAGGCAGGTTTAAGTTTTTATTTGGAAAATTCATTCATTTTTTTCAATTGTAAAACTTAAAAAATGTTGGCATTGTGTGTGTGTGTGGGAGAGAGAGAGAGAGACAGTGAGAAAGACAAAGAGGGAGGGGGAGGAGGGGGAGGGGAGGAGGGGGGAGGGGAGGAGGGAGAGGGAAGAGGGTGGGGGAGAGATGGGGGTGCAAGCGCCATGACTTGACTGTGGAAGTCAAGAGGTCAGAAGACAATTTGAGTTTTGGTTTTCTTCTTCTATCCTGTGGGTTTCAGAGATCAAAATAGGTCATCAGGTTGGTGGCAAGTGCCCTTATCCTTGAAACCATCTTGCTGGGCCCTTCAATTTTAAAGTATTTTTGAAGAAAAAAAAAAAAGAAGTCATTGAGAAATCTGTAAGACTGTCGTTAGTAAGAAGCTGTCTGTTTGGCTGTGTTACTAGATCCAAACCTTTTCATTATCATGAGCACACACAAGGAAACTGTGGGCCCAGGGGCAGACAGCAGGGTAACCTCACCTTCTGACATTTGAGTTCACATTTGGCCTTTATCCTTTCTAGCCACCATTTTGATGGAAATTGCGTGAGTGACTCATCTATAAAGGCATTTGTATGAATACAGAATTCTTTCATATTTTAAAAGTAAAATTAACATTTCTAAGGTCCACATACTCAATTATTCCAGCCATTTTGGACCACAGGAAGTTCCTTGATAAAAACCCCTGCCATAGAAGGTAATACCCCTTGTTAGAATTGTGAAACTCACCACAGACAGAGGCCAGGGGGATTGCATTATAGAGTAAATTAACCCTCAGATGGGTGGTTAGGTTGTGTAATCTAAGATGTTGTGTCCAGTCTCGCTATATAAACTAGCAACCTTCATTGGCACTTAGGTGTTAGACAGCAGACTATTAAAAAAAAAAGTGTTTCTATGTGTGTGTGTGTATTGCATGTTTGTGTTCACATGAGGGTGCACACATATGCATTCAGGTAGAGGTGCATGTGCACATGTGTGCATGCATGTGGAAGCCTGAGATGAATGTTGGGTGTCTTTCTCAATAGCTCTCCACCTTATTTATTTATTTATTTTTTTGACAAGGTCTCTCACTAAACCTGAAGCTCATCAACTTGGCTGGGTTGATTGTCCAATGAGCTCCAGAAATGCACCTGTCTGCCCCACCCTCTGGCACAGAGGTTATAGAAATGCAACCCAGGATTTTGAGTTCGTTGGTCCTCGTGTCGCACAGCAGGCACTTTACCAAGAGAGCCATCTCCACAGCCCCTGTGAAGTGTTTTGAAGTGGAAAATGCTGTGGGATGTTCTGTATGGCAAATGTGTTGCTAATTAGTCAATAAATAAAACACTGATTGGCCATTAGCTAGGCAGGAATTGTAGGCGGGACAAGGAGGAGAATAAAGCTGGGAAGTGGAAGGCTGAGTCAGAGAGACACTGCCAGCCGCCAAGATGACAAACAGCATGTGAAGATGCCGGTAAGCCACGAGCCATGTGGCAAGGTATAGATTAATAGAAATGGATTAATTTAAGCTGTAAGAACAGTTAGCAAGAAGCCTGCCATGGCCATACAGTTTGTAAGCAATATAAGTCTCTGTGTTTACTTGGTTGGGTCTGAGTGGCTGTGGGACTGGCAGGTGAGAGAGATTTGTCCTGACTGTGGGCCAGGCAGGAAAACTCTAGCTACAGGAAAACATTCTAAAAATGTCCATACTTACTTGTTTATAATATATTTCCAATGGAACATTCTACAATGGCAAGATGCACTGAACCTGTCCCATTCACCATGGCAGTCATTAGACAGAGCAGATTAGGAACATTGTGATTAAGGAACTTTGTATACCCTTGCCTTTTGAAACTAAAGACAAAATTTCCTCAGTTTCTCACTAGCCACTGAATGTAAGGCTACCACATGGAACACGTAGACCTAAATTCACTTTCTTAAATCTCTCATTTAAGGGGCTGGAGAGATGACCAGCTGTTAAGAGCTCCTACTGCTATCTTGCTGAAGATGTGAGTTTGGTTCCTGACACTCACATCAGGCAGCTCACAGCCCCCTTTAACTCCAGATCCAAGGGATCTAATGCCCTCTTCTGGACCCCCATAGTTATCTATACTCAACACATGCACATACCCACACGCAGACTTACACACACACACACACACACACACACACACACACACACACACACACACACAAAATTTCAAATAAAAATAAGTCTTTTAAAATGTCAGATATACTACTGTTCACTAGCATTTTACATGTAGAACACTATATTTAAAATACACCAAGGCTTAGCATGACCCTGTGACTGCGGTGGTAAACAGGAGAGTAGAATTCTTGACAAAGTTGAGAAGAAGCAACCCCATACGCTTCTTTTCAAAACACTTCAGGCATCTTAGGCCATTATCCCTGGGCCAGAAACACTAGGATAATACAAGTTCGAGAACTTCAAGAACTGGCTCCACCCATGAACTCGGAGGTTAGTCAGCATCTTAAACAAACAAGCTGCTCCCTGCTCTCTTCCACCGCAGTCTGGGCCAAAAACAAAGAGCACTTAGGGATGAGCTGAAAGTTCATCTGCCTCTTCAGCATCCATCTCTTTCTCTTTTGATTCATCAGTTTAACCTGTGAGACATTTGACTGATCATAAAAGAGATGCCAGCTGCTCCTGGGGACCACTCAGCTTGCCCCACAACTATGTCAGGAAGGTCTCACTTTCTGTGGGACCTCGCTGAGCCCGCATCTCTCAGGGTCCCTCCCCCGATGAGACATGCACATCTCCCTCTATCTTCCTGTTTGTCTGGCTGAGTGTCCTCACCATGGACCTGCAGCCACAGCAATGGGGAGATGAATATAGCTACAAGAACATCCACATTTGGGTGTTTAATATCCAAGGGGGGGTGTTTTTGTAATACCAAGAAGAGTTTAAACAAATAAATATGATGAGGACACACTATAATTAATGGCTCCACCACAGCCAAACTTCCCAGCTTCATAGTGTCAGCCTGTCTAGACTCACCCAATATATTGCTCTCTCTTCCATTTAGGAGACCAGGTCCAATGTGGCTGCAACTAAGTCATCTCACTTAGGACCTGTTGCATGCTGATGTTTCCTGGATGACTTTCTTGATCCCTCTTCCATGGGTAAAAATTGCTAAGGATCCCAGACCTATCAACACTTAAGTATTAGGAGATAATTCTGGTGCCAATTTATCATAGTCAGAGATAAATACACATTATGGCACATAGAGTTGTTCCCTCAAAACTTACATGTTGAGTTCCCAACTTCCAGTACCTCAGAATGTGACTGTATCTGGAGGGAGGGACTTTATATTCAAGTCATTAGGATAGCTCCTACTCTGAAATGGCTGTCCCAAAGAACAGAAAAACTGGACACAGACTTGTGCAAAGGAAGAATAATGGGAAGTGACTAGAAGATGCCATTTACCCTTTACAAGCCTGGGAGAGGTCCCTAGGAAAAGCCTCTCTTTGGCCTTGCCTATGCTTACATCTTATGTGGGGAGCATAGGAAGCCCTGAGTGACTGTGTGCTGTTGGCATGGGCAATTCCACGTCAAGGGCTCTGTGGTAGTTTGTATGCAATTAGCCCCCATAAGCTCATAGGGAGTGGCACTATTAAGAGGTGTGGCTTTGTTGAAGTAGGTGTGGCCTTGTTGGAGGAAGTGTGTCACTGTGGGGGCAGGCTTTAAGGTTCCCTACGCTCAAAGATACTTCCCAGTGTCACAGTCATTTCCTGTTGCCCTCTGATCAAGATGTAGCCAGCACCATGTCTGCCAGCATGCCACCTTGCTCCCCGCCAGGATGATAATGGACTGAACCTTTGAACTGTAAGCCACTACCTCAATTAAATGTTTTCTTTTGTAAGAGTTGCTGTGGTTGTGGTGTCTCTTCACAGCAATAGAGACCATGACTAAGACAGACTCCAAGGCCTCAGACCCATGGGAAAATGGCAAAGCCTTCCCCAGGCTAGGCTAAGGGAAATGGCAAAGCTTTCCTTCCCAGTCCAAGTGCAGATGTTGATGGTGTGTGCAGAAAACATCTACTGTGGCTTTCTTCTTCCAGATATTTACATCAGGAAGACTGCTCTCCTACAGAGCCTGCTCCTACTGAGATGAACTAAATCTGTCTCCTTAGTGCAGCTGTATACCATAAACCCCACATCCATATTTATCTATGTGTATTAACCACATCTTCTTGTTCAGCGGCATGTAATAACTCTCTCTGCCTCTCCATTTAACTGCACATAACAAACATGCTGAGCTTCTGAGGTGCTGCAGCCTAGAAGCTCAGAGAGCCCAGACCATCCAACCCCATCTTTTCTGTTTCTGTATCTGTCTGTCTGTTGTCTTTTATTCATTCTCTTGCTTCCCCAAGTGAGATCCACCCCTGGAGCCATACTGGCCTTGGCAATCTTGACCTTATCTCCATCAGGCTATTCCATCAGTGCTGTTTTGTTACAGCAGCACTCTCAAGCCAATACACACTTCCTATAGCTCCACCTCTGCAGGGTCACAGATTTCTTAGCAGAGGTAAGAACCCTTTGAGCCGGGCAGTGGTGGTGCACGCCTTTAATCCCAGCACTCGGGAGGCAGAGCCAGGCAGATCTCTGTGAGTTTGAGGCCAGCCTGGAAAGGCGCAAAGCTACACAGAGAAACCCTGTCTCGAAAAACCAAAAAAAAAAAAAAAAAAGAAAAAAAAAGAGCCTTTTGACCTGGGAACCTCCTTCATTTCCCTGAACACAGAACCAGAAGAAACACCAGGCTACCTCTCTGGCCCAAGCTGGGACCATTTTTTTTCCTGTATGGATACCTTTATCCAAAACACAACAAAAGTCGAAACCTCCCTCTCTCTCTCTCTCTCTCCCTCTCTCTCTCTCTCTCTCTCTCTCTCTCTCTCTCTCTCTCTCTCTCTCTCTCTCCCCCTCTGCATCCTCTTCTGTTATCCATGATGAATTCATCTTTGGAGCCCAGAATTTGACCTTCCTCTGGAGAAGTCAGAAAAGCCCTGAGGGATTCCCAGACCCCACACCAGTTCTTCCAAGTGTAGCCCTAGGAACATCAGCTCTTGCCAGATTCTTCTTGGGCTAAGAGTCTTGTTAGACTCTATAGAAATAGAGGAACCGGGAAAATGGCTCAGAGGATAAAGCACTTGCCACACAAGAGTGAGGACCAGAGTTTGGATTCTTTGAATGTGCATAAAAAGCTGGCCAGGCGTGGTGGCTGTGTGTGTCTCAGGAGACAAAGACAGAAGTCCCCATAACTGCCCAGAACCCGTGATCTCTGGATTCAGTGAGGGACCTTGCCTCAGTCGTTGAAGTGAGACACAGTCAAGGGAAATTGTCAAATGTCAGCTTTGAACCTTCACACCCACATACACGTGTACCCGAAGCACATGGGGGCATACATCTGCACACGGACACACCATACACCCTTAGAAACAAGAATCTATGGGAATAAAATATAAGTTCCCTAAAACACTTCTTCCGTACATGGCCCAGGTAGTGAAAATTATTGATAAATTGAATGGCATGTTGTCTTTAATGTTCTGACAGGAGACTCTCTTGTTGTATTGTTCATCCACAGGTATATGATTCCTTTTGCCTTTCAGGAATGTTATCTGGTGGGCTATATTTTGAGAACCCCAAAGGCTACTGCCAGTGACAGAGGACTCTCTTGCCTTATGCTGATGCTCACCCTAGCCTGGATCTGAGTCTCTAAGGAAATTGAACTTGGGGAACTGAGAGTAGGGGTCAAAACCCAGCATAATGTCAAGTAAAGATTTGTTTCTGTCTTTGGTATTTAAAACCGCCATTCAATCCATCAGCATGAGGGAGGCACCTGGACAGCCATGGGCAGTAGGTCACAACAGACAGAAGGAGTTCTATAATGGGGATGGGTATATACAGAGGTGTTATCAAGATAGTGCATTATTGCAAAGACCTTGGAATGGGAAGCTGAGTCACCTCACTGGGAAAGAAACTCAAAGTCCATCTATTGCTGCCACATCAAACTGTCTTTATTCACAAGTTGTTTCCCATCCCCAAGATTCAACAGACCTTCAGATGTATCATTTCCAAGGATTCATATTCATCATTTATCTATAAATCTATCATATATCTGTCTATAGACCTATCTATCTACTTATTTATCTATCTATCCCATTTATTTATCCATCCATCTATCTATCTATCTATCTATCTATCTATCTATCTATCTATCTATCTATCTACCCATTTATCCATCCATCCATCCATCCATCCATCCATCTATCTGTCTATCTATCTATCTATCTATCTATCTATCTATCTATCTATCTATCTATCTATTTCCTTTTCCTCTTTCTCTCTTCTCTCCTTGACTCTCCCTCTCTTTTTCCTCTGTCTTTGAGACAGGGTCTTTTAGTAGTTCAGGCTATCCTCAAACTTACTATGTAGCTGAGGATTACCCTGAACTTCTAATCTTGTTGCCCCCACCTCCCTAGTGCAGGGATTACAGACCTGTACCATTACTTATGGTTTATGTGGTGCTGAGGATCAAACCCAGGGCTTATTGCATATTAGGCAAACGCTTTACCAGCTGGGCTACCTTCCCACTTCTTCCCCATTTTTTTGAGAAGAAATACTAATTTATTTTACAAAAAAAACCCTTATTTCACACATTTAAAAACATTTACCTTTAATATGTTGTTTTAGTTAATCACATTGTGATTTAATTCTCTTATAATTTTAATACAAAGTTATACTTGCTATAAATTTAATTTAATAGAAAAATCCACATGTATAAACTTTTGGAAGAAGGTAATTTTGCAATTATACTTGGTAAAAATCAGTGTAGGTAATTTAGCATATATTTATCAATAGCTACTTTTTATAAATACCCCTTTACAAATAAAGCTGTCTTCTATTTTCATTATCATGCTTCTTTTGATAAACACAGCTATTTGGGGGTACTAACATAACTAAGTTTTCTAGTCTAAATCCGGAATTATTTGCACATTGTGTAGCCTCATCATACTTGTAAAACGCACCTAATTACTCAAATTCCTAGAACTGGGGTCAATGAAAGGAAAACTTAGGGTTCCAGAGATGGGGAAAGTATTAAATACTTCACATTTATTTTTTTCAACTTGGAAATCCAGTGGTTTGTTTTGTAAGGACAAAAACTGTCCATGGCAGCAGAGAGGTCACAGCTGAAATGTCTGCCTTTCCACTAGAATGGCTGTGCCCTGGGACTGGCCTAGCCACCGCCTACTGCTGGATGTTAGAATTGCTTCCAACTCCTGTCCTCATATACAGGGCTCAAGTACACTTTGATGGCTGTGGCTCTTTGCTTGTTTCCATATTTGATTCTTAGGCTATGCCCCTGGGAGAATTATCAGATGAAAAAGTAACATCCTGAAGTTCTTGAGTCATGTACAGCTGTGATTTACACTCTTGTGACCAACATTACCTCCAAAAGAACATAACCTTCCATAACTCTACAGTGCACAATTTGATTTCCTTCTAGTATCTTCAGTGTCTTCAAACTTTAAGCTTCTCTCTAAAGAGAGGTACAATTGAAGGAATTGCATTTAATCTTGAATGGAGAAGCCTGCTTGCTAAAAGACTCTTTGCATAGGATGGAAGTGCTTTTAGATTCCTTTCCTCCACCCCAAAATCATGTACACTTTGTACATGTGGTTCTTTTGGGTCTCTGAGGGCAGCTATCCCTGCTTCAACCCATACACATATACAGGGACACACACATACCACGGGATATACATACCATGCACATGCTTAAAATAAGAATCTATGTGAATAAAATGTCAGTCTCATAAAATGTTCTGTATAGTGCCACCGGGTAGTAAAAAATGATGAATGAGCTGAATGTCATGCTGTCAAGAAAAAGAAGGCAGCAGATGCAGTGCACACATTGGCCAAAATTAAAACTATCACATTTATTCTGGCAAGCATGCACTTATGTATGCAGACAATGGGAATTACTGTATTTTAAAATAAGCCACTCCCAAATGATATGCACTGAATCTATTTATGTACATTTGCTCATTCAATAGATTGGCACTAACAGTGTGAGGAGGTTCACCTGACGTGGAGATGGATGTGAGTACACAGTGTCGACAAAGGCACAGCCTCCACCCCCCGCCCCACGTGGAATTTATGTGGGTGAGTGCAACCCGGACCATGATGAAGTCAGATAGGGAAGCCTTTCTGCCCAGCTGGGAAAGCCTGTGGGCCGCACAATGCAATCTGACCTTTCTATCATGAGCCCAGCCAGCCCCACTCCCAAGCCTCCCACAGTTTCCCAAGATGAGTCTGTGTGAGCTTAGTTTGCCTCTCCAAACTTTGAGAAGAGCTGACATGGCAAGCAATCAGAGGCCCAGTCCTGGATTTTAGTGAAACAGGAGAGCTGGAAACAGGAGAGGAGATGGCCCTAACCAACCACTCAGCCCCCACATTAGGCACTTCCATGAAAGTAGTAAGTGAACAGGAATATTCTGTGCTAAAGCTGACTGTGACCTACCGTCTCCCAGGCCAGGCTGGCAGGCTTCCTATGCAAATAAAGGCTCCTTACTCTGTGTCTAGGGTAAGTTTTATTTGCAGAACAGCTGACCAAATTCTGGCGCTCTGGTGAGAGAGAGAGAGAGCCCAGAAATGCCCAGAGCTCACAGCCACCATTTCATACTGAACATGTCTGCGCATGTGCAAATCTGACCAGAGATTTGTGTCTATTTGTCTATCTGTCTGTCTCCTCTCCAGAGCTTTAGCAATTCAACAATAAACACCAGAAACCAAACTCCACTCCAAACATTCACAAACACACTGCAAACATGTCTAATGTCGTTGAAGTCAAGGAAGTGGGGCTGGGGGAGACGGGTGTTGGTGGGTGTTCCCAGTTCCTATGGTCACAGCCTTAGCCACAGCCTGAAAACACAAGGTATCAGGTTCTCAGCTAGCCCCCTCGGTGGGGAGAGCTGGGAGTTTCTGACCTCCTTTGGGGTTAAGGCTGCTGTTCTCAGTCTGTGCGTAAGCGAGTGGTCACAGTCCTTAATTGCAAAGGGGAAGTGGTCAGAAAGCACACTGTCGTGGCGAGATTGATAACTCGTAAGCTCTCTTGGAAGAACGCCAGGAAACAACAATGGGGTGGAATCTGAACTAAATATACATACACAACACTCGCATGCTTGCTTGTCCTTTCCAACACGCTCTGAAAAGGAAAAGGGAGAGCTGATAGAAAAGAACTGGAGATGGAGTTAGTAACAAAGCCGGCAATATTCGCTGCCATTTCCCTTCTTCAGCGAAGAGAGCATCGAAAGAGTAGCCCGCGGCTCACACTAAATCCAACAGTTAGCACCCCAAGTTAGTTAGCATACTCTTTATGGATTTAGTCATGAATCCATCTTAAGAATCTTACAAAACAGACCCCTGTCCCCATTTTGCAGACAGTGAAACTAAAGCCCAGGCCGTGAACAGCTACGAAGTACTATAACCAGGATTCACTCTCCAGGTTCTGTGGACTTCACAGTCCCACCCTCTTGCCATTGACGTCTAAGCCCTTTTCATCAAATTCAGAATGAATGCTTCCTGTAGGAAAAAGACTATAGTTTGAATCATGCCACTGGCTAGTGAAATTGTTTCCTTTAAGACCAAGTCTCAAGGATCAAGAGTAGCTTATATGGGATGGCCAGAGCTTGGTGAGGCTCCGGGGTTGGGACACACATTTCTCTCATTGTGTCTTCCCATTCCTGAAAAAGATGGCGATCTAGAAAATCACAGGAAAAAGTTGGCCATGTGCAGCTTCCAATTTGCTGTGGAGCGTTGTTTCTGTTTCAAATGACAGTGAGATCTGAGCTGCCACTTTGTTATCTGACTTGAAATGAAAGAATTATTGACAAAGTGGCTGTAATATCACTCCTGGAGTGCCAAGGACTTGACTGTAGAAAGAAGCCTGAGAAACAGGAGACAATGGAACCAAGACCACAAGCTCACTTGGTTATCAAACACCCACACTGAGTCTTCTAGGGAGAAATGTGAGGAAGACATATTGCCGCCTGTATGAATTGGTTCCAATTAAAAGCAGAGCTAAGGGGAAGGCTTCCAGTCTTTGCTGTTTGGTCTCTAAAGAGTTGTACATATAAAACTCAAATTAAATGAAGAGTGGTGAATTTTCTGGAATCTCCTTGGAAGCCTTGGCGATACGGAGACTGTGTGAAGTCCAACCAACCTGACTAACATACCATGTCAAATGTTGCGGAGGGTACAGAAATCAAGAAGACATGGTCCTGACTTCCAGGTGCTCGTGGGGGTGACACAGTCCACATTGTCTCTACCAGGAGGCAAGCTGGGAATCAGAACCCAGAATGTGAGTTAGAAGGAAAGTAACTGAAAAGATGGGAGAAGCGTCTCTGGGGAATGTGGACGTTAAAGTGTATTTTGAGACTGAATAGGACATTGGTGGGTGAATTAGGAAAAGAAGGAAAGCCTCATCCAGAAAAAGAGCTCCGGGCTGAGAAAACAGTGGTAGGCTACATGATGGTGAATTTAGGATGGGTCTCTGGGTGTATGCACCTTCCCAGGTGTGCATGAGGGGATTAAAGAGCTTGACTACTGTGCAAAGGACTGTGGAATTTATTCTGCATATTCAGAAGGTGGATGGTCAACCAGTTTCTGGGGCCTATCACTGGTGTCACTTTCTATGATTCTTAAATTATACCTCAATCATTTATTTAATCAATTATTTAACGCCCTTTCAACTGGGTTCATCATCTGCCTCCTGAATGACTGCCACATAGTAACACTTCATCAGTAATAGTTGGTGTTGTGCAAATTGATAAAGGTACTTGGAATATTCTCCATCCATGCCCCTCCATTCTGACAGCTCGAAGTCAAGCTGATTGATAAGTAGGCAACCCATCAAAATTCTGTTAATGGAAGTGATTGCACTGGCTGTTAAATCACCTTCCACAATTTTACACACACATATTCTTTACAGAGCAAAGTTTACTATTATACAGCAAGAAAAAGGAGGCGGGAAACATTTGTATGTCTCTCCTGCAGAATATAAACCTTAAGACACCTTTAAAAGCAGACTGATGTCACCTGATTGACGAGTTTCTACAAATAAAAGTCACTTAGAGCTGCAATGCCCTGGCTGGCCCACACTGCCTTGAACCCCTCGCACTGGATGGGAGGAGGCAGGACAGCCCTGAAAGAACTCTGTTGATCTGCCAGTACTGACTCAGCAGTGAGCCATAAGAATGGTTGTTTGGCCCAGCGGTGGTGGAGCACGCCTTTAATCCCAGCACTCGGGAGGCAGAGCCAGGCGGATCTCTGTGAGTTCGAGGCCGGCCTGGGCTACCAAGTGAGTTCCAGGGAAGGCGCAAAGCTACACAGAGAAACCCTGTCTCGAAAAACCAAAAAAAAAAAAAAAAAAAAAAAAAAGAATGGTTGTTTGTTTGTTTGTTTGTTTTTGTGGGAGGCACCAAAAAGTGGCTATTATTCTCAAAGAGATTCTCCTGGAAAGAAAGTTGGCTGTAAGGTTAAATAAGTGAGCTCATGGAAGCAGAATAAAACCAGAATGTAGGTAAAACGCTGAGCACTGAGCTGTATTCTCCCACCACTCACAAACACAGCTGCCACAGACTTGAAGCTCTTAGTTCCTGCAGGATTCTTGTGATAACAACGACAATAAAACAGAATGCTTCCCAAATCACAGTCTGTAACCTTGAAAATCCCTACTTTATACATTTGAAATGTGGTATGTGTTAGCCTTGCCTTTGTGACTGGCTCTAACAATAGACAAGAGGGACATAAGTATTTGGTTCTTTTTTTTTTTCCCCATACGCTAATGTCTCCAAAGTTAGTAACCTGATATAGTAAGAAATATTTCTCCCTTTTCTCATGGCATACAAGAATACCGTTGCAGGGGCTGGAGAGATGGCTCAGCAGTTAAAAGCCCAGGCTCTTCCAGGGGACCCAGGTTTGCTCCCCAGTATCCACATGGTGCCTCACAACCACCTGTAAGATCAGCTCCAGGAGACCTAATATCTTCTGTGGACCCCAGGTATGTATGTGGTGTACAGATGTACACAAAGGCAAAACAGTCATACATATAAAAATAATACTGTTGCAGCTGGCAGTTAATTAATGATACAGGGTCTATGCAGCATGTTCCAACTCTGAACTTACTTGAATTTCCTCTGGACTAGACACATGAACTTGTTTCACTTACATTTCCCCACAGCTTTCCTTCTAGATTTATATTGGGCCATACGTAGGAACATTTTCATCCTGCAAGGGGAATGCAAGGAATGGGGAGTGGACACAGTAAAATTAGTATTCTAACAAATATCAAATGAGCCATGAATGATTCATGCCTTCAAAAGAGGAGGATGGCTCTGTTAGATCATGAAGATAAGATGGTAGAACTGTAAGAGTAGCCACGGAAGTGTGTGAGCACTCCCGCGCGCGCACGTGCTCACATGGATTGGCTGAGTGTGACTGAGGCTCTACTATAATAACACAGCCTGGCAGTTAGGCAAGAGATGTGAGCTGAAGCAAATGACGCAGAAAGCAGATGCAGCCCAGTGGCAAAGGCCATGGCTGTGGCTTGGAGCTTCAGGGAGAATGAGGACCCAGACGATGTCTCTTACAAGATGCTGTCTCTTTGCCCACATTGTTAGTCTTAGTTCAGCTCCACAAAGAGGACCACACATTTTTCAGTTCTTTAACATCTGAAAAGCTGAGCATCCAATCAGTGCTAAATGGATGGCTCTGGTTTTCTAAGAAAGAAAGTATACTGCAAACATGATATGATATCTGTCATCTACTAGAAGAAAGGAAAGCTAAGATGGGTAAAGATGGAAAACATGAAGCTTTTCCTTCCCAAACTCCTGGAAAAGTCTTCTAGGACTAAAAACTCCAGTTCTCCAGGGCTATGAAAGGCCAAAAGAAAAATATTAATTACTTATTTAATTAATTAAGACAGGATCACACAATATAGCTGAGGCCAGTGTGGAACTTACTGTATAGCCCAGGCTATCTCCAAATTCGTGGTCCCCCTGCCTCTGACTTTCAAGTGCTAGCATTATAGCTGCATATATCATATTCAATCCCAAAAGAAAAACTGAAACTTGTTCCCACAGATTAAGAGTTAATAATCCTTGTAAATTCAGTCACTTCCTTTAAGCAACTTTACATTTCTCTCCAGAAAGGACCTGTCTTATACGATACTCACCTGGGATGTTTTCCATACCACAGTTTGCCTCCCACCAATGCTGTTCAGCCTCAGGGAGGCCTGAGCCCACAAAAGCAGGAATATTTTCAAACAGACCAATAATTGAATAGCTTCACTCTGTGACTCCAGACAAGCTCAAGTGTTACGTTTTGGAGTCTGTCCCTGCACATAATGGAGATAAAAGCAATCATTTAGGAAGGCACTTTAAAGACAGACAGCCTGGGAAAGACGACATAATTGAGGAAGGAATATTTGTAAGGAAACCGTGAGCTTTGCGATCACTTGTCCTCATTTTACACATTTTCTCCTACCTCCCAGCCATCTATGTGAGAGACTTCCCATCCATCTCCACGTTGTGTTTACTTGCTATGCCCACAGAAGATCCAAAGATATTTGCTGGGAACATTAAGTACCAAACACGCTGCTGCTGGGCTCTAAGAAGACGGCTGAGCAGAACAGATGCAACAGGTGCAGTCCCTACAACCAATCATAAAGTGCCAACAGGTTACCCTAGCAACGAGCCAATCCCCCAGTGAGCCCTTTGGAGTGTTTTCTCAGTGAGTGTTCATCCCTTGAGTTTGCAGAACAAACAGGAACATGGCCCTAGGTGCCTACACTAGAAATCCTGGTGACATGGACTGACTGTCCAGTGGAGAAGAACCCTCTGGCATCTCTGCCTAAGGGCTCAGATTTCTTTCTCTTCGCATCCCCCAAGTGTTACCGGGATGCAATCATGGAGGTGAGAAAGTCCCTTCAACCCACAGAGAGCCATGCCAAGTCCCCCTGTTAGTCTTGCATGATGATGATAAGTCCTGCTTCCCCAGCACTGCCGTCATCAACACAGGAAAAGTTTATGTCTTCGGCTTCCCTGGGTGTATAGCACTTTCTAAAGTTTTTGTCTAGAAATAGACAGCTTCAAAAGCCTCTAAGGACTGAGATGAAAAGAACAGAAAGTGGAAACAGGAAGGGTTCATCTAAAGTGGAGGGAATGGGTTTAAGTTGCACATGAGGTGTGACCTCTTGGATCGTAGCAACCTACTAAGCAATGCATGGTCCTATGGACATGGCTTAGATCCTGCAAATTTCATGTACTGTCTTTAAAAAAAAAATGAAAATTGTGACAAGGAAGAAGGGTCAGGAAAAGTGGTCTATTATTTTATATGTCATTACAGACTTGGGATGGAACCACAAACCAGAAACCGTGGAGCCAGACAGGGTCATGACCCACCAGCAATACCACTATCAGCAATTATCATTAAACCTACGTTCCTCTGCCTGCCACTAAAAACCCTGCTAAAGCAGAGCTTGTCTGGAAGAGTCATGCACTGTAGTGAGTTAGAGTTTCCTTTTTGGCCATGGTGTGAGTCTCTTCCATCATCATGTATGCTGGTGAGAGCCCCGGGCAGCACTCCCCCAGCTGTGATATGACAAGAAGGCTCAAAACCCCATAGCTTGAAGCAGAAGACTGGGGTTTTCCCTCACCTTGGAGGGGGCCCACCAAGGGAGCTTTGGATGCCATCGGGCCGGCAGTTCACATTCCTTGGAAAGACTTCTTGGCCCATAGAAAGGAGGGTGTTGGCAGCTGAGAAGAGGTCACAGGAAAGAGAGAATGCTTAAGAGATAAATAACTGACAATGTTTTAGGGAACCCAGGGCCACACAAGGAGTGTAGCTGTCTCATGGCAAATTGTGTTGACAAAAAGTAAAGGGTGTCGGAAGGTATGAATGACAGGGAGAAAGTTCATCAGCACACATCTCCTGTACTGTAGAACCTGGAAGAGAAGAGGAGTGGTGACGACACACTTACTATCTGTACAAAGTCATAGTCAAGGTGAGTGGTACAAAGGAGTTCTTGGCAGTGATGATCACACACTTGGGGCAGCCTGGGTCCTTCTGAGCAGTCAGAAAAGACTTCCAGAAGGAAGCAATCCTTGAGTAGACAGATGGGTGTCTTTAATCTAACAAAGAAAATTTGTTGAGGAGGGGATAACTCAGACACAGGAAACATGTGTTAAGGCCATGTGGCTGCCAGAATCACAGCCTACTTGGATGAACACAGAAGTGAATTGCTTTCTCTGAGAGGTCTGGGAGTAGAGGCTGCCAACAGCCTGGCCATTCAGCTCTTCGTCAGGCAGAGAAACGTGTTGTTCTTGTCCCAAGAAAATAGGAAAGCCTCAAGGATTTAGGCACAAGATAGGCTGTTTTAAAAGATCATTTTTAAAAGTGATCTTTTAAAAGATCACCGTGGCTATAGTGTGGAAGGCAGATGTTGAAGGGCCTAAGAAGGAGTAGAGACCAGTTAGGGGGCCACAGGAGATGTCCAGGTTAGTGCGAAGGCAAGTGTTTATTGTCATTTTGACATGGTCTAGAATCACCTAGAAGACAGGACTCAGAATACCTGTGAGTGATTATCTTGCTTAGATTAAGTGTGAAGAGCTACCCAATGTGGGTGGTACCCATTCCCAGAGATGGGATGCTGGATGGTAGAGTAAAGAGAAAGTGAGCTGAGTACACCATTCATCTCCACTGCCAGGACCTGTGGATGTGACCAAACGCTTCCCACTCCCGCTGCCTTGACCTCCCCAGTATGATGGACAGTTCCCTTGAACTGTGAGGCAGAATAAACCCTTTCTCCCTTAAGTTGCTTTTGCTGAAGTGTTTTTATCAGAGCAGCTGGAAAAGAAACTGAGACAGACAGTGGCAGCTGTGTCTAAGATGCTAGAAACAGAGTGGGGACAGGTCCCAGAGGTGTCCAGGAGATTTTGTATCTGTGTGTCTATCCAGCCATCTATCCATCCACACAGTGATTACGGCAGAGTATCCGTGTGTCCCATAACAATCCTGGCCTTGGCCCTGGTCTGGTGGAAGATTTCAAACTAGTTAAATGTAGACATGGACAGTTTTTCATTCCAGAGGACATTTAGTGATGTAGAAACTGAGTGATAGTGCTACTGGATTCTGTGAGCAGAATTCAGAAATATAGCTAAACATCTTATGATGTTGATGAACAGGCCAGTTCCAAACAATTATCCAGCCCAAAACATTAAGAATGCCCTGTCTAGAAACCCTAGTGTCAACTCCCTTTCTCCCTGAACAGCCTCTCTGAAGTCTGACAGATGAGTTCCTTCTACCACTGTTATGAGTGACAGACGCTGAATGGAAATATCCACACACGACATCCAGGAGGACTGGTCAGTGCATACTGAGTACTTGTCCCCTCCAGCTTTCTTCAAGCATCTTGTCACCAAGTCTATGCCAGTCCCCTGCATCCAGAAGTTGGTCTCTCATTGGCTTCTATCCAGTGTTTGCAGACTCTGTTCCTGCCGTTCTAGTAGGCGGCTGATGAATGACTCCACAGGGCACCCTAAGGAAAACAAAGCTTTTGGGTTGTGATTGAGGGAGGCTGGGGAGTACTGAAGTAGAAAGGAACTGAATGATGAGTACTTTGCATAATTATCCTGAGATATTAATTCCGGTAAAACAGTAGTTACCCTTTCTTGCTGACTCTCAGCATATATCTTGATATGATTATTAAATGTCCCCAGGGGTTCATAGGTTTGAACATTTAGTTTCCTACTGGCTATGACATCTGGAAGGTTGTGGAACCTTCAGGGAGGTAGAGCCTAGCTAGAGGAAGTAGGTCTCTGGGGGAGGGTGGGCTTTATTAGTTATAGCCCAATCTCTCTGCTTCCTGGATAGTCACCAGGATATGAGCAAGCAGCCACGCATTCCTCCACCATATCTTTCTTACTATGCTTTATCCTAAAATCATGAGTCGACATAAATCCTTCCTCCTCTGAGTTCCTTCTCAGCAGATAAGCAACTAGCATAATGTATCTTACACCACCCCTTAAAATCATGTTGAAGACCAGGCCCCAAATTCTTTGCCCCTCCACATTGGTTTCCTCTGTCAGCTGACACTCACCTCTAGACTGATATCAGAAAGTGGAAGTCTAAACCAGCTCTTACCAAGGGTTGGTTCTGCCTTCTCAGAAAGGAGGCTGATGGTCTTTGACAGTAAGCCTTCCTTAAACCCTCTGCTGATTGCTCATCTCCGGCAGGCCTCCTTTTCTAGTTACAGCAAGGATTGCCTGGCTCACCCAATCCCATTGCAACAAGTGGGATCACAAGCTCTGCTTCTTGAAGCCCATTACCTCATGAGGTGGACCAAAACCGGAAGAAGAGGTAAGAATGGATGAAGGTAAGTGATTGTCAAAACACCAACAACAAGAGAAATATGGTATCTGTGTTCCATCAATGAACACAAGTTTTCTATATTTTCATGCAGAGAAGACACTAGCCCCATAAATATGACCTGTAATATAATATGAAACCAAAACCATTTGATATTTTATCATATTCCAGATGGAATTCATTTATTTCCCAAAATCCACCTCAGCCCTCCATTCTCTTTGCTCTACTCTATTTGCAAGAATGTGAATTTTACCTTTGTGGGAACAATGATGGCTCGGGAGTTACTGATGAGAATCTTTCACACACAAACTAGAGAAGAAAATGACTTTGATTTTTTGCTGATTGATTTCCTTGCCTTGATGCAATCTCCTGATTGGCTTGCCTGTTGGATATTGCAGAGAAAATTTGATTTTGTTTCCTTTTGTACTCTTAGGGAACCATGATTCAAGTTTCTTTTGCTGTTAGGATGAATATGATAAACAGGTGAATTATTAAACTCAAGGCAGATGCATAGACTCACAGAAAGGTTGTTTTTATTTGCATATGAGTTCCAAGCACTAACTCAGATGAAAAAATAATGTATGTGGTAATTACCAATCACCAAAGCCATTTCTATATGTTCCATACATAGTTTTAAGGAAAGAGAAAATAAGTTCAAATGTGTGCTAACAAGAGCCCATCTGATAAATAGAATGCTGCCTACATAAAATAATGTCAAGATCTCTAGAAAGTTCCTCTCTACCCTTAACAGGTTCCCTGGCAGTGTTTGGAAATGTTTACATGATTCCTGCTTTAGAGTTGAGCTCTAGGCTGCAATGCAGCTCAATGATAGAGCTTCTGCCTAGTGTGTAGGAGGCCTTGGGTTTGATCTCCAGTACTGCAAGGAAAATAAGACGGTTGAGTCATTGTCACAATGGAAGTGTTGATGAAGAAAGTTAAGATAGTCATTAAAAGTGCTCACACTGTCTCCAGAGAAACAAAACAAATACAGCATGTGTGTGTGAACATTAACACACATACACACACACACATGTACAAAAATATTTTAAAGAATAGCTTTAACTTGGGGGACTGACAAGTTTGCAATCCACAGGGTAGACAGGCAGGCCAAGAAGTCCAGCCAGAATTTAACACTGTAGCCTTGAGTCCAAAGGCAATGTGGAAGCAGAGTCTTCCTCCTGCAGGGACCTCAGTCTGTGTTCTCTCAAGACTGTTAGCTGATTGGACGAAGCCCACCTCCATCTGCTGTACCACGTTCTGCTGATTTAAATATTAGTCTCATCTAAGCATCAACTTCAGAACAACATCCTGACTTGTGTGTGTCCATAATGTAGCCAGGTCAACCTAGAAGATCGACCACCTCCAATGCTTTGGCATGCACGCCTTTACCATACAGACTTGTCAGTTCCCTGAGGGTTCAGGACTCGGCACAGGCTAGTTTTAGTAAAGCATGAAAGAGGAGAAGAGAAGGAAAAACAACAGGACATGAGTCCTTGGCATCAGGAAGCGCACATCTAACTTATGCTTGGATTCTCATAGAAAATACAAAGCCAAGAAGATGACAATAGACCCGTGGACCGCTCTTGAACTAGTACTTTGTTGAGCATTCATCTCTTTAGGATTCATACAGAACTAGCAAGGGAAGGATGCTGACATTTATTGATTGGTACTCAGTGTGTAACAGACACCATTCTTATTTCTCCATATATTGACGCATTTAATCTTCTCGGAATGAAAAAGTGGATTGTGTTGCTGCCTCCATTCTACATAAGGAATGTGAGCTCCAGTGAGATTAAGCACCCTGCCCAGGGACATGTTGCTAGAAGTGAGCAAAGGTGGAATTTGGACATCTGAAGCCTGCCTTTAGAGCTCATACTCATAAACACGATCTCATCACTGAAACCGCTACGGAAGATGTTATCTACTATGTCCTGCGTGTTCCCTGTGTTAGTACATACACATACAATATGTTCCTTTCAGTACCAGGAAAGTGATTGCATCTCCAGGACCCAGTTTATTAAGATGGATCAGATATACAACCCATTTGGTTTTCTCCTGCCTGACTTAGGCCTTTCCCTTTCAAGTGCCTTAAACATCTCAGGTTATAGCAGTGCTCGGGGGAACTGAAGGGAAAATCAGCCTGCAGTTGACTATGGTACCTTTGCAAAGCAGTATAGCTGCTCACTGGGGATGGTTCCTGGTTCTACCTCTTATCATGCTATTGTTTCTGCTGTCTCTTCTTGATTGCCTGCATCCATGTCCTAACTATCAGCTTCCCCTGACACAGCATTTGACACCAAGCCTTTTACTCTGCTTCTGCCAGCAAATCTGTCCACAAGAACTCCTGCTTAAACCCAAATCTTGTTGCCAATTACCTATGTTATCTTAGTGGTCGTACCCGGTCCCCGAGTTCCACTTCAAAAACATTGCCTTTATCATAGTCCTTCACAAGGCGATGGTAATTCCCATTGTTGGTGACAAAGGACAGAAAATCATGGGCACAATCAGATTCACTACCCAATACCACGTGAGAGCTTCCAGGTCCATCACACTGATGCTATAGGGCCCCAGCCCTGTTCTTTCCTCCAAATCCCTCAGTCAAGCGTGACAGGACTCAGCAATACTTGGTCAGTGGTCTAGCCTGAGCTGCAATGTACATGGAGCTGTGAACAGAGGCCCCCTTCCATAATATGAGAAAACTCTCAAGGGAGCCAGCAGACTGGACAGGGAAGCCAGTGGTCTACATTCCTTACATTCTCGGAACCAGCAGCATCAGGAAAAATCGGGTCAGAAAACACTAAGGCCATGGTTATGAGACAATCTGGAAAACCCAGAGAGTCCCACTGGGGTATACCTCACAAACCACATGCAGATCATAGGCAATGGAACTCCAACCATGTGGTGTTTGCCATGGACCAAAGGATATTGGACACAGGAGTCTCAGCATCTTTCCATGATTCCACGAGAAGTCAATGTTCTCATGAATTTGTTGATGATGTAAGCAAACTAAATAGATACACATCATGATGCGAAGCTAGAACAAGTATAACCAATTATGAAAGAAGAAATACTTATTACTGTTGTGGGGAAGGGGAGCACAGTAGCTGTTTTGAGAGAAACTCTCCCCTTGAACAAAGGAAGTGAGGTGATTTCATCATGGGAGTCTTTTCATATTCATATCAGAAAGCAATTTTGGGATAGGCACATTCCTGAGCATGCTCAGTATAGCAGAGCATTCCTGTTCAGTTTAAGATCATGGTATAAGAAGGAGAGACATAGATTCACTTTTGCCTATGATTAACTCAAGGCCTTGGAACATAGTTCAAAAGGTTAAAGTTGGGCGGGGGTGTGATATGGCTTATTGGTAGAGTGCTGGCCTAGCATACTTGAAGTCCTGGGTTTGATTCTCATCATGACATAAAGTGGGGATGGTGTCACACACCTGTAACCCCAACACTCAGAAAGAGAAGGAGAGATGATCAGAGGTTTGGTTAATGTTTAGGGCCATTGAATTCAGGGCCAGCCTGGAATACACTAGGCTCTCAAAACCAAGAACAACAAAAGTTTAAATGGCTCACAGGAACACTTTATAATACTCAGTTTGCATCATTAAGATGGTGAACGGGAATGCCTCGGGCCTGCTCAGTGGTCTCCAAAACTTTTTATCTGAGGAAAAGAAAAGGGCACATCAAACGCACATTAAAATAAGGGTTTCTTCCAAAGGCGCTTGCCTCACTTAATGACTAACAATAAATACCTTTGACATTCTGAATCTTCTTTTCTTCAGTCTTTGAGATACTGTGTTCAAAGTCACGCCATTTCTTGTACATCCCATGGTCTCTGAGTTTGAATGCTGAGCTAGTTCACAAGATCACTGGGTCTACTCACACCAAACCAACCATGTGAAACTTCTCTTGAGTTATCTCCAGTCAGAGTGCTGTGGTTAGTCAAGAGTACCCAGAGTTTGAGGGCTTCCTGTGCATGCTTATGGTTTATCATGCATCAGTACAATTCAGGGCTCACTGACCTTCCCGGTGTACTCTCATTCAGAGATAATGGCCATTGGGTACTTCTAAGAGTATATATATATTTGTGGCATTTTTATGCAAGATGGACTATCTTGAGACGGAAGGTACACATGGATTTTAAAAAGTGGTAATAATTATGCAATTATATCAAAAATAACCTATCCAGTTTCAAATAACAAAGAAGTCAACTCACATTAGCTTAAATAAGAACAGAATTAATACATAAGGGTAAGATTCAGTGGCTTTAGGTTCAGTTATTTCCAGGCCCCAGACTGTATCATTGGGATCTAATATTTCAAAGGGCTGGGGATGTAACTCAGAGGTAGAGTACTTGCCTAGCATACTTAAAACCCTAGGTTCAGTCTCCTGTAATTGGAGTTTTCTCCAGTCCCGCTCAGGTCCACAGCCACTCAAACCCAAGTAAACACACAGAGACTTATATTACTTATAAACTGTATGACTGTGGCAGGCTTCTTGTTATCTAGTTCTTATATCTTAAATTAACCCATTTCTATTAATCTGTAAGTTGCCACGTGGCTTGTGGCTTACCGGTACTTTACTTCTTGCTTCTCATGGCGGTGGCGGCTGACAGCGTCTCCTGACTCAGCCTTCTACTTCCCAGAATCTCCTCTCTCCTTATCCCACCTATACTATACTTCCTGCCTGGCTACTGGCCAATCAGCATTTTATTTATCAATCAATCACAGCAACACATTCACATCCCCAGCAAATCTCCAGCACTACAAACAGCAACAGCAAGCTAGCATTTCTCTTTACTTCCATTTCTCAGCTTCATCTATTTAACTTTTATGGGGCACAAATGAGGGGCAGTAGACACTCCCTTACATGATTTTAGGATTCATATCCAACCAGAGATGTTGAGTACACTTTCCCATCTACTCAACAATTTGGAATCCCACGCTATTGGCTCTGATCAGCATGATTTGGGCCATGTGTCCATCCCTGAATCAGTCTTAGTGGCCTGAGGTAGAATGCGCTGATTGGTTTTGTCTAGCCTACAGCTACTCTCTGGAAACTAAGGAGGTGTTAGCTTCCAGAGAATTCCCTAAAGCAGTGGTTCTCAATCTTCCTAATGCTGCCACCCTTTAATGCAGTTCCTCATGTTGTGGTGACCCCCCCCCACCCATAAAACTATTTTTGCTGCTACTTCATAACAACTGTAGTTTTGCTACTGTTATGAATTATAATGTTAATATTTGTGTTTTCCAATGGTCTCAGGCCACCCCTGTGAAAGAGCCCTTCGATCCCTAAAGGGGTCACAATCCACAGGTTGAAAACCACTGATCTAGAGTGAGGAGCTGACCTCCTACAGATTCAGAGTGCTATGACCACAGGAAGTGAGAGATGATGCCTTGGAATCCGACTTTATTTCTACCATGCTCGTTTCTATATTCCTGGTCTAGCTCCATCTTCAGCATGCCTCATTCAATCATCTGATTTTTTTTCAACAACCCACAGTCTCTCTGATCCTGTTAGCCTTGACAGTGGCTCTGTCCTGGTCAATCACTACCTGTTGAACCCCAATTCCATCAGAGTCTCCCTGAGATTATACATCGAACCAGCTTAAGCCTGCTATGTGGCATCTCATGTCTGAACCTCCCAACTGCCTGTTATTGTTTATACAGAAAACAGAGCCTGCATGTTCAGTCCAGGGAAGGCAAATCACACACATTTAACCAAACAGAGAGCTGGCTTTGAATGATTGTGGAAATTGCTTTAAATTTCTTTAGAGATACCAGCCAGAAGAATAAAGATAGCCAGGTAAGAGATAGAGGGAAAGAGATTTCCATTACAAAACCCCTCCTCCATAGCTGCTGATTACTACATGGTTTACAGTGTAGCAAACAGCTCTCACTCACACTCTCTCTTTCTGTGTGTGTGTGTGTGTGTGTGTGTGTGTGTGTGTGTGTGTGTGTGGTGTGTGTTTTGCTGGGATGTGGCATAACTAGTGACTGGGAATGAGTACACCAATGTCTGCCCCTGGTGTTGAAATGCCCAGTAACATACTGGTGATATTACTAGAGCAAAGCCCTTCCAGGGGAGGCCTGGCTTATGCTGGGGGAAAATCTGAGTGACAATTCTACCTACATGGAACAAGGAGCCTTTTACATCTATCACATCACAAGCCACCCATCGTGACCTCACTACTAAAGAAGATATATTTAGTAGATCAAATGGATATTGGAAAGCTTACACTGTTTTAAGGTCTAGAGCTGAAACACAGAACAAGGGGGAAAATAATTAGGGATGAAGATAGTAACACCTAGGATTAGATTCATAAGAGGGCTGTGGTTCACAGTAAGTCTTACACTTTTGAAATTATGTCTCATATTTGTCTTCTAGAAGCAGATCGCACACTAGGTAACCATAAATCCAGCCAAGTTCATAGAAAGAATACATTTGCAGACATGTCTGAGGTGGAGTCTGCAAGGCTGTCTGCTTCTCTTGGTTTTATTTGCATGAAGGGAAAGAAATGTAAAACTAAGCCGGCCAAGGTGACTCCATTTTCAACATGCGATTGAAAATGCTCCTCAGTGCAGAGGGAAGGCTTTATGTTTTCCTGGGTATCTTGTACAAAAAGGTAGCCTTGTGGTTTTCTTCTAAATTTAGGTAGTTTTGTGGACTTTTACTCTTGCTCATTTAACTACCCAAGCTACTCTTAAGTGGGCATGAGTCAAGGAAGAAACTGCCATGTTTGTTTGATTTTTGTTTTGTGGACTGTTTTTTTTTTTTTTATTTGTTTTGTTTTCTTTCCTTTTCACTCCTTAAATAATCTGGAGCCAGAAGTGTTGGCATGTGTCTGCTCACAGGAAGCTGAGGCAGTAGGACCCCGAGCTACGTAGATAGACCCCATCTCTGGCCAACAAATAACCCAGTTCACTGTCACTGCACCCTCAGTGAATCTTCTGCAGACCCACTTTAGGTAAAGAAGCCTTGCGCGTTCAGACCCAACACTCTTGATTTGTTCACATTTCTTCTCCAGAAAACGATTTTAATCATCTTCTACTTCCTCACCCACAATTGCTTAGTCTTAGCTTTGGGTAAGAAAGAGCTTCGTTTGTTTGTTTGTTTGTTATTTGACCTCGGTTTTTGCCACTGTGATGTAATAAAAACACCTTCATCAGCTTGACTCGACCACAGGGTGACGACTGTTGAATGGGAGACAGAGCCGGGCAGGCATTGGCTAGACCGCTCACGTTTCTACACTGGGGGACAATGCGTGTCCTCTGAAGAGGAAGAGTGAGCACCCCTGAGAAAGTGAAAGTGGATGTCTCCTTTGAAGATGTTTTTTGCCAATAACTTGCTTGCCAAGGACATAAAGTTGGCTAAAAAGCACAGCATAGTATTAGGAGAAAACTTTGAACTGAGAGATTTCCCCTATCCTAATCGAAATTATATGGAGAACATAAACTGTGGTTTCTGAAGAATCTATTTGAAAAGTTGAACCTTAAAAACAACTCACCACCCCGTGCCAGGACTCCTGATGCCATGTTTACACACATAAAAGTCGTACCACACTCTTAAGAGTTAATATCCACCTTTGCAATCCACTGAGACCAGAGAACCGAAGGACAGTCTTTGCCCAATTGGACTTCTGATACTAAAGTCAATGATATCATGACCTCTTGACTCTTTGAATCTTTAGAATAAAGGATAATATATATACTCTAGACACAGGGGCAAACATCTTCTGATAGTTAATTATACTGGAGGTCTAACTGCCTGCCAGTTTCGATCTTTCAAGGTTTCATGCTGTCCAGTTGTATCCAAGTGAAGAGAATCAGTCAGGTATGATGGTACACCTATAATTCTGGCACTCAGGAAGTAGAAACAGGAGGACTGTGAGCAAGTCAAGGCCATCCTTCACTACATAGTGAGCTCGAGGCAAGTCTGAGCTAAGTCTCTGCCTCAAAAACACCAAAATGAGCAAAACAATCAGACCAGCACAGCATTATTGGAAATGTTGGCTTTCGTCCAGGAGGTTTCTCAGGGCATCACTGGCAGTGAGAGCAGATTTTGTCTGACTTTGTTGTAGTTTGATCTTAGTTTAATTATTAATTGTTGTTTATTAAATAAAAGTCTCTTATTTACTCTCCTAGTGGTTGAACCAATTATTTGTCTCCCTCAAGATAATGTGTGAAGAAGCACTTGGGAGGAAAATGGAAGTGGCTGGGAAGTGGCCTCATCACTCATAAGCTGTGAGGCATGGACACATTATGAACACTCATCCCCAATACCATATGTTTCTCTTCTACACGATGACAAAACATATCATGACATGGACTGTTGAAGGTTGAATGGACATAGGACATCTGAAGTATCTGGTAATCCTTGATGCATGATGGCTTCTGGAAAAGCGTTCTCTTTTCAGTCACTTTTTATAAATCCTAGACACGCAGGCAAGACAGATTCACACAGATTCTATTGACTGGTCTCCACTTTGTCTCAAGCATCCTGTTCCCAAGGTCTGACAACTGCACATGTCAATGCACCCACAATGCTGCTCCTCTTACATCACTAGTACCACCCGTATTTTCCCTGATCACCCACTGAGCATCTTTTCTGGGAGGGCAATGTGGTTCAGATGCTACACTGTCCAGGCACCAGAACCAGCACTCAAAATTTCACTTATAAAGGAGATAGACAAAGAAACCATCAACGATGACACCATGTTCTCAGTTCCATCCTGAGACTATATCTGTATTTTCTATGTCTGTGCACAATGGTTGAAAGACAGCGATCTGCCTAACGACAGCAGACAAGAAAAAGAAGTCAGGAAGGCTTCCACTGAGATGAAAGCTCCTAGGAACGCAGTCCAGTCAAGGGAGGAACAGGGATGCAGGGAAGCAAGAAACTGCCTCTTTTTTGCTAACTCTGCATCTGTGATTCACAATGCCTATGGTCTGAGGAGGCAGCTAAATTGGCAAGTGCTTACCTAACACGCACAAATACCTGATATTTCTGTCACAAATACCACATAAGCCAAGTGTGGTTGTGCATTCCCGTAATCCAAGCACTTAGAAAGGAGGTATAGGGGGATCAGAAGTTCAACATCATCCTTGACTATATAGCAAGTTTGAGGCCAGCCTGGGTCACATGAAACACTATCTGTAACTAACTGACTTCATTAATTTTTAAAAGTACTTTGAGAGGGTGAGAGGTATCACTCTGAGTGAGACTGATCACTTGCCTAGCATCATGAATGAGGCCCTGAATTCAATCCCTAGTACTGAAAATTTACCTCGGATAAAATAGTGAATCACGGACACATTGTCCATAGTCTTACACTAAGATACACCATGTATTAGACATGGTAGAACTGTGGCCCATCTGCTGGGCCACAGTAGTCTGCTTGAAGGATGTGAAGGCTTGATTAAGACTTGTGTGGGTTCAGTAAGTTTGTGATCTAGCTAGAAGAAAAAGTAAAATACACAGCTATCACTAGGCATGCAAAGCTGGAACCATCTGGCTGATACATGCTGTACAGAGATCTACTTAATATTACAGGATAAATGCTTTCCCCATACCTAAGCAACTGCATGTCAAAATATTAGGGTCCAAGATTTCCAACTGCAGTCTCTGAAACAAAGTTAGAATCAATACAAAAAACACTTTTTCTGTTCAAAAGAGGTATTCCTAGTGCAGAGATGGCTCCATCAGTGTTTGCTGAGCAAGCATGAGCACCTAGGTTTAAATCCTCAGAGCCCACATCAAAACACCAGGCCTGACAGCTCACAACTATAATCCTAGCACTGGGGAGTCAGCACTCAGAGAATTCCCAGCGCTTGCAGACCACCTAGTCTAGCCAAATCGGTGAGCTCCAGTTCAGTGAAAGGCTTGCCTCAAAAATAAAGTGAAAAAATGATTGAGAAAGACACTTGACATCAACATCTGGCCTCCCTGCATACACACACACACACACACACACACACACATGAAGATGTACATATGGATAGATAGATCCATCAATCCTATATTCATACATACATACATACATACATATATGTATATATGTATACATACATACATACATACATACACAGGATATTTTCAGTTGATTTCTTTTTTTTCTGTTAAATATTTACTTTTTTTGGTACATTTTACGTACCAATCACAGATCCCCTTCTCCTTCCTCCTCCTGCCCCTTCTGCCTCCCCCTCAACTCATCCCCTATTCCCTCTTCCAACAAGGCAAGGTCTCCCATGGGGAGTTCACAGAGCCTAGTATATTCAGTAGAGGCAGGTCCAAGCCTCTCCCCCTCCATCAAGGCTGTGTAAGGTGTCCCACCATAGACAGTGGGCTCCAAAAGGCCAACTCATGCACCAGGGATGGATCCTGATCCTACTGCCAGGGGGTCCCATAAACAGTCCAAGCTACACAACTGTCTTGCTTTTGCAGAGGGCCTAGTCCAGTCCCATGGAGGCTCCACAGGTATTGGTCTAAATTTCATGAGTTCCCACTAGTTTTATTATCTCTGTAGGTTTCCCCATAATGATCTTGATGCCCCTTGCTCATAGAATCCCTCTAGCTTAGACTACTAGCAGTAGTGGAGAGCGTGCCTGAACTGGCTTAACCCAGTAATCAGATCAGTGAGTACCTTAACTGTCATCACAGAGCCTTCATCCAGTAACTGATAGAAGCAGACGCAGAGATCCACAGCCAAGCACCAGGCCGAGCTCCAGGAGTCCAGTTGAAGAGAGAGAAGAGGAATTCTATGTCTAGTTGATTTCTTTAAAGTGAATGCATTGTAATTCATCTTATAATCTGACACAGAAAATTTTCAAAAATGAAGGTAAAATATTGAGTGGTTGGAAAGAAAGCAAGTGACTAAAGTGTATTTGTGACCCAGGCCTAATTCGGCCCTACACATCTGTCCACTGATGTAGTAGTTACCCCATCCAAGCGCATGTTGCAATCCCATGTCAATGGACATGGACATGAGCCTTCTGAGGCCCCAGAACTTTTTTTTTTTTTGATTGCAAACTAAACGCCAACAGAGATTGTCACTTAAGGCAGACAATTAGCATCAGTTTTGACCAAGAATGGTCAGTTTATGGA
This sequence comes from Peromyscus eremicus, assembly GCF_949786415.1. Classification (NCBI taxonomy): domain Eukaryota; kingdom Metazoa; phylum Chordata; class Mammalia; order Rodentia; family Cricetidae; genus Peromyscus; species Peromyscus eremicus. The sequence goes on along the minus strand of NC_081425.1, from coordinate 43,905,307 downwards.
CCAGGGTAAAAGACACATTGTAATCACTTAGGCAGAGACAATGGATTCCAAAAGTAGTCCAATTAAGTCAACACTGGTAACTTTGACAGTGTTTGTACAGTGGATGGTCTCTGTCTGGGGCTTTGGAATTACACCATCTATGGGCTCAAAGTTGGAGGAGCGCAGCCTGGGCATATGAGCGGACAGACTTGGTATCTGGGAAAGGCGTAACAGGATAGGAAGAAGGAGTCAGAATACAAAGCTCTAAAACACTTCCCAGAGGTGACCCAGCCCTGATTCCACAGAGAAGAGAAAAGCTTGATGCTGGTCAAGATGAAGATGATGATGAAGATGATGATGATTTTGATGAAACAGGAAAAAAAAAAAAAAAAGCTCCAAAATCAAGCCAGTATGGAAAAGGCTGAAAACCATCCACATCAAAAGTCAAGAATCCTTCCAAAACAACAGGAAGGGGTTCCTAAAATACCAAAAGGACCTAGTTCTGTAGAATACAGGAAAGCCAAAACATAAGCTGGGAAACTAAGTCCCAAAAAGGAGAAAGCAGAAGAGTCGAAACAAAAATAGACCACAGTGCTAACCGGAAGAAAGTCTTCCATTCTAGTCCCTTTAAAACCCTCTTTCTTTGACTCAGCTTCATTTATCTTTACATTAGTACTCTCACTATACTAGCCAATCACACTGTTTCTAAAGAGGCATTTGGTTAAATTTCACACCATTTTTGACAATTTCGTAAACGTGTATACAATAATATATTAACATCATATTCATCCCACTGTCCTTTTGCACCTCCTGCCTCTTCCCAGCCGGCCTCCCCTACTTTCGTGTCTGTTCTGTTTTGATCCACTGAGTGTATGCGGTGTTGCTGGAATAATGCGCATGTGTGGGAGTTGTTATCTAGAGCACGAACAGTTTGCCGGTGGCTACAACACTGCAGAAAGTGAGTCCGGCTTCCTAGCAACCGTTTGCCACCCACCCTCCCTGTCAGGCTCGAAGCCATCTGCCTTACCTCAGCAAGGTGTGTTCTCTCAGCAAGGTGTGTTCTTTCACCTGCTGTGAGTCAGAGAACCTTCCTGATTGCTTTCTACTGCTTTGCATATGGCTCATCTCTTCCATCGGGTTTGAAATATTTTTTTGTATTTCCATAGCAGACAAACTGAGAAGAGGGAAGAGATAGAGACAGAGACAGAGACGGAATACATGTGTGTTCTGGTGGCAGCGGTGCTGGAGCAGCCCACCTGCCTGCAGGACTCTTACCTGCTGGCTGGCTGCTGGGGCTGGGAAGGGAGGGGGAGAGCCATGGGACATGTCTGGAGCCAAAGTCACTCTCCTCTTCCTCCAGATGGTGCAGGTGGTGCTTGTGCCTCTAGGGGCTGCTGATTTTGTGGGGATGGTTGGCCAGGGCGGGATGGTGTGTGTGTGTGTGTGTGTGTGTGTGTGTAGAGAGAGAGAGGGAGAGAGAGAGAGAGAGAGAGAGAGAGAGAGAGAGAGAGAGAGAGGATAGATTAGATAGATAGATGAATAGATAGATAGATAGATAGATAGATAGATAGATAGATAGATAGATAGACAGACTAGAATCCTGCAAGACAAGACACAGCTAAACATGCCCTGTGCCCTCATTTTAAAGTTGTTTCTCATAGGAATATGAGCTCAGCATGCTGAAACAATTTCATCTGCGTAGTAGGGTTAAGCCAATACTCAGTGGATTATCAACACTGACAGCCCAGGCCCTCACAATGGAAAAGAACAAGGTGTAAGCGTAAGAGAGAGAGAAAGGTCAGAATGAACCTTGTGACACTGGATTGGAACTAGAGAAAGCTAGCACCAACGCTAGTAAAGCAGGTTTGCACAAAACACCTCTGACAGGAAGCCCCGAGAAAGACAGACACATCTTCTCCGGGGAATTCCTCCTAACAACAGTGCGTGAGCCACTCCGGGAAAGTAACAGTAGTTCAGAAATGCCAGGGCCATGATAGACAAGGTGACTGACGAGAAATGATAACTAAATACCAAGTAGATTCTGGAACAGAAAGAAGAGGGTCTTTGGTATTAAAGCCAATCAAAGCCAAATCAAGTCTTCAGCTTCATACTGCGTGTGTGGTCGCTGATCTCCTTGTATTGGACACTCTACTACTATTACGGTGATGTTTCTGTTATGAAAAGTTAAGTGAAGGGTGGAAGGCAAGTGCTCTTTCCCCATTGTTCTGTGACTCCCAAATAACCTCAGAGTAAAAAGGTTTGTTTTTTGTTTTGTTTTGTTTTTGTTTTTTTGTTTTGTTTTGTTTTGTTTTTTAAGTGAAGCAAATGGAAAGTAAGCATTGTGTCTCTTCTTTGGACACGGGGATTGCATATGCTTGGGTGGTGGGTGGGTATGTTCGCTTCCTGCAGCCGAGCTACCATAACAAACGACCAAGTTCTCCACAGCTTACACACAGCACAGTGTTTATCTTATGCTTCTGAAGGTCTGAACACCAGCACAATCCAGGTGCCCCACAGCTCCAAGTCTTTCTGGAAACTCCCTGGGAGAACTTCCCTTGAGTTTTTTCAACTTCTGAGGGCTGCTGACATTTCATAACTGACAGCCACTTCATCTGTCCTCAAAGCCAGCAATGTCCAGCAATGTCCGTCACTTGGCCATCTCCCTGCCCCTGCTACTTGGTTACGGCTCTCGCTGACCTCAGCCTGGAACAGTTTTGTGTTTTGTGTTTTATGAACACAAGATTAGATTGCAAAGTCACTTTGCTACTTAGTCTAGGACATTTGGGGACAAGGGTGATTATTCTCTTTTCTGTAAGAACTCTTCAGCGTCCTCCAGCTCAGCATAGAAACCCCCATCTTGAAAGCAGATGAAACTGGGTTGATGCAACCTGAAGTGACCATGCTGAAGCCACTACCCTGTCCAAATACTGCTGCCTATCTTCATACGGCTTGTCTCTCAGCAGATGGCATCCCTTCTCTATAGAAAAACCCTGACTCTCTCTCTTTCTCTCTCTCTCTCTCTCTCTCTCTCTCTCTCTCTCTCTCTCTCTCTCGCTCTCTCTCTCTCGCTCTCGCTCTCTCTCGCTCTCTTTCTCGCTCTCTTGCTCTCTCTCATCTCTAGGCCTCCCATTCTCAGGAGGATAGGTTTGAGCTGAGATGTCTCAGGAATACCATTAGTTGCCCTGCTCTATGACAGATCTATGCCAGTGCCCCTCGTAGCTCGAGGCACAGGGATCTTTGAAGCAAACCTTTCATGTGGCCCTCTATATCTGTGACTTCCCCGGATGCAGACTCAACAAAGTACAGAGAGACTTTTTTTTTTTTTTGGTTGGGACAAGTCTCTAATTCCACCTACTCGGGAGGCTGAGGCAGGAGGGTGACAAGTTCAAGGACTGCCTGGGCAACTGAGTGAGACACTGTCCCAAAATAAAAAATAAAAGGAAGGCTGCAGAGGTATGTCATTAGAACATTTGCTTAGCATGACTCAGGCCCTGAGTCCCACATCCTTATTACAGAAAAGAAGAATCTATATTATGTATATAATCTTTCTTGTTATTCCCCAAATGAAACAGTAGAGAAACTCTTTACATTTTATTATATTATTTCAGATATTATAAGCAATCTAGAAATGACTCACAGTACACAAGAGTATATGCATAAATTATATCCAAATACTGTACCGTTTTATATAATGTATTGAGCATGCCTTGATTTTGATAGTTATGAGGGTCCTGGAACAATTCAGTGTATAGACTGAGGGATGACTGCACTTGGCTCTGATCTCTGTATTTCTGCTTCACGTATCCCTGAGCCTGTTAAGAACCGGAAACCTGTTTTCAACCTCACCTACAGGAGAAGGGAACAGGAAGTAGTTCTTCACATAATTTTGGTGTAGCAAAGCAGATATTCTTTTTTATTATAATCTTCGATGCAAACGAAGTGGGACTGAAGATACAATTCTCATGTGCTATTTCAATGTTGGATCTTAGCACGTTGAGGCACCCTGTACAATGCCCATGCCTTCACAATGTTCTAATATTTATGTAGGCAAATATACACTTTATTCACAAGTCCTTCGCATCCTCTGTTAATAGGTTTTGGTCTCATCAAGCAGTGAAACCCGGGCTGCTCATCAGCATGAACTTGGGAGCTTTAAAATACAAACAAAAAACCAAACTGCCTCTACACTCACCTTCAAGCTTTTCTCATTGAAGGCTTTTGTTAGGGTCCCACGACTCAGTATATTGAAAAATCTACTGATGCTAAGATGGACCCAGAAAAGTAAGTCACTCTGCTAAAGAAATGCTGGGTGTTGGTTAATATTAAATTCCCATGTCCGTTGCTGAACTTGAGGGGATGAGATACTGTCCCAGACTGACACATAACTCCGTTTCTCGTAAGCAAATGACAGCCACACTTCAGTCTGATTCTCGGTCAAGGTCTGAACGACCCGGTGCCTTTCACTCCCAGTCCAGATTTTTTATTCACCCTCCATCCAATCTCCATCTTGAATCACTCTCTTCTGATCTGTTGGTGAACCAGAACTAACAATTCCGTTGACTGCTCTCGGTGGCCCGAAGCCACCTTCCCCTATCTATCCCTTTTGTCGCTCTCTTGACTCTGTGGCTTTCCTTCCTCTTCCTGTCATATGTCCCCAGCCCTCACAATCCTTTGCCACTACTCAGCATGGATAGTAAGTAGACTCAGAGAGGTGAAAACATTCAGATGGTCCTAATAATGTGCTTCTCTTACAGCCAGTGGGAGCATCCTGGCCTGATAGCCCGGGTGCTATGCTGACCCGCAGCTGCACTTCCTTCTAGGCTGCTTCACCTGCCCTCGCTGGCTGCTACTTCCTACTTCCTTGGCTCCCTCCCAAGGGTCAGACAAGCATCTAGCCCTGAGAGCTTCCTCAGCCACCGCCACCCTCAGCTCTTACCCATTTCCCCTCCCAGGCCTCTCTGGTGTATTTCTTACACATCTGGCCTCATCTTTCACTTGGAAGATCTAGGCTAGTACTTATACCACGAGAGAAAATATGGTAATAACCAAATTTTATTTTTAAAGGTGACTATTCCTAGCTATTTATTTAATTATTATAAACTGCTACACACACACACACACACACACACACACACACACACACACATACACACACTCACTCACCAATAATGTTAATTGTCAGTTTGACACAGCCTAGAGTCATCTGAGAGGAAAGCCACATTTGAGGATTGCCTGGGTTAGATTGTCATATGGCTGTGTCTGTGGAGGACTTTGATAATCTTTAATTGATGCAGGAGGGCATAGATAGCTCACTATGGGTGGCCGTATTCCCTAGGCAGATGGTCCTGGGATATATAAGAAAGGTTGCTAAGCATAAGCCTGAGAGATGGGCAGGGAAGGAGCTGGTAAGAGGTGTTCCTCCATGGTTCCTGCCTCCCATTCCTGCCCTGACTTCCTGCAGTGAATGATTCTGACCTGGAAATATAAGGGAAGTAAATCCTCTCCTCCACGTGTTGCTTTTGATCATGGTATTTTTCACAGCAACAGAAAGCAAATTACAACAACTTGAGTGAACAGTTGTCTCAATTTTTTTCAGGACTAACATAGACATGAAGAATTAACAATTAGGCCACTAAATAAGGGAAGGGAAAATCCACAACAGATGCAGCAAGAGACCATCCCAGTGGCCATAGCCCTGGCTACACTTGGACTCAATGGAGATAACTTGAAAACACTCTGATCCTCTTTTTGAGATCCTGATGTAATTGTTCTTGGGCGTATTCCTGGAAATTTGCATTTAAGGGGCTCCCCAGATGATTCAAATAATACAATAAGATTTGGGAATCCCTCCTACTAGGACATACATAGTAATAGGCCACAATGTTTGGAATTTCAAAGGTATAGCCCTACAGCTGCTCAGGAGAAATGTGGTCAATCAGAATCCTGAGGGAAGAGAAAAACATCTTCAGCAGATCTTTGTAAAGGAAACACTGTGGGATGTCGGCAACCACATCCTTAACAACATCCCTGCAGTAAACACAAAACTAAGTTCCCAGACTCACATCCCATGGCATCCCTCAGCACGGCCAGGTTCTTTCCCTGTACCACCCGTCACTGCGAGCAGGTTCTGCTCCCGTACAAATGTGGAGAGGAATTTTCCACTTCAGTTAGTGTATATCCCCCTGAGGAGGCTTCATGCCGTGCCTTGGGATAAAAAAACCTTTGGTTAGACACCAAAGGCACCAGCAAACATCCACATCTGTCTGTTTTCTAGATCGGGGGAATTGCCCAGAAATGTGTGCCTGGCTAAAAGATTCCACTGCTAAGGAGTGTTCAAAACATCTCTAGTCTTCAGTGAACGAGTCACACTCCTAAGTGGACTAGCAGCAAACCCTGACTTTGGTGTCTCAGAAGTAATCAGCTTCCTGACGAAACGATCGATGTGAGCGGATGTCAAACTGTGACTTGTTATTCGTGTAGACGTGGCACATCTGGCAGAGGGGAGTATCTATACTAAGACCACCTGCGGCTACCACCAAACTGTATCAGACCAGAAAAGCAAATTGCTCTCACAAGCACTGAAAGCTTAATAGCAGATTCTGTGTGACTAAGAGTTGCCATCTCACAGCTAAATGCCCCCACTCCCCCCTCCCAGGCATGGAGAGAAATTCTCTACAATTTTGAACTTAAGGAAATTATTGAGAAAATCACACTGTCTTGGAACTTGATACTAAAACCCATCTGAAAAGCAACCCTTTGGGATTCCCACATTTAGGTTTCAATCCCAGCATCCTCCATCTGCAGAGGTTCGGCACGGCAAGCCTCAGAACCTGGGTAGAGGGCCTCTGCAGGAAGCCTGCCACACCTGCCTCCTGTCACTGCAGAAAGTCTGATCTTCAGCTGTCTTTTCCAGAATTTGTCTTCCCAGAACCCTTGTAGCCAGCCTGGAATCCAACGTGTGCATGTTTAGTAAGTGACTTCTCGCCATAGTTTGTGATTCGCATACCTCCTTTCTTACTGAGCTCAGTGAAACGGATGGGGAATCTTTTCAGTGTCCAGTTTGATTACCTACAAATTAATACACATTTCAAAGACATTGCTTGTAAGCTGATGGCAAGTACATGCTGCCAGCATTATAGAACAACTTGAACGGTGATACTGAATAACTCACAGAGGCTCTGAATTAAAAAAACAAACAAAAACGAAACCTAACAATAGTAATAAATAAATAAATAAACTCCAAAGTGAGTTGTTCTACCATTCCAGACATATGAATTAAAATTCAAAAACATGTAGAAGAAGAGAATCAGGCCAGGCAGTGGTGGTGCATGCCTTTAATCCCAGCACTTGGGAGGCCGAGGCAGGTGGATCTCTGTGAGTTTGAGGCCGCCTGGTCTACCAAGCCAGGACAGCCAGGGCTATGTAGAGAAACCCTGTCTTGAAAAAAAAAAAAAAAAAAAAAAAAAAGAAGAAGGAGAAAGAGAAGGAGAAAAAGGAGGAGGAGGAGGAGGAGGAGGAGGAGGAGGAGGAGAAAGGATATCATCCAATCAATTTCAGTCATTGTTTTATGTAGTCTTGGCTTCTCATAATCATGCCTTCACTTGTATGTACACAGAAAGCCTTTATAGTGCACAGGAGTGTCATTTTTAAGGACCATGATTCATAACTTTCAGGGCAAGCCAAGTATGTCACCCTCACCTGACTCACCAGCTTCTTCAGCCCCAGCTTCTGATAGCTAGGAGAGCAATACGTCTATCAAAAAAAAAAATTAGTAAACCATGTATATGCTTCAAAAACCTCAGTGAGCCCATCAGAAAAGCAGGAAGAATGGCCAGAAGAGCCACGATCAACATTTTACCAACATCTCTGCCGTTTGGGACATTGTTCTAATGGGCCTTAGGTACCAATCTGATATCAACAGAGTATGGACGGGACAAAGGCCTGACCATTCATCCAGCCCTGCCTGGAGAATCCTTCATGTTTCTGCTTCGCAGTTTCTGCTCCCTGGTTTCTCCTTGACACCACTGTTCTGGGTCACGAGGGTGCTGTTTTAGTCTGCCCACACCCGGGGTAGCTCAGGAGGCAGTCGCGTGAGGCTTACTGGTTATTGAAATACAATTGTTTCTTCTAGTTTTATAAGTTGCTCCGTGGTGGTATTTAACACTCGGCAATTTGCTGAGCTTATTACTTCTCTCTATGCTGCTTTTGTGGAGACAGATACAAGGTGGAAGATTTGAGATTTTTGTCTCCATTCTGAGTGAAGGACAGGAACAGGAAGTTGAAAATAAAGGGCTCTGCCAGTGCCAGATGAGCATAATACCAGCCTGGAGGAAATCTGTCAATCAGGCCTGGAAATTGGCTTCCTCCTTTCTCCCCCTAAGGCCAGAGAAAGAGAAGAAAGGAATGGGGGTTTTTATCAAATTGGACTTCACTTCATTCCTGTCACTACCTGGCAAATTCACAGCTCTCCAGGGTAAATCCACCTGTCTCCGGGGTGACCTCACCCAGTGTGAGACTTTTTCAAATGAAATGTCTTTCTCCAGCTTGTCTACTTACAATTCACGGCTGACTACAGGGAAGGCTAAAAGTAAAGGACATTCTGTCACAAAAGCTTTTGAGCTAGGCCAGATGTGGTCTTTACTGTGCTTTCCTGCTGCCCCTATATGTGCACACGTGGTCATGCTATTTTAAATGACAGTCCTCAAAAAATTTTAAAGAGCAATTTTTTCTGATCATAGACCTTAAAATGTGATTGCAGTGGAAAATGAACCACCAGAAATATCCAGGAAGGTGCACAAAGATTTATGGATGAGATTTGTCATTGAATTGGCTTAAATTCCAAAGCTATGACCACCGTATGTTGACATATTTGATAAATATATCTATTCTGTGAATCATTTAAAAATTCCCTGAGGACATGTTACAGTGATTCCCAATAAATTAAGAGGAAAACTATAAGGTCAAAAAATAGTTGCACGATGATCTCATTTTTAAGTACTTATGCATCATTTTATTTAGGGGAAAGAATTCTAAAATATTGATGTTATAATTATTTCATTCCAAATCATTCTCATCTTCTTTATATTTTCTGTATTATACAAATATTTTAATCACTATATATTATATCGAGGAAATAAATAATAATTTTTGCTCTTAAGTTCAAACAAGCTACTTCCCCATTGCCCGAAGAACAGGTACATTTTGTAATGCGGAGCAGAACGATGTTGGGATATCCAAGTCAATCCTCTGGGGACTAGGTCTTCCATGCTTGACAGAGGAAACTGAAATGTCTCTGTCTTCCTTGTGGCTAAAGTGAGTGCACATTACTCTCCTATGTTTCAAGCTCAAACTCCCCTCTACAGAGGCCCATCTGACCCTTCCAAAGCCTTTTTACTCTGTGCAGACAGGAATAGACACACATACCTGGACTCACCCACTTCATCCAAGCCCTGACTGTTTACCTTCGAGGTTTTATTAGGGGCCATCACCGCACACACCTACCTGACATCATCCACGGATAGCTCAGCCCAGTACCAATGCATTCCAGACAAGAACCACTGTTTGGAAATGAGTAGAGAATCCACATTCTCCCGCTTCTCCAACACTTCCCAGGTCTACCTTCACTCCTTTGAGGAAACTAGGACATGTCTGAATGAAAAAATGGCCTAGTGATCATTTCCTATGATACTGAATCCAGATCTCCTTCCCTGGCACTAACTTGAACTTTAGTACATACAGGTGTATTCATCCCGCTTAGGTCCTCTTTGCAACCTGTTCTGCAACCAACAATGTCAAGGTATAATGAAATGACTGCAGTGTTCCTAGCCTGGGGAATTAGAATCAAGAGGAATATAGAACAATGCAAAAGTGGGCACTTACTGCTTCTAATAATATAATAATGATTCTTGGGAACTTCTGGCTCTTTATTTTAAGATGCCAAGGACCACAGATAAATAGGATGGCCAGAATAATCTTAATCAATGGATTGTGCAAAATTAACATTTGAAAACATTAATGCATTCTCCTCAAATCTCAGTGTTGTAAGATACTGGGGTTTAATCAACATAGATCTTTTGAGATGCAAATATCAACCATCCTCTTTCTACAAGATATGAAGTTTAACGAATCATTAAGTTCACTACCCTCCAACATTAGGGAACTTAAGATTGATCCATTTTACCCAAATATCTGGTGTAGTAAGTTTTATGCAAGCGGAAAACGTGAGGTTAACAGAAACAAATTTAACCACACTTTTAAAATTACAGGATAATTGCTAATTCTGTGGTCACTCATTCCCAAACCATAAACTCCAACACAGGAAACTATGAGAAATAAAAACCACCAGTAAAATTAAACCTGCAATTACAGAAACATTTTCTAGGATATGTTGATTTTTCTCTATTTTGCAATGTGCACACAAATATATAAAAATTTCTCATTTATTTCTCACGTTAGCCTTGTTAATTCAGTTTGTCATATCATGATAGCCTTAATAAATTTAAGACACCTTTTGATCTTTTCTTGTTATAGCCTTTCTTGTTAGCTGACTTTTTAAATTGCCATCTAATAAATGATATTAATATACTCAATACATCCTACCCTTGAAGTCCCTAGTCAGAAATAAAGAAACAAGCGTGTAGCAAATCCATATTTTATTCTCAATCTACCATCTATTTAAGCAATGACTGTGTTTGCCATGTAGCCTGACATATGAAATGAGTTCCCACTATACTGCACATCTGTACTAGGATATTACATCTGCTCCAGAACTCTTTCAGGTACTATTCATTTCTCAGCCACTACCCTTGAGTTTTCCCACTTGGAGGGGAAATGCATCAAGGTTTCTTTATACCATAATCTAAAACTGTTCAAGCAGTTCTACAATTTTCCCCACTACCTGAAGCTTCCTTCACCCAGGATCTTCCGTCCATCACCATGACCTAGAGTCTTAAGTACTCTTTCTTCTTCATGACCTTAGCAAACTACGTATTTCATCCACTTGACATGCTTCTTCTCTGGGTCAGCATTGCTTGTCTTGATGCATCACTTCCAGTGACAGGAGCCCTGGCTAATTCTAATGGCACCACACAATGTCTGGTATGACAGCCCCAACCATGGATTGGAAGTGGCAAGAGGTCAATGCTGCAAATAACCGGGGTTTTCCCTGTATAGCCATCTGGATTCAGCCCCATGGTCTACATGTGAAGTCATTGTTCCAACCACTATGCTGTGCTTTTGAAACAAGGAGGGAAAGTGGAAGGAAGCAGAGGAGGAGATGATAGGGGGATGAATATGGAAAGCAGAGGTGAAAACTCTGGGAGCAGAAAAGCACCTGAATGGAATCTGAGGGTGCCACTTGTTGCTGTGTGGCCCAACTGGATTAAATAAATCCACTGTCCTGAGTAGTGTTGTGGTTGATATGTTGTGCACCCCAATAAACTTATCTGGGGGTCAGAGAACAGAACAGCCATAATATTAAACATAGAGGTTAGGCAGTGGTAGCACACGCTTTTAATCCTAGCATTCCAGAGGCAGAGATCCATCTGGATCTCTGTGAGTTCAAAGCCACACTGGAAACAGCCAGGCATGGTGACTCATGCCTTTAATCCCAGGAAATGATGGCAGAAAGTAGAAAGATATATAAGGTGTGAGGACCAGGAACTAGAGCTGGTTAAGCTTTCAGGCTTTCGAGAAGCAGTTCAGCTGAGATCCATCTGGATAAGGACTCAAAGGCTTCCAGTCTGAGGAAACAGGATCAGCTGAGGAATTGCGAGGTGAGGAAGCTGTGGCTTGTTCTGCTTCTCTGATCTTCCAGCGTTAACCCCAGTACCTGGCTCCACATTTGTTTTTGTTAATAAGACCTTCTAACGATTTGTGCTACATAATGTGATGTATGCTACACAGTCCCTTAGAAGCAAAAGTCACATGATCTCAGCTTTCCCCAGCTTGCAGTTTAGTAATGGAGAAAGGTGAGGGGACAGAGAAGGACACAGTCGAAGGGTCTTTATGAGTGAAGTGATATCTAAGATGCTCTCTTGAAGGACAGGCTCATGTTAACATAAAGGGGCATCCCAAGCAAAAGAATTAGCATGCACAAAAGTTCCATTCCATAGGAAGACCAAGTCCATTAAAATAGTAGGAAAGTAGACCCTAAATGTTTCTAGCACAGGGTAATAGCTAATAAAGTCAACAATGATGATGGTAGGGTTGATGCAATGAAGGACCATATACTTTTCAATTTGTTTCTATTACATTTTTAAAACTATTTTATGTTTATTTCTTTTATTTATGTATATGAGCATTTCTCTTCATGTATGCACATACACCAGGTTCATAAGTGGTGCCTGAAGAGGTCAGAAGAGGGATTCGGATCCCCAGGAAGTGGAGTCATGATAGTTGTGAGCAGCCATTTGGGTGCTGGGAACCAAACCCAGGTCCTCTGCAAGAGCAGCAAGTGCTTTTAACTAAAAAGCCATCTCTCCAGCCCTTAATTCCATCTTTTTTAACCAACCACAAAGCCAATTAGCTGAAATTTATGTTTTCCCACCTTCCAGCTATCCTTTGATGAAAGTACTTTTTAAAAACATACTTCTTTAAGGGCATGCAAGAAAAGGAAAGAGAACTGAACATCTAGGTTCTGAACATCTGACTCATTTTCCTCTTAGTTGTGATTTAAAAAAAAAAAACGGCAACGTTAGAGGGCTAGTGATTGAATCATTATAAGCGGGATAAGAATACATAATGATTTATTGCGTTACTTGTTCTGTCCTAGCTCATCACATAAAATTCTAAGTAATAAAATTGTTTAGGATATTCACCAAATACCTCCAGTTTCTCAAGAGTCATAGCAGATAAAAAGAAAAGGTTATTTTTCCAAAGAGAAAATGAGTCTTCCAGATCACATCCGTCTCAGAGGATTCATGAGTTTGGGCTGTTTAGTGGGGCTTTCTAACAATATTTGGGGCTTGAAGTCCACAAGGTTTTTCTTGCTCACCTTCACATTGACAAGTGATCTGAAGTACAACTGAAATGCTGCGATAAAACATGCAAGAAGATGTAATTTACGTGGCCAATTAAGTCCCTCTCCATGACCATCACCTGCCTTTTACAGCTGCTGTAGAAATACCAAGGTTCAAAGGATGGGGAAAGTCTAACCGTTTCAAACACTGGATTCCCACACCCAGAAGATTTCCATAAAAAGTCAAATGAAAACATGCAGAAAGATGTGATTGTTGCCTCGGGTTCCTTTTAAGTATATGGGTTGTTTGCTATTGAATATAACATTGATTTTTTTTTTTATTCAACACTTCTTTCCACTGGGATATTGCCAGAAAGATCGGGAAACGATGGATGGTGGAGCATGACCCAGAGAAAGTGCCATCTCCTACCTACACCTGGGAAATGAATCAGTTTTCCAAAGCGAGGGTTCCAGGATGGGTGTTCCTCCACCAGATTCCAAATATCCTTAAAACTGTGTGTTCACATGCCTGGTGAGTCCCCCACCCACCGAAGGGAGAGGAGCTGCAGCCTTCTAAAGATTTCCAGTAGAGTGCATAACCATGAAACAGGTGTTAAAATGCACTTATCCAACACTGTCTTCTGCTGTCCCGTCACTCAGCAACATTAAAACCTCAAAAGTTCCTTAGGGAGGCCTTCTTAATAAAACCCTGTTTCATTGCTCATATTTAAGCCTGAGAAATTAAAGGCTATAATAACACAGAAATAATATTTATATGAAGCAGGGTAGTTAAGCGATCACTTAATTCAACCATCATAAAATATCAGTAAGAAGAACAACATATTGGAATATATGACCTAATTCAAAATCTTTTCATTGTTGTTTTTAAAAACTTTAAACCTCATAGTATGAGTGGACTGTTATGTGACATCTTTTCAAAATTCTTTTAAGCTGAGATATAGGCAGAAATTTGAATTCTAAAAAACAGACACCATATTTGCTAATACTGTTTTAAAGTCATGGTCTATGATTTTGGGGGGCTAGGGGGTCATTATCTTCTTCTCCATTTATTGTTGTTTCTTATTGTACAAATTCTAAATGGTCTTTTAATAAAAACCCAGAGCCAGATATTGGGGTAAATGCTGAAAGATCAGAGAGACAAAACAACAAGCCATAGCCACTTCTCACCTTGCCAACTCCACAAATCCTCTGACTGAATGCCTCTGAGTCCTCAGCTGAAAGGCTCCCGAGTTCCTATCTCCTCACGCCTTATATGCCTTTCTCCACCCAGCCACTTCATTCCCTATCTCAACCTTCCTAGTGCTGGGATAAATGGCATGTGTGCTTCCCAAATACTAAGGCTAAAGGTGTGTGCCACCACTGCCTGGCTCTGTTTCTCTCCTAGACTGGATCAAACTCATGTAGACAGATCTCTGCCTCCTGAGTGTTAGGAGTAAAAGTGTGTAACACCACTGCCTGACCTCTGTGTTTAACTCTGTGGCTGGCTCTGTCCTCCAATCTTCAGGCAAGCTTTATTTCTTAGATTACAAATATCACCACAATTCCTGGCTCAGTTTAGTCAACGTTACACACACACACACACACACACACACACACACACACACCAATGGTTACAACTCTACATTTCCTTCAAGGCAGGAATCTCTAGATAATAACTGATTCCTTGTCTACCTACAACCAGTAATGTGGACTAGAGAGTCCAATGGGCAGCTCCCAAACAAAGGAAATGCAGGATATTTCTGCCTATTTGTTCTGTTTTATTTTGTTCTAAAGTGGTATTCACTCTCCCCTAAGGACAGAATGAATATTGTCACTACATCCTCTGTAAAAGTAAAACATGGGGCCGGAGAGGTGATTTGGCCATTAAGAGCAATTGCTGCTCTTACAGAGGATGCAGGTTTGGAGTCCAAAACCCACATGGGCTTACAATCGTCTGTGATTCCAGTTCCAGGAGACCCAATGCCCTCTTCTGGCCTCTGTGACCACCAGGAATGCACATGGTGCACATATATGCAGGTAAACAGTCATACACATGAAACAGAATTAAGTAAATCTTTTTTTCAAAAATAACAACAGCAAAAAAAAAAACCACATTCCACTAAGGTCATATTAATTATATGTGTATTTTAAATGTGCATTTTAAAAAATGAATGATATGCTTTACTAAATGGTAGAATGAGGAAGAAATAGAAAAAAGGAGAGATGGGGAAGAAAGAGAGGAGAAAGTAATGGAGTTGGTAGTAGAGGAGTAGGGAGAGGTGGAGGAGAGCTTGGGAAGAAAGGTGAAAAGCCGAAGACTTCCTTGCACTTCTTGGGTGGGAAGGGCAGTGAATCAGCCTGCTGTCTTATGGTTCTTGGTAGAGCTCGGTTCTTGTTAGCCTTGTGCATATCATAGTCTGGATGGAAAGAGAAGCAGCTGCAATACGATGCAGAAACCGTGCGTGCGTGTGTGCATGCGTGCGTGTGTGTGTGTGTGTGTGTGTGTGTGTGTGTGTGTGTGTGTGTAATGCAGAGAAGGAAGGAAATGTTCAAGGTGCTGTGGGGTTTTACTTGTCAATGATGCTCTCACAGACCAGGTTCTTGCAGACTCCTTGAAGCTTTGGACTGAAGGTGTCATGAAATAATGTGAAAGAGCACTCTGGCTACAGTGAATTGTTGGTTGAAAGGGTCCTATGAGTCCACAAGAGGAGATGTTAGAAAGCTGTTGTTATAACTAAGGCAGTGGCTGTTAATCTTACATGTCATTGTGACGGATTTAAAGATATGCACATGGCTTGTAAAGAATACTTTCTATTGGGACTGGAGAGGTAGTTCAGTCAGCAAAATGCCCACCGTTCTGTGCAAGTTTGAGGATCTGAATTTGATTCCTAGAAACCATGTTAAAAAAGAAAAGAAAAAAAAAAAAAACCCGAGTGTGGTAGCACATGTGTAACCCCAGCTCTAGAGAGGCAGAAACAGAAAGCTCCCAGGGGCTCACTGTCCAGCCAGCCTCGTCTACTAGATAAATTGCAAGCCAGTGAAAAATGGTATATCAAAAACACCAAGGTACGCAATGCTTTAAAGCACACACACACACACACACACACACACACGCACGCACGCACGCACGCACACACACACACACACACATGCATGCACGCACATTCATGTATGCCTGCTTGCACAAGAATTCTTCCTGGTGTTGTCTACAATGGTATTTCTGTAGGGGATTGACATGTGGGTCAGTGAACTTAATGATACTTTCTCTCTGTCTGATCCTTGAAGGCCTGAACAGAAAAAGGCAGTAGGATGGTGAAGCTGCTTCACCTAGGGCCAAAGTACCCTTCTTCCACATGTAGACACTGGAAATTCGGTTTCTACAGCCTTTGGACTCCAGAATCGGCACCAGCAGCCGCCACCTAAGACTGACAGGTACATCATCAGCTCCCCTGCTTCAAAGGCTTTCAGATGGAAGCCATCCACGAGTTTCCCTGGGTCTCCAGTGTGAGGGTGACTCTTCATGGGTTCACAGCCTCCTTGACCATGAACCAAGCACTCAGAAGAAACCTCTCACCTTTTTGTCTCTTGTCTCTCGTCTATCGCTTCCATGGTTTTTTGTAATCTAATATAAATAGGGTGAAGAGGTAGCGTGGGTACGTTAATAGAAAACAGAGGATTTAATACATTTGATAACTTTTAGAAGAGACGGCAATAGATGTGAATGAAACTCAGAAAGAGAGTATGACAGCTTATCAAAATAGATAATATGGGAGAAGCTAATCACAATAGAAGTCCCAGGGCTGGCCTCGTGCTCAGGAGGAGTCGACCAACAAACAAGGGACTCCATGCATTTTGTTTTTGTTTGTGTGTGTGTGTGTGTGTGTGTGTGTGTGTGTGTGTGTGCTCTGTATTTTGTTTTGCTTTGCTTTATGTTTTTTAGAAAGAGAAAGACTGTGGAGTTAAGTGGGTAGGAGATGGGAGAGCATCTGGGAAGAGTTGGGGGAAGAGAGAGAATATGATCAAAATATATTGTCTGAAAAATATTTTAAATGAAAACAGAGCAGAAGTTAACTGTATCTATACAATGGGGAGAGGACCATTTACACGTCTTTCTAGGTGACTTTAACACTGTCATGTGGAAGTCACTGCTGCTCTTTCACTGGAGTTGCTCTTGAATTACCCAGCTGGTGGAAACACTAACACAAGTGTGATAAGCAGCCTTCCCCCAACTTGTTTCAGGAGAGAATTAAGCTCTACAGGAAATCATACAAAAACTATTTTTCAGATGCTACAGACATAGCTTGGTGGTTGAAAGCACTTCTTGCTCTTCCAGAGGACTAGAGTTCGAGTCCCAGCACTCATATTGGGTGAATCACCACTTATAACCCCAGTTCCAGGGGATACAATGCCCTCTTCTGGCCTCCATGGGCACCCATACCATACACACATGTCATGTGCTCACAGAGACACACACATATATACATATATAAAAATAAATCTTTTTTCTAAACCTGTTTTTAGAA
The DNA here is from genome assembly GCF_949786415.1 of Peromyscus eremicus. NCBI lineage: Eukaryota > Metazoa > Chordata > Mammalia > Rodentia > Cricetidae > Peromyscus > Peromyscus eremicus. Next base: position 43,887,847 of record NC_081425.1, on the reverse strand, counting down.
GTTGTTCACTTGCAAAATGCCAGTTCTCAAGGCCTGATCATATGGATAGTCCTGATGTATATTTTTCTTCTCATAAACCAAATTGTATTGTTCTTCTGTGGTCCTATGTTCCATCTGTTGTTGGTCCATCCTAGTATGGTCAGTGTGTGTATTAAAACTCCCTAAGCATAACATTTTACTTAGTGTTATCAGTAGGTCGGTTTGACTGTCATTAGGTAGTTCCAGGTCTCCTCACAGTAGTGTGACAGGATTTTTATTCCCCTAATTTCATCAACATGTGATCCTGTCACTTCCCTACTTCATTGGAGGATGAGTAGAGTGTTGGGTCTCATTTGCCAGCAGAAACTTTAAAGGTTGGTACGGACTTCACTCTAGTCCCCTTTCTGTGACTCAATGAACATGGACCTGAAGGTTGTAGTAGAGTTGGGACCTCAGGGTCACTACACTGAACAGGAGTTTCTTTTTCTGATTGATTGATTGATTGATTGATTGATTAATTTGGCAGGATTTCACAATGTAGCCCTGGCTGGTCTCAGACTCAAAGAGACCTGCCCACCTCTGCCCCAAGTCCCGGAGCAGAAGGAATGTCTCACTACAGCCACTGAGCAGAAGTTTCTTATCCTCTCACGTTGAAGTGGCACCATGGTCATGGAAATCAAAAACAACATGCTTGTGTTCTGCCACTTGGATTTTGGGATTGTTTGTTCCCGCACGATGGCTTCTCCTATCCTCCCTAACACAGATGCTTCTTCCAAAATACTCTGCAGATTCACACGCTGAGTTGCGCAGATTCCCGAAGCGGTGCATCGATACATTTTAGTGACCGTGCTGTGTGGCTCTCTTCATTCTTATTACTTTATGGTCTTTAGGGATGACAACTTTTACCCTCAATGCCAGGAGGAGAGATGTTGTTTTTTGTTTTGTTTTCTCAAAACTGTACAAAGGCAGGGCAGTATAAATGGTCCATCGCATCACCCCATGCAGGAAATAAAAAGATAAATTTTGTGTAGAAACCATTTTAAAATACCAATAAAAACCAACTGTGTAATGCATCATTTTACAAATGCCTATTGCATAGCATGCTGGAAACATTCCCCAGAAGAAAGCACCCACCATTTGGGACTCCGAATATATTCGGTCACTGTTTCAACACCTCCTGTGTACAAAACACCGGTATGGTGTTCTACAGATAATGGAACAGCACTGACATCGCCCTAACCTCAGAGGGGCAAGTATGCAAGCTGGCGTGAAACGCATCTTTTTCTCATCCTGAAGGAGGTGACATTTGAGGTTAACCTGAGTGGCAAAAAGCAGCAGTTTAGGAAAGACTTAGAAGAAGAGCATTCTAGACAGAGAGACCATCAGAATCTTTGAAATCAGAATGCCCAAGGATGAGGCTGTGAGAGATCGGCACTATTGCAAGAGCTCTCTGGCCACAGAGAAGCAGCGGTGGGCCCTTAGCAGGAAAGTGAGACAGCGTGAGTCATTCTTCTGAAAGTCTACCCTGGCTGCTGTGTGGAATTAGAGAAACAAGAAGAAACAGGGCCCAATCAGGTGGGTTATTGCATCAGTGTAGACAAGGGGTAATCATGCTGGGGATGTTTACACTGGGGATGCAAGGAAAACAGCTGAATTCAGGAAATGTTTTGGGGTTAGAAAGAGTAAGACTTACCTACTGATCATGTATTGGTTGTAAATAAATAAGATGAGTAGCAACTGGTGAGTTTCATTAAGTGGATGGTGGGCTTTATTTAGTTACTAAGAAATGTTCCTCTTGGCCCGGCGGTGGTGGCGCACGCCTTTAATCCCAGCACTCGGGAGGCAGAGGCAGGCGGATCTCTGTGAGTTCGAGGCCAGCCTGGGCTACCAAGTGAGTCCCAGGAAAGGCGCAAAGCTACACAGAGAAACCCTGTCTCGAAAAACCAAAAAAAAAAAAAAAAAAAAAAAAAAGAAATGTTCCTCTTAGTTTATGCTCTGCTCAACTAAGAAAACAAAAAAACAAAACGAAACAGAAAAACAGAAAAAGCTAATCGTCCTTCAACAACTTCCCCTTGTACTTGGTAAACAAATTAAAATGACAAAATAAAAAGTAAAGAAGTGTGATGAAATACTTTTCACTTAACATTATCAGTTAGTTATTCAGGCTACAAGACCATATCATAGGTTAAATCATCTAGGAATGGCCATCTCAGACAACTGATATGATTGGCCTGTGGTGATGTCATAACGCCTTTTCAGAGGAGAGCTGAAGGCTGGGTGTTGCTGCCCAGAGATTGAGGTCTGGCCACCCACTGGTCCCGCAGCCCTTAGCAAGAGCCATGCTGTGCTGAGACCATTCTGTGAGTTAATAAAAAGTTGTAGAATGGCTGGACCTTAGGTTAGAGGGTTGTGGAATGCAGTCCACAATGGTAGTGAATGTAAGATTAGAAACCAAAAAATATATGTCAGTGTGGTCTGACCCCTTTCCGAGTTCAAGTCAAGATCCCATTTGCTTTCCAGAAAGCAGTGGTGCAAACCAGTATCCCAGTACACGGGCTCTTGGGGACAATTCTTCTAGGTCACAGTTCTTTCTTTTACTAGAAACTATTTCTAAAGCAAACAACACAAGATACCACTACATAAAGAAAATCTGACTCCAATATCCTTCTCAGAAATATTTTCTTGTTGCACAAAAAATGGACCCCATTACAAAGAGCATCATTCATAGGTCTTCAAAGAGGAAGGAGGCCAGGGGTGGTCTGGCCATATTCTTGAGGGTATATTCAACGATGTCAATCACAAATAACAGCAATAATTTCCAAATGGACATTCAGCTATGAAAATGGACTTTTGCCCATTGTAAGTTCATCAGAAAGTCCTGACCAGGTCTAACATTATTCAACACCTGGAAAGTAGGAGTGATGTGTAAACACTCAATATTATTATGATTATACTGTACTCGGGTTATGTTTAGTAAGTGACCCCCTTATGACCTCACTTGTTGTCTTAAATTGTGTTTAGAAAGGAGGAGGGGCTGGCTTAGGTGGTAAAATGCTTGCTGAGCAAGCATGAGGAACTGAGTCCGGATACTCAGCACCCACATAAAAAGCTGGCTGTGAAAGTACACATATGTAATCACAGAGCCAGCTGGACAGACAGAAAGATTCTGTGGGTTTGCAACCGGTCTATCTTAATCAGTGATCTACAAGTTCAGTGAGAGATTGTGTCTCAAAAAATAAGATGGACAACAATAGAGAATGCATGTATGTGCATGTGCATCAACATACACAAAATCACACACACATGAATATATACACTCATACAACACATACACATACACACACAAATATATACACTCATCCAACACACACACATGAATATATACACTCATAGAATATATACACTCATACAACACATACACATGAATATATACACTCATAGAACACACACACACACACACGAATATATACACTCATACAACATACACACATGAATATATACACTCATAGAACACACACACACACACACATGCACACACAAAAGGAGACAACATGAAAGTAAGATAGGAAAAACTAACATACTCTAAGTCTCTATCATACACCAAAATACAGAATGTATATACACCCTCTCTCCCTCTAAATCATTCTCCCAATGGCAGAGGCCCATGAACCCAGAGGGGAGAAGCAGGGTATGGTCTAAGTTCTTAGCCCTCAGCCTAGATTCAAACACAACTCTACCACCAACTGTATGACTTCAGGCAGCTGTTTCAGCCCTCTGAGTCATCAGTTCACTATGTATGAAACAGATGTAACATCTCATTTTCATGGTGCCCGTGAAGATCCAGTGAGTGTGTATATGTAGATGAAAGTAGTTAGCACAGTAGCAGATTTCAAATGTAATGTCATTCCTACTTATAGAGTATCCCCTCCCAGGAATTGCCAACCTACTTTGGAAGAACTCAAGGCCAATGGTCATTTTACTATTTAAATTTAATTGATTACCTTTCTCTTATGGAAAATGCATGCATAATGAAAACAATTTTCTAATAGCAATATGCTGAGGTACTTAGCCCATATTATCTGCTTTGTCTAAAATATTTGACAATGCAATATTTCCCTTAATTCCCCTTATAACTTAGTGTTATAAAGCAGAGTAACTGTTAATTGGGGCAGAAAGATAAAATGACGATTTATGATTCTGACACGGTATGGATTAAAGACTTCCCCAGTCATCTCTAGAGGTTCAGCTAGAATCTTTATTCCAACATGAGTCTGCAGCTTTCTCAATCAAATCCTAAGTCTCTAAGAAATACCCATTTTACAGCTCTCAAGATGGGAACGTAGGATGAGCCTGCAAAATGGCCTCCCTTCTAAGCTTCTAGGCTGTAAGGTTTGATTATATTTTGTGTCTCTGCTTGTCATTTTCAATCAAGGCTATGATCGAGATGTGCACTTGCATGATTTATAAAATTAATGGCCACAGAACCATGAACTGTGGTCTAAGACATTACTAAAGCCTAGTCATGTCCCAGGGGCTGGCCACAGCACACAAGTCCAATCACAGATGATTATGGAAATGCATAATGGGTTGAATAGCGGAAGATGCCAGGCCCACCAGTGGTTGAGGTAAGTCAGAGCCTGACTAGAGATAACATCAGGATAGCCAGGTACTTGACTAAACAAGTAGGCCTTGGGAGCTAAAAGGATAAGCTAGCAAGGGTGAGGTAGAGGCTTGGAAAGGCGGGAAACCAAGCATTCCATCCTATGAAGGGTTAGTGCATGCATGCTTTTGAAACCATGTAGGATTATAGGGATTCCTTGTGCCAGCAAGATTGCTGAATGCTATAGCCAGCAGGCAAGTAAAGCAGCAGTGTGTTCATGTTAGACATATTTACTGAGAACCTACGGCAGAAATGATTGTTTCAAATTTCCATGATCTGAAGATGCTTACATTCTACAAACAGGATACAGATAACAAAAAGTTAAGCATGTCAGAAGATGAAAATTGCTAAAGGAAAGGAAAGAGAGCACGGGGCAAGGAGAAATAGGAAAATGGCGGGAGGCTGTCATTTTAAGTAGAGTGGTCAGAGGAGGACCTGAGAGATGATTTTGAGGGAAGAGTGTGAGGGAAGAAGCCATGTGACTGAGCACAGAATGCGCGGGTGACCATGAAAGTACCAGCACAAAGCTGTCACTAACTTGGAACATCCCAAGGTAGCCAGTGATACTGTAGGTGGGGCAAAGCAGAGCTCAGAAATAACAATACCGGTGTAGCTTGGTGGTTGACTAGACCACAGCAGGCTTTGGGAATCTTCATTTTCACTGAGTGGAATGTGGGACCACGCACCGTTCTGAGCAGAGGAGTGACGTGATCTGACTAGTGTATTTACAGATTATCTGACGGGTAGGATGCCAGAGCAGCTCAGGCCAAGATAGTACAGCAGCAAAGGAGGAAGAGTCATTCAAGTCTGGACGAGTTTTGAAGCGGAGTTTCCTGGAAGAGTTAACAACGGATGTGACGCAAGAAGGAGCCCCAAGGTTTTGAGGTCTGAAAAACTACAAGATTAAAGTTACTGTCAAGCAAGATTCAGGAGGAGTAGGTTTTGTGGGGGAAGGTCACAAGTTCAGTTTTGCATGTGAGTTTTGCTTGAAAAGTATAGATAGACAAGAGGAAGCATGGACACTTGGTAGGATGATCCTGAGGCTGAGGAGAGAGGTGTACACCGGAGACCCACGGGCAAAGGTTTTGTGGCAGGATGAGATCTTCAAGGGAGCAGTGTGAACAGAGCAGAAAGTCAAGGCTAGCTTTTCCACGTACAAGGTACCCAGAAGAAGGACCCAACTGAAGCGCAAGAGGAATAGTAACTAAAAAGATGACTGAAGTCAGGAGCGAGAGACATCCTGAGTACCCAGAAGGCTATTGCCATACTGGGTTTAGTTTGTGAGATTTAGGTCATGTGACATGATCCTTGGGCATGGTTCACAGTGATTTCGTGGACTTTCTGGGTGTGGGGAAAGCAGCGTGGGTTATGGTTTTGTGTGACTGTGTTTAGCATGTTTAGGTTGTATGGCTGAGTGGACCCACATGCCCCGAGAGAGAACCTTGGGACCAGGGAAGCCCTCTGACTACAGATGCTGGTGACATCTCTTTCTACTGAACAATTTGTTTTTCCATTTTTCCAGTTAAGAACATTTTGTAAACTAGTTCTATCATGCACTGTGACGACTCCCATTCTGTGTGGATGGCCTACAAGGGCTTCTTCCAAGTCTCCAGAGAGGGTTTTTTTCTAAGATGCTAATGGACAATTTCTGGTTTTTCTCCTCTTCTGAAACCATCCCTCTTCGTTAACGTATGGCCCTGTTATCACCGCTTTAAATGATATGTGACTTCTTGGCTGTGCAAGCTACATCCTATCCACTCGGGGAACTCTATTCACCAAGCTGCCTCAGAGCCTGAGATAATGTCTTTCGGGCTGTTCCCAGGGTTGAACTGTGCAAAGGAATATATGTTCATATGTCTTCGCTTGTGTATCTAGCAGTCATCACATAACAATCTGATAGGCCACCCTCAAAAGACTGACAAAAACGAACTCACTGTATCCTCTCAAAAACCGTGGAGGTAGGGGCTGTATCTTCAACCCCTTGTTACACGTGTGAAATACAATTTACACAGAGGTTGGGGTACTTGTTAAGGACACAGCTGGGGAGCCCCTGGGTTTAATGACGCCATGCTATGCCCCATGTCTTCTTTGCTCCTTTCCCACTGAGCCATCTGATCCTGCTTTCTCTGATGAAGTCAGGACATCAGATCCGGCATTCTGGATGACATTTTAAGTTCTATTCTAAAAAACAGTGAAGAGGTGCACCAGCCAGGCTGCTGGCCATGGCCCAGCCCAACTCAGGGCTGCAGAGAGGATGGCCTGCTCATTCCTCCCTGGGTAAACGCTATAGTTGCTGCTGAGCTGGCAAGGAATAACTGTTACAGCACTTAGTGTTTTAAGCATGCTCAGTATAAAGCCAACTGTATGTTAAGGAATGTGTCCATATGAAGATTAAAAATGTTTAACCTAGGTCTTCCCAACTTGATTTGGGGGCATAGTAAATGTCAGTGTTGATCAGGAGGTTCAGTCGCTGCTCTTTTCTGTTGTGTAGATGGGGCATGTTCTCCCTCCAGGCTGGCAGCAGCAGCAGCAAAAGGAGTCTCTGGTTTCTGTGGTCGTCATCCTGAATAGTTCTTAGCTGGACCTGCTGCTCAGTGCTGAATGTCTCGGCAAAGCTTCCGATGCATGTCTAAGCATGGGCAAGTTGCCCATTGATACTGAGGCTGTTGTGGTGTCAAGGCTGAGGCCACGCTTCTGCATTTTTAACATGCTCTTAAGTGATGCTCTGATCACCAGTCTGTTCAACACAATTTAGAAGAGGTCCACATCTGTGGCTCCCAACCTTGACTGTTCTAGTGGAAATGCCTGGGGCCCCTTCAAAGCTACTACTACCTGGGTTCTGTCTTCCGAGGTTCAAGTCAACTGACCTAGGGTATTGCCTGGTCAGCATATTCTTCAAAGCACCTGGAGCAAATCTACTGTTCAGCCAGTTAATGTCCAGCACTTTGGTTTAGAACAATGGTCTCCTCAGAGAAGGCTTTGTGAACAAAAAGAAAGAAAGAAAGAACAGGTTTCTCTTCAATTGTGGCCCTGGACCACCTGCCTCTGTAATTGGTGGAAAACAGTTAGAAATGCAAACTCTTGGACCTTATATGAGCAATGTTCCATTACTGTAACAAATTCATGAGGTAACTTAAAAAGAGGAAAGACTCATTTGGGGCGCATAGCTTTGGCAGTTTCCATCATTGACTATTAATAACTTATATTAGTTAACTAGTTCACAGTGTCTTTGTAACCAAACATCTGATCAAAACAAAAAGGGTAAGGGCTCATTAAGGCCCAGGGTGTGGAGACTATAGCCCTTCATGGTGCGGAAGGGATAGAAGGGCAGCAGCTGTTACTTCACACTGCCAGTTCAGAAGCAGAGAGAGGACTCAGCTGTGAGTGAAAAGGCTATGATCCTCAAGGCCTGCCTCCCAGCCACCCACTTCCTCCAGGTAAGCTCTGCTTTCTAAAGACTCTGAGCTTGTGGGGGACAGTTTACAACCAAATCATAACCATCCTGATGATTTAGGCCTTCATAGAAGTAGAACATCAGGGTGACGAGCATCCTTGCTGTGGTAGAGGGGCTCCTCAGTTCACAGCTAAGATATGGAAGAGAGGAAAAAGGAGAGAGAATGAGGCTGCTGATGCAAATCCACCTCCAGGAAAGGCCCCAATTACCTAAGACCTCCACTAGTGAGTGACACTTCTTAAAAGTGCCACCATCTCTCAGGAGTGCCAACCTGGAGACCACATGGGCCTTTGCAACACAGTCTAGATTCAAACCATAGTAGGACCCTTCCAAGACCTCAATGGAGGGGCCCAGCATCATATGTGGTCCAGCCCCGTGTGATGCTAATACACAGTGAACTTGGAGAGCCATTGGTTTAATGGTGCACAGAACACATCTTCTCTTTCTGTTTTCCCCCTTCATTTCATTGGGTTCACAACCCTACAGTATATGCTCATGGGGAAGAACATCCTGGGAAAAGGAGCTCTTACATTATTGCTACTAAAATGAAGAAAGAATGCCAGCAGTGAATGTTCCAGGTGAGACAAATGTGATTTCTATCATCATTATCAAGCTTGGTTCTCATTTAGATAATCCTAGTGTCCTGTGACACAGTTGAGCTGGCCTTGTGAGACTTGTGTGTTGCTTATGGAAACAGGCCACAGAAGCAAAGATACTGTATTGACCAGGGAAGGAGGCAAGCCAGGAGCACAGTAGCTCAGCAACACACTGCAGCTAGACCCTAAACACCAGAAGTGCTATTCAGGCTTTGTCCACACCCATGTGTCATTTCCCTTGGCATTCTGCCCCTGTGTGCCACCAATAAATCTTCGTCTAGAAAAAAAAAAAAAAAAAAAAAAAAGCTGAATTGTCTCCAAGGAGCCTCAGGAATGACTAACTGAGTCTCACTGACAGTAATGAGAAATTTCATTTCAAAAATAAATATAGGCATCATGCTTCCTTAGGGGACACATGGGTCAGGATAGGTTATAGAACTTTTCTTCACAGCACATATTTTTTCCATTTTCACCACAATTATTTCTCTTCAATAAACATATTAGAGTTCTTACCAGACTGTTCATGGCCAATGAAAAGTAATTCAAATGTCTAATACCAAAATATGGGTTGACAAAAACATGATATGTGCATTTCAATGGAATATGATAAAGACAAAAAAATTAGATGATGGTGTAAAAACCTATCTACAACTTTATCAAAGAGAATATACTAAATAATGTGCTTACATATAGCACATTATTACATATATGTAGATGAAATAACATTATGTGTATATTGTATAATATTAGATATGTATTATGATACAGGACATATATTATTATATATTAAATATGTTATATTATTTTCCAATGTAAATTTTTCCAAGTTCCAAACTTCATCATGCCCTGTGATTAAATATTTTCCTAGTGCTCTGTATTTCCCCTTAGAATTTGCAGTGATTGTAAGTAAACATTTGGCTGCTTTATTCTCTGAGTCTGTTTCAGCCCCTTCCCCCCATGAGCAACATGGGTACCTGCTGGTTTACAGTATCTAGCTGGCTCTAGCTTTTGGTAGGCAGGTCCAAATTTATTTACTGAATAAAAGGATAAATGAATGACTGATGGCAATGCATAGAAAAATGGCTAGGGATACTCCAAGACCACAGCTGCTCCCTGAGACACAGATTCTGCCAGCTCCAATTGGACCAAGAGCTCCAATTGGACCAAGAGTGGCTCCCTGAGACACAGACATGGTTTGCACCAATTGGAGGAAGAGATGAGTAGACACCAGTGCAAGAATACATTCAACAACATAAAGAGCAATATGCACCACCAGAACCTACAGAACCTACTGGTTCTACATCAGCAAGACCTGAACATCCCAACGTAGAAGAAGCAGAAGAAAATGACCTTAAAAATGACTTTAAGAAGATAATAGAGGCCTTTAAAGAGGAAATGAAAAATTCCCTTAAAGAAATTGAGGAAAAGAAAAAACTGAAAGAAATCAATAAATCCCTTAAAGAAAACCAAGAAAAATCAATTAAACAGGTGAAGGAAACAGTTCAAGACCTGAAAATTGAAATAGAAACAATGAAGAAGTCACAAACAGAGGAAATGCTGGAAATGGAAAAATCTGAGTAAACAAACAGGAATTACAGATGCAAGCATAACCAACAGAATACAAGAGATGTAAGAAAGAATATCTGGCATGGAGAATACAACAGAGGAAATAGATTCATCAGCCAAAGAAAATACTAAAGCCAAAAAAGTCGTAACACAAAATGTCCAGGAAATCTGGGACATCATGAAAAAGCCAAACCTAGGAATAATAGGGATAGAAGAAGGAGAAGGATAACAACTCAAAGGCACAGAAAATATATTCAACAAAATCACAGAAGAAAACTCTCCCAACTTAAAGAAGGTAATGCTTATGAAGATACAAGAAGGTAACAGAACACCAAATAGACTGGACCCAAAAAATAAGTCTCCTTGCCACATAGTAATCAAACCACTAAACATACAGAATAAAGAAAAAATATTAAGAGCTGCAAAGGAAAAAGGCCAAGTAACATATAAAGGCAAATCTATCAGAATTACACCTGACTTCTCAATGGAAACTCTGAAAGCCAGAAGGTCCTGGACAGACCTTATGCAGACACTAAGAGACCATGGATGCCAACCCAGACTATTATACCCAGCAAAACTCTCAATCACCACAGATGGAGTAAACAAAATATTCTATGATTAAACAATAACTATACACAAATCCAGCTCTACATAAAGCACTAGAAGGAAAAATCCAACCTAAGGAAGTTAGATACACCCATGAAAACACAGGAAATAGGTAATCCCACAACAACAAATCCCAAAGAAAGGAAACACACAACACTACCACCAAAAAATAAAAGGAATTAACAATCACTAGTCATTAATATCCCTTAATATCAATGGACTCAATTCACCTATAAGAAGACATAGGCTAACAGAATGGATATGAAAACAGAATTCATCCTTCTGCTACATACAAAAAACACATCTCAACTTCAAAGACAGACACTACCTCAGAGAAAAGGGCTGGGAAAAGTCTTTCCAGTCAAATGGACTTAACCAAGCTGCCATAGCTATCCTAGTATCTAAGAAAATAGACTTCAAACTAAAATTAATCAAAAGAGATGGAGAAGGACATTACATATTCATCACAGGAAAAATCCACCAAGATAAAGTTTCAATTCTGAATATTTATGCCCCAAATACAAGGTCACCCACATATGTAAAAGAAACATTACTAAAGCTTAAATCACACATCAACTCCCATACACTAATAGTGGGAGACTTCAACTCCCCACTCTCACCAATAGACAGGTCTGTCAGACAGAAACTTAACAGAGAAATAAGAGAACTAACAGATGTTATGACTCAAATGGACTTAATAGACATCTAAAGAACATTCCACCCAAACACAAGAGAATATACCTTCTTCTCAGCACCCCATGGAACCTCCTCTAAAATTGACCACATACTTAGTCACAAAGCAAATCTCAATAGATACAAAAAGAAATCGGAACAACCTCCTGTATTTTGTTGGACCACCATGCCTTAAAGTTAGAATTCAACAACAACACAAATTACAGAAAGCCTACAAACTCATAGAAACTGAACAAAGCTCAACTGAATCACCACTGGTTTAAGGAAGAAATAAAGAAAGAAATTAAAGACTTCCTAGAATTCAATGAAAATGAATGTACAATATACTGAAACTTATGGGATACTATGAAAGCAGTACTAACAGGAAAGTTTATACAGCTAAATGCCTACATAAAGAAGTCGGAGAAATCTCACGCTAGTGACTTAACAGCATACCTGAAAGCTCTAGAAGAAAAAGAAGCAAACTCACCCAGAAATAGTAGATGCCAGGATATAATCAAACTGAGGGCTGAAATCAATAAAATAGAAACAAAGAGAACAGTACAAAGAATCAATAAAACAAAGAGTTGGTTCTTTGAGAAAATCAACAAAATAGACAAACCCTTATTCAGACTAACTAAAAGGCAGAAAGAGAATATCCAAACTAACAAAATCAGAAACGAAAAGGGAGACATAACAACTGACAATGAGGAAATCCAGAGAACCATCAGGTCATACTTCAAAAACTTGTACTCCACAAAATTGGAAAATCTAAAAGAAATGGACAATTTTCTGGATAGGTACCATATACCCTAATTAAATCAAGACCAGATAAACAATTTAAATAGACCTATAACTCCTATGGAAATAGAAGCAGTCATTAAAATCTCCCAACCAAAAAAAGCCCAGGGCCAGATGGTTTCAGCGCAGAATTCTACCAGAATTTCAAAGAAGAGCTAATACCAATACTCCTCAAATTGTTCCACACAATAGAAACAGAAGGAACACTGCCAAACTCTTTCTATGAGGCTATAGTGACCCTGATACCCAAACCACACAAAGATGCAACAAAAAGAATTATAAACCAATTTCCCTCATGAACATCAATGCAAAAATACTCAATAAAATACTGGCAAACCGAATCTAAGAACACATCAAAAAAATTATCCATCATGATCAAGTAGGCTTCATCCAAGAAATGCAGGGATGGTTCACCATACGAAAATTTGTCAAGGTAATCCATCATATAAATGAACTAAAAGAAAAAACCCACATAATCATCTTAGATTAGATGCTGAAAATGTCTTTGACAAAATCCAACACCCCTTCATGATAAAGGTCCTAGAGTGATAAGGAATACAAGGAACATACCTAAACATAATGAAGGCAATTTACAGCAAACTGACAGCCAACATCAAATTAAATGGAGAAAAACTCAAAGCGATTCCACAAAAATCAGGAACAACACAAGGCTGTCCACTCTCCCCATATCTATTCAATATAGTACTCAAAGTTCTAACTAGAGCAATAAGGCAACAAAAGGAGACCAAGGGGATACAAATTGGGAAGGAAGAAGTCAAACTTTCACTATTTGCAGATAATATGATAGTCTACATAAGTGACCCCAAAAATTCTACCAGAGAACTCCTACAACTGATAAACACCTTCAGTAATGTAGCAGGATACAAGATTAACTCAAAAAAATCAGTACCCCTCCTATACACAATTATAACTAGGCCAAGAAAGAAATCAGAGAAACATCATCCTTTATAATATTCACAAATAATATAAAATACTTTGGGGTGACCAAACAAGTGAAAGACCTGTATGACAAGAACTTTAAGTCCTTGAAGAAAGAAATCAAAGAAGATATCAGAAAATGGAAAGATCTCCCATGCTCATTGATAGGTAGAACCAACATAATAAAAATGGCAATCTTATCAAAAGCAATCTACAGATTCAATGCAATCCCTATCAAAATCCCAACACAATTATTCACAGACTTAGAAAGAACAATACTCAACTTCATATGAAAAAACAGAAAACCTAGGATATCTAAAACAATCCTTTACAATAAAGCAACTTCTGGAGATATCATCATCCCTGACCTCAAGCTCTACTATAAAACGATAGTAATAAAAACAGCTTGGTATTGGCATAAAAACTGACATATGGGCCAATGGAATTGAATTGAAGATCCTGACATTAATCCACACACCCATGAACACCTGATTTTTGACAAAGAAGCCAAAACTATACAATGGAAAGAAGAAAGCATCTTCAACAAATGGTGCCGGCATAACTGGATATCAACATGTAGAAGATTGCAAACAGATCCATATCTGTTTCCATGTACAAAACTCAAATCCAAGTGGGTCAAAGACCTCAACATAAATCCAGCTACACTGAACCTGACAGAGGAGAAAGTAGGAAGTAGCCTAGAAAGCATTGGCACAGGAGAACACTTCCTAAATATAACACCAGTAGCACAGACACTGAGAGCAACAATTAATAAATGGGACCTCCTGAAAATGAGAAGCTTCTAAAAGGCAAAGGACACAGTAAATAAGACAAAACGACAGACTAGAGATTAGGGAAAGATGTTCACTAACTCCACATCTGACAGAGGGCTGATCTCCAAAACATGTAAAGAACTCAAGAAACTAGACAGCAAAATACAAAACAATCCAATTAAAAAATGGGCTACAGATCTAAACAGAGAATTCTCAACAGAAGAATCCCAAATGGCAGAAAGTCATTTAAGGAATTGCTCAACATCCTTAGTCATTAGGGAAATACAAATCAAAATGACTCTGAGATACCATCTTACACCTCTCAGAATGGCTAAGATCAAAAACACTGATGGCAGCTTATGTTGGAGAGGATGTGGAGCAAGGGGAACACTCCTCCACTGCTGGTGAGAGTGCACACTTGTACAGCCACTTTTGTAAATCAGTATGGCGGTTTCTTAGAAAATTGGGAATCAATCTACCTCAAGACCCAATGATACCACTCTTGGGCATATACCCAAGGGATGCTCAAGTATACCACAAGGACACTTGCTCAACTATGTTCAGAGCAGCATTATTCTTATTAGACAGAACCTGGAAGCAACCTAGATGCCCCTCAACCAAAGAATGGATAAAGAAAATGTGGTACATATACACAATGGAGTATTACTCAGCAGTAAAAATAATGATATCATGAAATTTGCAGGCAAATGGATGGAATTAGAAAATATCATCCTGAGTGAGGTAACCCAAACTCAGAAAGACAAACATGGTATGTACTCACTCATAAGTGGATGCTAGATGTAAGCAAAGGATAATCAGGCTACAACCCACTGTTCCAGAGAAGCTAGGAAACAAGGAGTACTCTAAGAGGGATGTACAAATTACCGTGGGAAGGGGAAACAGAGGAGATCTTGATGAGTAAACTGGGGATGGGATGGGGCAGGAAAGGGTAAGGGATAGGGGGTGAGAACATGAGGGAACAGGATGGTTGAGCTAGGGGAATGACGGAGTGGGAGAGCAATGAAAGAGATATCTTGATAGAGGGAGACATTATGGGGTAAGAGCAACCTGGTGTTAGGGAAATTCCCAGGAATCCACAAGGACTACCCCAGATTAGACTTCTAGCAGCAGTGGTGGAGAGGGTGCCTGAACTGGCCTACCCTGGTAATCAGATTGATGAATACCCTAACTGTCATCATAGAGCCTTCATGCAGTAACTGATGGAAGCAGATGCATAGATCCACAATCAAACACCAGGCCAAGCTCTGAGAGTCTAATCGAAGAGAAGGAATAGGGATTACATGAGCAAGGGGCATCAAGATCATGATGGGGAAATCTACAGAGACAACTGAACCAGGCTCAAAGGAACATAGGAACTTTAGACGGACAGCTGTGGAACCTGCATGGGCCTGGACTAGACCCTCTGCATACAGGAGACAGTCGTGTAGCTGGGTATGTTTGAGGGCCCCCTGGCAGTGTGATCAGGATCTATCCCTGGTGCATGAGCCGGCTTTCTGGATCTCAGTACCTATGGTCAGACACCTTGCTTACCCTGATAAAGCAGGGAGGGGCTTGGTCCTGCCTCAACTGAATGTACCAGGCTTAGCTGTCCCCCCATGGGAGAACTTAACCTGTTGAAGGAGGGGAAGAGGAGTAAGGGAGAAAGCAAGGGGGAGCAGGAGGAAGGATGAGAGGGGGATCTATGGTTGGTATGTAAAATGAGTTTTAAAAAATTAAGAAAAAGAAAAAGGACTAGGAAAAATACAGAATGTCAGCAATGATATTTTTGTGGACAAAGAGAGTATGTATATGTGTTTTTCACCCTTCAATTTGATTCCTTGTATTTTTTAATATTTCTGAGATAAAAATAACTTAAAAGAGTACAGGTCAGAAATATCAATCAGCTTCTCTCCAACAAGGCTAGCACCAGTTCCAGTCTTAAACCCTCTCCCAGTGTCTGTGGGTCACCTGCTGTGGTCCAGACTTCAGGTGAAGGGCAGTCTCCCTCTA
Source organism: Peromyscus eremicus (assembly GCF_949786415.1). Classification (NCBI taxonomy): domain Eukaryota; kingdom Metazoa; phylum Chordata; class Mammalia; order Rodentia; family Cricetidae; genus Peromyscus; species Peromyscus eremicus. Next base: position 43,871,791 of record NC_081425.1, on the reverse strand, counting down.
CAGGCTTCCCATGGCAAGCCAGGATCAGTTAGCTCAGACCTAGAATGTGCTGCTTTCCCGGAGCAGACGGGAGCCTAGGTGAGAAGTGAACAGGACACACAGGCCCTCTCTCTGCCAAATGGAACTTCATCACTTACACCTACCCAAATCCATTGGTCGGGATAAGTTACGTGACCAAACTGAAAGGCAAGGGAGAGAGAACAGCCACTTAACAGGGACCGAAGTATATTAGTGCAGAGGAAGTGAAGTCTTTGTATGCAACCCGGAACCAGAGACCCAACTAGCAGTGGGACTGGAATATGAGTCCTATTGACCCACGTCCTCCAGCAAGGCTCTCCCATCTAGAGAGCCTAAGAGCTTCCAAAACAGCACCATCAGATGGAGACCAAGGCTGTACATGCATGAACCCATGGAGGATGTTCAAACTAAAATGGCTGTAGAGTGCCACCAATCATCCATCAGTAAACTCACCTGATACCTGAAGGCAAGTGAGTAAATCCAGGCTGGGCCGGAAACATAAACAAACAAACAAACCTGTCCAAATGGGCACAGCCCTAACTGAAACCACGATATTGTCTATTAGTAAATAGATACTGTTTTAAGCTACTATACTAGGAAGCAGTTTGTTATTAAGGAAAGAGACACTGCACTTGATGACATACAGGCTGAGATATGAAAAAAAAAAAAAACAGACTCAGACTTTCAACCATTCAAATAAGAAGTTCACACATCAAAGTCTAGGATGCATCAACCACTGATTTCCATCTCTGAGCCCAAGGATGTTCTTCGGGCTCCTGTCATCACATCTACATCTCAGTTAGCACAAAGGAGACCATATGATGTGGTTCACATGTCATCATTTTAGAACAAATTGCTGTTTCATTTCTGCTCACACGTCATTGTCGGAACATAATCATGTGTCCATGCCTACATGGGGTTGAGATACTGTCCTCACCATGGGAAAACGTCTTCTTGCCCAGATAAAAATGTCAGTAGAGTAAAAAAGATGTGTGGACATTATCTAACAGTTGACTGCTATAGTTAATGTAAACTTCAAAATAAAAATGTTAACTATTACGTGCATGTGTAAGATGAAGTCTTCAGATGGTACCTGAGCAACCCAGGACACTGTTCAAGTCTCCATTCTGCTTTGCTAGTAAAGCTCTAGCTACATCACTATTTAAAAAACAAATAACAACAACAAAACATCAGGTGCCCTTGAAGGTGTAACACAATTTGTTTCCCTTTATGGGGTTCAAAGTAGAAGACAGTATGAATTTTCATAATGCAAATATTTCCTCCTGATTTCTATTATGTCGTCACACACCTTGACCCCGCAGTCTATGTGTTCAAGGCTTGGTTAGCAGCTATCAGGAGATGATGGAACATTTAGAAAGTGGGGCCTAGTGAGAGTAAGTTACATCATTAAGATACACCCTTAACTAGGATATTCTACCCTTCACTTCCCATCCAACAGGCATCCTCTGTGATGCACTCCCGCCATGATGGACTGTACCAGCAGAGGCCCAAAAGTGATGAGGCCAAGGAATCATGAACTGAAACCTTGGAAATCATCAGCCAAATTAAATGCCCCTTTTAATAGGCAGACTGTCTTAGGTATTGTGTTACAGTAACAAAAAGCTGACTAACACAACAGGAAATTCTCTCAGTATGTGAAAGCTTTCAAAACGAAAGCTAGCACTCCCTCCATGGCTTCTGGGATGCTCTGGTACCATGCCCACACCACCCTCCTTTTCTGGGGATCATCTCCTCTGATAAATTTCACCTTGAATATTCTAATGCAAAGGTAATTTTTAAATGTCTGGGTACTAAGTCATAGAAATTATAGACACTGTTGAAAGGTTAGTTTTAACTGAAATAATTGTTAATCCCACTGGTCAAGAATAAGGCCACTACCACAATTTTTGAGCCAAATTTGAAGCAAGCTTTAATTAAATACTGGCCAAGAGGATGGACTCTGGCCAGGTCCATCCCTGGGTTCTCAGAAAATGGCCACGAGTCACATCTTGCAGTGGTTTAAAAGGTAAACCCATAAGGCTACATATTTCCACCAGGTCCAGTCAGGGGCAAGAATACATCCTGATGCACTTCCTTGCCTTGTTCCCCCTGCCCACACCCAATGAGGGGCAAGCATACATCCTGACATATTTTCTGTCCACATGTGATCAAGCACATCCAGTATAGGTGGGTCAAGAGAACTTGTTTAGGGGAATGAAAACATGTTGCTTATTATCTCCCATAAACAATAGCCTCCAGCATTTCAGGAAGTATGTGTCCTTGGGAAGGCGCTTACAGATTAGAGATATCTTTATTTCATGGCTCTCTTAGGCACAGTAATTAAAACTAACTTTAAATCACATAATATGATTAATATAATATAAAACTAGACAACAAAGATAATGAGAGAATACGGAAAGGAAATATGAGTGATTTATAAACCTAGAAATATGCATATTCTCCTCCTATTAAAGAAATTAAAATCAAAACTAGACTTAGATACCAATTTTCCTTCACTAAATGACACATTGTTGGTAAGAACATACAGAGACAGGTATTCTTTTGTTAATATAATATTTTTATTAATTATTTGACAATTCCATACAGTATAATTTGATCATGTTCATCTTTACTCTTCCCCCTAAATCCTCCCAGGTCCACCCCAGACCTACCTACACCCACCCCTCCCATTTCGTGTCCTCTTATTCTTCTTTTTAATAACCCTCAGTATCCAATTTGAATTGCCTATATAATCAATGGTGTGGGCCCACCCAACTAAACATGGTTGGCCTGCCAAGAACCACACCCTTGAAGAAACAGACATCCCCTCCCCAGGAAGACATCAACTGTCAGTGGCCCTCCATTGAGATAAGGACTCATGAGCCCTTCCACACACCCCATGCTAGAATGTTGACTGACTAGATCTTGTAACAGGTCTTGAGCAGACAACCACAGCTGCTATGATTTTCCCTGATCTATGGCTTGTATAATCTTTTCTCCTCCTCTCTCTCAGTGGTCCCTGAGCCTTTCAGGGAGTGGAGGTATAGCTGTCCCATTTGTGGCTGAGAACTCTACTGACATTTATTCTTTGCAATTTGATCAGTTGTGAGTTGCTGCCTTAACCACAATCCACAGCACAAAAAAAAAGTTTCTCTGACAAGGTGTGGAGATAAGAATTTAGAGGGCAGTTTGACAGACAAGTACTTGTAGTTTTGGTTTTGAGCCTAGCCTCTAATGGCTGAGCCAACATTCTAGCCTGAGGTTGTCTTATTTAGTGGTACCAAGCAAACTGTTGACCCAAAAGGGAAAATGTAGGAGGAACTATAACATTTTAAAGAATAAACCATGGAAAACTACTCCATAGTCAAGAAAAAAAAGTACAGTTTGTTTTTAAATAAGAGAGCAACAAAAACCCCAGCATCTGTTGCTAATACTGTGAGTCATAGGTCTTTCTTGCTGTGATAAAGACCAAAAACAACTTGGGGAAGAAAGGATTTATTTCCTCTTACACTTCCAGGGAATACTCCATCACTGAAGGACATCAGAGCAGGACCTCAAGCACAGCAGGAAAACAGGAGGCAGGAACTGAAGCAGAGATTATGGAAGGATGCTGCTCACTCACTGGTTTGCTCTCTGTGCCTTGCTCAGCCCGTCTTCTTATCCAACCCAGACTACCTGCCCAGGGGTGGTGGCTCCTCCCGTTTATTCTGGACCCTCTTACACCAGTCACCAATCAAGAAAATGCATCACAGGCTGATCTGGTGGGGATGTTTTTCTCAGTTGAGATTTCCTCTTCCAGAATGACTCTAGCTTGTGTCAAGTTGACATAAAACAAGCCAGCACACTGTATTTTATGTTATCATACCCTAAGATTAAATTCATCTTTAATTTTTCTTTTATTTAAAGAGATTTTTACATATAAATTGTTTCTTCCAAATATAAATATATTTATTTATATGTTTTTTTAAAAAAAATCTTTAAAATTTTAAAGAAAATTAGCTATCTTCAATAGAAGGGATACCATTTGCATTTCTGATGTTTTTAATAAGTAACATTTAGGACACCACATATTGTTTCTTCTGTTTCCTATGTTTATTTGATAATTATTGAAATATAAAACTATATGAAAGTAATAAGCAAAATTTCTCTCTCTCTCTCTCTCTCCGTGTATGTGTGTATGTGATTGTGTGTATGGGTGTATGTGTGCATGGGTATGAATGTGTGTGTATGTGTGTCTGTACATGATTGTGTGTGTGTGTGTGTGTGTGTGTATGATCACACACACACATGCTACAACATAATGTATGATAAACATATGTGTAAAATTGTGTTAGATAAACATTATATACTGTCATAGTTCCTATAAAAATGACACTATAGCCGGGCGGTGGTAGTTCACGTCTTTAATCCCAGCACTCCAGATAGCAGAGCCAGGTGGATCTCTATGAGTTCAAGGCCAGCCTGGTCTACAGAGCCAGATCCAGGACAGGCACCAAAACTACACAGAGAAACCCTGTCTCGGAAAAAAAAGACACTATCTTTTTCCTAAAGTCACATGATGCATTGCATAATTATTAAAACTGATTTATTTGAATAACTGCCTATTTGATAGCAATAACAAAATTTAACTTAATTTCTAAAGGAAAACAAAAAAATTATAAACTACAAAGACATACCAAAAAAGAAACTAAATGTCATCTACAACTCCATCACATAGAGATACCCAGTGCTAACATTCAGTTCATTCTCCATTTCTTCCTACCCCCTCAGAACCCACACTAATCCATCATTAAACCTTATGATCATGCTTCCAAAGTCTACTGGAATAAAGCACTCACTCTTTCTCACATACCACCTCCATGATCTCCCTCCCCAACTCACTATTTTCCCTGCTTCCTCTCCTGTCTCCTCATATTTAGCTCCCTTATGCCTGCTATTAGTCTTCTTGAAGAGGAAGACTATTGTTATGCCAGTTCTCTGGTCCAATCTTTCAGTTGCCCAAATGCTGAACTTGATGGACCTGGCTCCATGTGCCCGGCTGCCAGTCCTCAAGGTCATCTCACACTCCCACCTGCCTTTCTTTCAGTTCCTCCCTGAGTCAATCTCTCCCTCTTCATTGTCTTCTACAAACTGGTCTCTCTCCCTGGGAGTGGGGCGGGGCGGGGGCGGGGGGCGGAGGGGGGACTCCTCTGTCTTTGCCCCTACCCATTTTCATTCTTTAGTTCTCAGTTCAGACATCACAGAGAATATTTGGGGTTTGTATAGAGGTATTAAAACACACATCAAAACGTGGATGTGGAGGACAGACTCGAGACAGTTTCCTTTTTTGTACTGACATGTCTCCAGATTTGCTGTAGTGACAATACATTGCTTCTGTCGTCAGGAAACCTCTCTATCATTTCTCTAGTCTACACAATGCGGGTGCAGTCATTCACCCGATGGGTAAGGCAAGTGCAGGCTCAGCTCCATTCCGGCCCCTGCCTCCACACTTCCTGCAGCCAGCGGGCTGACTTCCAGTTTCCACATGCTCTTCATTCATGTTTGTGCCCGCCTCACTGTCCCTTTGGTTAATGCATCTCCTGGATCCTGCTGCAGCCTCACAGTGGCTTAGTGGAACCCCTGCTCACTTTCCTAGACTCAGCTCAAAGCCCCTCGTGATGGAGCTTCATGTTCCCAGCAGAATACCTTTCTTTAGCCGGGTGATGGCAGCACATGCCTTTAATCCCAGCACTTGGGAGGCAGAGGCAGATGGATCTCTGTGAGTTCGAGGCCAGCCTGGGCTAGAGAGTGAGTTCCAGGAAAGGTACCAAAGCTACACAGAGAAACCCTGTCTCAAAAAACCTAAATAAATAAATAAATAAATAAGTTTCTTTGGTCTCCATATTCTCACGACTCTTGATTCTTACCTCTTTAAGAGCAGTTAGCTCCTTGCTTTAAGATTTATCCCTGAACAGTGACTTCGCCCCATGAGACAGAACCCAAACCCAAGCTAGAACTTAGCAGAGACAAAATATTGGACTGATGTTGGTTAAATGAACAAATGAACTGTATTATATGATAGCAGGGGTAGAGGGGATCAAGGTACAAAGAGATTTACTTGCTTAAGTTTCATGCTCTCTCATTTACATGTTCTTTGAGATTTGAGAAATACTTCCATATGAAACAAAGCTGTTGAAATAGGGAAAGGCAAGACTTAAAAATATGTCGAAAGCCTTTAAAGGGCTCAAATTGCAAATGAGGAGTGTGGCCTACAGCCAGGCTTTCACACTACAAACTTACACAGAACACTCTTACCAAACATGGCTCTCTCAAATCTGTATTGACTGGCAGGAGACTGTTTCTGATTTATCATTTAGGTGACTTCAGTCTTTTGGGTTCAACCAGAATCCACTCAGGCAGCATGATTTCCCACTAATATTTTGCTGCAGACAGGGAGGGCAGTGAAGCCCATGGTTTCCTTCCAGTGGACACCCCTCCCCCCCATCCCCCCCACCCCCCCACCCCCGTCACCACAATTGCACAATGAAGCAAAAGTAGTGTGTAAACAAAAACGGCTTCAACACAGAAGCTAGAGTCAGGATGCGCGGCCGCCTGCAGCCGTCAGCGCTGGCCTCGCCGTGTTCTACCATCGTGTTTTCAGGGCTCAGACCAGCGCGTTCCTCCAGTGGCCACTCCGCTCCCAGAAAGCAGCCAGCCAACAGGACTTGGCAGCACTCCCTGGGGCTGCACTCGTTCCTGGTGGCACTGGGCAGGATGCCAGGCATCATCCTCTATGTACAAGACTGCAGGGCAAGGTGCCCAGGACTGAGAAACAAAAACATCTGCCAGAGTCACCGAGTTGCTGGTTGCCTGAGTTCACCCACAGAGAACTCAAGGACAGAGAACTGCCAGACCGTTTCCAGGATCTGTCCTCGTCACTGTCCCTGGGAGGGACACTCAGGGCTCCAGAACCCCAGCCCAAGGGTCAGCCAATACAGAATCAAATGCTCATACCTCCCTAGTATCACAGGCGCGTGGACAAAAACCGGGAGCAGAAGCCAGGCCCCTCCTGGCTCCTGTTAAGACATCAGATGCTAAGTCTGGCCCATTCTAGACGAAAACTAGGCCACTGGGGGCACATAAAGAAAGCATCTAAGGCTATGGCGCACGTCTTTAATCCCAGCACTCGGAGGCAGAGGCAGAGGCAGGCAGATCTTTGTGAAGTTCAAGGCCAGCCTGGTCTACAGAGCAAGATCCAGAAAAGGCACAAAGCTACACAGAGAAACCCTGTCTCGAAAAAAAAAAAAGAAAAGAAAAGAAAGAAAGAAAAAGAATCTATCAGAATCTTTTGGTAAACTTTGTTTGGTAAAAACAGCCTGATGAACTTTTTTGTCACAGGAAATACTGGTTCTAGGAAGTAGAGTTGTTCCTCCTATTGTTGGTTTCTAAGGTCTCTGAACAACTCAGAAGCACAAGAGTGCTGAAAGATTCCCCAAGGCTGCCCTCGACTCACAGAGTGGCTTCAGGCTTTCTGCTCCTACAGCCACTCTCTTGTAGAAGAGCATCAAGATAGGCCAGAATGAGTCAGATAGAGCAAGGTTTAGCTAAAGAAGAATAACATATGTAAAGAGCACCCCGGACAAAAAAGAAGAAACAAATCTAGATGGTAAGTGAGCAGGTTGGAGCTTGTAATGCTGGTTTGTTTACTGTGCTGTGGAACTATAATAGGAACCTGAAGTGAGATTTATTTTTCATAAATGTGTCATATTTCAGCTTTCCCTCCAGTGTCTTCTATACGATCTCCATCTCAGGCTATATGTAAGTCTTTCTCTCTTGTCCTTCCATGTATGTGATTCAGAATTATTTTCCAAATGGGCTTTTGGCTGGATGACTTAGCTCAAAAGCATAACAAGATGCTAGAAGGATCCTGACAACCTACGCATCATCTATGGAGACATTCCATCAGCTGTACGGGTTCCACAGGAAGCTTGCTGTTGGGTTAAGAAAACATATAGGCAATATACAGTGACATCAAACTTCCCTTCCTGACGCCAGCTGGGTGTTTGATGTGGTGACACTCTGAAGTCAGCCAATGCCAGTTTCAGCTGCATGATTCACATTGTGAATCTTTGGGAATGCTGAACACGGACCCAATGAATGGACCCAAATTCCACCCAGCTGTACAAGAAAAGTGTTAGTCTTCAGACTTAAAGAAATCCTTCCGTGATTTAGACGGTTCAATAGTCCATTAAGTAACAGCTGTCATGGCTCAGCTCTCTTTGGCTGCTAATGAATCCAATCCATGGCGACTCCCCACACTTGCTTGACAGAACGTGACCCAGAAGCAACAGCCAGCCAGCCTGCCTTCATGTCAGCCCCTCATCACTAAGAAAGTACAAGCCTTTTTTAGTTCATTATGACATGGACATAAATTCTTAGAAGCTCTTTAGTCTTGCAACTGTGTACCAGGCTGTTTGAAAAGATGGACCATCGAGATCCTGAAATCATTTTTTTTTAAAGAATGAAATAGAGAAATGTTCCAGCAATTGTAATACTGAGTACATTTCTATTGCTCTATGTTCAAAAAAAAAAAAAGTCATGAGATAGCCTTCAGTTTGAAAATCATCATTTTCTTGTGTTGATTCACAGAATGTATTTTGATGACATGTATTTAAACCTTAATTTCAACACAAAACTGTCACACACATCAGCAAATAGAAATTTACTACACGTTGGTCCTTTCAACGGTGAAAATAGGGCAGGTACTTCTCAGGGTCTCCTGTGATAAAGCCTGTCATTAACACTTCTAGCCATAGTTACAGAACTTGGAAGACAGCAAACGATTTACCCAAATTATATATTTATTACATTTTCATGCATCTATCATTCTCAAAAGGTAAGTCAGTTTTTTTATTCTTAATTTTTCTCATTCTAAGATGCCTCTACCACACAGGTTTCCTCTAAAGTATCCATTTTATACATTCACTGAATTCCAGATGTGACCACAACTGCATATTTTAGTAGCCCTCAGACAGTGACACTTCCTCTGGTCAGCCACTGTGTTAAGTGTTTTATGAACCATAACATTTAACTTCACACCAGCCATATCCCTTTGTATAGTATAGGGTTATACTACGTATTATATTAAGCTTTTATCCTTCATTAATCTCCTCCCTCGGGTCACGTGACTAGGTCACAGAGATCAAATAAGTTTTCCCCAGTCAGATAGCAAGCCAAGAGCAGTAACGACTAGAATCTAGATTTTTTTAATCTCATTTTTAATTAGTTCTCTGAGAATTTCATACAGTGTATTTCAATCATATTGACCCCATCCCCCAACTTCTCACAAACCCACCACCTATCCCTACCCATCCAACATTATGTCCTCTTTTTAAAAAAATAAATAAATAAATCCATCAAGTCCAATGTACACTGCCCATTATTCTTGCATGCATGGCCTTCCACTGGAGCCTGCTCAACCTACCAGGGGCTCTTAAAGAAAACCGACTCTCCGGCAGCTGTCAGTGGCCACTAGCTCCTCAGCTAGGCGTAGGACTTTGTGCCCACCTTCCCTCTCCATGCTGAGATTTTGTCCTGTTTGGACTTGTGTAGGTTTGTGCATGCTGTGACAACCAGTATGGATGTTCATATGTACAACTGCTGTCCTGAAAAAATGCTTCCACAGGCCTTTTTATTCAACTGACATCTTTTTATACATAAGAAGAAGACAGAAGTAAGCAATGGACAGTGAGCTGAGAAGTGCCAGAAAGGGTTGTTTATTCAATTTCCGGATATTCAGCGCTGTCTTTGGGAATCTGGTCCTCGGCACCCCCCACACCTGCTTTCTTGTTCTGTCTTCTTCCTTGCGGTTTTTCTCTGAGAGAACCCAGAAAGTCTTTAGCAACTGGACATGAGAAACGTAGAATTCTCTAAACTATTTCTTCTACTTTATGTAAATATAAAACTGTTCTTTAAAAAAAATGTCTGCTGGGCACAATGGCACAAAGATATGTCATGAGACCTTATCTTAAATACTAAATATTTTAAAATAATAAAAATAAAATACAACCAAATTTCGAAAGAAAAACTGAATTCTAATCATCACTCAGAGTAAGCATATTAATATATTGAGGCATAAAATATACTTTTTGTCTGTGCATATATTTTCTTCCATTAAAAAATACATTGTACTATTTTGGATTTCATCATATTGCATTTAAAAATTATTATGAATGCCATAGGAGTCAACACATGTTTCTGCAGTCATGTTTGTATGTGTATATGGGGAAATAGCATGTCCAAGTTCATAAGAATGTATATGTGTGCAAGTGTGTGAGCATGTGTGTGAGTGATCCCTCAGGAGTTTTTTGTTTGTTTGTTTAAGTCAAGATCTGCCATTGTTCTGAAGCAGGACAGTTAGGCTGGGTTATAGGGTCTGACACAGGTTCTCATGCTCGGCACGAGTGCCGGTTGGCAAGCGCTTTACCAGCTGAGCTATCTCCCCAGCCTCTTGTAGCCGCATTGTCATAGCTGTGTATGTCCCTGCCTAAACGGACTGAAGTAGCACCTCCTAGCTGGCTATCAACAGCTGCCTGCTTTTGAACGCTAATAGGCAAGGGTGTTTAAAGTCCTGTCTGCCTGTTTTAGAGCTTATACGATGAAGTCATGCCCGAGCTGTGAGTTGAGACCTGAAGTCACTCACAGCACATCTTAGTCGCTGCGCCAGGGTGTGCATCAAAGGGCTTGCACGCAACACTGACACCCTGAGTTCAGGAGAGAGCTGACCCCCCTGAGTCGTCCTCTGACCTCACGTGTGTACTGTGGCCCTTGCACACATGACAACAGATGAATTTAAAATCTCCCAGAGTCGATGAAAATGAACTTCAAGTTAAACAAAAATCAAACTCTTACATATCAATACAAATGTAAATGTATCAATACAAACTCTTACAAATCAATAGTCACATCATTCGTTGGCAGTTCTTTTAGATTGGGATTTCACAGAAAACCGTGAGAGAACATCGAATTCCACCCTGAGTTAAATACAGCTTATTATCAGGTAAACTAAAGCAAGAATTTATATCAACAGCCCACAGCCAGAAGGCTCATTTAATTACACTGTACCTCTCTCGTTAACCCCCCATTTCCTCCCCACTAAGAGGTGTGGCCTAGAGCACATTTGACGTGTTATATCCAGTTCTCAGTTGACTTATCTAGAGGACACCCTGCTGGTCCCTTTTACATTTCTCCTGGGCCCACACACCACATCAACATCATTATATGCTACCAAGACCTAGCTACAAACTGTGGAGAATTCTAGGCCTTTCTATATTACTTAAATTTACCTTTGTTTAGTGCAGAATTTGATTTTCTCGATTCTAATAGTGTCTGTTTCTGTTTGCTACTTTCTCAGTTCTGACCGTGGTATTTTCTTGGTTCCAACCATGCCTCTTATTTGCTACTTTAAGCATTCCAGCCGTATAATGATACAACTGTGTAGGGTCCCCAGTGTGACACGTAACAATTTTTCAATACATGTGAATAGCGACTGTGATTTACGCAAGTGCTGTAAACACTTGCTCACATGAGTCTACAGAATGACTGCCTAAATGTCCCATTGTGGTAGGAAGAAGGATTATAAAGCCTCACCTAGCTTTAGGCAAGAAAGCACCAATTTCTAACCTGTGTATTTCCTGAAAAATCTTCCACCTCTCCACTCTATTGTTGCCATGTACATTTCCTATTCTCTCAGTACCCCACCCCTACAGCTCTGGTCACAGAGCTCTGTCCCATCTTGCTACCATGATGATGTGTGTACAGATTTGCACACCTGAACAGTGAAGCAGATTTCAATAGATAAGTTAATAATTCAATAAAACACAAATAAGCTGGGTATCAGGGAGACAGACAACACAGGAATATGCACCTCTGCTATAAGATTCCTAATCCAGTTATGTCTTCATTAACTCTTGTCAACTAAAACAATCAAGCATTTACAAAATCCTTGTTTATACAGCAGTGTTGGCAATATTTAAAAAACAGACCATTTGCACTGGTGATGGGAGGCTGGAGCGTATAAGGGCACTAGCTGCTCTGTCAGAAGACTGGAGTTCGGTTCCCAGCACATATGTTTAGCAGCTTACAACTATCTGTAACTCCAGCTAGAGAGGATCTAAGGCCCTCTTTTGGCAAATTCTGGCCTCAGCAGGTACCTGCACTCACAGAAGCACACACACACACACACACACACACACACACACACACGCACATGCACACGCACACGCACACGCACACGCACATGCACATGCACGCACACAAATACACACATACATACAAAAATAATAACAATAATAATAATAATAATGAAAATCTTAAAAGGAAATATAAAACCACAGAAAGAAGTGCTTACAATGTGCAGGCCTCGCTAATACACTCTCTACCACGAGGGATTCGGACACCAGAGCTCACACAGAAAGGGTTCTGCCTAACCGGTTATTGTTGTCTGCACTATGTTTCTGAAGGATCATTTTCTTAAAAAATCTGTTTTTATTTTAATTTCTCCTCTATGACCCATCTATCTTTGAACCTATCCATCTCTCTCTTTCCATTCCTAAGTGTCACATGAGTGTTATAGTCACCCCATAGGGACTCCGGTCTGTGGACTGGTTACCAGTTATCTGCACACCTGGCCCCTCTGGCTTCACCTTCTCATGCCTTGCTGTCTTCTTCCTCTAACCTCGAGCACAAGTGTTCATCTCGGCCTGGCACTTGGCAGTTTGCGTCTGAGTAGAGGGTGGTAGGTAGCAGAGCAGCGTGTCTCAGCCCCGCACAGCTGACATCTAACCTGCCTCCTTTCTTAGGTGTCCACAGAAAGAACCCAATACCCACCGTGACAGGAAACATCCCCAAGGAAATTATTATGATAGCATTCTTCAAGAAAGCCCCAGGTAGACGACTTCTACTTCCTCCCCCAAAGAGGGAAGGCCCTTAGACACAGGATGAGGAGGATTGTGAGATGAAGGCTACTTCCTGCCTAAGACCAACCGTCCATTGATCTGTCTTTCTATCTGACCTCGCATTCCCATGCCACTCAGGTAAAGAACATAACCAGACCAGGCTTCTTTCAAGGACAGCAGCAAGGTACCCTCCTCTGCCCAGGGGGCAGCTTTTCCTGGCTTCCCCTCAACTTTCCTATGTGGCATCCCCAACTAGCATATTACAACTTCTTTTTCTTTGCAGGATTTTTTTTTCCCAGAGCAACTTAAATCTGTATTCTTATTTTCCCTTAAAGCGAGTTGTTCATTTGTACGGGTGTGAGGGGCTTCCAGAAGGCTAGAGAGAGGCGGACTGGCCTCTTGCTCACCTCCCCCTCTATCAGAGCTTCCAGAGCAAACAGGGAAGCAGACACAGTCTCCCCGGAGCTCATTTGGGCCCCTCCAGATCTACTAAAGCCTGCTGCTGCTGCTGCTGCTGGTGGTATTGCTCTGAAAGGCACCAGGTTGACTGTTCTCTCTTGCTAAAATCTGTGATTCCCACATCCCAGTCCTAAAAGACTTTCCCTGGACAAATCACACAAATCTATGTGAATGTGCAAGGGAGACAGATTGGAGCATATACTCCAATGAGAGACAACTGAACGTCAACAGAAACCTTAGGAGGAAAATGTTTTGATTGACCCAAACAAAACCACCAAAAGAACAATGTCTCAACACCAAGAGGACAGCTAGGGGATGGTACCGTAGACAGATAAAGATCTCTGAGCCTGAACTTGGGGCCAGTCCTCCTGACACATTCCTCCTATGGGAAGTGTCATCCCATGCAATAGGGGAAGAACTAGTTACTGAACTGGAGGGGAGACAGTAGAAAAGCATCCAGTGTATTCTCCTGCTCTTCCTGGGAGGGGGAAATTGGCACTTCCGGGAGCTCAGCTATGGAGCAGCCGGTGTCAAGAAAGTCACATTCGTGGTCTTGTTGATCCTAAGAAAAGCTGTCATTTAATAAAAAGCACTTCCATTGCACCACATCCTGGACTTAAGAGCTCTGAATAATCTATTTTGTTGAATTCCCCCTAACAATTCTGTAAATAAACATTATTACCTCCCATTTTAACCAGTTGTGAAATAAGGTGAAAAGACATCTTGCCCTGTATCTCAATCAGATACTCACAGGCAGAAGGGTCAAACTCTGGCCTAATTCCAAACCTTCTTCTGGAGCACAGTCCTGCCAAACAGCCATTGTTATGGTTTGGATGTGAAATATTTCCCATAGGTTAGGTCTATGTGTTTGAATACTTCTCTAGTGGCAATGTTCAGGGAGGCTGTAGAGCTTTTAGTATCCTTGCTGGAAGAAGTGAGTCATAGGGGTCAGAGATATCTTGAGGATTTATACCTTCATCCGGCTTCCTCTCTCTCTCTCTCTCTCTCTCTCTCTCTCTCTCTCTCTCTCTCTCTCTCTCTCACTTGCCCATAGCAAGCAAAAGATAGAAAGGGAAAGAAAGGTACATGTGCAGATTTAGCTATGATAAACTCATAGCTAAATTTTATTATCAGAATTGGATGTAAATCTTAAGCTACTGGGAGACAGGTCCATCCTCGGGTACCACTCCTATGGATGGCTTAGCCTTATCCCCGCCCTAGAATGCCCTGCATGAATTCTAACCATAGCTCCCTTCCTGCCCATTCCAATATGAGGAGGGACTGGCTTGCCCAGGGAAGGCTCTATCCTGTTGCTAAAGGGATGTTTCCTGTTCTCTTAAAGAAAAGAGATTGGGAGTATGGAGGTCAGAAACCATGGTGAAGCCAACAATGAAATAAAATGCAAATAATGTCTGTTGATTGTAACACACTGCTTCTCTAGAGGAAAAGATTGAGGACGAAAGAGATGTGCAGAAAGAACTGCACATGATAGGAGGTTTAAGAAGGTAGAGCAGACAAGAGACATAGACAGGCTTCAAGCCAATGAGGTGATCACCTCATCCCCCAGCTGGGGGCACATGCAGTCTTGGTGAAACTTCATGGATTCCCGCCAAATATTCACATGGATGACTGCAGGGTGAGGAAAAAGGGGACATAAATGTGATGTAGCTAGGAAAAAGGGGACATAAATGTGATGACAATAGAATGGATTCAAATCTCAGCTATACCAAGAGGAGATTTTTAATTCCTCAGTGCCTCAATTTCCCTAAGGCTAAGGGATAAATATATTCCATGGAAGTATCTAGTACAAAGCCGTGGTAGACACATGTCCTCTTACCTTGTGTCGATATTTCTTAATGTGAGAAGACAGAAATAACACCTACCTTGTACTCACATTTCAGCAAACCATCTACCTCTCTGTCATGGATATATGTGAAAATCATAGTCCTCTTTCAGGATCCATCTCAAGTTGTTTCTAATATTTTCAAGGTACTAAATTGTAAACCTTGAACTATGGGCTCAATCTTGAAACACGTCCTCAGATCTTTCAGCACCAACCACACACCTGGTGGATAAGTCACTGTTCACATTTTGCTGGAACAAAATATTGAGCAAGTGCAACTTAAGGAAAGAAGGATTTGAGGCGCTCACGGTGTGACGGGAACATGGCCATCACTGTGTGAAGGTATGACGGCAGGAGGACGGGGTAACTGGGCTCTCTGTGTCTGCAGTTCAGAGGTAGAGGCCGATGGACATCAGTGCTCGGGGCACATTCTCTCTCTCTCTCTCTCTCTCTCTCTCTCTCTCTCTCTCTCTCTCTCTCTCTCTCTCTCTCCCTTCTTCCCTCCCTCCTTCCCTCCTCTGCCAAGTCTACCTTTGCATCTGTAGAAGATGGGGTTCCTGTTGCCTCCCTGAGAAGAGAAAGTAGCCAGAACCCCTGAATGTGTGATAAAAACAGACCTGAAGCAAACCCTGTCATTTCCCAGATGGTATTCTCATGCTCACAGTCTTATTCTCTCTTTAAGAGGAAAAAATGGAGTACCCCAGAGGATAATTAACATCTGGAGTCACATTCGCCAACCAGTTTGGACTCTGCCTCTTTTGGCTTCAGTTTTTTAGAACGGGCTTTTGTGCTATTGGCTTGCAAAATTAGGGAGAGCATTGAGGGTCAATGTGGTATCCTTTATTTTCCTTTTTTAGAGGCATGTTACTAGGTGACTCCACAGCCCAGTCATAGCATCTCTCTGACAGAGAGAAGGGAGAGTGTGAGCCATCTGATCTCCTCTGCATTAGAGACTTACAGGGTGTGACCTCCTGGCTTCATTTCTGAAAAAGTCAAGTACAAAAGGACATTCATTTCTGAGGGAATGTTAGTCAGCACCTTGCTGCCCTCAGAGGAGATCCCCCTGCTTCAAATTACCACTGGAGAAGTTTTGAAGACACTCCTTTTGGGACTAACATTTTGTCAGCTTGGTCACTCAAGCAAATCAGCACTTTGGAGTACTCTTGTCTTTTACATATGTTCTCTTCTTTCTATGGAATGAACATACATGCATATATATACATGAGTATATATAGATGAGTATATATACATACATATATACATATATATATATATATTCACACATAGTATGTGTGTGTGTGTGTTCATGACCAACTTGACTGGGTTTCACAGAAGTATCACTAGGAGATACTTCTGGTGTGTCTGTGAGGGTGTTTCCAAAGATGTTTAATTTAAGAAGGAATCCTAACATGAACGTGGGCAGCACAATTTTATGGGTTGGAGTCCTGGGCAGAGAGAGACAGAGAGAATGTGACCATCTTCTACCGTGCAGAGGTAGACTTGCCAGGAAGAGTGGATGCTTGGGGCTCTCACCTGCTCAGGGCCTGTGGATATGATTCTGTGTTCAAGGTCACGCATTTTTATGCAATTTTCCAAAGTAGATCCTTTTACCTACCTCAAAGAAGGATGTCAGCATTGCTTGAGGCACTAGTTCCACCAAATCTGGATCTGCCTCTACGAATGTGGCACATTTCTTGCAAAACCCAGCAGTAAGTGAAAAGCGGACAAGCCATCAAATGATCAAATGAGAAGCCCTAGAGCGGCCTAAGGAGTTACTTCTGCCCTGCTCTTCCTCCTCTCCCTCTCCCTTGGCTCATCTAAAGGGTGTGTGTGTGTGTGTGTGTGTGTGTGTGTGTGTGTGTGTGTGTGAGAGAGAGAGAGAGAGAGAGAGAGAGAGAGAGAGAGAGAGAACTATACAGAACTATATCCATTGCCCATTACTCTGGATTTTTTTAGAGCAGGAAGTTGAGACCTGAACATCAAATTAACTGGCCCACATTCATGGTCTACTGAAGTCATAAAATGCACTCCTGATAATAGGACACTGTTGGTCTCTGCTTCCCTTGACCCCACCCATGCCAGGTGCCCCCCAAACCCTGTAAGCATATGGCATTTCACTAAGAATCCCCAAACTGTGTGGTACAGCCATCGAAATCAGGACTCTGCAGCTGCCGTTCCTAGAAGGCAGGCTCACACATTCACCTCCTGTTTTTCTACATCGTTTAAAATTAGAGCAACTGGTGGCTGGTTTTCACGGGCAGCGGAGATTATTTTTACTCTCAATTACAGGGACCAAAATAGTAGAAACTGCTCTGGAAACACAGAAGGAGCTAGCATTTGTTTAATTGGTTTATGACAGTGTCTAAATGAAAATTAGTGTGTGTGTGTGTGTGTGTGTGTGTGTGTGTGTGTGTGTGTGTGTTTCCCCGGTGCCCTAGGCTCCTTAAGGCCCACCTTCCTAAAGAATATTCTCATATCCTTGCTTTTATGATACAATCGACTGTTGGGTCCTCTTACAGGGACTTCAGAGCCAAACCTAGGCTCCTGGAGCTTGCTTGAAGCTAAGCTTGTCTGCAGTGGCCACATCCCTTCCTCATTGGCAGCCCCAGCCACGGTTATAGGACACCAAGAGGAGAATATTGCTGGTTGCCAGGCAATTACTAAACACTAATGCTGATTCCAGCTTTGGGAGAGCCAGGAGAAGCATCCTTAGGGGGTAAACTACACACAACCATATTTACTCAACTTGTTGGGAATATGAACTACAAAGTGATATTTCACAAGCCACTTAAGCAATGGTCAGTCTGTTTCCCAAAAGTGATACTGCTGGGGGTGTGGGCAGAGGGCATATATGAGAGTGATTTTTCCAGACCAAGGAAAAGCCTACAAGTTCTAAGCTCTATAGTCCTCCTGTGGTCCCATCTTGTCCTCTGTTGCTGTTTCCTGCACAGCTTCAGGAATCAGCCTATCTAGGGTAATGAGGGACTGAAGAAAGGACAGACATACAGATGCACACAGAGAAAAGCTGGGATCGGGTGGGTTGTGCTTGATCTGATGGAGCAGCACTAACTATGCAACCACCTGGAAGCTCCTTGCTTTTCTTACATACAGCAGGAGAAGGAAAAGTTAGTTCGTGTCAGTAGGAAGCTTCTGTGGGTGAGCAGTCCCAGGTTGTGGTCATCTGGGAGGCTGTAGTTGCTAAGTTTTGCACTCACTGGTCAATTGGTAAGCACTTATACTTGGACCAGAGGAAGGTCTTGTTATTTTCCTCTGAGCATCACCAAGAGGAAGGCTTTGTTAATCCCCTGGGTCTGAAGCATTGGGTCCTTGTCATGGCTGTGCCCATGTCGAACAATACACATTCACTAGGACTTTACCTGTCATTTATACATTATCTCAGGCTTCCTCAGTCAGCTCCTCACATCCTGTGGTGCCTCTGGTCCCTCGCTGTCCTTCCACCAGGTGTTTAAAGAGTCACTACCCAATGTTCTGGCTTTCTAGTGCAGTCATAACAAAACCACCCGAATCTCATCGGCTTGAAACAAGCCTGGTTTATCAGTTCATAGTTCTGCAGTTCAGCTGTCCTGTGATCAAGGCTGAGTATTCTGCTTGAGGTCTCACACAGCCAAAGTCAGGGTGTCAGCTGGCTGGGTTCTTACCTGGTAGTTCTAAAGGAGAATGGAGTTCCTGGCTCAGCTGTATTGTTGGTAAGAGCTGTTTTCTTATATGGTCCTTCCATCTCTGAGCCTGAAGTGGTTGATTGAGTCCATCTCGTATTTGACTCCTGACGTTTTCTGCCCTCCTCTTCTGATATCAAAGGCTCTTGTGGTTATCTCTGGCCTACTGTGGTAACCCACGAGGTAGTGTTCTCCTTTAAGTCAGTTGATTAGCAATGGTAATTATATTTATAAATTCTCTTTGCCACATGGCTACAAGAGATCAGACTAACACTAGCGACAGAAGCCATGAGATCCCCAAGCTCTGCCCACCCCAGCCCGCTCAGAAGCCCTGTGATTCTCATGTACCTCACACATGCTCCCCAGACCCCAAAGTTTTATCCAATAGGATGCAATGGCAGCCTCAATATTCCACTAAATCTTATTGGTCTAAAAACCCCGCTCTCCTCACCATCGAAATTGAGCATGGTAAGGCTCCGGGGCATTCCATTTTGTCTAACCCCTCAACCCAATTCTTTCTCCCAATTCTTTTGGACCCAGACAGTGGACGAAACAAGTTATCTTCTCCCCACACACAAACATGAGACAGGTGTCGGGTAATAGTTATATCATTCTATGGCAGAAGGAGAATAAACAAGAAAGTACAAGCCCAAGTAGCACTGAATCCAGCCTGGCAGTCACCACTAAGTTTCACTGCCTGGGAATCATTCTCCATGGCTCTCCACAGTCCCGGCTGACTCATTGGGTGAACCAAGGAGCACTGTGTTCCAGGCAGCATGCTGAGGGCCCAGCATGCCCTGACTCATTTAGTCCTCCCAGCTATCCTGTGACACACAGTCACTCCTCCGTATCTACTGGGATCATGTCCAAAATCTCCATGGGCACCAAAATCTGCAAGAACCCAAGTCCTAAATGCAAGCTGGCATGGTATATTTGCATGTAGCCTACTCAGGCTCGCTGACATACTTTACATCCTCTCTAGAAGGCTTGTAAATGCCAAACGCAAAGTCAGTAGTTACTACAGTGTGTTGTTTATGGAATAATGACAAGAAAGGCCCGAGTTTTCAATACAGACACGATTTATTTTGCCTGCAGGATTTTGATCTGTTGTTAGTTGAATCTACCTGTGTATCTGTGTGGAACTACAGATAGAAAGGTCCAATTGCTTGTTGCTATTATTTATCCCCAGGTTGCTGGTGAAGACACAAGAATATATGGGATAGATAGTTTGCCCTCAGACATGCAGTCAAGGCAGTGGATGATCTGGCCTCAAAGCCAGGCAGCCTGACTTCAGACCTCTATATTCATGCTCATCTTGCAAAATAAGTGATGCTTTCAAGCCACTGAGATCTGCTCAGAAAAAGTAGACTTCCCTGAGACCACTGCACACCTTTAATCCCAGCACTCTGGAGGCAGAGGCAAGCAGATATCTGTGAGTTTGAGGCCAGCCTGGGCTACAGAGCAAGTTCCAAGACAGCCAGGGCTATTATACAGAGAAATCTTGTCTTGAAAAAAAACAATAAATAAATATAAATATATATATACATATAAATATATATATATATATACACACACACAAATAAAAAAAGTAGACTTTAAGAAATTACTCCAGGCTTCTAACATTATTTCTTTTGAGAAGTGTGTGTGTATATGTCTGTCTGTCTGTCTGTCTGTCTGTCTATATTACCAATTACAGTGGAGGTGCTACACAGGAGTTTAAAAATCCACTTGGCATCTGGGATGGTTCTGAAGGGGAGAGCATCGAGGGAAATTCCAAGTCCTAAATGCACCTGTAAAATACTTCTCCAAAAGAGTTTATAGAATGTGTGTTTGCACAGAAATCTTTCTCCTACCAACAAATAATTGCCCTTCCTTCTAGGAAAAGAAAAACTGACCTCCTGTTCAGAGATGCTATTACTTTCCACTACCCTTTGATCTTTGCCTTGGTGCAGGAACACACTCTTTTTAATACTTCCTCATGCCTAAGGCTGTGCTTAGGAGAGGTGGAAGAGGGCTTGGACTATGTGGGTTGAATCCTGGCCCCATCTCTTCGAAGTTTAACCCTTGCTTACTTACTTAACATCCCTGAGGCCGTCCTGTAAAAGGGAAAGCATGCTAGAACCTGTTTTATAAAGATGTTTGTTGTGGTGACATATTGTGTACCCTAATAAAACTTGCCTAAAGATCAGAGATTAAACTAGATTAAACATAAAAGCCAGGCAGTGGTGGCACACACACACCTTTAATCCTAGCACTCGGGAGGTAGAGATCCATCTGAATCTCTGTGAGTTCAACACCACCCTGGACTACATTGACTCAGTCTAGGAGAGAAAACAGAGCCAGGCAGTGGTGGCACACGCCCTTAATTCCAGTACTGGGAAGCACACACGCCTTTAATCCCAGGAAGTGATGGCTGGGCCAAGAAAGGTATATAAGGTGTGAGGAGACAGGAACTAAAGGCTTTTGGGCAGAAGCGTCCCATTCAGCTAGAGGCTTTTTCAGGCCAAGAAGTTGGTAAGGTAAGAGGTGGTGGCTGTGGCTTGTTCCTTTGTCTCTCTGATCTTTCAGCATTTACCCCAATATCTGGCTCTGGGTTTTTTATTAAAAGACCATTTAACATTCGAGTTACATTTTGTGATAATTAACTATATTCAGGCTCCATCTCCCTGGGAGCCAGGGTGCTTGGTTGCTTTTGTTTTGCAAATCATTTTCCTTACTTTTATCTTTTACCTTTTATAAGTCCCTTCAGGAAGCTGCATATGATACAGACAGACACAGTTCTGGGACTCAAGGAATTCATCTTGCTTTTATTATTTGGAGTGGGGATGGGTTAGAAAAATGCCACTGTTAAAATATAATCTGTAAAGTACTTTGTCGCCCATTCTAATAATGATCTGACCTGAAACAGCAGAAATTCTTATTGAATTTTACATGACAAACTTTCTTTTATACAAACCAATTGCATTAGAGCTTTTCAGGAATAATTCATCAATACACAATATCTTACAAACTTCTCTTGTTTACATATCATGCAAGATTTTTCTCTGTATTTTATAGAATATGTATTTGCATATGAATATTTGCCTATAGAGTTGGTTCCAACCCTACATAGAAGTTGGCTGTTAACCCTAACACAAAAACCAAAATTTTATAGTTCTATTATAAAAAAAGTGCATAGCAAAGAGACTCAAGTATTCTTAACTACACAGTTCTCACCTGTCAGGATGCATATCACTAAAAACAGTAAATGTTGGTGAGAATGTAGAGAACCAGAAACCCTTATGAAATGGCCCAAGTGCTTTGGAAAAAAATATGTAACACCACACTCTAATACTTGCACTTTCAGGTATAAATACCCCAAATCATTGAAAGCAGCATGTCTAAGGGGTATTTGCACACCCATGCTCACACCAGAATTATTCACAGTTCACAAAAATGGCAGCAGCCCTGGGGGTACAGTGACAATGGGTAGATAAAATGTAATATATGTGTGTGGTGGAATGCTATGCAGCCTTGAAAAGGAAGGAGGATTGTCACATGCTATAATCCAGATGAACTTAGATGATGTTATACTAAGTGAAATAACATAGACAATAAGCCAGATGCTGCATTGTATGAAGTACTTAAGTACTGGTCACATTCATAGAAACATAAAGCAGGATGGTGGCAGCAGTGCTTGGAGGAAGGGGTAACAGACAGCTACCACACAGCTGAAAAACCCTAGACATGTGTTTCACTATAGCACGAATACACTTAACGCTACAAACTGCATGTTTAAAAATAGTGAAGTAGCTAATTGCATGTTTTTATCACCATAACAGCTATGGCATGTAGAAACCCAAGAGAGAATCCTAATATAAATTATAGACTTGGGGCAATAATGACTTTTCATTGGAAGTTGATTGACTGTAACGAATGTGCCTCTCTAGAGTGTTCATAGTAGGGAGTTCTGTATGTGCAGGGGGCAAGGGATGCATGATAAGTCCTCAGTTTGTCATTCCTTTGGCTATGAACTCTGAAAAACAGTCTATCTTCAATACATTCTAAAATCTAGGCTATGCAAGTGGAGATAGCCAGGGATGCCTTCAGAAAGTCTTCTGTGCAGTGAGGATGTCAGTATGCGGCCTGAAGGGTGTTGTGACACAAGGACCTATGGCCAAGCCTTGCTCCACAGGACTCACTGTTTTGAAACAGGCCAGACTCTTCATTTCTCCATCTGTGACATCAGTGGCCACATGAAGTGACCATCAAAGCTCATCTGTGGTTTTGTGTGGGGGCCTCTTACATGACTTTCATTGAGTAAAAGTTGTAAAACAGGTGACTTAAGTTGGGGCTTATATTTATGATTCATGGTTGTGCAATATTTCCCAGATGTAGTGATGTGACCAAAATGACTTATTTTCTCAATTACCATTCATCAAGAACTTGAATGTTAATATTGAGATCCTAGAGCAATTCAGCTCACTTTCCTTGAAGTTACACAGAGTCTAAAGCCAAGTCTCTCCAGATTTAAAGCATCCGTGTTACACAGCCTGGCTTCTCTGACCACGATAGAGCAAGGCTAAAAATGAAGAGACAAAGATAAGAAAGGGAACGCAAACATAGACATTATACATAGACATTAAACAGTTCACTCTTCACCAGTGAGACAACAGTTCACTTGGAATTAGAAAATACGTTAGAAAAACAGCTGGTTGGATGTGGTGAACCAGAGGCTGAGAGGAAAGTTTACGTGTATAAACTCACACAATGCAAAAACAACAAAGGTCTGGAATTCACAACTTCCCCCTCAAGCAAATAGAAAAGGAAGAACAAATTAAGCCTATCACTAAGAGAAAGAATAAATAACAGAGATCAGGTCAGAGATTAATGAAATGAAAGATGGGAAAAAACAGGAAGCTGGTAACTAAGGGTTGGGTGTTTGAGTATGAAAAGACTTGCTAGCTTCATCAACAACTACTGCTGGGAATCTGACAATTGTGTGCGAGAATGAAGTGACAGCCTTTTCTTGAACCATATGAGAAAATGAGCCCAAGATGGGACACTAAGGATAGGACTCAAAGCTGTGATAAAGGGGGGGATCTCATGACACCAGATTTGGCAATGTTATCTCCAATACGGCACCAAATGCAATGCCAGCAAAATTGAAGTTAGACAAATGGAGATACATCAAAGGACAAATTCCACCGTAAGAAAGAATTTATTGGAATTAAAGAATGTGTGTGAATCATATAACCAAGAAGAGCTCAGTATCCTGAACGACCAAGGGGAAAAAAAATAACCCAACCAAAAAAGAGCAAAGGGTTGAAGAGGCTTTTCTTCAAAGATTGAAAGGGCTGGTAACGCAGCTGAGTGCTAGAGCGCCTGGCCAACACACAGGTCTGGCAAGCTCAACCCCCAACACATTGGTATTCAGAGGTGGCCAGGAAACACACCGAGAACTGTTCAACAGCATCAGCCTCTAGGGAGATGCAGATAGAAATTATAATGCAGGGTCAGGGACATAATTCAGGAAGTAAAAGTGTTTGCCCTGGGATGTAAGGACCTGAGTTCAGACATGCAGATAAAGCAGGTGCCATCCATGCATATCTGTAATCCATACAGCTACAGCAAGATGGGTGGGAGAGAGGAGAAGCCCTGGACACTCACAGGCCAGCTAGCTGGTAGCATATGGTGGTGAGTAATAAGAACTTGTCTCAAACATGGTGGAAGATGAGGACGAACACCAGAGGTTATCCTCTGACCTCCACATTCACACTGTAGCACAAGTGCAGCCACACGTGAACACACACACACACACACACACACACACACACAGAATTTAGACTTTGTTTTTTGTTTGTTTGTTTGTTTGTTGTTTTTGAGACAGAGTGTCTCAAAACAGCTTTGACTGTCCTGGAACTCTGTAGACCAGGTTGGCCTCAAACTCACAGAGAGCCCCCTGCCTCTGCCTCCTGAGTGCTGGGATTAAAGGTGTGCACTACCACCACCTGGAAACATACACATAATTTAAAACTATTTAAAACCTACAGTATCACATCATGCCCCTACTTTATTGTTAACAGTAACAAGTATTAGAAATGGTGTAAAGAAAACAGCGTCCTTGTACAGTGTTGGTAGAATTATAAAGCTGTCATTAAAACAGCAGGGTAATTATTCAAAAACAAGTACATAATATGGAATTACCATATATATATATATATATCCAAAATTTTATATGTATATATCCATAATTATATATATATATATATGTAATATATATCCAAAAGAGCAGCATCTCTAAGTGATATTTGCACATCCATGCTCACAGCAGCATTATTTACAATGGCCAAAAAGGAGAAACCACCCCAATATCCATTCATAATGGACAGATAAGCAAAACTGTGATCAATGCATACCATGAAATATTATACACCCTTAGGCGGAAAAGACATTCTGCCACACACTACAATATGTTTGAATTTGAAGACATTATGCTAAACATGACAAGTCGGTTATAAACATAAAATCGCAAATGCCTTATGACCCCGCTTACATGAGATACCTAGAGTAGTTACAGTCACACATGTAGAGTTCAGAAAGGTGGCCACGAGGGGTAGGGAGAGGTTTAGTGAGAGCTGCTGTTGAGTGGGGATTTCCAGTTCTACAAGGGAGCATTCTACAGATGCTCTTCACAGTCATGTGGATATACTTACCTCCAAACTGCACACTTAAAAACACCCAATTAGCCAGGCGTGCTGGTATACACTTTTAATCTCAGCTTTTGGAAGGCAGAAGCAAGCAGATCTCTGTGAGTCTGAGACTAGCCATGACTTCATAAATGCTTCAGATTGTCATTGAGCCTGGATGGCACCACTTGCTTTCTGCCTCTATCCCCAAACACACAATAGTCTTTACAACTTATTTAGTGAGACCTGTGAAGAAGGTAGTAAAATTAAGGGCACACCCAGGAGTGATCTCACAAGCCGCAGAGCCCAGCAGGTACCAGGGCATGCTGGATTCTACCCCTGCCTACCACCTGCAGTCCCACCAACTGGATGCCCAGGTCACCGAGCCAGCTCAGTCCATCAGTGGAAAACACTGTCCCCCACCTCCAGTCAGAGTTAGACTCTGTGCCTGCCTCCGTAGGTCTCAGATGAAACTCTTTACAAAGTTCTGTGTCCTGCCAATACATACATTTGTGTAAATGTATGTGTATGCACACACACATATACACACACATATTGTCTTTCTACAGTAAACCTTAGTATAAAGACTCCTACTTGCTGCCCTACTCACAGGCATCAGTAGGTAGACTGTTCTAAGCCTTTCCCAGTGAGTTTTAGGCAGTTTGTCTACTTCTGAGCAGAGCTGTTCCAATTTTCATCAGAATCTCATAATGTCTAGTTTTTTTTGCCAGGGAATGATGACATCTCTGATATATTGAGTCTTTCTATCCATAACACTTTGTGTCTCTTCATTTCTTCAAAACGCCTACATTCTCAGTAATGCTTACAGCTAATTCCCCCAATTCACGGAAGCCTCGTATGTCATTAGTGATCTCCATAGGCATCTTACATTTTCACCAGGCTTCTGTTTTGTGATAAATACTTGCAAACATTCACAAAACTGGAACAGCTTGGTAAATGCTTGTGGGCCGATCCCCCATTCAACAATTACCACCAACGCTTCGCCACATCTGCATAATTCCCCTCTTTGTCCCCTGATTTACTAAATACTCGTTTTTGATGAGCATCATTTACTAACAATGAAACACAGATTGTGTAAGTGAAATGGGCTGTTCTTGTCCTGCAGAAGCTTTGCCCACTCCTCTGTGCTGTCCTTCTTGCTTGCCCATTACCATCAACGTCACTTGTCAAAAAGCATTCTAATTGTTTCGTTTTCTTTGGAAGAGAAGTCCCCCTGCTGTCTTCCCAGGTGAACTCACAACCTAAACCTCCTGTTGGATTGTGGTAGAAAGAGCCCGATGCAATCATTTTAGATCTTGGGGAAGAAGCTGAGGGAGTTTTCAGGGGAATTTGTCCCCATGGCCACTAGAGTCCACTGGAGGTCTGCTGGGCCAGAGTCCTAACTGGAGATATTCCAGATGGACATTTGAAACGAACACAGAACTTGAGTTGCCCAGGCTGTCCCTGCCAAGCCAAGAGCATCCAGACTTCCCAGTGTCAGTACTATTGGCATTTGGGGCCAGATAATTCCAGTTTGAAGGTCTGTCCTGTGCATAGGAGGCTGCTTATGAGGTAGCATCACTGGCCTCTGTCCTTCAGCAGTGAAAGCCAAAACACATTGCCATGTATTCTACGAGAGGTCAAATCCCCCTGGAGGAAAGCTTGTGATGGAGAGTGAGACCAAAGAAGGAGATGTGCAGAAGCTGCATCCAGGAAACCCTCACACAAAACAGATGCACCCATCCCTCTTAGAACAAGCTGAGCATCCAAGTGACATTGGTATGGTATGTGAGTAGTCAGTGGCAAAGGTTCACTTTCTTTGCTCTTCCTTCAGCAGATGGGTATAGGACCCACATTTTTTTAAGGAAGGGCCCCATCTGTATAAATATATACAGGAATGTTGCAACAACTACCTTATCTAATTGATTCAAATGCAAAAAAAAAAAAAACGATAACAGTAAATCAGAGGTGGATTCTATTCTTGGTACTGTCTTGATTTCTGGAAGCCTCCATTTAAAGGCATTAGAATAATGAATGCTCCTTAAGAAATGAAAGCGATTTACTTAGGCCTAAAATAGCTCAGGAGTGGAAAGTATTACAAAGGAGCTTACAAAGGTATCTTTCTGAAACAGACTTATTTTCCCTATATTTAACTTACATCCTGTATTTTCAAAATCCATTCCATCTTCGCTTATAAGTACAGAAAACAAACAATGAAGGTCTGATGCAACAAAGTAAAGATGATGATGATGATGATGATGATGTGTGTGTGTGTGTGTGTGTGTGTGTGTGTATGAAGTATTGGCATCTATGTGGCCCATGAACTGTGTCAGTTTTTATTGGTTGGTACCCTAGTATTATACCACCTTAAGAAGGCCAGTGGACAAATAGCATCTGTTGGCAAGTGATAGCTGAGATGTATGGCAACTGTGATGGTAAGCTGTGGTACCCCACTTCCTAGAAAAAGAAAAGAAGTGAAAAGCTTTGAGTCTCAAGAAGTTGGGTCCCAGATGGGCATGTGCTGAGCTCGGGGGCTTAAACTACTAACTTCACTATGGGCTGATCCAGACCATCTGGGTACCGACTTTAGCAAAAATGAAGTCTCTCAAGTTAACATGAGATAATGAAGTACTAACCCCTTAAGGGAGTCAGAAGGATGGGAATGGAAGTGCAAAAGAATGAAGATGGAAAATCCTTTTGACATATGAGGTTTTTTTATATATCGGAGTCATAAAGGGGATTTCCACAGAAATAGCTTGTGGGTTCTAAGGCATGTTGATCTATCAGCTAATGTTCCGACTATACTATATATCTATCTAGCTGATGTCCAGAGAGACTCGAATTGCTAGGAAACACCCACTAGACGTGAACCCCTTCCAAAAATAGCTGCCTCCCATTGAATGGCATTGCAGACAGCAAGGAGGGAAGGGAGAAAGAGGTGTCACAGCTTTGTAGCATAGAAAACAGTAGTTACCCAACATCTAAAACTTACATAAATTAAACATCTAGCATAGACTACAGCTTATTAAAACAATATTTAAGCCATGCATAGTAAAACACATCTGTAATCCCAGAACTCAAGGGATGGAGACAGGAGCATGACAAGGCCAAGGCCATCCTGAACTACATAGCAAGTTCAAGGCCAGTCTGAGCTACACAGCAAAACGCTGTCTCAAACACCAAAGACTGGGAATGTAGCTCACTGGTAGATCCTTGCCTAACACACACTGGGTGTGATCTCCAGTGCCACACAAAGCAGGACTTACTGAATAATTACTAAGAGCCATGAAAAGTCCTGGGCTGTGTTCTATTGTAACTACTTCATTTTCACAGGGAAGTAGATAGTGCCGATGTTACCCAGAAAAGGAAAAGAGAAGTCCAGCATTTGAGCTCTGAAGCACAGTACTGTTACTAGGATTTTGTAGCTTGTGAAAGACGTTGTATGAATCTGGGGCTGTGGGCATGGGATGGCCTGATGGGGTACTAGCTGAAAGGTTATCTGCTTTCGGCCACAAGAATAAGTCTCCTCTTTCCCACCACCAGTTGAAGAAGCATCCATGGAAAAAGAGACTCATTAAGAGCAAATGTCCTTACACGGTAGTAAGATTCTGTCACTGTAACAAACTACCTGAGAGAAGAGAATTTACAAAGAAAAGAAGGTTTACTTCGCCTCCCAGTACTAGAGTTTTCAGTCCCTAACTGACTGTTGCTTTTGCTTTGGGAGCTGCAAAGAGGCAACACACCGCAGCATTGTGGAGAGCATGTAGTGGGCAGAACTGTTATCCTAATAGCCAGGATAGAAAAAGAGTGAGAAGGGGCTGAGGTTCCACAATCACTCCCTTTGAGAGCATGTGCCAAAGACATAGGTCTTACTCCTAAGCTCTACATCTTGACGTTTCCACCGCCTTCCAACAAGACCGAGCTGAGAACCAAGCCTCTAGCACGCAGGCCTTTGGGGAACGGATACTTAGGATCCAAACTAGAGTACCGTGTAAGCCACAAGTACATGCCCTGTCTGCTGGGTCTGTCTTTCATATCAAATCGCTAATGAGCTTCCGGGTGAGCCAATCTATCTTTTGTTTCGGCCTTAAATTTTCTCACTTTTATAAAAGGAAGGGCCGTATAGAAATCTATATTCACTTTTGCCTTTGTAATGAATTTTTGCACCTCTGGTAGTTAAAAAACACAAACATACTATTTTTCAGCTCTGGAGGTGCAGCTCAATGGTAGAATTCTTGCCCAATATGCGAAAGTCCCTGAGTTCAATCCTCAGCATTACAAAAAAAAAAAACCTTGCGTCTTCCCTGGAGCCCTCCAGGTCCACGCTGTCACTTCTCGGAGTTCTTATTACATTATTTATGAGCCTGAACTGTAAACATTGAGGATTTTATCAGTTTGGTACAATTTAATTTACTTTTCAGCACCATATATATTTATAATAGCTTATAAATATTTAAAATTATCATAATAATGGCTCCATTGACTCATAATAAATTCAGTGCTCTGTGTCAGGACGATTGCCAAGCTGATAATCCAGAAACATGGAAAACCCCGTCAAGCCTGGTGACTGGTTGGTCCCAAAAGAATATCATCGTTCTAATTACTGGAAAAGTTTGACCACTTAAGTTTAGCTGTCTTAGAAGCTAATCTCCACAGATAAACATCCTGAAATGTACCTCTTTGAAAAAGATAAGTAAAAGAAATATTCTCTGCCAAACAATTTGTTCGCTGGGTTGTATCTTAAAAATCAAATAACTCTGATGAGTTCTCAGGCAGTGTTTTGGTTTTTTTTTTTTTTTTTTTTTTTTTTTTTATTAACCAGAGTCAGAAGGGCCTGCCAGAGTCTGAACGGAGAGCTGCAGACCTGATGGAGAGCAGGTGTGAGGGAACAGCAGCTGATGCACAGATGTGCGGCACACACAGCCTTAGGAACAGAGCGGTGAGTGGCATCTGACAGTTTAGACCTGAGTCAAAGGGCCATGGTCGTCCCGGGATCAGCTCTGGGCCAGCAGCACCAACAGTACCTGGGAGCTGCTCAAAAGGGAAGTCCAGCAGCCCAGCCAAGCCCACTGACCTAGAGGCTCAGGCCCTGGCCTCTAGTTGACCCACCCTGAGTATGAGAACCTCTGCCATAGTGTCAGAGACAGGGAGGCCTACAGCGGTTCCTTCAGAGGTCTCCGCTCAGCTGAAGCAGGGACTCTTGAAGTCATGGTAAAGAATTTCAGGACAAGTCAGTATGAGCATCTATAGCATTTATGAAGAGGTTTTAATTTACTCAGATAAGAGCAGTGATAGAAAGGAGCGCTTAGGAAAAGTATAGTATTCACCCAAGTGTGGTGCAGGCATCTCAAGAGAGCATTGTGCCTACATGTCTTAGCAGCAGCCATATATGTATTGTTTAGGTGGCTTCTGAAGTCAGCCGCATTGTTCCAGTGCTTTTGAAGGAGCTTCCAGGACGAGGGCTGTTCTTGGTTTTGTTTCATTTGCAAATGAGATCAGAGCGTGGCTCCAAAGCACATTAAGCAGGAGTATAGGCTGATACAGTAAAGCCCTACGCCCTATGCCCTAAGCTGAGGCATCCTTACCATGTCAGAGCACAAGGGAGTTAAGACGTGTGTTTTTACTAGAAGCAAAGTTTGTAGTCTCATGGACTCCTCAAAAAACGAAAAGCAAAAATCAACAACAACAAATAAAAACAATCCCAGGTTTACATCTGGGCAAGAGGTCCAAATTCAAGGTCACATGCACTTAGCCTTAGGCGGGCCTCGTAACTATTGTAACATTTTTATTTAAGATACCTGTATGAGAAGGAAATATTATCTCTATGGGGGCAATTTTCACAGCAAACTTTATTAATTGTGCTGGAATTCCTGCCTCTCAGCTGGTGAGAGACTTCAGCCAGGCTCGGGATACAAAATTCCTTCCCCTTCCCTTGTTCCCTTAATCTTCTTTTTATCCTAAGTCAGTACAGGATACTTCCAGCTACTAGAGTGATATGCTCAGCTCTGGCGGCAATGGGGCAAATGCATCAAAGGGGAAGAAACTGAGGGCAGAGACGCCCGCAATGAGTAGTAAAGTGTAAGTTGGTTAGTTTTGTAGTCTAGGGTGCCACTGTTTGTCAGTCATCACTGTTCATCTCTACAAAGAGAAAGCTGCCAGTTAAGTGATAACACACGGAAGCTTACTTGGGGTTTTAATTTGACACTGTTGAAAAGAATCTTCTAGACTTCTACAGATTTTTATCACTTTACCACACCAACTAAAGAGGACATACAAGCAAAATAATTTGCTTATTTGATTGAGATATCCTAACACTTATCTCCATTCAAGACGTAATTCTTGTAATACACTTGCCACTCAAAGGCCATCTAAAAATTCAGAGACCCCCCTTCCTTTCCTTTCTCTCTAGGATTTTCTTCCAAGAGGCTAAAATATAGTCTCCAAGTTTTGGTGCACAGGTACAGGCCACGTGTGTCTGAAGACTGCCACCTGGTCAACAGAAACTCTGAGATGCTTCTGAGCCTGAGCATGGGCAAACATGGATGGTGGTGTACCTCTTAGAACTGATGACACTGTGCTAGAAAGAAACTTGCCTCAGCTTAGGGAGGGAGCAGGAACAGTGGGAAGGAAGGAAGGTCAGACTGCCTGAAGAGATGGCAACATCCTTAATCAAGATATCAGAGAAGAAGAGTGGATGGAAAGAGGAAACAAGGAACAGTGAAGTGGGTTAACTTTCAAACTTTTTGAGTGGGAAGTCCCCGAGGAATAGCCTAATAAAGGTAACAAGTAATAGACACAAATACAGACCTGTAACTCAATAGGTATAGGTCCATACATGAAATGTTCTAAATCAAAATATTTAAAGGGTGATTGAAACCAGTGGTGTGGAGGGGGGGGTGAATACTGTGGAATAATCCTTTTGTACACTGTGAAGATGTGTCACTCAGATTGGTTTAATAAAGAAGCTGACTGTTCAATAGCTGAACAGGATAAGGTCAAGTGGGAGAGCCAAACTGAGAATGCTGGGAGAAGGATGGGTGGAGCTGGGGAGTTCTCAGCAGATGCAGAGAGAAGCAAGATGGACATACTGTACTGAGAAAAGGGACCAAGCCACATAACAGAGCCTAGATGAGAAATACAGGTTAATTTAAATGTAAGAGTTGGCTAGTAAAAAGCCTGAGCTATTGTCCAAACATTTACAATTAATATTAAGTCTCTGAGTGGTTATTTGGGAGCCCCTGCTGTCACAATACTATCATTCACCTACAGGTGAGTATCATTTTCTCTGAAGGATATACAGAAAAGCTGGAGAGAATTGCTGGTAGAATCAAAACAAAACTGAGGAGAGAGAAGAAGGAAGGAGCATTCAGAGGGGGAAAATGTTACATTGTGCTTCCATACCTTATGAGAGCCTGAGTGACAAAAACTGCCTTCTGCATATTCTGGATCCTCAGAGCAATGTTTAGCCCCATAATGTTTCTTGACCTAACATGGAAATGGTGACCTAACACCGTGACCCAACACTGTGAGCATTTTATGTAAAAAGTGGTCAATGATATCAAGTTCCATAGTGGATAAATAAAATAAAATGATTGTAAGTCCATCGTTTTACTAACTCTTGCTTCATTTCTACTACAGGCAACTTTATTTTTCAGGCAGAGAAACGAGGCTCCTAAAGATAAATAAATACCTGCATCCAACAGCTGATGGATGGGTTAAGCCAGAGGCAGAAATGTGACCCCTGACGCCTGTCCTCGGTTTGTCCCCTTCTCTAAGCTTCTGTTGGAAGAACATCTGTACTCACTGCTGCTCAACTGCCTGATTCAGGCAACATCACATAGGGTTTTATTGTGCAAACCCACTCATGAAAAGGAACTCCACTGACAGTCACATGCCCTCTACAGATCAAGAAAGCCATGGAGAAGAGAGCAAGAGGTCCAGGAGGTAAGGTAGTCCAAGTCTTATGCTAATATTGGGCATCATATCCGCCACTCCCCAGTAGAAGACAGAATGTAGGTAATTTGAGTCTCTAGGTCACATATTTTTCTCTCCATCTCCAGTTACAGATGGCAAAAATACTCTAAGAGCAGGTTGGAAAACAAGAGCAAACATTTGTCTGTAATACAAGGCTATTCAGTAGATGTTACCACCAGATCCTATGTAGAGATAAGGAAATTGTGAGTTTAATAAGCTCAAAACAAAAATACCCACATTGCTCTTTTTGGTGATAAGTTATACTGATGTCCCTTGAGCATGTGACATCATGGGCAAAGGAGTGGAGTACTGATCAGTAACAGTGGCTCTAATATCAGAGCTCATCAGAACCAAGTGGGAGGGCTCCTCCTTCAGAGACCCCAAGGTAGATAGTCTAAGGTGAGCACTGTCTCTAAAGCTCAAAATTGTTCCAAGAGAAATGGTGAACATGACATTTCCCATATTTCAAAACTCAACACTTTCAAAGAGTAGGCTCCACCACTCATTTCCCACTTTGTGATTCTTACAGCCCTGAGGGTCAGCAGGATGAGGCATGTGTGACCATACCCCTGTGGCTTCCGTGTTTTTGTTAGCAGAGACATGCATGGCAATGCAGTAGTTTCCAGAAGCCCCCATGTAATGGAGATGAGTAATGGGGCTTTCCCAATAGATATCCCAGCAAAGGTGCCAGAGGTACATTCTTTTCAGATCACAGCCCTAACAAGGCAGTTCCTTCTGGGACATTACCCTGGAAGAGAACTAGTCTTGCTTTAACAGCCTTCAGGACACCCACATGTGCCACCTTCTCCTCGACAGGGTGGGCTTAGAAATGGATCTCTAACCTAAACCTCTGAACTAAATGATTCAAGCCAAGGGAAAGCCAATTGGTAAGAGTGAGTCTTTTCTTCTACTATGTAAGTTGTAATGTTCATCTGCTTTTATATTCCATGGCAAGAATGAAAAGACTAATAAGAGAGGGAGAATGTCATTGAAGATGATGACAGAGGAGGAGCTGCAGATAGAGTCTAGCTAGAACTATAATAGAAGGCACTCCAAATAGGTCAAAAAGCAGATGCAAAGCCATGCCGATAGTATTGCCTGGTTGCTGAAAAATCATCAAAAGGTTTCCTATGAAGCAGCAAGAAGGCGCTGAGTGGCACATCCACGTATTCACTGTCACCCTCTATCCATAAAGGGCTTACAAAAATATGCTGGGTGAAGAAATACAGAATATACATATTCAGAACCCATCCTCGCAAAGATGGGCAAGATTTCATCTTGGGACAGAATGGGATATATTGCCACTAGCCCATTAATAATGGCTATTCTTTTCAATCTGGAAAAAAGAAGATAAAACAACAGCCTCATAAGAAATGGACAACAGGATCACGGGCTATTGTGTTAACAGGGTGATATGTGGAAAGTCAGAGTGCCTCTCTGATCTCATTTTCCTCCTAAGCAAAACAACATTGAGCGACTTACTCCCTCCATCTCTAAAGTTAGTCTATCTATAACACACAGTTGGTGTCATACTTAATTTTTCTGCTATGATAAAAGACCCTACAAAAGCAACTTAAGAAGTAAGGCCTTTTTTCTGGTTCACCGTTCAAGGGCATCATTCATCCTGGCATGGAAATCATGGCATCGGGAGCTGAAGGTGGCTGGCCACGTTACATCTACAGTCAGGAAACAGAGAGAAATGAGTGCTAGTACTCAGCTCGCTCTTACCTTTTTATTCAGTCCAGGACTCCAGCCCATGGACCAATGCCACTCTCACTGGGCATGTCTCCCTACCTCAGTTGACATAATTTAGATAACCTCTCCTAGGCATGCTCACAGGCTTGCCTCCAAGGTGATTGTAGATCTTGTCAAGTTAGCAATGTTAGCCACCACAGTTAGTGAGAAGTTTCACAGAGATAAGAAGCATGGTTAGACATGTCTTACATCAGAATAATTAATATTTTAACACCGACAGGCACTCAGGTAGTTATGATTCTGGAAATAACCACAATAAGAACTGAAGAGCCAGAGCTGCTCAGTGGAGTCCCAGAACAGCATACCTAGATGGAGGACCCCATCTCTCCTAGAATTCCACAGTTTTCCAATCATCATATTACAGAATGGCGATTCATCAGAGCATTGAAATGATTGAGACATAAATGTGTCAAAGACAAAATGTCCCCCACAGGCTTATGTTTGGAGCACTTGCTTCCTAAGAATACGGAGCATTTAGAATGGTGGTTCTCAACGTGTGGGTCACAACCCCTTTGGAGGTTGCAAATCAGATATTTATGTTATGATTCATAACCATAGCAAAATAACAGTTATGAAGTAGCAACAAAATACTGTTATGGTTGGGGGTCACCACATGAGGAACTGTATTAAAGGGTGGCAGCGTTAGGAAGGTTGAAGACCACTGACTTGGGAGGTATGACATGCTGATGGAAATCAGTCACTAGGGGCAGGCCTTGGAAGGTATATATGTTTCTAGTTCTAACCAGTTTTCTCTGCTTCCTGTCCACGCCACATCAGGAACCTTCCCCACATCCTCTTCTCACCATGTTTTGCCCACCATGATGTACTCTCTGAAACCATGACTCTAAATAAATCTTTCTTCCCTCAAGTTTCTTCTGCCGGATAGTGAGTGTGTCCTAGTGACAAGAAAAGGAATTGATGTATTGGGGAAAGTTAAGTAAGTCTGCTAGTGGGGCGGTCTCAGAGCTTTTCCTACAGGATCCAGTAGAACTTTCATAAATTGTACACGTTGCTTGTTGTTTCAAATCCGGTAGATATTTTGATCTACTTGGTATGAGAGACAACATCTTTCCCCAAAACTGTTATTAAAAGAGCTTGTCATCTGGATTCAGCACAGTGCTATGACCTAATGGAGGAAAGACTGGGATTTCGCCAGTTAGGTCCTTAAAGAGCATGGAGATGTTTTACGCGCCTGTATAGAGTGAAGTGGTATTACTGGTGTCCCCTGAAGAGCCTATACCTGGATTTAGGCACTGAGGCAGATAGGAAAGGGTGAAAAGAGTTTCAGATTTGCTGCAGGTGGTTGGAGATGTCTAAGATCAAGCTAAAATACTATCCACCCTGGGCCATTGGACCATGGGCAGCAAATTTAACAGAAAGCATAATGAAGAGTCTTCAGTTAGATGAATACTGTTCATCAAGGAACAAATTCTACACAGTAAATGTTCCTTGATGTTCTTTGCATCTTGGTACAGAATGGAATCTCACACGCTGTGAAGGTAGCTCTGACTCCTGATGAAGAGGCCCATGTGAAGAACAAATACATTTTAGGAAGTCCACAAAGAGCAGTAATTTTAAAGTCTTCTAATGCCATGCTACTTCACTGTCTAAGCTGCAACAGGATTTCTGTCAGGGATTGTGAATGTGGTCCTCCTCATCTGTTCGGTGATTAATGCAGAAGCACTCAGACAGCCTGGGGGAAACATCGATTTTCTAAAGTTAGAAGTAGCAATGGTTAATAAAACCCTACAGGTATGGCCTGCTGTTGAATAGTACTTAACTCCTGTAGTCATAACATGTTAATGTAAAATGGGTCCACCATCTCTGAGATTCGACTGCCACTATTACACAGACTCCAGTTGCCCTTCAAACCTGATGTCACTGTGCTGGTTAACTTCATCAACTTGCCTGGCCCAACCATTTCCCCAGCCAGTCACCTCTTGAGATCCAATGTGTGAATCTATGATTGCTTATTTTAAGCATAACCATTCTAATGGATATTATTTTGTTTACTACATATATCAGTGGTATACATTGCTATATGTTATAAAAAGAAAATTTTACATATGAAAATGCAACCAGATAGCTAAATGTCATGCCAAGTAAAACACCAAGTAAGCTATGAGTAGTAAGGAAAAGAACTTTCTTCAGTAATAGAATATACACACACACAGGATAAATGAACATATGTGATATACACTTTTCAATATGGAAGTCACAGTCCACCTGTGGTTGTTAAGCACTTGAAATGTAGCTAATGAAACAAAGCAACTGAACTCAATTAAGTAATTCATTTCTAAATAAACA
The DNA here is from genome assembly GCF_949786415.1 of Peromyscus eremicus. Taxonomy (NCBI): domain Eukaryota; kingdom Metazoa; phylum Chordata; class Mammalia; order Rodentia; family Cricetidae; genus Peromyscus; species Peromyscus eremicus. The sequence continues at coordinate 43,834,155 of NC_081425.1, read as the reverse complement.
GCTACTTAGAATTAATCTATATATTAGCTGGCAACGATTATCCCATATGTACTCATAAGTGTTACTACCAAGACATAGATAGCATGTGTAGCATTTCCCCAATATGTTGGGTCTTGAATTGTGTTTTCAAATGTCTGAAATTCTCTGAAAAACCACATAGGTAGGACTAGGCTATGAGTCATCCACCTCAGGAAGTCCCAGAATTCCACTCTGGCTTTGACATGTTAACTAGACAGCGAGGGCACCACTCACCACCCAATGACAAAGGCCAGGCCATCGTCTGTTCTTGGCATCTGCAAATGTCAATGTCACAGTTTCATCACTGCTAAATTTCCCAAGTTCAAGCCGGTGCCTTTGGAGTCCAAACGTAGGTGTGTGTAGTCACAGGAGTCAACTGATGGCAAACGTCTAACTATCTTTTTAATCAACACATATCTATTGCTACTATATTTTATGGTTAACCAGACGCCCTTGTACATGCATGAACATGCCATTATCTCAACAACTCAGTGAGATCACTAGAATTTTATTTTATAGGTGAGAAAAGTACAGTTTACCTGCAGTGACTTAGTTGCTCAGAGTTAGACACTTAGTTAATGGAAGTTAACATCAGTCTTTAAATTATTTCTCATTAGCCATTCTAAAAAAAGCCATCTTAAAATTAGTGTTTCCTTAAGATATATAGGACTCATAAGATATTAAATTAATATAGTCTCAAAATTAAAAAAATGGTACATGACTAAGAAAAGAAGCTTGTTTTAAAAGGTTTGTCCACGCTTATCTTTGGAAGCGTGATACTTGCAAGAAGTGTTTCATGATAATAGAATAAAGGGAGAACAAATTATTCACAAACATGTTCAATTCCTATTATGCAGGAAAATCTCCACTGGACCTGGAATAATTATGTGCCTCTCAAGTGAAAACTCCACACTGGTGTGTAAATAACCAGCTACAAATTTCATTCACCCAATTATTTCTCCTCTCCTGGGAATGCAATCAATTTGGTACTTTGCAGTGTCATTTATTCAGACCACAGCGGCACACACAACTGCTCATTTTTGTATCTAATTTAGGCTTGGATCCTCCAGCAACAGCTTGTGAGCCAAAGTCCTTGAATCAATTTGTCAGCACGTAAGAGATGAGTGCATCTGACTTTGACTCAGACAACAACAGAAATCAAGATTGTTTTTCCAATAGAATATTATTTCTTGAACCATCATTTGGCCTTGTAGGAAACTGACCAAGACTTGTAGCTATGACCCAAAGTTCCAGCTACAGACATTGCCAAAAGAAGATGAAGGTCCTACAAAAGAAGATGACAAGGTGACCCTCTACAGTTCAACAGCCATGGGCAGATGTTAGCAGAGTTGGCTTTACCTGAGTGCTTTAGATTAAAACATAACCACTTGCAATTAAATACATATCAATTATTTTATCTGTAATAAATTTGAGTAGTTTAACGTAAACAGCACTGGACAAGTCTGAAGGCAAGCATCCCATAATTATCATGACAATACTGCAGATAAATGTGACAGCTGTGGTGATCTCAATGGTCCTGTCAAAATTAAGGGATAAGAAAAAATGAAGCTTGGTGTGGTAGAACATAACTGTCATCCCAGCATTCTGTAGGTAGAAGCAGGAGAATGTGAGTTGAAGGTCAGCATGGGCTACATAAGTGCTGGGGGATATCTTTCTGTATGCTGTGAATATATGTTGTTCCCATTGGTTAATAAATAAGCTACTTTGGCCTATGTCAAGGCAGCTTAGAGGCAGGAGGGAAATCCAAGGAGAGAGACAGGAAAGAGAAAGGCAGAGTCTGGAAAGTCACCTGCCTGACGCCCAAGGAGCAACATGCCAGCAGACCAGTAAAGCCACAGAACACATGGCATAGATTAATAGAAATGGATTAATTTAAGATATAAGAGCTAGCTAGCAAGAGGCCTGCCATAGGCCATAATGTTTGTAAATAATATTAAGCCTCTGAGTGATTATGTTATAAGTGCCTGAGGGACCGCAGGGCTAGACAGGACCAGAGAAAACTTTCAGCTACACATAAGAAGATCTATATTTAAAAATTAAGGGGTGGGGGGAGAGACAGAAAGACAGAGGGAGATTTTTTTCTTTAAGCAGTGACTAAAGGACAGAAGTAGTGACAGCCTGGGACAAAGATACACTTCTATTCAAAGGCAAAGGCTGGGTCACAAAAAAAAAAAAAAAAAAAAAAAAAAAAAAAAAAACTTGACCAAAGTGATCAGGCACATTGAGAGCCTAAGAAGCCTCAGAACGGAGAGGCTTGGACAATGAGCATGCACAGAGGCATGGTAGAGGAGACATGATTACTGAGCACTGTGGTGAAGAAGGCTGTTTTTGGAGAGAGATCAGAAATAGGAGGTAAAGAGAGGCTGGAAACAGTTCTGCACTCATCCATTTATCCTACAGCAAAGGCTCCAAGGCAAGAATGGTGGAACCCAGCACCACCATTTCCAAATCTTGCCCCAGGGCCGGCCTTGTTAGTATCAAAGAGTCCTAGTCCCACACCAAGGGTTTGTGAATATGCCCTTGTAGTGATCACATGTCAGGGATCGGCAGGGTAGCTATCTAGAAAGCAGCATTGGAGAAGGAGGCGAAAGCCTGAAGTTTGGGTCTAGACATCATTAACCTAGAGACACATTTACCATGCTGAGCCTTGATTTTTCTTGTCCTTAACAATAATCTGTTTGCTCTTTGGAGGGATCCTCTGAGTTTGGATTCTTATCATCATCGCCGTTTATAGCTTAGGACACCAAGACACTGAGTGATTGGTTAAATGGTCCATATGCCATGTTGGTAAAGAATTGGCATCAAAGCAGAAGACCCTGGCTATGGGTACTAGGTTCTCCAACCCACCGATGTTTTGCCTCTCAGAGAGGTATGTGGTGCTGACAAAAGGGGACCTTCCTTCCAGACAACGTATTTTATTGTTGATTTTTATTCACATCACATGATAAGAAATGTTCCACTCACGTAAGTTACTCTGTAAACTGGCAAAGTTTACTCAAATTAATATTTGAAGCAAGCTTCTGTTCTCCAAGATTAATAATTTATAGGAACCAAGCTGTGACTCCACCTGGGAGGCAGCTCAGGCATAGTAATGCTTCAGCAAACTTCAAGGCTAATAAGGATATTGAAAGTGGTAGAAATGGTTATTAAATCAGGCACACGTAGTCTTCAACATGGATCCAGACACCAAAGGAGTCATAAATCAGGAACCCACAGTCTACAAGCCAGGTCAGACTCAAGTGTAGGCTAATGGAATTCAGTGATTCAAACCCATGAGCCCAAGTGTGTTCCCCTCTGCATCCCCTTACACAGCCCTCCAGGCTCCTCAATATATTCCTGAGCAGGAACTTTGCATTTTCTTTGAAAGGTCTTACTAATGCATTTCTGAAGACATCGTAACATACTTCAAAATGAAGACTGAATCACCCACTGTTGCGGCCAGGACTATTTATTTCACCAGGATGTGTAAAATGACTGTTTCTCATTTGTCATCATGCTCTGTCCTCTAGGATGACAGGATGACACACCCTGGAAGATAGGACATGGCACTAGAAATTAATTCTGAATTTCCTGTTTAAGAAAATGCATGCATACATCCATACATATACACAAACGCATATGTCACAGATGGCTGGTCTGTGGAGGGCAGTTTTTAAAAACTCTTTCTGAGAATAAGCCAAAGTGGTAAAAAAGAAAGACACCAGCTGAACTATGTGCATACAAGAAGTATAGATGAATTTTTAAAAAAATACAACATGAGGATGAATATAGTTAGATGAAAAGAGGATGAGCGTTCTATGCCACCGAAGGAAGAGCTCAGTACCAGGATGAAGGGCCCTTGCCAAAAACCACTTCCTTTTTGAAGGACTAAACTCTCATAATTAAGCCCTAATTTTTGTCCTCTTTTCTATAATTCTTACAGAATCTGTCCCCTCATCCTCATGTGACCCTGACTCTGTGGCTGACAGCAGCAGGTCTGTACACAGGACCCAAGGAGAACCAGGGGAGGGTCATACTAATTCTCTTTCTCCCAACTTAGGACATAATTCTTTGGTAGGGAATTCAGAGGTGAGTTCAAGAGGAGCCAGACTGAAGAGTAGCAGCACATTAATGTCGCTGTTGATGAGGATGAGAGAGAGGGATGAGAGAGAACTCCTTTGAATAAAGGATACAGTAAGAGACGAGAAGACACTATGTTCTCTATAACCCTCGTTCCCTAATTTCCAGTTTCAGGCTCAGTAGCTTGCCTATAATTTGCTCCATGTCAAATGCAATAAGCAATTATATTCTTGCCCCAAATCTTCTTTCCACTTAAGCTTGCTTTATGGAGTTTGTATTTCTGGTAACAAAGGAAATGATGACGTATAAACATACATGACGTTGGCAGAGAACTTACACTTGGCAGCAAAGCCAACTTTCCCCATCTGTCTATTCACCCAAAGATCTTGCAGCTGCATTGAACTCAAAGAATGCCTACCTTTCTCTTCAGTAACTGATGCTGTGTCTTTTGGAGACTTTATGTCACTCTAACCAAAGTTATATTTGGTTATATATGGTAGGGATTATACATGGGTCTCAGACTTGCTAGGCAAGCACTCTACCACTGAGCTACACTCCCAGCTCTCCATGTGAAATACTTAAAGATAGATTCGTGTTCTGTAGTGTTCAAGCTAGTGATTTTTCTGCCGATAAGACATATTTGGAAATAGTTCAGTTGATCATATACAAAAGTGAGACAGATAAAATCAAACTCCAGAGGGTTTACATGAGATCACCTTTACCGGCCAACCTTCGGATCCTGGGACTGCCCGGGCTCTGACTCTTCGTCCCCCTCCCTGAGTCACTTACCCCATAGTCTCCCAGCATAGTTGTCTTTCTCTCCTTTAATTTAGTTCTTTATGTTTTTTTCACATACAGATTTTCCTTCTGAATTGTATTTTTGGTTAATATGCAAGAAATGTGTTTCATTGTGAAATGTTTATGCATATTTATCCTTCGTTCTTATTTACACCTCTCATTGCCTTCCACATTGCCCCCTCTTCACCTCTTCCTGGTCCATCTCCCTCTCCAAAAACATTTCCCCTTCTGCTTTTCGTGATATACACTTCTCATTACCTGCTCTTCTTCCCTTCTACCCTCCTTTTAGACCTCTTTCTTCCATCTCATAGCCCCTTCCTGCCTTCATGCATACATACATATACATTAAAATCTGTATTTTGAATATGGCAAAAGCATGACATTTGCCTTTTTAAGTCTAGATTATTTCACTTAACATAATCTCTAATTTGATCCATTTTTCTAAGCATGTCACAATTTTATTTTTCTAAGTTTCTAAATGGACTGAACTTCCATTGTGTATATATACCACATTTTCTTCATCCATTCATCTGCTGATGGACATACAGATTGGGTCAATATCTTGGCTACTGTGAAATCTGCAGCAGTAAAGATGGATGTGCAATTTATTCCTCCTAAATGATAACCTTCAAATGGAGTTAATCTGCGGAATTGCCTTGGACTTCCATGCTTTAGTCTGTATTCACTTTCAAAATGCTACCTAAGGCTGCACTTCTTATTGTTGGGATCAGTTGTACTTGTAGTCAACCTTAGGAACATCTTGGCTGTACAGATTGGTGGTGATATGAACACAGAATTTTTATGACAGGCTGGGAAATATGTCACCTTTCTACAGAAACACTCTTACCTGGGGGAAGAGTCGTGAGTGTATGGAAAAGAAGTTGAGAAACTTCCCCGACACATTCAGGGTTTCAATTTTGCTTCTAGTTGTTCAGAATTCAGAACCATGGAGACAGCCATTGTAAAATCTCCAGAACAAAGTGTCTATCTACCTATAGCCTAAATTATATCAGGAACCATCCTCCTTGCCCTCCTGCATCTCCATACCTCAAGTTATACTGCCTGAGAACACTAGGTAAAGTGTTTCATTATGGAAGCACTTTAAGGTTCAGAAGTAGAGTCAGAGAAATGACCCCTGGGAGAATGGTGGGAGCGTCTTGAAGTTTGAATAAGTGGTGTGCTGTCTTGATGCAATGTAATGTTAAGATCCTATGTAGCCTACACACACACACACACACACACACACACACACACACACACACACATACACATGGGAGGAGGGTTTGAGCGTTAAAGCACAGATGAAACCAAACCTGCCAACCAGGGATGGCTGATTAAGGAGTCGTCTTGAAAATTTTCCACAAAATTCTACAGAGGTTCCTTCTTCAAAGTCACTCCAGTCCTTCTTCCTTGCCGTGTGTGCACACAGGGCTGACCCACAGTCATGCATGCAACACATTCCAAAGGAATGCACAGCTAACCCTTTGTCCATTCACCCCCAAGTAAGACTCTGGTAAGTGTTCATCTAAAGAGGTATGCAAAAGGTATTTCCCTCCAAGAATTTACTTTAGCGGTAAGGGTGTAATGTCTCTTCACCTAACAGTTCAGAAAAGCATAATATTCAACAACACATTAAAGTAAGTAGTAAAGGCATAGCCTACTGTATCTCAGAGTTGGGGAGACATCGCCTCCTGAAAAAGCAGGAAATCTAATCTAGATTCTGAAGCTTCAGTCTTAACCAGGATTGAAGACCCTGAAGGAGTCTGGCTGCCGTGGCTACCATCAGCTTGGAGGTTTGCAGGGAATCAAGATCATCACAAGCCTGCACAGTTATATCTTGAGAATTCCCAGCAACTGTATTACACCATGCAAATTTTCCAAGGAGTTGATTTCTTGGTTTCGGAGCCACGCACAAGCTCCTTTGGGCTTTTTTTTTTTTTAACATGAGGAAAACATTGTTGGGAAAGGAGCCTGAGGATCAACCACTGGAAAGTGCACCAATAGCACTTTGGTTGAGATAATTGCTCCATTTTTTTTAAATTGTAGGCTTCTGAGGCGACCACAAACGAAATTTGTGACAGACATTTGACACTGAGAAACTTTGCCATGTATGAGTGAATTCTTTTTGCATACCCCCACCCCCAAACACTGGTTTATTGACTAACAAAGGAAACTGATCTAAACCTAGTAGAGTATGTCAGCCAAGTCTTCTCTTTTGTTGCAATGCTCTTTTACTAGCACCAAGATGGATCACTGTGTAGTCATGTGGATTCTCATCTGGGCAAGCAGGTCTATCTACACAGAGTGCCAGCACAGCAGCTCGTTTGCATGGTCTTGGTGGTACTCTGTGAACACACACATAGATTCCTCATTCATGATGAACTGAAGGACCTCCCACGCCGAGGCAGTAGCTACACGGCAGCTTCCTCATCCTCGGGGCCAGATGTGTGTTCTCCACTGCCCTTTCTGTCTCCAGCAAGCCCTGTTAAGAAGAACACTTGCAGTTTGACAGTGCGGAAGACCCACATCCATCAAGTAGAGTCCCAGAGCAGAGAAAATAAAAGATGGCTTTCAAGGCATTCTGCCTGACCTTGGCTGCCAGAACCCTGTGTTATAATTGATTATGACAAGGATATAATGGGACAACAGGTAGAGAGCTTTGGGAGACTGCCACTCTCTAGCATTCACTATGGCTATGGATCCAGGAAGCTGGCAAGAACTCACCAGCAACATGCAAAGTTGTTCCCTGAAGGCACTCCTACAGTTCCAGGATTCTTGAGGACCTGAATCCCTAATCAAGTCTCCGCCGTACTACAAGGAAGAAGCCTGCTCCCTCACTTTACTAACACCATGCTTTCTATTGAAAATGTTGCATTGCAAAGGAATAGCAATTCCTTGAGAGTCAGAATGCTTTCGGTTCTGCCATTTCTTGCTTGGGGACACCAGGGGCACTATTTTGGGCTCAGCTCTATCACCTAAAAATATAATAATATCCACATCCTTGGGTCGTTGATAAGATTCAATAAGACAATGGAGGTGAAAGTACCATGTCTTCCAAATGGCTTGCTCTAAATGAGTAACAAACACACAAAAAGTCTTAAGAAATCAATCAGATACATTTTCAGGGTGCTTACTTGGTGTTAGACTATGAGATTCTGTGTTAGCCAACTTTCCATCACTATAACAAACTTCTGAGATAATCAGCTTACAAACGGAAATGGTTTGTTTTAGTGGATCATATCCGTGAACAGTTTTCTTCCTTAGTTGGTTAGTCAGTTGGTTGGTTAGTTAGTTAGTTGATTAGTTGTTAGTCAGTTGGTTGGTTGGTTAGTTTTGAGCCTATGGTAAGGCATCTCATCATAGGAAGGCTACATGACAAGGCAACACTGCTCACCTTGTGGCCAGGGAACAAAAGATGAAATGGGTGCATCCCCAAACCCCTTTGAGAGCATTTCTCTAATGATCTAAAAACCTCCCACTAGGCTCTGCCTCTTAAAGGTTCATCATCACTCAAAAGCACATTCCAGAAGACCAAGCTGGTAATTCATTTATGACCCAAACTATAGCAGATTTCAAAGCTGAGTGGAGTGTTTACCCCTTCAGTTAGTGTGTATGCCATTTGAAGAGATGCCATTTAATGTATGCAAAGACAAAAAATTCAAAAGTATTGAATGGGCATGGAAAACAGATGTATAGGGCAAATGCCAAGGAAGGACAAGGGGAAACAGGGACATCAAGGAAGGAGGAATTCTAGCAGAAACCCAAAGACTAAGATGGGTTTTGATAAAAAAAAAATAAATAATAATATATCAGAGATGGAGCAAAGCCTCAGAATAGAGAAAGTGACCCCCACCATAAAACAACACTCTGGGGGAGTGGAGCATGAAACTTTTCATGCTGTGTTGGTTTGAATGAGAATGGCCTCCATAAGCATCTATGTTTGGATACTCAGTCACCAGTTGAGGGAACTGTTTGGGAAGGATTAGGAGGCGTGGCCTTGTTGGAGGAGGTGTGTCACTGGAGGTGGGATTTGAGATTTCAAAAGATTTATGCCATTCCCAATATGCTCCTCTCTCTCTCTCTCTCTCTCTCTCTCTCTCTCTCTCTCTCTCTCTCTCTCTCTCTCTCCCTCTCTCTGTCTCTGTCTCCTGCTTATGGGTCAAGATATGAGCTCTCAGCTGCTTCTCCAGTTACCTACCACCACGTCTTACTCCACCATCGTAGTCTCTAAACCTCCGAAACCATAAATCCAATTAAATGCTTCCTTTGGTCATGATGTTTTGTCATGACAACAGAAAAGTAACTGAGATCTGGGTCAGCCCATTTACATTTGAACAACCACCAAGACTCAAGATCAATTCTAGAACACACAGAGAAAAGAAAGAACACCTTTTTACTACTCCTGAATGATGGTATCTTGGATTCAGCATAGGAAAAAGTACATCCAGGGTTTTCTGACTGCAGAAAGAGAGCAGAAGGCAAGGAAAAAATAAAACACCCGGCAAGAGAACCATCTGTGTTTTCTGGGTTAGCCTTTCTTCCAATGTGTAATTATGACTCCAAGAGCTGAGCTGGCCGTTTGGATGGATGATGGTCCGGGTCAAGCAATAACCCACAGAGGAGGAAATCAACGGCCAGACAAGGGGCCACATTTGCATGGTTTTTCTCTTACAGGAGGTTTGTGTCGCCAACTAAAAACTAGATACTTCCTCGATACATCTTAATTTGGTAGGAAACATCAAATTCACAAGTCCTCAGCAAAGTCTAAAGTGGTGCCAACCACCCCATCCCTAGAATAAAACACAAGACTGTATTATTTTCATTTTGTATGAAACACTGAAAGTTCAGGGCTGGAAAATTGTGTGTGGGCTGATGCCTGATGGTGCAGCTGGTTATTATGTAGTGAGTCACAATAAATTTCCAGAGCTACCACACCTTAAAGCTAAACTCACTCAAACCAGACAGTAAACTATTAGCAGATATATTTTTGTAACCATAATTTCTAGCCTTTTAAATATTATTTTAAAAGACATGTAGCAAGGCCAATTTTATAAAAGCCATAGACTTTTCTTTTCTGGCATCAATGATTTAGAGTATTTATCTCTCCAAAAACAATAAAAAATAAAAACATGCTCTGGGGGTATTTTAAGGAATTTTCTAGCTGACCAACTTGGTCAACCGGCATACCAGTGGGACAGTGACTCTGTCTTGCCAGCCAGCCTCAGCTCCACCACAGGGACGTCTCAGAGCAGAACTCCTGTGGCCACGGCAGCATCTGCCCCAGGTACCATTAAGGAGGTGCCTTCACAGCAAGATGAAGCAGATTGGTACCACACAGGAAGGCCCGCTGATGGCACACACCGGGTTCTAAGAAAGACTGGTGGGGAGTCGGCCTGCCAAGCATCTCCCTGACTCAGAACAGAGCAAGTGACAGAAAGCGTGCAGAGCTCAACTGAGGCCCTCCAACCTCAGGTCTGACTCCAGGTTTGGATATCTGCAGTGACACCATGTATCTGCAGGGATCCATGATGAAGTCACCTCCAAAGAACCCCGTTTAAACATATATTCAAAGACCTTCTGAAGGGCTTCATTAGACTCAGCCTAGAGACCTCGGGAGAGCATCTGACTGGACAGATTTTTATCATTTATGTGCAACACTCCTGGGGCATGCTGCTGGGTCAGTGAGGTACAGAATCCTCATGAGGGCTCTGCTAGGGCCTTTGACTACATGTTTCTGAGCTTGGAGCCTCACACAGACAGAGCGTTATTCAGATAGAGAGGATAAAATGAATAATTTATAATGTGTGTTCTCAAAGGCCTCAAATGCGTCACAAAACACATTCCTAGAGTGACATCCTCCCATTCTTCTTTAAGTATAAAATTAATGGAGTGAATGATTATTGTGAAAGCTCCCAAAACTCCCCACTTGGGGGTGGAGAGGATTAGAAGCAAGGCCTTGGTCTTGTGGAGGCAAGTCGGAGGGAGGGCTTTCTGTCAACAAAGGCCAGCCAAATGAACCACTCAGGCAGGGCAGAAGCCAGCATCAGGAGACAGAAGACAATACTGGCACACCACAGACAGAGTTTTTCTTGGTTAGGAACACAAACTGTGCACACACCTCAGCCCTCAAAAGGAATCAGACACAGAGAACTGAAGGGCATGGAGAAGTTAGGAAGGTGCGAGCAAAGCCATGTCTGTTCTCTGCCCAGGTTTGTCGTCACCTTAAACTGAACAACATATAGGAACTGGATGCACCTTTCCTGGCTATTTTGGAATGAAAAAGTCAAGGATAGAGGAGGAAATGGATTATGTACTATAAGAAGATAGACAGAGGGCACAGCCTCACAGACAGTCATGATTCCCTCTTGAACAGAGAGGTAGGTCCTGCTCTAGTGTTCTAGTGTTCTGTGTGTTCTTCCTGTTTAAATGCCAGTGGTGGGCCAGCACACTGGGACCTCCTTATAGTAAGAAATCCCATCATCTCTCTGTAGGATTCCTCTGATTCCAGCACTCAGTGTTCTACCTGGATCAGGACCAAAGGTCTGGGTAAAAGCCCTATATTCCATGCCTTGCTTGCCTATCTCAAGGGCAGCTTCCCGCTAATAAAACACTGCCTCTCTATCCCTGGATGCCCTGTCCTCCCAAGATCCCTGTGTTCTGGTCCTCAGAGATAGTTTCTGTGTTATTGTGGTACTCATAGTAAGACTTTGGAATGTGACATGTGGAAAAGAACCAAGTCCTGATCATCCACTAGTCCTCTCTTTTCTAGCTGGGCTTGTTTGCTTGCCACACCCACACAGCTTTCCTGTCCTGTGGACCCCAGCAAAGAACACCCACAACTTTTGGTGGGAGATGACAGACACAGAGGATCTATACCCTGTCACTCCCAGAAAGCCCATCTGTTCCACAGACCCTCCCTCTACTATGCACACCACAACCAACCAGACAGTTTCCTTCATCTTTTTTGTAGAATCTTGGAGTCACTTGTGTTCGCTCTTCTGACTGTGGAGTTCTTTCTTTCCCACAGCAAGAACAAAAGGATATATGAATGGAGACTTAGCCTGGAAATTGGACTCTTGCCTTCGCAAGTGGCCTCACTCTGGGAAAGGTACTTTGGCTTCCTGAGCCAACTGATTTTTTTGGCACCCTTGGGTGAGAGAACAGAACGTACATCAGGCATCCTAATGGGACGTCCTCTGTTGCTGGCCTGTCCTACAATGGGCACATAATAACTCTACTTCCTAGATGGCTCCTGAGCTAAAAGGTGCCCTGCTTCATGGTCTCCTTCTCTTGTCCTTCCTCCACACTTGATTATTTCACTTTTCCAGCATTAGTTAATTAAAGATGTTCAAACCTTAGATAACCAAAGAGTCAGTGCTTGTCTAATAAACTTCATGAACAGCTGAGAGTGTCTAAGACTCAGACATGCATACATAGGTGGGACCCAGATGGGTGGATGTGCATCAAATGAGAGCGTTTGTACCAACAGTTCTGAGAAGTGACTTTATACTCCCAAACCTTACACATAAGGGTCAAGACATTTTCGATCTTAAGTTAGCTGAAACTAAGAAAGAAATCTGTGGGTCTGCGTACCTGTGTGCCTTTGATCTCAAGCCTCGCTGGCTCTAAGTCTGGACATCTTCAGAGCTCTGCTGCTGTCTCCAGCTGGTGGACAGGTGCTCTTCAAATGCAGGAGGACCATTGCCAGCACAGATTCAATTGTACCAGCAGAAATGGTCTCAAGAGTCTGCTTGCTTGATAAGCCCATTTCTAAACTACTCCTGGGTCAAGTGGGCTCCTCCATGGCAGAGTAGACCCTGGCTCAGGTTGTTGAAAATGTTCTCCACAAGAGAGATCTCCCCAGTTCCTAGGATGGGAGAAGACACTGCTCCAGCAAGAACATTGTCAACCGGAACCAGCTATGAACCAGGTCTGCAAAACTCCCAGGGAAGTGGGATGCCCAGGGCACACAGTTCTCTGAACCTGATGTACTTCCAACAAAAAGTGAAGGAAGAGCAGGGACCGTGAGTCAGAGATATGAAGCATAACAAGGGGCATTTCTTTCTTTGTACAGTAGAGTGAAGGTTCTTTTGAATCGTTAGAGTTAAATTCACGTAACCATAGACTTTGCTGCAGTCATCAAAATATTTCTATGACTCACAAGACAAATGACAAAAACATACAGAAGAGCCAAAGTTACACTGAAGTTAGATTGTAATCACACCCTGTAGTTCTGGCCACCCACTGACAAGGCTTCCTGCTCTGAACACATCACTGACTTATTTCCCTCCACAGACCATCCAAGGTGAGCCTGAAGTAGACGGCCACCTTTACAGACTATGTGAGGTCAGGTTTTCACACAGGTGTCTCCTGTCGGCCATCAATACAGCTCCTGTCTCCCACTGGGTCTGTCTACCGAAAAGAAATACTGACCCATCAGCTCAGGAATCCAAACTGGGGGATGCTAAATCATCCAATGAGCCACAAACCAGCTTCTCAGGCAGCACTCATTCTAGAAATTGACACAAAAGCTCTTCACTGAATGAGAACACTTCCCTCACTAGAATCAGTCATCTCTCTACAAGCGAAGGCACTTGAACACCCAGACCCTCTGACAGGAAGCGGGGCATTCTGGGTAGGCCTCCCTGTCAGAAAAGAGCTCAGGCACAGAGTTTTCCTTGGCTTTGTGGGGACTCAGTTCTCTCTCATCCTGGCGCCTCTGTGTCCCCAACCAGCCCCATCTTGGGAACAGCAAACCACAGAGCACCTGCCGTGTGACTGGCATGGCATCACAAAGGTTCCTTTAGAAGTTTCCAGGCTACTCCCAGCATAGCAGCGAGGTATACAGCAGTTGTGTATATATTGAAAACAATATCACACTGGGAAAAATAATCAGATTAACGTTTCCATAGAAGACAAACACAGGAGTAGACAAAGTTGAAGCCATGGTTTTCTGGCTGAGAAAACAGGAATTGCTAAAATTGTTTCTCTGCAGTAACCAAGAGTAAATACTTCCAGGCGTGCGTGGTGGCAGACCCAAGTACAGCTCACTACCCTGAAAACTCAGTGGTGCTAAGTTTTATTAGCAGAAGAAGAGAGAAAAGGCAAAGACACCATGCCGGTGCCTTTCTGCAAAGACACCATGCCGGTGCCTTTCTATAAAAGCCAGGAGTTGGGTGGTGGTGGCACACACCTTTAATCCCAGCATTTGGGAGGCAGAGGCAGGTGTATCTCTGTGAGTTCGAGGCCAGCCTGGTCTACAGAGCGAGATCTAGGAAAGGTGCAAAGCTACACAGAGAAACCCTGTCTTGCAAAGAAAAAAAAAAAAAAAAAGGCAGGAGTGAGCAGTGAGGAAGGAGACACAGCCCCATCTACCAACTTAGTGGCTTCCTGTAATCATCCCAGGGCTGGAAGTGTCAGTCACCAACATTCGACCCGGTCAGGGAGTGGGGTGGAGGGAATGTCAAAACCATTAACTGGGGAAGAAAAGCAGCGGGCAAAGGAGTGGAGGGGACAAAACCAGACTCGGGTGGCAGCTACTGAAGCCACGTTTCTTCCACTTGAAGAGATGATGGAGGCCCCACCTAAGGCAGAGGGCGGGGATGTTTAGAGGACACCCAAGAGGATATACTAATCAACTAGAACAAACTGAAGTTTAAAGTCCTCTGCAGGAAGTTCAGCAGTTTTATGATGAGTCGTCAATAGACAGGCAGTGGTTAAAAGTGAAGATACTGATCACCAAAAAAAAAAAAAAAAAAGGATGCGAGAAGGCTGAGACCCAGCTTATGAGCATTGATGCTTAAAGGCCAAACAGAAGAAGAGTCCCCAAGACAGAAAAAGTTAGAAAGGAACGCTGTCACCTACGCCACTAATGCTGGGTGCTCCAGGCCATTGAGAGGTCCTGTCTCAAATAGCAAGGTGAGAGGGTCTAACAGAGGGCATCTGAGGTTGCCCTTGCACCTCCACACGCAGGCTCACACACACATATGCTTATGCAATAATACCCACATGCTCACCCACACGCACAGATACACACAAATCAAGAATCCCTACATTCCCAGTCTCATGCAGCTGACTGACAAGGGGACAGATTCCCAAGCTCAGGTCTCTGGCTTTTCTGCCCTTACTTTGAGGAGGTTCTCTTCAAAGAAATATTTTTATTTTAGAGGAAAGAGGGGAGCCAGCCTTCCTGTTTCGACATTCAGAGAAGGCCGTCTTTACCAGGTTCCTTCTGTGTGCTCGGCACTGGCCTAAGGGGTTGCCATACATTCACTTCCTCCTTACCAGATCATGGTCCTCTTTGGCAAAATACTCATCAAGCAGAAGCTGGCAATGGCTACTTCTTTTCAGCAAAGGGTAAACGGAACACACCAGAGACCTCTGCTCTGCGCCACAGGTAGCACAGGTAGCAACATCCTTTGAGTCCAAGACAGGGGAGACAAATTTTGTCATTTCAAGTGAATTGCAAGCATTTTTGAGTGTAGGGTACATGTGGAATTTCTCACAAGGAAATAGACTAGGGTGGGTGGGAATATGAGGGTAAGGAGGGGAGGAAAGAAGAAAAACAAGAAGAAATTGTAGGAGTCTTCGGGAAGACTGGTGGCACCTGGTACTTGGACCGGAAAAGCATGGCCATGACAGGGAATCCTCCCTGGAACCCAGATGGCCTCCCTTCCTGGCAAAGATGGCTGGCACCCGGCTTTAATGAAGAGGCATCCTGCCAACAGCCTCGCTCTCACAATTGACATAAAATAGCCGCTTCTTCGGATCCCAGCAGGTGACCTTGGCTCTCTGCAGCTGGACCTCCAATCTGTATTCTCTATAGCAATGCATTTATCATACTTTGTCCATTAAAATGTTGCCAGTTGGATGGGGGGTTGCTACTTAAGATGCTCAACTTGAAATGCTCCTTTCCAAAGAGCAGAAAGCAGCCAGAAAGACCCATTGATCATTCGTTGCCTCTTGATACCCAACACATTGATCTTTCAAGAGACTTCCAAGTTTGGCAACAAGCAATGCCCCTCCTCACCCCTTTGACCTTCTGCTAACACAGGGCCCTGGGTCAGTGGTTCTTTCACAGTCTCTAACATCAATACCATTGTGTATTCTCCCATTTGTTGTCTGAACTTAAGCCAAAGCTGTTGTTGTCTGGTCACTTACACTTACATTTCCTGAACTTTATGATTAACCAGCAAACATCTGTCTGAAAACTCATCTAATTGAAGGCTTCAAGATACAGCCATGTATTTTCTCCTTTCTTTGGTCCCCACTTTCAACATTTCTGCTTGTCTCAGAGCCTCCCTACATCAGCAGATGTGACCTCCAGCTGCCTTCCTCAACAACTAAAGAAACCAGTGAAGGCCTTTTTCC
The DNA here is from genome assembly GCF_949786415.1 of Peromyscus eremicus. Taxonomy (NCBI): domain Eukaryota; kingdom Metazoa; phylum Chordata; class Mammalia; order Rodentia; family Cricetidae; genus Peromyscus; species Peromyscus eremicus. The sequence continues at coordinate 43,817,889 of NC_081425.1, read as the reverse complement.
ACTTAAGATCACATTTTCTGAAACCACTTCCTCTCCCTACTCCCCTTGACCTCTGTGGAGCAGTTGGCTGCATTAACCACAGCATTCTTGACACTTTCTCTGTGTACGTATGTGCAGGTGAAGAGCAAAGATTCCAGTAACCCTGGATATGAACTGCAGCCCAGTGCTTCCTTGCTACACGATGTGGAGGGAATTGCTTATAAACTGAGTCCATCTGTTCCCACAGCTGTAAAAGGAAAACAAAAAGCCTCACATCATAGGAGATGTGCAGGAGACTAAGCTAAGCACTCATGGTGGATTAAGAGATGGGGACTCCAGCTGATAAGAGATACATCCCTTTTGCTTTGTGTTTTCATCACTTTTGGCTCTGCTAAACACTGACAATGTCCACGATCCATTCCTTGGCTGAGTCGGTCCGTAGCGCCTGTTCACACCCTTCTCTCTCTACCCCAGGTATGTGCCCTACATACACTTTTCATAGTTCACACTCTCAATAATACCCTTGAAGGTACAGCTTTGCCTCAGCGTCCCAACCCATAAAATGAAATGCTGGAGTGTGAATGGGAAGTATGGTTTTCTTCTGTTCCTTCCTAAATATGGGGATTCATTTTCCCTGCCTCCTTCCCAATCATTTCCATATCCCCTCCTTCTTCTTCTCCCTCATTTCTGAGGCCTCAAACAGAATCTAGACACTTGTAAACTGTAATAATCTAGGTGGGGCCCTTCTAGTAGGAGGCTGTCCATTAGTTTCCATCATCCTGTTCAGTTGTGGTCCCGAAGAGGAGGGGTAACTTGAGCACTTCTTAAGAATGACGTTAAGGACTCTAGGAAACACAGGTCAAGGCCAGGTGTGTTGGTACGCACCTGTAATCACATGTTCAAACACATGTAAGCAGCTCACCTTTGGTACCACAGTGCTTCCTCCCTGGATTTCATTTCCTTCTTGAGGTTACTAATTCTACTTGGCCACATCTCCAAAGCATTCACCAAGGGGCCCTGGTTCTCTGGAATTAGAACCTCCCCATAATTGAGATGCATCCCAAAGGTGGTTAAGTCAACTCCCTCTTTCTCAAAGGCCCTTGATTATCCCTCGCTCTGGACCCACAAAGGGTAAACTGAGGTAGGACTTCCTGGCCCCCATAAGTCTGGTCATCTTGCTCTCTGTCCTCTTCCAAGAACACCTGATATTCAGGGACAGGTGAAGAAGACAGGGAACAGCCTCGCTTGCCTGCTTGCTCCTGCACACCAGAACTCTTGCAGTAGCAAATACAGAGAATTAGCTTGAAAGTAAATCAACACAAAAGCAAAAATAATGAAGAGTCGAAACCAAGCCCTAAGGATTTCCCCTCTACTAGAAGGTCATGGATTTACAAGCTTACATCTCCCCTCCCAATTCCTTGTTGGTTAGTGTTCCTCAGTGACCTTTAATTCATTTACCTGCTCCTCCCAAGTGCCAAGGAGGCTCCTGAGTAAACAGCTGTCCAACCCCTGTTGGCCACTGGAAGACGGAGACTGTGGGGAAGGAGCTATCCGGGAGTAGGGTCCTGATCAGATTCTGTTTCCAGACTGGGCTGTGGTTGCACAGGTGTGTTAGCTCAGCCCTAATTCATTAAAGATAAGCACTTGGGATTGGTACCATTTTAGATGCAAATTTTGCTTCAATTTGTTTAAGTTTATATTTAAAATATACATTCCTTCTTTGGGCTTTTCCAGCAAGCCTTAATTGTTGCAGGCTGGATTGTTCAGAACCCATGATGTTTGGCAAAAAGGCAAGGAATACCGTGATACTCTCGTTGATAACTCTCTTTTCTCTCTTCCCCCTTTCTCCCCAAAGCTTCCCTCCCCTTCCCTCAATCCTCTCACTCTCACTGAATTACGGAGAAATAACCAAGAATAGAAGGGGTGTGAATTACAAAATACCTCCATCATTGACATCAGGCAAAACTGGCTTATCTACTTTCCACATCAGTTTCTTGTCTGCAAAGTAAGGATCATGGTACCTCTCCTTACACCCTATCAAGGTCATTAAAGGGGATGAAATGTTCATAGACAAGGTAAGCACCAGGCGTGTCTTGTTTTAGTTCTAATTGTCCATTGCTAACTTTCCCTGAGCAGGGATTTACATCAGGCCCTTAGTTACTTTTCTATTGTTCTAATAAGAACCATGGCCAAGGCAACTTAGAAAGCATTTAACTTGGCGCTCACAGTTCCAGATTGTTAGAGTCCATAACCATCATGGTGGGGAGCATGGCAGCAGGCAGGTAGGCATGGTGCTGGAGGGGTAACTGAGAACTCACTTCTCAATCCACAAGCATGAGGCAGGAAATGGCATGGGGTTTTTGAAACCTCAAAATCCACCCCCAGTGACACACCCCCTCCAATAAGACCACACCTCCTAGTCCTTCCCAAACAGTTCTATGAACTGGGGACTAAGCCTTTGGGGTCCATTCTCATTCAAACCACCACAGGGCTCTCACCAGCAGGAAGAGCAGCATTCAAATAAGATTCATGAAGATAGATGGATCCCTGGATGCCAACCTCACTAATTCATCGGGCCCCCTTCTCCCACTCAAACTCCTCTGGCCTCCTGGCCCTGCTCCAACCCACTCTTTGAGGAAATGATCTAGCTCTTCCTTGGCTAATCTCCCTCTGAACTGAGCATGCTCACCGACTCATTGAAACCAAACTTTTGAGGCTCCCTCCTGCTCTGAAACTCTAAAGCTGTGCCCTTTCTACCTCTAGTCACAGAAGCCAGAGATGTGCATTAATCCAGGGCCAAAGGATGTAAGTAAAGGGTGGTGAATGCAATGGTTCCCTTCTTGTACCGTTTCTCATGGAAATTCTGCCTTCTTGTCCTTGGCTACTTTTTGCCTCCTTCCCTGGGTGTTACAGACCCAGGGACATTTTCACTTTCTTTGCCATCTCCCTGCACCCAGAGAAGCAAGATTCTGTAGCTAGTCACTTGTACTTGCTGTGGGAATAAATATCTACATCTTTGCTAAACTGTGTTTCTCCCTTCCAGGTACCTCTGCAGGACACGTAAGTCTGCAGTCACTAACTCTACAGAGTGGCAAGTTCCTTTCTCTCTAAGAAGTTTCAAACAGTCATGGACTGGTGACAAATTGTTTGGAAGAATATCCTGCAAGTGATCTTTTCTGCTGGATATTCTGACCCAAAAGCAATTACTGTTTTCTTGAGCAATCACAGTGTGCTGCTCTTCTGACTTAGACCTGATCAACAAGCTAACTGTTACTCCAGTTTCCCAGATGAGGACTCTGACATCCGGAGAACCAAGCGATAGAGATCGTCAGATTTAGTCTGTGTTACTGATGGGACTAGAACACAGAGCTCCAATCTTTTTTAGTGGCTTAAAAACAGGACAATACTAGCTGGGTGGTGGTGGCTCACGCCTTTAACCCCAGCACTCGGGAGGCAGGGACAAGTGGATCTCTATGAATCCCCGGCCAGCCTGGTCTGCATATTGCATTCCAGGACAATTAAGGCTACACAGAGAAACCCTGTCTCAAAATTTAAAAAAAAAAAAGGACAATAGATAATATGAGGCCTGTCTGCCCCATCCTACTACTGAGACCTCATCTACTTGTGCACCTCTGAATCTGGCCCAAAGTTTCACACCAGCCTCTCCTTCGTCCATTACTTATCCCACTCTAAATGTACATGGGAAATGTGTAAGTCCTTTCATTTAACAAACACTTACTGAGCCTCCATTGGTTCCCTCTCTTCAGAACATCTTGCCTTTTTCTGCCATCCCTCAAAGCAGGCAAATTCCTATTGACCCACCAAGACCCAGATCTCAATCTTACCTCCTCCTCATTACTGTCTACAGCTCCCTGAAGATGGCATTGCAGACATTTAGTAACCAGCCTGAAGATCAGAATGGGTATGCTACCTGTGACCTATGAGTCCACCAGTATATCCAGCCTGAGCCACTGCCCTGTCTCACTGGAAACATAAGTGGGGGCCCCCAGTGTCACACAGCACCGAGGCACCACCCTTTCTACCTACAGGGGTCTCCCATCTTGTCCTCCTCAGAACCTTCCCACGACAGTCACACCAACCAACACACATGGATGTGACCAGGAGCTTCTGATAGAGGAAGCCACTTTTCTTAGTTATCCAGAAGGCTCAGAACACAGGCAAAAGTTAGCAGACACTCAGCAAATCTCCAGGACGTGAATGAGCCAGGGTAAGATGCAGTCGCCTTAATCCCATATGATGCCCTGAACACTGTCCCTGTTCAAGTCAAGAGCCTTTCAACTTTAAGACAAAGCTCATTTAATATGTAGTAGTCCCTTTTTGAGTTTCCCCTTAATTGTTTTTTAGTTATTATATTTGGTTAGTGGTGTGTGCATGTGCGTGTGCGTGTGCGTGTGCGTGTGTGTGTGTGTGTGTGTGTGTGTGTGTGTGGTATACATGCATGTATGCTTCACAGCTCATGTATGGAGCTCAGAAGACAACTCATGGGACTCACTTCTCTCCTACCACATACATATTTATGGGGTGAATGTGACTTTTTACTTTCTAGATATTTGTTTTATTTTTTTATTATTATGTATGTGTATATGTGTATGGGAGTGCAGTACTCACAGAGGCCAAAGGAGGGAGTCAGGTTCCCTGGAGCTAGAGTTACAGACAGCTGTGAGCCACATAGTATGGGTTCTGGGAACTGAACTCAGGCCCTGTGGAAAAATGTTATGTGCTCTTAACACATACTTAACACACAGCTGAGTCATCTCTCCAGCTACAGTATATTTTATGTTTACATTTTTAAGCAATGAAGTTAACCTAATGTATTCATTGCTCCACATATTTGCAATATTTTGTAGTCAGAACACACAAATGTACTTCTGTAGCGATTTTGAAATATATAATAAATTAACTATAGTCACCATGCTATGCAACAGATGTATCAAATGTCTTCCTTTCTTTTAGTTATTATTTTTCTTAGTCTAACACTCCTAAGATGCATTTCTTTATTCCTCGTTATTTTTCCCTTCCTGGTTTCCAGCTTCCAACACAACAGTATTGTTGTTGGCTGAACTGTGCTCTTCTAAAAACCCATGAAGTCCTAATGACCAGTACCTCAGAATGTCACTGCATCGGAAGATGACATCTTTGAAGAAGTCATTGTGTTGAAATGAAGTCTTCTGGGTCGGCCCTAGTCCACTCTACCTAGTAACTTTGAATGAAGAAATAAGGTCACAGACACTGATAGCAGGAAGACAATGTGAACACTCTCAGACAAGACAGCCATGTGTGAGCTGAAGAGGGAGGCCTCACAAGAAACCAGCCCCACTGACATCTTGACCTCAGACTTCCAGGCTCCAGAATTGAAAAGTGATAAATAAATAGATTTCCATCATGATAGCCAGTTGGGCTCTGATGCTTTATTACAGCAGCCCTAGCAAATGAATGTATCAATCTCCCTCACAGTAAACAGTTGCTAATAGCAAATAACACAGATTTTCATTGTGAATGCATCACCTTCATGGAAAATGGAAACTTCTTGATGTTGGTGGATATGATCTTTATTCTCAAGACTCCCATAAAGCTCAGCACCATTTATATACATAGTAGATACTCACCAATATTTAGAACCCACTCCTGAAGTGGCAGAACGTATGGAAAGTGTTCTTTATCTTCACCCACATCAGGGTTTCTCGACCTGAGCACTTGTCCTGCTCAGGGTTACTATTGCTACGATAAAAAGCTATGACCAAAACCAAGTTAGGGAGGAAAGGGTTTATTTGACTTACCCTTCCACATCCATAGTCCGTCACTGAAGGAAGTCAGGATAAAAACTCAAATGGGGCAGGAACCTGGAGGCAGGAGCTGAGGCAGAGGCCATGGAGGGGTGCTACATACCAGCTTGCTCTCCATGGCTTGCTCAGCCTAATTTCTTATAGAACCCAGAACCATCAGCCCAGGGATGGCCCCACCCACAGTGGGCTGGGCCCTCCACCATCAATCCCTAATTAAGAAAATGCCCTACAGCCTGATCTTATGGAAGCATTTTCTCGTTTAAGGGTCCCTCCTTTCAGATAACTCTAGCTTGTGTCAAGTGGACATAAAATTAGCCAGCACAGGACTCAGTATTGTCTGGATTGGGAGCTAGACTATTCCTTGAAGAGGGACGTTCTGATCACCGCAGGATGCTCACTGCCCCCTCCCACTAGATGCCAATAATAGCCACCTGTGCACTCACGTTCATGCGAGCCATGGTGTCCTTAGACATTGTCACGCATCCCGAGGATTCAAGCCACTCCCGGCTGAGAACCTATTTGCTGTGGTCTTATTTTCTCCCCTGCTTCTCATGTTCATCCCTATGTTTTCCTGGTAATTGGTTTCAATTAGCACGTGATTTTGAAGGTTCCTTAAAGGATTATGAATTCTGTCATGACAAGGACCACGGGAAATGGGCCACAATGATGGAGGATCTGTCTGATGTGCCTTGGCATTTGATCTGGTGAGGTTACTTTGTCAAATTTGTCTGCAGTAAGAACAGTTTCTGGATTGAGACAAGTCCAAAGAAAAGGCTAAAAATGTCAGGGCCGTGGTTTCTACTAAGCCAGAAGCCAGGCCTCTGGTCCCAAGATTTTTACCTTCTGGTCACTGGTCATTGGCTAGGGTCAACACAGACAAGGAGTTATTTCCATCTCTAGTAGGCTGGACTATTTTAAGTGAATTCATGGTTTGGTTTCATATCTTAGTAGACAAATCCCCACATCACAAAACCCACCAGTGAAATTGTCACCAATTAGCATGCTCGTTAACAACCCAGGAAAGAAAGCAGTGGCTGAAAAAGCCAGCTCCCCCAAACAGTGGTCTCCCCTTTGAAGCTGGCCTGGCACCCTCGCAGAAAGAATGGACATAAGCAGACTCTGTGGCCTTGTATCTCCCTACACACTTTCTGTTTGCAAAACCATCTTCAGAGACCTTCAACGGATGATGAGGTCTTTCCTGTACAGGATGCTGAAGGTACAGTGGCTGACAGCTGCTGCACATCTGTGGAGTGCCGAGTCAGGTGCTCTGGACCCACTGGATCCAGCCTGATGTGGTCCAGTTTAGGCTGGTGGCCCAGGGCTTCTACCATAAGGCACAGGGGGGAAAGCAAAGGCTGTAAAGATGTGAGCCTGGAGCCATATCAGGAAGGGCCATCATGCCAAAACAAGGCATTTGGATTAGGACAGCACTCATCGACTTCCAGTCTTCAGAAGTAATTTTGTCTGATGTTTCTGGGGAAAACAGTAATAGTAGAAACAGAAATGGCATGAGTGGAAGTCCCAGTAATATATTCATCATGTACAAGTTAGGAGAGGGGATATGATAAAATCTACCTGGGCAGAACCACAGAGCACTCCCTATACCTCTCTGGGAGCAAATGAGAGATCAACCTTTCATTTTGATGTAAAGCTCAGAGGCATCCCTCCTAACACTTTCCATTTCCAGGTTCTGAATTAATCACTGCACTATTTACCACCGCAGATGCACCCAGCAGGGCAGCGAGACAAAAACATTGCCCACACTTGGACTTAAAAGGAAGTCTGGGCTGTGTTTCACACCTGCTTCCTCTCCCTCAGCTCTGCCCCGGGTGACAGATGCAAAGCTCCTTCTGATATGACTCACTGAGACAGACCCACAGGCCAGACTGAATGTGTCAGAGGGAGTTTTCTAGGGTCCCCACAGCTTCCCCGTTCCCTTCCAACTAAGCAGCACCATTATGGTTCGATGCATTTGGGGGTTTGACAGATGTAAAGGGTGCAGCTCCTTCAAGAAGGTATTTTTAGCGGCCATCCACCATCATGTCCAGTGCAAACTACCCATTACTCTTATCACCATGGGTTATATTATTATCTATACTGTTTTCTGTGACATACTGAACTCCCCATGCATAGGTCATTTTTCCATACACTCCCTGTTTAACTAGAAAGTCAAGTCAAGATTGTTTAATGCTTACAATAGTTTACTGTTATTGTACTAGGTTAAAATAGCCACAGCACAGATATACGTTTTAAATAATTTTAAATTTTGTTTATTTATATGTGTGTGCGTGTGTGCATTGTTATCATGTGTGCAGGTACCTCCAAAAGCCAGAAAGGGGCATCATATCCCCTAGAAATGAAGTTATTGGGAACTGTGAGCCACCAGTTATATGGATGCTGGGAACCAAACTCTGGTCCTCCAGAAGAGCAGCTAGTGTTCTTCTTAATCACTGAGCCATCTTTCCAGCTCAAGTACAGACATCTAAATTCCACATAAAAATAAATTAGTTAATTTAAAAGCAGAAATAAGTAAAAAGAAGTGGAACTAGGTACTCATGCTAAGAGAACAGTGTGTACTGAAACTACAATGTGAAGTTGGTCTTCATCTACTACCTTTGAAAACAATGTTAGAGAAGTCATGGACCATTTCCTTTCTCTTTTAGCATATTCTGTGTTGCAAAAACCCTTCACCCAGTGAAAAAGTTACAAATGTGGAAACTTAAAAGACTTATAGTATTTAGGGTGCAGCGATTTGCTGTTACACAGCTACTACCCCCAAAATGCAATGCCTGGCTCTGAAGTGCAGCATATTCTCTTTAGCAGAGAAGTACAGTAGTTGTGAGCAGTCGGGGCAGAAGCCTGACTGTCCCATGCATCTCCCAGTGACCCAGGACCATGACGATCATGCTCATAATGACAATGACTTCCGCTGGCCTCTCCCCCTTCCTTTCTTTCTCTTTCTGTCTTAAAGTCGGATTTCCATAAAGCCACACTGACTTTTCCAAGTGTACCCTTCTGTGTGTTCCTCACCATTCCCAGAAACATTGCTCTCATCTCCGACATCCATCTTTATTCCATCTCAGAGGAGAACTAAAGAAGTACAAAACCTTTAAAAGGTTTTGCTCTTTAAAAGGCACAAGGAAGAAACTGAAGTTCATGTCACACTGCACAGAATTCAATCGGATACCTGACTTCAGGCTCCAACTAGAACCCGGAGAGTACTACCGGAAGGATGGGGAAGAAAATGAACACGATTGGTGTATGACACCCTCACATCAAAATCTTCACAAAACTTAGGAACTGAATTCCTTTTCAATATCTATTAACAACTAAGAATAGAGCACCATTCAGACATAGTCAACAAAAACAAATGTTTAGTGGGACACTCTCCACCTATTTTTTGTTCATTTCCACCTATCACTCACTTCCACTTTTTGTAAAGATATGGGTCAATTAGAAGCATGGTAATTTCTATTACAGAGACTATTGCCAAACTCTTGTCTTTGTTACTTCCTTTTAGCACAATCCAACATTTATTCTTGATGACTCTGGCAATCATAAAATGAAGAAATCTATGATACAAGTACCCTTCAGCCCAAAGCATTTACAGAATTTTTGGCAAGTTCAGAATCATTTAGCACCAACATCAAATGTGCTGGTACAAAACATATGATTTGAATATGATCTTTGTGTCTGTGCTGGCTAGTTTTATATCAACTTTACACAAGCTAGAGTGATTGGAGAAGAAGGACTCTTGTTGTGGAATATTTTTTAGGATATGTTATATTTCCTTATGCTGTAGAACATTTGTTTAATGATGCAAAGATAGGTTGCACTCTTTTATGTTGTGTTTGTTTAACTCTGTGAAGCTGTGTTACTTTGCCCGTCTAAAACACCTGATTGACCTAATAAAGAACTGAATGGCCAATAGCAAGATAGGAGAAAGGATAGGCAGGGTTGGCAGACAGAGAGAATAAATAGAAGAAATCTGGGAAGAAAAAAATCAAAGAGCAAGATAAGGAGGACTCCAGGGGCCAGCCACCCAGCTACACAGCAAGCCACAGAGCAAGAAGTTAAATATATATATATATATATATATATATATATATATATGATATATATATATATATACAAAAATAGAGAAAGGTAAAAGCCCAGAGGCAAAAGATAGATTGGGTAATTTAAGTTAAGAAAAGCTGTCTAGAAACAGGCCAAGTTAAGGCTGGGCATTCATAAGAAAAACTAAGACTCCATGTGATTCATTTGGGAGTTGAGTGGAAGGCTCCCTAGAGAGCAAAAAGTAAAAAAGTAAAAACAAAAAACAAAAAAAAAACAAAAAAAAAAAAAACAACAACAACAACTACAGAGTCTGAATTAGAAAATGCCTCCATCATTCCATAATATCAGGCTGTAAGGTATTAGTGATCAATGGGAGAAGGCCAAGTCCTTCTTGGTGGGGCTACCCCTAGCAAATGGTCTTGGGTTCTATAAGAAAACAGGTTGAGCAAGCCATGGGGGAGCAAGCTAGTAAGCAGCACTCCTCCATGGCCTCTGCATCAGCTCCTGTCTCCAGCTTCCTCCCCTGTTTGAGTTCCTGTCCTGGATTCCTTCAATGGTGAATAGTGATGTGGAAGTATAAGCTGAATAAACCCTTTCCTGCCCCAAGTCACTTTGGTCATGGTGTTTTATCATGGCCATGGTAACCCTAACTGGACAACGTCCCATGGCAATTATGAAAATGGAAGAAGGACTAAATTCTGTGGAATGTCAGTCTCCTAGGTGGCTTCGGGTATTTGCTGAAAGCATGACTAATTGTTGGCAGAGAAAACTTCTCAAAGAGCCATGAAAAATAAGATGCTATCATTGTATAAATTAAGAGATTGTTATGTTCTGCCTATAAAACAAATGTGCTGTTATAAATTCCAAATTATCAGAGCAGCGGTTGATAGAACACTTTATCTGTTTAGAAAATGCCAATGCCTAAGAGCATTAACTGCTGTAATCCATTGTCATAATGTGTTATATGGATGGCTTAGCAGAGGTAGATGCCCTTAGAAATTCTCATAGCAATAACAACAATTATGGTAGTGGCTATAATTTCTTTAATCCTATCATTTATTGGGCACTATGCTAAATATTTTGATCCGGCCTTGTAATTTTCACAAAAAAATCTTACAAGATAAATGCAGTTAGTGCTGTTTTCACCAGTGTTTATGCCTGGGGTGGTAATATCTAAGCTATGCATCTTTAATACTATGCCATGAGCTAAGCACAAAGCTGAGATTCAAATCCATAGTAACTTTTTCATGGTGCTTCACAAAGTAAGACCTTTATTAGCACCACTATACTCCAGGGTTGGCATCTAATGTAAATGTCACATTGCCACGTGCAGCCACTTATGATGCTTCAAAATGTGTGGATTCTGAGCCAGACATGGTGTCCATGCCTGTAATCCCAGCACTCAGCAAGCTGGGCAAGGGGGATCATGAGTTTGAAGCCTGCCTGGTCTACACAGTGAGTTTTAAGTTAGCCTGTTATACAAAGTGAGCCCCTCTATTAAAACACTAAAATCAAAACCAAATAATATGGATTCTAAATATTTCTTAGTTAGGGTTTCTAATGCTTCAACAAAACATCATGCCCAAAAAGCAAGTTGGGGAGGAAAGGATTTATTTCACTTACACGTCACTGTTCATCATCAGAGAAAGTCAGGAGAGAAACTCAAAACAGGGCAGGAACCCAGAGGCAGGAGCTGATGCAGAGGCCATGGAGGGGTGCTGCTTACTGCCTTGCTTAGCCTGCTTTCTTATAGAACCCAGGACCACCAGCCCAGGGATGGCCCTACCTACAGTGGGCTGAGCCCTCCCCGATTGATCACTAATTAAGTAAATGCCTTATATCTGGATCTTAGAGAGGCATTTTCTCAATTGGGGTTTCCTCCTCTCTGTTGACTCCAGCTTGTATCAAGAAACTAGCCAATACACATGCCAACACAGCTGGCAGTGATGTGGTATTTTAATATGACGATGACCAATGGGACACTCACTCATTGTGTCACGTGGAGTATCTATCGTCTCTCCCAACATGCTGTCTAATTGTAGTAGATGAATGCCAGGCTCCAGGTACAGAAATAAAATATGTGCCAGTCAACAAGTGCTTTAATTCAAACCCTCCTGATTAGTCTGAAGTAGATAAATATATGTATGCCCTGCTGGTGTGGCTTGAATACAGAACTTTGAAAATTCAGTGTTGCCAGCGTGGCAGTATTAGGCAGTAGGACTTTCTGGGGTATGTCAGTTATGAGGACTCCTTTCTCATGGGTGGGATTAGATGCTCTTACAGAAGAGTTTCTTTTTCTTTGACCTTATGAGGGAAAGGCATTTATCTCCATAGAGAACAAAGCATTCAAGGCACTCTTACAGAAGCAGAGACCACTCAGCCTGCAGCACCCCCAGCTAAATCTTGCCAGCCTCTGTGATGGCCAGAAATCAATTTCTGTTCTTTAGAAATTTCCACTCTCAGGTATTTGGTTATAGCAATACAGAAAGCAGTCAGATGCCCACATCTTCTAAATCAAAAGAAGTGAGTATGAACCCAGAGCTGTGAGAAGGCATTGTGTGTAAGTTTAAAGTCCTTCTAGTACTTGGCAGAATACCTGTCTGTGTGCAATAATAGTCTATAAGAGTGTGTGTGCTGCATCAATTGCCCTGGAGGAGGAAGTAGATAAGATCTCCTGGGTAAACTAGGAGGAGGGGGGAAGACAGGAGGGGATGGGAGATGAGAACATGAGGGAATGGGATGGTCAAGTAGGGGGAGAGATGGAGGGGGAGAACAATGAAAGAGATACATTGATAGAGGGAGCCATTATGGAGTTAGGGAGAAACCTAGTGCTAGGGAAATTCCCAGGAATCCACAAGGACAACCCCAGCTAAGATACCTAGCAATAGTGGAGAGGGTGCCTGAACTGGCCTTCCCCTGTAATCAGATTGGTAACTATCCTAACTGTCATCATAGAGAGTTTATCCAGTGACTGGTGGAAGCAGATGCAGAGATCCACAGCTAGGCACGGGGCTGAGCACCTGGGATCCAGTCAAAGAGAGGGAGGAGGAATTATATGAGTAAGGGGGGTCAAGATCATGATGGGGAATCCCACAGAGACAGCTGACTCCAGCTGATGGGAGCTCACGGACTTTGGAACCTGCTGGGAACCTGCAGGGAACCAAACTAGGCCCTCTGAATGTGGGTGACAGTTGTGTGGCTTGGTCTGCTTGTGGGGCCCCTGGCAGTGGGACCAGGTGTAGATGTAATTCTAAATGGTTTTATTAAATAGGAAACACAGAGCCAAATGCAGAGTTAAAAGCCCAGAGATCTAGCAGCAGCCAAGAGCTAAGACCAAGACCACCTTCTTACCCCTCACTGTCTGTCGTCCTTCCCCTCAGAAAGAGACCTACTTCCTGTGTATGTCTTTTTATTGACTTCTCATTGGTTCTAAACCACATGACTTCCTCATCACTGCCAGGTCTCTATGGTTGGTATTGAGACTAAAGGCGTGTGTCTCCATGCTGGCTATGTCCTTGAACACACAGAGATTCTGCCTTTCATGTGATCAGGGATTAAGGGCGTGTGCTAACACCGCCAGACTTCTGCTAAATGGCTTGCTATTAGCTCTGACCCCCAGGCAACTTATTTATTAACATACAAATAAAATGGGAGGCCTTACCCTCTTTGAGGAGTAAAGAGGGGGATGGAGTGGGGAGGAGTAGGGGGGAGAAGAGAAGGGAGGGAGAACTGTGGTCGGCATGTAAAATGAAAAAAAAATTAAAAGAAATAAAAATAAAAAAATAAATTTTAAAAAAAGTGTGTGTGCACAAGTGTGTGTGTATGTGGAAGCCAGAGGTCAGAGGTCATGTCAAGCCTCTTCCTCTGTCTTTCTCCACCTTGTTTTTTATTGCTTGCTTTTTTGAAACAGTGTTTCTCACTGAGCCCAGCACTCATCAATTAGCTTCTGATGGTTCTAACAACTTCTCAATTATGCCCTAACATGTTTATATCACTGAGTTAGTGTCCTCCATCCTCCAAAGTCTCTATTTTACAGTTTTCTGCATTTATCCCACCTCACAACAGCCCAAGTCAGTTCCCACAACTCTTTTTTAAAAAGATTTATTTTGGGGCTAAGTGGTTAAGTTCACTGGCTGATCTCCCAGAGGACCCAAGTTCAATTCCCAGAACCTATGTGGTGGCTTACAGCCATCTGTAACTCCACTTCCTATGGATCTGACCCCCTCTTCTGGCCTCCTGGGTCTCCAGGCACATACATTGCATATATATACATATATGCATGCAGGCATGTTTTAGTTAGGATTTCTATTGCTGTAAAGAGATACCATGACCACAGTAACTCTTATAAAGGAAAATATTTAATTGATATGGCTTACAGTTTCAGAGGTTTAGTCTATTATCATCATGGCAGGACATTGCAGTGTGTAGGCAGACATGGTACTAGAGAAGGAGCTGAGAATCCTACAGCCTGATCCACAGGCAACAGGAAGTGAACTGAACTAGGGGTACCTTGAGCATAGGAGACCTCAAAGCCCATCCCCACAGTGACACACTTCCTCCAACAAGGTCTCACCTACTCCAACAAGGTCACATCTCCCAATAATGCCACTCCCTATGAGTTTATGGGAACCAATTACATTCAAACTACCACAAGGCAAAAAACACTGGTACATATAAAATAAAAATAAAATTAAAAAAAAGATTTGTGTGTGTGTCTATGTACACATGTATGTGTTGTATTGGCCAAGGAGGCCCGAAGAAGGTGTCCGTTCCCTTGTAACTAGACTTACAAAGTTTGTGAACGCAGGGTCCTCCTGCTTTCAAGCACTTTACACACTGTGTCATCTCCCCAACCCCTCTTGTTTCTTTTTACAATGGGATGGGGTGATGGTGAGGGACTAGAGAGATGGTTCCGTAGTTACAAGCATCGGCTGTTCTTCTAGAGGACCCAGGTTCAGATACCTGCACTCACATGACGGCTCAATATTATCTGTAACTCCAGTTCTAGAGGATCCAGTGCCGTCTTCTGGCCTCCACAGGTACTGTACATGCAGGCAAAACATCCACACACATAAAATAAGTAAATCAAGCAAAGAAAAAAAAAAAAAGAAAGAAAGACATGAAGTCGGAAGGGGGATGTGTTGGTGGAAGGACCTGGGAAGAGCTGAAGAGAGGCAACATGGGGTAGATATATGCTGTGGAATAATCCTTTTGTATACTGTAAAGATTCGTCACTAGAATTGGTTTAATAAAAAGCTGACTGACAGGCAGTCAGGCAGGAAGTATAGGCAAACTAAGGATGCTGGAATGAAGAAGGATGGAGTCAGAGGAGTTGCCAGCAGGAAGCAGGATGTGTATGAAATGAGGTAACAAGCCATAAGCCACATAGTAAAACTTAGATAAGAAATATGGGTTAATTTAAGTTCTAAGAACTAGTTAACAATAAGCCTGAGCTATCAGCCAAGCATTTATAATTAGTATTAAGCTTCTGTGTGGTTACTTGGGAGTGGCTTGCAGGATAGAAACTTCCACCTACAGATATGATTAAAATGTATTGTTTACATCTATGACATTCTCAACAAATAATTTATTATTTTTTTCAAAAAAGTACATCTGCTGAACTGGTGAGCCACATCTGCATGTTTAGGATCCACTCTTGCCACATGGATTGTGACTATAAGCACTGCTGAAGAAGACCACATAAAACTTGTTCACTCTTACAGAGGACCTCTCAGACACAGCACTACCATGGGCATGGGGAAAGTACAAACCCATTTGTACTCGGAAGACTCTGAAGAAGTTACCAATAAAAAGTAGCTCACCAGGAAGAAAGCAGTTTGTCCTAGTTAGGATTTCTATTGCTGTGAAGAGACACCATGACCATGGCAACTCTTATAAACATTTAATTGTGGTGGTTCATTTATAGTTCAGTGGTTTGGTCCATTATCATCATGTCAGGAAGCAAGGCAGCATGCAGGCTGACATGGTGCTGAGAGTTCTTACATCTTGACCTGAAGGCAACAGGAAGTGGTCTGAAACACTGGGCATGGCTATGAGACCTCAAAGCCTACACCCACAGTGACACACTTCCTCCAACAAGGCCACACCTACTCCAACAAAGCCATGCCTCCTAATAGTGCTGTTCCCAATGAGCTTAAGGGGATCAATTACATTCAAACTACCACAGAGTTTGTGTGGCTTTTTCCTGATGTTTTGTCAACTTTTTCCTCTTAGAACCCTTTGACATACTCTTAGCAAATTATCAAGGACCCCTAAGATTTCTTTTTTTGTGAGTGACATGTATTCATAGTTACCATATGACAAATTAAAGCTAATGATTCTTTAATATCTGTGGATCCATTTAAAAATAATGATGAATTTTACATATTAAATTAATGTGTTATTTTTATGAAAATGCATTTGTCAAAACAAGAGAACTAGTGGGAAAAATGACATTATTTTCTGTTTTTGTGATTCTCCTTAATGTCTGGTTAAGTAGAAGAGAGAGAGATAGACTCCCAAATCAACTTGTGCATTCAATTCACTAACAAATGCACTTTGGCTGAAATGCCTGAAGAAAATCCCGCCTCACAAAGACATGTAATGGAAAAGGCAGGCAGATTTCAACAGCATTTGAGATGGCCAAACCTCAACAATTGGTGGTTCTTAATGCTTAGCTGTAATGAGGAGCTAAAACCATTACATCAAAGTCCATTAGTCTTTTCGCAGTTTGAATTTTGTAACGCCGTGCATTGGTCTTTCGGTCAATACCAGCAAATCTTTGAAACGCTGACCCTTCTATTAAACACTGTCAAAAACTACTTTTACCCCCATCACTGCTGCTGTCATTGGCAAAGCCTTGAAGTATTGTACCGCCGCCAAGCTCACACAGCAGGTGATGCAAACTTTCCAAAATCCTAACGCTCACTTACAGGCTCGAATTTTATCATTGACCATAAACACTGCCGTTTGTTTCCCCGGAAGTGTCACACTCGGGTTTCTCATTTTTGAGAATATGTCTGCCAAATATTCAAGCCTGAATTGCACAGTGTCTGTCATCCTTTCTAACAAATGTGATGCTCTACTGGGGGGGGGGGGGGGGGGACGGAGGTGGGAGGGAGGCAGCCAGCCGGCTCAAGACTCTAAATAATCTCGAAAGCGATTTTCCTCAAGAGCCTACGTTGATTCTTCCAAATGTAAATTTCTACGTGTAAAACATGTTTAAATAGTTGTGAGGAAGTAATGACAGGTGGGTAGGTGAAAGGCATAACGATAGTCACAAATTACAATGCCAGTGCCCGCTTCGGAAGAACACAACGACTGTTACTACAGCCCCACCCTTCCAAACGCCCACCTTAGGAAAGGAACCACAAAGAAAAGTATTTGGTCCAAGCCAACAGGTGTCAGGACCCCACTGTGAAACTGCCCCCAGCAAAAGAACCAGCCACACTCATCTTAATTTAAGGATTGAGGTTTTCCGCCGCCCCCCCCTTTTTTTATTATTAAGAAATTTTCTACTCATTTTACATACCAACCACAGATCCCTCCTCTTCCCTCTTCCCGCCCCCTAGCCTTCCCCTTCAACCCCCCCCCCCCAATTCCCACCTCCTCCAAGTCAAGGTCTCCCATGGGGAGTCAACTGGTACATTCAGTTGAGGCAGGTCTAAGCCCCTACCCCCTGCACCAAGGCTGCTCAAGGTGTCATACCTTAGGCACTAGGCTCAAAAAAGACCACTCATGCACCAGGGACAGATCCCGATCCCCCTGCCTGGGGGTCCCCCAAACAGTTCAAGCTAAAAAAAAAAAAAAAAAAACTGTCTCGAGTATCCAGAGGGCTAGTCTAGTTCCATGGAGGCTCCACAGGTATTGGTCCACAGTTTGTGGGTTTCCACTAGTTTGGCTGGCAGTCTCTGTACGTTTTCCCATCATGATCTCGATGTCCCCTGCTTATAGAATCCTTCCTCTCTCTCATCAATTGGACTCCTGGAGCTCAGTCTGGCGCCCAGCCGTGGATCTCTGCATCTGCTTCCATCAGTCACTGGATGAAGGCTCTATGATGACAGTTAGGGTATTCACTGATCTGGTTACTGGAGTAGACCAGTTCAGGCACCCTCTCATCTATTGCTAGTAGTCTAAGGTGGGGTCATCCTTGTGGATTCTTGGGAACTTCCCTAGCACCCTGTTTCTCCCTATTCCCACGATATCTTCATTTATCATGGTATCTCTTTCTTTGAGAGACACGTAGATATCCCAGTGAAGGAGAAATAGATGAGAGCTACATGAGCAAACTAGGGGTGGGGGGTGGGGTAATGGAGGGCAAGGAATTGGGGATGAGAACATAAGGAAATGGGAGGTTCGAGCTGGAGAGGGACAGAGTGGAAAGGCAAGGATTGAGGTCTCTTACAGTCTCTGCACTTCATTAGTCACACAAATGACTTATCTCAAGTATAAAATCATGTACTTAGCACTACTTGGCGATGGATCTATGTTTCTGGGCCATTGAGATCAGTGGTTCACAACTGGCCACAGCAGCTGTTGTCAGATGCCAGGATCAAATGACCCCAATTACCAATCCCCTTTTGTCCTTAAAAGCAAGGACAAAGCGTTTTCCAGCTTTCCTTCTCTGCACGGTTCCTGATGAGTTCGGCACAGCTCCTGAAGGGTGGCTGGTGAGATGAGCAAGCCCATCTGACTACAGCAAGCTCTGTGATGCTAATCAAAAAGGGAGGTGAGAGCTCAATTTCTGTCCACTTACTAAGATCCCAGCAGCACTTGAGTTTTAGAAGCTGTGGTGGTTTGAATAAGCGTGGCCCCATAGGCTCATGGATTTAGATGCTTGGTCAAGCATAGATGCTTGACAGGGATTAGGAGGTGTGGCCTTGTTGGAGGAAGTGTGTCACTGGGGGTGGACTTGGGGGTTTCAAATGCTCAAGCCAGGCCCCAGTCTCTCTCTCTCTCTCTCTCTCTCTCTCTCTCTCTCTCTCTCTCTCTCTCTGCCCCCCTCCCTCCTTCCTTCCCTCCCTCCCTCCCTCCCTCCCTCCCTGATGCCTGCTGATCTGAATGTAGAACTTCCAGCTCCTCTCCAGCCTGTCTGCCTGTGCACTGCCGTGCTTCCCACCATCATGACAATGGACTAACCCTCTGAAACTGTAAGCCAGCCCCAATCAAATGTTTTCCCTTATAAGAGTTGCCATGGTCATGGTGTCTCTTCACAGCAATAGAACACTAAGACAGAGCCTTTTATGAGTTGTGCCTGTGTGCGTAGCATAGACTGATTGATAAGTCCAAGGGTTAGAAAGAGATTCAGAGATTGTCAGCACAGCATACCACACAGGGATTCAAACCTGCTTTTTAGCACAGGACCTTCTTCCTCCTATTGCAAAATACACTCAGTGCGTTAAGTGCTTTTAGATATTTTGTATAGTAAAGAAAGTATATTCTACTGATACTTTATAAGACTCTCAGCATCCTAATTCCAAAGATAGAAATATGGAAAAATAAACACTAAGATGCTTTATATAGAGAATTTTTTATGAATATGTGTGTCTGTGTGTGCATGCACAAGTGTGTGCCAGAGCTCTCGGAGGCCAAAAGAGATCTGCCTATCTCCTGGAGTTGCAGTTACAGGTGATTGGGAGCCATGAGCTGCAGGTGCTGGGAAAGCAAGCTTCAGACCTCTGAAGAAGCAGGTGCTCTTGGCAGCTGAGTCCCTCTCCAGCCCTACATGAAGATTCTGGAAGTGGCCCAGATCCCATCAGAAGTTCTGCTGGCCTGGCTGGCATTCAGAACAGCCTGTCTCCTGAACCTTCTTACATCTGTCAAAAACAACATTTAGTCATTAACAGATTCTATCTAAAAAGAAAAAGTTCTAGCTATATAGAAAAAAAATTGAGCAAATAGCATAGAAAGTTCCTATATACCCAGTCAACCCAAGCAGAGGGTTTTTTCTGTTATTAACTTTTTGTGTTACAGTGGTACATTTGTTACAATTATAGACTCGACATTAAACGTGTTTTATTAACTAAAGCTGGTGTTTTCGTTCATATTCCACTTTTGTGTCACATAGCTTTCTAGCCTCAACTTTACTACTCCAAACTCCCATGCTTCACACAACTTTCTTAACTTTTCCCTTCCAAACTTTGGGCATTCACTGACCTTCTGCCTTTTCCAGAACATCAGAGTGTGATGAGTCAAACACCAGGGACCTTTTGAGACTGGTTTCATTGACTAAGCAATAAGCACTTAGCAGTTAAAAGTCCTTACGGTATGTCAGGGAAGCATAGCTCGAGTCCCTTTATTGCTGAATAATATTCCATTGCATGGTATTGTTTACTCTGCCATCTATTGAAACACACCTGGGTTTCTTCCAGTTTTTGATGGCAATGAATGAAGCTGAATATTTGGATGGTGGTTTTCATGTGGCTCAGAGTTTTCACCTGATTCAGAAAACAGTGGGAAGGTGATTGCTGTGTCATGTGTTAAAAGTATGTTTGGTTCAGAGGGACAAACTTCACATGTTTCCTCTCACATGTAGAATCTAGATTTAAGGATTGTGTATATATTTATGTATATATGACATACACATATGTACTATATGAATTTAGAGTAGAAGGGGGCCATATGGGAGGAGGAAAGGAGGTAAATGAGTGGGAGAAGGTGAACATGATGGGTAACAGAGAAAAACAGATATTTGCCGTCATATGGGGAATCTAGATTTAAATGAACATGTTAAATCTTAAACATGAAAACAGAAAGACTGTTGGGTGGAACGAGGAGACCAATGGGTGACAGGGACAAGAGAAGATAACTCATGTGGGTATGAGTACAGAGCAAGGTCACGTGCTCTACACAGTGTCATAATGAGACCCCTTGTTCTGTATACAACTGAAAAGATTCATTATAAAACCAGGCCACGTGGCCAGGTCTGCAGTCTCAGGTAGAGGCAGGAGGATCAAAAGTTCAAGCCTTATCTGGGCTGCAGAGTAAGTTCAAGGCTAGCCTGGTCTACATAGTGAGACCCTGCCTCAGTGGTTTTAAAAAAACCCAAGAGCATTGGGGACATGGTCAGTGGAACACTGCTTGCTTAGTGTGCAGAAGACCCTTGGCTCAATGCCAGCACCACATCCCCCCCCAAAAAAAAAATCCATTTAAGAATATGATATTGGGTTGGGAATGTAGCTCAGGTGCTAAAGTGCTTACTTTGCATCCACAAAGCCCTGGGCTTAGCTCTCACAACCCCATCAACTAGTCATGGTGGTACTCACCTTTAGTCCCAGCACTTGAGAGGCAGAGAAAGGAGGATCAGAAATTCAAGGTTATCCTTGGCTACACAGCAAGAAGGAGGCCATCCTAGACTCTAGACCTTATCTCAAAAAGAAGACTATATTTATTCAGACACTGCTTAAGTGTAGCACACAAAACAGCAAAGAATGGAATGCTTCATTGTACTGCGTTTTGTCATAGTATGCAGATGGGCACATAGACACAGAAACATGTGAATGTCCTTCAAAGTAGCTAGACTGTCTTTTCATACCCAGGAAACTCTGTCTCTGTCTCTGCCTCTCTCTCTCTCTCTCTCTCTCTCTCTCTCTCTCTCTCTTTCTCTCTCTCTCTCTCTTTCACTCTCTCTCTCTCTAGCATCCTACTGTGTAGCTCTGGCTGGCTGTGATTAGTATGTAGAATCAGGCTGACCTTGAACTCACAGATATCCACCTGCCTCTGCCTCCCAAGTGCTGGGATTAAAGGAATGTGTCACCACACCTGGCTGGAGGGAGTGTCTAGATAGAACCTATATAATTTCGGAGATGTATAACACAGGGTGGGTAACTCAGCTGGAAGTGAAAGTCCTCAGCATCAATTGTTTCCCAGTGCTCGTGGAATAAATTTATGCTCACTAACGAGGCCATGTAACTGGATGGTTCTCTCCTGCTCACCAATTCCTGAATAACCACACAGAGGCTTATATTAATTAAAAATGTTTAGCCAGTAGCTAGGACTTATTATAAGTAGCTCTTACACTTAAAGTAACCCATAACTCTTATTTATGTTTAGCCACGTAGCTTGGTACCTTTTTTCAATATGGCATTCTCCTCTTGCTTCCTCTGTGTCTGACTGGCGACTCCTGACTCCTCCCTTCCTCTTCCCATCATGCTTAGTTTGGTCAACCCTGCCTGTACTTCCTGCCCAGCTACCAGCTAGCCAGGGTTTTATTAAACCAATTCGAGTGACACATCTTTACAGTGTACAAGAGGATTATTCCACAGCAGGGTCAACTGAACCCCAAACGCCAGCTTCACCTCTCTTCCTTTAAAGCTCTTTTGTTTTGTTTTCAAGACAGGGTTTCTCTGTGTAGTTTTGGTGCCTGTCCTGGAGCTCACTCTGCAGCCCAGGCTGGCCTCAAACTCACAGAGATCCTCCTGGCTCTGCCTCCCGAGTGCTGGGATTAAAAGCGTGCGCCGCCACCACCACCCAGCTAAAGCTCTCTTCTTTTCTCCTTCTCTAAACAGCTGTGTACTTTACCCAAATACACAGGCTCTTTCACTTTGGGCTTCCCTGATCCTTCTCTCAAATGCCTCTTTCCCTCTTCCCCGAAAGCCGGTTTAATGCACCATCAGAATTTGCTTCTTCTTGAAGTTCTTGCTTCATGCCAGCAGCTTCCCTCCAAGTCTCTGTACTGGGGTGCTGGCCAGCTGGACACGTGCATCCACCTCTCTGCCTTTCCAGTGGCAGCGAGCTGCACTCTGGCAGCAACCCTGCCCTAGCCCACAGCACCTCAACCACAGTAAAGAGGAGCCTCTGACATGTGCAAGGAGTAGCTGAGTAAATGGGTGGGTGTGTAGATGACTTTCTCCATGGATAACAGCTCAGACTCTAAAAATAGTGGACACTAGTACACTTTAATAGTACAGACAGGGAAGCTTAATCTGGGGAAACAAAAGGGAGAGAAGGTTCCAGAACCCTGAGACCCATGTGATCTGAGAAATTACTATACTCAGAGTTGATGGTGATGTGCTTCCTTGCAGTTGAGGAAGTCATCTCCGACCACCCCTATGTAAAACCCTGCATTTAGTCCCTGTCTGGCTCAGTGTCAAAGCCACGCCCTGTGATGACAGGTTATCCTCCCTGCCTCCATCTCTACCTGTCTACCATGCTCAATCTCTTTATCTTCTCAACTCCAGCCTCACTCCCTACTGTTCCTTTATGTTCCCTCCACATCCCCTCACCTCAGGGCCTTTGCATGGGCTATCCTTCCTCTCTGGAACACTCTTCCTCCAAACTGCTCCCATAGTTACTCATCTGTCCTGAACCATCACCCCCTTCCCTCCTTCAGAGCTTTGTTCCCACATTACAACCTCCTCCACCTCAAAATCCCCACAAAAACTATCTGCCTCACAGTATGTTCCCAATACTTGCCTGTTGAGTGAGGGACAGCCATACACCATGTACTGCTAACCTCAAAAGGATTGTCTAACCTGAGTCACGGCCAGGAAGAGATAGTGAGGGACAGGGATGCTCAAACGGCCAGCTTCCCCATGGACATGGCAGTCCTGGAGGTGGTAGCTAGTGCATTTTGGATTTGTTGCTTTCTCAGCTATTTAGTATGGCAAGTCATTAGCAAAAAAGAACTTCCCCGACCAGCTTTGCAGCTGCCTCTGCTAAAACCTGGCTCCTTCCCACCCACACCTCCACTGTAGTTAGCTGAGAGCTGAATAACACTGGTTTCTCCCAGCTCAGAACTCCTCCAGCCTCTCCACAAAGCTTCTGTCTCCCTGACGAAGAAAGTGTGTGCCTTTAAAATGCTTACCATAATTATAAAGTAATGTACATTCATGGAGTCACAGATGTTTCTAGAATTCAAGTCTGCACCAGCAGACTTTTTTAATTTTTTTTTTTTAATTCAGTGAATGTTTTCCAAGTTACCCTGAGATGGCCAAGGTAAGGCTCCTTAGGGCTTCCCTGCATGAGGCCCAGTGGCAAGAATTCTTGAGAATGACCAAGAGGTCTGGTGAGAATGTTAAGAGAATGTTCTTCAGCCAGGAAGAAACTCCCTATCAGCCTCTGAAGCTTCCTCCTGGGCCTTGTGCTTCCTCCCCCACCCATACCTCCTCCTTTTCCTCCCACACACACCCTCTTTGCATAACTAACTCCTACTCTTAATTGAAAACTTGACTCAAGTGTCACCATTTTCTGGATTAGGTTGCCTGTCCATGTTACAGCTCCCGTTGTCCCCTTACCTGGATCTTGAAGGGTCCTTTAATATCCAGCTTATAGCATAATAAGTTGATAAGTAGTCAGATAATAGGATGGAGGAATAAAAGGACAGAAATAATATGTCACATACATGCAGAGGGCCTAGGTCAGTCTCCTGCAGGCTCCCTGGTTGTCGGTTCAGTCTCTGTGAGCCCCTATGAGCTCAGGTTAGTTGATTCTGTGAGTTTTCTTATTACAGTTGTGTAGCTTGGTCCTCTTGTGGGACTCCTAATAGTTGAAGCAGGGACTGTCTCTGACTCTGTTGCCTGCTTTTGGGACCCTTTCCTCCTACCAGATTGCCTCATCCAGCCTTAATAGGGGAGGAGGTGCCTAGTCTTATTGCAACTTGATATACCATGGCTGGTTGATATCCACGGGAGGCCTGCCCTTTTCTAAAGAGAAAGGAGGAGTGGATAGGGGCAGGGGAGAAGGGAAGTGGGGGTAGGGGGACCGAGAGAAGAGAAGGGAGGGGAAACTGTGGTCGGGATCTAAAAACAAACAAGCAAACAAACAAATAAATAAATAAATAAATAAATAAATAAAGGAATATGAGGTGGGAAAAAAAAAAGAAAAAACATGTAAAAGTGACAAGGCGTTCCTCTGACAGAAGATGGCAGCTAGAAAGAAGAGGTAGTAACAGCTTTTGCTGCATAACAAACGCTCTAAAATTTAACGACGAACAACGGCCCTCGATGTAGTTCATGGTATTACAGCTTCTATCTGGGGTCATTTTTCTTGCCTGAGCTGGGTTTCAGCTGACCTTGGCGGAACTTGTTTATGCAGCTGTGGGCAGTTGGTGGGGTGGCTGAGGACAGCCTTGCTAGGCCAGCAGGGACTCTTGCAACCTCTTTCTACCTTTCTACCAATTTTCAATCTCCAACTGACTGCCAAAGAGCACCCCCATGGTGGCATGGAGTTACCAGCAATAAGAACAAAGACTGTCTGGTGTCTTGAGACACAGGTTCAAACTTCCACAAAGACACTAGCTCAAAGAAGGTGACAAGAACGTGATCTCTCTCTCTCTCTCTCTCTCTCTCTCTCTCTCTCTCTCTCACTCTCTCACTCTCTCACTCTCTCAGAAAAATATTTGGAGGAAGAGGGATGGAACTGGACATCAATGTATTAAGAGAAATTAGCTGGACTCAGAAAGACAATGCCATGTTTTCTCTCTTCTGTGGAATCTAAATTTAAGTGTGTATGTGTAAATACACGTGCATGTGTGTACAGATATGTACAGGTCAAATAGAAAGGGGACCATGGCAGGGGACAAAGAGCTTGAGTGAGGCAGGAAGGAGGGAAAAGAAAGCCTAATGAAATAGGTGTGACGTGAACTCAGAAAGGAAAAAAGACACTGGGTAAAGGAGACAGCAAAGGGGCACACAGGAGGAATGAGAATGAGGCGCAATGACATGTCTCTATGAAATGTCACAATGAAGCTCATCACTTTCCACACTAACTTCCAAAAGTAATCAAATGTGCACACCCAGTAAAGAAGTGCAATAAAAAATAAAAATGGAAGGGGTGTGGCGTGGCTCAGCAGGTTAAGGCCCTTGCCGCCAAGCCTGTGACCTGACTGATTCTCAGCACACACAAGGTAGAAGGAAGAAGCCCACGGCTCCCACCAAGTTGTCCTCTGAATTCCACAGGTGCTCCATCATGCCCTCTGCGTACATGCACAGAAACATTTTTGAATGAAGGTGAAAACTTTTAAGTAATAAAAGAAAAAAGAAAATGCCAAGGCAAGATAGAAAGGATGGAAGAACGGGCTCCAGCTCTTAAGAAAGGGCCAGGAAGTGAGGCGGCCATTCTGGAAATTATCTCAGAAGTGAGCTAGACAAAGACCTGAGGCTGTACCCTCCACGCTGCTCTCAAGCCTCTCAAGTTCTCCTTGTAATTTGTTATGGGGTGTGTGTGTGTATGTGTGTGTGTGTGTCAGTGTATGTGTGTGTCAGTGTATGTGTGTGTATGTGTGTATGTGTGTGTGTGTCTGTATATCTGTGTCTATGTGTGTGTGTCTGTTTGTGTGTGTGTGTGTGTCTGTGTGTGGTCAGAGGCATGATATCCCCCAGAGCTAGAGTTACAAATAGTTGTGAGCCACTTGATGTGGGGACTGGAGTTTAAACTGAGCTGCAAGTGCACATAGCCACTGAAGTCTCTCTTCAACTCACCCCTTCTTATGATCTTTTATATATCAGTTGTCCTTAATTTGTACTCTTATTTTCTTCCCTTGCCTACAAGCGAGCATTCCCTTTCACTCTATTGTTTTAAGTTTCTGTGCATGGGTGTTCAACCTACAAGCATGTCAATGCGCCATATGTGTGTGTGTGTGTGCAGTGTCCATAGCAGATAGAAGGGGCGTCAGATCCCCTCAAACTGGAGCACCTGTAGTTGTGAGGCACCATGGAGGTGCTGGGACTGAATCTGGGTCCTCTGGAGGAACAGCCAGTGTTCTTAACCACTGAGCCATCTCTCCAGCCCCTTAAGCACTCATTCTTATTTGTTCATTATACATTTGTTTGTTTACCTTCCTCTTTAGGGAGGGCATATTGGTTGACTTACTTTATATACAGGTATTTCATATGTTTCTCACGGTGTTCCTCCTTTTACATATTTACCTTTGGCCTTTAAGATCTGTCTCTGAAGCTGTGATCCATTTACCAGCACATCTGCATCTATAGGTGCATCCCTCTCCATCATGATGTGTTTAGAGAAACACTGTTGAATTTAGCTAGTTGCTGTTCTATTTAAGGATTATGAATTTGTATATCTGTTGGACTTTGTGGTAAACTATCTCAATGCTTAATAATTTGCCTATTTTCTTTGTCTTTCATTTCTTTTTTAAATATTGAAGATAGATTTTTTTCATACAATGTATTCTGATTATGGTTTCCCCTCCCCCAACTCCTCCCAGATCCTCCCCCTTCATCCCCATCCTTTCTTTCTCTCTCATTAGGAAACAAATAGACATGTAAAAATAATAACAACACAGTAAAAAGAAACAAAAATAGAACAAAAAAAACAAACAGAAAATAAAGGGCCAAAGAAAAAGCACATGAAATGCAGCAGGTGCTCACATACACACACACACACACACACACACACACACACACATTTGCACACATAGTAAACCCATAAAAACAAAATCAGAAATCATAATATATGAGCAAAAGATCTTTAAGGTAAAATAGATAGATAGATAGATAGATAGATAGATAGATAGATAGATAGATAGATGCCCCGGCAAAGCATTTTGAGACAAAAAACAAAAACAAAACAAAAACAAAAAAACAAAAAAACATTGAGTTCATTTTATGTTGGCCGTTTTGTGGTGATATTTGTAATCTAAGAAATAAAGCTTGCCTGAAGATCAGAGGACAGAGCCAGGCACAGAGTTAAACATAGAGGTCAAGCAGTGGTGGCACACACCTTTAATCCTAGCACTCGGGAAGCAGAGATCTGTCTGGATTTCTGTGAGTTCAAGGCCACCCTAGGCTACATGAGATTAATCTAGTCTGAAAGAAACAGAGCCAGGCAGTGGTGGCACACCCCTTTAATCTCAGTATCTGGGAAGCACACACTGCATTAATTCCAGCACTAGAAAGGTTGAGGTAGGAAGTGAAATGGCTGGGCAGAGAAAGGCATATACAGCGTGAGGAGACAGGAACTAGGCCCTTTTGGCTGAGGACTCAGAGGCATTCAGTCTGAGGATTCGTGGAGACAGGATCAGCTGAGGAGTTGGCAAGGTCAGAAGCAGCTGTGGCTTGCTCTGCTTCTCTGATCTTTCAGCTTTCACCCTGATATCTGGCTCCCGGTTCTTATTATAAGACCATTTAGGATTCATGCAGCACCATCTACTGCTGGGCATGGGGCCTGCCCTTAAGTGTGGTGTGTATACCTAGTGAGACTGTTAGAGAAAACTAGTTTTTCCTTTTCAGGTGGCTGTGAATTGTAGCGAGCGTCTGGGGTACAGTTGGGGGCTCAGGTCTACTTCCCCTCTCAGCACTGGGACCCCATTTGGCTTAAACTCACAGTCTCTGTGAGTTAGTTCATATGTGTGTCAGTCTGCTGTGTTTAGAAGGCCCTGTTTTCTTAGTGGCCTCTGTGGTAGTGTGTTCCCCCAAATATTGTGCATGCTAATAAATTATCTGGGGTCAGAGACAGAGCAGCCACAATATTAAACATAAAGGATAGGCAGTGGTAGCACATGCCTTTAATCCTAGCATTCCAGAGGCAGAAATCCGTGTGTTCAAGGATACAGACAGGCATGATGACTCATCACACCTTTAATCCCAGAAAGCCAGCCTTTAATCCCAGGGATTGGTGGTAGAAAGCAGAAAGGTATATAAGGCGTGAGGACCAGAAACTAGAAGCATTTGGCTGGTTAAGCATTTGGCTGGTTAAGCTTTCAGGCTTCTAGCAGCACAGTTCAGCTGAGAGCCATTCGGATATGAGGACACAGAGTCTTCCAGTCTGAGGAAACAGCTGAGAAGTTGGCCAGGTGAGGTTAGCTGTGGCTTGTTCTGTCTCTCTGACCATCCAGCATTTCACCCCAGTACCTGGCCCCAGGTTTGATTTTATTAATAAGACCTTCTAAGATTCCCTCTACAGGCCTCCATCCACACTGGCCCTCACAATCTTTCTGCCTCTTCTTCCACAGGGTTCCCGGAGCCCTGACAGGAGGGATTTGATGGAGACATCTCATTTATGACTGAGGTTCCGAGGTCTCTCACTCTCTGCATGTTGTCCAGTTGTGGGTCTCTGTTTTTGTTCCCATCTACTACAGCAGGAAGCTTCTTTGGTGATGGCTAAGCAGGACACTGATCTATGAGTACAGCAGAATGTTATGAGGAGTCATTTCATTACTATGTTCCTTTAGCAGAACAGTAGTATTTGGTTTTCCCATAGGTCAGTGGCAAAACTAGTCTCTTGTCTGGCATGGTCTACATTTCATGGAGTTGGCTTAATTCCAATCAAATAGTGGTTGGTTACTCCCACAACTTCTGTACCACTATTGCACCAGTGAATCTTGCAGGCAGGTCACCACTGTAGATCACAGGGTTTGTAGCTGGTTGGTGTTTACCTCTCTCCTCTGGCAGCAGTACCATGAACACTAGTCAATAGGGTTGAAGGCTCTAGTTAGGCACCAGCTCAACCTCTTCATGTCCAGTTCATTACCATCAGTTTGTAGAGAACAACCAATAGCCTTGGCAATAGCCTTTGTTGTTTGGGAGTTTCCTTTGGGGCTGTTTAGCCAACAACTCGATGAGATGTAACCCATGCACAGCACTGGTCATTTCATTTGGTGATGAGAAATGTCTAGTTGGGGTTTTATCTTCCCTTTTATTTGATGAATCCATTTAGATTTCTTTCATATGTATATATATATTTTAAGAAGCTTCTACTATTTTAGGTTTTCCATACCACCCCTCAAATGTCCCTTAGTTTTAGCTCTTCCTCCCTGTATTGCTTCTCTTCCCCCCTCTTCCTTTCCCCTCCATTTGATCTTCCCATTCTAGCCCCTCCCCCATCCATAACTATCTACTCTATTTCCCTTTCCAGCGAGATCTCCCTGCCAGTCCCTTACCCTATACCTAACCTCTGTCATTATATGGATTGTAGCTGGCTTATTGAAGACTTAACAGCTAGCATCCACATATAAGAAAATACATACCATATTTGACCCTTTGAGTCGGGGTTACCTCACCCA
Organism: Peromyscus eremicus; assembly: GCF_949786415.1. Taxonomy (NCBI): domain Eukaryota; kingdom Metazoa; phylum Chordata; class Mammalia; order Rodentia; family Cricetidae; genus Peromyscus; species Peromyscus eremicus. Next base: position 43,788,090 of record NC_081425.1, on the reverse strand, counting down.
GGATGATTTTTTTCTAGCTCTGTCCATTTACCTGTGGATTTTGTGATTTTTTTTTTCATAATTGGGTAATATTCAGATGTGGGGCTCTCATTATCTTGCCATGGACCTTTAATTTGATTTTTCCACCTGTGACTCTGAGAAGTTCATCTCCATTTCCCCCAATTTCTTTTTAACTTTTCTTCTTCCTGGGACTCCTATTTGATGGTAGAAATATTAGATATTATTTCTACTTCTGACCTCTTTGACTCTCCTTTACCATTATGTCTTGCCCCTTCCTGCACCCCTCAATCTGACATTCCTAGTCTCAGCCTAGTCTAGCTGTACTTCGAAGTATTTGTCTCTTCTCATTATTCAACTATTAAACTTTCCATATATATTTCAATGCGTTCTTTCTTGTCAGTATTTTTTCATATTACAAATATCACCCCTCATCTCTCCAGAGACATGTGTTACGCTCCAGTGTTCTGGCAACTGTTTTAAATGAGAGTGCTATCCAGTTTGTTGTCTTTAAAATCACCACCGTGACACTTTTTTGGGGGGAGATATTAGCTACTATTTTGGGGGAATGTGTTTTGGAAAGAGCCATAAATAAGGCCCTACTCTGTGTTCCTGTGGATGAGCGGAAGGAGGATGTGGAGTGGGGTCAGCCCCGAGGCTGGCAGTATAATCAACTAAGTTTTGCCTAACGTACCCATTTGCCACCTCCTCACCAGGCAGCCACTCCAGCTGGAAGCCAGGCATCTCAGTGCTAGATATATACAACACGGGACACATTCTCTTTACAAAGGTGCATTCTCTCTGGCCTGGACACAGAAGAAAGCTGGAAACCAGCAAGCAGCCCATATCTGTTTCCTTAACTCCTTACTCCAGCACCTCAAACTGCTATGAGATCAGCCCAGAGCTCACCACCAGATAAGATCCATACAGTTTCATATTGGTGATGGAATGGATAACCACAAACTTGTGGCTACAGGCTACGAAAAAAATGTATGCCTTCATAGCTCTGGAGGTCAGAAACCCAAGGTGTTAACTGGATGGTTCTTCTGAATGTTCTGTTTCCTTCCTTCTTCAGCTTTCAGGAGCGGCCTGAGTTCTTTGGTGTATGCTCCCCCCTCCATCTTCACAGAACATTACTCCAACCTCTGTTTCCATGGCCAATCATCTTTTGTTTCGATCCTGCCTCGCATCTAGAAAGACCTCTGTGCTCACAGCAGACCCACCTGATTATCCCGGATCGCCTCCTCATCTCTTGCATACAAAGATGAGGTTTACAAGTTCAAGTGATTTGGATGTGGACGTACATGGATGGGAGCCATTGCTGAGTCTACTGTAACCGTTTAGGCTCATGTAGATTTGAAATCTACCCTGTGCAGTGTCTTCTGCTGGAGAGAGGCTGCCAAGAAGTGTGAATGGAGCTTATAAATATAGATAAGATTGTATCTCTGCCTACAGAAATATTTATAGTACTGAAGTTTGCCCAAAACAGACATGGAGATGAATAGGATGTGTGGTAAATACAGAATAAACCAGATTCTTAAGTACTGTGTCCAACTCAGTCATGGTGGCATGGCCATGCTAGAAGGACCGTCAATACTGGAGCACGGACACCCACTTGGGCTCAACATGGCGGCCCCCATCTTGCACTCTCAGAATTCCTTATAGGACAGTTCTGTGCTAGGAACTTGGGACTCAGAATGAAGGGAGCGTTGTGAAGATGGTAAAGCCCGGCTGCCTCTTGTTCTTAAAGAGCTCGGTCAGGCCAGGTGGCTGCAGCGAATGCCTTTAGTCCCAGCACTCGGGAGGCAGAGTCAGGTGGATCTCTGTGAGTTCGAGGCCAGCCTGGTCTACAGAGCGAGATCCAGGACAGGCCCCGAAACTACACAGAGAAACCCTGTCTCGAACAACCAAAAACCAAAAAACAAAGCTCAGTCAGAGGAGACACAGCTAATGGAGAAGAGCGTGTACTGGGCAGGGTAATCCCCGAGGACCAGGAAGTCTCACTCACCACCAGCCCCTAGACCAGAGCCACCTTTGCTAGTCCCGAATGGAGAGGAGGTGGCCCAGCTTGGCTGAAAGAAAGGGCTAGGAAGAGCCTGATGTGTCTTGCGAACAGAGCAATTCACCCCATTTGGAGCCTCCTTCTTCCTAGTTCTTAGGAAAGCGTCACACCACTTCCTTCCGCTTTCCCTGGAAATCTCCTCCGTCCTCACCTTTCTCCTTTCCTGCCTCCCCACTTTGATGGAGGCAGGAGATGCTACACTGCACTCCAGCCCCTTTCCTCCCTCCGCCCACGTGTTCACAGGAGAACCAACCAACAGAGGCTTGGACGGAGGGGAGGGGGAATCAGTTGCGGTGAAGGTTGTCAGCCCTCCAAGGGCCTCTGACCAGCGTTTCATCTCCGGAAGCTTTTATCTCTCATGCTTACAGCACCTGCCTTCAAAGGCCTAAGAGCTCACGGATACTCCCCTGCCCTGGACCACACATCGGGCTCTTTTCTCAGATCTCTGCTTTACAGATGGGAAAGCGAAGCCAACAGGGCCTCTGCTCTCCTGAGCCGGGTCTCTCAAGGGCTGCGGGCAGCTCAGAACCACAAGCACTGACTCCAGGCACTGAGCCCCAGACAGGGACCAGAGGACACTTAAGCCACAGCTTTGCGGTTCTCGGACAGACTCTGAAAATAATAAGGGTCTCCAAGTTGACTGGAGGCTCGACCTTACGGCACACACACCCCGCCCCCTGTTGCAAGAAGAGGAGAAATAACAGACAAGAAGTCACTGCCTCCTTTCAACTTCCTCCACAGTAATATTTCCAGTCTCACATAAGAGAGCGTATCCAATTGCCAGGGCGATGGAAATGAAAAAATCACTATTGTATAATCGGACTGAACCGGATGCCACACCATTAATAGCATCTCCTTCGTAAACACTGACTCCGGAAATCCACAAAGACCACGTTGACATCAGAGCTCTCTTCTTGCTGATGACGACCCTGTAACTAGACAAAAGCAAAAGCAAACGGCACCTAACTTGGGCGCCAAGCCTCGGTGGTGCACAGCCCTCCCTGGAGGAGCCTTAGAGACTGACACGGGGAGCTGCTGTCTTCAGAGCCCCAGCCTGGAGGCCAGCTCTACGCTGCATCAAGGTTGCAGCCTGGGTCTGCTGCAATTTGGACTAACCTTGAGGGTAGTGGCCACTGCAGGGTCCCTGCTGCAGCTGCAGCTGCAGCTGTGAGACTAACCTAAGGGATCTGAGCTTCCACACACCAGCGGCTCAGGCTTCCTATACCTGAGGATTACCATAAACAAAGTCAGGCAGGTAAGCGAGTGACACACGATTCCAGTCCAGTGCCAAGGATCACAGCTACCCAGGAGGGAACTCCGGCTGATCTCTCTCTGCGGAATGATTGGTGACACTCAGAAAACCACCGTCCTGAAACTCTTAGGGTAATTTTTATTCACAGTTTCCATGGCTTGCTGTGTTTGCCCCGTGAATAATAACACAGAACGTGGTGCCATGCTCTCCCCCGAGATGTGTAATTAAATCATTCTTTCAATCACGTATTTCCTATGCTTACAAACAAAAAGCTGGTTGTGTTGCCTGGGATCAGCTTAGGGCATTCCAAGGAGGCTGCAAGCCGTAAACATTTGGTTTTTATGCTTTTGTAGCATTAAAAGAAAAAATCTGAATCGGATACTGTGAGAATCTTTAAGAACCCTGAAATGCTTTGAACCATATTTTACAATTTCAAAAAAAAAAAAAAATGAACTGAGTGGTTTTCAGTCTATGGCTCGTAATAAATGTAAAAAAGAAAGTAGTGGAATATAGATTCATGCATGTGGGCAGTCTACTAGGTTCCCACCTATGGATAAATGTCCACCCAGAGTTGGCTATGCTTGCTTCTAAGTCGTTAAGATGCCACTATTAGCCAGAAATCTGCACTTTCTGTAAAGGCAAGACCCACCCTAACACCTTCCATTATGTCTCTTTAATGTACTTAACACAACAGGTGCACATAAATGCTGCTAACACCCATTCATTCATTCATTCATTCATTCAAAGTTCGTTTGTTTTTTTTTAAATTCACTCTATATGAGCTGTGTAGTCGTAGGCTCTGAAGACACAGCAGGGAATATAACAGACAAGAAACTCGGTCTTGGGTCTCCTATTCTATTGTTTTCTAGAACGTCACCAATGGGACAAAGAAAAGGAGCAATGAGATCACACATCACAGACCACCTGCCTTCTGAGGTCTGCCCCAGTAAAGGGAGAGGGGAGGTGGAGGAAATGGAATTAGCAAGGAGGCAACTGCTTTGCTGGAGCCCTTTACGAGAGTTCTTTTTACAAATGCTGAAGCCACTTACAAGTTCTTAGAAAATAGGTCATTTCTTCCGTGGCTTAATATCCTTTTGTGTCAGAACCCTCTGCCTTGGGCTTATACTCAGGACCCACCCAGACAGTTCAAAACAACACCTCATTTCTGGGGTGTCTCTTCATCCTTACCTACAAAACTCCTGTGGCCATTTAAGATAGTATTTATGGATGTCAGGGATGAGACACTGAAAAGAGGTAGACCTTTTCTCTAAGGGCAAGTGCAAAGCCATTGTCCCAGAGAAGAGGAATGTATTCACATTTTTTTGTTTTGTTTTGTTTTTGTTTTTCGAGACAGGGTTTCTCTGTGTAGCTTTGTGCCTTTCCTGGAACTCACTCTGTAGCCCAGGCTGGTCTCGAACTCACAGAGATCCACCTGGCTCTGCCTCCCGAGTGCTGGGATTAAAGGCGTGTGCCACCACCACCCAGCCACATTTTTTTTTAAAATGATTGCCGAGTTGCCAGGCAGTGGTGGTGCACACCTTTAATTCTAGCACTTTCGAGGCAGAAGCAGAGCAGATCTCTGAGAGTTCCAGGACAGCCAGGGCTACAGAGTGAGTTCCAGGACAGCCGGGACTGTTACACAGTGAAACCCTATCTTGAAAAACAAAAACAAAAAACAAAACAAAACAAAAAAGATTGCCCTGTCAGTGATTTGAAAAAGGAGTGTGTGTGTGTGTGTGTGTGTGTGTGTGTGTGTGTGTGTCTAGGACGTGAAAGCAGCCATCTTAGTGAGCGGAGACTGTGGCTTGGGCTGCGGTAGTGAAGTGAAAATTGGAGGAGGCAGATGTAAGAACCGATTAGCAGCTATGCTGGCAGAGAGCTGCCCATGAACTGCATCTGGGGAGAGGACTATCCGAAGGATGACTCCTGATAGGCTGGTGTACATGTGATGGGACCTTCAGAGAACCTTAGAGACATAAGGATAGGACGCCGAGGAAAGGGTGGGCTGCTGTTCTTTTTACCTAAACAACCGGGACCCAATGGACATTTCACTCAAGATGTCTAGCAGGTAGCATGGCATGGAGCTCAAAGATGTGCGTTTGGGGATCATGGGAATGGAGGCTGTCACTGAAGTGTGCAGGTGGTGGGATATCAGGAGGGAGGAGGGATGCAGCTTTAAGGAACACCCCCACTTAATGACTAAGGAGATAAAAATCTGCAGGAAGAGATTGAAAAGGAATAGCTACAGAGAGAGATGTCGTGAAATCCAAAAGCAAAGTGTATTTTAAGGAGGAAGTGTTCATCAGCAAAGCTAAGTAGTAATAGAAGGTATGCTAGGAATGAAGGCCATAACCTCCACATTCATACACCCTGTGCACAGCACGTTGTACACGCACTAATTACTGATGAATCGGTCTCACAATAGACACCACTGAATTGTAGGAGACAGAGTACTGTGGTAGGAAAAACACAAGCTTTGAATCTGAGACTGGCTGGTCGTTAACTGTCATGAAGAGTATCAACAAGGATCAAAGCCTGGAGGTACTGGGGGATGCTCACTAGGAGAGTGCCAGAATTATGTCCTCGTGTCTCTATGAAAGGTACAGGGGTTTCCTTCCTTGAGTCATCTGTACACTGGTTTTAGAGAAATGAGGGGAAATGGCAGGGTAAGGGGAAGTCTCCATTAACGCTGGGGACAAAGCGAGGTTGGAAATATGAAGCATCATAACAAACTCTCCATATAAAAACACACTGCGCCAGGCATAGTGGTACACGCATGTAATCAGCACTTGGGCGGAAGGCCAGAAGAGGATCAGGAATGCAAAGTCCTCCTTTGCTGCACAGCAAGGCCACTCTGGACAACAAGAGGCCCTTTCTAAAAACAGGAACAAAAAAAAAAAATCTCAAGTCTTGTTTTCAAGAATATTGGATATAATAAATTCACAATATAAGCAATATATTAAGTGATGTATCAACTTCAATAATTCAGACCCATTTATAGGACAAGAGAGGGCAAAAAGATCTGGTTCAAAACAAACCCATCATTTAAAGATGATGACAAATTGACTGTCACCAGCTAATGGCCTTGGAAGCTCACTTTTCAAATTAGCCCCAACAGTGATGTCACATACCACACATTAACAGGAGACACCTGAAGAAAAAAAAAAAAACACTCTGATTATACTTAAGAAATCTGTTTCTTGAAAGTAAAACAAGAGTTATTTGTTTTGTAAACTCTAGAGGGGAAAAAAAAAACCCATAAGCTCCTATGAGGCCCTTTCAGAACTACAAATTCCAAATGGAATCCAAATAAATTAATTTGGAAAGCCCCTTGAATTCTTTGGACTGGAATTAAACTGGCCGGTCATCCTTCAAAGTCTTGCCACGCTGACTATCAATATTTTATGGTGACATTTTCCTAAACAATTTGAGCAAGGAAAGAACAGTGTAATCAAAGATGCTTAAGTAAGTAATAAGCAAACAGATGTGTTTAAGATAGAATTTTTAAGAGTAACAGCACATTTTTTTTAAGAAAACAATTACAGTAGAGGCCTCAAGTGTCCAACATTGTTAAGCAATGACTTTGTCTGTACGAGAACATTTTCCAGATAACAGCTGATTTGACAGGACAACGCGTCAAAAACTGATCATGATGAAGATGATTTTAAGATGTAATCCACACTTCCTCTCTGGCTCTCTGGAGCTGATCTGCTGTCCTTGCCTTTCTTTCAATGATCAAGATCTTTGGCTGTTGTCATCTATTGAGATGTCCATAGGGCATAGACATCCACGGACAGGGTTGATCTCAGTTCCTCGGGGTTTAGCTGTGGACCCAACGACTGTGTTTTCTTATCTGTCCCCTTCTTCCTCTTCCCTTTTTCTCTTTAAGATTTATTTTTCTTATGTATACTGTGTATCTGTGTGAGTATATGCTGTGGGGTAGGGGGAAATGTTCCCAGAAGAGGGCTTTGGATCCCCTGGAGCTGGAGTTCCAGGTGTTTGCCAGCTGCCTAGCATGGGTGCTAGGAACTGAATTTGGGTCCTTTGGAATTACAACACTCATCCTTAACTACTGAGCCATCATCTCTGTGGCCCATCTTCCCTTTTCTTAAGAGTGTCCATAGATCTTCCTCTATCGGCCCTTCCTCTCTTTCCATACTTCAGAAAGAGCTTTTTCTATTTTCAGTCATGAATACAACATATGTTCATTCCATAAAACCTAAAATATGGAAAACTCATAAACAGTCACCTCATACACAGATGCCCTTCTTGCTGTTTTTTAAACTCATGGTTAGTTTTTAAACACATGCAGAGAGCAGTAGCTGAAGTAATAACAGATAAAATGTGTGTTCTGCTTTCTGTACTCAATGTAACAAATGTCTTTCTTCCAAATAAACATTTTAAGTATAATGTGCCATTTCCATCAAAGAGACTTTTCTTTACTTAAAATATTCTCCTTGCAACTCCTGTCTGGGTGACTTCTAGTTTTTCTATACTGTCTGGAAGTTGAATACAACACTTCACAACAGGCCTCTCAATTTTTCACCTCTCAAAGCATTAGAGGAAAATGAAACCCTCACTGAAGGCTTTGTATAAAGGCATGGATGCATGTACTTCACAATTTAGAATTTAATGATATCAGCTAAAGTGCAAATGTATTGAAATGATTATTGCAAGGCCAGATGCGGTAGCACATGCCTTTAATCCAGCACTCAGGAGGCAGAAGCAAGTGGATCGCTATGAGTTCCAGGCCAGCCAAGGCTGCATAGTGAGACCTTGTCTCGAAAAGAAAGGAAAAAAATATTTCAACATTGTTCATATGCTCCAAAGACAGAACACCCATGGCTAAGGGACAGGTTTAATATACCTATGCAGGGAGATATCACACTGTTTTTTTTAAAGGTTGATATAGACCCATATTGCAAATATGGAATGATCACTAAGATATGTTATATTATGAATCTATATGCACAGAAAACTGTACACACTTCTGCACCCATACACATTGCAAAATCAGAGACAGGAAGGCATGTGCATGCATATGCTTTAGAAACATCAATTGTTTCTGGAACAATAAACAAGAATCATCCCAGTGACAGCCTCAGGTTGGCAGGCATTGGATAGGTTCATTTACTGTTGTTCATCCTGGTATACTAACAGAGAATTGTGGTTGTCACTGCTACTTTACCATACATACACACATTACTTTTAAAACCACTGTGAATGAATTTAGTTCCTTTAGTTTATAGAAAAAAATAGCAATATCAGATATCTGCTGTTTTTTCTCAGTTAGGGTTACTATTGCTGTGATGAAACACCATGACCAAAGCAACTTGAGAGAGATTTTAAGGGTTACACTTCCTCATCACTGAAGGAAGTCAAGACAGGAACTCAAACAGGGCAGGAACCTGAAGGCAGGAGCTGATGCAGAGGCCATGGAAGGGTGCTGCTTACTGGCTTGCTCAGCCTGCTTTCAGTGGCACCGCCCACAATGGGCTGGGTCCTCCCCTATCAATCACTAATTGAGAAAATTCCCTACAGGCTCGTCTACAGCCCAGGCATTTTCTCAATTGAGTCTCCCTCCTCTCCAGTGACTCTAGCTTGTGTCAAGTTGGCGTAAAACTAACAAGCACTCTGGTTTGTCTGCACCATGCCAAGGAGTTTGCAGACGTACAATCCCATTCCACCCTCACGGTCATCCTGCAAGGCTGACAACTATTATGTTCGTTCTATTGATAAGTAACAGCAGTTTACTCATTTGGCTAAGAGTATTCTGGGTAAAAACAGCTATGAGGTTAACGGGAAGATTGGCCTGAGTCTGCATTCTTAAGTCCTTAAACAAAAATAAATGCATAAAGCTATTTACAAAGTCTAACTGGACTTCATGGACAAGGAAGGGGAAAGATTCCCACTGATAACAGGAATGCTAGGCTTTTTTTTTTTTTCTGTATCTTCTCCTCAAAACTGGAAGCATGGTACAGTGGTGAGTAATGTGACACTGGGTAAGGACTGATGCTGGATATTTGGTGTTTGCAATGTACTCCTTTCAGAAAAAAAAAAATGTTTTTATCTGTATCTAGCTGCTATGTCCGTTCATGTGTACACAGAGACCAGAAAAGGGCGCCAGGTCCTCCAGAGCTGCAGTTCCAGGCAGTTGTGAGCTAGATGCCAGACATGGTTCTGGGATCTGAACTCAGGTCCTTTAGAAGAGCAGCAAGTGCTCTTAACCCCTGAGCCATCCTGCCATGCCTTCCATGTACTCATGTGTGGTTAACACAGGAATAACTAGAAAAGAATGTTTCTCTACTACGAAAAGTTTCTCCTGAATCAACCCCATGCCCTCTCCATTGGTATTTCCAGTCTCCTGGGGCCACTTGAGCTCTCTGAGGACAAACACTGCCATTCCTCACTCCTGACACTGTTATGTCCAACATCCTCTTCCAACTTCATGTCCCCATTGCCGTAAACACAGATATCTTTCAAAGCAGGACCAAATTCTGACTCCCAAAATTTCCCTCTTCATCTACATCAAGGCTCCTCTCTCCCTCTTCTCGGAGCTCTCTGTAATAATCCTTTCACTGAAAACCCAAAGAATTCGAAAGAGATGTAGATTATGAACATATCTCTAATATCTGTCTGTGTATTTATTATCAGTCTGAGAGCTGTTCTACTCACTACAGCAGCAAATGAAGCAGCCTAGCTGTTCATCAACAAATGAATGGATGATGAAAACTCAGTGTGTGTATAAAATAGACTATAATTCAGCTCGAAAGAAAAATGAAATCACAAAATGGTGTGAAAATGCATGAACTTGGAATATATAACGTTAAGCGCAGCCACACAATCTCAGGAAATAAAAACTACATGTTCTCCCTCACATGCAGATCACAGTCTGTGGTGGTTTGAATGAGAAATGGCCCCCGTAGCTTCATACATTTAAATGTTTCCTAGTTGGCAGAACTGTTTAGGGGAAGGATTAGGAAGTATGGTCTTGTTGGAGGAGGTGTGCCACTGGGGATGGGCTTTGATTTTCCAAAAGCCCATGTTTCACTCTCTGCCTCATGGTTGTGGATCAAATATAGCTCCCAGCCATTGTTCCGATGCCTGCCTGCCTGCCTGCTGCCGTGCTCCCTGATGTCAAGATGATGGGCGTGGACTCACCCTCTGAAGCTGTAAGCAAGCCCCTGGAATCAAATGCTTTCTTTTATAAGTTATCTTGGTCATGGTATCTCTTCACAGTAATAGAAAAGTAACCAAGGCACAGCCTATAATGTATATATGCATTTATGTAGACAAATATACATGTAGACACCTTAGGACATATAGTAAGGAGGTCACAAAAGGGTAAATGTGAGTTGATGAGGAAGGACGGGATGCAGACAAAGACACATGAGTCATGGAAGAAGGTCCGGCTAATAATTTTTCTAGATTTAACTCTGTCGTTGATTGATGATTGATTGTGTGTGTGAATGTGTGTGAGAGAGTGTGTGAATGTATGAGAGTGTGTATGAGTGTATTAGTGTGTATGTTTGTGTGTGTTGGATACTTGTATAAAGATATAATTAATAATGAGAGTGTGAAATCCAAAACAACATTCCAGGACTTCAGAATGGCTATCCTAATGGTATAGAAGTTTGCTGAGCTGTATAGACTTGGGGCTGGGCCCGTGCTTATTTGTTAATCTTGCTGTATGATGGTTTTTATTTGCAAGTTTTTATAATAAAGTGATTTTTATTTTCTTTAAAAAAAAAAAAAAAGGTGTATCTCTCTTGCAGTGTGGGTCTCAGAGGAGGAGGAACAGTGGCTTTTATTATTTAAGTCACCACCCTTGCCCTGTGAGGCATGGTATCTCAATTGCTGTCTAATAAACCGTTAGAGGGAATGGAACACTGAACATAGTCTGATCACCAGGAGAGCCTGGAGTAGATGGAAATGATTCATATGAGCAGCCTGGCCACTGGGCTTGGGCTGTTTGGTGTGAGCAGCCTGGCCACTGGGCTTGGGCTGTCAGTGTGAGTAAGCCTGGCCAGGCTTGGGCTATTGGTGATCTTTGCTCATGCAAGGGTATGACACAGAAGCACATAATCCTCACACAAGAAGCTGTTAGCTACCAAAGGACGTGTTTTTTTTTGTTTTTTTTTTGTTTTTTTTAATGAAATAAGAGGTGATGGAGGCATGTATTTTCTGTCATGGTGAGGTCTGTGTGATGCTATCTATAAGCCTCCAAAACTGGATGGACTAGGAATCCTCAAGCTCCCAAGAAAACTGATAATAGCAAAAGATGAGTTTGTCTATGGCCTCACCCTTCATATACATGCTGGGGGGGAGGGGGGGGCGGTGTGAAGATACCTACATAATCTGCATCTCAAGTTTGTGACTAGCAAAAATGGAGTTGTGTTTGTCTATATTTAGACAAGAATTGTTGTTGTTGCATGGAGTAGAACTGGATGGACAGAGGGAGAAAGGGAAGGTGTAAGAAGGGCCAAGAGGAAAAGGGACTCTAAACACAGACAAGGTAAGCTTATCTCATCCAAATGGAATTCTTAAGGCGCTTGGAAGGAGTCCCTGCAGCATCCTGTGACCCTGGGTGTTTCCAACTAACCTCCAAGGAGCAGGGGCCCTTCTGCTAATGGGCTAGCCGACCCTTGGGTGCTTACAGCCACTGCCAGGAAAGCCCCTAGAGCCTGGTCACGTGTGAATGTGTGAGCCAGACTTCCTTGAAGAATAGAACCTGCCGGCCATGAAGTAGCATTCTACATGGCCTTTGTGAATTGAGGAAGAAGAAATGGCTGAGGGGCTAGGGTCCAATCACACTGAGCCTCCCAGAGGAAGGGAGCAAAGGTAATTACAAGGTCAGAGTTGATTGGCCAGGAACCTAGAGGCCCTGGGGAAAGGGACAGGAAAGTACCTCCTCAGCGGAGGGGCAGGCCTGAAGAGGAATTGGCAAGGGAAAACACAGACTGAGCAGTGAGGCCACAGAAGACACCCGGGAGAGACAGGAGTTTTGCCCTCTGGGGCCTGCTCTAGTCCTGGAGGTTGGGCTGCTGGCTCCGCCTAGAGCTTTGTTTGAATTCAAAGACAAGCAAAGGCTTCCCTCCTTCAACTCCATCCACTCTACCGCAGCTCCCTTCAAGTTGGGTGACTTTGTTTTATTTACCCAGCAAGGCTTTCAGCCCAATTCTCATTCTACACCTTTAGAAGCTTTATGAATATGGAGGGAAAAATCACTTGCGTGGAAACCACAGCCTTCTCGTGACGGTGCCATACAGACAGATAATCACACAAATTGCCAGAATTGCTCTCCTGGAGTCCTGGGACTTGTTCGGTGCAGATCTGTATTAGATTATGTCATATGCGGTTCTTTTTCCTTTTCCTTTAGAAACAAAATGACAAATTCTTCCCAGGTGGCAGCAGGAAAATTAAAAGTACAGCCCATCTGTACTCTTGCCTGAAATAGAAAAAAAAAAAAAAAGGAGAAAAGACAAAAATCACATTTCATATGAATCTCTGCCATAAATTCAAGCCCGTCAGCAGCTGTGGAAAAGCCCAATGAGTCACCTCAGCACCCAGGCCCCTGACAAAAATAATAATTTCCATCACATGCTAAGAGGACCCATGCTTCCAGGATGCCACGGAGTGTGCCGGGAACCATACCTGGAGGCCAGCTGCTGTTGACATGTAGAAAGTTCTTACACTTCCTCTGTGGGAGTGGGAGAGAGTATAGGAAGATGGAGGGGAAGCACAGGTGGAGAAGAGAAAGATTCATCAAAACGGTGACTGGGAGTCTCCATTGCAAGAACCAACAGCTGAGACTCGGCCACAAGAGCAGATGCTCAGTGCTTTCAGAATGTCTGAAGAGCTAAGAATCCGAATGAGTTGTCGTACACTTGGTAGGAACGCTGCCAGATGCATTCTGAAATTCTGAGCAGCTATTGGGCTACGGCAGAGAAGCCCCAAGGCAATCATGGCATTTAGGAAGAGCCCAGAGAAGCAACAGCTATCACTTCCATGCTGCTGCAGCGAGGGTGCAGTGTGCATTTTCAATTGTTTTGTTTTATTTTGTTTTTCAAAGCAGGGTTTCTCTGTGTAGTTGTGGTGCCTGTCCTGGATCTCATTCTGTAGACCAGGCTGGCCTTGAACTCACAGAGATCCGCCTGGCTCTGCCTCCCAAGTGCTAGGATTAAAGGCGTGCACCACCACTGCCTGGCACAGGGTATATTTTCAAAACCCTGTAAAGCGATCAATAAAAACTTCGAAAATGGCTTCCGAGCGTACCTTCGCCATTCACTGTCAACACAGCCTGCTTGTGCCACTGTCACGATCCAGCAATCTAATTTAGTTATGAGTGGATGGCAGTTTCCAAGATAGATAGAGGCATTCTTCATCTATATATACATCTCCATGGACACAGAGGCACACACACACACACACACACACACACACACACACACACACACTCAACACCCTATGCAAACATGGAGTCCTATATTACAACATAGGCACTCCTACAAACTGGCCTCCCCCCTTGTCTGGTCCTTGCTGAATGATCCCCAGCCCCAATCCACAGCTAATCATCACCTTCTTAGACCTCTAACAGACTTCCTTTTGGGCCACCAACAAGCTCCCAAATCATGACACGGAGACTTAATATGAGTTATGAATGCTGGGCCTTATCTTATGCTTCTCCCACTAGCTCTTAAAACTTAATTTAACCTATTTCTATTCATCTATGTCTTGCCTTGGGGCTTTTTACCTTTCTTTCATTCTGTATGTCCTACTCTGTGCCTGGCTGGCTGGTGGCTGTCTGTCTGGCTTGTGTCTGTCTGTCTGGCTTGTGTCTGTCTGTCTGGCTTGTGTCTGCCTAACTGGCTTGTGTCTGCCTGACTGGCTTGTGTCTGTCTGTCTGGCTTGTGTCTGTCTGTCTGGCTTGTGTCTGTCTAGCTGGCTGGTGGCTGTCTATCAGTCTGGCTTGTGTCTGGCTAGCTGGCTGGCTGGCTGGTGTCTGCCTGGCTGCCTGGCCCTGGGTGGTTTCCTCTCTTTCTCCCTCCTCCTTTCTTTCTCCTCCTCCCAACCCTAGATTCCTCCTCCTAATTACTCTCCCTGCCCACCAGCCCCACCTATCCCTCTCCTGCCTAGCTATTGGCTGTTCAGTTTTTCATTAGACCAATCAGGCGCCTTAGGCAGGCAAGGTGAAATAGCAACACATCTTTACATAATTAAACAAATGCAGCATAAACAAATATATCTTTACATTGTTAACAAAGGCAGCAGAAACAAATTAAATAAATGTTCCACAACACAGACCTAAGTCTTTTCTTTGTAGAACTGAGAGAAGTCACAGGGAGCAGTTGTTATGACTCAATGTCTGCTTTGAAGAGGTTGGATTAGTGTGGAATAACCACCATCCACTTCCACTTCAGTGGTGCTTCTGTGACCCCAAATCCTAAGATGCCTAGAAAACCCTTCACTGATGATGCTTTTGAGTTCTTACCCTCTCTCTTCTTAAAAAAAAAGATATTTTAAAAACAGTATTGGGGGGGGGTCTGAAAGGTCATTCATCAGGAAAAGCACTTGCTATACCAGCCTGACAACTTGAGTTTAATCTCCAGAATCTACATAAAGGTGGAAGGACAGAATCCACCCCACAGGGGTGTTCTCTGATCTCCACATGTGCACACACACACACACACACACACACACACACATACTTAATAATAACTTAAATTTTTAATTGATAAAAATCACATATCTATGATATAAAAACATGATGTTTTAAAGTATGTATACCATATGGAATGGCTAAGTCAACTAATTAACATATGCACTACATAACATTGTTTACTGGACAGTATATTGCTGAGTAGCTGTTACGTTGTATAATAGAACTATTGAACTTCATAAGGATCTGATTAGATTTGAACAGCTGCCTCTTGGTAGATATGACTTACATATCTACCAAGTGTCCTAGCTAATTTTAACTGTCAGCTTCACACAGCCTAGAGTCCACCTGTTGTGGAACATTAGGTAAAGATGTGTTGCATTCTTTTATGCTTGTGGAATATCTGTTTAATGACTGGTCTGTGGGCATGTCTGTCTGGGATTGTCTTGATAATCAATTGATATCGGGTGGCCCATGTCACTGTGGGTGACCCTAGCCCTGTACAGGTAGTCATTGAGCCAGAGAGTAAGGAGCATTCTCCCGTGGTTCCTGCCTCCAAGTTCCTGCCCTGAGTTCCCTTGAGGATGAATTATAACCTGGAAGTGTACATGAAATAAAATGGTACACAACTTTATTCTCAGCACTCAGGAGGCAGAGGCAGGTGGTCTCTAAGTTCGAGTCCAGCCTGGTCTATAAAGGGAGCCCGAAGACAACCAGGGCTACACAGAAAAACCCTGTCTTAAAAAAACCAAAATAATAATAATAATAATAAGTAGGTCAAATGAACCCTTTCCTCCCCAAGCTGCCTTTGGCATGTATTTTGTCACGGCAGCAGAAAGAACACTAGAATACTAAGTAAACTGAGAATTTCAAGACACATACAAATTCTTCTATGACATTTCCAAAAACATTATTTAATTCCTGTCCCTGACAATATGCAGTGCATTTGGAAAATTCCAGGCTGAACTAATTGAAAATGACAAACCTTGAATTTTAGCTCACAATCAAGCTTGTTTAAATGTGTATTCCTGGAGTCTCTTGTGGTGGCAGAATGATCCAGAAAGGCTCCCCAAACCCTAAGAAAGAGGTGACAAAGAAACAGTGGTATAGGGGACCTGGAAGTGACCCCAAACACTGTCAGCCAACAGACCTTCAACAACGACGCTGAGAACACGCTGTACAGGAAAGCGAAACTTCCCCATAAAAGGCGCTAGATAAATTGGGATGAACACACAAAAGAATGGAACCAGATCTCTCTCTCTCATACACACACACACACACACACACACACACACACACACACACACACACACCAGGTACAAAAATCAGCTCAAAGCAGATTAAAGATGTACGTGTAAGACTTAAAGCCATGAAACTCTTAGAAGAAAATATGAAAAGTGCTTCAGGACACTGGAACAGGAAGCAGGGGTGGACAAGACTTCTTAAAGCCTGGGAAGTAAATGCAGCAATACACAAACATGCCAAACTAGAAAGCTGGTTATGAAAACATGTTCAGTATCACGAGTCATCAGGAAGACAAACAAAGCCCCTAATGAGAAGAGAATGTCACTGCTGAAGGCCGGAAGGAAGAGGGAGCCTTCCATGCTGAGGGTGGGATTAAGATCACTGCTGCCATTGCTGAAAACAGTATGGAAGTTCCTCAAAAAGGTTAAAAAGAGAACCATCATAGAGTTCAGGAATCCCACTACTGCATGTATACTCAAAGCACGTGAAATCTGTATGTTGAAGAGACATCTACATGTCTAAGTTTATGCAGCACCATCAGCAAGAGCTGAGAAATGGAAACAACCTAGGTGACCTTCAAATGATGAATGAATAAGGAAAATGAAGTTCATACACACAAAAGAATTGCATAAACCAAAAAAGAATGAAATCCTATTAGTTAGTATGACAGGCACAGAACTGTGGACCACCATGTTAAAAGAAATAAGCCAGATACAGAAAGACAAATGCCATGTGATCTCTCTCATGCGTGGAATCTAAAATAAGTTCTCAAATTTGAAAGCAAAATGGTGACTGCCAGTGTCTAGGGGTAAGCTTCATGGAGTAAATGGGAGTGAGAAGCTGTGGTGTGTTATTGCATGATACAGTGACTTCAGATAGCAGTTGTATACTGTATCTCAAAAAACTAGGAGAAAGGACTTTAAATGTTTTAATCATAAAAATGATAGATGTTTGTTTGAGGAGGCAGAAAGAGATACCTGATTAAAATATGTATGCATGTGTTGAAACACTAAATAATGTCTTGTTATTGTATACAATGTTTGTGTTTGTATGTATAGATTAAAAATGAAGTTGAGTGCTAGTGAGAAGAGTCAGCTGGTGGTGCTCTCTCAGTCAAGGGACTTAAAATCTCCTGAAGCCATGAGCTGAAAAAAATCTTTTCTCCCTAAGCAGATTTCATAGACATACAGCATAGCACCATACATACCTTGCATTCTAGTGAAGAAAACTTTTTTTTTGCAACTTCTCTGTAAACCTAAAGTTCACTGTAGTAAGTGTAGATTCTCAGAAGTCTCACCTCTAGAGACTAAAACTCAGTAGGCCTGTCCTGTGTCTCGACAATCCTGCAGGGAGACAGAGCTAACCACTGTGGGTTGTATACATAGTCTTTTAAAAGGTTACAGTCCAAGATGCACTTGTTCAACTGTAAAAGAAATTGGCTACTGAGAGGTCTATCCACTTCCCTCTTCCCTTGAGTGCCAGGAGCTCCAAAGAAAAGCTGGCTTCCTTTTCCTTCCTTGGGCAATGAATGCTATTCTCCACGCTGAGCCACTCTGAAAGCACTGTGGCATTGTCCCATGGCTATTCAGCACAGGCCACATTCCCTTCTGTATCAACAATCCCCACGTAGAATCCCATCCATAGAGAATAGGCTCTCAACACCAACGATGGTTACAGACTGCCCTGCGACCCCTAGCTCTGCAAGCCTGCGAAGAAAAATCTAAAACAGAATAAATGGCATTGCTTCCCAGCAGCCCTCAAACTGAGCACCATGTTGCAGGGACAAGAGCTACTCATTCACCAGAAAAGGAGCAGCAGAGGGTAGACAGCATGCACAGCTTCAAAGCTTTGTTCTGCTGAGTATAGATGTGCTTGGCCTAATGGGATTCTCAAAATCCTTCAGATATGTATTTTATAGATGATTAATTAAAATACAATTTGAGCTAATAAGAAGGTCTTCAATGGTAAATAGGAGTCTTCTGAGGCCAGCAAGGGAGTTTACTTGAAGAGGATTGTCTCAGTCAGGGTGACTGTTGCTGTGATGAAACACCATGACCAAAGCAACTTGGGGAGAAAAGGATTTATTTGGCTTACAGTTCCATATGACAGCTCATCATCAAAAGCATGAGCATAGGAGCTCAAACAGGGCAGGAACTTAGAGGCAGGAGCTGATGCAGAGTGCCACTTACGGGCTTGCTCCTCATGGCTTGCTCAGCCTGCTTTTCTTATAGAACCCAAAACCGTAAGCCCAGGGGTGGTGCCACCCACCATGGGCTGAGCCCTTCCTCACTGATCACTAACTAAGAAAATGCCCTACAGCTGGATGTTATGGACGCGTTTTCTCAACCGAGGCTCCCTCCTCTCTGATGACTCTAGTTTGTGTCAAGTTGACATCAAACTAGCCAGCCCTAGGATGAACATATAGTATTGTTACAGAGCTATTGAGATGGTTGAGAGAATACAGCACTCGCAGCACAAGGCTGATAACCTGAGTTCAATTCCTGGAACCGTCTTAAAAGTAGAAGGAGAGAAGTGACTCCACAAAGGTGTCCCCTGACTGCCACATGCACTCCATGGCAGGCAAACCCACACCAACACAACATACTGGTGCGGGTGAGGGTGCATATGCACATGTGTGCTTAACCAAACTAGCTCTGTTGACTACTTTTCTGTCGGTTTGATGAAACACCAAGAACAAGGCAACTTATAGAGGAGTTCGTTTGGGCTTATGGTTCCAGAGGGATGAGAGTCCATCGCCATCACATAGGGAAGGAACAGTAGTGGGCAGGTCCGGTAGATGGACTATCAAGCTGAGTGGGACCTCAGCTTGATCCACAAGCATGAAGCACCAGAAAGCACTGGGAATGGTGTGAAGCTTTGAAGCATCAAAACCCACCCCCAGTGACGTCATTCCTCAGCATGGCAACCCCTCCAAACAGCTCCACCAACTAGGGACCAAGTATTTAAGTGCTTGAGAGTATGAAGGACATCCGATTCAAAGCACCACACTTGCCCTACGATCTGTCAAAGATCACAATTGGAGCACAGGTTCTAAACATAGAGACATGGTGTCTTCAAGACCTAAGCTATCACTAGGCTTGGTGGGGCACACTTGTAATCTCAGAATATGGGAGGTTGAAGCAGGAGAATTTGCCTCGGTCCAAGGCCAACTTGGGCTACATAATAAGTTCCAGGGAGGTCTAGGCTACGCAGTTAGGTACTGTCTTAAAAAACAAAACAAAAAATAATTTAGTTAAGAGAAAATAACCAGGCCACCAGCATTTTCTCTTTGGTCTCCCATACAGTACCCCAGCCTGGGGACCAGACTAATAAGTTCAGACTGTGGTGGGGGGTGGTGTAAGGGGGTTGAGGTGCTGGTGTGTGTGGTATGTGTGTGTGGTGTATGTGTGTAGTGTGTGTGTGTGTATGTGTGTATATGTGTGTGATGTGTGTGTGGTGTGTGTGTGTGATGTGTATGTGTGGTGTGTAGTGTAGTGTGTGTGTGTGTGGGGGGGTGTGGGTGTGTGTGGTGTATACTGTCTCCACTGGCAACGTTTTCATTCCTAATTCTCTTTCTCCTGGATTTACATTGTAACAATCTGCTTTTAACCAAAAGCAAGGACTGCACAGCTTAACCAACACCAGAGAACATTTACTATAATGTTTAAGAGGTTAGCAGCCTTTTAGAGGGGCTATGAGCAG
Source organism: Peromyscus eremicus (assembly GCF_949786415.1). Taxonomy (NCBI): domain Eukaryota; kingdom Metazoa; phylum Chordata; class Mammalia; order Rodentia; family Cricetidae; genus Peromyscus; species Peromyscus eremicus. The sequence goes on along the minus strand of NC_081425.1, from coordinate 43,768,173 downwards.
GTTTGCAATTGGAAAGCAGTCTATGTTTGGAGATTTTTGTTCTGAGGTGAAGAAACATAGAAAAAATTATTGAAGAAATTCGGCCAAAATCCATATTGCCAACCTCAAATGATTAGTTTCCATACAGAAAAAAAAATAAAGATGAAGACAAGATAAAGTTTGGTTCCAGACTGTTCCACTCCATGAATCATCCCAACCCAGTAACCAGGATATTTCCGTCCACAATACCTCAAAGCAGACTCAAATGGCAATGCAATAAACTGTACTTCCCCATTTTTAATGGCACAAAGTTCATTTGAGTCAAACAGTGACCTCATACAGGAAGGGGGGAAAGCAACATTTAGCTGTATATTACTATGGTGGACACATTTCAAACAGTATATTTTGGACCTAGGATACCCATGGAACCACCGCAGATTCCATACACCGATGTTATGGCTGTCGTGAACCAACTGATAATATTCTCAAACTCTGTTCAAGGACAACTCATTACTGAAGCAAATTACTTCTGATATTTAAAAATATTTCTAAGCAGATTCACCAATTAACCACCACAGTTCTCAGTCCCAGTAAATGTAAACATTAGCAGCTGTGATAATGGGATTAAGGGATGCTAAACTGATCGTGGAGCAAATCAGAGGAGAATCACAGTTTCAAAGGCCAAGTTGGTCCCTGATTCTGGGCTTGAGGCATTTTTCTTTGCACCTGCTGGGAAACTGTCACACAGAGAAGTCAGAGGCTGTACGTGGATGCTCCTTGGTATTTGGGCTATGACTACAAGGTAGCCTTTTGGTTTCTCTTCTCAACATTTTTCTCTGCTGGAAATGGTAAATGACCCCATTCTGGAAGGGAAAGCTAGAACAACAAATGCTGGTCAAGAGGGGGAAACCTCAGCTCACTGCATCCCATTTTCCATTAGATCACAGTTTCTAGATACTTTGGGCAACTGTGTCTGAGTGAATTTGCCAGTTTTTTCTTATCAAAGGACTTTGTAGGTTCAGCCACGCTAATACTGCATGCTCTGTTAATTTCTGAGCATGTGCTGAACATTCTGTTGGGCACTGAGAACATAAAGACCCATCCAGCATTTTGCCTATGCTCCAGTCCAAGAGGAGACAGGAAACCCGGCTTTCCTCTTAGAACCCAGCCTGGATTCAAACACCGTCACTGCTCAGCACTTGGTAAGAGAACACAGTCATTAGGACGACTGCCTCAGAGATACCTCGGAGATCTGACATTACTGCTCTGCCCAGTATAAGTATCACGTGGGCCCGGAACACACACCATAGCTGCACTTTCAATTTTTATCAGTTGCATTTTTAAATGCATTTTTAATGAAACAAAAATTAATATCTTATTTCATCAAAAAAAAGTTCAATATAGTGCCATTTCAATGTGTAATCAATAGGAATAAATTGTCAGAGATTTTCTTCTTTTTTGCTTTTTCACACTAAAGCCTTGAAATATATCTGCATTTGATATTTACAGCACTTCTCAGTTTGGACTAGTCATATTTCAGACAGTTACCAACCACACATGGCTAGTGGCTACCATACTGAATCAGCTTTTCTAACAATTTACACAAGTATGGAGCCTAAATATGCACCTCCTGTTGACATTTTGGAGGTCAGACATCTAACACAGTCTTACTGTGTTCTGAGGATGCCCTTCATTTGCAGACACACCTAGAATCCATTTTCACCTTTGCTCCTGCACTTTTTGACTCAGTGCCTTCCTCAGCCTTCACAGCAAGCGTATCACATCCCTCTCAGACCCTCGCTTCACAACCCCACTGTCCAAAGGCCGAACCTGGGCTCTCAATTTAAGGAGATTCATTGAACTCTCATAAATAATTAAGGTTAATCTCCCCATCTTCAGGGTCCTTAACTTCATGACATCTGGAAGCAGAACAATCAGGAGTTCAAGACCATTCTCATCTACAGAGTCAGCTGGAGGCCATCCTGGACTATACAGAACTCTGTGTCAAGAAAAATAAATACACGAAAGCAAGGGTGTGATCGAGCAGGCCTTTAATCCCAGCCCTCAGGAGGCAGAGGCTGTGAGTTTGAGGCCAGCCTGGTTTATAAAGCAAGTACTAGGTCAGCCAGGGCTACACAGAGACACTCTGTCTTGGAAAAACCAATAAATAAATAAGCAATAAGTAAAGAAATAAATCTGTCTTTACCATGTAAGGTAACAGAGTCAAAGATTCCAGGGTTGTGTATCTGGGCATATTGGGGCAGGCATTATTTTGCCAACTAAAAGTTCTGTCTTGCTTTTTTGCAGAATAAAGAGGGATGGCTGGCAAGAGGGCTCAGTGGGGGTAAAGGTGTTTGCCACCAAACCTGAGGACCTGACTTCCATCCCCAGGTCCCACATGGGAGAAGGAGAGAACAGTTACTGGAAGTTGTCCTCTGACCTCGATGTGCATGTCATAGTATGCAGATCCATACACACACGAACACACAAAAAATAAAAAAAAAATTAGTAAAATAATAAAAAAATATAAAAGATATATTGTGGAATATTATTTTAAGGTGTGTTACTTTTGTTTATGTTGCATCTGTTTAACTCTGTGAAGCTGTGTTACTGTGCCTGTATAACATACCTGATGGTCTAATAAAGAACTGGCCAATAGCAAGGCAGGAGAAAGGATAGATAGGGCTGGCAGGAAGAGAGGATATCTAGATGAGAATATCTGAGAAAGAGGATCTCGCAGCCGGAGGAGGAGGACATCAGGGGCTAGCCATCCACTACACAGAGAGCCACAGAGTAAGAGTAAGATTTTTCAGAAGAGAACAGGAGAAGCCCAGAGGCAAAAGGTAGATGGATAATTTACGTTAAGGAAAGCTGGCAAGCAACAAGCCAAGCTAAGGCCGAGCACGCATAATTAAGACTAAGCTCCATGTGTGATTTATTTGGGAGCTCGGTGGCAGATCCCCCCCCCCCCAAAAAAAAAAAGAGTAAAAAACAAACAACAGAGACAAAAATCAAGAATGAAGTCTTCAGCTTGACTAGGAAGAACAAGATTCCCTCCTTTAACTAATAGCCACTTTCATGAAGTTTTAACTATATCCCAGTATACAATGTTTCCCTCCTGCACGCTGCTGACTAGTCAAACCATATTTTAGTATGTTCTAGATCCCAGCATGTATCAATCCTACAACACAACTTACAAGCCCATAGCAAGACAAATTAGGACAGAAGGCAATAGTAAGGGGATCCTTTTGTTATGAATTTATTTTGAATCCTTTATCGTATTGGAAACACACTAAGAATATATCTATCCTCTTTCACGAAATAATGCCACTAGTTCAAAGAAATAATCCAGCAAGAGCCAAAATGAAGTGTATTTAAAAAAAAATCTTTGTCAGAAAAAAAAAGATCAGTATTGTATAGGCCAGAGAATAACTCATTTAAGGATTTAAAGGTTATGAAGCAATTATAGGTTTGTCCACACACAGAGATGCACCTTTCAAGTGTTCCGTGATGGCGCAGTTTCCTGCCGAGAATGAAGGTTGCCTCTTGGATTATGGCTTTGGCTCCTTTCAAAAGCAAAGTCAGGAAACCAAAACCTATTAGAAAAGGAACTTTAGGCCGTGAAGTCCAGTGTGCTCCCTTCAGAGAGGAGGAATGCTGGGGTGCAGCGTGCAGGGTACCCTATGTCTGAGCTCACCTGGCCAGTCACAGGGCGGCTCTGACTTCCGCTGCGGTCTGCCTGGCCCGCACCAGGTGGTGGGGCTCACTCAGCTCAGGCTCAGTGACCACAGGGAGCAGCGCCACCCTGAAATTGAAGCTGAACTTGGGCAGAGAGGGGCTTCCTTTTTAGTGACTTAAGAAGAAAACGCCCCAATTCTGACTGGGGATTGGAAACAGAGCCGCAAGAAAAGACCTGAAAATACAGACTACCTTAGGAACCGGCGTGTTTGAAACAAGAAACGTGGGAGACTAAGGAAGGCTGGGACCAGGCTCGCTGTAGTAAGGAAGCTTTGGCGTGCTGGAAGTCATAGGCTGTGCTGCTGTACCACCCTGAGGCACACAGACACACTGCAGCTTCGGGATCGCAGTTAGCATCCAGGCTGGGGCACAGTCTGCCCTGTTCCAAAGCCTCCTGCTTATTGCACTGAAACAGTATGTGCTCCGAAATTGGTCACAAGTACTACCTTGAGTGAACCATGAAGGGCAAGCTGCAGGGTATTTGTGGGAAGGCAGTATGTCCCCACAGCAGCCAGCCAGCCCTGTAGCTCTGTGACCAGTCCACCCTGGCTGGAGGCGGACGGGAACCACTGTTGAGAGCACACTGCCAAAATACCACTGTGGCCGGCTCCCCAGCGCTCCAATCTCTCAGTTCCTGAGTCTCACACGTTAGCCCCCCAGGTTATCAGCACTACTGCTTGTGTTGCAAGATCAGCGAGGCCAGGGTGCAGCTTTGCCGTCTCCATTCCCTGGCAAGAACAGCTTTCCTCCCTCAGTATTACTATTGCTCTAGCTGAAAGTAATAAACAGCTTTCCTCCTCCACCCCTACCTGTGCTGAACAGTTTTATATCAACTTGACACAAGCTAATGTCACTTGAGAGGAGGGAACCTCAACTTAAAAAATAGTTCCCTAAGATCAGGCTGTAGACAAGCCTGTAGGCATTTTCTTAATTAGGGATTGATGGAGGACCACCCCGCCCATTCTGTGTGGTGCTATCCCTGGGCTGGTGGTCCTGGGTTCTATAAGAAAGCAAGCTGAGCAGGCCGAGGGAACAAGCCAGTAAGCAGCACCTCACCATGGCTTCTGCATCAGCTCCTGCCTCCAGGTTCCTGCCCTATTGGAGTTCCTGGTCTGACTTTCTTTGATGATGAACAGTGATGTGGAAGTGTAAGCCAAATAAACCCTTTCCTCCCCAACTTCCTTTTGGTCATGGTGTCTCATCACAGCAATCATAATCCTAAGACACTACCCAAGCCCCACCACCCCTTCCTCTAACCCAACCTCTTTACAGGACTACAGCCTTTTGTTCCTTCAGACCTCAGAGCTAGTCCAGGTTTGCAGTCCAGGTCTCTAAATCAAGTAGATGTGGGGATCCAAACTAAGAATAAGACCTAGGCATTGCAGACAGAGGAAACTTCTTCTCTGGCTGCACTAGGGGAGTAGCAGCCTCTCCCCTCACCCACTCAATTTTAAGGAGCTGCAGAAAAACCCTGAAATGTGTGCTTTCATGAGGAAGCAATTCAGAAAGTACAAAGATATTGATTTTAGTGTTTTAATTTTAATAATTTTCAGTCATGGCTAAACCTTCTTCAGCTTTCCTTTTTTACAAAAATCTCAGAAGCCATCCAACAAACATACCCGTTAATTCTTTATACAAATCTTATTAAGTAACAGCTTTTAAATTAACTTTCAGGTTTGTGCCATGTGTGTGATACTTCACCTTGAGTTCTCGGTCAGGGTGACCTGGAGACCCCTAAAACAACACAAGCAACTGTCATTGTTCTTGTTGCCCACCAGAACTTGGTGGTGAGGCACTTGCTGAAACCACCACCACACACTTGGGTCACAGAACATGGAGAAATCAAGCTGGTACTGAGCCAGGGGCTTCCTCCCTGCCTTCTAGCTATAATAGACATAGGAAGTGCTATGCAGGCTGCTGGAGGAAGAGAATTCAATAATAGCATTACCTGTGAACCCTGTGAGCTACGATAACAACCAGCCTGGCATTCCCATGGGTGCAATAGCGGTATGGATGTTATGGAGTAACCAATTGCTTTCCGAGTGGATTTACAGCCAGCTCCACAAGAGGACATGTATGCTTGGTACTGTAAATCTAACCAAGACTCCATGGCTGGGGAGCTCACAGGCCCCAGAGATAAACCTAATGCTGTTATTTTCCTAAATGGACATAGTATCAAATTGTCCTCCGTACTGGCTAGTTTATGTCAACTTGGCACAAGTTATCAGAAAAGAGGGAGGAAGCCTCAGTTGAAAAAAACGCCTCTGTCCAAATGTAAGGCATTTTCTTAAATAGTGATCAATGGAGGAGGGCCCAGCCCACTGTGGGTGGTGCCATCCCTGGGCTGGTTGTCTTGAGTTCTACAAAAAAGCAGGCTGAGCAAATACAGGGAGCAAGCCAGTAAGCAGCACCTCTCCATGGCTTCTGCACCAGTTCCTGCCTCTAGATTCCTGCCCTGCTTGAGTTCCTGTCCGCAGTGCTTTTGATAATGAGGTATTATATGGAACTGTAAGTGAAATAAACCTTTTCTTCCCCGAGTTGCTTTTTGTCATGGTGTTTCATCACAGCAACAGAAACCCTAAGACCCCCTTGAAATGCATACCTCTGTGCCCATAGATTAGCACAGCACTTGATCCTCCTCAGGGAAGCTTCTTTGTGTAGTGGACAGCAGTTCATACAGAAACTCAAAAGCAAAGAGTCAAACTGTAAAGAATAAGTGTCTATGGAGCACTCAGTCCTAAATAGGTATCATCTATTACAACATTCTCTACTCCCCAAACTCGGGGATCATAATGAAGAAGGGATGTACAGATTCTAAGAGCCACAGGTCAGGGTGAAACTGTTTTCTGGATATGACAGGACCACTGCACTCACCACTCACAGAAGCTGCAGTTGGCTTTGTAAGATCAAGCCGGTCACCAGCCCAGCCCAGATGGGGGAGGGGCTCACGAGCTCCTACATGTTGCTGAGCTACTGACAGATGATGGCTACCAAGAAAAAGTACATTTTCTTTAACCACAAACCACTGGATGCCCTCATACCCATGCATTTATGGACAGCACACACATTGGACTACGTGGTTTGGTTTTTTATTTTTAAGTTGGGAGAGGGAATAAAAGGTGTCACGTGGATCTAGGAGAAATTAAGAAGAGGACTGCACTTTGAGTATGATTAAAATACATTGTATATATGAAGTTTTCAAAAAGTAATAAAAGCCCATTTAAAATATTACATAAAGATTTTATATCATTTGAAGAAAAACGAGTATCCAGAGACATACCCTTCATACACACCTGGCTGTATCTCTCTCCCTTCCCTCACCTTTGCAGGAAGTTACCCTGGATTCTGAATTAATCTTCTCCAACATTGTATAGTAATATATCAATATGTATGTATATATACACATATGACTATCAAGTTATGTGTGTCTATTTACCATAATGTTTAGTTTCTCTATTTACTGTAATGTTTGGTTTTATCTGGTTTGACCCTTATCAAAATGTTTGTGATAGCTGTGATTTTTTTTTTTTTGCTACTATGTTTTTATGGTGCTTCCAAATTGATACATATAGCTCTATCACTTTTTCGGCTATTTTAATTTCTATTTGATGAATACAGCCAACTGTTCACATCTGTGATTGGCTCTAGTTGCCCTGTGGACACCAGCATCACAGGATGTGTAAATCTTCTTTGTAGGTGTCACATCTGCATATAACCTATGTACATCCTCCTATACACTTTAAATTGATTGCTTACAATACCCTTTAAATAATTATTCAACTGCACTGTTTAGGAAAACAAAAGTCTGCTCATGTTAGATGCAGATGCCACTGTTCTGCAAGTGTCTTGGATTCCTGGTTGGTTTAAATCCTCCAATGCTGACCTCTCTACCTGTGCAAGGGGATGACAACTGTGTATCACAATTTCAGTCTCTGCTGACCTCTCTACCTGTACAAGGGGATGACGACTGTGTATCACAATTTCAGTCTCTGCTGATAAATACCTTGTTTTCCTGTTAATAACAGTTCTGCTACAGATTTTTTTAATGCCCACTGATATATATATATATATATATATATATATATATATGCACAGTCAGTTTTCTCTGGAGTTGACATGTAACAATATTGTGTGTCATAGTCCGACTTAACTAAGTCATGCCCAATTATCTTGCAAAGTGGTCTGCCTCATTTTTATTCTTTCATAAACTGAATTGCCATAAAAAGACCCAGATGTTGTGCAGGAAGCTTATTGAGGAAGACTCCCAGGAACAACTGTGAGGAACAAGGTGTTTGAGATTTAGATCTATGTTGTGGGATATTTGTACACTGTGTAAAGATACATTGTTGTGATTGGTTTAATGAAGAGCTGAATAGCCAATAGCTAGACAGGAGGTACAGGCGGGATTTCCAGGAAAAGGATGAGGAGGAGGGATAGACGGGCAGGAGAAACCAGAAGACATGAAATGGAAACAGGAGACACAAGATGGAAGAGGGGTCACGCCACGTGATAGAACATAGATTAATATAAATGGGTTAAGTTATAAGAGCTAGTTTAGAACAAGCCTAAGCTATAGGCCAAGCTTTAATAATTAATAAGTCTCCATGTCATTTTTTGTGAGCTGGCAGCTCAAAGAAAAATACTACTACAGATCTAGCATCTTTGATTACATTTGAGGGGTAGATAGGTTGTTTCTTTATACCCTTAAAATTTTAATAATTCTTTGACAATTTCATACATAAACACAAAATGTATCTTGATCATATCTAGCCCAACACCCCACCATTGCCCCAGGTCCCCACCACTGCCTCTCCCACCTCATGTCCTCTTGGTTTTTAATAATCTACTGAGTCCAATCAGTGCTGGCTCCATGAACATGGGCAAACAGTCCCAGAGAAAATTGATTCACCCATCCCATCAGCCACAAATTGCCAATAGCTCATCAATTTGGGGTGGAACCTCAAGAACCTTTCCCACATCCGCGCTGGAATTCATTCACTTGATCTTGTGCAGGCAGCCACGGCTGCTGTGAGTACCTAAGTGCTATGACCATCCCAGGTCCAGAAGACCGCATTTCCGAGCATGCCACCTCCTCCTCTGGCTGATTCTTTCAGCTCCCTCTCACACTGTTCCCTGAGCCTTAGGGGAGGGGGGATTGATACAGATGACTTGCTTAGGACTGAGTACTCAGCAGTCTCTTATTCTCAGAACTTTGTCCAGTTTTGACACTGACACATCTGGTTTCTTTCTCTCTTTTTAACTTCACTTATATTTTCCTCTACTAATTTTTAATACGTCTATTCTTTTATCAGTCACCCTAGAAATTTTAGCTTATTGAATAGTCCTGAAAAGTAAAAATACATGCCTGCATGCATACATCCCTTGAAAATACAGGTTTTAAGATATTTAAATTAAGTCTATGAATGGCTGTTTCTGAGATTTTTCCAGCAATCTTTTCCATTATTTAGGATTTTTTTTTCTGTTAGATTCTTCTCCCTTAACAATTTTACACCACCCTCTTTTGTATATCCATCCCATCACTGACTTTGAGAAACAGTCTGTATAGGTTTTTCCAATTCACCAATTCTCTCAGCTATATCTAATCTACTGTCAAGCTCAAATAGTGAGCCCCAGTTATTTTGGCTTACATTTAAAAGACATTCTTGTTTCTAAATACTAGTTTTCTTGTTCCATGTAAGATTTGTTGGGCATGGCCTACGTTATGAAATTCATTGTTTTAAAATACACAATTCAGGGCTGGAGAGATGGCTCAGAGGTTTAGAGCACTGACTGCTCTTCCAAAGGTCCTGAGTTCAATTCCCAGCAACCACATGGTGGCTCACAACCACCTATAATGAGATCTGGTGCCCTCTTCTGGCCTGCAAGGACACATGTAGGCAGAATACTGTATACATAATAAATACATCTTAAAAAAAATAAAATAAAAAAAATAAAATACACAATTCAGTGAGTTTTTAGTATATTCAAAGAATTGGGTTAACATCATCAGATCTAGTTCTAGAACTATTTCATCATTCTCAATGAAACCCTGGAGCACTAAACAGTCACTCCTCATCACCTTCTTCCCCCAGCAAACTAGCAAACACTAACCTACAATCTGCTGAAACCTGCTTATTGTATACACAATCTATATACATATAGTGTGCATATGATATATACTATATATATGTATATGGAATCATACAATGGTTGATTTCCTGTGCCTGATTTCTTATAATTAACATACTGTTTTCAAGGCTCAATCACACTGTTGCACAGATCTCTACTTCTTTTTTTAAAGGTTAAATAATATTGTACAAATAAACTACAATCTCTTTATGCATTCTTCAACTGGTTGTCATTTGGGTTGCTTGTACTCTGGAGCTATTAAGAATAATGCTGTATTTATTTACAAGTTTTTGTGGAGACATTTTCTCTTCTCATGGGCATATCCATAGGAAAGAGGTTGCTAGGGTACATGGCATCCTACATAGAAGCTGAACTGACAAACAATTTTTGAAGTGGTTGCATTATTTTAAATTCCTTAACAGCAGCACTGTCTATAGACTTCACTTTCTTTATAACCTTGGCAACACTTGGTATTATCTATGTTGTTATTTTAGCCATCTTAGTAGATGTGAAGTAGCTTTCTACTCATATTTACACTTTCCTGGCTTTCTTATTGCTCTTTGTTTTTAAGACAGGGTTTCTCTGTGTAGCCCTGGCTGTCCTGGAACTCTCTCTGTAGACCAGGCTGGCCTCGAACTCACGGAGATCCAACTGCCTCTACCTCTGTGCTGGGATTAAAGGTGTGCACCACCACCACCTGGATCCTGTGTCTTTAAAAGTGGAGATCCCAGCTGGATCAAGAACAGAGAGGGAGAACAAGGAATAGGAGACCATGGTAAATGAAGACCACATGAGAATAGGAAGAAGCAAAGTGCTAGAGAGGCCCACAGAAATCCACAAAGATACCCCCACAATAGACTGCTGGCAATGGTCGAGAGACAGCCCGAACTGACCTAATGGCCAAACACCCTAATTGTCGTGCTAGACACCCCATCCAATGACTGAGGGAACTGGATGCAGAGATCCACGGCTAAGCCCCGGGTGGAGCTCCGGGAGTCCAAATAGCGAAAAAGAGGAGGGTTTATATGAGCAAGAATTGTTGAGATCAAGGTTGGATAAAGCACAGGGACAAATAGCCAAACAAATGGAAATACATGAACTATGAACCAATGGCTGAGGGGCCCCCAATGGGATCAGGCCCTCTGAATAGGTGAGATAGTCGATTGGCTTGATCTGTTTGGGAGGCATTCAGGCAGTGGGACTGGGTCCTGTGCTCATTGCATGAGTTGGCTGTTTGAAACCTGGGGCTTATACAGGTTTGCTTGGCTTGGCCTGGGAGGAGGGGACTGGACCTGCCTGGACTGAGTCTACCAGGTTGATCTCAGTCCTCCAGGGAGGCTTTGCCCTGGAGGAGGTGGGAATAGGGTGTAGGCTGGGGGGGGGGGGGACAAAGGAATCTGTGGCTGATATGTAGAACTGAATTGTATTGTAAAATAAAATTAAATTAAATTAAAAAAAATTGACAGCTACTTCATATTCTTACACCAGTCTGTGAGCTGGTTCTAAGTCAATCACTTTCACTCATGGTTTTACAATTCTTTTTTTCCTAAAAACTATACTTTATTTCTCATTTCCGTATCTTTTTATGGTTTGGACTTTAGAGCCTTTAGAAATAACTGAAGTCTGGGGTAAAGATGGCTCCTCGAGATCTTTTTTTCACTTTGACAGGCATGGAGACTTAACAGAAGAATGTTAAAGCAGTTCCTTGCTTGGAACACTTCAAACCACCCACTGGGGTCAGCCGAGGCCACAGGCTCACACAGGAGCTGAGCTCATGAACTGTGGGGTAGGTTTTCCCTGCCTTTATTCACTTCTAAAGATCAAACAGAAACTTGTGGAATTTTTTTTTTCCTGTTTGCCCCTAACTTTACCCTTCTCCTGTACATACAGTCTTTTAAACTTAAGTTATTTGGGCTTCCTAAGATCTTGCTACGTAGCCTAGGCTGGCCTGGAACTCACAAATGACCCTCCCTTCTCTCAGACTCAGACGCTAAGGCAAGAAAACATTTAGTTAAGAGACCAGCCTGGGTTACCCAAGTGAGTTCCTGTCTCAGAACAAAACACCTCCATGCACAGGCCCCAAGAAACAGGAGCAAGACACAGAGAGTATGACCTTCCAGAAGTAATGAAAACCTGCTCTGGAACAAGAGACAATCGTCATTTGTCTCCTACTGGATTATTATATTGCTGCTCCTGAGCATTCAAATTAAGCTGATTAATTCAAAGCATATTTAAATGCAGCATCTCCTTTAGTGTTCGTACTTACTTTAAAAAGATCATCTATCAAGCCAAACATACCAGAACTCTTATTTTTAAAGTCCAGCCTCGGTCTAACAAAGCTGGTTCAGTGGGCACAAGTACTTGCTGCCAAGCCCCATGACCTGAGCTTGATCCCCAGAACCTAAAAGGTAGAACAGAACCAATTCCCACAAATTGACGTTTGATTTCAACATGAATGCTGTGATGTGTGACTCGACCAAAAATAATTTTTTTAAAGTCCAATCTCAATCACTTACTATAAAACACGAAATCCATTATGGTATTTATTTAAAGGGGGTGGTACATAGGGAAGAGCTAAAGACAAACTTGGGGCTTAAGTCCCTTTTCAGTTTTATTTTTAATTAAAATTTTTATTAGTGTTAGTTAAGTGTTTGTGTGTGTATGTACACATTTGTGTATTTGGACAATTATGTGGATCAGTTCTCTTCTCCACCTTTACATGGGTCCTGGGGATTGAACTCAAGTCTTCAGGCTTTGTTCCATAAGCATTTTACCCTGCTGAGTCATCTCACTGACCCTTGAATTCCCTCTCAAATCTCTGTCACTCCTTTCAATCTGCGTATTTTCAGCCTTGGCCTATAGAACAAAAGCAAGTGTGTGACAACTGCAGAACTACAAAGGACAAGAGAAAAAGATGTGACATCTCCTCTCCATTGCGTGTTTGCCGCTCATCCTTTTCATAGTGCAGGACATCGTGGAGTACTCATCTCTGCATACACGAACGAGCTCTCCATCTTTCACACTCAGGAAACTGTGTGGATGCTTCACGCCCTGTGTCTCATTCTCCATGCTGTACTCAGAACTAATCACAAATGATCTCCTGCCTCAACTCACTCAAAAAAACCCTGCTACATGTCTTATTCTTTGGGACCTTTCCTTTTGGAATCTTCCTTAGTTTGTGTCAGCATTTAATTGTCTTCTTTATGACCATAATGTACTTAATACCCAAGGTTTACGTGTCTGCTATTAGTTCCAAGCGTTTTGGAGCATTAATGAGTTCTCTAGTTTCTGGGTATCAAATGCTTACCAGACAATGGATGTACTTGTATGATCCTACAATGGTGTATTACGTGTATGTCCAAACTCATAGGATAGGTAATACTAAGAGTAAATCTTAACATAAATCATGGGCTTTGGACAGTAATAGCGTGTAGGTTCACAGATGGTAGTAAGTCTCACTCTGAGATATAATACTGATAATGAAGAAAGTTTAAAGTGTGAGGTGTGAGTAAATTAACAACTGTACTTTCAGTTCATTTCCCCCATACTCGATATTTCTAAAAATAAAAAATATTTAAATTCTACTAGTAAAATCCCACTATAAATTTAACTCATACCTTCACATCTACCAATACTATTTTTTTCCGTTTTCCTATTGCAACTTATGTAAGTGTGGAGTTCCACTACTACTGTTATCATGCATGTTAATACCTAAAACCAGGAGCTAACTTGCCCATGTATTTTCTCACATACCTGATGTCTTGGGTATGATCTCTGTACATTACCAAAGAATGCACAAACTAGATCAAAAGAATTTTAGAATCATGCTCATGTTTGAGGCAACATCCTTCAACTTCGCATCAAATCCAAAATGGGCAGCCTGGCTTCTAAATCCCTACAGTACTCTTAAAGGCCTCTCTGAAATGGTTAGAATCTAGTGTTCAACTAAAATATTCCTAACTTCACTTGTCCTCAAAAACCAGGACATCAGCCGGGCTCACACCTTCAATCCCTGCCCTTGAGAGGCAGAGACAGGCAGATCTCTTGAGTTTGAGGGCAGCTCGGTCTACAGAGCGAGTTCCAAGACAGCCAAGGCTACACAGAAAAACCCTGCCTCAAAACACAAAACAAAATAAAGCCATGACATAAGCATCTAGCTCCTCATGTGTCTTCTAACATAGCAGTCTTGAATGCCTTTGTTTCAGTTCAACACAGAATGAACAGGATGCTACAGAATGAAAACCACAGCCTGACGGTTCTTAAATTTATTGAGTAATTCTTAGCTGGGAGAGGAAAGATCACAGGCTTGAACAAGAGTAAAGAGAAAAGAACAATTAATTGCAAATTATTACAAAAGTAATTTCTGAAATGTTTTTTGAGCCACTGCTAAAACAAAACTTAAGTGCATCTTGAAGTTCCTATTTTGGTAAATGAAGATTAAATTACTCAAGAGCAAAAAGAGGAGTTACTATTACACATTCTAAGACCTTAATGCACTAATTGAGCAAACTCAAATAGATGGCCACAATTATTCTAAGTCGCTTCTATTAAATATTCAGTAACTGAACAAGAATGCAGATCACTTTGAACATGACACCAAGTAACCAAAGGCAGCAAGAATCCAGCAACATATAAACCTGGCATTAAATAGTATTCAAACCGTACAACAAATTGAAATAAGAAATTGTAGAACAACAGCTCTAACTACATGAAAGGAATGTACAGATGGTCAAAATAAATAAATAAAGTGGCAGGAGTGACCAGCACCGTGCCTGCTTGTGCAGAGCAGGCACACAGTAAACACGGGATGCCTGCAGGGCTTGTGCTGAAAATGAGAAAAGCGCACCTCACTTGAGTACGGCCCTTCCAATTCCCACAGACATTCTCAACTTCTTGTGTGCTGGTGACAGGCAGACAGGGTTTTAAATAGAAAGCATTTTCCCTATCCATGTGCGGACTCAGCATATTTAAACTCTGTGTAAAGATTTCTCTGAAAAATTACAAAATAATACACTGATTAGAAACTGGTGATAGGAGTTGTGGAGAAACAGCAGGCAGTCACGTGGCTCTGGAACCGATGATGGAGAACATGCACCACCACTGTCAAAGCTGCCAGCTGTCAAAGGGGTCAATTATCATTACTTTCTACACAGTGCATTTAATACATAGAGCTTCTTCCTACCAGCAATATAAATCCTTTGCTAAGCAGAATTATAGTAGTACGAATTAAACTAATTCACATTAAATATCTCCAGGGATAAATGAAGCATTTCTCAAAGTACAAAGACACTACATGTGTTCACTGAAGGCTGTTGTAACGTTAGCTTTACATCACAAGGAGCCAGCCCATCTCTATTGCAATTTCTTCTGTGGTTTTTTTTTTTTTTGTTTTTGTTTTTGTTTTTTTTTGGTGAAACATTCCTCTTGAATGAGTGAGGAAATAATTTTCAAAATCAACATTAATAACACATAAAATACAAATGTCATTTAAACTCAACTTAGGAAAAGATGGACACAAACAAACGCACTATTTTGGTGTGAGATAGGTCCAGAAGCTCCTCAGCAGAGGTCTCTCACTTTTTCTGTCTATCACAAAACGCCTTTAAAATTGGCAAATCAGCTCACTGCACATCACAATTTTAACAGTTTCCAGTGAAATGCATTTCATTAGGAGCAAAAATGTACATAATAGCAGTATACAATGTTCCAATATAAATATGTCAAGAGATCTGTAAGATGGAGCTACCTCAGCAGAGGAGCTCTGAAGACTGAACACACAAACAGATGGAGCGAGTCTGGGAAAACCACAGAATACTTCAGAACAGCTTGCTTTACACTGCACCTGGCCCACAGCCTCACTCTACATGCCAACATCTTCTTTCTACAGGGAAACAGCCTATACTTCTGCTCACCCTGCCAATACCTCTAACTTTCTCCGTGGTCCTGCACACAGAACTGACACAGGTGTGAGTCCTGCTATTAGTGTTACCACTCAGACCAACGCCTCTGACTGCTGTCACTGGGTAGCACTTAAATAAAGAACACTGGGCATAATGCAGCTTCACCAAAATGCCAAAGAAACAGGAGCAGAACGGGAAGCTTGCCTCAAATGACTATGCCATTAACATAAATAAGCCTAAGCAGTTTCCATTTTATAAATCCAATATATTGTCATTTCCACTTCAGAGATATTCAGAACTCAGCTTTCCTGTTAATCTAACCAAGACATACACCCAAATTACGTTAAGTGCAGTGTGACAGTTCCTTGTACAAGTATAGTATAAGCCCACAACTGCACGAAAGCACACCTGGGTATAATTCCCTGCATTTCCCCATATTGAAAAATACTTGAAGAAACTTTAGAAAAATGTATGTTTAAGGGTATGTTTAAGGCTGGCCCTGCGTCTCTGTTAAATTGAGAAAAACTGAAGTTCATAATGTAGTTTCAAAATACTTAAATTGTTTCTGGAGTTAAAGCAAAGGTGAGGCTTTCTCTGTAAAATACATTTCTCCACCATAATTACTAACGCAAATTCATGCAAGTGCCCTGGTAGGGGCCGTGCCTTCTATTCACTGCAGCTTCTAGAAAAGTCAGAGCTTGGGGGAAAAAGAAAATAATAGAGCACAATCAACTGCCCCCCACAAAAAAATGATTTGCCCTTGATTCCAGAATCCATTAGTGGAAGGAATGCGTACAACATTTGCACACATCGTAGAAACAACTGAGACAGAGCTTGGCTCGTCTCACTCATGTCAACATGCGGTTTCTAAAACCACAGTAGGGAATGTGGAGCCAAAGATGATGTGAGGAAACATCACAGTCAGATCCATTTTATTGAGGGAGGGGTACCTACTGAGCTAAAAGAAAATTATTCTTAGGGAAGTGGGTCTTTTTTTTTTTTTCTTCAAAAATCCAACAATGAAAATCATTATTAGCTCCTCTGAATGTATTTCC
Organism: Peromyscus eremicus; assembly: GCF_949786415.1. NCBI lineage: Eukaryota > Metazoa > Chordata > Mammalia > Rodentia > Cricetidae > Peromyscus > Peromyscus eremicus. The sequence goes on along the minus strand of NC_081425.1, from coordinate 43,751,372 downwards.
ACATTAATTTTTAAAATTTCAATGTGTTTTACAACCTGAATTTTTATTTGTGGAATAAATCAAAGACAAAATTCTTACTGCACAATAAATATCTAGACATTTTATTTAATGTTAACGGTGGGTTTCTAACTATGAAAATACTAAAGTAAAAGAGAATAAACTAGTGGGAAAGTTCCAGTTTATTCTTGCACACACACACTCTCTCACAACCCCTCTCCCCCACCCCCTCTTCTTTCTCACTCCAGAATGATTGGCAGCATTAACAAATAACATCACTTGATGGAAGCCTAGGGAAACTCACTTACGGCGTTCACAGAATCCTAAATCACTAAGGAGTATGCTAACAACTTAAATATCTGGGGAAATCTACAAGTACCAATAGCTGAACTGTGGAAGCTGATTTGAAAGAATAGTACATAAAGATTACAAACTTATCAGAAATAAACAAACAACAAAATATCTTTCTTGATGTCAGATGACTTATCATCAGATGCCACTTGTTTTCAAGGGAACAAAATCATCACATGGGCCAGGCCAGCCGCCTCAGCCCTGTCTGCAGCAGCACTATGTGGATCCAAACAAGCTGTCAGACAATGCCCCAGCCTCAGGGTTAGATCCTCCTTCACAGACATTTCTCGGCGTCACAGCACAAACACATGTATAGAAGAATAAGTAAAGAGAATACTTTGACAAAGATTACAAAAGTATGAACCATATACAGTATGATGACAGAAAGCATTGAAAAGGCTTCTTACTTTCCTCTCAATTCAATTAAAATGTTAATATTCTGTATTTGAATGTCACCCTAAACCTAAGTCATCAGTTTCTTTACTTCCTAAAACAAACATTCAAATATACTGGTCTGGAGGTTGTTCTAGGCGTTTTCCAAAAGCCAATCGAAGAGCGACTTGCTTCTTCCCTCACTTGAAGTTTTTTCCAGCATTTCGTAGTATTTAAACACAGCCTGCAGGACATCTCCCACTCTCCATCCTTTCTCTTGTAATTGTTTTGAAAGCTAAGAAAGAAGGATTAACAGACATTAACACACATCAACAGAAAACAATGCCGTGCCAATGAGTTTTCATTTTTATCTTCAGACAAAACTGGGAACCTGCTGTTGACAATGAAATATTCTTTCCCAGTTATGAGATTTCCCCTCAACCACCACCTCTTTACCCAAATTAAACATTTTCCTTTCTTGCCCTTTATAAACACATCTCCACAGAATGACACTTCAGGATTGCTAGAAACAGAACACAAACCTTGGCAGTGCACAGTCTGCGTGGGAGTGCAGAGTCAAACCGTCTACAGGAAATTCTTCACCTAACTAAATACATCTGACACACCCTCAATTAGGAACATAAAATAATAACGACAATGTCAAGCTTAATAGAAGGATGTGGATTTTCTTTCCACACCATATAGTGTGGTTTGTATTCTGGAAAACATTCCAGCCCCAACGGAAACATGGCTTTCTAAGTTAAGAAATGTAATGCTTCAACAAAAAAGCAAGCAAAAGAGTAAACAGGGGTTTAAACAAAGTCTACCAGAGCAAAACAGAACAGCCTCACTCACTTTTCTGTCTATTCAACTCTGTAAGAATTCTTAAGTTTGAAAATATCTGTAAAATAAATTCTGAAAAACTATTTTACTGCAAATGTTCTTTTCTTTAAACAGCTGTGGGATATAATTCATATGCAATGGGTTTTTGGTATATCAATGAACTGAAGACAACTACCACACAATTTATACTGGAATGTTCTCTCCTCACACCAGAAGGAAGCCCTCTACATCAGAAGCTCCTCTTATTCTTCCATAACACCTTCAGATAAAGCACTCATCTACTTTGTGTCTTATAGATTTGTGTATTTTGGGGCATTTCATAGAAACGTAAATGTAAACTGTGTGTGTGGTCTTCTGTTCAGCATAGTTATCTTGAGGGTTTACCATGGTATAGCATAGCTCAATGCCCTACTACTTTGTACTAACCACCAAAGCCCCTCTCTATTCATTAGCTGATGGGCAGGTGGAGAATTCTCTTTTTGTTTTCTCCTGCTTTGTTTCTTTGAGACAGGATCTTACTATGTATCCTACCTTTGCCAGAACTCTCTATTTAGCCTAGGGTGGCCTCAAATATACAATAATCCTCTTGCCTCTGCCTCCACAGTGCTGGGATTATAGGCCTATAGTACATTCTTACTTTATTCCTACCATGAATAATGTTGCCATGGACATTTCTGCACAGGTTTTTATGTAGATATGTTTTCTGCACATACGTTTTCATGTCCCTCAAGCGCACACCACCGATCAGTGGAATGCTGGGTAACATGGTAATATTGTACTTTGCATTTTGGGGATCTGTCAGATGTTTTCCACAACAGCTTCACCATTTTAGATTCTCACCAAGAACTATATTAAGGATGCAGTGTCTCCACATCCTCCCACACTTGGTATTACCCACCTTGATAGTTACCCTACAGGGTATGAAGAGTGCAGTGCTTTTGATTTGCATTTTCCTAATGGGTGTGAAGAGTGCAGTGCTTTTGATTTGCATTTTCCTAATGGCTAGTAAAGCTGAACACCCTTTCATGTTTTTATTTTCCAAAGACATGCAGTGTACTGGCTCGCTTTGTGTCAACTTGACACAAACTAGAGCCATCAGAGGAAGGAGCCTCAGTTGAGGAAATGCCTCCATGAGATCCAGCTGTAAGGCATTTTCTCAATTAGTCATCAATGGGGGAGGGCCCAGCCGATGGTGGGTGGTGCCATCCCTGGGCTGGTGGTGGTGGGTTCTAGGGGAGACCTTGCCTTGGGGGAGGTAAGAATGGGGGGTGGGTTGGGGGGAGAAGGCTAGGGGGTGGAAGAAGGGAGGACAGGGGAATCCGTGGCTGATATGTAAATTTAAATTAATTATAAAATTAAAATATTTATTAAATAAATAAGAAAGCAGGCTGAGCAAGCCAGGAGAAGCAAGCCAGTAAGCAGCATGCCTCCATGGCCTCTGCATAAGCTCCTGCCTCCAGGTTCCTGCCCTGTTTAGAGTTCCTGTCCTGGATTTCTTCAATAGTGAACAGCAATATAGAAGGGTAAGCCAAATAAATCCTTTCCTCCCCAACTTGCTTTGGGTCATGGTGTTTCACCACAGCCATAAAAACCCTAACTAAGACATGCAGTAATAACTCTTAGTCCATTTTTAAGTTAGACTATGTGTCTTTTTATTTTTAAGATGGAGTTCTTTGTATGTGCTAGGTCTAAGAACTTTACCAGATAGACAATTTCAAACATTTCCTTCCATATGTACATTGTCTTCTCACTTTGTTGACAGTGTCTTTCAGGATAAGTCTTTAATCTAGCTTCTCTTTTGCCACTTATATAAGTTTTTTGTTAGTTTGTTTGTTTATCAAGACAGGGTTTCTCTGTGTAGTTTTGGTGCCTGTCCTAGAACTCACTCTGTAGACCAGGCTGGCCTCGAACTCAAGAGATCCACCTGCCTCTGCCTCCCAAGGGCTGAAATTAAAGGCGTGTGCCACCACTACCTGGTGACATATAAGTATGTTTATATCTTCTTATGTCATCTCCCATTTATCCTTAAGGATAAGCATTTTGCTAAACCAACAATGTGGTAAGATCATTACATAGTGTTACTATTTCCTCACAACCGCTCTAGAAGGGAGGTACTTACTAATACAAACTCCTTCTTTGAAGAGTCATGGAAATAAAGTTCTGCAATGTCAGCCTCCGAGGCAACAAGCCACTGAAGAATAATCCTTAGTTGAGGGTCTACTGCTCCCAGCTCCATGTCAATGTTTGTAATTAGTAGAGTCCTTCCATTTTGCTGCAAATCTAACAGTAAATTTAAACAATATGAAGTGAAATTCATCAACTCAACTTTCAAAACTCTGGTTTCAATTTAAAGACTCCAGTGAATGCATTCCTTAACTTTTATATTATTAATATCATAATACCAAATAAAGTATTTCTTAAGGACAAAACAATGCTAAAACAAAGGAATAACTTTGATTATTTACTGATGGAACAAATGTAAAATACTGTTTGAAGTGAATTTAAATATAATACAGAAAGTCACTGCTCTCCAGTTTATTTTCTTGTTAAGGAGAATGATGCTTTGAATACAAAGGTGATATCCTAGCTGGCTGATGGAACCAATATCATGTTCAATACTCCTGATGACGGAGTACAAGAAGTACCTAAGGCATGCTAACAGTCGCAAGCCAGTATGTACTAATAATGGAAATGCTGATGGATTTCTTTGTTGTTGATAAACATCTTTCAGTCCACAAGCCAGTATGTACTAATAATGGAAATGCTGATGGACTTCTTTGTTGTTGATGGACATTTTTCTGTTAAAGTATATAAGGAACCCTAAACCACTACAAATCATTTTTAGAATTTGTGTTGGCCCTTTATTTTTAATGTAAAAATTCTGATCCATGGTATTCTCAGGAATTTATCTTTTCTCTCCCTTTGTGCCAGTTAGTCTCATTCAAAAGTAGGTCTAGTGTATGTTTTCTTTCATATGCAGAATCAACATTTAAAATTACGCATATATATACATATATACATACATACATACATACATACATGTATGTTTGTGTGGGTCATGAAAGTAGAAGGAAGACCCCTGAAAAGAAAGGAAAACATCCCAAGGGGGAGGGCAGCAAGGGTAATGGGAGTCATGTGACATGAGCAGAAGGGAGGTTCTGTGGTAGGGAGAGGGACCAACAAGAGAGAAGCACAGGGGATGAGGGACAATGAGAGACAGGGATGAGTAAGAGGAAAGTACAATGACACACATTCAGAAAACAACATGGAACCCACTCATCTCTTTGTATGCTAAACATAAAACTTAACTTAAAAGTAATTTAGGAAATGGTTTGTATGTCTGTTTGTCTTAAAGATCTGATATACTATGGAACAAAATAGTGTCTAAGGCCCCCAGTAAACCCTGCAGTGTTTCTAGGGTTGGAAATTAAGTCACTTAATGCTTCTCCACATTGCTTGGGTTTCCTCGGTTAGGGCCTGCTGTTTGCCTGGCCTGATGGGAAATTCAACAGAAGTTAGGGCTGAAGCCTCCTAACCAAAATGAATAAAAAGGAAGGAAGGGAGGGAGGTTTAAAAAGCAGGTTATCTCTAATTCCCTAATTTTGAGGCTTTCTGTAAATCTAAAGCAATCGATCTTCTAATGGAACAAATTTCAAGTCCACTGTTACTTCATATATGAGAGATGCTATCATATCAAGAGCTGAGGAAGACACAACCACATATAGTTAACTCCTGGTTTCCACATAACAGAAAAGATTCTCAGGCCCACTGATTAATTCTTTTAATGAATTACTTTACTCATATTAACTTGTACCACTTCTCTTAATCATTCCTCAGCAAAGTTAGTTGAGTAATAACTAAGTAATAACTAAGAATAATAGTAACTAAATAATAACATGACATGCATAACCATGTTCATGAAATAATTATGTTCATGAGAGTTATTAGGGAGAGGTATATGACTTTTAAAGACCAACACATTAATGAGCAAAAGTAAAGCAAACATTACGTAGACTATCTCTGACTCTAAAAATTATAACAAGGGCTGGAAAGACTTAGTAGTTAAGAGCACTGGCTGCTCTTGCAAAGGAGACATATTTGACACCCATCACCCACATGGTAGCTCTTAACTGTCTGTAACTCCAGTTCCAGGGAAATCTGATTCTCTCTTCTGGCCTTCTTGGGTACTACACAGACAGATGTAGGCAAAACATCCATTTGCATTAAATAAAGATAAATCTTTACATATATAAATAATCTGGGTTAGTGGGATGACTCGGCTGGTAAAGGCACTTACTTGCTGCCAAGCCTGATGACCTGAGTTTGACTTGTAGGTCCCACATGGTAGAAAGAGAGAACTGACTCCATGTGAGATGCATCAATAGAGGCAGTCATGTGTTCACAGCTATGCACACACATACATGTGCACTTATACAAAACAAATGTAATTTAAAAATTTTTAAATAGCAGTAATCTTAAACCTGACAATGTCAGCTGAAAACCAACACCGTGGATAAACTGGCTGCAAACTCAGGGGTTGTACTCTGTATCTCAAGAAATTCTCTTTAACATTTTGTCAGTGTCTTGAGTGTGCCTACATTTCTGGCACAAGGGTACAGGGCTGTACTCTCAACATAGAACACACTAAGCCATCCCTAGCCCTCAGTTTTCCTACTTCTAATGAAACACCAAAATTTCACTAGTTCAATTCAAATGTGCTATTTTATAGAAAGTATTATCATTTTCATACTTTAAGAAACGAAGATATGAGGAAGACATAGTTCAAAAACTATCTGAATACAATGAAAACAGGTTTGTCGTGAATGAAGTCTCTAGGGTCACTTGGATATTTTAGTATATGAATTAAGATCACAAACCATGTTCAAAGCTCTGCAGCCAATGATATCTAGTGTTGGCATAAGAACTCTGTTCACTAAAGGAAAGACTGTTTCCTTCAAATCTGTGTATGTGTGAGCACAGAATTAGAAGTAGAAGAGGGAGAGGGGTAGGGACATTTAAAGTGCCTTTCCATGTTTACTTTTCAGCTCATGTAAGTTTGACAAAAATACCAATTCTGTAATTTACCAATTTGAAGAAAAACATGGGAGTTATAGTTTGACTGAACTCCTGGTCCCAGCTAAGTAGCACTGTTTTGAGACAATGTGAAATCATTATTACTTGGAGCCTGACAGAAGCAGGTCACTAGGTAGGTCTTTGAGGATTACAGACCCTCTGCTCCTGCTGGGTTCTTGCCTGACCCTCCTCCAGACACCAGTTCCCACTGCCATGCTTGCCCGAAACTCCTTCCCTTTCTGCAAGCACTTTGTCACAGCCACAAGCAGAGTAACTAATACACAGAGTAATACATATGCTGCAATTACAATAAATTAATTCTGTAATGACAGTAAGAATTTTAGACTTAAATTTTGAAAAGAAAAATGTATCCTAAGCTTCTTCCTCAAACTTTCTGTCTCTGAGACAGGGTGATTTGTGGTGTTTCATACTGACAATCCAAATCTATCTATAAGGAACATAAATATAAACCATAAGGATTTACACAAACAAGGGCTTAGAGAAACAAACTGTGACTAACCTTCCACACCATCCTCCTGATCGTCATCTCTATCATCTGGTCCATCACTTTTCAAAGAAAACAACAGAAGTAGTTAAAAAAAAAAAAAAGCTTAATTAGTAATAGATTAAAACCATTTCTCAGAAAAGTAGTAAGGAATGAAATGTTACAATATGACATATGACATTTAGAAAGGAGGAAATGACAATCAAAAGGAAGCTTTGCTTCTCACATTATTTCATGTTAAAAACTGGATTGCACACAGTGCCTACAGAAGCCCTTCCTTATCATGACATTTAAAGCCAAGCAACTTCAAATGAAGGTGAAATATTCTAATTTGGTTTTAAGTAATATACTATTTGAAGATCATAGAATGCCATGAATAATGAAGTATTACTGCTTCTACTAATGCCATTTAACATGTTTTAAAACAATTTTTCTACTCTTATTATATATGAAATTAAACTATATAAGAAAACAAAACAAAACAAAACCACAGAAATCCTGTAGGAAGCAAGCTCTTTTTTTTTTAATGAAATCATTGGTAGAATGAAAAACAGCAAGCAGAGCAACCCATGCAAACAGTCACACATTTTGCAATTAGATGTCAGTCATATTTCAGCTAGTTGAAATTTTCATTAGATGTAAATGTATCGAGCAGAATCATGTCAAAATTCAGAAGAAAAGCAGGTTGATACATATTGGCTCTCTTAAGAACATGACATCATGCATTAGTGGTGAAAGACTCATCAGTTTTAAATGTCTAAACTGGACCAACCTGTCTGATGTTGGAAAGGATAAATTGTCCTCATACAAATCTCCTTCTAAACCAAGACTGCTCCAGCTACTGCTGTTACCATTACTGCTGGAGGGAGAAAAGAACAGAGCTGAACTAGAAAATGAAGAGTGAGACCACTTGCGTTTCCTTGGGACAGCTTCTGTCCTAAAGCTGCCACAGTGGAGTGGAGCATCCTTAGAGGGGACAAGAGACTGTCACTGCTATTTCATAAAGGATAATTGGCAGGGATGCAGACTAGGGGTTTTTTTTCCCCCCAAGATAGCGTTTCTCTGTGTAGCCTGTCCTGGAATTTACTCTGTAGACCAGGCCAGCCTTGAACTCAGAGATCCACCGGCCTCCACTTCTCAAGCGCTGGGATTGAAGGCGTGCGCCACCACTGCTGCTTAGAGATTCTTTTCATTGTCCTCAAAACATCATGGAATTATTCTAAATTTACATTTGTTTTGCAGATTAAGACAACAGAATTTTTAGAATCACAAATGACTGCATGATAAAATTAATATCTCATGGCAAATCTTAACATGTAATTTATAAAAAACAAGAACAAAAAAAAAAACAATACACTTTCCTACTCCTCAGTTTGGACAAAATTTAAAAAGGAAAAGAGACAAGTTGAGGTCCTCTGGGATTCTGAATAGTACAAAACAATGATAAGGTGTGGGGGAGACTGTCTCAAACATTCCTTGCCTGATTTTAAAGAGCTCATTACAATAATATGCCAATTGTCTTTATTTCTTACATTACACACAGTAAGCAGGTGGCAAACAGCACATATTTTCTTCAGAAGAAAGCTAGAATAAGCAGGGCTTATTTAAGCAATATGCTTGGCTAGTTGGCCAGTCACCAAAGCCACACACAGCTCGAACTTCTTATATTACCTAGCCAAAAGAAGGAGGAGACCACTGTATCTACAACTGCAGCAAAGCATTGTTTGTAGAGGGGGGAAAGCAACCATATTCAAAAACAAAATTATAGTCTATTTTTCCGATTAAAATTTTCAAGATGCAACTTAAAAATTCTAATCATTCCTAATTATTAAAATAATTAGTAAGCACATTAGTTTGCAGTGATAAGCAGCTTTACTTCCTACTCTCAGTTAGTCAATCATAAGTTACCATCTATACAAACCTAAATTTTGGTTAACATGAACTCACTTTTTCTGCATCAGTAAGTGTTGTCAAAGTAACCAAAGTCATGATTACCTAAAATTCTAAGTAGTTTCTAAGTATTCTCAAGTAATTTACTTACCCATTTTCCCTTTAACAATATTAAATTTTGACAAATAATAATGCACTTAAGAATAAAAGTAAAACTATGCCATCTTTTCAACATATATTCAAACGAATACAATTCCATTATAAAACCATAAAAACAACCAAAGTTTTACCATCGCCCTGTCATTAGGCAAACTAAAACACAGAAAATACAGTAGCACAAAACAGACAACTATAAACAAAAAAGAGAGAATTAATGATTTCAAACCTTATCTACTTTAAGAAAATAGTTTTCTAAACAAAGAAAAACACAAAATTAAAATTCTTACCCATATTCTATTAACAATGATTTTTCAATCTATTCAGTAATAAAAATCCATCATTTAAGTATTAGATAAATGTAAGAAGTAACATCTAAGTAACAGAAAGAATAGAATACAAAATCTCTCTAGCCTCATCTTGCTCCTATTTTTCAAAGTGGTTCAGATATGAAGTCAGTTATCTACAGAATACATACCTTTAGCTAATAGAGTTCCCTCTAAGACTGTGAGGTTTCATCTAAGTAGAATACTTCCAATGGAAAGGGTTACTGTTGAATGAGTATACCAGAGCCACACAAGCAAACCAGAAAGTATGAGCGAGCGGTCACCCTATCTTGAGCCAACATAAAAGTAAAGCAAAGCCTGTTTTTCTTCTCTTAGTGGACTTCCTATGCTATTCCTGATCCACTGTGCTGCCGCCACTTTTTTTCTTTTTGTCTTTTCATAGCCTATTTCTAGAGCAGGTGTACGCTCAAGGCAGTGATAGTTAAATACTGAGATCATTCATTGTGGCTTTGACTCCTATCATGACTACTATATATTCTGATACAAAAATTATCTCAAGAGCTGTCCAATTCTGGCCTCCCCTCTTATCTAAATATAAATTGTGTATGTGTGATGCGCTGGGAACTGAACCTAAACCTTGAAAATGTAGAAAAGTGCTCTACCACTGAGCTCTTAACTTCACAACTCTAAACTGGGTTTTGTTTGTTGAGATGGGGTCTTGCTAAATTGCCCAGGCTAGCCTTGAACTTACAATCTTCCCGCCTCAGCCTTCAGAGGGTTACAGACATAAAGTAACATATTTGCCTCTAATATAACCTTTTTTAAAAAGGTCACAAGCTATTCAAAAATCACAAGAAAATCACATACAGGGGCCAGCTTCTCTTTGTGACTGGTTAGTTAATTAAACATACTTTCAAAACCTTTGTTAAAATCTAATTTTTAAAATTGTTGCTCTTTACTGAACTTCCTATTTGGAGTGAAAGTTCACCTTAATATATGTACCTGAATGAACAGGAGCCACAGCAAAGATCGCTAAAAGATGTAACCTGTAAAGCTACCTCTTTCAAATGTGGTCTCCAAACACTGATATCACTGAGGTGCTTATCAAGGACAGATTTTCAGAACCCTGCCTGGCCTGATGAGTCGATCTCTGGAAGAGAGGCTCTGGAAACCTGTGTTCAACAAGCACACTATCAACCCAGGATGAGGCCTAGGAGCTGCTTCATGCCCAAATCTTAAAACTATGTAGCATCATTAGTTGATGCTGACATTGGACAAGTGAAGCACAGATCTTTTTCGGACCAAATTCTCTCAAGCCAGATGTGCTCCCTACCTGAGTTCACATAATTGATTTCTGAACCTAAACGCTTCTGCTCATATTAGGTATAAATTATTTCGGCTCCAGCCTGATTTGGTATTGGTTCTGATATGAGACTGTCATTTCAGTCTTGTTTCTGAGTCATCCATACTATACATAAACTAATGCTACAGGCAGAGTGAAGGCTAGAGCCCAGCAAATGCTTCCCCTCACATCACATCAGTGAAGCCTCTCTGAGTTACTCGGCTTTCTACAAATCCTCCTAAGGCCACTGGCTTCTCCCCAGTTTAACTAAAGACCGAGACTTCCCAGGCGCAATGTCATGCTCTGCTGAGGTCTCAGAAGTCTGTTTTTCTTAAAGAAGAGAGGAAATTTAAATGTTAATATAGTATTCCAGATAGGGAAAATCATGATTTGTGACCCTGCTCTACTGTACCCACTTTAAAAACTACTTTTTGCATCTAAATTGTAAGAAATATCCATGATTCCCATAGCATAAGAAACACAGTAACTAAAAAAAAAGAAAAAAAATGTGTATCCAAGTTCCAAACCAACCCTCTAAGTCTTAGGCTAAGGTGGTTGCTCTAACAGGCTGGAGGTTATCTCCTTTCCTTTGGCCACCTTAACCTCTCCTCCAACTTCAAGCCATCTTCCTGCCTCTCCAGCAAGCATACTCCAAGGGTTTGTCAACAGGAACCTCACACGGTCCTTTCCACTCATACCTCCTGAGAGAAATATGCTGAGAACCTCTCCCTCCTTAGGGTTCAACATGGATGTAACTTACTATTTCAATTATCAGTTAGTGTGAGTAAATACTTTATAGAAATTCATAAGCTAACCAAGAATGCCTTTAGGCAGAGGTGGGAATATAAGAAACAATTATATCATAATAAAATATTTCAAAGATGACTGTTACAAACAAAGTTAACTAAGAAAATTTACATATGAAGTAAATGTCTTCAGGTATATAAAACTCTTATTTGATCAGATTCAATTTTTGTATTTTCAATCTAAGATGCTACATAAATGCTCACTATTTTGTTTCTAGCAGAACAAGTCTAAGGACCCTTTCTTCCTGCCCCTAAAGATAATATTTTAGTTTGCATCAAGAAAACTATAGGGCTATCTTGATGCCTTTTACAGCTACCTAACTGTCCTTTTCCTCACTCACTAATGAAAGTATGCTCTTTAAAGTGATAAATTATACTCCTAAAACATCCATGAAAGCTTAAAATGTAAATAAATCCAGTATCCAAAATATTTTTTCAAGTCAGCATTCAGCACATCCAAAGAACATTAGTTCTGTTCCCTATTGTACTTAATATGTGACAAAACCATTCAGGAGCCAGGCACAGCAATATAGTCCTTAAGCCTATAATCCAGCTCCTGAGAGGCTGAGGGAGAAACTTAACTTCAAGACCAGCCTAAGCACACTAGGAGAGCCAGCCTCTCAAAAAGAATTAAAATAAAATCAAACAAAAAAGGTAAACTGGAAGTAATAAAATGTTAGAAGTATGAACAGATTGTCAAATGGAGAATTTTCAAATATTAATAATGTCAACCCACTGTTCACTTTGCTGAAGTCTGAAGATCTTTATCCATAATTAACTATAAAGTCAGAGTTACCTTTCACTGAGATGATGAAAACTGCTGCTTTCATCTGGATGGTCATCCTCAAAACTTAAGTTGGACCAGCTACCAGTACTGTCCTCACCAACACTGAGATTCAGCTGCTGGCTGCCAAATGACTCAGTTGACTGAAAATCTTCTATTTCTTTTAAACTAAGAATAGAACATATGGTAATAATTTTAAAAACAATTGAAGCAACGCAGATTCTGATGAGGAAGTAAAATGATAAAGATGACTCTAAGAAATTATATTCCAAGTCATACCAACATCCTCTGAACACTTCACTGCATCTGAAAATAATGAGACTAAGTCTGCTACCTGAGAGACATCCTTATGTATCGTTTAATCTACATTTTGGGTTCACATTTTCAACAGGACACATCTCAGAAGCACACCTTACTACAAGGTCTAAGTGCATCATCTGCCCTGTAAAAACAGCACTTTCATTTGCATTTGAAGGAGCTTCCTTCTGGCTTTAGAACAAGAAAAGCAGCTTGAAATTCTAGTTGTCTCAACCAAGCCTATATTCAAACAAGACAAATCTCTTCAGGAAATGAATCATAGCATCTTTCTTAGCAGGAAGTGATGGTACAGGCCCTTTAATCCCAGCACTTGGAAGGTAAAGACAACAGATCTCTGTGAGCTCAAGGCCAGCCTGGTCTACATAGCTCTAGGCCAGCCAAGGCTACATTGTAAGACTCTATCTTTAAACAAGTCTTTCACTTTTTTAAATGAAGGGCCATTCATATTTTTATGACATAATCAAAAAAAGGCTCATTTAGAGCAACTCTACTAATTGCCCCATCTGAGTATGTATATATTCTACACAGTTCTAAACAGTAACGCTTTCAGTAGGAAGAGAAAAACTACCAGTTTTCTGATCAGACCCTTCCTGTGGCTTCAAAGCAATCAAGATGTATGATGCCCTCATAATGTCCACTTGCTCACCTACAATCCCAAGTCACTCAATAGCAACACAAGCTCTCTGCTGCATCCCACACATGCACTCACCTCTTTGCCTAGATCCCAGCACCCCTAGATTCCCAATCATTTATTCTATCTTCACTTTTGGTTCTTGGCTTGTTACTCCATTAGTTTTCAAAAATTCAAGCCAGCCCCAACAGTTCTTGCTCATCTCTGCTAACACCACTCCCTTTCTTAAGTAAGGAACTTACAACATGTATTTTTTAAATTATTTCTTTTAAATTATAATACAATTACATCACTCTCCCTTCCCCTTTCCTCCCTCCAACCCCTCCCATATACCCTTCCTTGTTCTCTTTCAAATTCATGACCTTCTTTTTTCATTTATTGTTGTTACATACATATATGGAGATAGATAGACATACATATTCCTATTACAGAAATTCAGCCTGCTTGGTCTATAAATAGTCCTTGTATGTTTCAGGGCTAACCATTTGGGACTGGATAACCAGCTGGTGAGCTCTTACCTGGGGAAGACTCTATGTCCCACTCTCAGCATTCCCGTAGCTCTTTGGGTAGGGTTGAGGCCTCGTGGGCTTTTGCCTGTCCACATTAGCATGTCCATTGTTGTCCTCATTCAGCTCATTTATCTCCTGTTTGTCTTATTCTACTAGAATATAAGCTCTCGGAGAACACAATTTCCTTTATATCCCTAAAACCTAAAATAAGCCCTGAACTGTCCCTGCCCTCCTCACTTTTTAGGCAATTTTCACTTTGTATTTAGGATATAACAATTCAGTTAATTTCAGTATTCCAAACATAGCCATCCTATATCACAACTTTATTTTATTTAACATGTTTTCCTCTTACCTACCACTTTTTTTTTTTTTTTAAGAAAATGATCCACAGGAGGAAGTTAAAAGGAGGGTGTGTAATGACTGCTAGGTAACTGGGCTCATAGTAATTGAAAATGAAGTCTAGATATATTATTGTTCTAAAACTCCTCTATAGTATGCTTTCCTATTTGATATTCATATGGCAACCTGGTGAGCATTATGGGTTTGTGGCATTCAACTATATATTCTACTATTATGATTGCTTCCATTAATTAAATATTTATGAGAAAAGGGACATTAGTGAAACCATTCAGTTAATATCTTAGCAAATAATCTATTTGAATCAATCATTCTTCAACCTTAAATCATTTTAATTTTACAAAATGTGAAGCAGAACTCCAAACAACCGCATGGACTTTGAACAGTCCTTAGAGAAGCCTGGCACAAATGACAAAAGAGACATAGGAACCGAAGTCGAAAGAAGAGTCTGTGCAAACATGAGCCCTGATAAAAACAAGCTGACAGGAAGAACTCAAGGTATAGTATTAGCCAGGTCTAAAGAAGAAAATGAATATTCTGAAGAAGGAATAGCAAAGTTCTTTGCTAGGTCCTGGCGGGAGGGCTGAGGAACTTCCACCTAGCTTCCTCTTACAAAGCTGCTATGATAGGGAAAAGAATAACAACAGTCCAAGGCCATGTGTAAAAAGCTGCTTCAAGCACAGAACAGACTTTAATCTCAAGAGTAGTGAATATACTAAACTCATGAATAAAATTCACCCATTTATTTAATTTGACCTGTTTCTTAGTTCTGTGTCCTCTAACTCTCTCATCATTCAGCCCTGTAAATGGATGATCATGTCCCTCAAAAGACACTGGGAAACAAATACTTCATGTGAAAACCATGCACAGGATACGAAGCCATACACAAATGAACAGAGGAAAAGTTAACTTTTCATTTTATCACAAGATCTCAAAGAAAATTTGAAACCTACCTGCTAGCAACATGCTCAGCATTTGTCATAGCTGATGTCATGATTTCTGTGGTAAGGCTCTCAGCAAAGCTAATGCCATCTTGTCCAATTCCACTATCAGCTGCCAGACTGGTATTGCTCAGCTCTCTCTCTGCTTTTTCAATAGCTTCAGCAACTATCTTCTCTGCAAGCACTGCCCTTTTATCAAGATTAACATGAATCTGAGGCACATCAAGATGAAAAATTTTCGATTTCTGATGAATGCTACTAAGTTTTGAATGTGAGCCTGGCTTAGCACTTACACATGCACTCTGCTTTAAAAGGAGCTGAGAGGGACTTCTGCCACAACCATGGAGTTCCTTAAGGTCACAGTATCTGCAAGCTCCATTCATGAGTGGTGACAATTTTTCTGCATAAGTCAGTCTATCTGCTGATGTTGTGGTCTCTGGAATGTGGGAAACTGTAGGTCCTAAACTTAGCTCTAAAGTGTCATCCACTACTTTTCTAGCATACTGTTCTATAGCTTGAGCATTCTCTCCATGCCCATGTCCACTTAAGCTGCCTGTATTCTGGCAGAATCCATGGTTTTGCAAAGGTTGATGAGACTTCAAAAATTCTGGTTCAACAATATCCTCACCCCTGTCAAAACATGTAGATTTTTCAAAAAGAGAGGAATCTGTTGAGGATTGTGGCAAATCAACTGTAGGTGCTGTCAGCTGTTTCTTAACATCTCTTGTTATGATGCTAGCAAGAGAGGCTGAAAAACTGTACAGTCCAGAAAGTTCATTTCTACATGGATCCTGTGTCCTTTCACATGGTTGGTATTTGCAAAGATGGCCGCCGCTTCTTTTCCTTTGTCTTTTTTTATCTACTTCCTGGTGACGCTCTTTATTTGAGAACATCAACAGTTCTTTGTTTATTTTCACAGAAGAGTTGTGCAAAGGAAACATTTTTGAACTGCACTTCAGTTTTACTGTCTTAGCTGCTTCTTGCACTCCGGACTTGACAGACCGATAGGCCAGTCTACTGGCATACTGATCCATGATTAGCTCACCATTGCCCCCTTCCTGTTTCAGCACTTGGATAACATGACCTGCATATTCATCTGTCACACTTTCACAACTGGGATACCTGTATGTCAGACCTGGCGTACAACTTGGTAATGAAAGAACAAACTGATCTACTTCTCTTGGATGAGTGACATTCTCCACACCCAGCTTCTCTTCTGCTTTATCTCGGCCAGCATCAACATGACAACTGTTCCTCTCCTGCCTGAAAAGCATACAACATCTAGCTTTTGCAATGTTCTCAGCTTCTGCAATGACATCAGCTGCCATGTCACTTGCAAAGCTGCATGTCTGCATGTTTTCCTCCGAGTGATTTAAAGAAGCAGGCAGCACACTTCTTTGACTCTGCACATTTAAGTGAGGGTTTTGAACCTTGGCTTCTCGAGTCACCTCATGATCTAAATGGGAGGCTGCCATTTCAGTTGCAAGAGAAATGATGTGTGTAGCTAATGCTTCTGCAAACTGAACTTTCTTCCCCGAGTACTCTGACTTCACATCCATTTCGGGGTGCTCTTCACCTTCACTGCTTTCAACTTCTTCTGACAGAGATCGCATGAGTTTCAACATGAACTCTTCCTTTTCTATAGTATTTTGTTCGTTCTCCGACAAACTACCAACAGAGGAGTTGTGAGGTGTAGAAGGTGGTGTTGCAGGTGCAAATTCTTTGGCTAACTCCCCCTTGAGCTGTTTGGTTAACTTTTTGATGTCCCATTCAGAACTAGTCTGGGATGGTACTAAAGGAGTTGATGGAGGAGTATCAGGTATCACATTTTTGTCTCTGATTTTCTGTTTATCTTCCACATGTAAACCATCTGCACAGGTAAGCACTGCAGATGATAAAGCATGTGAGTGACGGAAAGAGCTTTCCTGCCCAAAAGACAAAGGCTCAAGTGCAGTATTATTCAAATTATGCCTTTTCACTGGTTTATCCTTCACAAGTTCTTTCAAGTCAGATTTCTGACTTGTCATCACTGGACAAGGTGGCAGTGTCTCTGAAGAAAATCCCAAACCCACAGAATCTTTACATTCTGGAACACAATGCTTTCCGACCAAGAGTGAACAGTGAGGTAAGTGATCTGCAAAGTCAAGGAATTTGGGAGATTCCTCCAAGATCAATTGTGATTCTTCCCCAAGGACAGGCACACATTCCTTACTAACTGTTTTGTCATCTATATTTGGAAGCATTGATTTGCTTTTATCCAGGGAATGTTTAATAATAGACTTTGATAACTGCTCAGCAAACATGTCCTTACTGCTAGCTTTGCTCTGCTGTGGTGCTGCTTGGTCACAAAGGGAAAGAGGACAGGCTTTTCCCTTTGTTTTAGTTAAATAATCTCCCTGTGCATCAATAGTTTTTGTAGCTTTGAAGGTTGTCATGGACTCTAAGGTTTCATTGACTATTGTATGTACCATTGCTGCAGAAAAGTTGCTAATAATCACAGGGCCACTAGTTAATTCTGAAGGACTCTGTATGTCAGTTTCACCGTTGGTTGGTTTGAAGTCATACTGGTTACATGGATTGAGTACTGAAGGTAGAAGGGTACTGCTGGGACAATCCACTTCCTCTTCCCTGCTCTCTGTGGTGATGTGCTCTGGGGTAGAACCACCATTTGCTTTACGATGCTCAGATGACGGATGAGACTTGGACTGATACAAAGTCGATGAAATATGATAGGGGAGAAGGGCACTGCCTGCCAAGGGTACTGGTATGGAAGTGACAATTCCCGAAGTACAAAACAAGGCCTGCTGCACTGTGTACTCCTTCTTATGCTCCTGCACTGGTTTTGTCATCATAACTGCTTGGCTGCTAAAGGATGAGGAAAATGTGCAGGTCTGTGTAGGTGGCACTACACTTTCTGCACTCACATACTTGACATTACCCATAGAAATATTAGCTGCTGCCTCCGTTGTGAAGGTCACATCAGTCTGTGACAGCTCTATGAATGCTTCTTGTATTACAGATTCAGACAAATCTTTGGCATAGGACTTCACGACTTTGTCTTCAAAGTCAAAGGACGGGCAGTGCTGAGATGCAGGTGTTGGAGGACATGAAAACTGACACACTTCCATGATGCCTTCAAAAACAAGCTCTTCTGCAAGGTCCGCAGCAAATCTAGCGACTGTGTTTGTAAACATCTGCTTTTTCACATACTGTAAATCTTTCAAGGCATTTGATAAGGCTTCACTCACCAAAAGACTAGCCAGGCTACCAATGGCTCGTTCTTTCAGTGAAAATGCACACTGCCTTCTAAGTTCATTAAATGCCATCTGAAAAACAGATGATGTCAATTTGACAGCTAAGTGGCACAATGCATTGGTACACGAAGAAACTCCTTTCTGTAAGTCTTTAAACGCACTGCCAAAACTTTTTCCTACAAGATCTGCTGCAAACTTCTGAACGCTGTCTGTAATCATTGAAGATTTATTTTCACATTTACTTTTTTGATCAGAATTTCCATGTTTAAAAGCTACAGTATAATTTTCTCCCCTTTTAATACTATTAATATCTGACATTGTATTTGCACACTGAGTATGAAGAACTGAGCCTAGTACTTCACATGACAGATTATTTGCATAATCTTCATAAGTGCAATAAATAGGATCCTGATTTTCATTAATCCTATCTCTACCAATATCTGTTTGGCAAAAGCATTCAGCTGGAGTACAGCTTCCAGGGGGACTAAAAGCAGAGGCTCGAATAGGGCTGAACAAGCCACTGTCTTCTGACGCCATCACTGGACGAGGGGAATCTGGAGCATCACACAGGTGACCATATGGAGATTCAGGTTTTCGTGGAGTTGGCTTTCTAACATTAGCTGGAAGAGCTGGACGCTCAAACTTGAACTTTTGAGGATTCATGCAAGATTTTTCATGTTTGTGCCCTATCTTCTGCGATGACTTCCCTATGCCAGGATCTTTCACAAACGGACAAGAAGTCTCTAAAGTTTGTTCTAGTTCATCAAACTGATCAAAGCTATCAAAAAACTCACTCACTTCCGAGTCTGAATCCTCTACATCATCTTTTGTCACAGGGATTTCGGGCAGCTCAAGTTTTGCTTTTAAACTTTTTTGGTATCCCTCTTCATCCAAAAAAATTACAGGACTTGGGCTTGAGCACTCAGACTCTGAGGAGTGGGCAGGAGAAGAAGGAAAGAGTATCTCCTGTGTGTCCCTGCCTTTATCTGAAGCACTGGGTGACCTGTAGAGACTCCTTTGGGTCCAGGGCTCTGAAACTGATGTTGTAACCGATGTTTTCACAGATGTTTCTTTGCATCCCAGAACATGTACTGAAGATGAAGGCTTAGCCAATGATTTCTGTGGTCCATAACTGACCAGCACTTTAAAATCATGGGTTTCTAAATGGTGACCAGAAGTAGTCTGAGAGGCAGCATCACATCGGCTCCTTAATGTAGCAATATTTATTTCTAAGGGAAAACAATAAAATTCTTACATTATTCTAGAAAACTTGTTTTAAAAAACTGACATTAAATACAAAATATTTACATCACGTTTCCTATACTATGGTATTTAACAGAAATTTCATTCCCAGTAACACCCAGAAGCAAATGCACCTTTTACTAAAACAAACCCATTTTGCCCTGTATCTTCAAATATATGACCTTTGGAAAGCTCAGTGAGTTGCCATTTATGTTAGAAAAATTACTAGTGACTGCCAGCTAACTGTTTTGACACTTGAACACAAGAAAGTTCCAGATACTAGGTTATGAGCTAAACAAGGCTTAAACAATAAGAGCAGTAAATTAAAATATACCTAATAATGAACCTAAATATCCCAGGAAAATTATTCCTCTGTAATAAGAAAAATTATTAAAATGTTTAAACTGGATCAAATTTCAAAACAAATTTCAACTGTTAAGTCTCCTTTAAATCTTCAAAACGGAACTTTCAACTTCAATCTTTTAGGACAAAGTCTAGTAAAGGGCACACACCATCATTATACAGCTTTGTACTCTCCTCCTCCTCTAACTGCTCAAAAGCAGTGACAAAGTCATCCTCTATGGAAGACACAGACTGGTTCGTATCATCATCATCTTCATCAGTGGTCTCAAGGCGATGCTTCTGATGCAAGTGGGTGTCCAGGGTGTGTCTTATACCAGCAGCATATTTACTTAGGAGACTAAAGATAAAATCAATTCTGAGTCCTGGTAATGTAGGTGACACTCTCATGACACAAAGCATTCCAGAATGATGACTCTTGGGAGAGATGAAAGGAGATAAAATCAGTTTTAAGTTTAAATATAAAACATTACCTGGAAGTGAAGCCAAGAAATAAGCCAGGGGGCAGGGGCAGGCAAGAAACGCATGCATCCTGAAAGGTTCCTTCATTCTATAATGTTTAATGATTTTAAGTATTTAATTTTCCTGAAGTTATCAAAAGAATATTTATTTTTATTTAAATCTCACTTTAACCTTTTTTCCTTATCAATCTTTTTTTCTCCCATGTATTCAAATTCTTCCCAATTTATCTCCTTAAATGTTATAGAACCTACTATCAATCTAGTCTCTTAGGCAATTATTGTTTTCTATATTACCGTATATGTTTGTAATGTGTCGTTCTCAATCATTTACCAAACACACCCACTACATTGTGAATGCTTGAGAATAGGAACAAGGATCTATTTTACTTGTTATTCTATTGTCCTATAGCTCCCAGCCATATCACCTTCCCTCCTACCAAAAAAGAACTATCCTTATCTTTTAACGTATTTCTCTGGTATTAAAACTTCCAGTCATACTTCTAGCTTGGATTAAAAGCACAAGTCATTAGTTTTCCCTATGCACACTGTATTTTTAAATGCAAACATTGACAAGTGATTTGTTTTCAAAAAGGGGAAACCAAATGTAACAGCTAATCACCCTTTATGTCCCAGCAAAAAAAGCAAGTTATATGTGAGTGAACCACATGATCCAAAAAACAAGGTGTAATTCTAATAACTAGATCTCAAGATGAACAAAGCAGCATTTTATAGCTGGAGTAAGTCCTCCAAATTATAAACCTAGTCATGCCAGGCGGTGGTGGCGCACACCTTTAATCCCAGCACTTGGGAGGCAGAGCCAGGCGAATCTCTGTGAGTTCGAGGCCAGCCTGGGCTACCAAGTGAGTCCCAGGAAAGGCGCAAAGCTACACAGAGAAACCCTGTCTCGAAAAACCAAAAAATAAATAAATAAACCTAGTCATACAATTTTAAATGTCATACTTCCTAAGATGCAAAGCATTTTTCTTCCACACTTTATCAAAAATACTTCTAATGAACTAAAGACTGTCTTAGGAAAACAACATCATTGTCCATTTTACATGGAAAATCTTTAACCAGAAAGTTAATTGAAGTCCATTTGCTAGAACATGCAGCATGAAACCCATGTAAATATGGAATAGCCATAAAGCAGGAGCAATCACTCCAGCTATACAAAGAAATCTGAACAGTAACATTTCACTAAAAAATTAATGTGTGCTTGCATAACACTGATAGAACTTCACAGGTGGGAAGTTAGTTTGTAAGCCATGATCAAAATGATTCTATGCTTCAAAGCTGACAACGCTCTGTTAGACTTATCAATATCATTTTCTTGAGACTGAATTAAAATAACAAGAAAAGCGTCAACACTTACAAGTTTACTATTACTGAGCAAATATAGTAAAAACCTAAAAAAAAAAACTGATTAGAAATGATCCATCAGTTACCTGATTTAGAGGACTATTGCTTACATCTGGCGATTTACTGATATCCTTCATACAAATGATTTCATTTTCACTTAGACTGCAGAAATGGAGCGAATTCAGAAGGTCTGGAAGTTCCAGTGAAACTGCAGCTAGATCCTAATTTTAAATAGTAACAGTGACAGTAATGAGTAGCATTATAGAGTAACACTGTCAAGGTGTTCACAATGTTGTCCATATCAAAAAAACCATAAAACTTGTCAATAAACCAATTCCTAACAGCTCACATATACAGTTTATCTACAGATAGTCATTTTTAACTCAAAAATAGAGCAAACTAAAGTTATTTAGTACTGGTTTATAGCCTTTCAAGCATATTACTGCTGAGCTACCTGATCAGTTTTAACAGGGCACCTCACATATCTACGACCATTAGCATACAACTGTTTTTAGCAACTGTCATCCACAAATCCTCTGGCTGTCATCCACAAATCCTCTGGCTTGACTATGGAGTTTTTCATAAAGAATTCTTAACTACTGAACACCCTTCTTCAGAGTTTTAACTCTGTAAAATACAAGTCCATTTTCTTATGAAGGTTTTGTAGTGAGCCTTCAAAGATTTAGGAAATTAAAGGAAAACTGTCTTTCTTTTTCATTTCCTCTTTTTTTTTTTTTTTTTTTTAAAGTAACTACTTTTTCCAGTTCAAGAATCACTCAAGTCTTTGCCCCACAGAGAGTAGAGGCTTTGTAAGTGTGGTCTTCATCTGTAGCTCCTGGGGACCGACAGAATACTTTACAAGTCTGTACTTTTTGTTCTAATTTTGAGACAGTCGCACTCTGCAGCTCCTCAGGCTGGTCTGGACTCTAACTCACAGTGACACTCTTGCACCAGGCTTGCACAGTCTGTTATACACTGTATGCTGTTCTGAAGAGTGTGCCCTATCTGTTGCTTTTGTCCAAGGTATTGCCTTCCAGCTAAGAAAATCCAGACAGTCTAGAGTTTGCAGGCATACTCACCAGAAGCACTAATGAAGAGTTACCAGTTTTCTTACAGCAGCACAAGGAAAAACTGTATTTACAGTGACCTGCGCAATTGTCAAGCTCCCCTTCATTGACCCCAACCTCAAGTACCAATCTCTCTATAAATGCCTAAATGAAACAGGCTATCAGCATGTGCACAAGTTTATAAATGTGTAAAAACTGAGACTTTAAAAATTTGATCTTTTATATTTAATTCTATTTCAATAAAAATACAAGAACTTTTACTGCTAAAGTCAAATTATGAAAACTATCAAAATATACAAATGGTACAAAAGATAATGGACAGAATCAAGAAAACAGCCTGTGGTTTAAAGCTTTCAGACAAATGATTTTTATAGTCAAACCTAAAGCATCTTTCCATAGCAAGAATTATTGTCAAAAGCCAGGCACGACAGCACACAGTTGTTATCCCTGCATGTGGGAAGTTGAAGTAGGAGGATTTCTACAAGTTCAAGGCCAGATCAAGGATATATGGCAAGACCTTATCTCAAAAATAACAAAAGAATCCTTAATAAAAATGTTGAAAGTGAAAATGTACAGATCACATTCAAAACATTGATCTCAAATGTCATTTTTGTTTTGGGGGAGACGGAGTGTAGAGTTCCTGGCTGGCCTGGAACACACTATACAGACCAGCCTGGCCCTAGGCTAGCCCTGAACTCAAAGATCAGCCTGCCTTTGCCTTCTGAGTTCTGGAAATAAAGGCATGCACCACCACGCCTAGTTTCAAATGTCATCTTTTAACTTTAAAAGATACCTTTAAATTATTGTAAATTTTAAGCATTAAAGTAAATTTTTCAGTCTCCAAAATTTTTTAGTCTCCCGAAGTCTTTGTGAATTCAATAAATTGACCACACCTGTATATGAGCAGCATCTGTTTCTTCATTAAAGCCCAGAAATGTGACCTGAATCAAAAAAAGAAAGAATGAAAGAAAGAAAAAGAAATCTCTAGTAATTTACTTTTTAAAGTCTTGTCTCGGAGTGTTGACTAAGCACAGGAAGCATGCGGAGTACATTGGGCAGGCAGTGTTTCCAGTGAGCAAGGTTTCCACCGCACTATAGCTCTTGAACCTCATCTAGCCCTCATCCACCTTTCCCTCGAGCAAACTCAACCAACTGTACCCTCAAAGCGTAGCTCAGCATCCCCACTGCCATGCCTTCTTCCCTCCACGACCACTGTACTTGTCACTGTCAGGCCACATGTCCAGTTTCCCCGGGTTAGGAGATGCCTGCAGCCTGCCCTCATTTTCATTCAAACCCATGGCCCCCTTCTAGGTCTAGCACATGCCCTGTCCATGACTGCTTCAGGCTCCTGCAGCTGTATCCCCTTGATAGGACTCTTCCTCAGACTTCTAGGCCTGCCTCCTCTTCACTCCTGCTGCAGCAGCCTTCTCAGAGACCTTCCTTGTGTAGATATCCCAGGCTCCTTCCTCACTGGATGTGAGTCTACCAACATTCTCTCAACACCCTCCTTCTTCTCCCTACCCAAGTTCACAGATTTCAAATTTCTATGGCCTCTCTAATGGCGGGAGGAAATACATTATTAAGTAAAAAGTACAAATTATAAAAAAATATGTAATATGCCCATAACTTCTTCCTTATTCTTAAATTATTGAATACTGAATTGAAAGGCACTGCACCAAACTAGTCATCAGTGATTAACTGGAAGTTTCTTTCATATGACCTTACTTTCCTTACTTCTGTCCTCTGTACTCTTCTTCCTAACTCACAGGATAAACAATAGTCACTTTCTTTTTAAAATTTCCAGTACTCGAATTTTTCTACAAAGAATATAGACTGAAAAGTTCTTTCTTAAATTTATATTTATGTCCTTGTCATCATACTAGCACCTTTCCTTTTGGAAAAAAAAAATAGTGAATTATCTACCAAGTAAGTGCTGTGTCTAGAAACACAAAATATTTAAATAATAGCAATAAACAAACTGGGGGAAAGTGGGATGGTTAAAATATAAGACTACACTGAAGACCCTGATTCCTTTCTGATAACTCAGAAGCTAATCAGAATCTAAAATTATCCTGGTACTTTAATTAATTATAGCTACTAATTCAATGGAGTGTTAGGCACCCTCTAGAGATCTGGCAAACTGTTAACCTGTAGAAGCCTATCTCTCATAACATTTGCAGGCAATATAGCTTCCCTCCCTAAAACATGGGCACTTATTTCTTTCCTTTTTTCAAACAGATACTTATGTTCCTAGATTTTACACAATCACATAAAAGCATGTAATTTTCTATTAAGTGAAAGAAGTAAAGTTGTCTAGAGGAATGGGATTAACAGAAAAGAAGAAATGTAAAGAGAGAAGGTGTGAGTATTAGGGTATAGGGGAACAGATGTGATATATAATATATACCTGTAAGAAAACTTAAACAACAACAACAAATTTTTAAGTCAGCCACTGCCAAGCTGCAACAGTATTTGAGACTCAGAAATATTTGCCTTAAAATAAACCAGTACACTGGGAAAAGGAAAAAAAACAAAAACTCAGGTATTTGAGATATCCATACCCTAAAGTGGGACAGAAATCTCTTCTTTCAAGTTTCCTTGCTGAACACAAAAGAGAAAAACAGCTGTCACTGAGTTCTGGAGATACCAAGGGAGTCAGTCTACTTCTGGGTGACAAGAAAGACTCATGAAGGAACAGGCTGGGAACATGGGCATGGGAACAACCAGGGAATAAGGGCTTCAAAACTGAGGGTGGGAGGGCACCAGAGACTTCTCACACATGGCAACAACTGAGTGGATTAAGAGGGCTCTGACCTACTTAAATAAAGTGAAAGAGCGAGGCAAGGAAGATAAATAAAGTGCCACAATTAGCCAGTCCATAAGTGGGGAGAGTCAGGTGACAGAACACTCCTCACCTAACAGGTTCATTCCTCTTTCTAGGGAATGACATCAGGTAAAGAATCCCTCAGAAATAGGAACCTCCCACTACCAAGTAAGAAAACAAAACTCATTTCAGCCAGGCAGTACTGGCGCACGCCTTTAATCCCAGCACTCCAGATCTCTGAGCTCAAGGCCAGCCTGATTTACAAAGTAAGTTCCAGGACTCTTACACAAAGAAACCCTATCTTGAAAAAAACCAAAAAACAAACAAACAACAACAACAACAACAAAAAACCCTCATTGCAAAAGTCTGAGCACCAATTTTTAGGCTGTGGATTAGATTGCAAATGGATCCATATCTGCCGCCATGCACAAAACTCAAGTCCAAGTGGATCAAAGGCTTCAACATAAATCCAGTTACACTGAACTTGATAGAAGAGAAAGTAGAAAGTAGTCTGGAACGAACTGGCACAGGAGACCACTTCCTAAATATAACACCAGTAGCACAGACACTCAGAGTGACAATTAATAAATGGGACCTCCTGAAACTGAGAAGTTTTTGTGGAGCAAAGGACATGGTCAATAAGACCAAATGACAGCCTACAGAATGGGAAAAGATCTTCACCAACCCTATATCTGACAGAGGGCTGATCTCCAAAATATATAAAGAACTCAAAAAGCTAGACATCAAAATACTGAACGATCCAATTAAAAAATGGGCTACAGAGCTTAACAGAGAATTCTCAACAGAAGAATCTCAAATGGCTGAAAGGCATTTAAGGAATTGTCAACATCCTTAGTTATCAGGGAAATGCAAATCAAAACAACTCTGAGATACCATCTTACACCTGTCAGAATGGCTAAGATCAAAAACACTGAAGACAGCTTATGTTGGAGAGGATGTGGAACAAGGGGAACACTCCTCCATTGTTGGTGGGAATGCAAACTTGTACAGCCACTCTGGAAATCAGTATGGCGGTTTCTCAGAGAATTGAGAATAAGTCTTCCTCAAGACCCAGTTATACCACTCTTGGGCATATACCCAAGGAATGCTCAATCTTACCACAAGGACACATGCTCAACTATGTTCATATCAGCATTATTCGTAATAGCAAGAACCTGGAAACAACCTAGATGCCCCTCAACTGAAGAATGGATAAAGAAAATATGGCACATATACACAATGGAGTACTACTCAGCATTAAAAAATAATGATATCATGAAATTTGCAGGCAAATGGATGGAACTAGAAAATATCATCTTGAGTGAGGTAACCCAGACTCAGAAGGACAAACATAGTATGTACTCACTCCTAAGTGGATACTAAATGTGAGGGAAGGGATGGCCAGACTACAACCCACAACTCCAGAGAGGCTAGCTAACAGGGAAAGACCCTAGGAAAGACACACGGATGGCTCTGTGAAGGAGAAGTGGATGAGATCTACATGAATGGACTGGGTGTGGGGGCGTGGCAGAGGGTGAGGAGTGGGGGATGAGAACATAGGGAAATGGGAGGGTCAAGCTGGAACAGGGACAAAGTCGGAGGGCAGGGAGAAAGATACCATGATAGATGAGGACATCATGGGAATAGGAAGAGGGAGGGTGCTGGGGAGGCTGTCAGGAATCTACAAGGTTGACTCAACCTTGGTCTGCTGGCAGTAGTCCAGAGGGTGCCTGGACCAGTCCTCTCTGGTGACCAGCCTAGCAAATAACCTAGCTGTCGTCATAGAGCCTTTGTCCAGTGACTGATGGCCAGGCACCAGGCTGAGCTCCGGGAATCCAATTGATGAGAGAGAGGAGGGATTCTGAAGGCGGGGGTCATCGAGATCATGATGGGAGGACGTGCAGAGATGACCAGCACACTAGTGGAAGCCCATGAACTGTGGATTGGTGGCTGTGGAGTCCCCATGGGACCGGACTAAGCCCTCTGGATATGGAAGATGGTTGTTTGGCTTGAACTGTTTTGGGGGCACCCAGGCAGGGGGATCGGGATCGGTCCCAGGTCTATGGGCAGGCTTCTGGAACCCGGTACCTGTGGTGTGACACCTTGCACAGCCTTGGTGCAGTGGGAAGGGGCTGGGACCTGCCTAGGCTCAGTGTGCTGGGCTCTGCTGACTCCCCATGGGAGACCTCGATTTGGGGGATGAGGGGTGGCTTGGGAAAGAGGCTAGAGGGTGGGAGGAGGGAAGAGGGGGGAATCTGTGGATAGTATGTGGAGTGAGTAGAAAACTTCTTAATAAAGAAAAAACAAAAACAAAAAAAAACCACCTCATTTCAAATCTGAGCACCAATTTTAGGCTGTGAAGACCTAATATCACTTTTTTTTCTGATCTGGGGTACTAAATCTAGGCTTTGCACAAGCTAGGCAAATGATCTATCTACCCCTAAGCTATACTCTTAGCCTCAATACCACATTTCTTAATTTGTAATATGCATGTGATGATGGTACACATTTAAAGAATATCAGCCCTTTTAATAACAATAAATTCAAACAGAGATGAAAACATTGGAGATATATATATATCTATATCTATATCTATATATATATATATATATATATCTCACATTCTCAAGTGGTAAGTATCTTAATCCCAAAGACAAACTTACCACCACTTTAAACTTTAAAACAAAACAATAAAATAGTTAAGAAAAGAAATTAAAAAGGGACCACATGAAATAAGTATATTTTTTCATGTTTCAGGATAAAAGAAACTTAGTATTAAAGTAGCAGCCATTGAATTAGCTCTACCTGGCCAATGAGAGGCCAGTAACACTTGTGCACTTACAAACAGGCTGATAATAGTCAGCCAATGATGTTAGTTACAATTTAAAACATGCATTTCTTTTTAAATAACATTTTTATTAATTATTTAAGAATTTCACACAATGTATTTTGATCTTATTCACCCTCCTCAACTTATCCCAGATTCACCACAACTCCCCTACCCACCCAACCTTGTGTTCTCTTTAAAAAAAAAAAAATCAGGTCCAATTTGTGTTGCAAATACTCTCCAGTATGAGGCTTGCATTGGAGCATGGTCAACCTATCAGGTCACACCCTCAAAGAAACCAACTGTCTTCCAATACCTATATTAGTACTATGTACTGATTTTTTTTAAATCTGCAGTCCTACAAAGGTGCATGAGAACACAGTGTGCTTGACTAGGAAAGGTTCAAAAGTCACACGTCAAACCTCAGTTAAATGGGAGTGTTCATCCTGGTTTAAACAGTCTCCTCCTGATACACTGCATAGCTCCTTCTCACTCTGCAATAAAGACTTGACAGACTGGAACACATCTTCACTGAAGCTCTGGGGAATAAACAAATCAGACACGTGAATTCTAAGACATGTAAAAGAGCTTACAGACACTGAGTTTTACATAGCTACTTATTCTCCAATTAATTCATTTGGCACTTTTTTTACATTATTTGCTGGACTCAGTTCAGCTAAGAAAAAAGTCAAGTTACTCAAAGACCATACAGGCCTTACGCTCCAGATTTACTTACACTTACCTTACACTAAAATTAACAAATTGCCTATCTTATTTCCAAGTCACTAGCAGAACAAAACAACTCATATAATAAGTGAGATGATATAGGAGATAGAAAATAGCACATTAGCATCCATGATTCTTCCCTTGAGAGACAAAGAAAAAAGACAGTAGCTAAAAATAAGATTTTTCCAGAGGTCTTAAGGCAGCTCTATGATGAAAACAAGGGAAAAGATTCCAAGTCTGTGAAAGGCAGTTGTCACAAATGCAGAGGACCTGAGGAAGGAAGAGGACACGGAGGAAATAATGAACACTACAGTCAGACCGAAAGGCAACACTCAATTCCCCCTGCCGCCGTTATTCCTCTGCTGGTATGTAACCTGCTCCTCTAGTCTGTGGGAACTTACTCAGCAGTCCTGTCCACAGAAACCCTATCCATGCCAAGACTGAAGATTTTCCCATCCCTTAGTCTACTCTTCTCCTGTACTGTTTGCAGATTAAGGTCATTTGACCTATGTCATAGCATATTATGATTATAATATTCATGTTTATCTTTTCTACCTACTGAACCAAATCGTGGAAACTATATTCCATTCACTTTATCTCCTCACATTTTACATGAAGTCAACAAACAGTTGCTAACTATAAAAAAATTCATGAAATACAAATCTATAATCTAAAAGATAATACTATTCAAGAATTCAAGAAAAAAGTACGTAATGTTAAATTTCAATCTCACCTATCACTAAGAGCCCAAATTTCTTTAAATATATATACATATACTACCTTTTCCACTGAAGGGGCTTGGAAGCAATGACCCCCAAGTAGCAATGAGCAGATCCCATACTCAGATTTTGGTTTCTAAATACCAATCATCAATTAAAATACCCAGAGCTCCTCAAAAAAATGTTGATTCCAGATCCTAGACAGAGAACATACAAAAGAGGCTATACCATCTAACTGTGTCAGACTACAGGGAGTACTCACAGACTAATTGGGTAATTTCAAAGGAACACAGAGTTCAGTGTATTGACCAGGAATCCCCACTGGCTAAATCTGGAATAATCAGGGCATCAAAAACAGAAATGGTAATGTACTGTAACTCCTGCATTCAATTATACAGCATTCTTCTTTACCTATTATCACTAGTTGACAAATATGGACAAACTGATTCCATTAGAAAATCCTCTTTGTAACTCTCAACATAATTACTGATTTGGAAAGAATTATTAATATATCCTAAATCTACTGGGTTAAAAGCTTTTGGGAGACAGGCTACTCACATTTCTCAAACTATCACCACATAGCTTCCTTGCTAAGCATTTAATCAAATTTATTCTGCATTTATATTGTTGACAACAGATGGTTACAATCCTGACCACTTCCTCAAAAACATCAACAATACGCTTCTCCTGACCTGACAGAGAGCAATGAAAAAACGAAGCCTTTGAGGTATTCCTGATGAAGAGAACTACACTGAAAACCGACTTGGAATGTTCTACTGGACAACTACCTCGGATCTTTCCAAAAATGTGGTATATCTAAACCAACGGAATGGTCTAGAACGGTGATAATCAAAATACTCAAATGCATTATGTGAAAAACCTTGAGTAGACTCTAGGTAAGAAACAAGAAGTTACAAGGATATTTGAGACAACTGGGGGGAATTTATCAGACTAAACGTCAGATGAAGTTACAGACAAATGGTTTTCTTAGGAGTGGTAATCACATTAACATATAAAACAAGCTCCAAAAGGCATTTTCCACACAATTATAAAGAGAAATGTGAGGTATGCCCAGAGAAGAGAACGGGTATGGCAAGATGCTAACAGAAAGTGAATCAAGTAGAAGAGATATGAGTTGCTTATTGTTCTGAGGTTTTTTTCACAACTGTTCAGTAGGCCTTAAAACAACCAATATTTAGTTTTGTTTTCATTAATAAATAGAGGTTTTCACACTGATTTGTGAACACAAAAAGGAAAGAATACAAATATGAGCTTGAACTATCAATATAAACTCAAGAGTTTATAAGGAAAAAAAACCTGTGAATCCAGAGGAATATAAATAAATAATAAATAAGTGAGGGTAAATAATGTACTTGCCACCATAGAAAACGAGTATTATATAAATCATAAAGGTCATAAAGCTGACAATTGGTAATTAAAAGGCTTTTACCCATCTTCATCCACCTTAAGTGAATTATCTTCTCACTTTATAAGCATTATCAAAAGAGAGAAGAGTTATCAAAATAAAAAAGGAAAACACCTTCATGAACTCAAAGATGGTCTTCATGGGCAAGGTCAACAGTGTCATGAAAAGAGGCTGAAGTCCAGGCACTGTTAACAGACAACATCCTGTAGTTCCCTTTCTTCTTCCTCTAGTGATGACCCAAAGTTATAGCAAAGACAAAAAATCAAAGTCAAGATACAGACTAACCAAACTGTTTTAGGAGGAGTATGAGGTTCTCCCTCAGATGAGAAATAATGACCAAGTCTGCTGTAGAGTAGGCTTGTATCCTAGCTACTTGGGAGGACAAGGCAGGACCAGTGGCAAGCTCAAGTCCTGTCTGGCATATAAAGCTACTTCAAAGCAAGCCTAACTAATGTACTGAGACCTTCTAGCAAAATTAAAAACCCAAAAGGTAGGAAGAGGATGTGAAGCAGGGCTAGGAATACAGCTCAGTGATAGAGCAATTTATCTAGCATGTACAAGGTCTTGGGTTCAATCCACAGCACCATACACACAGAAAAGTAATTTTTCATTTGCTCACTAATTATTCAACATCTAGCAGAGCCCTGACATACAATAAGCACTTAAATTCATTATGGTGAATCAATGAGTGATTAATATTTCTTATATACCTTTAAGGTAGAGCTAAATGTATGTAAGATAGTTAGCTAAAAAAAAACAGATGGAAAATGTCTGTGAAGAAATGGGGAGGAGGAATTGTGCTCTGAGAAATAAGATTTCAGAGACTAACATTATAATCATGACTTCACATCACTACTTTCAAATACATTCATCTTCACAGTATTTTAATGCTGTAAGTTAAATACTAAGATTCATTTAAAAACTATGAAAGAACCCACATATTTTTTTAATTTCCACTGAAAGGAACCTAATACTCTGGACTTACTTTTCGGACAGATGCTTTATTCTTTATGTAACTGTTCCTGAAAGGCTGGAAAGCCGCCATAATGGTATTACTGTAGTATGTAATCGCTGAAGAGTAAATCCACAAAACACCTAAAGGAGACATATTAAAAGAAAACAACTTATTTACTAATCAGTGATTCAAGCAAGCAAGCATTTTATTCTAAATAATTTCTTTAAATGTATGCATTTAAAGAAAAATATGAACAAAAATACTGAGACTATATAGCAACCACATATATATATATATACACACACACACACATACATACATATATATATATATATATTATGTGGAGGGAGGAGTAAAAAAAGAGGTGAAAATGGATACCCTAATGAGATATAAAAGTATTACAAAATCCTTTTAGGCTCACAATTATAGTTTGCTATTACATTCAATCTCACTGCCCCTCTTAACTGCAAAATCTCAACAAAGATTGCTGGGAATCTTTATAAACTTGGACCCTGTCACAAAGAATCCACTCTCATAGCCCAAGTCACTCATCTATCCCTGCAGCAACACTAAACGCTGCAGGCATTATTACCTCTTCAACAGAAGGTTTTAAAACTACACAAATGCGAATGTGAAATTTGTACTTATACTATAAAATTACAGATAGACAAAATGAAAATCCTTATCCGGAAGTTTAAGAGTATACCAATGACTGGAGTTCAGAAAAGGATTAGAAGAATTACACACCTCACACACAAAACTCTCAACCTAATACTGAACTTTTTAATGATGCTTTCATAAAAACTTTTGGGGACTTCAGCCAACTAAGAACATCAAGCAGCCAGTCAATGCTGCATCTGAGTGTAGAATGCTGTCCAGTCATTTAAGGTCTACTTGTGTCACACACTAAGGACACTGAGAAAATAATGGTCCTATAGGATTCAAAGACTCATAGGGAAATGCTAGATTACAGTAAAGGGTAGAAGCTAAGAACTGAATTGTAAATAACAAAAAACAAAACATTAAAGCAATAAATGTTTAAGGAAAGCTTACTTAAGTTTCAGTATCTTCAGTTAATCAAGCCCATCTCTTTAAGGCATGCCTATTTGAGGTTTCTAAGTCATTCACCTCAGCACAACTTCATTCTAGTTCCCTCCCCAGATTCTAAAAAGACTAAATTTTAATATCGTTCTAATTTCATCTTCTATTTTTATACTTTTACTACAGAGATAAAACTGAGGTGTGAGTGTATGTCACACATTATCTCTCTTAGACACTGTCTTATTGCTGTAAAGAGACACCATCACCACTGTTATAAAAGAAAGCATTCCATTGAGGGCTTGCTTACAGTTTCAGAGATTTAGTCCATGGCAGTTTCAGAGATTTAGTCCATCATGGCAGGGAGCACAGACACGCCACTTTGTATTTAACTTAATTCACATACCTACCAAAAGACTACCTGTACAATGTAAAAGAGAATCAGCATGGAATTACATGGCACTGTTCTGAGGAAAACAAACAAACAAACAAACAAAAGACCTTTGGAAATGCAAAGACAGGTAGAAGACTAAGAAAAACAGCAAGGGAGGGTTACTCTAGTTTACAGCTGCACAAGAGCAAACATAAATACTGTCATAACAATCTTCACACTCAACACCTGCTTATGCCCTCTTCTGGATGAAGAGAGAAGAATTCTAAGCAAGGAATCAGAGGATAGTAAAGAAATAAGAGGGAACTTAGTTGATATGATTGAGACGTGATGAGAGACAAGACAAGCAGAAAGCAAATAGCTGGAAGTGGAGTGGTTAGAACTCAGGCAAGAAACAGGAAATAAAAGCACTGCTAGTAAAGTAAATCTCTTGAAGAACGGCACAAAAGCAGCGTACATCAGGTAAAAGATTTAATAAACAACTGTACATACATATTTAGAAGAAAAAAGTCACATAATTCATAAAGAGATATAAAAACAATCAGAGAAACAACTATAAAACACAGAACAGAGATGCAGGGTGCTGAACAAAAACACACACCTCTGACTCTGCGACGTCACCTCTCAAAACCTCCCTGCATACCTGCTTCCACAAAATTCACAAAATAGTGCACGACTAGTCAGTGAACCAAAGATAAAAACTAAAAGTAATCTACCAAAGATAAAAACTAAAAGTTCCTTCATTTAAAGAAATTCACTTATTACCCAGCTGTGGGAAATGATGGGGTTGAATAATACACATGAGTGAAGAAGCAGATTTCAGAATGCTGCAAATGACCTGAAATTAAAAGGCAGCTGCACAAGCCTAGGAAAGGTCTTGAAAAGATGATTTTTTTTAATGTTACAAAATGTCATCTATCTGATTTTATGGGAAGATGATAAATTATCAAGAAAAATAAGGCCAGTTCCAACATACATGCATTATCTCGTTCAGTATAAAATCTGTAACTGTGTGTGCATAAATGTAAATACACACACACAGTAGATACATTACAGATAGTGGTTTTATCATGAATAATTATCTTGTATTTTTCTAGATGCACATAAATTCTTAATGATTAAAAAACCACAACTTCCCAAGCCTTCTTACCTCACCTCTAGCTTAAGAACTGTTCAACTCAACACCATCTATAACTTGACCTTTTTTATAATCAGAGGACTCAGGCATAAACACCTGCCCAACAGTAAATGCAACCATGACTCATCCTCCACACTAGCTCTCAAATCACAACCTATAAATCAGGTTATTTCTAAAGCCACATACTTAGAAGATCCAGTTTCATCAATACTATTTTTTCCTTAATCCTTGTCCTCACGTTTTCTTCCTATTTAGTTTTCCAAAGGTACATTACCTGTGGTTTGAACCACACAATGAAGTTCCTAATGTAGAGTTTCACTTCAGTCCTATGCTTTAGTTTCAATTCCTCTTATCTAAATGCTCTACTAGACATTTACAATTAAGCATCTCTGCTAGGTTTTGGATATGACCTGTCCCCAGAGGCTTACGTCCTAGAGAGTTGGTCATCAGTATGGTAGAGACAGTGGAACACTGAAGATGTGTGACTCTGGGGATCTCTAAGCCCTGGAGGCACAGCCTTCACAAATAAATTACTGTTGCTCCATGGCAGTTCTAACTCCCATGGGACTAGATTAAGCACTCCATGAGCTGGTCTAAAGCAGCTCCTTCCAGCTCTCTGGCTTCCAGTCCCACCATTCAATCTCTTCCTCTACACACACACTTGGGCCATGGTGTTACCTACTATGTTGTGATTCATCTAGAAAGCCCTGACTAGAGGCTGAAAAGTTGGACCTGCTCAATCTGGGACTTTGAGTCTGTAAATTTTCAAGCTAAATAAATCTACTCTCTCTAGAAAATAACTCACCTCAAGTATTTTGTTACAGCAACACAAAACAGATTAAGCCAAGTATAGTTACTATAAAAATAAGTATGTTTAAGCCAGGTGTGGTGGCACACGCCTTTGATCCCAGCACTCTAATACAGAGAGGCAGGCGCACCTCTGAGTTTGAAGCCACCCTGGTCTATAGAAGGAGCTCTGGGACAGCCAGGACTACACAGAGAAATCCTGTCTCGAAGGAAAAAAAGTATGCTTAAAACTTGAATAAAACTTCTCTAAACCCTCTCCATTCTATTTAATTAAAAGCCAGCAAACCAACACCACATAGTCAACCACAAATTTCCTCAATCCATTCTGGTGATCACAGCTCCTAAATGCCCAACTCCTGATGTTAGGCTCTAAAACTACTCCTTAGCTAACCTACGTAGACTCACTCTTCGTGCACCTTCAAGGATCTCTGAGGAAAGCCTGACTCCTCTCTCATCTTTCCGTGCCCCTTTCCCAACATTTAACATCTCCTTTATGCTTCCCAAGTGGTTTGTCCCTTAATTTTCAGGTGCCACTGTTTGCACACATCTCTTTTGTGAGCTCAAGGAGCTCAAATTTGTATTTGAACATGGCAGGATTCAAACACTTGCTAAATAAAAAGTAAACTTATGATTGCCACACATGTAATCTTAGGTTCAGGGCTGAGACAGGACTAAGAGGTCAACGCTGGTCTAAGCAAGACTCTCAAAATATATTTTAACACATACCAAATGGCCAAGTGTTAAAAATTAACTTTCCATTGGACTACAACAAAACAGTACAACATACATAGGAAACACTGGTTTTCAAACATCAGACAACAGCAATGCAGGGTGTAACTGATACCTCATAAAGGAAACATTGCCTGCCAGCTACTTTCAGGTCACAACACAGGACAGCAAAGCCAGGCAGTCTGGCAGTCACAGTGAGTTTTGGAGACAAAGCTCATTCATACTATAGGTCAGAGTATTAAAGGAGAATGCAATGACAGGGTTTGGAACAGTTCACACTCTCACTAAGCAGAATAGGGAAAAGCAGTCCTTATTGTGACCCATCAGGAACAGACAGTTCCCACCTAGGGAATCCAAGCATCACCACTAACAAAACAACCCCATGGAGTCCAAATAATCTAACTGTACTCCAACCACAGCCAGCTCTCTGGAAAAGTACACACCAAGCAGGCAATAACAAAAAACTCTCTATGGGCAGACAATAAAAGATGAGCATGCAAAGGAGGAAAATCTGTCCCTGACTGGGAGGGAAAAAGGCAAAAAGTCAAGTGCAGACCTAGAAGTAATGCACTGAAAAAACTAACAGAGCTGAGAATCCGAGCAGAAAGACATTGTGAAACCACAGTGTGATGGTGTGTGATGGCTCATCTTGGTTGTCATCTGGCAATGCAAACCCAAGCAGCTGGGCACACCTGTGAGGGGTTCTCTTGTTTGGATCATTTGAGGTGAGAA
This sequence comes from Peromyscus eremicus, assembly GCF_949786415.1. NCBI lineage: Eukaryota > Metazoa > Chordata > Mammalia > Rodentia > Cricetidae > Peromyscus > Peromyscus eremicus. The sequence goes on along the minus strand of NC_081425.1, from coordinate 43,714,155 downwards.
GACTCACCTTAAATCCAGATCATGTGAGGTCAGAAAACCCACCCTAAATCTGGGCCACACCTTCTAATTGCAGCCTACATAAAAGGACATGGAAGAAGAAAGCTTTTGGTTTTTGTCTGCTTGCTCTCACTCTCACTCGCAAGTTCATCTATCCTGGGGCTGAGGCATTTCCTCACTGGTATTAAGAACCTAATTCTTCAGGATTCCAGTATAGACAGAAGACTAGCCAAGACACTGGGCATCATGGACTGAACAACTACCAGATTTTGAGCCTTTCTGTTAGGACAGCCACTGTTGGACTAGCTAGTCCACAGCATGTAAGTTACTCTAATAAATCCTCTTTTAATATACATAAATACATTCAATCAGTTCTGCTCCTCTACAGAATCCCGACCAATACACTGTGCTCCATACATCTAAGGGTGACTAATACACTGTGCTCCATACATCTAAGGGTGAAGAAAACATGATCATAATAAAGGAAGAAACACAAGCTCCAAAGACTAAAACAGAACTTCCAAGAATGCATGAAGGGGAATCCTGCAGGTGGGTAGATTAAGCAGGTAGGAGGGCGTGGGGAGATGGGAGAGAGTAAGAGGTAAAGGATCAACAAAAACCAAGGATTATGAAAGGCCATACACATGCCTAATCACCACTTGGTGAGCTAACTTAGAAAAAAAACGAACAACTAAGTATGAAGAGGTAGCCTGCGCAGGTTATTAAAAGTCCAGTGCCAGGGGTGGGATACCTCCTTATGGGCTGTTAGTCAGGGAGGTCCCGAAGGCCCCCAAAACAATACAGGCAACTGCCACCTCCAGTGGCTGTCCACCAGAACTAGACAGTAGAACCTATTACTGAAGACACCACATGGTCTGATCACAGGAACTTACATAGACGCTTCCTGTTGGGGAATATTATTTTAAGGTGTGTTACTTTTGTTTATGTTGCATTTGTTTGACTCTGTGAAGCTGTGTTACTGTGGCTGTCTAAAACACGTGATGGTCCAATAAAGAGCTGAACGGCCAATAGTGAGGCAGGAGAGAGAGATAGGCAGGGCTGGCAGGAAGAATGAATGTATAGAAGGAGAAATCTGGGAGGAGAAAAAAAAAAAAGATGGAGTGAAAAAAAAATTGAGGAACCAGAGGAGGAGAACATCAGGGACCAGCCACCCAGCTCCACAGCAAGCCACAGAATAAAAGTAAGATTTACAGAAGTTAGAGAACTGGAAAAGCCCAGAGGCAAAAGGTAGATGGGATAATTTAAGTTAAGAAAAGCTGGCTAGAAACTAAGCCAAGCTAAGGCCACACATTCATAATTAAGAATAAGCCTCCATGTGTGATTTATTTGGGAGCCAGGTGGCAGGCCCCCCAAAAAGAGCAAAAACAAACAACCACAGCTTCCTCCCTGGTTGGTAGCCCTCATAGTGCTGGAAAGTGCTATGCAGGTTGCTGGGGGTAGACTGTCATCAACAGGCTTATTTATCTATACTATATCACTAACTTGCCAGGTAAGATGTGCCCACTGATGGAAATCAAGGCAAACTATGGCAGTAACCAATGGCTTTCTAATTAGAACAAGAGGGCGTTCACATTTAGTACCGCAAACTGGTAAAAGGCCCCCATGGCTGGGAGGTCACAGGCCCTAGTGAGGTAACTACAGCTGTAGCTTTACTGAATGACACATGCCCACCAAATTATCTTCTAAATTACTGTTTAGCTCCATAGATCAATGCTGCTGTCAACTTTGATTAGACCAGTTCTTTTTGCAATGGGCAGTGGTAAATACAGACTAAATCAGAGCCAGTGATGAGAATAACTGACCAGTGAAGGCTCAGGAGACCTGCATTATCCATCTAACTCAGGGAACATCGCAGAATGGGGATAGGGTGGAATGCTGTGTTCCCTGCATGACTTGGCATGGCACACCTGAATTCAAAGCAGCTGCAATCACCTATACAAGACCGGGCCTATTAACATCTGTCTCAATTTAAAGGTAGTTAAAAGTAACTGTGGAGTAGAGCCCCATGTGTTCCCCCCCTACCACTACCAACCATCTACAAACAGTTAATCAGTACTAAGGGAGAGAGATTTCCTTTAGTGGTACAGCCACTAGTGAGGTGCTATACTCCTAAAAATAACCCCTCACCTACATTATTTAAGCAATTCTACTGAGACTCACTGGGTCACCAAAAAAAAAAGAAATCATCAAAGTAGAAAGAGACTAGTTGGAAAGAGGAAGGGGGCTGCCAAGAGGAGGAAGACACAATAAGGCAATGGGAGTGAATATGATTAACACATTATATTCACGGACAAAACTGTTCTGACACTATGTATAAGTCCTGTATTAATAAAAACAAGGGAAGTATTTTTAAAATGAAAAACATGCTAGATGCAGTAACAGCAGACTACTGAACACTGAAGTGAAACTGTAGATAATATAATACAAACTATGAAGGCAAAACACAGGAATTTAAAAACAGGCAATCCCACAACATCAGAACTTATTAAGCATTGTTTTAAATATATATACATATATGGGTACTTGGTGACTCAAAAGTCAGGGGACAGAACCAAAAAAAGGAAGGCAAAATGGTCCAGAACTGGTCCAGAATGTACCAAATTTGATGAAAACAGTGATAGGTCAAAAAAAAAAATCTAATAAATATTAAGAAGAAAAACATTAAAAAAAACCCCACTAAAGTGAAACACAACCAAATTGCTAGAAAGCAAAGAAAATCTTGCCCGCCATCAGGAAGGGCGAGCCCCAGTGCAGTGAGGAGGACAGCAGACCTGACACAGAGGCAGCCTGAAGCCGGGCCATGATCATCAGCGCTGACAACTCAGAGGGAAAGGGTTAACAGCCACACATGATAAAAAATATCTTTCGGAGCCGGGCGGTGGTGGCACACGCCTTTAATCCCAGCACTTGGGAGGCAGAGGCAGGCAGATCTCTGTGAGTTCAAGGCCAGCCTGGTCTCCAAAGTGAGTTCCAGGAAAGGCGCAAAGCTACACAGAGAAACGCTGTCTCAAAAAAAAAAAAAAAAAAAAAAAATCTTTCAAAAATTAAGACAAAATCAAGTTCTTGTCACTAATCACGGCTGTGGGGATCTATCCCCAGCTGATCATATGAGAATAACTATGAAAAGAAATTCTTCAAGCAAACAAAAACAGTAACAGATGGAACCTGGACCTACCAAAGTAACAATGAATGCCTGAAACGGTAACACACTTCTGATAGAAGAAAAGTTCCTCAGTTCGTAGCCGCTTTTAAAAAACAACTTTAAAAACAGCAATTGATTAGACACAGAAGTGAGATGCACGACAAAAAGAACAAAAGATTTGGTGGGTAAGCAGTGAATAAAGTGAATAAGACATCAGTCATTAGATGTCTACGTTACGTATGAAATGGTACTGTGAGAAGGCTGTGCTGAGCTAAAGCTATAAACCCCACAGTGACCACTAGGACACAAAACAGAATTCACACTAATAATGAGCAGTGGGATACCAGTTGATGCCATCCTCTCATGGTGGAGACAGAGGCTAAGGCTCACCCTCACAGTGAACTGTGACAATAGTATGTACGGCAAGGCAGGATGATTTAGATTTACTAAATCTAAAAATACCACAGCTATCCTAACTGCCTTCCAAAACAATAGCCAGTTATATTAAGAAGAATGAGCATTCCTAACAATGACTAAGACACTTGCTTTCTGATAGTTTCTTGCTTTTTACATTTTATTCCTAAGTCAGCCCATTCTTCCATTGTACAAGATACATTTCGTTCTTGCCTCCAAAAGGTTCTCATTCCCAGCACTACTGGTCAGGCCAGTCTTTGTTTAAGGGTGAATCTGTTGTCCATTGGATGCTAGCAGTACCTACCTAACTGTGAAAATCAACTCTCCAAAAGTCATCACTCGTACCTGGTAGAGCAAAGCTAACTTTAGCACTAACTTGGTACTCGGTATTACAATTAAATGCACACAAGTCTACACCCTGGGTTAACTCGAAGTACCAGCAACATTCAACTGCCATTCCCGAAGTGTCTAAGTAACAGTGGCTAAGACACAACAGCAGAAAACCTTGCGCTCAAGAGTTCACTTACAATCAAGGCCCGGCTTGGTTATCTCTCCACACCCCTCAAAGGCCTTATCAAAAACAAAACTTTTATGTACTGAACTGTAAGGTGAAATTTCAAGCACATGAGATTGAGGGACATGTGCTAACAAGTGACATAATCCAGTAAAGAGCAGAGTCACCTAGGAAAGAACTGTCTGAAGTTAACTGATATTTGTTTTCTTAAACAGCCATAGAAAAATGTCACTGGTCTTTCAACCACATTCCATGTTTGGCCTCTCTTCTAAAGTATGTCTGAGCCCAGCCAGTCATTGGTATTTCAAGTATCAGCATGGGCCTTATTGACAGATACTAAGTATGAACTGTTTGCTAATGATTTCAAAATCCCTCTACAGCAACTGTAAATACAACTTCAAAAAGAAATACATGTGGCCATACTGTCAGGACCATAAAGTCATGTTCTTAATATTATACATAACCCTCTCAAGATTATTTCTACACAAAAGCATGTTAGATTTTAACCTGGAGAACATACTGTCATGACCATAAAGTCATGTTCTCAGTGTTATGCATAACCCTCTACAAGGTTATTTCTAAACAAAAGCATGTTAGAATTTTAACCTGGAGAACAAATTTCTCTTTATCGGGGCACCTGCAACTCCTGGACTCTTTAACAGTATGTTACTGAAAAGCACTGATACAGAAAGACTCTGTCCCAGGCTGCCAGGAGCAAAAATATGTGAATAGATGTGTTCTGCAAAAGATGTGGTGCTTGGCTCATAGAAACCCCATAAGCCTACACAGAGGCTATTCACTGATAGGATATAGAAGTAATAATTAGGAATAAAGAGTGTGAAACACGAAGTTAAGGTTTCCAGCTTAGAAAAGCAGAAGGTATAGCCTTCACCAATTATGCAATAATCAGAACATGGTGCTTTACGTCAGTATGGTACTATCCAAAAAGCAACTAATAACACAGGTTTAGTTAATATCAAACCTGGAAACGTTACGCTAAGAGTCATCCATATATCCGGAGTTTAAAGCTCACCAGGAGAGTAGGAGAGAATATAAGATTAACCAAGAATCTAAAGGAATAATCACCATCAATGGTTCTGGGCTGGTAAAAAGGGGGAGAAGAACGGGGGGGGGGGGGGGGGGGGGGACCACAACTGTGTGGAATCTAAAACACAAACTATTTCTTAAAAACCATTTTAAAAAATAATTCTAAATATGTTCTAAGACTGAGGAGGAAAATGATTACTCTCATCTCTGAACACTTCAGAAGCCCAATCCAGTCAGCAACAGACACTAGCCATCATACTTCTGCAACATACCTACCATTTGCCATCTAGAAAGAAATTAATAGGTTTACACATGTGAATCCACAATTCTCATATTATCATTATGCCCATCATGCAAAGTGTTAACCTGTCCAACCTTACAAACTAGGAGAATCTGTCCTGAAAAAAGGACCACTGAATCTCTACCTAGCTGAGACCAAGTGCAATGCAGTGCTTGGGGAAGAACTCAAGATACTACAGTACACCAAGGGACCTACCATTTCCTCCTGGTCTATAGGCCTTCCCTGTCTTAAAGACCTTGCTGTAGCAGTCTGAAAAGTTGGAAGTCCTAAAAACTACCAGGCACACCTATAGCTCCCCACCTACCCTCGTCTTCCTACCCAAACCCACAACTAACTTGACTGGAACTGGAAAACTGGTGACCACAACATTCACTCTCTATAGACATTTAGAACTGAGACTTGAAGAGGTCTGTTAGAAACCATGATGCAAAGTCAAAGGTGGGTGTGCTGTGGACACTCTGGCAAACCAAGAGGTTTTAAGAGAAGGACTGTAAGTATTTAAACGGAATAGAACATGCAACTAGTAGTAAGCAGAGAACTAAGAGAAAACTCGGTGAGTTTCAACCTGAAGACTTTCTGGTCCCCAGGCCACTGAACTGGAATCACAAGCTGGGCCCTAGAGGCAATGCTCCAACAGTATGACAAGTGCCTTTTACAAGTAAGCTAATTCAAATGGCTTTTTGATTCTTGCAGCCAAATAGTCCTCAAGCCATTAAGGAAGGTCAAAGGAAAAACACCGAGCGAGCAGTGGCTAATACAAAATTGCTCAGTTTCCTCCTCCTGTCAAGTCCGTCAATAATCTATATATTCCAAATGCTTATCTCCAGGAAGTTCTTTTCAATTAATTTCTTTCTGTAAAGATGAGCAGAAAAAAGAAAATATATGGATCTGCCCCATTTGCTTTTAAAATTGTAAAGCACATTTCCCCCTGTGCCAACAGTGCCAGTCTGGATACCCTCAACTAACACTCAAGCTAGTGTCCTAACCTGTCTCAACACTCTCTCAGAGTGCTTGAATTTTTTTTTTTAAACTACTGGGGCCACTTCACAAAAAGAAAAACAAAAAAAAAGTTTACATAAGTAATTACTCCATCCAAAGTTACTCCAATTGCTTTTCAAACACAAGACAAAGCAACCATTGCCCTAAAAGTTTGAAACCCTGGCCACAAAGTTAGAAAGACTAGCAACAAATAGTTTTTCTCTTTGCCAAGATGAGTGGGAGAGAACTTTTGTTATTGCCTTTGCCCATTCAAAGTTTTTCAAATCTTTGTGTATGGCTAAAATTTCCCTACTTATAACTGGAAATTTCCCTTTAAACAACCGGCTACATTATGATTTGAATTGATGAAGTTCCTTTCCCAATCTTTGGAATTAAAATAAAATTTAAAAAAGTACCATCCTCTCTCCCAGAGGACTACTTCTGCTTCTAGACTTAACCCTGGAATGCAGAGGCTAGAAAAGGCTAGAAAATCTCTCATTGTAGTTCTGGGGCTTTGACTACAGTATGTATATACAACAACTGAGAAAAACCACTGGCCATGGAGTATACTGCCAATTCCTTTTCGGATCAACTGAGCAGATCAGTTGAGCAGTATTGTAGCTATCTACATCAGTCACAGCTCAGCTTGTGAACCCACTTCTTCCCCAAGTCCCCAACATCCCTTTCTCTCTCCTAAGTCAGTTACTGACAGCAGAACTAACTGTTCAATTCACTGTCAACCCATGGTTCACAGTTCTTCCTGAAGAACACGTTAAGTATGAATAACCAGAATATTCCTTGAAAAGTGTTCATGTCTTTTGAAAGATTAGGTGGCACTATTTGAAATGACATCAGTCATAGCTGGCACTGGGCTGCCATTTACAAAAAAAAAAAGCGTAGACATTTAAACAAAATCATCTTTGCATAAATAAATACTCTTCCATCTTTCCTGAATGCTCCATGTTCTAAGTATTTTCATACGGAGCAAATATGAGTATCAGCATCACTAACACTGCTAACAAGGTGGGAAGACGGAAAGGAAACAAGCGTTTTAGGAGCAAATGAATAATCACAAAGCTAAAAAGAACTGCGAATATTAATTCCAGTATGCGCCAAGGCCATTAACGATGTGTCTCAGCAGTATCGCTCACCACGAAACGCCTTAATTGCCTAAAGCCTAAGCCACCTCCAACGAATAGGGTTTTTTTAGAGGGTAGGCAGAGTGAACGGACTGTCACCAAGCCAGACCAGGGGGTTAGACTGTCACTGTGGCTCCTTCTTAGCCAGACCATGTTCTATCTGATAACGCAGGTCGGTGGCTCGGCCAGCCTGGGGGCGACGTTGACGGCGCTGCCAACAGCGGCACCTGAGGTCGGGGGCCAGCGCCGGGAGCCGGGCTCAGGCGCTGACAGGGAAGGATGCTGCTGCTGCTGCTGCTGCTGCTGCTGCTGCTGCTGCTGCTGCTGCTGCTGCTGCTGCTGCTGCTGCTGCTGCGGACCAAGTGCACCGTCCTCCTCCCGCCCGCGCCCCCACGCCGCAGCGAGGCCACAGCGCCCGGCCGGCCCCCCGCCGTCCGTCGGGACCCGGCCCCGCTGACTCCCCGCTCCCCCGCCCCGCTCACCCGGAGGCGCAGCCGCTCAGCTCCCGGGCATGTCACCCGCCCGTCACGGCCCGCAACGCCCGGTGGCGCGAGCCGCAGCGCAGCGGCGCCTCCCTCGCCCGCCCCGGCCTGGGACGCCACCGCCGCCGCCGCCGCCTCCCCACGCCGCCCACTCACTCTCGCGAGAGCGGCCGCACCTCTCGCGAGAACGACCCCGTGGACGAGCCCGCGCAAAAAGGAACCCAAGGCGGAGGGTGGGGGGGGCGGGGGTAAAAAGCCTTCCCACGTGCTCCGGAGGGCAAAGCGGCGGGGCGCCTCTCACGTGACACCGAGGCGCCCTTGCCATTGGCCAGCTGCCCCTCGGCCCGTGGGAGCTTGCAACGCGAAGCTGACCTACGAACTCTCCGCTGACGTCCTGCGCGCTTCCTGGTCCGTTGCCTTGGGAACGGCTTAACCCTTTCCTCCTGCAAAACACCCTAGCCTGGCTCTCCGGCCTTGGACTGTCGGCCTTGGGCCGCCCCGCCTCCCTGGGGTTGGTTTCCCACAGCCGCAGCCCACTTGATCGAGGGTCCACGCACGGTCCATCCTTCAGAATGGCCCTGCTCGGTGCCCAGCGTCTTCAAGGAAAAACCCACGTCATGCACCAGGCTCGGGCCCTAGCTGAACCAAGTCAGTCCAAGGGGAGCGCTCACCCCATGTGGCATCGAAATTGGGAAATAAGGCTTGGCTCACCAAGAAGCCGAGCCTCAGGTGACAAGCTATATGGGACTCCCGTTTAACTCGAAGGACCAGTGCAATCGAGTTGCATGGTCTCCTCAAGGACATCCGTTCCTCAAAATGGCTGAGATGAGAAAGACATTTTGAAGTGTATCCTCCTCCTTTTTTATTGGTTTGGTCTTCTTCAGGGCAGAGGGATGAGAAAGAAGGAATGCATTCCTGTGTTCCTCTCTTCAACCGTTTTTGGCTGTTCCCCCACACGGTGTAGGCATTATTCCAGGTGGTCTACTGAACTATGATGAAAACAAAATAGTCTAGGTTGTGGAGATCTGTGGGGAGAGGGGGGATGTCTGTAGGTGTGAAACAACACAAAGGATCGCAATCTGATGTTGGTTACAATTGAGCCACTACTTGGGGGAGGAAAGATTCAAGCAGTGCTTTGGATAACGGCCCTACAAAAATGGGAGAGAAGAGCAGCTCTGGCAGAAATACAGCTGCTTCACAGGCTGGAATCTAGCATATTTGAATGCCAGGCAGTAAACCTGGGAAGATAATAGAGACTGGATTCCCTATAGCTTCATTCACCAGGCAAGGAACTGGGAATCTAGTCTACAGTGAAAAGCGTTGAACACTTACAAAAGGGGGAAATACCAACAATTAACTTAAAAAAAAAAAAAAAATAGTAAGTGCTTCTCTGTAGCTAGTGAATTTTAAGGAAGTCAAAGCAGAAGCAGGAGGTTTTGTCCTGGTAAGACTCAATTTCCAGTGACCTTGACATTCTCCAAAACCTATTAAGTTGGAGTGCTGTCTCCTCCCATCTGTTAAAATATGTAGATTTCTCCTGCCTGAAAGGAATAAATGGAGGGGTTTGCTTTTTGTTTTTTGTTGGTTGGTTGGTTTTGTTTTTCGTCTTTTTCTGTTTGGTTTTTGTTTTAACTACTTGAGAAAAAGGAATGGCCATGAAGGGCTCCCACCTTTGGTTTCCTTCCCTCCATTTCCACCACACAGGTTCCTGCATCTTTAAGTTCTAAGCAAAATGAAATATAAAATAATGTTCCTTGTAGATATTTATTAGTGTAAGATTTGAAAAGATAGAGGTAGAGGCCGAAAAATAGAGTTTAGTTCAAAGAAATCAGTAAGTTTTCCAGTGTGAAACCCTCCCAACCAACTGTAGACATAACCAAATCAAGGCTCTTTATGATCCCAAGTTTCAACTTCCTGGTACATAAAACAAGGCAATTTGCTCTCCACGCAGGGTGGTTAAGGCAGAATTCCATCTTGGCATGCGGGGACTGGCAGAGGAAGCTGCAAAGGGAAATGAACTCTTAGGAAAGATGTCAGAGTCAGCAAGCAGCACAAGCCAGATGAAATTGGACCCTCACACCCCAACTGAGAAACTGTAACTGACTGAGACAGACACCAGGAATGCTTTCCTAAGAAATGCTGGGTGTGAAAGCGGAAGCGCCGCCACCTGCTCAGCTTCATATTCCCTTTCTCTGGAGCCGATGTGAGTCTAGGTAGCCTCCAAAACAGCCAGTGCGCCCGCCCGATCAGAGTAGGAACTAAATGACCAGTGGCGTTCTAAAGGGCTGAGGCAACAGCTGAACGTTAACTCCTGAGTTTTAATACGAAGATTTAAAGTTACTTTTTAAGAAGGGGGAAATGTGTCAGAAATATTATTTTAACAAGACAATTTAAAAATTCCCCATTCCCTCAGATAAGGCCATTTTAAAGGCTGATTTAGAGTGCTTTTTGAAATGTTCGCAGCTCTCATAATGATTAATTGAAACAGCTGCTTGGTGTTGCTAATTTAGATGAACAGAGGGCTCAACTCCAGCATCCTAACATATTAGCAGGATCATAAATCAGCCCGACTTACTCTAACAGGCACGTGGTTGTGGTCCCTTGTGCTAGCTGTTCGGAGTGCTGTGGATGTAAAGTAAAAAGAAATTCAGTATCTCCTACAGTGTCCCTAGTTCTTAGATTCTTTCAAAACATCCTACACACACACACACACACAGAGAGAGTTTTACTCCAATACAATTTACATGCCATGCAATTTCATGGTTTTTGTATATTCGCAGACCTGTACAGCTATCACTGTAACCTAATTTTCAAAATAACTTTGTTCTCCCTTTAAAAAAAAAAAAACCTGCCTATTAGCAACCAATAATCCCCTATCTCACCCTCAGCCCTAAGCAATCAATAATCTTCTTTGTTTCTATAAACTTGCCTAACCTGGGTCCTTAATATTAATGAAATTAAATAGTATATGGCCTTTTATGTCTCGGTTTATCCTCTTAGTGCACTATTTTCAAGGGTCATCCGTGGTGTGTCATGTATCAGTATTTCATTTTATTGACAGATGATAATTCTATTCTGTGTATATAGCATATTTTATTGATCATTTTATTAGTTGACATGTGGATCACTTTCACTTTGGGCTGTTATGAACAACAGTGTGCGTTGAACATTTAACCATACATTTTGTGACAAATGTTACTTCCCATTCTTAATTTTAAAAAATATGTAACATGCCAGACAGTGGTGGCACACGCCTTTAATCCCAGCACTCAGGAGGCAGAGGTAGATGGATCTATCTGAGTTCAAGGCCAGCCTGGCCTACAGAGCAAGTTCCAGGACCCTGTCTCGAGATATATATATATAAAAATAACACATTGTAGGGCTGAAGAGATGTCTGAGCAGTTAGAGCACTGGCTGCTCTTCCAGAGGACCTAGGCTTGGTTCCCAGGACCCACATGACAGCTCACAACTATTCATGACTCCAGTTCCAGGGGACCCAATGCCCACTTCTGACCTCTGTGGGCACTGCATGCACCTGGTGCATCTACATGGATGCAGTGAAGACACATACATAACAAATAAATCTTTCTAGAATCAAAAAAACACATAAATTTATCTAGTTACAAAGTCCTTACTTCCAGTCCAAGCATGCTTTCTTTGTTCCTATGGCTTTTCTTTTTTAGCCTACTCTGTTAAGCATGTTTAGTCTAATCACAGGAATATTTGTCCTCAGGCCGTTCACATCTGACCATGTCATTCACCTGCTCACGATCCTCTGGTTCTCCCGATGGCCTGCCTTGATTCCTTTGCTCTTGAGTCATTCTCCCTTCCAGAGTCTCAAAACAGGACCAGACTCTGCCTCAGACCCTTCCCTCAAACTCCACCTTCAGCATCAGTATCTTTTTCTGTCTACCCCCTTCATCTATGACTGCCCAGCATCTGTGGACCTTCAGCTCCGCTGTCATTTCTGCAGGAAGTCCTGCCCTGACTCCCTCCATGAAGTGCATTCCCCTTTATGGAGGACTCTGCCTTCTCTCTGAAGCAGTTGTCAGGACATAACGATCTTCACTGTGTGATTACCGTTAACTAATGCCTGTCTCTTCCACTAGACCCAAGGATCCAAGCAGGAATCACATCTGTATTTCTTAGCAGTAACTGGCACACAGTAGGTACTCTGTAACTACTCACAGAAAGGAGGAAGGGATGAGGTGAGGAGAAAAAAAAAAAAGAGGTCTCTTCCATGACGGTTGTAGGTTCTATTTCTCTTAACCTAGAAGGACCCATTATTAAAGTCTGGGTAAAAATTACAATCTAAACTTATGCTGGGCTAAGGGCAACTAATGCCAAGGACTGCTGTTGGCTTGTTCTGGTGCAAAGAAGAATCCAAGTGTCCGACCCCACAGAAAAGGAGTGAGAAGGAGGCCAGTGTCCAAAGGCCCAGGACAGCAGGCTGCCACGTTACAGAACACACTCTGAGGGCACCTATGATAGCATCAGAGAAACCCTCTTCTGGCCATGGAAAATGTTTACCTCTTGCTTTTATTTATTATAGCCCTGGGAATTGAACTAAGAGCCTTAGGAACACCAGGCAAGCAGTCTTAATGCTGGGCTATGTCCATCCCCAGCCCTGTTTTTACTTTCTATTGTAAGACAGAGTCCCACTAAATTAACCCCAAATGGCCTAAAACTCACTCTGTAGCCCAGGCAGACCCTGAGCATGGCATCCTCAGGCCTCAGCCTGCTAAGTGGCTGAGATTACAGGCCAGGCCTGGCTCCACAGGGATATTGTAGTAGACTAAGATTTCAGTAGTCAAATTGGTAGTGTCTCCTCCACTGTCTTGTGATTAATGGAAATGGTGCTTTCACTTGTAGACATGGTCCAGTGGAGCCAAGATACTTGGGTGATAGGCACATAAAAGAATTATGCCCAGCAACATTGAGTGATCTGCTCTTGATCACATCCGGCACTAAATGTCATAGCTCATGCTAAAATCAACTAGTGCAGTCTGGTCCTGCCTTCCAGTGAAACTGAGCACATTACACAAACTGACTCCTAACTTAATCCCGCAATGCCATTCTGACTACAAAGGAAGGCATCGTCTTTCCCCAGAAGCTTTGGAGCTTTACACCAACAACCGCAGATAGCCAAAGCAAATTCCATGTTGCTTCCTGTTTGAAAACTTGACTCTCCCCTTGGCTGAGTGGCTGGATTCCTCCCTGAGCCATCCTGCATGAGTGATGGACCCAGCTGTCAGTTCACTTGTAAAAATCAGGACAAGTCCCCATACACATCTTTCAGTTCTTCTATTTGGTTTTTGTTTTGTTTAATGGGTGTAAGTTAACACATACTCATTGTGGTGAAAATCCAAGAAAGGACAGTGAAACCCTTTTGTATGGTGGCCGCTTTGCATGCATTATTACTTGATAACAAGCCAGTGTAAGGATTCTGTAAGAAGAAAAATAAAAATTATATAAACCATTTTAATACATTGAGTGCTTTTCAAATTGAAGTGATGAAGTTCTTACAGCATTTTTGCTTGCTCGTTTGTGCTTTGTTTGAAGTGGTGGGGGTCCAACCCAGGGTCTTGTATTCTACCACTGAGATAGCCCCTTAGTCTCCATGCCTTTGTTTTAAGAGTGTTTAAAAAATGTTAGTTTTCCATTGTTGTGATAAAATACCATTCATGACCAAAAGCAATTTTAAAACAAAACATTATTTCAGCTTACAGTTCCAGAGAGCTAGAGTCCATTAATGGTGGAAAAGCATGGCATGGTGGCAGGGGCAGGAAGGAGATCACATTTTGTCCACACACAGGAAAGAGAGTGAAAGACAGCAAGAAGTGTGGAGTGAGGTATGAACCATCAAAGCCTATTGTGTGTGTGTACATTTCTGTATGTATATATACTTGTGTGTATATATATAAAACGTACATACATACATATACATTCATATAAATAACATACTTCTTCCAGCAGGACTTCACCTCCTGAACTTTCCATAATCTCCCCAAACAAGAGTCACAAACTGAGAACCAAGTGTTCAAATAACTGAGCCTATAGGGTAGGGGGGCATTTCTCATTCAAACCACTACAAAGAGCATATATATCACATTACAACCTATTATAATGTGTATAACTTATACAGCTAATTATTTTGTAGCAAGTCCCTGTACCTATAAAAACACAACTGCACCATTATTAGAATATAATACCTAGTAATGTTTTAACATATAGAAGGAGGTCATGAAATACTCAAAGGATTCTAAATCCATGACTCTTCTTACCACTTGTGTGTAGTCATACATGTATGTGATGTCTACAGAGGCCAGCAGAAGGCATCAGACGGTTGTGAGCACAATACATGAGTGCTGGGAACCAAACCCCAGTGCTCAGGAAGAGCAAGCACTCTTCAGTGCTGAATCATCTTTCCCACCCACCATGATCGTATTAACATACAGCCCAGGGGCTAATTTAGAAGTGCTGCTCCAGGTTAAAGCCTTATTGACTAGAAAAGAAATTGAAGTGTTATTACACATCATACTCAAATATAATTCTTTTGATTAAATCATCAGAGTCTTAGCTAATCAGTAACTTCCAATGTATAAAAGTCAGGTGTACCTTCTTTTAAGAAAATGTAATGTGCAATTGTCTGAAATTCAAAAACAAACATTCTTGAAAGGATGTACTCAATGCAATTACTTAATAAGATTGTTTCTTTAATTATTATTGCCCTAATTACTTTAAATGGACAGTATATATTGTAGTTAATTGTAAAATGGAAGCACAAAGCCTAAAGAGATATTTTTAGACATTACAAATTCAAAACATTATGAAGGTCACCAAGAATTCCCAGAGGACTTAGGGATATCTAAATGGAAAAATAATTTCCAGTTTTCCACTCAGTTTTTCAAATATGGCTTTCTCAAAGGGTAAGATAAACATTTTCATCATGTGACTGCATACGTTTATTATAAAAGATTCTAGGTAACTCCCCTTAGATTATAGGTTTATAAGTCAAGGGCAGTTGATTTGTTTGTTTGTTTGTTTGTTTGTTTGTTGGCATGCTCTTGAAACTACGTTATGAGAACAGATCTTAGAGCGGGATGTTCCTGTAGCCACCATTCCCAGTCCTTGGTTGTTTTTCTTTTCATGCCAGGAAGAGCCTCTTCTTTCATTTCATTAACATGCAATGCTATTAACATGCAATGCTATTAACATGCAATTTCATTAACATGAGATGAGAGCTGTCCTTAGTGATCATGCATGTGAAAGATGGATGTAGTGTGTACCCTCCAGTCATTGGATACTATGGTAAAAGTCTAGGGCAAAAGAAGCAGAGCTTTGAAGACACTCCGGCTTTAGGCATTCTCTGTTCTCCTCAGAATGTTAAGCCATTAAATTATACTAGACAGGTTTAGCCTGGCTCTATAGCACGCTTTGTCCCTGTTTGTTTTAGAGTCTTTGGAGACATCTAAAGAGATGTGGCCACTTCCCCACAATGGCGCTTATGAAAGCCAGTTTTCTAGCCAGCCTTTATGAACATGAAAGTAACTACCATCACTGGCCTGCGTCACTCCAAGGTGAGTCTAGGCTCTGTTGTCTGAAGGATGTGGCTATGGGGAAAAGAGCTGTATGGATGTTAGTGTCGTGCTCAGAACAAAAGAAGCATAGACTCTGCTAGTCTGAGCTAGTCATTCCTCACATGAACCAAGTGAGCGAATATCAGAGGAAACACATTAGATACAGATTTGTGTTTAACCTATCCAGTGGAGGACCCGGACAGCTCACATAAACTGAAGCTGAAGGGCCATCGTTCAAGAAATGCCCGAAGCCTCTCCTCCTCTTCCAGGGGAAAAAGACATGTTCAGCTCAAATATAAGGTAAAAAATAATAACTAGAACTTTCTTAAAATGGAATGGGTAAACCAGGCTGGCCCTGAACTCAGAGATCTGCCTCTACTTCCAGAGTAATGGGATCAAAGGTGTGCACCACCAAGCCTGACAGAATGGGTTATTTTTATGAAAAACGGCTTATCAATTTTTTTTTTTCTAAGACAAGGTTTCTCTGTGTAGCCCTGACTGTCCTGGAACTCACTCTATAAACTAGGCTGGCCTTGAATTCACAGTGATCCTCCTGCCTCTGCCTCATCAGTGCTGGGATTAAATGTATGCACCACCACCGCCCCGCCTAAATACTTCTTACCATCTATAATTTTTAAAATATATTCTTTGTAGAGCCCAAGCTTCTAAGCTCTTCCTCTATTATTCTGTCCTATTCTGTTCTTATTTCCACACTG
This sequence comes from Peromyscus eremicus, assembly GCF_949786415.1. Lineage (NCBI taxonomy): Eukaryota > Metazoa > Chordata > Mammalia > Rodentia > Cricetidae > Peromyscus > Peromyscus eremicus. Next base: position 43,697,824 of record NC_081425.1, on the reverse strand, counting down.
GTTTTAAAGTTCTTCCTTTGTATGTCCTTATACCACATTTGATGGTGCCGGTTGCTGCCCTTCTCAGTTGGGGTAAAAAGATCCCAGAGACCTGTTATCTATAAACCAGTGGCAGAGTAGAATGAGTGTAACACGATCCCCCTAGACCTCTTGTTTAACAGTCAAATACCTTGTAAGTGTTCTCTTCCCTTTGTAGATGGCGAGCAGCTGATCTGAAGTCACCATGTAAACTCCAGAGGGGACTGATATCTGCAGTAAACAAGGAGGTCTCACTTTTATGTCTGGCTGGAAGACATGACATTCTCAAATGGGAAAGAAAGGTTGCTATTTCTAAGGTGTCCCTTGAGCTCTAGTGTTAAATTCAGTGCCTTCAAACTTTGCTACTAGTCGACATGTTCTGTAACTTTAAAAGAAAGTCCCACATTTCTTGTTCATTTCATCCATGTGATTCTGCGATTTCCCCAGCAACTAAGTTCCAATAATCTACTCAGCTGATCTGCCAAGTTTCCCGTTATCATATTAAGTTTGTATTATTCTTTTTTTTCCATCCTGGCATCCTTGGAAGTACCTACAGGGCTAGCTGACCTCTAGCGGTTTGGTCAGCGCTGCTTTTTGGTACAAAAGTCTCTCATTTAGATGTTGCCAGTGCCATTTTATATGTGGGTACCCCTCTCTTAACTTCTTAAACACCGTACAGCACAGTGTAGATGACAGTCATTTCTCTGTGTGTTCTCCTCCTATCCCTGAGACACAGTGTCTTCTGTCACTCCAGCTTCATGCTATGATTCCGCTGGCACTGCTCTCTTGGTTTTGGTTTTGTGTTTGTTTTGAGACAGGGTCTCACCAGGTAGTTCTGGATGTCCTGGAACTCACTATGTAGACCAGGCTGGTCTCTAATTCAGAGACCCACCTGCCTCTGCCTCCTGAGCGCTGGGACTAAAGGTGTGTGTCACTACATCCAGCTGGTCCTCCATGTTTTTCACTCAAGAAGGACAACAATATATTAAAACCAAACCAATTCTTTGCTTGCCCTTGGTCAGCAGTTCCTCTCAAACACTTGCCAGTCGTGGAAGAGGGTCCTGAATCCCGCCCTCTCTTCATTTGTTCACTCCGGTCAACTTAATCTTTTACTTTCCCCCCAAACATTTGACAATTCCAGTTCTTAAAGTAATGAGGTGTAAAGATTTACAAGCCATAACAAGGACAAAAGCTGCTGCTGAAAGCTCCAGGCTTTCTGTGCTCTGCTCTGTGCTCTGCATTCAGCTTCACTACGCTACCTTGGTGATGGATTCTTCACTAAGCTGATTCTTAGAACTATCGAGCACCTCTGTAGCTATTCCAGGAACACAAGGCTCACTTCCTCTTGTACCAGAGAAACACAAAGGCATCATCTGAGTGGTCACATGGTTCTTCTTGAATGCCACAAAGTGTGTCTGCTATTACTCAGTGCACTTCTCTGAGGACAACCCTTGTATTTATGTTCAAGGAGACTTTGTACTCTGTTTGGGCACTACAGTCACAGACGTTGACTGTTAGTTCCTCTCTTCTTTCTCAAAATCGAATCATTATGGGAGAGAAAGTATATAGACACTCTTAGGAAGAACCTATTTTGAGGCTGTCTGTCAAAATGTCTTAGGATACCATGGCCAAGATGCTGGGCCGCAGAATAACAGCCAAACCTCAATAGGTATCATCACTGCCTCTTTTCTCTCACCAAGATGACTAGTCACATTCCTCCCTTCCATCTAACTTGCTTGTTTAAATGTCACCTACCCTTATCTCAGAACACACAATGTCCATCAACTACATTTCTAAATTAGTGGGCTTAACTATCCTTGTCAGTGTTGGTAGCTATAGAATATACTCTGGGGAATTCTAAGGTAACAGGCATATTTTCTCAAAGAAGTTAAGAAGTTCAAATGTTGTGGTACCCAAGGACAACCCTAAAGAATCTTAATCCTCTCAATAACATCTTGGCAACTGCTCTCTCTGCAGTTCTTCACAAAGCTACATGTGTGGACCATCTTTTTATGACAGTCTCACTGATGATTATGGAAATGATAGACTAAAAGGCCAGATTACTGAATCTACTTTTAAACCAAAAAAGAAACTACTAGTCTTAAACATTTTACAGGTACAGGTATGGATTTTGGTATATCAATACAAATTTAAAGTTAATTTTGTTATGCTGTATGTATGTTTCTACTTTTAAGTTATTATGTTTATACCCCTCATTTAAAAATGTAATGTATAATTAAGAAATACAGGCTAATAGTCATCTATAACAGTCAAACTTACAGTCATGTTAGGTATGTTTTCAAGGTTAAACAGATATGTTTAGATAGAGATATGGTCTTCAAACACTTCAAAGACCTATAGAATATGGCATTTAATATGTTTAATAACCTAAGGCTTTTCATGACAGTGAGACATGTCTGTTCCTGGCAGCATCAATCTACTTCAGGGAAGATGATGGACATTGAAGAAACTCCGTATGGAGTTTGTTTTCTTTATGGCAAAAGGTAGCCATGTGGGCAAAGAAACTTCCCTTTCCTCAATTGCTGACAGTTACAGTCCAAGCAGGACCAGCAGGATACAAGAAAAGTAACTGCTGAACTTTGCCAAGACATGGTAGGATAGTTGTTCAAAGTTCCCTGCTTCACAGGAAAGTCTGTCAGACATGGTAGGCTTGTAGGCCAGAGTTGGATGCCCCAACATTGCAGAGGAACTTGGGCTGACTATTCAGACAGCCTGATGTCCCTGTCATTAGGTAACATTTCATTTTTCTGGGGTCCTTAATGAAGCTGAAGACCTAATAGTTATACTTATAGTTTCCCTTAGCTATAATAGGAAGTAACTTAAATAGAAAACTTTAGACTCAATAAGATAAGATAGATAATTATTTTCTCTAATTTTGCCAAATACAAATGGATTGGATATTGTTACTGTACTTCTTACTAACTGTATTTTTGTTGTTGTTGTTGTTGTATATAGTTTACTATATTAAGGTTAAAAACTTCCTTTTTAATTAGACAAAAAGGGGGAAATGCTGTGGAACATTCTACACTATGAATATGTAATACTCTCAAAAACTGACAGGCTGGTAGCTGGGCAGAAAGTTAGGTGGGAAAGCCAAACTGAGAATGATGGGAAGAAGGAGGGTGGAGTCAAGAGGAGTCACCAGTCAGACACAGAGGGAGCAGGAGATGAACATGCCATGAAAATAAAGGTGCCACCATGTGGCAGAGCATAAATAAGGAATATGGGTTAACTTAAAATGTAAGAGCTAGTTATTAGTAAGCCTGAGCTACAGGCTGAGCATTTATAATTAATATAAGCCTCTGAGTGATTATTTGGGACCAGGTGGTCGGGACAGGAAAACTTCCAACTACAGGTGATAGGTTTCTATAGCTCATGATGCTCTCCAATTCCACAGTGGACTGCATCAGTAGTCTCTGCTTAATTCTGACCTATTCAACTCTTCATACTAATCAAGAGGACACAGTTCATGTCATAACAGAATCTTGAAGCCACTAGAAGTAGACATGCTTCAGCAGATACAATCCAAACACAGATGCTAAGAGGCTGACACTTCATCTCTGCCGGGCATCTGGAGTCTTTAGCACTGATAGAAAAGACTCAGCATGGTGGTTTGGATAAGAAACGTCCCCCTTAGTCTCAGGCATTTGAACACATGGTCCCCAGCTGGTGACAGTGTTTGGGGAGACTGAGCTGGCCTTTCTAGAGGAAGTATGTCACTGAGGGCAGGCTTTGAGAGTACATAGCCTCCTCGTTCTTCCAGTTCAGTCTTTCTGCTTTGTGCATGCTAATAAAGATGTGTGTTTGGTTGGAACGTAACCCCTGCACTATCTTGAAAGCCCCATTCCTGTCTCTTTCCAAACTCCACCCACTCCGACTCTCTGAACAAAGGGAAGGCACCAAAAAGCCCAGTTCTACAATCTTGGCAGCTACTGCAGCTTCCTCCCTTGAAGTTGCTGCCACCCAAGTCCTCACCTAAAGCGCTCAGCTTTTGACCATACTTGGACACAAACTCAGCTTGTGGTGGACATGTCATCAACCCTTGCCTACAACCTATATAATCTCCCTGCTTTAGTTTGGGTAGGTGGCCTCTCTGGCCTTGATCTCTGGGACCAGAGGACCCACCAGGGAGTTGCTTTGCTCAATATGCCTGTTATTATACTTTTTCAATTTGGTTTGATCTAGCTTACTGCATTGGCAAAATGCAAATGGACTAGGCATTGTTGATGTATTTATTGCCTGTATATATTGTATATAGCTATTGTACTTATTGTATATAGTTTTTCTTATATTAGTTATAACTTTTTTTATTTTAGACAAAAAAAGAGGAAATGTGATGATACTTTATTTGTGCTCTAACAAATAAAGCTTGCCTGAAAATCAGAAGGAGGAGTTAGCCATTAGTTAACCATAGAGGTCTGCAGGTCTGTATAGACAGACAAGAAGTGATAGAGCTGGGCAAGAGAAGTGATGGGGGGGTGGAGAGAGGAGCTTGCTCTCTTTCAGGGGAGGATTTCGTAGGGGTAAGAACTAATGGCTTGCTGCTCTGCCTCTCTGATCTTTCAGCTTTCACCCCAATATCTGACTCTGAGTTTTTTATTAATAAGACCATTTAGCAATTCATGTTACATCTGGGGCAGGGGATGGGAGGATTGGGAGCAGAAAACCTATTAATGTGGTCTCTCAGCTCCCTGCTCCTGCCTCCTTGCCTGATGCCTCCTGCCATTCATGCAATCACTTCTCTGGAAGAGTAAGCTCAAATAAATTCTTCCTCCTAGAAGTTGCCTCGGTCAGGCCATTTTATCACCACAACAGAAAGCAAAGCTGGAATTCCCACTGCCTTTGGTCCCCAGAGAGTTCTTTACTCATCGCCTTCTATGCTCAAGGCTTTGATTCTCCTCAAGACTTCCTAAGAAATTGTTAGGAAGTCCACATGAGATAAATTCCCCTAGACCGTGACACTGGTTAACCTTCTATTTTACTCATTAGCTTTGCTTCTACAAAAGCAATCTGATCACCTTGCCACTTAAAATGCAGTCAGAAACTGAGCCTTGTTATCACTGATACCAGGATCTAACACAGAATTGGGAAACAGGCATTAACCAGAGTCCAAGTATATCTCTGCTGCTCCATAATATCTTCCAATTCCCTCTTTTCATATGCTTTCTGGAGTCTCGGCCTGCAAAATTGTGACCAAGCCAGGAACGGACAAGGAATCTGACACTGGGGTCCTGGAGAAAACAGTAGTTAGAGTATGATGCAGTCCAGTTGCTAAAGAAGCTAAGTTAGGTAGATATGAGCTGTCTGTGATGAAGTAAGTAAGGTGGCTTGGTGAAAAGCAAGAGGTCAATTTAGTGTACAACCAGAGAACTCTTCAGATAGCAGAAAAGTCAAGTTCATCCAATGCAGAGCTGAAGGCAACAATATGCCGTGTCTCACAAGGCAAGGAGCTTTGGGGTATGCCTTCTTGAGTGCAATTTAAAGGACACATGTGCCTCAATCATTCAAGGCAAAGGGTTTCACTTCCGAAAGGACTTCATCTCTAGATCTACAGCATTTAAGAGGTACTGAGGGACAGCTGTGTCCTAATAAAGTTTCTATTTTGAGAGTGTGGCTCTCGAGAGTGCTTCATATTAGTCTGACACAGGTTAGGACGGAAGTTTGAAAGCTTAGCAAGTTCTGAGAGCTCTACATTTTCTTTGCTCATGTCCGGGGCTCTCTTGCACGCTGTACTGAGTTGGAACAGGTTTCAGGCAACAGAGCTAAGTGAAAATCCAGGCTGGACCGGCTCGGAGTCCCATATCCCAAAGATAGCACACAAATGCAGCTGGTGACAACCAGTTCAACACCAAGTGTGGAAGGTGACCCAACAAGCAGACCAAAGGGGCGCCAGGGAATCTGGGTTTAAGACACTCAAAAATACAGGACAATTGGACTTTTGACAGAGGTGACAAAAACACACATTAAGAAAAGGACTCCAGGTGGATCTTGGTGAGTTTGAGGCCAGCCTGAAAGCACATTACAGGACGGCCAGGACTGTTACACAGAGAAACTCTGCCTTGAAAAAGAGAAAAAAAAAAAGGGGGAGGGAGGAAGGGAGGAAAGGAGGGAAAAGGATGCATCTTTAACAAACAGCACTGGAAAGCTAAGAGTGAAAGATCTCCATCTCTCACCCTGTACAAAAAATGGATTAGAGGCATTGATGTAAGACCTGAAACTCTGAGAATACTAGAGGAAAAGTATCATGGAAACTCTCTAAGGCATAGGCATGGGTCTGCTGGGGACATGGTGCCATAGAAGAGTATTTGCCTTTCATGCACAAGGCCCTGGATTTAATCCCTGGTACCTCCGAAACACACACACACACACACACACACACACACACACACACACACACAGAGAGAGAGAGAGAGAGAGAGAGAGAGAGAGAGAGAGAGAGAGAGAATAACAGAAATGATAAATGGGCTTACATCAAATTAAAAAGATTGTATAGCAAAAAAAAAAAAACTCAGTGTGAACAGACAGTCTACAGAATGGGAGACATTTTTATCAGCTATTCAACAAAGAATTAATATCCAGACTATATAAAGAATTCAATAAATATATTGAATTTTTTATTCAGTAAAAGGACATGTGAACTTAACAGACAATTCTTATAAAACGCAAATGGGCCCCCCTCCTGTAAGAACCTGGAAGGCTCCATTCCTTTCCAGAATCATGGAGAGGACTGCATGTTCAGGAGGCTCCAACACAGGCGTGAGCACACCGTGCCCAGAAGGCTCCCATCACACCCATCACACGCACAGGCAGCTGGGAGGCCCCCGTGCCCACCTTCACTGCACTGAGCACAGCATGCCCAGGAGGTTCCAGCCCAGCCCATCACCCCAGAGAGAGCTGTACACCTACGAAAGTTCAGCCTCACACACGGGCCCAGAGAACACAGTGTGCACAGAAGCTACCACCTGCTCACAACCCCAAAGAACAGAGCATGCCTCTAGCTTAGACATAAAGTTACAGATTAAACCCATCCTCACCAACAGTGGGAGACTTCACTATCTTACTGTCATCAGTTGACAGCCCAGATAAAAAAAATATCAAAACCAAATGACATCACAGACAAGTGTGGGAGCCCGTTTTCAGGTTCCTCGTGGCTTTACCCAGCAGGTTTGCATAGAGAGGATGATTGGACCACGGGCCTGAGTGCAGGTGTCTGAGATGGTCTGCACTTGGCTGTGCTGGGGGGAGGTCTTTTGCACCACCCCTTGGCATTCCTTTAAAAGCCCTTTGGCAGAGACAGTCAGGGCCTGATGGATTAGGATCTAGGCTCTCTCGAAGCTATCCTGTATTTTCTATCTGTTTCTCTCTCCTCTATACTTCTAATATTTCCTGCTGCTTCTACTCAAGAGTACTCTGGGGAGAATGTGGGGGTGGTGGGATAAACCCCCACAGACAAGTGAATTTAACAGACAGTTACAGACCATTCTATCTGGACACTGAAAAATACACATTTTTCTCAGCAGCTCATGAACATTTCCTAAAATAGATCTGACATCAGGATACAACACAAGTCTTTTTATGTATGTATGTATGTATGTGTTTATGTGTTTACGTTTTTTGAGACCGGGTTTCTGTGTCCTAGAACTCACTCTATAGACCAGACTGGCTTCAAATTCACAGAGATCCACCTGCCTCTGTCTCCTGAGTGCTGGGATTAAAAGTGTGGGCCACTACACCCAGTTTACAACATGAATCTTAAGAAACATAGAAAAGGAAAATAATTCCTTGTATTTTATTTGATCACAATGGAATAAACGTACAAATCAACAGCCAGAGAAACTATAAAATAATCATAAATTTGTGGGGATTAAACAATGCTATTGGACCGTGAATGGGTCAATGAAGAAATCAAGTTCCTTGAGATGAATAAAAATGCAAATACAACATATTGAAACCCACGGGATACAATGAAAGCAGTCCCAAGAGGGAATTTCATAGTTCTAAGGGGCTAACAGGAAATCAGAGGAGGGGGGGAGAGAGAGCTTAGCAGCGGAAGTGCTTGCTGTAAAACCAGCAAGAACGAGGACCAGAGTTCATACCTCTAGCAACCACACAAACACCAAGTAGACAAACCTGTAAATCCAGTGCTTTGAAGGCAGAAAGAGGTGATCCCTGGAGTAAGCTGGCTACCTATATAGGCAAGTTGTGGGTTAAATTGAGAGACCATGCTTCAGTAAATAAGATGGGAGAGTGATTGAAGAATGCTCTGAACATCATACCTGGGCTGCCCATTCAGGCAAATATGCATATATGGACATATAAGAAAAAATCAGAGAGACCTTCAATAAATTAACAAGCATACCCATAGCATGAATCTTAAAAGTTCTTATTAATAAAATCAAACCCAGAGCCAGGTATTGAGGTCAATGCCGGAAGATCAGAGAAGCAGAACAAGCCACAGCTTCCTCACCTCGCCAATTCCTCAGCTGATCCTATTTCCTCAGACTGGAAGCTTCTGTGGTTTGGAGCAATCACAGTCTGATAAACATGTCTCTCAGAACCATAAATGTTCTTCCCTAGAAGGGAAAATCTTCACAGCAGTTTCTCCCCACCATTTGTCTTGCCAAACTTTTCCAAACTGACCTTTGCTGATGCTTTCTTGTAACATGATGGTCCTGGCAATTCTTCTCTGAACAAGCAGTGGTAAACCTTTTGTTCCAACAAGCAGCATCACCACAGTCACCAGAAATGTAATTTTTGACTGTATATATTGTATATACTTATTGGATAGTTTTTCTTGTATTTGTTATAAGCTTTTTTTAATTTTAGACAAAAAAAAAGTCTTCAGGGAACCATGACCACACCTAACAGCGACTTTGAAATCTTCAAAAAGATGATGGGACCCTACAATGATGATTTCACAAGGACTATGGTAAAGCCTTTAAGCTAATTAACACCACGGAAAGATCGACTTTGGTCTACAAACTACTCAGGACAATTTCGAGATGGCTAACTGAGATGATCCAGCCTGACAGACTACTTGAACAAGAACTTGAAACAAGCCCTGAACTTTATCAGTATGCAGCGACTGGACAAATGATACAGGACTTGACAATTAACCCAAAAATTTCTTTTCAGGATTCCCTAAAGATGTCTTCACCCCCAGAAATCAGGAAGTAATTTTAAGAAAACGACGCCCACATTCCCAAGAGGTGGGATGGGAGGGTTTTGGTTGTTTAATGAGTTATGGATATTGTCATTGTTTATGATGGTTGGTATTGAGATTAAAGGCTCATGCTGGTGGTATCCTTGAACACACAGAGATCTGCCTGTCATGTGATCGGGATTAAGGGCGTGTGCTACCACTGCCAGACTTCTGCTATGGCTTGCTTATCAGCTCTGACCCCCAGGCAACTTTATTTATTAACATACAAATAAAATCATGTTTCAGTACAAATAAAATATTACCATACATACCTTAGAGCCTTAGAATAGCAATAGGCCAAGTCCCAACTCAGTAGACAGGAAGAAATGATAGATAAGGGCAGAAGTTAATGAAATGAAGAATTCTGACCTACAACAGAGACAGAGGGGCATCCATGTTTGTTATTTCTCTATTCACAATAGCTAAGAAGCAGACTCAGGGCAGACGCTCATCATCTGATAAAACAGTTAATAAAAATGTGGCACATACACAGTGGCATTTCATTAACCCATAAAAATGTGACTGGACTGGAAAATACTGTACTGAGGTAAGCCAGGCCTACAAAGACAGGCAGTGCACGTCCTCACCCGTGTGTGGTTCCTAGCGTCAGCTCTATAAATTTATGTTGAAGTTGAACAGAGTGCCTGCAGAGGAGAGGGAGGAAGAAAGGCACCATGAGGAGGCAGGGAAAGAGGCCTTTCAGTAGGGTGGGGGGGAGTAAAATACGTGTGATAAGAAGCAGGAGGAAAGAATACTAGGCAGGGAAAGGTTTAAATGGAGATAAGGGTGTGCGGTAAGGTGGGATAGCAGGAGGGTAAACTGAAACTAAGTATGTTTGCAAAAGCCCTAAAGGAGCATACTACTCTACAAGCTAATTGAACACACACCACACACACACACACACACACACACACACACAAGTTTAAACTAAAGTTCCCTGCATGCATGGCTAAAGGTGTTCCCAGAAGCCAGGATTTTTAAAATGAAAATCTCAGTGCCAAGTTATTGGCCATGGAGGCCCCAGGAGATCCCAAGACACCATAGGCTACTGACATTACTTCTGGTTCCCAGCAAGAACCAGATGGTAAGACCCCTACTGCTGAAGATACCACACAATTTGGTCGCAGAACACAGAGAAATTAAGATACAACTGAGCTGGCAGCTCCTTTCCTGCTGGCTAGATTTCATAGTCCTGGCAGTTACTATGCAGCTGCTGGGGGTGAGGGGGCCATCAATGAATGGCCTTACCCACCTATGGACATTATGTGCTGCCTGTTGAGGTAAGATACGCTATTCAAGATATACCCACTGCCAGATAAGATATACCCATGGCAGATAAGATATGCCTACAGCAGAGTAAGATATATCCACTGACACAGAGTGCTGCAATTGCTTTGGGGGTAACCAGCCACCAGATTTGACCATTTAACCATTGAGCCCTGCTCCTCAGGAAGGAATTCGCACCTAATACTGTAAACCTGTCAAAATCCCATGCTTGGGCGGCCATAGGTCCAGGGAGGACCCTCCTACTGCTGTATTACTAAATGCACAAATTCCAAACTGCCCTCTACATATTTGTGTTCATATATACAGATTAATGCTGTCTTCAATCTTAAACAGAGGAGCTGCTTCTCCTCCTCCTCCCCCTCCTCCTCCTTCTTTACAGTGGACAGTGGTTAATACAGAGACTCCTAAGTGCTCGATGCCAAAGTGACTGCTGAGCACTCAGTTCTAAATAGAATACCCATCACACACACACACACACACACACACACACACACACACACACACACACACACTCACAGAGTGAAAATGGAGTTACCCTATAACAGGAAAACACTGCCCCACTAGATACCAGAAGATAACAAATATAATGATAATTATGGTAAGACCCTATCACCAAAGACACCACATATTTGAGTCGTAGAACAAGAGAAATCAAACTGGTGCTGACCCAGGGGCTTCGTGCCTGCTGTCTGTCTAGCTTTCATAGCGCTGGAAGGTGCTATGCACAATATCAGAGAACCAAAGCAATCATCAGTCCTCCGCAGCTGTGAAGTGTGAGCTATGGTAATGACTAGCCTGGCAAGTGACATAAACATCATGGGGGTAACCAACCACTTTCAGACAGGATTTAAGTCCTACTTGTGGTGATACTGTGTTCCCCAACATATTGCGAACCCTAATAAGCTTATCTGGGGTCAGAGAACAGAATAGCCACTAGATATGGGGGCCAGAAAATGGTGGCACACACATCTTTAATCCTAGCATTCTGGAGGCAGAGATTCATCTGGATCTCTGTGAGTTCAAAGCCACACTGGAAACAGCCAGGCATGGTGACACACGCCTTTAATCCCAGGAAGTGATGGCAGGAAGCAGAAAGGTATATAAGACATGAGGACCAGGAACTAGAGCCTGGTTAAGCTTTTAGGCTTTTAGCAGCAGTTCAGCTGAGATTCATTCCAGATGAGGACTCAGAGGCTTCCAGTTTGAGGAAACAGAATCAGCTGAGGAGTTGGCAAGGTGAGGAAGCTGTGGCCTGTTCTGCCTCTCTGATCTTTCAGCATTCACCCCAATACCTGGCTCCAGGTTTGTTTTTATTAATAAGACCTTTAAGATTCGTGCTACACCTATTCAACAAGATGAAATCACACCAGGTACCATTTTCAGACCAAGAACCTAGAACTAGACAGTTCAAAGGCCTTAAGAGACAACCTTCTACTGTTATTCCGCCAGATGGACATAATATTGAACTGATTTCTAATGACTTCTCATTGTACCCATAGAAGAATGTATTTCTCAACTTTTCTCCGAGAAGCTTTTATTTGCAGTAGATGGTGATTAACACAGAGAGCCACAATTTTGCATTTTACATGTCTTTTATCAGGAATTTATATTTTGAGTTTTAACTTTTTCCCTTCCTTAATTAAAAACAAAAAATACGTCTCACCATGGAACCCAGGCTACTCTGGAAGCCACGACATAGCCCACACTCACAGCATTGCTAAGTGCTGTGATTAGAGGGGTGAATTACCACGCCCATTGTAAAGCATCTACTTCCTTAAAGTCTGAGAAACATGCTTATCCTAGCCCTAATTTATCCATCCACATACTTTACAAAATATTTACTTTTTATTTTTAATTACGTGTCTGTGTGTGTGTGTGTGTGTGTGTGTGTGTGTGTGTGTGTGTGTGACATGTGTGTGGGAGTTGGTAGAAGGGAGCACAGACTCCTGGAGTTACAGGCCATTGTGAGCTTTCCATGTGCATTCTGGGAACTGAACTCAGGTCCTCTAGAGGAGCAGTAAGTGACTTAATCACTGAGTCATTTTTCTAGCCCCTTACCCTCGCATGGCATTCTCTAAAATAACACAGTGATATTTTACAATCAAAACACCCCACATATTTCTATAGCGGAGAACACGGACCAGATTCAGTGAAATAATGGAATTCACTGTTTCCTCAACCTCCTGTGAGTTCATATGCTGTGTTTTAGAACAAACATTCTAGACAATATCTAGAACTTACAGTGTCCGCATCCAAGAATTTTTTAAAGTTATTATTCATAAAAAAAGGAAATAAAATTTTACCGAGTGTGATGGTGTATATCCCTAATTTGAAGGTAGCTCAATGATAGATTGCTCACATTCATGAGTGTGAATCCTTACAAAAATAAATCCCTATTCATGTTCACAAAATATGACCAACCTGCTAAGTATTCTGTGGTGGATATGGAGTAGGTTATATACAAAAGACCAATATAATATCATGTTTATAAATGACAGCTGTTTTCTCCTAGATCAAGGCTTCTAAAAACCCCTTTTCTACTTGTGATGCCTTTTTGCCAGAGATTTTACAAGACCTTATATATGTGGCTATGTAAAACAGGTATTCTAATAAAACATTCGCTAATGATAAATCACAAAGAAGTCTATTTCTTTACTAACATTATTTACTTCATTTACATAAAGTGGATGTTTTGAGACCAGGTCTGTTGCATTCCAGGCTGGCCTCACATTTGCTATGTAGTCAAGTCTGACTTTGAACTCCTGCTCCATCTTCCTGCCGGATCTCCCAAGTGCAAGAAGTATAGCCATTCTCCATCACACCTAGCTTCAAAATATTTATTTTAAAACAGGTAAAGCCAGGAACCCAAATAATTTTTCCCATTTTACTTTATATGTATGGGGGTGCTTGCCTACATGTATGTCTGTATACCACATGCAAGTGTCCAAAGGGGCCAAAAGAGGGCCCTGGATCCCCTGCAACTGGGGTAGCAGCCATTTGTTTGCTGTGGGTGCTGAGAATCAAACTTGCATCCTCAGGAAAGTGCTCTTAACTGCTGGACCATCTCTCCAGACTCTCCAACACATTCTAACAAAATATACTCCAAATATAAACTAAATACACACTAACATACATGCCAAAGAAAGTAGGAAAAATACTTGGAGCCTTTGTTTTCTGTAACTAAATCATGTTTTCAGAAGAGCAGACTTTGTAGGTACAGTAAAAACACTATCACGTAGAACACACTGGAATTTGAGCTGGGCTGTTTCTGTAAGCTTCCATCAGCACCGCACGGTGTGGGAGCATGCACACAACAGTGTGGAAGCTACGCATACAGAGCCGACACCGCAGTGACGTGAGCTGCAACACAGGTGAGCTCTGCCGGAGGAACATCACGTGTTTAATTCTGATTTAATGGGGGCGGGGGGGGGGGAGTGCTGCACACTCAGAGGCCTTATTGCTTGACGTGCACACTCAGTTACGTGTTCAAGACACTGTAACTATTACTATACACTGGACTATTCAGAGCAGTCTAACTATAGGGCACAATGCGAGCCTCGTGGGACGGAGTAGAATAGGGATAATTTGTAGTACTCCTCGTGTTCACATGTGTGTGCATGTGTGTGTGTTCACACGCGTGTGCGTGTGTGCAGTGGAGAGTGAAGAACAAGAAACAGTTCGGGAGGAGGAAGTCTTAATGTTCCCTTTTTATTCACCTCAGTACACAAGGGAAGCAACACAATCAGTGAATATTTAAAACACTGTAGCTGAAAACTATTGGAGACTGAAGAATAAATGTGCGCAGGAGTAAAAGGAATTCGGAAGATTGATCTTGGGTTTTGTTTTCTGCCTGTCTTTGAGCCTATTTTCACCCATTGTGTCTCGACAAACTGAAGTCTCTATATAAAGTTTGTATTGTGATGATAATAGAACCAAATTATACTTTTAAAATTAAGAATGCTTCAGGCCAAAAAAAACAAACAAACAAACAAAAAAAAAACGTTAAGACACATTTGTCAGCAGCTGTAATCATTTTCAAACCAGCAGATAGTCTTTAACAATTTGATTTCCAGTTGGAACTGCATAGTTCATCAAATTATAATTAAGCTAATGAGAGTGTTACATGGTAGTGGGTTTTGTCAATTGAAGATGTGTCATTCTGGAGTAATGAGCCTTCATACATTTCACCCTTGAGATGCTTAATCTTCTTACTGTCAGTGCAGGGGCATTGGCTTCCGTCCTTTAATTAGTTATGAACGAACTCTGAGATGAGCTACGTTAAATTTCAGATTTCTTGTTAATATTGCTAGTGGACTATACTGTGCTTAGAATTTCCAGTTTGTATGTCCCAGATTCTTGATATTTTTTCCTTTCATGCTGCTGAGGAGTGTGCCTTAAATTTTGTGCATACCAAGCAAGCGCTCTATTTATTTATATATTTATCCCTTCTTTCACATTTTTTGTTCTTGTTTTTTGTTTGTTTTGAGATAAGATCTAAGTTATCCAGGCTGGTTTTGAAATCACTCTGCAGTCAAATCAGGCCTCAAACTTGTGACCCTCCAGCATCAGCATCACAAATAATTTTACATACACATATACGCAATATGTACATTTATGATTAATATTAATGGTCAACAAAACAGCACTAACTTTCATGCACTGTGCCTTCATTTCCATTCTGTTTTTCTCTGTGTGTATGGTGTATGTGCATGTGAATACAGGCACTCATGTAATGTGTACATGTACATGTGCCTATGGAGGTCAAAAGTCAACACTGGGTTTTGTTTCTCAGCTTGTCCACCTTGTTTTTTTGAGGCAGGGCCTCTCATTTGAACTAGGCCTTCACAATTAGGTTAGACTGGCTGGCCAGTGACCTCCAGGGATCCTCCTGTCTCTACCTCTCAGTGCTGCGTTAGAAGCATGTACCCCTTACACCGGCTCCTTTAGCATGAGGTTCTGAGGATTAAACACGGGTCCTGATGGATCATACTGACTATCTCAGCTAGGGTTTCTGTTGCTGCAAAGAGACACCATGACCACGGCAACTCTTACAAAGGTAAACATTTAATTGGGGTGGCTCACTTACAGTTCAAAGGTTTAGTCCATTATCATCATGGCAGGAAGCAAGGCAGCATGCAGACAGACATGATGCTGGAGAAGAGGTTGTGGAAGGGTTCTTACATCTTGATGCACAGGCAACAGGAAAGTCTGAGACACTGGGCATGGCTTGGGCATATATGGGATCTCAAAGCCCGCCTCCACAGTGACACACTTCCTCCAACAAGACCACACCTACTCCAACAAGACCACACCTACTCCAACAAGGCCAAACCTCCTAATAACACCACTCCCTTTGGGGCCATCTTCTTTTAAACCAGCACACTGCCTGAGCCATCTCTCCAGACCAGAACTTTAATTTTTGCTCTGAGTAATAGTAAAAATAACAAAAACTTCAAAAGAAATTACATGAGGAGGAAGTGACCTCTCTCACTCATGGTCTTGCTCAGTGACACCGTGTTATGTGAGTCGGATAGTGAACTACGTCAAGGGTGGAGCTGCACAGAGAACATGGTTTACTTGATTGTGATTTTTAGAGCTGCTTCTACCTATTAGTGTCAGTCTGCCAAAGGACAGTGCCCCAGTGCCCACTTTTATTAAAAAAAAAAAATCATCGCTAAAGAAACGCTCATGCCATGGTGTGAGGATATTCAAACGGGCCTAATACTAAACTCACAGTGTTATGAGGACTCGGTGTTATGAGGATTCGCCGTAGACATAATGTCATAAGCTGAAAACTCCTGCACTCTGCCAGCATGCTACTGGTTTCTTGTTTTATTTTTTGTTGGCGCTTCTCATTCTTGCATGCAGCCATTGTCAGATTTTGTGACTGTACCAGTGGTGGCACCAGGCAGAACAAACACCAGGGCCAGAGCAAGGAAAGGAAAGATCCTAGGGCATCTGAATGGCTCTTGATCTCCTCATCGGGAATCTCAGCTGTAGTTAGATTTCCTGCTGCCCTTAGCAGCCATTAGCTTCTGAAAGCAAGATCTGGATATGATGATTATCCCAGACTTAGAGCTACACAAACAGATTGAATTAGTATGTCAGACAATATAATTTGCCTTTGGAAGTGATCTGATGTTATGATTAGAAAGTCCATATCAGAATCAGATGATACCATGGGATCTTCATGTAGATGCATAGCTAATCATGATTTATTGTTAAAGGGATAACTAGACCACTCTTTGAGAGTTTAAGTTCTGGTTCATCTATTTCCAAATGTAGTTAGGATGCATATTTTGTGTCTACATATGATCAACTGTAGAAATGAAAGACCTAAGATTTGACACAATCATTTCCAATTTAATCAGCTAATTAACATGTGCTTCATGTGTCGAGCAATGTTCTGCACATTTGGATATAGATAAGAAATGGTTCTTTTTCCCGTATTCTCATGGGTAGAGTAATGGCTAGTCTTGGTTATAACTTTGGAACACCTGGGAAGAGAAAAATCTCAGTTGAAGAATTACCACATCCTGATGGCCTGTGGACATGTCTTGGAGACATCTTCTTGATTGCTAATTGAAGTAGGAGGGGCCAACCCACTGTGAGCGGTACCGTCCCTAGGCAGGTGGGCCTAGGCTGTCCCACAGGAGCCTGGGAGAGCCTGGGCAGCAGGATGGGCTCTTGTCTGCTTTTTTTTTTTTTTTCGAGACAGGGTTTCTCTGTGTAGCTTTGTGCCTTTCCTGGATCTCATTCTGTAGACCAGGGTGGCCTCGAACTCACAGAGATCCACCTGCCTCTGCCTCCCAAGTGCTGGGATTAAAGGCGTGCGCCACCACCGCCCGGCTTCTTGTCTGCTTTTGTTGCCAGCATCGATCGGTGTGAGTTCTCATTCAGGCTGAGGCAGCTGGCTCCATTTCCTACCTTCTTCCTCTAGTACTGTCAGAATAATCAGGACAACACCCTCTCCTCCACATCTAATGCTGTGGGACTCCCTTTCTGTGCTCACAAAGGTCTTTTGGACAGCTTCACTCTCTCTTAGGACTTCAGCTCACCAGAGGTTGGCCTTCAGCTCTGTCTTCCCTTCCGTAACTCCCTCCATTTTGTTTACTATCAACATCCTATAGTCACTTTAGCCCCACGGGAAAGTGACCCAGACTTCTTCTCGAGTTCATCTTCCTTATTCATCTATTGCCCATCTCCAAGTCCAGGCTGTAACAATGAAGTATTCTTTATTGTTTCCTCTTGTCCATCCCACTAAAACTGACCTCAGTACCCTCTAACTGATCACCCTGTCCTCAGCCCTTTTCAAGTTCATTTGCCCATATTCAGTGTGGGCAAACTCTACAGTTATTTCCCTGCCTACATACTCCATGTCTGTCTTCTGCTTCTCCCTGCGGTAATGTCCTAGTCACACTACACTGTCTTGCCCACTGCGCTGTTTTGCGCTTTCTTTTTACAATTTTTT
Organism: Peromyscus eremicus; assembly: GCF_949786415.1. NCBI lineage: Eukaryota > Metazoa > Chordata > Mammalia > Rodentia > Cricetidae > Peromyscus > Peromyscus eremicus. Next base: position 43,679,825 of record NC_081425.1, on the reverse strand, counting down.
AAAAAAGATTTATTTATACCAGACAGAGGTGGTGCATGTCTTTAATCCCAGCACTTTCGAGGCAGGGGCAGGGAGATCTCTGTGAGTTTGAGGCCAGCCTTGGTCTACAGAGTGAGTTCCAGGACAGCCAGGGCTACACAGAGAGACCCTGACTTGAAAAACCAAATATATATATATATATAAAATGTATATGAGTAACTCGATCTGCATGTATATCTTATGTCAAAAAAGAGCATCAGTTCCCACTCTAGATGGGTGTGAGATACCATGTGGTTGCTGGGACTTGAACTCAGGACCTCTGGAAGAGCACTAAGGACCTCTTAACCACTAAGCAATCTCTCCAGCCCCCACACTGTGAACTTAACAAGTACTTTGTAGTGAACTTCAAGGGCTTATTTCTATAGGGGTAAATCAAATTGTGCTTTTAATATTAGTAACTCTACCACATGGAATATTATCCATCAATAATTAAAAATTAAAATCCAAAAATTAAACAGCTCCAAAAATCCACACTGAGGCCGGGCGGTGGTGGCGCACGCCTTTAATCCCAGCACTTGGGAGGCAGAGCCAGGCGGATCTCTGTGAGTTCGAGGCCAGCCTGGGCTACCAAGTGAGTTCCAGGAGAGGCACAAAGCTACACAGAGAAACCCTGTCTCGAAAAACCAAAAAAAAAAAAATTCCACACTGATATGTACATTGATTTGGATGTATCTTGGGGATAAATCACACAAAGTCACACATAATTCTACTAATATAACGTACTTGAAATAATAAACGTTTTGAAATGGAGATAGATTAGCAGTTGCCTGGGGTTGGGAAGTGGGTGATGAAGGCATAAGGGAAGTAGCTGTGTTCACAAATGGGCAGCAAGAGAAGCCTTGTAGTGGGTCCTTGGGGTGACTCAACTGTTGAACAACTTGACTGTATCAGTACCAGCATCCTGGTTTTGATGCCGTCTAGACTATTCCTGTTTTTCAAGATGGTGTGCGGACGTGGGGTTGGTAGTGGTAGTTAAAGGTACAAAAAAACCCCTTTGTACTGTTCTTAAAATCATCCCAATGAATTCCCTCCAGAAAAAGCACAGACCTCACACCTTCAAACACAGTCCTTTTTTATTTGAGAAGGTTGCTCTGAAGGCAGTGCCCTTTGGGAAAGACGTCTCTCATCATGTACACCAACCATTACTCTCAGCAAAGTACAAAAATACACACATCAGTGACTTCCTTACAATAAATACATAGTCATGCATCCCACAATAGAAGGCACCGAAACTGGTCACTTAGTAGTCATAAAAATGATTAGCTACATTAACAAAGCCACCCAAATTATCTGTACAAGGAAATGTAACAATATATTCCCAAGGTGAAAACACATTAAAACATCTTTAAAATAGTATGCAATAAATATCTCAATTGTCATATAGATTTTAAAAATTATGCCATTGTAAACAGCATGTAAACAAACAAAACTCACGTCTTATCATTATTAAAAGTAAGCAGAGCCAAAGTTATAACCTCTGCTCTGTCAGGTATATTTCAATGGCAAGTGTGCTAAGCAGGTAAAAGTTTCACTCTTTTCTGTAGCAAACAGCCCATTGTGTAATAAATAGGCAGACTTTAGCTGCATCTTTCAGATATAAGGATTTAGTTTCAAAACGGACTACCAAAATGTAGTAAATTCTTAGCTATAAATATGGCAAGACTAAATTAAAACTATCTTTTTTAATATACAGAGGAGAAGGAACTATGCTGTTAGGTTTTTACCATGACGGTAACAGGAGGGAAGTAAGTTCTGATTATCTTTATTGAAAGTGAAATGAACGCGCTGGGTAGAAGGTTACAGTGCCCAGCCTTCCTTGTCCAGTTCCTTTGTAGACCTTTTATAAAGCTGAACTAAGCATAAAGTTATCAAGTGGAGACCTTTCTTTTGCTAAGGGACACAGAAATGGTTGGTATTTTATATGATGGGAAATAGTGATTTCAATATATGCTTATTGAAATGTGAAAATACAAACCAACAAAGCCCTCCCCTTGAAACCTTATTGACAGTAAAGACAAAGACAGTTTATTTCTTCATTCTCATAAAGGAAACCTATAGCCTACCCATCAATAAATATTTAGAAGTCAATATCATAACTCAAATGTTTGCTGTGTCTCATCTACATATCAGAACCTTGTGGTGTACAAATACTAGTGTATTACTGTATGCCAAGATACATGTGCTACCTGTTAAATGCCATTACTTTCTGCTCTCCATAGCTAAGGTGCTAATCTAAGGTGCTAACACCAACCTGCAGCCTCAAACAGAGCTTTCCCATCTCCTAGGAAACATGACAGTGTGACCTCCATCCTCCCCTGGGGGGTTATAATGTCGCCCCTCATGCATGTTGCTATGAATGTCATGAATTTCTCCCTTCCCAAAATAAACCTGAGATTCACCCTTTTCTATAAAGCAGACACTGGAGTCCAGCACAGCTCCTCTAGTGGCAGAAGTAGTGTAGTGCAGGATTAATGAAGCGCACACTTGCTCAGTCATGGCTGGAACTGTGGCCGACATGAACATTTAACAGCTGTAGAAATGAAAAATGGGATTGCTTCATGATGACGCAGATTTAGTTAGTTTTGGAGGATGGTGGGGAGGAATTAGACTCGACTGAAATAACCTGAGGAAAAAAACTTTTTTTTTTTTAAAATTCCTCCTCATTTCTTTATACAGACTGTAGGAAGAGCAAATTGAGAACAAATTTAAACTCTACCAGACAGGAATCCTGTCTTATTTTTCCATCCTCAGCATCTAAGTGAGTGCCAAGGTTATAGCAGGTAGGAAAAGTTTACCAAGTGCCTACAAGAGAGCACTGCACTTTTATTGTATGCACTGACTAGTGTTCATCCAAGAAATTTAACTTAAAGAGCACTGTGCTAACTTTTATCATTATCTGGGGGCATGGCAGAACAGCTTCAGAAAATCACAAAGGAAAATGGGCCCAGAGGTAACAGCAAAGTTTTCACTCTCTATGCTTTAGAAGGGCAATGGCAGCCACAGCTCTTCCTCTACTTGTAATACAATAATCATTAATAGTAAGTGGCTTGAAATCATACAAACTTCACCACTGCCTTCATGAGTGAACATCACTTTAAAATTTTCACTTTTATTATTGTTTTTTATTCCTTTCCAAGTCTCATAATCAATATATATTTGTCTGTGAAGATTCTAAGTATTGAGTGTATAGAAAAGAAAGACAATCTGTAGGGCAAGTGTATGAATATAACCAAGACTCTGGCAGTGATGTTGAAATTTATGTCTCACTTTCAGAAACAAGAATTCAGATCTGGTAAATACTTCTGACGTAAAGACATGTGATTAACAAATGATGATCCTTGACAAAAAAAAAAAAAAAACAATTGCTTTTGCCTGGTGACGATCTGTTTGTCTGCTCAGAGGGCATGTGTCTTTGCAAACACAAGACTTTCACGGTGTTCTGAGCTTTAATTTGTGACAGTATAAAAATATAATTCAAAAACATTAGTCAAAGTCCTATTATGTACTAGCTAGACTCTGGGACTACAAAAATAATAGAGAAATTCAGTGGGAGAGGTGTGTCTGTCTGGGTATGTGTAACTGAATATGATATTAATAGAAAAACTTTGACTATACATGAAGCATGGATGAAATACTGGCCTGAAAGTTAAGCTGTCATTGAGGCGGATTAACAAAAACAACTAATAAAAACATGCTATAGGAAGGCTGAGGCAAAGCATTACAAGTTGGAGGCTATCCAACAGTACTTCACAGAACACTGACTTTGCACAGTTCCTTGGATGAGCTGATCTGTGGCATGCCACTATGCCAAGGTACTGAACCCACACACTGGAGCTCTTCTACATTCCTGGGCTAAGAAAGGTTAACGAAGGGTGGAGGATGCCTACGGGGTGGCAGGGCAGCCAGCACTGAAGTCACTGACCAGCCCTTTACCCCCATGCAGCATGCTCAATAAGCCATGCTTGAGGAGAAGTCCAGAGTCCATGCTGCTAAGGGACAGGAAAGCCTACTCAAGGACTTTTAGCAAAGAGAAGACAAAACATATGTGTGTCTCTGTACTCTGGGAAGAGAGAATGCAAGTAGGAAATTGGGTTGCTGAAGAATTAGCAAAAGAACAGGAAAGAAAAATGGTGAAGACAGAGACAAGGCAGTAGAATTATTACTTTAGTGCAACTAGGGAGACACAGAACTCAAAATGCCATTTGAACTTCTGGGATGGTAAAATATATATATCTGCAATAAATACCAAAAACAACCTATAAAATAATTTACTTGCATAATCTAAAACCTCCATTAGGATGAAGCACTTGTTCTGTTCCATATTTCATTTTAAATTTCTTGTCAGAAAAACACAATTTGCATAATGTTGTCATAAACACAGCGTCATCTTTCTGAAGGCTTTTCAAGTAAAAGTGGAGGGAACAAAAGGACTGTGGGTACCAAGACCTGTCTCATTTGCACATTCAAACACTGGGGCCTCTCACCTGACATCTGTAATAGGACACGTGCTGAAGTTATACTGAATATCAGCTGTAGTGGGGTCAACTCTCGGGCAGGTCTCCAGGGCAGGTCTCTGGGGGAAACAAATTCCCAGCAAAAGAATTTCTCTCAGTCAATGTACCAAATCATTCTACAATAATCATTTAGAGATTAGCCATCATGAAAGTTAAGTTGTCATTATTGTGATAGAGAAAGGAGGCTGTGGTAAAGAATTACAGGTTGGAGGTTATCCTGAGCTACATAGTGAATTTGAGGCCAGCCTGGGATAGGACCATGTGTTAAGATCATATCTCAAAAATACAAATAAACTCAAAGAAAAAGCATGTAGATGAATTCCAATTTAGTCTTTTTCCTTATGTCATATAGTGTTCACGTTTCTAGAATCTAGAATATTGGGGGAAGGGAGGCCACAGGAGTTCTGAGTTATCAAGCTATGCTGTAATAAACTGCCATATTTGACAAAGAACTTTTCAGAGCAGAAATCAGCCAGTATGGCTTCTTCACCAACTGGCTAAAATCAAAGGAAAAATCAGCTAGTCATTAGATCAAAATGTCTTATGAAAATAAGCTCACACTTCGCTAACCCCCGTCTTTAACTGCAGTGATTTCTAATGAATTTCTCTTGGATTTCCATTGTGGCAATAATTAGGACATCTGCTTCTGTTTCTCTGTGGGATGCTTTTGGAGGTACACTGCACAATGGAATACTATTCCAAGTCAGAGAATGTAGGGAGGAGGCCGTGCTCTATCTAGATCAAAGATGCCATTTTGGAAGATGTTGAAATATCAAGAGAGGCATATCGCAGGGAAAGCTGGCAAAGAATCCTGTTGCTTCACTTCTAAGCTAGAGCTTTCATGAGGTCTCTTCTTGGGGTAATTACGCTAAGGAAGTAGGTGAAAGCCTTGCTGAAAACTCTGTTTATCTCCATAAAATAGCCATTTAACATGATCATAGAAAACCTGAAACTACCCTAAATGTTTGAAGATTTCAGGAGTGAGTTTCTAGCTGAAATGAATGCTATATAGATTAAAAGACCCATGACCTACTCCGGGCAGATGTTACTCATTCAACCTCTCTTTCTTTCTTCTTTCTTTCTTCTTTCTTTCTTTCTTTCTTTCTTTCTTTCTTTCTTTCTTTCTTTCTTTCTTTCTTTCTTTCTTTCTTTCTGTTTGTTTCTACTCTTGCAATGTTGGAACTGAATCAGGGTTTCAAACTTGCAGAACAAGCACTCTACCACTGAGTCACCTGCCCTTTGTCCACGTCTAAATGGAATGTCGAGGGTTACTAGGATTTTTTTTTTCATGTTATAACTGGGATGCCTTTCTTTATAACTAAAATGACACTGAGAAAGAAATGGTAAAACAAGGTAGGACTCATGCTGACATCTGTCCTTTCTTATAGCAGAAAAATGATTAATTACTTGTAACTGGCAGTGTGGGGCAACTCTTCGAACTGGGAATCCAAGGCATCAAAATATATTAGTTGTACAAAAGACCATGAGCCATTGACAACGTGGAACAGAATGAACCTCTTCAGGATCCAAGAGGTCAGTTCTATATAAATACTATAAATAAAAAAAAAAAACAAGTATTAAGGAAAAGGTATCATAGCTAATACATTTCAAGGCTCAGCGAATTCAGGAAAATTTCTTTGGTGTTCATGGTATGGACTGAGTCACCTTTATTATGTCCTTTATGGGAACCATCTAAACCCCTGTGACTGGTTCCCACTGCGTCTATTGCTGAGTTGAGAAAGCACAGACATCTCTACCCTGTGAAATAAACATTTGCAGGAGCTGTTCCAAATGTCATGGAGATTAGGTCACCCCAAGTGCCTCCTAACTAACCTATAAATTTCTGCAGTAAAATGGGCTCCCTGGAGAGTTAATTAGCTAATTTCTAGGAAGGATTTCAGACATGACCAATGGGGCACTTTCTGAGGTTCACTGCCCACCATGTCACACATTTCATGTGTGCTCTGCCCTACAACACAACATGAAAGATGTGTTCAAACACTTTGTTCCTAGGCCTTGCCAAACTGCCACAAGTTCTAACATATTCTCATTTTTTTTCTATCCTCAATAAATGCATCTACAACAGTATAATATAAAGCTCTGTCATTAAAAGCAAACTAATTCTTAATTTCCTAATAGGTTTAAATAACTTACAATTCACCTGCTGTTCACATCATAAATAGAAAACAGTTGGATTTAGGGATTAAAGTGTTTTCTTTGATTTACAACTTTCAGTGGGATTTTTGAAAACAGAAATCCTTGTTCTTTCCCTGAAAACAAGTGATTTTATTCTGCATGGTATGTTGTGCAAATGCATTTGAAATGTTTGGGTTTTTGAATAGTTGAGTCAAGAATATATCCAAATGGGAATCATGAAAAACTTAGTTAAACTTTCTCGTTATTTGACAGAAATAAGCAAACAGTATCCATCATGGATACCATTTGCAGTATAGCCCCAAATCACAGGGAAACAGATTTCAAGCACAGACTTTGGAACTAAAGGGTAGATGTTAGAGGTGTGAGGTCTTTGGGAGGATTCAAGATTCAATGCTTATCGGAATTGGCCAGTGCAATCATAGACATGTCCCCACCACAAAAAAAAAAAACTAAAAACCCACTACAAGAAAAGAGTTACAGATTGAAGACATAACATATATTGGGCAAAATATAGCTTAACAGATCTCTTGACTATATTATTCATTTTCGTGCTTTCTTTCTGCTTTGTGCCTTTTTAGATATAAAAACCATTTTGTAGAAAAGTTCCTATGACTGTTCAGTTACCTAAGACAGGAAAGAAAATAGGGTGGTATTTTTTTGTTTTTTTTTGTTTTTTTTTTGTTTTTTTTTTTTTTAAAGAAGGAAAACACTGGGCATCTGTTTGACAGAAATGAGCATTTCAAGTATATAAGTCAACCATGAACAGAGCTGTTACACTCCAGGCCACAGGAGGGAAAATGAAAGGAGCTCAGATACAGACTCTGTATAAAGAGTACATTTCACAACATAATAAATAAGGGCACTGATTTATACAACCGGCTCTAAGGAATACTGCCTTTAAGGGACGGACGGCGCTGACGTCAGCGCTGTCCCATAGAGAGAAATCCAGAGGTGCAATTCTTGCCCCTAAAGCCACAAAATATACAAAGCTTTTATATCTGTTTGTTATTAAATATTTTGTCTGCCAAAAGTCTTGCAAACTCAAATACATCTTGGCAAGGTTGAATAAGCAGCATGATAATTCTTTTGGTATAAAAAGGTAAGAAAAGTTGTAATATGAAAATTAATAATACCAGTAAAGGAGACAGCTGTACAAATAGATTGAAACATACAAGTGACTTTTATCCCACGGAAAGAGAAAAGTCAATGCAATTTACTTGAAGGCTTGAAAGTAATTTTCATATTTACCAGCTCTAGATAAATATACTATTCCAATGTGTTAGTCATCTTCAGTATACAATATATAACTGACAAAACTGGGTGTGCTGTGATACCCCAACCTTTCACATCACTAGCTAGCTCCTATCAGCTCTGTAGGCAGCCTTCGGCTGCACATGTCTTTAGAACTCAGAATGTAGAAGTAGGAACGGCTAAGCTGTGTGGAACAACAGTACAATCAAATATTAAGGGTCATAAAACACATTCTCCTTCCTTGTTTGCTTATATATTTAACTGCATTCTCCTACTTTGATAGCATCAGTTGAGTATGAAATGTCTTTATTTTAATGTATTTTATAAGTAACCCTGTGTTCTGTTGGTTAATTTACTCTTGAAATCTAGATAGTAAGAAATACCCAGACTATTCACAAAGTCTTACACAATTTGTAACTTGTAGCTAGAAGGAAATATTTTTACATGGATTTTTAAATAAGTTTAAAGCTGTGGCTTGGTTTTTATTTTCCAGCTAAAACTTGGAAGTGCAAAAAAAATGAGTATATTAAATAATGTAAATACAATATCTTAAATTACATAAAAGGAAGTGAGTTGTTCACCTATAATATATAATGTGGAGCCTATCTTAAGCATTGTTATTGAGTTAACACAGTCTTGGCTACTCTGTCTAATTGCTTTACCTGAAAATAACAGATAACTATAGAGAAAGGCAGGTCCAGTCCAGCTGTCTTTAGCTCCCCTTCTCTGTATCGACAAACCTTTATATATTTTCTTCTAACATAAACATCTCTAAACAAAACCTGGGAAAATAGCAATAAAGAAAAATAATGCTTTGCTTACTATAGGGAAACAATAATTATCACTCTCTAAAGTTCTACTTGCATCTTTGTGAAGGAGTCCTATTGCTAAGGCATCGTTACCAATATGAGGGAGACTGTAACAAAAAGTCCACTGAGAACACCACAGCAGAAACAAGCTGAGGCAGGGCTCACTACGCTTGGGGTGGGGCAGTGGCAGGGGAAGCCAGGCAGCCGAGTTGGGAAACACTGGCAAAGGCTATCCCATGAACCAGCAGTCCCCTTTGAGAAAGTTTCATTTCTAATTCCTTTTTCCCCACCTGTACTGGGGGGAGTTTGGTGTTTGAAAATCAACTTACACCTACAGAGAATGTGTCCATTGAGGTGGGGGAGCTGAGAGAGACTCCAGATGTCAGGGTTGAGAAGAAGTGATTTTACAGCTAAATTAAAATGGATATCCCCCAAGAATTCATCCTTGGAAAATGAAAGTTCACTAGTTCAGCTGGAGTTGTAAATGATTTGCTCTAAAAGTGATGCACAAAGGGATCACCTTTAATTTCTCAATTCATGGCTTGTCAATTCATGTCAAAATAACCCATGGAGTCAAAAACAGTAAGATTCTTGTATAGCAAAGTAGCTAGGAAGTTATGTTTGGGTAATTTGTATCAAAATATAAAAATTAAGTGTCAAATTCCTGGCAATAAATCACTGGGAAAAGATCTCATTATAGAATTGAACAATTTGAGTTTGGAGGCCAAGAACATATTGTTTTTCAGGAACTATTTTTAAGGGATTATGAACCATGTAAAAATCAAGATAAGTTAGCATAAGACAAAGAGATCCAGATCTAGCAAAATATGCCTGCTTTCAGGCATATTTTTACGTTTAAATGACATTTACTTTTCTTGAAATCATTTGGATTCTTCATCTTTTTTTGTTCTTTTGTACACCTAATGAGTCATTTAATGTGTGTGGGCTGCTATGAGCCTTCAAGCATGAACTATGGCAACAAGATAATCTACTGATACAAGAAAATGAAAATGTGCAAGTTGAAGGAGACTGCCTAATCTTCATCTCAGTACATACTCTTCTGGAATGTTCAGTGTGAATGAAGTCATGAGCAACTGAATGTATCACATGAATAACAAACTGAGCAAATGTGGATAGCTCAGTGGTAGCTTAAAGTCTCTAAGGGCTGGAGAGAGGCCTGAGGAATATGACTGAAAGGAAGATTTGAATTCAGCAGACCTGGAGTGGACCTGAGGTTCTGCATTCAAAAACTGTATTTATTTATTATTGTGTGTATATGCATGACAATATGTGGGTGAGCACACCATCGTGGGCATATTGAGGCCAGAGGACAAGTCTATAAGAGCTTTTTTCCCCTCCCACTTTTATGTGGCATCTGGCATCAAACTTGTTGCCAGACCCGCTGAACCATCTTGTCAGCTCCAGGATTCTGCAATTTTTGTAAGCTCCCGAATAACAGTAATGCTGACTGCCCATGGACCACATTTTCAGTAGCAGTGACCCAGGCTACTGCTGTCAAATGGAGTATTTTTGCAATGGTGACAATGTTCTACATCTGTGGTTACAGGGCACTCAAAATGTGGGTAGTGCAACTAATAAATAAAGTTTCGAGTAAGAATAAACTTAAATGTAACAGCCACAGGTGCCCAGTGGCTAAAATACCAGACAGCACAGATCTGAACATCTCTCCTCCACCACAGCAATATGTCTCCAATGGCCTAACGTTTTAATTATCTAGCAAACTGAAAATTTATTTAATTGCCCCCAACATTTTGCTAAATGACCTATGACATTAAAATAAAAATCAGGGAGGTGAAAGGTTTCATGGGGTAATGGAGAAAGGGGAGCAGAAGGCAGCGAGAATTTGGTCAGACATGGATGAGTCACCTGGAGTTTTACTTAAACTTAACTCTGTCCCTTTCCTTTGGGGGTGGGGAGGACAAATGAACATTAAGTAATTTGGAGGAGAGAAGAGCAAGCTACAGGCAGGTGCACAGGTGAGCATCTCTTTCCACTTAAGCAAGGATCAAAGACACATCCTCTGCATCCCAGATGTGACTGGATCTTAGTGAGAGGCATCCCCCACTGTCTTGTTTTTGAAACCCTACCTAGGATGAGATGGTTTCTTTCTGACACTAGCAGAGACCGATGGGGTCTCTGAGAGCACACTGCTGGTAATCTGAACTCACTGGCGTCCAGCTCTGATTCATGCGGACATGGATTACAGAGAAAAATGTTCACACTGGACAAAACCGCTCATCCAAACTGTCCTCTTAAAGGATGTCCGTCATCCCAAAGCCATTCTACTTAATGAAAGTTTTCATGAGTTGGGATTTTATAGAACACATAAAAGATGTTAGCAGGAACTGGAAAGATTACCAAAGGAAAAGCCAATCACTGCCCACCCCTAGGGAAGTAGCCATTAGAACATTTTTTTTTTTAATGTGTGTTGATAGAGATGTATTGGAGGCAGGTGAAAATCCAATAATGGTTTCTATATTAACACAGACCTAGAGTGGTCTTTATGCTGGAGTCCCTCCCCACCCCTAGCCCTTTCTCCTAAACAATGATCTGGGGAGACCTCTGGGAATGTGGCCTCTGATAATCTGGTTTCACAGGAAGTGTTGGCAGGGTACTCACCAGGCGGTATACAAAAGAGACTGCAAAGGAGACCTTCAACTTCACAGGTGTGCAGAACATCAAAATCACTAAGTGATTGGCTGATCGTCAGCTCAAAAGCCTCGATAGGAATTATCTTTGGAAAACTTCCATTGTGCACAACTTAGGTAAAAAATATATAGTCAGACATACTTATATGGTCAGGAACCCATCAAGATTGTCTGTAGAATTTTTTGTTTTTGCCCTGCTGTGGGTGGAGCCAAGCTCTGCCTGTTCCAGGTAAGAACCCTGCCACTGAACTTCAGGCCAGGTCCTCATTTATTTTAAAGGTATCTAAATTTTGTGATATTTTTTACTAGTAAATACCCAAGTTAGAAATAAGATGTCAAACATTGGGCAAATGATTGTCTAGAAAGTATCAGGGATACTGTATCTCAAGACAACATGTGAGTAGTGCATTTATATAGGTAAAGGTATACGGGCATATAAGTATACGTGTGTGTGTGTGTGTGTGTGTGTGTGTGTGTGTGTGTGTGTGTGTGTGTTTATCTACTGGGCACCTAGCAGATTACTATCAAAACTGTATCCGCTGGATCAACAACCTGCTTGCTTCTCATATCTCATAGAACTTCCAAATATTCCAGTTGATTTTTGGCATATAATGACCAGAAAACACTTATAAAGATAGTTTTACTTTTTTGACATATATACCTTTGGCTTTCAAACTTGGTAATCCTATTGAGCAACACTGACATACAATGGTTTAAAAAAAAGGAAAATAATTTCTACCTGGTAGACTATCAAAATGTGTGTGATATAATAATACAAAAAGCCCTTAAGAAGCAAAACTAAATTTCTTCCATTGGGGAATTCATGTCAATAATTGCTTCAGCTGGTACAGATAACTCAGGGTGCAAATCTTAGCTGAGACTTTGGACAATTCCTAGATGTCCACAGTTTTACAAATTCAAGCAGAAACTCAAAGTGGTTATTAAACTGAAATGAAAAAATGGCAAAAAAATGTGAGGATTTGGGTTTGGAAAGTTGCAATAAGTTCTTTTAGGCAACAGAACATGTAAAGCTTATGAAAATTGCCCAACAAGTCTCTTAATGCTTATACCCATGGTTTGGGATAAGCAAATAAATTTGGTTTGCATAAGATATATATCGTTTGCTGATCATGGCACAGATGAATGTTCACAGAGTCTCAGTATGGAATATTTACTTAAAAGTCCACACTGAAGAAAAGTGCCCTTAACCAACGAAAAGTGCTTGGGTAGCTGGGTGGTAATAAATTAAATTTCATTATAACAGACATGAAAGCTATTGAAGTACTACAATAATATATATGACATGCAAGAAAAAGAAGGACAACTCAGGCAGGAACATCGTGCATTAAATTTGCATCATTCATAGTATGTGATGGGTTGGTCTCACCATATTCTTTGACCCGTGGATACTGGGAACTTAGGGTGAGAAGACTCAAAACACAACTCCTATCTTCATCTCCTACCCGGAGGTTTCTAGGAAGGAGCCAATGCCTTCACTAAGGAAGCCTGAGAAGTTTCAACTGCATACCGTCCACACAGCTGCAGGTGCATGAGAAAGCCTCCGTCAGCCAGCTCTATGGAGAATGGACGACGAGCAAGCAAAGTCCACCTTTGGACAAGGCAACTGTCTCCGGTCCTTCTCCCTCTTTTCACTGCTGCAAGCATTTCCTAGCATGTCAGGTTTGCCCAACAAGAAAATGGCTTTGTGGAATGGGTTGAGTTGGTGTTTGGGTTTTTTTTTTTTTTTTTTTTTTTTTTTTTTGGCACAAAAATTATTTTCTAATACCTTAAATCAAAACTTTCACCCACAGCAAAACATCAATCCAGAGAGGTGCTTCAGTGGTGCTTATCTACCAGAAAATCACAAGAACAGCCAGCGGCTTCCAAGAACGCTGTATTGAGTCCCGAGAAGTCCTCTTCCAGGAAATAGCACCAGTACGACCGCACCTCACACCAAGTTGGGAGGGTTCCTTTCAAGCTCTTTAATTCCCTGGAGAATTCGCTTCATATGACCCACTTTCGGTATCCCCAGGTCCTAAAAAGAAAAAAGAAAGAAAGAAAGAAAGAAAGAAAGAAAGAAAGAAAGAAAGAAAGAAAGAAAGAAAGAAAGAAAGAAAGAAAGAAAGAAAAGAAGGAAGGAAGGAAGGAAGGAAGGAAGGAGACCAGTTTAGCAATAAGGAAGACTGGAAATTAAAATTTCAACTAGTAATTAGCATAATTAGCACTTACTTTATCCATTTTATTAACAGTTTATATTCAATGGTTCTGGAAGTGATAGCTAAAAATCTAAGCTAATAAAACAGAAATAGCCTAATACTGAAAAAAAAAAATGATCAATCAATAAAGATACCATACCCCATACAAATCCTCTTGGTATCTTCATAGATTATATACAGCTAGGAAAACTGTTCAAGAATCAAAACTAATATGGTTTCTTCCTCTCCCTTTTCGTTTTTTAAAGACAAGCTCTTTTGTGAATTGAGGTAAATGATGAAGGACAGCTGGGCATTTAAGGCACATGCTTTTATCATGTTCACACACACACACACACACACACATACACACACACACACACACACACACACACACACACACACACACCCCTTCTTCTTTTGGAGACAAGGTCCTGTTGTCTTGTCCAGCCTACTCTTGAACTCTTTGTGATTCTCCCGCCTCAACCTCTTGAATGATGCACCACACCTAGCTTTTGTGCTTAAAATTGTGGCCTGCCAGACACAGTGGCACATGCCTGAAGTCCCATGATTTAGGAGACAGATGTTGGTGGATAAAGAACTCAAGGCTGTCCTCAGCTATATTACGCTACAGTGACCATGTGGAGGCCAGAGGGCAACTTTTGGGAGTTGGTTCTCTCCTTCCACTCTTTCCAGGCAAGGAAGGTGTCTCTTGTTTCAGTTCCTTTTCAGTGCTGCCCAGGCTGGCTGGCCCCAGCACGTCTAAGCGATTCTCCTGTTATTCTCTCCCATCTTTCCTAAAACCCTCCCAAAAGTGAACTACAAGATGACTTGTTTACAAAATGGAAACGTTCTAAGAAAGTTCACTCAGTTCTATAATGTAAGGTCTGGATTTACTTTTAAACTTAGAAATGAAGCATATCAAACTGATTTAAATTACACACACGGAAACAGCATACACTATCTCTCTCACACTTTAGAGTAGTAATCATAACCATCGTTCTAAATCCTCCTGGAAAACAAGTTTTCCATAGCTAGTGCTAGTCAAGCTTGGGATCATTTCAGGGTAACATTTTTATCAAACTTAACTGACCCAGAAAAATAAATGCTCTCATGTGCTACCAGGGTAAACATAATTAGTCCCAAGGCTCTACACATTTCTTGGGTATGTGATAAATATCAAACTTGAAGGCAAGCCCAAATTCATGTCAGTTGCATAAATTTGGAATGTAAATGAGTATTTCAATGGGGCTGGGGAGATGGCTCAGTGACTAAGAGAGCTTGTAACTTTTCCTGAAGACACAAGTTCAATTCCTAGCACCCATGTCAAGTGGTTTACAATTACCTGTAACTCCAGCTTCGGGATCCTATGCCTTCTGCTGGCCTTGTGGGCACATGGCTTATACTCACACAGATATACACATAAATAAAAAATCATTTCCTTGCAAAAAGAATGTAAATGCTATACTTCAGAGTTCCCATTCAAACAGAAGACTTGTTCTTTAGACTTTGTAATAATATAGTACTCTATTTATAAAATATATTTAAATATCAGATATCTTATTTTAGGCCATATAAACACTGCATTCTCCAGAATACAGACACTTTTGATATTCTACTCAGAAGTACTGCGCTGGTACAATGAGAGGAATGTCTTCTAGAGGGAACACAGTTACACTGGCTTCTTAGCTACCTTTCTTTCCTTTGACCAGCTTCAGTATCTACATGTCTTCTAGTTGTTAGGTTGTAATAAAAGATTTGCTTTGACATTTGATATAGCTGCCATTTTAGCAGGTATCATATGCATGCATCATTGTATATTTAGCTTTTATGTGGATGTGTTTGTGTGTGGATGTATGTGTGCAGACAGGTGTGTGGTTTGTGCGTGCATGTAGTAGCCAAAGATCAACACAGTGTCTTCTCCTTTTTTTTTTTTTCTTTTTCTTTTTTTAGGACTCTGGTTCCTGGCCCTCCAGGCAGTGTTAGGGGTGGGCTCCCTCTTGTGGCATGGATCTCAAGTTGGACCAGTCATTGGTTGGCCACTCCCACAATCTCTATGCCATCTTTACCCCAGCACATCGTACAGGCAGGACAAATTGTAAGTCAAAGGTTATGTGACCGGGTTGGTGTCCCAATCTCTCCACTGGAAGCCTTGTGTCATTTTGAAATGGGGTCTCTCTGAACCTGGGGCTCATTGATTTGGCTAGATTCCTGCCCAGTCTCCATCCCTCCAGACCTGTATACTTATTTTATTGTATTTATCATACCTTATTTCTGACTTTTTGTTTCTTTGGATGAATAGACAAAATTTTGCCAAAGACTCCTTTGTAGATATTGAGTTATCCTTCCAGGTACCCATACGCAACTTTCAGAATGTGGGAGGGGGGCAGCCCTTCACTATGCCTTTTCCATCCTCTCCAGCATCCCTCCCCTACTGTGTTCCAGCACGGGAAAGGTCACTGGCAGCTTCCTGCTCTGCTAAAGCATGTTAGAAATGTTTCTCTTTGCCAAGTATCAGGGTATTACCTTCGGTTGTTTAGTAATCTCCAGTGATAAGGAAGAGACATTCTGGCCAAGCCCTGGGAAGGAGCTAACTGGGTGAGGGGTAGTGAGAGAAACAGGCAATGAAGACACACTCTTAGGGTCAGTAATAGTATTTTTAAGCAACTGAAAGAAGGCCAGAGTGGATGGGCCAGTGGCCAGTGACAAGAAGGTGGAGCAGGGCCTTTGGGCCTCCATAGAGATGGATGCCATTGTTCTCCCAAGAATGAGAAGCTGCTGGAAGATTTGAAGCAGAAAAACAACATGCTTGGTTGAAGATGACATCATCGTATCATAGTGACTCAACATGAACTATGGGGTGGAGAGACAGAGGACTAGTGAGAGGACCAAGACAAAAGCTACTGATCTTCCACAAGAAGGTGGGATGTGGGATGCAGTGTGAAGGAAACTCCTGGGAAGAACTGGAGAGCAATGATGGTACAGGATCTACTGGGTAAGAGTTTGGCTGGAATGGCGATATGGATCAGGAAGAGGGAGGCGCTAACTCTGACTCTGGGTGTCTCTGCTTCCAGCACCCGAAGGGCTAGGGGCATAGCTGAGAACAGAGCAGAGCCGGAGTGAGACACAGCAGGAGTGGGACAGAAGATGGGAGTCCCTCTTGGGACACGGTAAGATCTATGCCCTTTGTGATACTCGAGTATCCGGAGCCAGTTGGCAACAGTTAACGTTCACTAATGAGGTCAAGGGCTTAGAGAAGACTGAGAATCACTGACATATTCAGGAGTAGGAGCTGAAGCAATGGGATCACTCCACAGTAGGTGGTTCTTTCCCAGCCTCTTTGAACAAGTCTACAGTCTGCTGCTTCTGACAGGTAGACACAGAGGACAGGGAAGTGGCTCTCCAGTCTCACGGTTTTGTTCTCTAGAAGGCTCTCTCTGTAAAAATGTCCTCTTCCCATAGCCCATACCCTATTTTAAAACCAAAAGGGTTAAGTGGTGATGCAAATTTCTAAAGGAAAGTATCAAGGGAGAGAACATAATTGGCCTTAAAAACACAAAGAAAACAAATCCAAATCATAAGAAGCTAATGAGAAAGTTTAGCAAATTTAATTCTTAATCATCTCCTTTCTTCTCTTAATTTCTTTTTTTCTCTCTCCACTGGTGACCATCTCTCTAATTTGGCTTCTGTGTATACATGAGCTTTAACATTTGGCAAATTTTGCGACATTCAATATATGTGTGTGTGTGTACATCTGTGTGTTAAGTATATATCTGTATATGTAGTCACATAACACGAACATGTATGTATCTAGGTGTACTTTAACATACACGAGTCTAGCATATGTACGATGTGAGCCTCTAGAAAGCAAATGACACAGAGGAATCCTAGAACAATCCATTAACAAGCAACTGACTGTTCAATAAATATTGCAACCTGCCAATGTTATCAGACGCTACATAAACACTAGCTATAAAAAGGCCCTATAGTTTTGTGTATATGTCATGTGTGTGCACATGTGCATGCATTCATGTCAAGTTCTGAGGTCAATCTTTGCTTTATGAACTTAAACACAGTGTATTCTAAACTGCATCCATTAGGACACACAGAATAATTAAGCTATTATTTTATTATTATCACAGCTAACAATGTTTAGGAAGAAACAGCATTCTCCTTTTGATCTGCTAAAGCACTGTACAACTCCTTAATAAAGACATGAACTTTACACTATCCATTACTTGGGCCAAGATCTCTGCTAAATGGTGCAGATGAAAGCATGAGAGTCATGAATAAGCTAGAAAAGTCATCACTCCATACACTTTAGAACATGATCTATCAGTAAGGGATTGTTTCAGCAATGTTATTTATTGTAGTTGTAAAATGGCAGCATGTAGCGAGCAAATATAATACAGCAAACTCCTACTGTGCATGCTTCTCTGCGTGTGCATTCCTGCAGAGGTCGGAAATTGATCTGTGCCTTCCCCCATCACTCATGACTGCACTGTTTTTGGACAGGGTCTCTCACTGAGTTTAGAGATCATCGTCGAGATTGGCTGGCCAGAGAATCCTCCTGTCTCTACTCAGCCCCTGTTCTGAGGTTTAAGACACATGGCACCATGCTGCTGTTGTTTGCCTGGGTGCTGCGGATTGACCTTGCATTCCTAGGCTTATGCAGCGGGAGCTGACTGTATCTCTCCAGCTCCTGTCTTCTAGTCATATATCCTGGACAGAATAATCCTGCCTTGGCTGTTCGACTGTTGAGTATGTACCCAAAGAAAACCAGGGAATTACTGCACATCATCAGTGAAAGGTTTTCTGCCTTTGGCATACATGACTGAGAAAGCAGCTATGCATATTTTTAGCTCCATTTACTAAAAAAATAAATAAATAAATAAATAAGTTACTTCTTTTTGAGACTAATAAGCCATCAACTATGTGTCATGGAAAGGGAGTTTTGATTTACTGGTCTAGTTATTCATGTGACCTCTAAAGCCCAGCTTAGAAACAGAACAAAATCCCAGGACTCTAAATTATCACAGCTGTCTCATATGTACTTTTATAGACTAGAAAGACTTTCTTATTGGTATTTTACATTGATTTTTAGTTAACCTTATATTCAATTCATTTTCAGTCTTTTCCAACAATAGCCATCACCATCCATGCAGCCCCAACACAATGAGATGGTAGAAACAGGTCCCACTTGGAAACGTTAGGGCAGTAACAGTCACACCAATGGATACAGAGAGAAGTTATCAGGTGCATGCTGTGCTTCAGCTATGAGAGTCAGTCAGAGAAGGGCTCTGACAGGAAAACATTGCTGATGTTCTCACTGGAAAAGCACAAAAGGAAAGTCAGAGCACAAACAATGAATGCGTGAGATGACTGAACACTTGCATAACACAAGCCAAGCTGAAAGCACGTGACAGAGGACACACAGGAGGAAAGATTCTATGTTGCAAGAAATGGTCCAAAACCAAAGCTCAAAAAAAAAAAAAGTATACCTTAAGATCTCGTCTTTCCAGATGCAAAAGTTCTGCCCCTCTGATGTCATGGCGGATGAAGATTTCTTTGTACTCTCCCAAATTGAGCAGATCCAGCCAAGCAGCAACTTCCTCTGTGCCCCAATTCTGAACTACCAAAGTTAAGAGCAAAACCCCCTTAATTTCTACATGCGCAACGCATTACAAAGCAAGGGTCGGCCATAGAAGATGCAAGACAGACAGCAGCAGCGCTAGCAAAGGGCGGGTGGTGCAGTGGTGCTTCACAACGCCCCCCCCCGCCCCGCCCCCCATGCAGGTTACAGACCGCCAACAGACACGAGGAGGACTTGACTACACAAAGATGGGTGCCAGATGTGCACACCCATGCCTCCAGCTGTAGTCCAGCTTCTCATCTGAACTACACAACGCGCATTAGGGCATTAACTTTGCGCCATTAGAATCCATGATGCAAAAATCCATAATGAGCTCTGATGCCTTAAGGCCATGGGTGAAAAATGTTTCGTTAGAAGTGAGCTATAAACGTTCGTTAGAATCTGATCTGAGCTACTTGGTTTTACACATTTTTCTGCTTGGGTCTTGCTGAATTCCAAGTGTTGGCCTTTATTGACTGTACTGTCATGGACAATTCCAACAATAAACGGCTACAGATCGCTTTAACGTCATTTAAAAACTGTTCAGACTGCTATCCAAGACTAGTTGAATTATACTACTTTTCATTCTTTCAAACCTTTTATTCAAGATGATGAGTTAGCATAATAACCCCTCCCCCCCCCCTTTTTTTTTTTTGTGTTTGGTTTTTACATCTAATAACTCTCCCTATAGATGTAAGGCTTTACACCACTTTTTTTAAAGACCATAGGACTAACGCAGAAGAATCAATGAAATTCTTCCAGGAATTTATAGTTATTTCATTGTGAAAGGCAGATCTAGACCCAGAACTCCCAAGGTACTAGCACAGAGAGCATCGAGTTCAACTTGGAGGGAAGGGAACCAGGAAAGTAGCAGGGTATGGGAGAAACGTGCGCCTATGTTACCAAAGGGTGGAGTACTGTCCTTAAAACCAGGGAAAAAGAGGATTTGTAACTTCAGTCAAAAAAGATAGTTAGCAAGCAGAGTAAAAGAAAATGTCTATGTTCCCCTTATCAAAGCGATTTGGCTTTTTAACTCTGAGAAGAAAACAAAGTTATATGCTGATGTCTGAAGCAGCTGTTGAGAAGAGAGAGACCCCTTTGAATGGACACACTGACTCAACTGGACAGAACCGAAAGAGGCTGGTGACCCCCTCGTCTTCTCATTCCATGTATAACCACACATTCTCATCAATAACGACATGTTGGGTATGATATGACTTGTATGGTTCCATGTACCATTTTAACCATTTTAAAGTGTACAATTCAATGATATTTAGAATATTTATAGTGCTGGGCAATGCTCACCTGTCGCTACCTAGTCCTAGCACACCCTTCCCATCCCCTCACTGACACCTTTTCAGTGAGTTATTTTCCCCTCCGCGGGACCACCTACCGGGCTGTGAACTTGTTTTCGGTTTCTGAGCCTTTTCCTTCTTAAATTTTGGCACGATACGGAAGACTGTGCTTCTGCTGTTTCTTTTGGTGCAGTCCATAGGAGGCTCCTGTTCAAATCAAGGAAAAAAAAAATCACTATTTTAGGAGTTTATGGGGAGAAAACCCCATTCTGTTAATGGAGATGAAGAACGGTGTCCTAATTAGGGTTTTCTATTTCTGTGAAAAAACAAAAAACAACAACAAAAAAAAAACCCACCATGACTGAAAGTAACCTAGGAAGGAAAGGGTTATATTTCAGCTCACACTTCCATATCACAGTCCATCTCTGAGGGAAGTCAGGCCAGGAACTCAAGCAGGACAGGAACCTGGAGGCAGGAGCTGATGTAGAGGCCAGGAAGGAGTGCTGTTTACTGGCTTGCTCCCCATGGCTTGCTCAGCCTGCTTTCTTATAGAACCCAGGACCACCAGCCCATCAATCACTAATTGGGAAAATGCCCTATAGGCTCCCCCACAACCCAACCTGGTAGGGGCATTTTCTCAATTGAGGTTCCCTTTTCCCAAACAACTCTAGCTTGTGTCTAGTCGACATAAAACCAGCCAGCACCACTGGGTTCTGAATACTCAACCTGTACCACTCTACTAAATGCCCATGTTCACAAAAAGGCCCTTTCTCTCTTAACAACAAAACATTTCAAAGTAGTATTCAAAGTTTACTTCCCTGAAATGTCTCTTCTTGGGTCCAAACTCTAAAGTCGCACTGTCTACATTCATCAATAGGCTGAGTTTTCCATACCTCATCCTCATTGGAGCGGAGGATATAATAAAGCCAGGGGATCTCCGTTAACTTCTGCAGCTCCACCTCCACAGAGTGTAGGGCACTGGATACCCGCTCTTCGTGGGGAGACTCCAACTGCTAGTCACCGGCAGGGGGAGAAATGGAAACAGAGAGAGACTCAGCGACCAACTTCATGGAACAACAAGGTTACTCTGGGCAGCCTTCCCTCTGATCATAAGCTGGCAGCTTTCCTTCTAAGTCCTGATCCCGAAGCTGACACACATAACAGGTGCAACTGAGGAATTCCACCCCCCCACCCCCACCCCAGAAGTACTGCTTTGGGTGTTTCTTCGATGTGATATCCTTCCCTTCCCCATTGTGACTTCCCCCTTCACTGCTTCCAAGCACATTCTCTGTGAACTGTCATATTTGGGTCAAAAATTCTTCTGACTTATATAGACTTTGTTCCATGAACAAATAACAGTTTTAAAAACTCATCAAAGACCTGTCATATAAAAAGCGTATCACATACAAAAAAAATCTAGAAAATCAAAAGAGCAAGTTTAAGGGAAAAAAGAATCTCAGAAAAATTTGTGATGAACAACTATTACAAAAATCAGGATAAAGCCAAAAGGCAAGGGACTGGTAATCTGGAACAGGATGTAGATACTTTCAAGAGGATATAATTGTCATTTGTTATTTGTTATTTCATAATAACTTACTTAAGGCAGTTATTACAATTCATAGAATTGGAATGCAGTAGGTGAGATTCTGGTCATGGCTTGGTTACTATCTATGCAAAGTGAGGAAGGGTACTGACACTGGACACCTTAGTTTCCTCTGTGTTAGAAATGGCATGATGTGACTAGGACATTTCTGAGCAATCTCTCCGCTAACCAATACCTTTAGAGACCATTTAAAAACTCCACAGTATCTACACTGATGTTCTCAGAATATTAGAAAGAAGAGTTCTGAGATTATCATATGGCTTATTATAAGCATCTTTTTGTTGTTGATTCTCTGTGATACTGCAAGTATCTCCCAGTAGTTAATAAAATAAGATTTTTTTCCACCCTACTGTATTAGATGGTATTTCACATTTGTTCTGTAAAATGAAAAATAAACTTTAGCTGTTCTCAAATACTATAAATTCTTTATTGTCATACCACTTATTGTTAAAGAGTTGGGCAAAATTTACTGGGACATATTTCAAATCAAACATCAACATTTGAGAACCAAAGAGAATTAGAAATGGACGAGGATGTTCTTATATTTTAATATAATCACTAAATATAATAAATTAGAGCAAAGGAGGTATTTTGGTGTAAAGGACAAAGTTATGCTTCTATTTCTTATTATAAATGACCTTAAAAGTCTTTCAAGTGACACACAAAAGCCCTTCTCCATTTAAAAATTGGGGCCTTAATCATAGCCCACGGGATTTCTGAAAGGCTTATTTTGGAAAAAGCAATAGAAGATTCTGGTTAACAAAAGTGTGTCAATGATAGCCAAGAAGGAGCCTCCACTGATCTTACCGACACGTAACCAACGCTTCTTCCTACTGATTCTACATAGCAGGCGTGGTGACAGCCTCCCTGCGGCCTGGGAAGCTGTGTTTCAGTTCCTTAGGAGGTGGTGAAGAACACTGGCCCTAAGGAAGCCTCTGGGTTTCTTAAGCAGAAAGGAGGCTCCAGTGGCAGCATCTTGCTGGACCACAGCCACAACTCAGCAGGAAGTCTAACTCCCCAACCCACCACTTCAAGTACTATGACATGAATGACTTTTATAATTTTATTTAGGCTTATATTTGCCCAAACAGATGAAACTACTATGGGAAGAAATTCTTTGGGATCATTCAAAGGATGCAAGGAAGAGAAAGACAGCTAATGTGCTAGGCCTTCCACATGCCTAATGCCACAGTCCAGCCAGAGGTGGTGACAAGAGTCAATGCTAGAATAT
Source organism: Peromyscus eremicus (assembly GCF_949786415.1). Classification (NCBI taxonomy): domain Eukaryota; kingdom Metazoa; phylum Chordata; class Mammalia; order Rodentia; family Cricetidae; genus Peromyscus; species Peromyscus eremicus. Next base: position 43,656,433 of record NC_081425.1, on the reverse strand, counting down.
TCAAAAGCCACTCACATGTTTTTACAGAAAGGGTTGGTCTGTAGTTATGCTCCGGGCCTGTGGGCTTTAGCCAGATTCACACTTTCTTATACTCGATTTCCAGGGCCAAACGAGTTAAAACAGAAACAGTGCTTGAAACACAATGTTTATAGAGCAAATTTGGAAGACCATGCCAATCATATTTCCAATACTCACCGGGAGAATGAAACTGCAATTCTGCCTAAATGTGTACATGTGCGAATAGCTAAAGAATATCTACTATAACTAATCCAGCTCAAATCTCTCAAAGCTGACCAGGAGAGAGGAGTGGTATGAGAACATGGTGGTGTGAAGTAGTATAGCATTGCTTTGAGAAGGCAAAAGTTTGGTCAAAAGGGAGGTCAAGAATGGAGGTCAGAGGTCTGCTCAACACACACTCACTAATGAAGCAAGGCTCAGGTTTTTATGTCACAGTTAGCTTCAGGTGTCAACTGACACAAACCTAGAGACCCATGGGAAAAAGGAACCTCAAGTGAGGAATTTCCTTCATCACTGGCATGTCTGTGGGGGCATTTTCTTAATTGCTAATTAACGAAGGAGGGCCCAGCCCACAGTAGGCAGTACCATCCCCAGACAGCTGGTCTGGGCTGTAAGACAAAGGCAGTTGAACTTGAGCATGGAAGCAAGCCATGTTCCTCTATGGTCTCCGTTTCATTTCCTGCCTCCAGGATCCTGCCCTGATGTCCTTCAGTGATGGATTATGACCTGGGAGTTGTAAGATGAAACAATCCCTTTCCTCTCGAATTTGCTTTGGGTCACAGTGTGTCACAGGCAAAGAGGGAAACCGGAACGGGTAGAAGTCGTTTCTTCTCCTTACCAAAGGAACCCTGCCAACCAGCAAAGACTCTGTTTCATTATAGAGCGCCTTGACGTTGATGGCTATTTCGGTGGCGGTATCTCTCGTAAGACTCTGGAAAAAACAGTGACAAGGACATGTATTTCCATGTTAAATTAGGATTCCATCTCAGTGAAGGAAAATGTAGACAAATGTAAAGGGAACTATTAAATCATAACTTGGTGAAATGAACCGCAGAACGGATTTTACTAGTGTAACCATTTCAACTGCTTTCTGTTGCCCTCGTGGTGAGCTCACATACTGATGGTATCTGCTTAAAATTCCACATGACACAGCTTATCTCTGCCTGACCAGTTATCCAGGAAATTATGTGTTGCAGTAAAAGTGTTCTCCCATGATTCTTGAGTATCTTTCACCATATGCAATATATAAAATATACATTAAGGGGCTAGAGAGGTAGCTCAGTAGTTAAGGGCACTGGCTGTTCTTCTAGAGGACCCAGGTTCAATTCCCAGCACCCACATGGCAGGCAGCTCACAATCATCTGTAATTCCAGTCCCAGGGGATCTGATGCTCTCATCTGGCCTCCAAGGGTACTGCATACAAATGGTGCACAGACGTACATATTCAGGCAAACTCATACATTAAAATAAAATAAATACACATAATATATAATGCATATACATAAAATACAAAAAGTAAAATCGTTTAAAAATGTGTTAAGTGACTTTTAACATTACTGGTCACCAGCAGACAATTGTAGTAGTCAGGCTGTGGGAGAATCAAAGGTTATACAAATTTTTCTACTGTGCAGAGCAGGCAGAAGTCCCTTACCCCTGCATGTCGTTTCAAGGGCTCACTGCAGTTCTATTTTCACTTGGTAGCTCCAAATACATTGATTTTTGAACTTTAGTCATCAGTAATGATATGTAGTTGAACATGAGTTTGGGTAGTTTCAAATGAATAATTCAAAGAATAAAATGATGGTACCAGCGTTCTCTAGACTACCCGATTGTATAGCAGTTCACATTCCAGGAGTTACATTGTGTCCACTCCATTATCAATACCTACGCTGAAAACTACTGAAGCATCGACTTACAATTTGGCAAAAAAAAAGCGAAGCTCTGCGTCAGAGCGCAACCAAGAAATAACTGAGCCGCTCCAGCCAAGCGCATGTGGTCAGTTCGAGGTTTGCCTTTGTTTAAGATGCGGGGGAAGAGGGTAAAGGAAGAGGAAGCAGGAAGAGGAAGAAGGAAAGATGACAGCAGATGGGAGACGTCAGCCCGTGAGATGACTCAGCAGGTAAAGGTGCTTGCCACCCAGCCTGCCGACTCAGTTCAGCCCCCAGAACCCACATGGTGAAAAGAGAGAACAAGCTCTTGCAAGTTGTCTTATGTGTTCTGTGCTCCATATGTGTTCTGTGGCTGCCCTCCATCCCCAAAACGAATGAATGAATGAATGAATAAATGAATGAATGAACGAAATGTAATAAAACAGTAGAAAGACTGGAAAGGGGACATCAAGGTGGCAAGTGATTAAAAGTGAAATAGAAGAGCCGGGCGGTGGTGGCGCACGCCTTTAATCCCAGCACTCGGGAGGCAGAGCCAGGCAGATCTTTGTGAGTTCAAGGCCAGCCTGGGCTACCAAGTGAGTTCCAGGAAAGAAACCCTGTCTTGAAAAACAAAAAACAAACAAACAAACAAAAAAGTGAAATAGAAGGAAATTTAAAAGCAGAAATTACAAAAAAAAAGAAATATGCAGGAACAGGCCAACAAAATTTGTGGCCACAAATTTACTCTATGGTTCTTGTAAAACTCATGAAGAACCTGTGCTGGTTAGTTTGGCAACTTGACACAAGCTAGAGTCTTCTGAGAAGAGCAAACCTCCATTGTGAAAATGCTTCCATCAGACCGGCTTGTAGGCTAGTCTGCTGGAGCATTTTCTTGACGGATGATTGGTGTAGGGGGCCCAGGCCATGGGGGTCAGTGCCACCTGGGGGAAGGTGGTCCTCCAAGGTATAAGGCAGCTAAAGGTGAACCCGAGAAGCAAGCCAGTAAGCAACATCCTTCAGGGTTTCTGCTTCGGTTCCTGCCTCCAGGTTCCTGCCTGAGTTACTAAGCTAACTTCCTGATGGACTGTCATGAAGACCTGTATGTCAAATAAACTCTTTCTTTCTCAAAGTGCTTTTGGTTAGCATTTTAATCACAGCAACAGAAGGATACTGCCATCTTTCACAGGGAGGATCTCTACAGTATTTTACAGTAGTTGAAATACCAATGGCATCTGTGGAAAGAGAATTTACCATCAAATCCTCACCTCTGGGAAGCGTGGGTTGGCTTTGTTGAGGGCATGAGAGCATGCATTGACTGCATGAGCCAGTTCCTGCTCCAGGAGACAGTGAATCGTGGCTGCATCACAAATCCTAAGAGTAAAAATGAGACAAACAATTTAGGGCATTGCTGAAGGTCAGCCTTTTGAAGCGTCTCCCTTGCCTGGCAACAGCAGTGCTGAAAAGTGAGAAAGGCCACAAACACAGTGTGGTTTCAAGTCTCTAGGACATCCACTTGCCTGCTGGTTTACTGCGGGGCTGGGTTGAGCTGAGGGCCCTGCACATACTAAGCTGGTGCTCTATCACTTACACCCCAGTGTGGAAATTGCCAAGGCAATACACCAAGGGACAACTTTACCGTATTTATCATCTATATGCTGTTTTATATGTATTATAGAATTTACTGTTCACAGCCTATGATGATAAATCTTCTCAAGTCTGCAGATGAAGACACGGAGACTCGCAGAGACTGAATATGAGTACAGAGCCACTAAGTGGGAGGCTGAAAATTCATCACTCCCACTTGGACGCTATGTTAGGTGAGGAGGGGTCAAGGATCTTGTCATAGCCTCTCTTCTACTCTGAATAGTGCTGCTGTAGTGATTTTCACATCTTTTGTTTGTTCGTTTTGTTTTTTCAAGACAAGGTTTCTCTCTGTGTAGCCCTGGCTGTCCTGGAACTCGCTCTGTAGACCAGGCTGGCCTCAAACTCACAGAGATCCACCTGCCTCTGCCTCCTGAGTGCCGGGATTAAGGGTGTGTGCCACTACCACCTGGTCACTTTTTATCTTTCACATTCATCAAACTCATTTTTTAAAGATCTCTTCCCTTTCTGTCTAGAAAGATAACTTACGTGTGGTCTCTAAATCTTTGGTGAGTGTTGCTAGAAGTTATGCTACAACTGTTTATTCTGTCTCGTGACCTCTTGTGGGAACATGGTTCATGTTCCGACTTCTTCCAACAGCCATCCACAGTGAGTAGGGCAACACGTGAGTAGGTAGTACAGAAATACTAATAAAAACTGCACTGTGTGGCAGGGCAAATTCACCATCATTTCCCAAGCTATGTAAGATATAGATTGCAAAGAGCATGTGTGGAAGACCTGATAAAGAGGACAAAACACGGCTGAGGCCCACAGGAGGCAGCTAATGAAATAAGCTAACACACCCCTTAGTAATACCCCAAGCAGCAAAACAATGACCTTCAAGAAGAAAACACAACTGGCTAAGATCAGAGTTCTCCCAGGCAAAGCTCCAGCAGAAGCACTTTACCTCGTAATGAGTTCCTCTGCAGCCTGGGAGCAGAGCCGCATCTGCGACAACTCTTCTGTGGCCAGGTCAACGGCGGGATGGATGTACACGTTGGTTCGAAGAACTGGCTTACTGGAGTCACACTTCTGCTTGTCTTCCCAAGACTTCAGAGTGCTTTCAAAGGCCTATTCAAACCCAGGATTGCAAGGAATGGTTGAGTTAGAGCTCAGAGACTGACACAGCCAACTAACTAACCATCTCTCCCCGCTTTCTCTCTCTCTCTCTCTCTCTCTCTCTCTCTCTCTCTCTCTCTCTCTCTCTCTCTCTCTCTCTCTCTGTGTGTGTATTTGAGATGGTCTCACTGTATTGCTCTGGCCTGGAACTGAATATGTAGGCTGGGCTGGCTTGAACTAACAGAGGTCGACCTGTCTCTGCCTGCCACATGTTGGAATTAAAGGTGAGTGCCACCATGTCTGGCAGTTAACAATCAATTATCAGATTACCAATTGTAAAAACTGTGCCACTAGTACAAAATATCAACAATAGGAATTTATGTGTTCTGGGGGTAGAAGGAAAGAAATATATAGGAATAGAATTAGAGTTTTATGTACTTTCTGCTTAATTGCTCAGTGAACCTACAAATTGTAAAAGATAAAGTATTTAATTTAAAACAAAACTGAGTAAACCTTTGCTCATACTTAAAAGTACAATGAGCTAAATGTTGCAAATGTGCTAAATGGCATATTTAAGAGATAATTTAAATTCCTTTCAATGTTTTCTATTTTTTTTGTAACTTTCAACTTTTAAAAAGAATTTAATAAAATATTTGGAGGACAGAAAGATGGCTCAATGGTTAAGGGCAGGTACAACTCTTGCAGAGGACCTAGAACTCACATTAGATGCATCATAATCCCTTCTAACTCCAGCTCCATGGAGATGCACTACCCCCGCCCGACCTGTGTTGGCGCTGAACTCATATGCACAACATTCCTCCCAAGGTACACACAATTAAAGATTAAAGTGAAAAGACTGTCACGTACTCTGTCTCTGGTTAGCATCTGAGCTCTGTTTTTGTGCACAATTTTGATGATCCCTGGAGGCTGAACCCACGCTTCACCATCCACCTGTACTGGGACTCCCTCATCACCAAATATAGTGATCTTGACTGTACGGCACTGAAATAAAGCCAATATGTCATTTGAGAATCCAGATCAGCCTGAGAGTCTCTGTGGAACAGAACGTTACCCTTTACCATTGCAGTGAAACAGTGACATTAACAGGACAGAGAGGCAGTGCTCTACAGTTTATGTGTGCCGTGAGAGGCAGTGCTTTACAGTCTATCTGTGCAGTGAGAGGCAGTGCTTTACAGTCTATCTGTGCAGTGAGAGGCAGTGCTTTACAGTCTATCTGTGCAGTGAGAGGCAGTGCTTTACAGTCTATCTGTGCAGTGAGAGGCAGTGCTTTACAGTTTATATGTGCAGTGAGAGGCAGTGCTTTGCATTTATGTATGCAGTGAGAGATAGTGCTTTGCAGTTTATGTGTGCAGTGAGAGGTGGTGCTTTACAGTTTATGTGTGCAGTGAGAGGCGGTGCTTTGCAGTTTATGTGTGCAGTGAGAGGCGGTGCTTTATAGTTTATGTGTGCAGTGACAGGCAGTGCTTTACAGTTTATGTGTGCAGTGAGAGGTGGTGCTTTACAGTCTATCTGTGCAGTGAGAGGCAGTGCTTTACAGTCTATCTGTGCAGTGAGAGGCGGTGCTTTACAGTTTATGTGTGCAGTGACAGGCAGTGCTTTGCAGTTTATGTGTGCAGTGAGAGACAGTGTTTTGCAGTTTATGTGTGCAGTGAGAGGCGGTGCTTTACAGTTTATGTGTGTAGTGAGAGGCAGTGCTTTACAGTTTATGTGTGTAGTGAGAGGCAGTGCTTTACAGTTTATGTGTGTAGTGAGAGGCAGTGCTTTACATTTTATGTGTGCAGTGAGAGGCGGTGCTTTACAGTTTATGTGTGCAGTCAGAGACAGTGCTTGGCAGTTTATCTGTGCAGTGACAGGCAGTGCTTTGCAGTTTATGTGTGCAGTGAGAGGCAGTGCTTTACAGTTTATGTGTGCAGTCAGAGACAGTGTTTGGCAGTTTATCTGTGCAGTAGTCATCTGGGACCACTTCCTCCTACACTCCATGACCCAGGACACAAAGTGCATCTTGCTCTGGAAACCCACCTGTGCTATGCGGTGATGCTGAAGTTTGATGACCCTTGAGACTGCCATCTGCACACTGTCAAACACAGCAACAACTTCCAGAATCTTGTCATCAAATGATGGTGCGGCAAATATCTAGAAGGGAAAAGGGATCCCGCTCGTTCCCACCAACAGGTTAGGTAGAGCGCAACACCAAGCCCCCAAACCCTGCCTTACAGGCACCAAAAACCTGAAAACAGACAGTGAAGAGGTAAATATCAGAAAGTAAGAGCCCAAGGAAGTAATCACCAAAGACAGCTTAAAATAAACATACTTCCAAAAAGGGTTTCAACATCCAGAGGATAGTCAAACATCTCATCCGGCACTTTCTGGACCAACACATTCCTAAATATTTCATCTTGACATGAATGTGGTAAATACTTCACATATAACTGGTAGACATCTTGATAAGATGACATACAATTTTTCAAAATTCACAGGGACCCAAAAGTTGATGCTGAGAAACATGCAAACTGTGATCTTGTGCACTTGGCATGTTTTAAAGACATTCTTTCCAAGTGTTCTAAGCAATATACATTTGTGCTGTTATCGTTTTTGAAGATTTATGTTTAATTTTTAATTATATGCATGTGGGTGTACCTGCATGTCAATATGTGCAAGTGAATGCAGACCAAAAAAGTGTGTTAGTTTTTATCAACTTGACGCAGGGTCACCTGGGAAGAGAGAACCTCAATTGAAGAATCACCTCCATCAGACTACCCCCAATAGGTAGTTCTGCGTTGTATAAGAAAGCAGGCTGATCAAGCCACGGGGTTAGCAGCGTACTCTATGAAGTTTCTGCTTCAGGTCCTGCATTGAGTTCCTGTCCTGATTTCCCGCCACGGTCAACTGTGATCAGGACATGAGGGCCAAACAAACCCTCTCCTCCCCAAGCTGCTGTTGGTCATGCAGTTTATCATAGCAATAGAACAAACTAGAACATGTACCCAGAAGCTGCAGTTCAAGTGGTTGTGACCTAGTGCGGGATGCTGGCAACTGAGCCTGGGTCCTCCGCAGGAGCAGTAAGTGCTCTTAACTGCTGAGCCATCTCTCCAGCCCCGTGCCTTGTGTCTTATAATATAACAACTTCTTAGGGCTTTTGTGAGCATGGAAACAAAAAACCTCAAGGACAAAAACTCCTCAGGAGTACTCTGCTTTTATGTGAAATGCATATGCTCACAAAACTGATTCCCAGAACTGAAGTTCAGTCAATGTCACTCTGTTCTTGTTAATTTCTTACTAAATATATCATAAACAATTATGACGGAAAAATATTCACCCTAAAAGAATATCCTAATTAACACTCGTATTGGAAATACGAGCCCACACACTTGCTGACACCGATAATTTGTTATCAAACCACCTGGAGTCAAGTTGCTCCTCTGTTAGCAACTGTGGAAACTTTGTCTCCAGCTTTTCAAGGCTAAAATTAAGAAGTTACAGTTTGGGACTGAGGATGTAGGTCAGTGTTACAGGGGTCAACTAGCATGCGCAGGGACCTCAGTTCTGATTGCTGACACACACAGGAGCGGGGGAGAGAGGGGGGAGGGGAGGGGGGAAGAGAGGGAGGAGGGAGGGGCGAGGGAGGGAGGGAATCATGTGGGTGTTAAATAATGAACATAAAGCTCTTCTGAAGGCCTGGTGGGTGTTCCGGAGTGTCAACTTGATCTTACTGTCACTGATTTCACACTTCCAGAATATTTGAGTGCTAGCAGAAAGAATGGGCGACTCTGTCGTTATACTTCAAAAGAGCCAGAGTCTATCCACAACGTGAACATTATACCTTGTATGTTCATTTAAGCCTCAAACTGAAATCAGGGTAAGACTCTTCAGGATCACGACAATATGTCACTCTCTCTAGTATGCCCACGTCAACAATTGTTCTCTTTTTCATTCTTTTTAGAGCAACTGTAAACACCACACAAATGTGACTGTGTTTTGTTCTTTCATAATACAAGGAAATACACAAAGAAAAAAGAAACAGTTCCAAACCTTGTCAGGTGTGGTGTTGCATAACTTGAACGCCAGAACTCTGAAGGAACTTTAGAGTATATCCATGAGACAGAACGTTGAAATAAGATGCTACGAATCTACCTCTCACCCTCCAAACGTTTGTCATGCAAATATTGACATGAAATTAATATCATGCAGCACATTTTAAAAAGTTAAACAATCTAGTAATTTTATTACCGTCGAGGAAACAAATTTTAACCCCATTATGTTACTTACATCATCCTCTTTGGTTCCGCCCCAGAAGTTGGTGCCTCCGGCGTAGCTAGGGATGTTCAATACCGCTATGCCTTGTAAACTGGGTAGAGGAATATACTGCCCATCACACTGCAAGGTAAAGAGCTGGGAGGTTAGAACGTCTATAATCCCAGCACTTTGGAGTGGACGTAGGAAGAGCAGAGGGGTTCGTGGACATCCTCATCTACACAGCAAGTTCAAGGGCAACCTGGGCTACATGAGACCCTATGTCAAAAATAAAAAGCTTAGAGGTCAGAGAAAAAGAGCAAAGCTGTTACTTCAGAGTTATTGGGACAGGAATGTGTCCACGGCGTTTGCTTTCATGTAAACCCACTCTTCCACATTCCACAGGGTGAGCTACACTGTAATGTGTGCATAGTACCACCTTTCCTGCAGACAGACTCTTAAATGTTACAAAGGCCTTCACCTTCCTTTGTTCTTGATTAAACTTTTTAAAGTATTAATAACTTCAAAAAAAGCTATAGAGTACTGGTGCACACTTTTATTTCCCAACATGAGGGAGGCAGAAGCAGGCAGGTCTCTGTGAGTTCAAGGCCAGCCTGGTCTACAGAGAGAGTTCCAGGACAGCCAGGATAATTACACAAAGAGACCCTGTCTCAAAAACAAAAACAAACAAACAAAAAACAAAAAACAAACAAACAAACAAACAAACCAAGGGGGGAAAAAGTCTATATAAAGAAGAAATTTTTATAAAAAATTGAATTAAAAATACGCTTTCCTTCGAGGTTCCTCCCAGATCAGGCAGTACTTTTCTTGAATTGTCCTCAGATCACTTACAAAATTCTAGTCCAGTGGTTCTCACCTTCCTAAGGCTGTGACCCTTCAATACAGTTAGTTCTCCACGTGTGGGGACTCCCCAACCATACAATTATTTCTTTACTACTTCATAATTGTGATTTTGCTACTGTTATGAATCATAATGTAAATATCTGTGTTTTCCAATGGTCTCAGGCGACCCTGTGAAAGAATTGTTCTACCCCAAAAGTCACAACCCACAGGTTGAGAACTGCTGTTCTAGCCTGTATTGCTGAGGCCTCTCTGTGCTTGTTTTAGGCACCCTGTTGAACGCAGGCCCCGTAAGGGCAGGCTCTGATCCTATCCATCACAACTGGGGACTTGTGTGGGTTGGTAACTAACCAGCAACCATCTAAACTGAAAGCTGAGTGGGAGAGGATGAGATGGTTAGGTGGGTAAAGGTGCTTGCCACAAACCCTGACAACCTGAGTTCAATAGTTAGAACCCACATGTATATGAAAAGAACAATTTCTTCAAGTTGTCCTCTGACCTCCCCATGTACACTTGGTACCCTTGCACATGTATGTACACACACACACACACACACACATACACACACACACACACACACACGTGTGCATGTGTGTGCGCATGCGCACACATACACTCAAAAATTTTAATCAAAGTGGTATTATGTAGCTAGATACAAAGGCAATGAAAAACTATGCATATTGAATAGCACTGTACACTCCCACCTTCTAATTCTAATGAAAATTAAATTACCACTTACATGGGAAATAGGGGTTATGATGTTATAGTAATTACACACAGTAATTATTGAGTAGAAACAAACTAGCATTTTCATTAATGTTGCTCCTCAAATGTATTTTGATTTTTTGTTTTATTCTATGTATTCATTTTTTTAAAGTGCTTACTTTTTTAAAAAAGATTTATCTATTTATTATGTACACAGAAGAGGGTGCCAGATCTCATTACAGATGGTTGAGAGCCACCATGTGGGTGCTGGGAATTGAACTCAGGACCCCTGGAAGAGCAGTCAGTGCTCTTAACCTCTGAGCCATCTCTCCAGCCCCTTATTTATTCATTCTTAAATACAACTTAGTTAGATACTGAGATGGACTTAGCAGGAATGGAATGTCTGAAGAGACAATTATGTCTGAGCACTACACTCTTTATAATGCACCAAAACAACAACGGTGCCCCATAAATATGTACATTTTATGTGTCAAGAGTATTTCATATTATTTCAAAATACCCCTTATAATGATCGTATTTAAGTATTTAAACAGAGCTGTATGAGGTTTTTCTGCATGAACATTTGATGGGGTTAAGCCTTCATTTCAAGAGAAAAGTGCTTATAGATACCGTATGTAAAATAGATATTGTGTCTCCAAATTTTGTAATTCTTACATTAAGACATACTCACCAAAAACTATATTTTAATGCCCAATCAGAATTATTGCTAATCTTTAAAACAAATGAAAGCTCAGTATGAACCAGTTTTTCCAAAGTAAGCAACTGAGATTTCATATTTACCCATGTGCCTATTCATTGCCACATATATTTCTTATAATCATTTTCTTTACCATGAGGCCACAGTGCTAACCATTAAACAGAGAGCTTATTTCTCCTTCAAAGATCCATGCTGCTTCCTAGCACTCAGGAACACACCTGGCACTTGGCTAGTACTCAATGTATACCTTGAAAGGAAATTTTTATTAATCATTTAGCAACATGTTTTAAAAAAAAACAGCTATCGTTACTTGAGAAAGTGCTATTTAAAGTCACATGAGTAACTTAAAAAGATACTTTAAAATGCTAATTTTGAGGTGTGTCCTACCACACGCAGTGTAAGAGGTTTTTTTGCTTTTTTTTTTTTTTTTTTAAATTCGAAGAGGGTTAGGGCTGAAGAGATAGCTCAGTCTTTAAGAGCACTGGCTGCTTCCAGAGAAGTCAAGTTCAACTCCCAGCACCCATATGGAGCTAACAACCATCTATAACTCCAGTTCCAGGGAATCCAACACTCTCTTCTGGTCTCCACAGGCCCTGCATGCATGTAGTGCACATACACACACACAGAAACAACATCCATACACATAAAATATTTTTAAAAATCTGGAGATGTGCTTAAAGGTTTTACAAATGAATGTAGTTTATTTGCATCTATCAAAGATGAACATCCCCCCACACACTGCTGAATTTAACATATGTGCATTGGACATAAACCCCAGAGTTATGTGCACAATCTCTATTCCATAGAGTTCGTAAGAAAACGTAGGCAGTATGGATTTGATAATTTAAGGCTGCATGTCTGAAAAATGTCTTATATTCTGGAAAAGCTTCAGGAAATCTGTGAAAACTAGGAGGATAGGAGAGTCTTTGGAGAGTGGGGAGCCCATGTCAGGGTAAGCATGCTTAGGATTTAGTAGGTATTCAGAGATGGGGTAAAGGGCAAGTTACAGATTTGAGTCAGAACTCAGACAAGTTAGCAGGCATAAATATTTGTTTCTCATTGCCTATGTCATGACAGCCTATGTATGAATTTGCATTTTTCCACTTATTTATTTTTGTTTACATTCTCTTTGTACTTAAGTATACAAAAGAGTATATGATTGTCATTTCAGTCAGAAAGCCGGGCTGCTTAACATATGCAATAGACAAGTCACCCTTGATTATAGAATTTAAATTTTAATGAAATCTCTCGTTTATACTGCCAACATTTTTCTACTGTAAAGAAGCAAACATGGTGTGATCCTATCCTGGAGTTCCCGTCATTGGGACAGGATCATAAACCTCCCGTGACGCTCTGAAAGCTGGGGCTAGATGAGCACCCCAATGCCGCATGGCAAACCCAGTTTTCACACGCACCTTGCTTCTCAGGTTGCACTGTGGCTTCTGACTCACTCAGTGAATTCGCACCAAGCACCCTTCCACCCCTTTGCAGACAAAGAAGCCACCGTCTAAGTCTTCATTGGCACAGACTCAACCACCACACATGAAATCCATCTCCTCCCATACCAAAGAAGAAAACTTATCTGTGTAAAGTGATGAACACAAACAGGACTAGCACACAAGGCAGGAGTCTCCTGGGGAGACTCTCTGCCCTACCTTTTTCTCACCCACACCATCACCAAGGAGAAAACTCACTAAACAGGTCCGCCACACTCACACTCTTAGAAAGTGTTTTACTTTCCCTTACTTTAAAAAAAATGGCAAAGAATTCTGAGGCTTTCTACTTCACTTTTTATATATATTAGCATGTTTTCATTTATCCTATTTTACTAATTTTAGTTTTCTTTTTTATTACTTAGCATATGCTTTTTTTTTTTTTTTTTTTTTTAGACAAGGATATGTAGCCCAGGCTGACCCAAGCTCGTGATTCTCCTACCTCCGCATTTCAAGTGTTTTGATTATAGGTATGAGCCACCAGGCTGACCTAACATATACTTGTAAATATAGGTTCTTAACTTGAGGTTTGAAAATCAGGGTCTATGGATAGATTCAAGGAATGGAAACCTGTTCATTAAAAAAAAAAATCATCTTTTTATGTCCACTAACCAACCTATGGACTTAGCCTCACCCTCTGTTCCAAGTGTAGGCAAGAAGCCAGACATGACCTGTGATGCATCTACAGACATGCAGACTTTGATATCAAGGTAGAGATGTAGATAGCATTGGTCTTCACTTGTATTATACCTGTGATGCATCTATAGACATGCAGACTTTGATATCAAGGTAGAGATGTAGATAGCATTGGTCTTCATTTGTATTAGACTTGTTTAAGTGTGTGGGGGAGCATGTCTGCATCACGTCACGTGTGCGTTGGTCAGAAAGGCTACTTACAGGAAGGAGTCGGTTCTCTCCTTCTATCATGTGGACCCCAGGGACTGAATTCTGGTCATCAGGTTTGGCAGCAGGTACCTTTACCCACGGGGCCACCTCACAGGCCCACCTCACAGGCCCACCTCACAGGCCTCTCATTTGTTTATCATTTGAAATACTATATTTATTAGACACCCCATTAGATTCTTCTTTGATTTGGTAATAATGAAATATATATATATATATATATATATATATATATATATATATATATATATATATGTTAGTTTAACAAAATATTTAACTGATTTTCATACGACTTTCTGTTATGTCTACATATCTTATTTAATATATTAAGAACTTTACACAAGTGATCCATAGTTTCCTCAGAAAGGGTCCACACCATCAGCACCTTTTAAAATGGAAAGGAAAAAGCTCTAGGTAAGATGTCTTCTTCAAAATTTGGACCAGCAACAAAGACCACTTCCAGTGACAAAGACCATTCGGCCTTTGCTGAGGCCGACAAGGAGCCATTGTGTCTTTCACTTTTCGTACAGCACTCTATAAACTTACATGAGACAGTTGACACTTGGTTACAAAGCAGCCTTTGGATCAGGACATCAACTACAGGCCAAGGAAGCACCTGAGCATGTGTGAGGTTGGCAAGCCCTTGATGTTTAGAAGGTTAGCTGAATCAAATGGTTTTGTAGTTGTTTTGTTTGTTTTTTAAAGAAAGGGTCACTCTATGTAGCCATAGCTGGCTTGAAACTCCAGACCTGAATGTGGGCAAATTCTTCCATATCAGAAGAGCTGGGGTTACAGGCATGTGACAGCACGCCTGGCTCTAAATGTACTCTTGGGACCTCACCTTCCTCCACTAATGCATGATCAGACTCATCTGTAGGGAGCAGAGGAGCCCTGGGTGAGTGAAACACACAGTGAATATATGCTGTTGACACAGGTACAGACATGTCAAGGACCCAGCAGCCTCAGGCTCAGAGGCATGGTAAAGGCTCGGAAGGAATGGCCCTCCTCAGGGGACCAAGTGCTAATATAGACAGTATGTGCAGAAAATGTCCACCATAGCTTTCTGCCCCCTGGATGTTTACGGCCTGAAGACTGTATACTTACAGAGCATGCTCCGACCAAGGTAAGCTGAACCTGTCTCTTTGATCCAGCTGTTTACCATCAATCCCACCTCCTTGTTTATCAACATGGAATAACCATGCCTCCCTGTTCAACTCTATATACTGCTGACCTCCTGGACTGCTGAATTTTTCCTGCTGACAGTCTAGACCACCTGACTCCAGCTTTCTGTCCATGTGTCTGTCCTTCATTTCTTCATTCCCTCATGCCCTAATCAAGTCGGTCCCTAGAGCCATGCTGGAAATGTCACTGATCATAAATTGAGGAGCATCTTTCCTACTAAATTATCAATTCGCTATCCACTTCTGCAACAAGACTGTCAGCTACTGTGTTACACACTAAGGCTAACAACAATGATTATAGCTCTCTACCTGTTCTTAGCGAGTGTGGCCAACTGGGGACACGGATCAAAAATGAAGGAACACAGACAATGCAGTACATACAAGGGCACCTAAGTGGACTTGGGGTGGGACTGCGGACGAGAGCCTTTGTGAGAGGTGAACCTTCCTGATTTTGTAGCCACCCACCTAGTAGTCTGTATTATAATTTTATAAGCAGCCAGGAATCAAAGCAGCTGATCACCTAGTGATATTTTTAGAGTGGAAAGGACCTATGTGCTTATCTTTATGACATTAAGTTGGTAGTGACTGACTCACCTGTTTAGCTTACGCCCCAGTGTTAAGACAAGGCCAAGAAAACAATACTCAGTTTAGGTTATTTACTCAAGTATTTAAACTTTAAGAGTTATAAATTTCTCTGTATTAGTGTATTAGCATTTTAAATAAAAATGTTCTGATCACAAAATGAAATGAGGTAGAAAATATATGCCCTGGACCACGGATAAAAGAAATTAAGTTTACAGTAACTGATAGACTCCAAGGATTCCCAACCATCTTTTTCCTGCTACTGCAAGAAATTAAATAACTTTCGTTGTCTGTAAGTTTCTACCTCAACTAGAAAAGATTGTCAAAATCCTATTTTTAACTGACTTGTTAGAAATAATTGGCTCAAAATAAATTATATTTAAATTAAAATGCATGTACTGCAAGTACTACTTCCAAGGACTTTATAAAACTTTGGGCATTGTAGAATTGGAACATTTAAGTGAAGAAGTCCACTATTAAAGACACTGTCCTATAAAAGTCCTTACAAGGCTTCATGTTGGTAGTCCCAGCTTCAGGAACGAATAGGATGATTTAAGGTTAAGCCTATTGTTTACACACAGGATTGACACTACCTTTAGAATACATTTAATCACTAAGAAGAAATTAGGTTAACTTAGCTCTACAAATTATCTACGTAGGATACACTAAATTGTCTTTGCTTCAAGATTAACTCACCTCAAGCTGAACCCTTTGTTCCAGATTCTTGTATGATCTCTGTAATAACTCCCGGGTCCCAAGGACTCCATACCACATCAAGTTTTTAGTTCGGCTTCTAAAAAACAAATATTGTTATGCAATCTCAGAAAATGTTATTTACTTACTCCTTAAAGCAAAAGAGACAATAAATGAAATTAAAGTAAAATTACCTTCATGTAACAACATTAGACCCATTATTGAAATTACCTGCATTTTTCAGGGTGTTCTTCTCTCTTATTATTAAATTCTAATGAAATTTTTGCATCTAATCCAATCCCAAAGTAATTGTTCATGACACATTTTTCTGAGTATCCATCTCTAGGATAATAAGGGAAGGTACATAAAAGTCAATTTCAGGTTCATTACAACACGAACAGTTTATTTACACAGTCACACTTAAAACCACTCAAGTGTCCATTCTTTCTAGAGGACTGGAAAGCAGAGGTCATTCCCCACATACACACTGTGTGCACAGTCACAGGGCACGTGCATAATTTGTGGTCTGAGGCAAAGCAAACAGAGCCAGGTACTGTCTTATTTTCTATTTAAGCTGACGGCCGTAAGCCTTCTGTCTCCACCTAAGGCGCTGACCACACAGGCCCACTGATGACGGCCTCTATGGGAGGCCCCTGAAGTCAAGTGCCATAGTCCTCTTTCTTAATCATGAGAAAGTCTCTGCCACTCAACCCTTAAAAATGGACAAAGAGTAAGAGAAAACTTCTGATTTCAATACATTATTATAAATATTGTTAATACTTGATTTTTTTATTTTTATAATTACTTTTTTATGGGGTGGGTGGGTGTTTCACACATGCCATAGTGTGTGTATGGAGACCAGAAGACAATTTGCAGGAATCAGTTCTCTCCTTCCACCACTGATAAAGTTCATTCTGTGGGATCCACACGATAGAAGGAAAGAATAGATACCTGCAAGTTGTCCTCTGACCTCCAGATACATGTCATGATATGTGTGTGTGTACACACACTCTCTCTTTCTCTTAAATTTAGTTAGATTTAAAAAAAAAAAAAAAGCCTGATGGTGGTGGCGCACACCTTTAATCCCAGAGCTTGGAGGCAGAGGCGGGCAGATCTCTGAGTTTGAGGCCAGCCTGGTCTACAGAGTGAGGTCCAGGATAGCCAGGGCTACACAGTAAAAGCCTCTCTCAAAAACAAGAACAAAAACAAAACAAACAAAATAAAAGGAAAATATTTCCAAAAATAAAATAAAATATACTAAATGCTGTCCTTGAGAAATGCCAATACAAAAATAAGATTTAAAAAGAAAAAGCATCTTTGAGCTGGGGAGAGAACTCAATGGGTAAAGCGTGTGTGGTGCAGGAGCAGGAAGACAGAGTTCAGACTGCTAGCACCCAGGTAAATGCCCGGTGGTCGAGGCAGCCAGCCTGCAATCTTAGGACACAGGAGGAAGAGACCGGGCCATCGCCAGCTGCCTACATAGTCTAGACTAGCCGAACTGACAGGCCAGCTCTGGGTTCACATGAGAGACCCTGCCTCAACATAGGAGAGGGAAAGTGGGGGAGCAAGACTCCCGACTTCAAACTCTGGCCTCCACACATGTACGTGCAAGGCACCCATACACACGTGGATGGACACACATACACAGTCCTTCACAGAGCAAATCTTAAAATGCGAACAAGAGTGAGTCTATCTCACGCTGCCAAACGTGTTTTTAGGGAGTCTAGAAAGAGATGAGATCGATGTAGGTTAGAAGCTGGAAACAAGGAAACCGTTCAGCGGGATGTAGAAAGATGGCGGGATTAGCAGACTGAGAAGAGAAGACGGCAGGGAAAGATGTGGATACAGGTGCAAACCAGCACTAAGATAGACAGATCTTCAGGGAGAGAGAGAGGCAAGCAGCGCTGCACCCGAGAGTGGCCGCTGAACTGCAGGTGAGAAAGGGACCTGTCTCAGGGACAGACCACAGAGCTGGGCATTATCAACTTCGGAGCATGCTCACCACACTTTCTGCAGATGGAACCCAACACTTTGGGACACATGCAAAACGTCAGGATTTGAACCAAACAGACAAAAAAAAAAGGGGGGGGGGACGGGTGAAGCAAAGTAAGTACAAGAGTATTTCTTACAGTGAATCAGGATCTGGGTCAATAAATGGAGTTGCACCAAAAGGGTCGATGTTTGCCAGCAACATTTTGTTGATGATAGAACTCCCGGCGATTGAGGCGGCAAGTCCTGCTCTTAAACCTGACAGAAATACATCAGGATCACATGTTAAGAGAAAGGAGAGACTAATCCAGTCCATTCAGAGCCTGGCCTTGTCCCAAACATCTTGCTACCAAAGCCTGTGACCACTCAGTAGCCCAAACTCAAAGGATGATACTTAGAAGTGTGAAGCGCTTTAATATTTTCAAATGTCTGTATGTTGTAATAAAGAATTACAGAGAGAATAACATGAAAAGCAGTATCTGTGATATTTTCTCACTTTCCATTCAGTGATTCTACAGTTTGTAGTTTTCAGTGTTTCAGTTCCTGGGTTAAATTCATTCCTAAGTGTTTTGCCATTTTTGATGCAATTTCAAGTAGAACTTTATTCTTAATTTCATGGTCAGGTGGTTCAGTTGTGGTGTATAGAAATATAATGACAAAATTGTGATTTCTGCGTATTGATCATTTACTCTGTAATCTTAGTATAATCACTTATTAACTTTCGTGGTTTAGCTTACTTGTGTGCATGTATGAGCGTGAGTGCACATGTGTGAGTCCCTTGGTGTTTTCTACTTGCAAGAGAAGTCTGGGAAGGCACACAGTTGTCCTTTCCTTTTCCTTTTCTTTTACCCCTTCTCACCCCACCCTTTTCCCTTTCCTTTCTTTTCTTTTTCTGGCTTTTTGAGACAGGGTCTCTCTATGTAGCCCAGCCTGTCCTAGAGCTTGCTCTGTAGACCACTATCCTGGAACTTACACAGATCTGCCTGCCTCTGCCTCTCAAGGCATGCACTACTGCCTGGCTTTTCTTTCTAGATTTTATTTTATGCCGATTTCTTCTTGAATGGGATTTCTAGTTCAAGTGTTTTTACACATTTGCCTGTTTCCTCTGGGTTCATAGTAGCATCATAATCATATCTGTTTCTCCAAGCTCCATAATGATGCCTCATGATTTCCTCATTCCTGATTTTAGTGATCCTCACTCAACGTCTTTTCATTTTCTCTACTGGTTTTCTTTTTAATTCTCTTATTTATGTCCACTCTCATGTTTACTATTCTCTTTCCTCTGTTAGCTGTTATTAGTCTGCTCCTGTCCTGGTTTATCTTGGTAGGTGTCAAGGGACTGACCAGTGATGGATGAACATTTTCAAAGAGGCATTTACAGTAATACACTCCACTTTAAGCACATTTCAGCTACATCAGCTAAGTTTTAGGACAGTGCATTTCTGTTCTCACTCATCCCAAAGTATTTTTTCTACTTTACTAATGATTATTTTCTCTAATGTATTCCCCTACATGTTTCCACAGTTGTGTACTGCCCAACCTCATTCTCTCATTGGCTCTTCCATTAAAATAGTCGTGAGATTTGGATCCTTTTGATTTTACTTGAGAATGGTTTGTGACCAAATTGGCTATGGTCTGTTCTAGAGAATGTTCTACATACTCTTGAGAAGAGTGTGTATTCTCCTGTGGGTGGGTGTTCCTTAGATGTTGACTGGATCCTACTGTTTCATGTAACCTCCAGGGACTCTATTTCCCTGATCGTCTGGTTGTTCCATCACTATTGAAAGGGAGGAACAAATGTCTCCAACCATTATTTGAATTATAGAGCTCAATTTTAAAAAGAAATTCCATGAGAAGCTACTTTTCAGGGTCTAAATGGACTCTAGCATACCATGAATGAAGACCAAAGGAATTTTAAAGCCACCATAAACTCAGGAAGCTCTGAGACACATGTTTTTCTCCACCAACTCCTACCTGTAGTCTCTGGTGTCTACTTGTATTACTCTAATCCAAGGTAAACTCATTTCATCAAGGCTGGCAGAGATACTAGGCTAAAAATCTCTGCAGAGAAAGTAGTAGCTTAAAAGAACAAGGAAAGCTGTAGAGATGCTTGGAGGTCACAGAAGGTAAGCTCCTGAGCTCCAACCTAGAATACATTTATCACTAAGAATGCCTTTCTATAGTTCATGAATAAGAGAAGTTACATATTTTCAAAGACATATTAAAACATATACCATGTCACACAACTGTACTACCTGGGCAGATAATTCTGGTGTTGAGCACAGGGAGATTTTCTTTGGTGGTGGCCATAGCTGAACCAGTGACAGAATCAGTTTGGAAATTACCATGACTTGTCTGGGCATCAGGAGACTGAGATGTGGATTTGGCTGTTGACAAAAAGTCCAGATTAAAAATGGCAAATGAAACCAGTATAAAATTAAACAAGCTCCTATAAACTCAAGACACACAACAACAACCAAATGCCTATTTAAATCAATGAATGGATCTGAAGATGTTAATTATATTTACCTTCATTTATCATTTTATTTTCATTTTCTTGAGACATTTGGAGAGTATTTACCAAGGGAGATACATTGATCTCTGGCTTTGAATAGATACTATCAGAACATAGATATCTATCATCATTAATATAAAAAAAGTCAGTAATATGCTTAATTTGAATATGATCAACTCAAACTTGATAAGTAGAAAACCTAAAGCCTGATGACCATTATGATGCATACTACCAACGTTACTTGTTAATCATGAATGTTGGGTAAATGATCATATTTAAGTGATATGATTCCCAGTGGAACACATGAATGCATGTGAAACAGGAGTTAATATAGCCTTCAATTAGTGGAGACACTTGGCTGGGACTCAGATCAGCACATCATTTAACCCTCATCAGAAAAGCTTCTTCTTGCAGTATATGGCAATTAACACAGAGACCCACAGCTACACAATATATGGAGAGTGAAAGACTGTGGAACATTCAGCTCTAAATGAGATATCTTTATCAAACTCCTCCTCTGAAGACTCAGGGAACTATGCAGAAGAGGAGGCAGAAAGATTCTAAGAGCCAGTGGTGGTGAACGGCTCCAAAGAAAAAGTGTGTTCCAGACACACGAAGGCTGAGTCACACATGAACTCAAAAGGAGACATCATCTACAAGACTACCATGAGTTCAAATCAGGAAAAATACCAGGATGAAGAAGAGGAAGAAGAAACAAAGTCCAACCTCTAACCAAGAAGCTGTTTGCAATGATACCTGGTAGGAAAGAGAAAAACAGTCTTCTCCAATGAAATGTCACTGGGTATATCAACCACACTCCAGGGCAGACCCAGGCATAGGTGGTCAACACAAAATAGAACCGTGTGTGTGTGTGTGTGTGTGTGTGTGTGTGTGTGTGTGTGTGTGTGTGTTGCATTTTGTTCATTTTATTGGTTTGCTTGTTTTGATCTTTGTTTTTATTAGGAGAGAGGAAAGATGTTTTGTTGAGGGGTGGGAGAGAGAGGAAGAGAGGGAGATCATGAAATCAGGTTTGCAGGTAGTTAGGGGGATCTGGGAGGACCTGGAGGGGAAAAGAATATGATCAAAATATGTTGTTTGTAAAAATACTTTTAAGAAAAAAAGAAAAAATAATAAATGGAAAGATATCATTTATCTTCCAATAAAACCAAAGTATTTTCCCTGCCATCATTTATTCAAATGATAATAAGCTCCAAATGGTTTTGTTGTATTCTTGTTAAAGCTCAATACAGTTAAAATATTCAAGATAATAAAAAAAGGAAGATTTAATTCTAATAATATGAGGCAAGTTAGTGATGGAAAAACAGCACCTTAATCTTATCAAAGGCCATCAATAAGTGTTAAAAAAAAACCCAGTAGTCATTAAATTCAATTTAATAGTACTCTAAAACTTAATTATCTTCACTCTCCCTCAGACTAATTACAAACTTAACTATATTAATCTTGCATGCTATTTTCTCTGATCAAACACTGTCCAGCTGCACAAAACTAATAGACGCCACTCTGTTGTGTGTGACAGACACCACTTCTAGGGCGAATCTCTGACACAAAGCAACTTTTGATGTTTACCTCTGCTGAAAAGCAGAAAATGTACTAATGACTAAGATCGATGCTCGACTGCAGGTAATTCAATTAGTCCTTCATGTTTCTTCCTCAATAAAGCATCACCTTGAACACATTAATATACTGTATTCCTCACATCTAAGACATCAATTGCATAATTTAATAATGACACAATATAGATGATTCAATAAAACCACTGAACACAGGAACACTTCTATTGCCAATGATTTTCAGCAAGCTGGATTACAGCCCAAATTGGCATCAAATGTGGTAACGTTAAAGACTTTCCTAAATCTATGCTTGCCTCTCTACAGAGCGCTCTAACAGTATCTTTCAGTTTCCTGTCTAACTAATGGGAATGTTAAGTTGATGAGAGTATGGTAAAGCAGAATGCTGGCTGGTTGGAGGCCATGGGCATTGAGTGTACACGTATGGAAGACAGCAGATGTATGGATAACCCACTGTAGTAAGTAGATTTCAACAGATAACAATATCAAAGGCCTAACTACCAACTTCACAGATAAAGCACACTGGAGGTGACAGAAAAATTAAAAGACTTTAACAGGTGGAAGTGACAGGTCCAAATAAAAAAGATGAAAGGTTATCAAGATGAGGGAAAGCTATCACAATTAAATCCGAAAAGAAATTCAGCAGTTTGGGCAACATCAAAATGTGCTGGATGAGCAGCATGAATATCTATGCTCTTGTCTTACAGTAAACACCTGGAGTTTGTTCAAAACATTTTAAGACAGACACTCACCAAATGGATGCAGCCAGAAAAACAAACAACTCAAAAATCACCAAATTAGAGACGAGTGGAGGAAGTTATGAGACACCAGATATGGAGGAAGACATCAGATGTAGCAAGGAAACATGATACTGTAAAAGCCATCACAGCATCATTTAAGGAGTGCTACAGGGAAGAAGGAGGGAGATACAGCCGCAGAAGACAGAGTCATCTTGGAACTGGTAAAATACCATGTGCGGAATTAGGCCAATCATAAAAAATACCATACAAATACCAACATCATAATACATAAATATCCTCCATCAGGGGTTGAATTTTAAGGCAGAAAAAATGAAGTTCATCATAAAGAACAGTCTAACAAGTCTACTCCTAACAATTATAGCCAAACTTGAGAGAGAAATGTACTAGAACTGAACGGCCTGAGGGAATCAATGGCCATCTGTGAAGAGAATTCAGAACGTGACTGTAGATATATATATATATATATATATATATATATATATATATATATATATGCCGAATATCTGAACTTTACAGAAACTAATTTTGATTTCCTTAAAAATTTTAAGTACAACCAAATTTTTCTCAGCCAATAATAATAATAGTAATAATAATAAAAAATAATAATAATATATAACAATGATGATAGACAGCAAACATTTACAAAACACTGCATACCAGATTCTATTCTGGGAACTTTGGTACCGTAAATTAGTCAGCCTTTACTACAATCCAATTAAAATAGCATATTATTATCTTCATTTTTACAGATAGGAAAATTTCAGAAAAGCTTTAAAAAAATCAGTCCAAATTTGAAAAGAAAATCTTAATAAACTATAAGAAGAAACAGTTCTGATACATTATGCTGACATCTCTCGAGTATATTATAATTATATTCATACTACCTCATATCATTAATAGTATACCTTCTGCTTATATTATCCAATGGTAATTAGAAACTTTTCACTTATATGAAATACTGAAAGGACAAATTCATTTCCTATTGAAAGCCAAAAGGCAGGGAAACAGTTAACAATCTTCAAGCAATAATATAATAATTTCTAGGCAAAAATAATTTGGTAAAGAAAGGGCTGTAATTAGAAATCTTGTGACTTTTAAAGCTTAATTTAACAACAAGCATTGGCCAATCAGCAAAATATAAGGGACTGTTGAATCCCTCAAGAGCCAAACTTGGTACGTGTGAGGGCAGCAGCTTCCCAAGGAATCAGAACGCTATGTTAGCTAAAACGGGGACATGTGGATGTTTCCTTTAAGATACTTAATCATATTAATCCCATAATGCTTAGTTTATTGTTAGTGTCTAGAGTACACATGAGAGATGAGAATACTTGACAAGCCGACCTAATCTGTTACCATTATTATTTTAATGCTCATCAATACCATAAACTTCCCCAAAGCCCTTGGAAGAATAAAAATTCAACAGTTCGTCTCAAACAGAAAGCTAAATGCCAAGTTAGTTGTGACTGATTGTGATACCATCACAATTTCCTCACCTGCGGATGAATCTTTCATATCATCGTCCTTAGATTCATCTGTTTCTGGGTTATCACAGTCACAGGACTGGCTAATCGATTCACAGGGTTGAACTGTCTGCTCATCTATAACTTTAAGTAGTAAGAAGGGAAACAGATTTGCATTAGTGAAAAGAAAATGAACTCATATTAAGATATGCTTAGGAAAGAAAAGCTGCACCAGGTATCAAAAGCAATTCTATATTCACAAAGAAATGCCATTTAGTAACAAAATTGGGAGTGATGTCTGTGGACACTGGCGAGTATAAAAATCAAATACATTTGATTCCCATCATTATTCGTATTGAAGTCAACTTTCATCTAGGACTAAAATTCTAAGCAGCATATACATTGTACTCATACAAAAAGTGAAATCTAGGTGCCGGATACACGGCTCGGTGCCTAAGAGCACACACTGCTCTTGCAGGGGCTCAGGTTTGGTTCTCAGCATCCACACCGGGCAGCTCACAACTGCCTCTGAACTCCATCTCCGAGGGTCCAGCGCCTCCTTGGGCACCTGTACTGCCATACACATACCCACACACAGACACACACGCATACACAGAATTAAAAATAACAAGTAAACCTTTGAAAATACAGATAAAGATTTATATACTCTTAAACATCAACCATGTTAGAAAACCAATATTAAGAAGTTATTTTCTCTATTATAGGCAGCTGTGGGGTTGATTTTAAGAATTAAAGACAAGCCCAAGGAGTAAAAAGATTGAAGTTTTTAGACTTGTTCTGTAAGTGCTTTTTGTACTTAAGCTGGGATAGAAATATTGCAACTTAATTTACTTCTGACATCTTATTTTGTGTGTCATTGCTATGCTGACTCTCACTACTGAAAGCACAGATATGACTAAGTTCAAATCTCCCTCTACTGAACATATAGTCTTCTACCATGTCACAAGACTTTTTTTTTAACGTGTACTGAATCCGAGCATTATGCACACTGGTTATGCCTGCAGCAGGGATGTTGCCGGTCTCTTTAAAGCTAATTTTGTGAGTGTGTACCTTTTCCAGCTTCTTCAATGACTTGCCTCACTGCTTTCTTTAGACTGTTGGCCCGCAGCATTATTTCCCTGGGTTTTGCAGCTTTCTGGGAGGAGGGTTTTGCAATGTCATTCACGAGCTGGTCCTTGCTTTCACCCAAGGACTCTTCACTGGACGACTCCACAACATCTTCTTCAGGAATTGGAGGGCCAACCCCTGGAGGAGCTCGACTGGCCTGAGCGTCTGCGTGCAGGGCTTGTAGCAGTTGTTCGAGCTTCTCATTGAGGACGGAGCACTAAGAAAACCAATAAAACATCAACTGCAGTGACAAGAAAATAAACAAACAGCAGCAACCGTGATGAGGAAGAAATTCAAATATATTAGATTGGAAGACACAATGTAAGATCGGTTTTTATATAAGACAAATCTTGAATGATTCTAATCACTAGAGATGAAAACACCAACATTCAAGTAGCTATGGTCTTTTCTTCTGTAGGTGTTTTGGGTGGAGAATACATCTACTTTCAATTTAGTGAAGACGGAAAATGATCTTTAAATAAATAAAAAAAATGAGTGGCTCTTAATGTACAGAAATGCTGACTATTAACTGACAGATAAAGACCTACTGTATAAAGGACTGGAAATGCTTACAACTCAGGCATCCACCTGTTGATTCACACTTCTGGTTCACTCAAATTCTATCTCAGGGTTTAAAGTCTTTCTAGAACAATTTTTTTTACATATATGAGAGTTTTGCCTGAATGCACGTATGCACACCATGCATGTGCCTGGTACCCACAGAAGCTAGAAGAGGGTCTCAGGTCCCTTGAAACAGGTGTTATAGATTGTTGTATGCTACCACATGGGTGCTTGAAACCAAACCTGGGTCCTCAGTGTTCATAACCACTGAGCCATCTCTCCAGCCCCTACAAGTTCAAATCTTTACAACCTATGTCAAACTGCTGTTCTTTCTTAGAATGCAACCGATGCTAAGTTGAACACCAGGCTTTCTTTTGAAGTCATTGATGCAGGGCACCCTTAACATCGTGAGCTGCAGGCATGGCTGAGCTGGAGCTCTGTGAGTGCCGACAGCATGATGGTGTCCAAGAAAGAACAAGAAGGAAAATGCACAGGAGGAGGGTAAAGGGTGTGTGTGTGTGTGCAAAAAGAAAAACAGGCACAGAGCCCTTCTGCTTTTCTTCTTTTTCTACAGGTGAAGAAACATTTGGGATCAAGACTGTTAATGCTACCACCAATGCACCTTCAATCTCCACAGAAGTCTTGGTCTAGCCCCTCTCCATTTCTCTGTCTTTGATGAAAAGCCAAGACAGGGTCACGGGGGAAGGACTTCAGAGGCAAACACGTGGTTAAGAGAGAGTTTCTGCCTTCTGAAACTCTCCATAGGGAAGGAAATGACTGGAGCACCTCAACGTTTAGTTTAGTGATGTTGTCCTTGGTACATAAGAAGGCTACTGGATTTTATGTGTTAGTTTTGTATCCTGCCACTTTGCTGGAAGTTTTCATCAGCTCCGAGAGCATTTTGGTAGCGTCCTTAGGGTCTTGTGTGAAGAATAATAACATCAGGCTGGAGAGGTGGTTAAGAGCACTGGCTGCTCCCCAAGAGGTCCTGAGTGGTGGCTCACAACCATCTATAGTGGGATCCAGTGCCCTCTGGCATGCAGGCATAGATGCAAATAGAGCACTCATATACATAAAACACATAAATAATTTTTTTTAAAAAAATCATAACATCTGCAAATTGGGACTGTGAATGATCAGCTGTGGGTGGGACATGAACAGTGATCCCACCCTAAACCCCAAGGCTCAGGGAACATGGCCAATGAAGAGGGTAAAAAGAATCTAAGAGCTGAAGGACAGAGAGAAGCAGTGTGGAACGGTGGCTTCATGACATGACATGGCCGTCACACACATGAGCTCAGCAGCTGTGGTTACCAACACAAGACCTGCATAAGACCGACAGTTAAATGTCCCAGCATTGAGGAGAAGAGGGGTTCCGGAGGCCCCACCCCCAGGCTAAGGAGCTACTGGAAGCTGATGACTTCTTGGGGAGGGACAGTCAAGTTTTCTTTAGGACTGTGGCCATTGATGGATTTCCCCAGTCCCCAGCGGATGACCTCACACCCGTGTGCACATGAGCAGCACTAACTAAACTCAGTGGGATTTAAAAAAAAAAATTATGAAAGGAAGAAAGGAGAGATGGTGGGGGTGGGGGCCCGAGAGGAGTAAGGGGTGAATATGATCTAGATACAGTGTATATGGGTGTGAAAATTTTCAGACTAAATAAAAATTTAAAGGAAAAAGGTTTATTTGCATTTTCTTTTTCTTCCACTCAACCCACTAGCTACAGCATGAACTTTAGGGGGAGAAATCCTTCCCAAGCCAAAACTATCCAAGCCTTACGTCAAAAGGCCCTATCATGAACTTTAAAAGACGCTGGCTTGTAAAGGCAGTATGCTATTCTCAGCATCAGAAAGCTCATAAAGGGAGGAAAAAAATCTGTAAAGGCATGAAATAAATAGAACTTGGAAGGAGACTAGGACTGCTCTCTAGAGAATGGGGTACTCATGCTGGGAAGGAACTGGATCACTAAATTTTGTCTGACGTGGAAAGCCAGGCCTCACCCAATGGGACCACAGCCCCGTGGCATCCTCCTCTGTCAGGGTGATTGCATGTCCCTTTACGTCAATCACTGAGAAAGGGATCTGAATCATAAAATTTGATTGGCTGAATACTCTCCAACAATGCAGCTTTTGTGCACATTAGAGGATAACCATAAACTAGAAGGTGTTTTTGTAAATCCTCACATATAATTTAAAAAAATCATTTTTTATCGTTAGATATTTTGGCAAGAGCACACCGAGGCAGTCTTTAAAAATACAACACAGCCAGGCGGTGGTGGCGCACGCCTTTAATCCCAGCACTCGGGAAGCAGAGCCAGGTGGATCTCTGTGAGTTCAAGGCCAGCCTGGTCTACAGAGCGAGATCCAAGACAGACAGCAAAACTACACAGAGAAACCCTGTTTTGAAAAACAAACAAACAAACAAAAAACAACAACAAAAAAGCCAAAAAAACCATAACGCAATGCTCATAATGTCAATAAACACCTCCCATGCCCCTGATGTGTCCCCTTACTTTACTGGCCACGGCTTCAGCTACTACTGTATTTTCCAGTGTTTTCTCCTGTGCCTTCTCCACTTTGGCAACGAAGTCCCTCACGGTTTCACAGAGTATCCTTTGAGGAAGAGAAATCGCACAGTTTAGTCTGTGGGCTCTCACGTACAAACATATTTATAAGTAAGTACAAGTAGGAAAACTCAAAATACCCAGGATCATTTTTACATAAGACCACACTTCCATCTGTGTTAATTTATCTTAGATCCATTTAGGATTTCCTAACTGAAAAATGGATAAAAAATTAAGCCTCATTCTCCATACTTAAATTATAGTAAGGCTGCAGTGAACTATTCTTGAATGCTTAAATAAGCCTTAGAAATAACACTTTCAGATCCCTTAGAAATAATGTAGTATCTTCCACAGCTTAGGCAATTTTCTTCATGTATAACAAACAGACCCACATTCTCCACCATCTACAGGATCTACTGGACCTACTAGTCAGCAAATGGACAGCTTGGTAGCATATTGCTCCTAAAGAGGAAAAGCGGTTGTGTATTGTTACCAACCAATCAGACACTTGAATTGAGTTATGTTCTCTGTAAACTCATCCATTTTTTCCCCTTAAGATAACCAATACAATAATACACACGCCTAATCCAATTGAGATCTCATTAGTGTCAGCAATATATGGTTTACTTGTTTGTTTCTTTTAATTACATTTGGTGTCTTTGCAAAAGAAATGAAATAAAAGAAAGAATAATGCATACCATATCTGCCTCTCAAAAAGTTGTGTAAAAAAATGACCCACAAAATGGCATATGAATAGATTGGTTTTGGCAACATGTGTACATTGATAGAAACTTCTTGAATGTAAAGCATCTCTATCACTGATATAGATTAAAGAATTTAAAGAAAAAGAGAAAGATGTTCCAGTAGGTTTTTTTTTTTTCTATTAAATTTACAACTTTCTCTGGTAAGCAATGGCAGCTTCCAGATATTTCGAAAATCGAACAATGCAATAGGTACATGTATAAGTGCCCATATAAACTCCAAGCTGTTGAACTGGCCATCTAGGTGTATTATTCCTAACAATCTTTGTTTTATTTGTTGCTTAGGGGTTAGATCCACTAGCCATCTAGTCCTCGTCCTCCTGCTTCCTGATGTCAGGGATAGAACCCAGGTCTCCCACATGCTAAGTCAACACTTAACCACTGAGCTATAGGCACGATTTTCTTGGCACTGTTCTTTATTTTTCTTTAAGATTTAAAAAAAAAATCCGAGTGTGTGTGTTTGCATGTCATGCATGTACAACATTCATGCAGTGTCCAAGGAGTCAAGAAGAAGGTGTCAGGCCCCCTGGAACTGGAATTATAAATGGTTGTGAGCTGTGTTGTAGGATCTAGGAACCAAACTCGACTCCTTAGCAGGAGCAACAGGCTCTTCTTACACACTGAGCCATTGCGCCAGCCCCTTAAATTCCAATTTTTAAGGGAATTAAGAGAATCTAGCTTACCATTTATTGGAGACTCATTCATGTACTTCACATATAATTTTTACTCTTTGTTAATATATACTTTCATAGAATTTCTTCAAATATGATGTCAGGCTACCATGAAATTTCTTGTATGAAAGGCTGAAGGAAAAACCTGATCCTCTATACCTAAAGGGCTGATGGACTGGTGTGCAAGTTAGGAGAGTGCTTGATGCTTAAATTGTGGGACGAATGAGAAGAAATGTTCTGCCTCGTGCTCCTGTGGTTCCATATTACAAAAGGAATAAAGGCTATTCTAGAGGAACGAATTCATCTAAATAGCGAATTTAGAGTTTCCATGTGAAATCTATCCTTCAGGTGGGCCAGATGGTACAGGTTTGCGCTCTTATCTACTTGATGCAGGAGGATTCTGGTTTCAAAGACTGCCTGGAATACAGTGAGTTCGAGGCAGTGTCCTTTTAAGTTTTCTACAGACAGACTTTTGATCACAGAGCGAGGCCAGCAAAGTCAAATATCTGCTGGGGCCCAGGAAATAGTAGGTGGGTTGAACCCAGGACAAGAGAGGCGCTCAAAGTGTTGAGGCCTGAGCGATCTGAAAAATGTATACATTTCTGTAAGCAACACAATTCATTAAATAAACACAAACCAGCCAGGGGCTCTGCTCACTGTGCTACCCTACCCATCTCTCTCTCCATCAACCACAGTGGTCCACTGCTTGAAGCCATTTCCCTTTCCTATTGTTCTGCGCTGTCTCCTGTTCCGTGGGGATACATCCTCAAAAGCAGTTGACAGTACATTCACACTTCTGTTAGAAGGAAACTTGTCCTGTCCCATCCCTTGCCCCACCCCACCCGCCCTCCAGCTGAGGACTGAACCCAGGGCCTTGCGCTTGCTAGGCAAGTGCTCTACCCTGAGCTAAATCCCCAACTGGAAACTTGTCCGTAATGACTTCTTTATGTTTCTTCTTCGTTACAAATTAAGTATGTGATAAGCTGAAACTTGCATTTTCCTTCTCGGGTTTTCTACTTTCCATTAGTTCTTCTACCCCATCCTTTCCTTCAGTTCCTGCATAATGGTAATGTAGTCACTGAGCAGAATCTGAAAAAGCATCCCCTCACCTATGAGTTGAAAAATTTCAACTTGCACCATCCCCTTCCCCTAGCTGACCTTCTCGTGATGAGAGTGTAGGATACTTTAAAAGTAAATGAAATTCCACATTTGGGATAACTATATAACAGAGCTCCAGCTCCATGTACGAAATTAACTAAAATCTGATAACTTTGAACTAAAATATAATTATGTAATTTAAATATGTTGAGAAATGTCATTTTGAAGAATCTTATTATTTTCCTTTTAGTGATATAAACAGTTGCTAAATAGAAATGTGTGTACAGGAAATAATAAATTATAATGAGATAGGATTTCCATGTTATAATTAATCATTCCAAACAGACATTTAAACTCGAAATACTTTTTACAGTTTCCTGACAAAAACCTTTCAAAATAAGCAGCAAAATCTTCTCCCTCTGAATGGACTCCATGCAGAAGCTAATGTAACTACAGAAACCAAGCTCAAATCACTCTATTTAATCCTTTTAAGTCACTTCACATACATTACTAAGGAAAATCAGAAGAGGTGGTGTCACAGCCAGAAAACACCCTTCCCTTTCATGTTCTCACATAACTAAGCATTTCTTCACGTCAGCCCCACAACTCACTTGGCAGACGATATGACCACCGCATGTTCATCAGAATTGAGGATTTTCGTAAGGTGATTTGCAACAGAGTCTTCATAAATTGTCATCTGGAAAAGAAAACCCTATACTCTATGATTGTCGTTGGTGTCCATACAACCCACTTACGACTGCTTCAGAAAACAAGACAGGGCAAATGCTGTCATGAGAAGTGTGGGGGGCAAATGCTGTCATGAGAAGTGTGGGGGGCAAATGCTGTCATGAGAAGTGTGGGGGGTTCATTATTCAAAAAGTGTGTGTGCTGGGGGGGGTCATTATGCAAAAGAAAACTTCCCCTGACTCCCATTTTCAGGTTCTGGAGTTCTTTACATTTTTAGAAAATCCAATTAAAACTCCATATTAATTTTTAAAAAATTATATACAAACGAATTATATATAAATATAATATGACTATAAGAAGCATTATTAACATGAATACAGTATAAGCCAGACTAGTGAGTATAAAATAAGGATGAAAACCTAGAAATCCAAGTGGAATAACCCAGTGAGTGACTCAGTTTCATCATGAACGCCAACAGAACCTGACAGCTGGCACAGCGTGATGGCAGTGTAAAGCTCTCCTACAGAAAAACTCATGGGTTCTGGGAAGCTACTGGACATCGTCCGTTAAAGCTGAACACAGGCCAGACACCAGAGGACCAAGAAACTCGAGTCTACACAGACAATCCAAAGAAACAGATGTTCACCGAAAGACACGGACTAGACGGAACATTCACACAGGGTTAAATGGAATGTATTTGTTCTATGAACCTACAACAGGACACTGGGAAGGAAAGAGTCACAAGTACCCCACAGTACAGATGAATCTGATGAGCTTCATGCCGGGTAGAAGGAGCCAAAGCAAAAACCACACAAAATGATTTCCATTTTATAGTCTATTTTCCCATTTTCCTAAACCAGACAGAATTAGTCTAGGCTGTTAAAAGCCAGGACGGTGGTCATCCATGAGAAATATGTGGAGGGCAGGAGAGGGGCCTATCAGGCACTGAAATGTTATCTTGTGATCTGGGTGTCAGTAACATAAGGTCTGCCTAATTTGTGAAAAATGTCCCAAGCTGTACATCTAAGATATGCACACTTCTCTGCCTACATATTACACTTCAGTAAAAAGGGTTTTTAAAAATTCAATTGTGTAGCCATATGATCTGGTAAGGGACCATAAAATTATGTAAGTAAATACTTCTCCTAGACAATGAAACACACTACATTCCCCAATGCCCCATCTCCCTTTCTACTGGACTCAAACCTTACATGCTATTGAAAGAGCCCATTCTCTTGATATGTAAAAATATGCACACTATTTAAACAGCCTTATGCACAGAGTCTTCTGCCAAGTGTCCTTCAAGGGCACTCCCCGTCATAAACTCAGAATTTTCCAGTAGAAATGACGGCCCCATTCAAGCTGGTCCCCAACATTCCTTCGCCTTGCTCGGACATCCTCTCGCTCCTTTTCGCCCATTTCCATCAGTTGACTCAGAAATCACTGACGTTTCAGTAAACATTTTCCTCCACAATGCCATTCTGACTGGCACCTTTTCAAAGAAATCTCATTTTAAATTTAGAGCCAAGTCCATCCGTCAGTAGCCAATTTGCAATTCCTACCTCACCTCCTTCAAATGCAGACCACACCTGCAAAGGCAATTTCACACCACAGTAGCTACGGGTCTCCCAAGTCACACAGTATTGCACTGACCCGCTAATCGCCTGGTTTAAATACAAAAATCTGTATCGCGAAAGATCAGAACAGTGGAAACACAGCTTTTAAAAATGCAAAATAGGGCAATACTCTTCAGAGACCAGCTTATCCTCTTCACTGCAGAGCGAATAATATATGACATGGCCAGCATTTGCATTAATTAATTTATTAGTTATTGTCATTTGATTCATTTGTCATTTGCTACTTGAAGCTTGTATTTATTTGTTCAATACAGATATTCAAAGACAAAAATACACCTCTTTCTGAGGAAAAAAATATCTTTATGTCCAAGGACAGAATTTATAGATGCCACATTTTAATCTCCTACAGTGTCACTTAGCAGGGTCACGACTTCCTTTCCTCATTTTGGGAAAAAAATAATAATATTTATAAAAAGTTACTCCTGAGAAGATTGGCTTCTAGAAAAACAGCTGTGATGGGTATCGTCAGAGAGAATAATATCACAATTGAAAGTTTTGCTGTATATTAAACAGTAAATATATTAACCTCAACAGTGAGTATCTCTAGGTGACCCGGCTGTACATCATTTCTGTTTTCCATTTCACATGATTTACTACTTTTTCATGTTTCAGAACACTTTTCAATACTTTCATATCTGAAAAATACATTCGTCTTCTCTAAGGAATGCCTCGCGTTTCTGTTTGCCGTGCCTTGCCTTAGTTTTGATGAGATAATAATTTTCTCAATGGCAAAACAAAGATTTCAGCCCTGAAGACGAGAATTTTCCTGGAGGGAAAAATACACTGTTGTAGATCAAAAGGTCTTAATGAGTCAGAGATAATCTCCTGGAAGGCTAGACTGTTTTAAGTTTCCATTGCTCTGAGGTTTAAATCGATTTGAAAATTTTAGACATTAGTGGCCTGGAACAGGGATAGAAGGGGGTGAGCAGTGTTTCTTCCTTTGCTTGCTCAGGATCAGTGGGCTTAACATGGGACTGCAGCCCATTCAAAGAGCAGGCTAAGAGAGACACTGCATGATCTTCCAGCCAGGAATCCTGGGACATGGGTGGGAACATGGGTGGGAGGGGCTTACAGGAGCTGGACTAACACCTACTGGCCAAGCAGGTGCTCAGGACTGATGCAGAGGATGTGTAAACACTCACTAGAGGGTGCTATCTGCTGGCGTTCTGGGTCATGAGGACTGGACCTTGCATGCCTGGTGACTTATATACATCTGCATCTTTAAATCCTCACAGCACTGTGGC
Source organism: Peromyscus eremicus (assembly GCF_949786415.1). Taxonomy (NCBI): domain Eukaryota; kingdom Metazoa; phylum Chordata; class Mammalia; order Rodentia; family Cricetidae; genus Peromyscus; species Peromyscus eremicus. The sequence goes on along the minus strand of NC_081425.1, from coordinate 43,621,793 downwards.
CCATGTTACAGACGAAGTGGTGAGGTCCACGGAGGCCAGTGACTTAGGGTTCATGGTCACAGAAGGATTCTAACCTTGATCCTCAGGATTCTTTACTCTGAGGGAGAAGACTGGAGGCAGTCAGGGACACCATGAAACAAGCATGCTGCCACTGACATCTCCCCTATCCCCAGAATACCCCACTTCAAATGGTCAGTAGACAAAAAGAGATTGGTCTTACATAAAATCCTTCGGACGCTTCTGTGGGTTCAGTAAGTAGAGACGTCTTTGCTGGCAATTTGAGTTCATATGTCATTATACTCCACCTGATGAGAGAAAATCCTTTGGTCTAAAATTTCTTTAAATCTTAATAAGCTATTTCCATCTTGTATACATACATATACATAGATAGATAGATAGATAGATAGATAGATAGATAGATAGATAGATAGATAGATAGATAGATATTTGTGGCCTGCAGTTTTAATCTATCTTGAACCAAAGATGAGACAGAGACAAAACTGTGAAAACTGTGATAATCCCATAAAACATTGGATTCACAGTTTATCATTTACACATTCTACCATTTCTCCAGTTTGCAGCATCCAAACATTCCAATACCAGATCAGAGCAGGAAAAGCTGGTCATCCCCTGACTTACTACCCTTTTTTATAAATTATTTTTATTTGTGTTTATTGGTGTTTTGCCTTCATGTATGTCTGCGTGAGGGTGTCAGAAGTCCTGGAACTGGGGTTACAGGGAGTTGTGAGCTGCCATGTGGGTGCTGGGAATTGAACTCAGGTCCTCTGCAAGAGCAGCCAGTGCTCTTAACCGCTGAGCCATCTCTCCAGCCCCAACTTACTACTCTTGATGCAATACGTTTTGGCTTTTTCTTTTCTCCTCTACTTTCTAAATCAGTAAAGTAGTAACTAAATTCTACATTATTAATGAACCAAAGTTCTAAAATGATGTCTTAAAGAAATGCATATTACCTATGAAAATAAACCATTTCACATTCACTGACTGCTCCTGGCAAGAGAATATGTGAGTGAGCGTGTGTGTGTGTGTGTGTGTGTGTGTGTGTGTGTGTGTGTGTGTGAGAGAGAGAGAGAGAGAGAGAGAGAGATGAAAATGATGTAAACGCTCCTTAATTTAAGAAAGGGTAATATAAACATGAGATGGAAGAAAATTATTTATAGAAATAATACTTAATTTAAGAAAACATTCCAAGTATTACTAAGTAATTACTAAGTATTACTAAGTAATCATTCCAAATGTTGAATCGTTTGAAAAAGCAATCAACAGGATAATTCCAGAGTAATATTTAAAACAATTCCAAATTTGGGGAGGGGCTAGGACATTAGTACAGTCTAACAAGATGAGAGATAAAGTTTTTTTTTTATAGATACAGAGTATTATAAAAGCAGTATTACAACACATGAATCTTATAAAAAGCATACACAGCCAATGATGGGACATATAGGCAATTCCTAAACCAATGGATCATATACCAGTAGATCCTACTGTATTATTCAGACCAGTGAGAATAAGTCTTCGCATAAAAACCCAGAATTCCAGAAACTTCCAATAGGCATATGTTATTTAGACTGTGTGAACTAAACCGTTACTTGTAGCTACTATTCAACTCCCAACATGAAAAACATAACTAAGGGCTGGGGAGCTGGCTCCGTGGCTACAGCAGCTGCTGTGAAAGCATGAACCCTGATCCTCAGAACCCACCTACATGCTGGGTGGGAGTGCTAGCCTGTGCATAGTTCCAGCCCAAGAAGACAGGAATAGTATGAGGTACTAGCAGGAGTAGCCACCTCAGCCAGCTCTGGGTTCAAATGGCAGACCCTGCCTCAGTGAGTAAGAGGGTAGATCAAGGATGATTTCCAGGATCAACCTCAGGACTCCACATGCGCATGCAAACACACATGCATACACAGAGAGAGGGGGAGAGAGAGAGAGAGAGAGAGAGAGAGAGAGAGAGAGAGAGAGAGAGAGAGAGAGAGAGAGAGAGAACATTACAAGTTAAATTATATAACTCTCCATCCATCCGTGCAACAGACACATATGTTGAACATGCCAAAGTGAAAGGCAGGGTCTAGATCCACAAGAGTGGACAGGCCTCTGAATGAAGCACATGTGTTAGCACAGAAACTCGAAATCACGTAAGTATTAGTGACATCCGCAGAGAAGAGAACACAGCAATCAAACGTGAAAGCCAAGCTCCTTGTAGCTGAACGACTTCTCTAGCCAAAAGACAAGAAGTGGGAAAGGATTCCACCCCAAACCACAACCTTGCAGGCGGCATCTCCCTCCTGGATAGGGAATTCCGGGGGAACAAGGAGAAGAGGCAGCAAGAGTGGCGACCTGGGTGAGCGTTAGCACTGGCCACGAGATGCTCCAGGGCATCTCTGCAGCCTGTGTGCTGGAAGGAAGAGGCTGGACTCTGTTGAAGTGCCAGCCCCACTGTTGACTGGCTACGTGACTCTGACCACGTCCAGCACAGAGATGACAATATTAACTCATTTGGGATGGCAGTGTCAGCAGCATAAAACAAGGACAACAGAATGCCAGGCCAACGGTCTGAGCGGTTCCTACCCCCACCGTCTCCAGAAGTCTGTGTCTGGTCTTTGTAAAACAGTCATAATGATGCTTTTAGGAACCAAGTCCCAGTATAGCTCTAAAGATCAAATAAATATTATTGAAAAGCCTACATAAGGCAGAAGATTAAATTGATTTCTCATCCTTTTTTTTTTAATGGGGCCGGGATCACCTGTTTTTCACAAACAGTAACGTCACTAAGAAAACAAAATGGTTCTAATAAAGATCCTCGTCACCTTGGCTCCCTTGTTTTTGGCACGCCAGTGAATGTCAAGTGTGACCACAGGGGTGCTATTTCTCCGCTAACCACGAGGGGGAGCGAGTTTCTAGAGCGCGTGTCCTAGGCGGCATCAGGCCTGCCCTTTACATTTGTCTCAAAAGGCAGCGTTTCAAATACTCTGTGCTGCAGCTGGTAAGGTGGTTCAGTGAGGGAAGATGCTGGCACAGAGACTGATTAGATCCACAAGAACCACGTGGTTCCAGGGGAGAACCGACTCTGGAAAGACCTCCACACTCTCCATGGGGCAAACGCAAGAACATGCACACGATTAAATATTCAAAAAAATCTTTAGTAAATACTCTGAGTTGTTTAGTAAGCACAGCATTGGAGCATTTAGGAATTTCTTCCAGGCTCTCTCTCCCTCTCAAGCTGATTTTATTTCATTCAAATCCTTCCTTCCTCTCAGTTTTATTAAGGTAAAAACTGCTGAACACTATGCATTTAGGATACACAGCTGTGGTTTTGGTGTACATAAATCTCATGAAGTCACCGTATCACCTGAGCTAGTTAACTGACCCATCACCACACTGTTATCTGTCCTTTCTGTTTCTCTGAGTGTATACATGAAGCGTGAGTGTGTGCAAGCGCATGCTCATGTCTGTGAGTTCAAGCACGCATGTGCCACAGCCTGTGAGTGGTGATCTGGGGACAACTCAGTGTGTCAGTCCTCATTCTCCACCTTGTTGGACACTAGGTCTCCGGTTTGCCGCTGTACATGCCAGGCGGCTGGCTGCCAGCCTCTGGGACGGCTCCTGTGCCTTCCTCCCCTTTCACCCTAAGGAGCCCTGGGAAGATGCCACTTCCCTCAGCTTCGAATGGGTGCTGGGAACTAAATCCAGGCTTGGACAGAAAGGGCGTCGACCCACTGAGCCACTTCCCCAGCACCCCCTTATTTCCCCTCCCTCCCTCTCTCCTTTGCTTCCTTCCTTCCTTTCTGACCTCCAGACTCTTAGGGATTGGAGATTCTTGAATCTAGCCCCAGCCCAGATTATAAATCGTTATGGCCCAACTAAGTGAGTGTCACCTTCATGCAATTTTGGATAAATACGGGCTAAGGTTCTACCATCCGGCTCTATTTTTCAGTATGCTGTCAGCAAAGGAATCAAGCCTTACAGCATTACAGTATGACAGACAAGGTTACCGTACTGAGGTTATCGCTCATCTTAGGATAATTACATTTTTCACTGGTAGCTCCCTGATGCGATTTTGTTTTCAGGAAGAGTTCCACAGATGGCTAATCCTATCAAAGTTGTTTTGATTCATGCGAGCTCAGGTCTGTAATGATATTTTGATATTTGTCCTGTGCTCTTGGGGGTGGGGTAATTACGGCTTACTGAATCTTCTTGTTCCTTAAACTCAAATGCTAAATGCCTTCACCACAGCAGTCAGGTTACAAACACTGTGAGTTCTGTTTTATATATGACCATTCAGAGTGGGGGAGGGGAGCAGAGGGGCGAGAGAAGAGGGGAGGGGATGGCAGGGCATGGGGAGGGGATCAAGGACGGTGTAAACACAGTGGACAGTTCTTCATCTTCATGTGTCTTCCAAATAATTCCCTCTGTCTCTGAGACAGGATTCATATTCTGTCTTTCCTCCTCCCTCCCCTCCTCTCTTTCTCTTTCTCTCCCCGCCCCCACCCCAGGGCAAACACTCTACCATTGAGCTATATCCCCAGCCTGGGCAGGGTTCTTTTATCTTTTTACTATCCAAATAGTGAATGAATTAACGCAGAGAAGACCTTGTAGCAAACTGAACTTGACAATGTTTTTCTTAGGTTCTGGAACCACAAGATGGTGGGTCTTACTATTCCATTCATCAGAAGCTCTAGCTGCAAAGTTAACTTTTGAGCTTCCTAACTTGAACACTGATTAAAAGTGACTGGCGTCCCTGGGCATGGTGGAACACCTCTATAATCCTGGCACTCCGGGACGATGAGACAGGAGATCTCAAGCTGGAGGTCAGGCTGAGCTACGCGTAGTGAGACCCTATCCTCAAACTACGACAAAACAAAGATTAGTAACTCCATAATCATTTACATTTAAAATATGAATTCACTGGAATCATTTTTCAGGGTTTTTGTTTTGTTTTGTTTTTTGTTTGTTTGTTTGTTCTGTCATCCATCCATTCATTCAAAAGCATCTTTTATTGAGGGTCTACTTTACACAGGCTCTATTCAGGATCTCAGAGATCAATGAACAAGACCTGGAAGTTTGGACTTTCGGACTTACAGTTAGTGAGACAGAACGTATCAAATAAGTTGAGGTTGACATTTTCCCGTCAGGAGACTTTCTTTTACCTGTCCAACATCTTGGTACTGGCTCGTTCCAGCTTCTCTAGGATCTGAGGAAGTTGGGTGTCATCGTCATAGGAACCTCCCCAGCCAAGAACTCGAGCAAGGTCATTGCCTGTACCCAAAGGCAATACCCCAAGCTGGCACTGCAAAAGAATGCAACAGGGACACTTTGAGAGACGTCGGAAAACAAGGACCCTGGGTTCGAGGCTAGCCTAAGCTACACAGCAAGACCCAAACACCCCAGTGAGCACTTGCCTGTTTATTCAAGTTCAGTTTATCGATCTCTGACAAGACCCAGCCTACACTTCCATCTCCTCCACAGACAAGAATCCGGAAGTTGTCAAACTTCTGAAATAACCTTAAGCTGAAAGTCAAATGTCTATTTTTAGTGTAAATACATAAAAAGAAAACCACTTTCTCCAACTACAGTTCATTTGATAGTCATTATTATCACATTCATATTCAATATAAGAATTCTTACATAAAAGTTAACTTGAGTGTAATAGTTGATTCAAGAAACTTTTGGAAAAAAATGTGTTATAAGCAGAAACGAAGATAAATTAGAAGTAAGGGGAAATTAAAAATGAGAAAAACAAAGGTGAAGCAGAATCAGGAAAGCGAACTGAAGGCAAAGTAGACAGTTTCTCCATTACAGGACATGCCATTTCCTGAGGAATTACAAGCCAAGGGAGTGTGGGGGAAACTGAGGCTGAACTAAAGACAGTTGCCAGCCCCTGCCTGCCCGCGCACGGCTCTCAGCATCCCCCACTCTCCTCGTCTCCGCCCTTCCGTTTATTTCTACCTCCCTTAGAAAACCTCAGGTCCTGCGCAACAGTCTCACAAGGAGAGACGCTCAGAGATTTAGCGAGTGAACGGCCCCTTCATGAGAAGACGGAGCGTCGGCTCCACAGAAGAACCACACACAGGCACTGAAGGAGGATGAAGGACCCCAAGGCAATTCCCCCCAGTGGAAATGCCAGGTAGTCATATTCATTTGGGGACTTTAAGGTATACAACCCCACAGAAGCTCAAGAGACAGTCAACCCGAGTTCCTTATCTCTATCTGAAGTCGGCCTGAGATCCTTCAGGAACTGCCCCTGCGGGTCTAGACAGAACCCCCTTTGGTTAAGTCATTGACTGTGTGCGTTGATATAAATGAATTTTAGTTTTTCCTGAAGGTAATTCTCTAATATCAGTTTGTACTTTACATCTATGCACGAATCTCTGCCTACAGCTAAGCATTTGCTTGATGTAAGACACACACTTAAAATATTTTTATGCACATTTTAGAATTTGGAAGTTTTGATAACAAGTTTGGAACGGACATACGGAAGCTGAATAACATCAGAAAGGTTGTGTTAAAATGTGAATTAGGGAGCACATGTTTAATCCCAGCACTCAGGAGGGAGAGACAGGTCATACCCTGTGAGGCCAGCCTAGTCTACACACAGCTCCAGGTCAGCGGGGGACCTCATAGTCCTGTCTCAAAAATAACAACAGCAAAAAAAAACCATCACCACCACAACAACCAAAAAACCCTACAACAACAAATAATTAGAACTTACACTAGAGACATAGCTTAATGACGAGGACTTGCCCCGGATGAGCACATCTAAAAGTTCAATGACCAGCAAAAGAACAATGCAAAACCAAAACCTGACAGAGCTCAAATGAAGGCAGGAATGAGAGATGACACCAGAGATGTCCACGGAAACCGTAATTTTCTGTTGCTTTGTTTGTTTGTTTGATTGTTTTGTTTTGTTTTAAGAAAGGGTTTCTCTGTGTAGACCTGGCTGTCCTGGAATGTGCTCTATAGACCAGGCTGGCCTCGAACTCAGAGATCCACCCGCCTCTGCCTCCTGAGTGCCGGGATTAAAGGTGTGCGGCACCACCGCCTGGCGGCTTGGAAACAGTAATTTTCACGGGGAGAAGGGCCACACAATGCTTAGAAGCGTATTTTACTCAAGTAAGATTTATCCTTAAGGAATTACCCTAAGTGAGGCCCTCCGTTCATTAAATCAAACACCTGAGCCGGGTTGAGCAACTGCTTAAAGCGACGGAGGAACTTTACTCCCTGGTTATCTCCGCTCTTAGAATTGACGAACACCAAGAGTGGGCTGACACAGAAGGAAAACGATGCTCTACAGAACCCTGAAAAACAAACCCAGGACAGCATTAATATGGAGATTTTTCTCTCTTAAATGACTAACAGACATTTAGAGAAAGTGAGAGAAATGGGCAAAAATAAGGAACCTTTCTTACTGCTGGCACATCACTATAATCTAATCCCCCAGTGGGAACTAAGGCTATGATTTACATCCTAGCCATATAAAACTTTCATTTCAGAACATGCTCTGCAGTGAAAAATCACACCAAAGACAATGAAAACCTCAATCACAGAGTATTTGAAATGGACCACCAACCTCATCAATATTTATAAGAAAAGCAAATCTAGACTATAGCTTCCCTGTTGTCAAATAATCCATGTTCAGACTCGGTATTTTAAAACATTCCAGTTGTTCTTTTGCAGAGGCCTGAGAAAATACTTGATCATTTACAATAAACCAAAGATCTCTCTGGGGTGGGAAGAACTATCAGGAGCTCATCCTCCACACATTCCATCCATATATTCTTGTATCAAGAATCTGCACATGAAGTATGGCAGGGACCAGAATGACACACTGCAAAAGTCATTTGTGACGTGGCTTGTGGGAAAGGAAGTAATGAATGTTTCTTCCAAAACTAGTGATGTTAGAAAGTTTCCTCGGCAGTAGAAAGAGCAAATGCATTTAGAGGACCACAAGATCCTGCAATGAAATTACAGGAGAACAAATTTTAACAGTAGCCCATGCTGATGGGTAGTTTCCACTATGGCGAAAGAACACACATAAATGAACCTTTTAGTATTTCAGTAAAAAATGATAATCTTCCTTCATCCATTGGGATGCAAAAAAAAATCTAAAAGTCTCATGTATGGGGATATGACTAATGTGTTCATGGTTACACTACAACTTTCATTTCAAAATATTCATCTGGGCTGGGGATGTAGCCGAGTGTTTGGACGCATGCCTAGCTCTTCAAGATCCTGGTTTGTTTTTTTTTTATCCCCAGCATCACAAAAATTAATTAGTTAAACAATCAAAGATGTCTTCCAGCATTTATAAAAACTGACCAGAATAGCAAATTACTGTTTATCATAGAAAATTAAATATGCCAGAAATACACATACTTACACTACTGCTACGTACCATCAGAATCTGTGCTATTTAGTGCAATCGGAGGTATGATAGATACTTTACACTGGCCAAGTGGACAGACGGGATGGTACAAATCTTTGCAGGCAGTGTGTACCTAATCAACAAAGAAATTTTCGAAAATCATAAAAACAGTAAACCAATGTTTTTCTGTGTTATAAGCTCTATCTACAGACCTGCTCGTTCAGGATCAATACCATCACAAAACGTTCAGTGATTAGTAAGGCCCTATAGGCACATACCCTTCCGAGGGACAGGGTAGCACTGTACATGAGACAGGTCTGAGCAGTCAATGCCTGAGGTTGTCTAAAATAAGTAATATGTATTCAGCGAATGCCTGGTGAAGGAAAGGAGGAAGAGATGGGGTGTGGGAAGAAAGGCAATGGGGGGGGGGACAGACGGACAGAGGGAGGGATGGACGGAGGGAAAGAGGGGGAGAGGGAGGGATGGAGGGAGGGAAGAAGGGAAGGGTGAAAGAGACTATCTTAATATCATATCCATAAACTTTAATAACAGTAAATAAGACCTGCAATGGGCCAGCTCTTTCTGCAGTGATCCTACAACCGTCTGGTCAAATTGATCTTAGTTTCCTTACATATGTGCATGTGGTGTTACATGCACATCCCTGACTATCTTCTCAGCTAGACCACTGCCCCACAAGACAGGAGAGGATCAGAAGACCCAAGCCCACCCAAGACATTCCGAGTAAGAAAACACAGGGCCAATTCACCTTGGAGCAGCCTGGCTGCTCAGAGGGCTCTGTGTGTCTATGTGTTAACTAAGCCCAACCTTTCAGGAGGAAAACTAAAATTTAACAGAAATTTTCATTCTCCTGATGACAATTTTTAATTATGACTTATAATAAGAACACAAATACATTTTAGAAAAATGAGTGTGCACAGGTAGTTTTTTTTGTTGTTGTTGTCGTTGTTTTGTTTTTGAGACAGGGTTTCTCTGTGTAGCCCTGGTTGTCCTGGAACTCACTCTTGCAAACCAGGCTGGCCTCGAACTCACAGAGATACACTTGCTTCTGCTTCCCAAGTGCTGAGATTAAAGGCGTGCGTCACCACCGCCTGGCTAGACAGTTTTAAAATGAAGAAAGTGTGAGACTCGTGGGGCAACACAGAGAGAGATCTGTGACAATGTCACTGAGAAAAGCCAGGTTAAGTGCACAGACACCGTTCTGTCCATTGCATGCTGAACCTCCAGGGTGGTGGAACGTCAGCCTGTGGTGCGGTTCTCACTTGCTTTGTTTGGCCCTTGGGACTAGGTGATGGGAGGAAGCACTGGCTACCCTCCAGCACCATCTCACCATCTAAAGGCAAAACAACAAGCACACCAATAAAGGACAGCGGAGGAAGGATGAGACCAAAAGAGCTGCCACAAGGGACCGGGGACAGAAAACGGAGTGTAACCGACACAGAATAGGGCAGGAATAATGAGGGTGAGAGTTCAGCTTGCCGGGGAATAAAAGGGGGAGAAAGACCTTCCAGAGTGCCGCCATGCATCACCTTTAACAGCCACGCCATTCTCTAGAACTGACGTCAGTGCAGAACGTACGCTTAAGTACGGTCTCATCAGCTCGGACTGCTAAGTACGGCTGAAAACTACTGAGTCATCCAAGTAAATGCATAGACACTGCAGACGAGGACGGCATGTACACAGCCTCTCTCCGTCACCACACAGACGACGTGCTTCCCTTTCAAAAGGTGAGACGTGAGCAGCTAAACCCCAGAGGAGAGAAACAGCCGTGAAGACGTGGCTGCTAGAGAGAGCAGCCAACGGGCGGAGTGGCGAGCTGCCCACGGACATGGTAGCTGAAAGGACGATTTTGTGCCGGGAACTGGAGAGATGGGGAGTGCCTGCGTTCCCGGCACAGACAGGGTGACTTACAACCTTCCTCTACTCCACCTTCAGAGGATCTGGCACCGTCTTCTGGTCTCCATGGATACCAGGCACACACACACACATAGTGCACATACACACATTCAGGCAAAACCACTCATACACATAATACATTTAAAAAATAATGTTGTTTGTGTGTAGTGTTCCTTTAAAACAAGGAATGGTGTAAGAGGGCTTTGGGGTTAGGGGTGTACTGAGATGGAAAAGACACCCGTTACAGTCTACACGTTATTATAATGTTGTGTTGACGGGCTTTTTTTGTGAGCCTGACACACGCATCTTGCTACGGGCATCTTGGAAGAAACCTCAGTTGAGAAAATGCCTTTGTAAGGCTGGCCTGTAGGAAAGCCTGCAGGGCTTCTTCCTGATTGATGGTTGATGTGGGAGGGCCCACGCACATGGGAAGTGGCATCCCTGGGCTGGTGGTCCTGAGTTGTATAAAAAAAAAAAAAAACAGGCTGAGCAAGCCAGCAAGCAGCACTTTTCTGTGGAATCTGCTTCCTCTGCCTCCGGGTTCCCTTCTTAAGCTTCTTAGGCTCCCATCAGTGATGGAAGGTAACAGACCCTTAAGCCAAAGAAACCCTTCCTTCCCATCTTCATTTTGGTCATGGTGTCTTTATCACAGCAACAGAAAGCTAGCGGTCTGAGACCACGGTGAAATAGAAGGAACAGCAACACACATACGGTTTATAAGGCAGACCGGTGAGAAACGCCACCGCACCGTGCTGGGAGGAAGCACGGCTCACCTATCAGACCTGCCTGAAATGCTGCAGGATTTGCTTTGCCGGAAGTCAGTCTCCTTAATTATACCATTGACTCACCAGGCTCAGATCCCTTGTGCTGTGTGCTGATCTGCTTCCCACTTAAGAAAAGCAGTGGGTTTTCCACATTTTAAAGAGTGTGTGTGTGTGTGTGTGTGTGTGTGTGTGTGTGTGTGTGTGTGAACTTCCAAATTTAAAACACCAACATTAAAAAGACTGTAAGACTCAAAAGTACTGCCAAACAAATCTACCCCCAGTGGAAGGCAGTCACGGCTGTGGCAGAATAACACAGCCAACACTAAGCAGAACTGCACACAGCTGCCCGCCCCAGCTCTGTCTACATGACCCCTTCCTCACACTGACTGTCCTCATTCAGTCAGAAACCCTGTCCTCACAACAGCTGGCAGAAATGAGACGGAAATGAGAATCAATTCCTTGGTTCACAGGCAAATTTTTAAAAATATTTACCTGTATAACATCCCTATAATTCCAATCGCATCAATGCGTAGCCTGTGGAGTTTGGTATGGTGTCAGGGGACAGACAGAGGACTGCAGCAAAATTATTCAGATATCAATGATAACCTGGGAGCACACTGGAGCAGGGCTTTCTGAGGGCACCGTGTAGTTTGTGTGTGTGTGTGGGGGGGGGGGCGTGTACTGAAAATAAATTACAATGTGATGAAATCAATACAGAAAAACAATTAGCTCTGAAAAGGGGGGTCCTGTGACGTAAGAAATATCTGAACACAAGCAACTACTATAAATGGGCCATTTGAAAAAAAGACCTGGGCAGAAGTGAGAAACGCACGCACGCACGCACGCACGCAACTGCTATAAATGGGCCATTTGAAAAAAAGACCTGGGCAGAAGTGAGAAACGCACGCACGCACGCACACACGCGCGTCGTCACATTAGAGGGAATACACTTTAAAAACATAAATGAGCCGGGCAGTGGTGGCGCACGCCTTTAATCCCAGCACTCGGGAGGCAGAGCCAGGCGGATCTCTGTGAGTTCGAGGCCAGCCTGGGCTACCAAGTGAGTTCCAGGAAAGGCGCAAAGCTACACAGAGAAACCCTGTCTCGAAAAAAAACAAAAAATAAATAAAAATAAATAAATGAGCACTATTATGTCACAAAAGGGTGTGTGCACAACCAGGGTCTGCTCTTACCAGAAATCATTTGCTTTGCCCCTGGACCACACAGAAGACCAAGTCAGGAAAAGAAGCTAATTCAAAGGCATAGAATCACTCTAAGCCCTCACCATTGTCTTACACCAGAGGCATTTCCAATCTTGCAGGCGGAGAACGCTGCCACACGTTTTGTCGCAGACCGCACACTTGGCACTCACGGGCAAGTTGCCTTCAAGCCATTGGTGAGGCATGGCGACCTATGGACAGGAGGAAAGAGTGGTCAGAGCGAAGCCTGAGGATGCCATCCTTACCCTGCGGAAGATGGGAATGGCTTCCTACTCTACAGACTCGACCATGTGTATGCTGAGAGTCCATCATTCATTTTCTCCACACCTATGGAGAAAATCCTAAAGGTATACAAAGAGAAGACAAAAGGCTCGCCCTCTGAGATTCGGCAGAAATCTAGCTGAGGAGAAAGGCGTGCAAAGGCTTTGGAAACAGTGACCTCTAAAGGGATTCACAGGCAAGATACAATGGAGTCCAGGTTTGAAGGGGGTACTGTGGAGAGGAAGCCCAGAATCTGCAGAACGAACATCTCAGCTAAGACTTGAAGACCACTGAGTTTGTCAGACAAAGGTCTTTAACGGCAACCCAGCCAAGAAGCACTCCCAAGTCTTACTTAGAACAGATTCCCCCACAAGCAGAGAACCGAGGAACGCTATGACGCCATCAACTAAAGATCAAAACTTAGGATCAATGAACACTTGCCATCTAACCCAAATAACCCACAGCCCCACTTAACTCTCCGTCATTATGCTCCGCAAGAGCAAGACATGAGAGGAGTTGCCAGGGAAGGGGGAGGGGCCACAGCAGCTTACACCATCCTCGTCCTCAATGATATCCTTCCCGATGGAGGCCAGTGTGGTCCATTTGCAGTTATTAGTTGCCCTCACCGCACATCTTTTGTGAGCTTTGAACTTACACACTAAAAAAAAAATGATAATCATAAAAGTCAGGGGTTTTCACATGAAGGAAGTTAGAGCATGAAATTTTCAAAGGCGGGGGAATGGTGGGGTGGAGAGGAGGTGGGGGGTGGAGGGGAGGTGGGGGGTGGAGGGGAGGTGGGGGGTGGAAGGAGGCAGGAGAAAAACAAGGTTCAAAGAAAAGGTTTAAGCTCCAGAAGTGGTAACTGAAATCTTAAAATTTTAGTGTCTTGATATTTATGAAGCAGTTAAAATGTAATATAATAGATTGCTGCTAAGAAGAGAAATTAAATAAGCACAGAGAATTGGTTCTTCAGAATAGAAAAACACAGACACGCACACACACTCAGAATAATCCAGTAACAAGAGTACTTGTAAAATATCACTTCTCAATCTAGGTATAGATTGGATGTGTTTCACACATCCAATTCACTGAGGTCTGCATTTCCGGCATTGGCACTGTTGTATGTTTACATTAATGGTTTGAACCTGTCATAAGGTAAAGGTAATCCAGCAATATTTTCAAGTTCAAGTACACGAAGAAAACCATCAGACAGCGTGGGAAGCCATCATAAGGATGAGAAAGCAGTAAACTGGAGCTGGGCCTGTGGCGCACGCCTTTAATTCCAGCACTGGAGCTGGAGGCGGGTGGATGGCTAGGAGTTCAAGGCCAGTCTGGAATATAGTGAGTCCCATGCAAGGACATGGAATCTAAGATGGTCAAATCCTTCATTACTTCAAACATCCTGCCACAGAATGAAACAGCTCGTTTAAAACAAGCAGCACGCTTTATAATAAATGCTGCGCGCAGTAGGCCCTAGGACTAACAAGCTGCATAGCAGCAATGCTGGGAAGCCAGACTGTTGCTATGGTGACCAGGAAATGCAAGCGACTTTTCTGCACCTACGTTCTGTTAGGTGGCAACTGAATTTCTTCTGAGAGGGATGAAAAACAGCACGTGCCCTGGCTAATCGTTATCTTAAACCACAAAACTTCACAAATACTGTGGTAAAATGATGACTTTTATTCCAATATTTAGTCTTTGCCGTGCTGGATCCTCCTAAATATTAAATAGTAGTTGATAAGTATCCATATTTATATATTTGATAGTATCGATTTCTTAAGATTACCACTTAAACTTGTTTCGTTCAGATACTATTTAAATAATCGTGAAGGGTAATTTCTCCTTAGGATGATACTTAACATTCTCAATGAAATGAAGAAATTATGAAAAGTGCTGTATTAATTTTTTTTACAGTGAGTCTATGACTGTCTGACGTCTGTTTACATGTCTTAAACGCAGTCACAGTCTGAACTGGCAGGACAGGAAGAGGGTGCCATTGCAGAGCTCCATCTCAACCCCCAGACTCAGAGTAAACAGTTGATACAAGGCCAATCCCAGGTTTTCCCATCTGAAAACCACGAGGAGTGAGATTCTATCACTACTTTAACTTAAACCCTAGCTCCGAGTGCTCAAAATCACTTAAGATGTGACTGCATTTTCGAAGCAACTGGTATCGATTCTATACATGGTTCAAAGATAATACCCAACACTCCCCGTTCCTCACCACCGAAGAGACATGAGCTTTCCCTTAGGAGCTATTGACTGATCTGCCTTTGGTATTCACAGTTCCTAAATTAATAACTCACACATCTTATAATTAAAATTATAGCATTTTAAAAGAGAAAAGAAAGAAAGCACTAGCATGGGTGTGGTGATATATTGTGTCCCCCAATATATTGTGCATCCTAATAAACTTATCTGGGGTCAGAGAACAGAACAGCCACTAGATAGACACAGAGGCCAGAAAATGGTGGCACACACGCCTTTAATCCTATCACTTGGGAGGCAGAGATCTACCCAGATCTCTGTGAGTTCAAGGCCACACTGGAAACAGCCAGGCATGGTGGCACATGCCTTTAATCTCAGGAAGTGATGGCAGGAAGCAGAAAGGTATATAAGGTGTAAGGACCAGACAAGTGCAGCTGAGATCCATCAGAGACTTTCAGATTGAGGAAACAGGATCGGCTGAGAAATTGGCGAGATGAGGTTAGCTGTGGCTTGTTCTGTCTCTCTGATCTTTCAGCATTCACCCCAATACCTGGCTCCAGGTTTATTTTTATTAATGAAACCTTTTAAGATTCGTGTTACACGTGGGCCTTAATTTTAAAGAATCTTAAAGAAGTTATAGATGACAGTAGGAGGATGAGATGGTGTACAGTGTTTGCCTAATGTACACGATGCTCTGGGTTCAATCCCCAGTGTCGTGCAGAACAGAAAAGGAAATAGCAATAGAATATTCATTTAAATGAAGCTTAAGTAAAGGAAAATATTTCAAATAATGCAATATAAATAACCATTAGGAATTCTGCCAACAAATGTACACTGGTCTCCACAGTCAATTAGAACAAAGAACACTAGAATGTTACCAAGCTCAAGGGATTTTTAGATAGTAATAGTTTTTTCAAGAGAACACTGAATTTTGACATAAGCTTCCTTTCAAATGATTTCTGTTGAGCAACAGTATTTCCCCAAATCAGTCCCACGTGTGTAGAGCCCAACACTGAACTAGAAGGAAACTTAAATCTTGATTTAAATAAACGCATCTCCCAGGCCTTGCCCCCGACAGTGTTTTTCTGCAGTCTGTCTGTCTGCTTCTTTCATGACCACACGTCTACGGTACTTCGGCTGTTGGTAGGGCATACATGCAGAACGCTACGGTACCTTCGCAGGACAGGCCATGGGAGGTAACTCCGGAGAGGCTCTCTCTGCACACGTTACAGAAGGTAGGCCGGGCATGGGAGCAGGCATACCAGTTATGCATCCCTGAGAAATGTTCCACGTTAAACTGAGCCACCTGGAAAGGAAATGTTAGGTCAGAGTTGCCAAACAGGAGACCAAGGCTAGAGACTCACGACTATCTGCAACATCCACTCTCCAGGGAGGACCCAACTATCGACCCATTAGTCTGAACAGCAAAGCACTTGAAGTAAAAACAAGATCTACTCAAGTTCTAATGAGCCTGCCAACACTTCCCTCTGCACAGGCTAGTTTGGGCTGTGGCAAAGGACATGAAACAGGTACTTTACCTCATAGGGTTCTCTGCTCTGTACTGACTTCAGAGAGCTGATCCAATCTTCCATCTCCTTCCTGTTCTCAGCACACAGCATCAGCCTTCTGAATGGAGTGATTATCTAAAAGGAACAGTTCAGTCTAGTGATTATGAATAATCAACAAGAGGGGTTTCGGAAAGCCCTGCCTCTTACAAGGCAGTTCCATCTCTTCTAGGTCTTTATTTCCTCGATGAAAAAGAGGTATCTGTAACACCGAGGAGTTTTGTTCTGTGTGACGGAGTGTGTTCCAGGGAAGGATGGTACCCGGGACTCTTTGCCCGTCTCTGACTCTGTCACTACTAATCAGGCCTTTTAGCTCTTTCTAAAGATGACTCCCACAAATAAGCATTCTTACTGTATGGAATGCATCTTGAAACCTGGTTTTAAAATACACTTCGAAGTAATTTGCAATGACACATAGCTTTCAAAATGGAAAAGAGTCTTAAATTGAAAATGTAGTCTTAAATTTCATAACTGACTGACTATGCTGTTTCTACCACCTGTGTGAATAAGAGTCGTACGAAGGCTTTTCCCTCTCACTGTGTAGAAATTTATTGCACTACTTTTTAGTCAGAGTGAAGTGGGAGACAGCATAAAAATTCTCGAGGAAAGAAAATAATTGTGACTTTATTTTTTTTTCACGACACTGAGAAAAAGCAAATTAATTGTATTAAGAACCTTAAAGAAAGTGGAGTGGAAAACTACAGCCACTTTAGCACCAAAGGTGCTTCAGAATAAGCTTCTAACTGAATTCTGCTTATCAATATAGCCTAGCGTGGCTGCTGCCTTGAGACCACTGAAACCTAAGCACTCACAGCAAGGAAGGGCCCGTTTATGGACTGCCAGACAACAGCAAAATGCTGCGTCCCTCCCAAGAAATTCTTTTCAAATCGTATATTAGAGATCTATTTATACAACAAATGTAAAAACTGCCCAAGTCCAATCTCTTGATCAACTAACAAACTAAGTATTTTACCATATATACAGCAGATATCATGAATGATTTGGAAGAAAAATCATCTATAAGAAAAAGAAAGGGGGACCATTCCCTAAAGAGGGAACTGGTGGACTTAACCACCCCGGATCTAAACGCGTAAGTCTACAGCACAGGCAACAGAGAAACGAGCCCGTCTGAGCCACTCACCAGTCACTGCTGCCTCATTAGACTACACCATCTTCCAGAAGCCCAGAAGCTTTCACTACTTCTGACAGGAACTCGCACTTAAATAGAGCCAGCCCACCGTCACATGGCACAGGGGGGCACCAACCGTGCAGCTCTGCGTCTTTGTTAATTGCACATGAAATCGAAGACAGCCTCACTTTCGAATTTTCTTGTTTGAAACGACCTTCTTTGGGTAAAGCTTATTAGCAGTTGGTCACTTCTCTTCCTGAATAAATAGTTAATGCAAAGAGCAATGCCTCTCTCATTACTTGGAAGGCAAATGGATGCTTTATTGCTTCAAAATGTTTTTCTAGGGCAGTTCATCAAATGTGCCAGAGAGGTACCATTAAATCATAATATACTCCTGGCTCTGGAGGCTGGCCCAGCGTCCAGAAACCTCCATGTTCCGCTGGCTCACTAATGCTATCTGAGTAAGTACTGCCTCTATCAGTTATTTGACTTTAGCTATACGATAGGGGGTAAATAGAAGGGTTCCCTTCACGTGTCATTCCATTCTTTGATTTTTTTTTTTTGTGAAATTCTAGGCAAAGCTCGGGGACTGACAATCAAAATTAAAGAAGCTTTTAAAGCCATCACGAATTTAAAAGGCAGGGGACAAAAGGCAGGCAATGGTTTCTAAATTTTCTTAGAGATTTTGGAACTAGACAGATAATTCAATTCTAAGTGGTTCCAGCTAGACTGCATAACTCACTCATGGGCACACCTTACATGCTGATGGAGAGTATATATTTGCGATTTCCACTTTTGAAGCAAGGCTTGCTTAAAGATGAGCAGTCATGAGCAAGCGAAGATCATCATACACAAAAATTCAGACCCCAAAGTAAGTTTTTAAAGGCAAAAAGACAGTAGAAATATTTTGATGGGTAGGCCTTGTGATGAATCACAATTAAGAATCTACTAATTGCAAAACCACACTCTCATGAAAAGAAATCAGTCCTTCATAAATGCCGTGGAACAGAGACATCTGACTTTGTGGCTACAGAGCTCAAGAGCCCAGCTGTCTGGGCTAAGTCAAGCTCTGCTCAGCCAGCAAACCTGCAGCCTGCAAGCCTTGCCTCTCCCCTCCAAGCTTCCATGGACTCGGTCTCCTCCCACAGCCATAGGGCTGACACACAGGCTCTGGTTATTCTCCAGCTGAACTCCATTACCACAGCCCTGCTTCTCACCAAATTGTATATGGGAGAGGTAGGAAGGGCAAGTTTAGAAGATTATTTGCTTCTTAGCTGGCAGTTTATCTGCCTCGGACTCTGTTATGATCATAGGCAGCCCCTGTCCTAATGGGAAGCAACAAGAGCTCCTGTCATACACTGGGGGGGGGGGGGGGCTGGGGGGAGGGCTGGGGGGAAGGCTATCTTCGTACATCTGTTGGGGCAAGTCCTGGAAGTTTCTGGAACCAGAGGCTGTGCTACCTTCCTCAAAGGATCTGAAGCTTACCCATCCTAAAGTGTTCCCTATCCCTGATCTGTAACTCACTCTTCCTGTTACCCCAATATCATTGTTTCCACACACATCTGAACTAGTAGTGTCCTTGAACTATGACAGCCCCCGAGACTCTGGAGCACACACATGTGTTCACCTGTCATTTACTAAGTATGTGCAGACTCTGCCAAAGCCAGAGAAAACACGGCAGGGTTGGCCACAGGAGTCTGTTAGGGAGCAGAGGAAACCACCGATTTACTTGTCTGGAAAAGTGCTAGGGTACCAGGCAGTGGCATCTAAATTGGTTTCCTAAATGGTACCTAGGAAAGTAGAAAAACTTCCATTAGTAGAATGGTTAACAGTGAGAGCCACTGGCAAAAGATCAATCCGACCACACTATTACTCACTCCTAAGATTCAAGAATCTCCCAGTCTGGCTGGGTAAGGAGACTCTCTTACCCAGAAATAGGGATGGCTGAGGCAGAAAAATGTTTGAGGCCTTCCTGGACAAGATAGTAAGTTCCTCTGCCAGGCTGGGCTATATACAGTGAGACCTTGTTTCAAAACACCCCCTCCCAAAAAATAATTCAGTCTGATACAGCATTAAATATAAAATCCGATGGAACCGGGACACCAAAGTTAGACTGTAAATATGCTGATGTGTACAGAAAAAAAAACCACAAAAACAAAACCCAGATATATAGCCAAATGCAATCAAGAGATTACAGACCAATTTAATTTTTTGTTCATTTATCTACAGTTTTTAAAGCAAATATATAGTGCTTCGGTGATAAAAACAATTTGATTTTTTTTCTTTACTGACAGAAAGATGGGAGGTTTAGAATATAAAATTGTACAGGAAGGTTTTGGTAGGGAGAGGGATGAGAGGGGAGGGAAGGATGAGGGGGCCAGGAAGAGGGACTAAAGATGTTTGGCAAAGCTATGTAGAAACCTACTGTTTTATATGACTCCTAAACAGTTTAACTGGAGTTATCCTCCATGAGGGATAAAGGTTGTCAAATAAAAAAGTCCAGGGTCAGCAGTGGATACCTGCCCTCCAGGTGTTGGTCAACAGTGTTCCAAAGAACCCCACCACCACCACCACCACCACCACCACCACCACCACCACCGCCACCACCACCACACAGACACAAAAATACAGGTTACTATCATTGCTCTTGGTTGCCCATCAGAACTTCATGTCAAGGCCCTATTGCTGAACGCACACCACACACTTTCGTCTCAGGACATGGAGAAATCAAGTTGGTTTTGATATGAAATCATCCCCTCTGCTGGCTAGCTTTCATAGTTCTGGAAGGGAAGCGCTATACAGGGTGCCTGGGACAGGAGCAGGGGAGAGGGGTGGGGGGTTCACGAACAATCTTACCTGGCTGTGAACGGTGTGAACTAAAATGATGATTAGTGTGGCAAGGTATATATCCACAGGTGGCGCAAATGTTGCAGAGGTAACCGACCATTTTCTGATTGGACTTCAGAGTTCACTCCACAGGAGGAGATGTCTGCTGGTACTGTGACCCTAGCCAAGAATCCATGGTCGGAGAGTTCCTAAGTCCCTGGGTGAACCTACTACTGTTATTCTGCTAAGCGGGTACAATGTCAAACTGAGCTCTAAGGACACATCTCTAAAACCATACATTAGTGCAGACCTCAGACCTCATCACCAAAGTTTCCTTTTAGCAACGGACGGTGGTTAATGCAGAAACCCACAACTGATCAAAGTACAGGAGAATTAAATATCCGTGGGATGCTCAGCTACAAATAAGAGAGAATTTCAACACGCCATTGTTTCTATCTATCATACCTAAGCTATAGAAGACACAGAGCTCCTTGCTTTAAATCAGACATCCGGCTCTGCCATAAAGGAAATTCTCCGACATTCTCTGGTCATTTTCCAAGTCCAACAGCTTTTTCTGTTAGGAAACCCTTATTTCTGATCTAACGTTCGACCTGACTGCATCCACTCTGTTCGGAACAAGCTGTGTTTTAATCTGGACCCACCTTGCTGCAATACGAGTTCACACAGAGTGAGAAGTCTTTCCTGGAGAGCGGGACAGCAGGAATTGTAATTTAGCTATAATAACTTTATCATCATATTTATTAGAATTTGACTTTCTCCACAGACTAATCAGATCCAAGGGTGAGCCTTTTTAACACTGGCTTTGCTATCCTTGTAGACTGTCAACTGCTCAGTCTTAATATACTTCCATTCTTCCTTATGAAATCTAGACCCAGCTCTTTAATTATACATGGTGCCTTTTTTCTCATTCTTTTTTTATGGCGTGAAATAATTCACTTTGACAACTTAAATGTGCCAAACTGCAATGTGATCACGCATCTTAAGTGACTATTTTAGGAACAGAGATGCCCCCATTTTTCAGAGTACACTGGGGACCTTCGCTATCCAAGAGCACAGGTGTGCACCTTCATCAAAACGAGCCCATCCGAGCCCCAACACAACTCTCAGAAGCGCCGTCGGAAAGCTTCGAAGAAGGTGAGGATAATTTCAGTTGTAATTTTGGATGTGCTCTGGCACAGCCACCCAAACGATTCTGTCACTCACCCAGGTTATCAACCACGAGAGGTAATTTAAGTGTCTAACTTTCCTATCAGTAAAGGCAGTGCCTGGTCTCAATGATGTCAAAAAGGTTCTCTTAACCTTCCCGTTTCTCTGTCTCTTTTTTTGCATCCTTCTCATCCCAGACCACAGGACTCTGATCTGCCTGCAACATTACTCCTTTTGGGGTGACCAGTCTAACAGACCCTTCCATGCCCAACACCTCATATAATACACCACGAGACTATGATCTCTAATGTCTTGTTTGACTCTTCTGTATAAAGTTGGTACCAGTCTTGTTTAATATACATTGAAACCAGAATTTAATAGGTATAAAGACAAACAGCTAAGGTCCCGATCTTTCACCTGGCCAATTCATAAGCTTCTAATAATACTGGTCCTTTTGGGGATGTGCATCTGAGTCTTAAATTTAGCTTCCCAAGTAATCTAGTGTCTGGGGTCAATATTTCGCCCAATTGATTACCTCACCGTTCAAGCCCATCTGTTTTCTAAGATGACAATTATTTACCTATTTTTTTCTGGGATATTAATAGATAACAGAGGTTTAAAATATATTTTCTTCCAAGGTTCCTTACATTTTAATGGAAGAAATGACATTATAACATTAGTAGTACAATACATTAGTAGTACAGCACATAATGGAACTGAAGTGTGACATAATGTCACCGTGAGTTCATTCAGGGCACTTTGACCAAGGGAAGTGCCCTGAGCATTTTCAGCTGACAGTAAATTTAAGTGAACAGAATTTCAGGATAAGAATAAGCCTTACAATTCTGGAGACATGGCTTAGTGATTAAGAGCACTTGTTGTCCATGGGGCCTGGGTTCAATTTCCGGCACCGAAAGAATGGCTCACAACCTCCTGTTACTCCAGCGCCAGAGGATCCAGCACCCTCTTCTGGCTGCTCTGAGCACTGCATGCATGTGGTGCATAGACAAACATGCATGCAAAATACTGATAAACATAAAAACAAACTTTAAAAAAGAAGACACATTTATCAAATTGATGGAATGTACACACATTCATTTTTTTCTGTGTGAACACTATAGAAGCTACACTGAGTGGTCAAGGAGGAAAAAAAAAAGTTCCACGAAGTCCTCAAACACAAATTTCACCATATCCAAGATGAAGTGGAATAATTTATAAAGACATTATAGAGCACTGATAAAATTAAAGCTGACTTACTTTAAAGTAAAGCACACGCATACTTCATTACTAATTTACAGATGAAATTCACTAAAAAATTTTACTGTGTAGGCAACATACTATGCAAACAGGACTATCAATCATTCCTTATGGAATATCAGCACAGAACCATGTTTATATTTGTACAACACATACACACACACACACACACACACACCTTCCACTCCTAATCAAAGCCCTTTCAAAGTCAATCTGCACTTCCGTTTTGATGGACTCTCACTGGTCAATCACGTTAACTGAATAACAAGCAACTTAGAGATCTCTGGGGGGGTGTAGGGGGGTCCTTGCACGGAGATTTATAATCTCAAAAGTCAAAACAGGCCCCAGAGGCACTGAGAATAAAGGGTAGGCTTGTTATGAACACAGGAAGTCTGTGCCATGCCTGCCAAGTTTTCTGGAATGGAGAAGCTGTGTACCTTCGGGATGTAATATTGGTTTCAACAATCGAACTGAAAATCAAGTAATTACCAATACACAATGACACTGATGTGGGAGAATTCCACAGCAGAATCAAACACATGACTCACTTGTGGCAGGGGTCAGTGAGGGCAGGAGTCAAGTATTGAAGAGTAACTTCTGGTGGGAACTTTAGAAGTACAGAACACAGTTATTCTAAGAAGCTGCTGAGTGACAGAGTCCATCCTTGCCAGGAGTGTGCCTCTCTTCTTTCTTGTAGGAATACCTGACTCCTGTCCTTGGCAGAAAGGCACTGACCCCTCCCTTATCTCACAATTAAGTATGAATTAATTCTCTACAACATACTGCCAAAAAAAAAAAAAACACTAAATGATCTGTCCACAATTTGTTATTTCTTATGTAAACATAAAAATAGCAATGGTGCTGTTCTAGCCAGGAAAATGAAGCGATTTAGTATTCCTTCACCATACGATGGTGAGCTGCACAGCTGTATTCAGCTCAGACTTTCCCCTTCACAGCTGGAGGGATGGTGGTTCCTAAAGAGCGTGGGGTGAAGTGTTCTGCTGCTCCGGCAATATTTGGGATGAAAGTTGGATATGAGAAGAGCAAGAGCCTCCCTGTGGTAACTGAGGGGACGTTTCCCGGAGAGTGTGGGGTGAAGTGTAATGAGTGAGATTTGCCTTTCCGCTTCAGATAAAACAGGCAAGGAGCATGGATGAAGCAATGAAATAAAACAGGTAACAAGAGGTGGGCAGGTAAGGGGTAAGTGGCATCCAGGGCAGAATCATCCTAAATGCTGGTCATTTTGAAAGGACTGTGATGGCTAATCTTGGATGTTAACTTGATACACTGGGCAAGAGGGACTCTCAAGTAAAGAACTGCCTCCATCAGACTGGCCTATGATCATGCAGGTCTGTGGGGAATTTTCTTGACGGTTAGTTGATGGGGAGGGTCCAGCCTACTGTGGGCTGGTAATATCCCTAGGCAGGTGGGCCTAGGCTGTATAAGAAAGGCTGCTGAACATGAGCCTTGGGGTAAAGCCAGAAAGCAGCTCTGCTCTGTGGTTCCTCCCTCTGCTCCTGCCGCTCTCCCTGCCATGACTCCCCTCAGTGATCAACGGTAACCCAGAAGTGTAAGCCGAATAATCCCTTTCTTCCCCAAGTGGCTTTGGGTCACGTGTTTATCACATCAACAGAAAGCAAACTGAACATGCACTGATACATTTTCCAACCCCAACCTCGACTCTTTAAAGCCTAGGGTGAGGGACTTGAGAGTCCTAGTCTCCATACACGCGCTAACATCCTAAGGAACGTTTGGCCCTGAACTCAAACAGCCACTAGACCAAGTGTCTGGCCTCCTACCTCCTTCCCTAAGATCAAACCCATATTTCTCAAATAACGTCATTTTCCTTGTCCAGGCAGTAAGTGTGCACAGAGGCTCACAAGTTAAGGCCTTTGAGCACCGACTGTAATGGGAAGGGGGTATAGACTGACAGTAGCTCTCAATCCTACTTCCAGAATTCATGAGTGTCAACGGGTTTTCTTAAGACAAAGTCAGCTTGGCTCCCTCCTCACAAAGTCTCCTTGGAGCTAGGGGTGGAGCTCAGTGACCCGGTGGGTTTAGCATTGGTGAGGCCTTCAGTGTGATTTTTCAGCAGGACAAAACCGAATTTACCCCTAATTCTTGATTAAGGAATCGTGGTTTCTTGACAATGTCACTTTCCATGTTAATCTGACTCACACATACAACTGAAGTTATTTTTTCTAATTGCCTAATTTATGTAGAACATAAATTCTAATGTCTATTTCCATGAAAAATAAACAAACAAACAAACACGGATCTCAGTGTTCTCTCTCACTACCAATAAATATTCCCTCATAGTCTCTAAACTGTGGGAAAGGCAGGAGAAGACATGTTAGGAAGCAGACGGGCTGCTTGTGCCTGGATCATTCCATTAAGATCTGAGTGTGTGCTGGAAATGAAAGGGATTTATTAGCTACTTCGGAGGCAGAATTAATGGCCTGGAACCCAGCTTCAAGTTTAGATAGTTCTAGTGTTGATGTTTAGAATTTTATACGTCCAGATATTATAAGTAGCTATTTATGGGATCATTGTAACAGGCCAGGAATATACTCCTATTGTATAATATGTTGGCATAACTCAAAAAGTAACAATCTGTTTTCCTTGCATGACCATAAGGCTCAAAGGTTTTATAAGTCACCAGGGCCATGTACTAGATTTGACCTGAATTCTTCCCGCCTTCCTAGCCACCTAGCACAAAAGAACGGGGAAGACTGTGCTGCCCATTCTGGAAGGACAGGCGGGTAGTCCACACTACTCATGTTTTCTTATTTATAAATGATGACGAGAGGGGGTCCTGGAGAGTTGGTGCAGTTGGTAAAGTGCTGGCCTTGCAAGCACGAGGACCTGAGTTTGAGTCTTCAGAACTGAAAGCCAGGCACAGTGCTGCGTGCTTATCCAGATCTGGTCAGGTGGAAACAGGCCAATTCCTGGGACCTTCTGGCCAGGCAGCCCAGTCCACTTGATGAGTTCCAGATTAATAGGAGACACTGTCTCAAAAAAATAACCTGGTGAGTGGGACCTGAGGAACGACAGCCAAGCAATAATGTCCTCTAGTGTCTACACACACACACACACACACACACACAAAGGCACCTGTACATAGGCAAACACATACACAGTGATCATAACTCAACCCCACAGGCATATGCGTGCTCTTTGAAGATGAACAACAAAAAGCATAAGAAAGGTGTTGGCGAAATGAACCATAATGATCACAATCCACTTCATTCACTAATGGATAGGTCACTGCAAACCAGGCACCCTCAGGAAACACAACATTTACAAAGTATATACTCTCAGATGGCATTGTGTTCAGGTACGTGAGAAACAGGATTTTCTGCATTAATTGTAATGCTGAGGATCATGATGTATCAGAAATTATTTATGCCGGTTGTTGCAGACACACCCACTGTAAATTAGTGGTAATTAGTTAATGAGCACATTAAAAGTGTTACCATTCACTTAGCATTTTCAGACTGTACCAGAGATCGGAACAATGCATTAGCTTTGTTCCCTTGGCACAAGCTGTTTGGTTTCTAACTGTAAATGGCTTTGTACAAAACACATAGGCGATGGGAGATTTCAAAACAAAATAATGATCTTGCTTTGTACTGCTTGCTACAAAATGGGATGCTTCTAAAACTTAAATTTCCCATTAGTCCATGCTCAGACTTGAGTAGTGGAGAGGACACTTGGCTTTGCTATGCACTTAAAATAAGCCATGGAAATAACACCCTCCAATCACTTTAATAGAGTTGAACACACCTCTCCAAGTGCCTGCTTGATGTTCCCAGGAGATCTTACATCGTCCAGGACTTTCGTCCCATTTTCACTTCCTGCAAATCTGCTTTTGTATCTATTTCCTACTCTTGATTCAAGTACTCCTTACACCCCAAATCCAGTTCTACGTTAGCTTCCTCCTCTCCTTCCCCCTCACTCTGACCACAGCCCTCTAGCCTTCTGCACAAGGCCTCCTGCTTCTTCTCTCCTTCCTTCCCATAGCAAACAGCCAGGCCACCCTCCTATCAGGCTTTCTTTGGATGGAGCGGTATTGCCCAAGATGCATCTCATGCTAATCCCTGACTCCTGTCAAGTGCACCAGATGGGAAGCTGCCAGGGAGGGTCGGGAATACATAATTCTTGATCGAAAATTCAAAATACTTTTAGAATGGAAATGTCTGCCGCTTAAACCTGCCCCAGTTACCAACTTCCCTTCCTAAAGATAAACACTGGTCAGCTTCTTAGTGTATCTCTCCAGAGACAGTCTATCTATATATGAGAACTATGTGCTCCTTTGCAGTTTAAACACACAAAAATGCATGCATACATAAGCACACAGTAATATTAGGGAATCTTAACTGTTCTGTAGCTGAGTTTTCTCATTGAATAAAATCAGCCTGTATTGTTATACACACACACACACACACACACACACACACACACACGTCTAATTCAAATGGCTGCATAGCATTCTGCTGTGACGTGTTTCATAATTCAATCGTCTCTGTTTGACATATCTGGGTTCTTTCCAGTCTTGTGCTATGACAATGTACAACCGATGCTTCTATTTTATGTGTGTGTGTGTGTGTGTGTGTGTGTGTGTGTGTGTATGCAAGCCTATAAGGAACCATTCACTATCCTTCCTGATTCCAGAGGCTGAGGCAGTGAAGACTCAGATCAAGACATGAAGCAATCTGTTTACACTCTTTCCTGTGACGTGTGTGTCCTGCTCACAGCAACTCCCAGGTTAGAATCTTCCAGAGATTTTTTTCTTTCTACAGCCATTGTGAGGTTAACAATTTCAGTCCTTGATGGTGGACCTATCTCCACCCATCATAAAAGAGTTGCTAAGTACAGTCACACGAAAAGTTACAAAGGCTCCAGGAAGGCACAGCTGCTCTGCAGCAGCCAGAACAGTGGCCTCAACAAACGCAATGGCTTTGCAAGACCTGCCGGCCACCATGTCACTCTTAATTGTTCACGGGACTCCGGCAGAGAAAATGAACAAGGTTTGTGCAGAAACTAGAACACAACTGGAAAGATGCTTCAGCCAGTAGAGTGCTTGGGGGCCAAACTTCTATCCCCAGTGCTCACATCAAAAGCTGAGGAGGGTGCTTGCTACCTTCAGCAGCCCTGGGCCGGTAGGAACAGGAGGCCCTCTGGGACTTGCTAGCCAGGCCAGCTGAAGAGTAAGTAGGAGGAGGCGTGGCCACATCGTGAAGAGAGTAACTTGAGATTTGGGTTAAACTGAAGACAAGATGTATGATGCATAACTAAGCAGTCCTGGCTACAGTGTGCTCTCTCCCACTCTCAGGGTCGCTTTGGCTCCTGTCTCTCCTGCAGCAAGGTGCTCTGACGAGTTGTCAGAGCTGTGTGAGGTCTCTTTCTTAGAGACAAGTTCCTCCTCTGGCTGGCGCCAGGCTTCCACAGTGTGTCTCCCAGCATAAGATTCCCAGGGAAACTGCAATTTTTTTTTTTAGGGATTACTGTTTCAAAGACGTCTCTCGTGACAGGTGTACTCTTGGCTCTTGACAGTTTCTTGTGACTATCCTGTTTTCCCTCAAAATCCAAAGACTAACTTCTGCCTAGAGTTCCCTGCCAGTGGGAACAGTGTACCAGAAGCTTCTGAGAGGGCTGGCTGACCCTCAACCCCGATTAGCTACTGCAGTCTGAGTTTCAGGACTGACCAAAACCCTTTAGCTCTAGCTCACCTGATGAAACCAAGGAAAATGACAAGTCTCCAGCTTGCCTGCCCTCCACCTCTTGGCCACCAATAGGCTTCCAATCTCACTGGTCCATGGCAGACTGGGATGTCAGTTGTCCTTCACTAACACAAACCTATCTCTGTCATCATGAATCAAAATCTAGTTTTGACCAAGTGTAAACTGAGCCCAAAGACTATAAAAATGAATAAGGCAACAACTACTAAACTGAAACCCTCTTTTTGACAACCTCTAACTTAATAACTTTATCAGAAAACTGAATTATTACCTAAGACTAAAAAAAAAAAAATACCAAGGAAGATTAAAATGTCTATTCCTTACTTATCTAATGAAAACAGTCAGCCTAGCAACCAGCATAAGAATTGGCCCCAGACAATAAACAAGTACTCTGATTGTTGCTAACTGGTATACTGTTCCACCCTACTTCCTTCTTGCTTACCAAGGGGTGATGCTTCACTATGAATGGCCAGATCTGAACACATTCTACCAACAATGGTGCTCCTTGGGAGTTGGAGAAAGGGCCCAGCATTAGGAGCACTGGCTAAGGTTCAGTTCCAAGTACCCACACGGCAGCTCACAAAGTCAGTAACTACAGTTCCAAAGGACTGGACACCCTCTTCTGGTCTCCATGGGCACCAGGCATGGGTACTGACAAAATATTCATAGACATAAAATGAAATCTTTCAGAAGGTGGTCATTTACCAGGTTCCTACCATCATATGAACCTGAAAATTCTAATAGGCCATTCATTCTCATGGAACACACTCAATATTTAAATATTAATTATGCCTTTAGATAACTACAAAAATTTACCCAAAGTAAATTCTCTGAACCCCAACCCCTTCAATCTGATTTCTGGAAGGAAGAATATTCCATGGGCTAATTGAGATAATCAAGTGAGATATAAAATGAGAAGCAGCTACATACTCACTACTCATTCTGTTTTATACAGCCAAGAGGTTTCATAAATAAATTTATTGCTTTCTGCCTTCAATCGCTAAGACCTTGTAAAAGAACAGGTTTTCCTTGGTGCTATTTTAATTTTTTTAACACTCAACATAAAACAATTGTTAAAATACACATTTAAAAACTAAAAGGTTGATTCTTGAAGTTGTCCAATGAAGCTAGTATCTGTGAGGTGTGAGGATGAACTCTATTCTCCAGAACATGTCGTCCAGGATGCAGGGCTCCACAATTCAGACTTCTGCTGCTTCATTCAGATGAATATCAGCTAGCAGGCCCTCTTTAGACGTACTCAGATATTTAATATTCTATTTTTAAAATTGCTACTCTAGCCAGTAACTCACTTGCCCACATTAGGCCCCTATTCTAGGCATTGACATGAGGCAGGCTACTTCTTATCACAGAGCCCTAGAGTCTGTACTACAAATGAGTATCAGAAATCAGAGTTCACCTACATGAATACGGGGCCCAAGTGCTTTTGAGTGAACCCTTCATCCAAATCAATGCACTAAAGTTCAAGGAAAACATGCAGCCCTTTCTCAAAGAACGCATCTGCCTGTGACTGAGACTGTCAGTGACATGCTGCCTGGACATTTTCAAATCCTCTGCAGAGCAGGATGATTGGAGAGGCTGTGGCCCCTGGTTCAATATCTGAGACATGCACCCTTGCCAGTTTTCATGCAGAAATTCTACGGAGAAAAGATGGGTTCTTAATGTTTAACTAACTGCATATAGTTACAAGGGACAACTGGGGGCCAGGGTGACAGTGATGTAATCAGCTCAGAACCAAGTATTTGAAACCTGTGAAGGGCCTTGTACATGAAATATCTACAGAAAGTACAGATTCCTCATTTGTCCCAAGGCCCAGTGTGGCAGGCTGCCATTGACTGGGCACTACCATATGGCAGAAACACTGGGGGGGGGGGGCAGTCCTCTAAGACAGTCCGCCAAGGTTCAGGAAACTTCTCCTCGACAGAAATTCTCAATTGGTCTTGCACAAAATGCCTCAGACTAAAGGCCACCTAGGACACCAGCTTCATAAAACCCTGGCAATGGGCCCAGTGATAAGAACTTGGTTTTTTGTTTGTTTGTTTGTTTGTTTGTTTGTTTGTTTGTTTTTTGGGAGAAAAGGAAGGCTGGCCTGGAACTCACTACGTAGCCTAGACTGGCCTCTAATTCACAGCAATCCTCTTGCCTCAGCCTGTAAGTAGTATGTTAACATAGAGTCATTTTAAAGTATTATAAAATATTTGAATCAACATAGACATAAAATAATTAGACTAGGTTCCTAAATATTATGTAATCAAAGTTGAGACCACTACAATGATTCATAAGAGGCAAGAATCATGTCTGTAAGACTTACTGCTTTAAAAACAGTCTGAGTCACTGCATATAATGTAAAAATTTCATAAAGATGCAAATATTTATGGAGATATGAAAAACCAAACATCATGGAGGAAAACGGAAAATTCTGTGCCTATGCTTAAACATGAAAGGCTGCTGCTTACCCAAAGGAAAAAACTTCATAAATATCACTCATTTGTTGATTCACCACAGCACTGCTTTCATTCATTTGACAAACCCAGGCTATCTGTCAAATTAGCCTTGGGCAATCAGCGAAGACACAGAATTTAAAGCTGGAAGGACATTTCTGTTTCCATCAGCACATTTCACTGCTCCTACACACTGACACCGGGTCACTGACCCCTCCAAGCCCTCTTGGAAGGTCACTGATTCTTGCTGTGAGTGGTATCATACACAGCACATGGGAAGGGTTGAGGCCGCTGTGAAGTCAGTCATTCCCGTCCATGCTTCCTTGACTGTCCCAAACCAAAGAGAGCCCCACATTCACACAGCTCTTGGTCTTCCAACCTTGAGGAGTTCATGTCAGCTCTGAACCCGGGCCTGTCCTGAAGGTTCTCACAGCTCCTGTCAGCTACAAGGCAAGAAGACAACTGAAGATTTCTAACAATGGGCAAGGTCATTACCTCACAAGTGGCCTGTTCTATTACATGATTCTAGTTAGAAAGTTCTTTTATGTTGAGTTGAAATCAACCCTGTGAATTCAACCACACAAACCTATTGCTGCCTCTTCTATGTAATAATTCCTCAAATATTCCAAAAACTTTAAAAATACCGTCATCATCATCTTTAGGATGCACATGTATGGAGTTTAGAGGACATCTCTGTGGAGTCAGTCAGTCCTCTCCTTCCACCTTTATGTGGGTTCTGGGGATTCAACTCAGCTTGCCAGCCTTGGGTGACAAGATCCTTAGCCTGCTGGGCCCATGTTGATAGCCCATATTCCCAAACTTCTTTAATTTAAAAAAAAAAAAGGAAGCCCTTACATGCCATTCAATCTCAGGGTTCCCGGACAGTTTTAGAATATTGATCACCTTCTGCTGTGAGGTCCTTTAGCCAACATTTCTCTTTAATATCCGGTATCCCGATTGTACCGTAATACACGAGATTTGGAGTGTACCCAGCATGTGTTTGCTATGTGTCTGGTAGTGAAGCCTAAGATTCTCACTGACTTGATGTAGAAAAGACAGCTGAACACGGGGCCAGTCAGAGGATCATTATCACAGTCACGTCTTTTTAAACGGCCAGATACAGAGGTAGAACTGCAGAGCAGTCAAGAGTGCAGACTGAGGCTACAGATCTGACATGGGCTCCAGTTTCAGAGGCTTGCTTCTCTGTTTCCTTGTCTATTATCTAATAGCAATAGCAACCGTCTTGCCTCACTGGATTGGTATAAAAATTTAAGTGAGATATCAGGGACAGAGTGTTTAGAACAAGAATCGGTATTAGTAACTAGGGTAGGTAACTTGTTTAGCTAAGGGATCATTCATTCAGGTGACTATCTATGTACCCTTGACATGACGTGCTTTTCACAAATCACATGGGAAAAAGGCAAGTTTCAGTCACTTCCTTAGAAATTAAATATTGAGACATCGCTGGATGAAAGCAAACTGACACTTTCTTGGGTTCAAAGGACGTGCTACCCCTCTTCAGAGAGAGACAAGCTGGACTTTGTCGAGTGACAGGAAGCCAAGGGAAAGCAGAATAAACAGAAATCGACTACTACAGAAACAAACTCCCAGGGACATCTTTCCTTCCCATCAAATCCAGGCTGCTCAGTCAAAGATGGCATGGACGCAGAACTCCTGGGGTTGTAAGGCCCACCATGGTATGTTCTCTGGGCTTACTGGTTTCTCTGAATGCAAACACTTTAAAACTCTCCTGCCAGAATCATAATCAAATGCCATTCTGGTGTCTTTTCCGGCCACTGTGACCAAATGCCTCACAAGAGGCAACTGAAGGGAGGAAGGACTTATATGAGCTCATAGTTTGAGAAGAGAACTCCACCACAGCAGGCTGGATAAGGCAGCAGTGAGCAGTCAGCTCCATGGGTGCAGGAACAGGGGGGTGAACCTCCCCCATCTCCTCAGACCAGGAGGTGGAGAAAGGAGAATGCTAACACTCTTTAGGCTGTCTTCTCTTGTTCAGTCTAGGCTCCCAGCCTAGGGGGTGACACCACCCATATATACAGCACGTCTTACCCTCCCGGGTAAACCTCTCTCTGTTAATGCCCTCAGACCGAGAAAGGTATGTCTCCCAGGTGATTCTAAAGCAAGAGGAAGTAGGTGCTAAAGCAGCTTCCAGCATACCTGCTTGAGCAAGTAACCCTGGGCAGTAAAAGATCTCCACTTCAACACTCTTTCAGATCTAGACGTTAAGAGCTTCCGCTTACATGGTGCCTGCATTTGACCCAGCAAGGAACCCTGTGCACATGCACCAACAGAGGAACTCCACACACAGCTCAATGAGTACTGAAAGATGCTAAGGACGGCTAAATTAACCAAGAAGTCTTTGCATAATAAATAAGCACACACACAAAAATTCCATGCTGCTCTCTGACATCTTTTGCCACTTGGTCCCAATGCTGGGGACTGGTCCTAGGGCCCCTACATCCTCCATAAGAGTTCTCTCACAGACAGACTGCCTCCCGCCACTTTTATTTTACATTATACTGGGAGACAAGGTCCTACTAAGTTGCCCAGTTTAATCAGCCTTGAACTGTCCTGAAGCCAGGCAGGCCTTAACTTGAGTCTTCTGCCTCAGTCTTCAACTGGAATTATACAGGCCTGTGACACAGAGCCTGGACAGTTATCTCCAAAAAAAGATTTAAATACCAATACAGCTTCTTTAAAACGGTGATTCATTTGTCAGAAGTTTATCTTAATCTGCATGAAAGTTTAAAAAGACTCATCTGAACAGCTCTGAAAGCTGTGATTGGGGTAATGTTGAAATCACCTCAAAGCCCTTCGTTTGTAAACAGCATGATCCTAACCATCTGTGACCGCCATCTCATGGCTGATGGATTGCTGTTCCCAACCATGCTCATCAACATGGGATGAAGAATAGACATAGATCTTCCTGATACTTCTCAAAGAAAGGTAGGATGGAATGTTTCCTCAAGATGGAATTCATCTACATAACTTTCAAAGTTCCCAAACTTTCAGAAATTGGCCATATACTGCCAATCGTGAGGGGGGAAGAGGGGCACTGCATTCAGGATAACAGCCACTAGCACCTACTAAACTGCATGTGCTCCTCACCGCCCCGGGTATTTTATATGTTACCACACTCATCTGATACTGAGAGCCCTAGGGTGCAGCACTCCACCGCTGCAGATCTCTTTCAAGGGATTAACTCATATGGCCAAGGCCACATAACAGGGCTGGGCCAAGATGTTTGACTTCAGAACCTAAACTCGTAAGCTCTGCCCATCGTAGCAAAATTTACACCAGAAATAACTTAATGAGCACCAACCTCATTTACTCATCAGATAGTTACACGGATATGAAAGGAAGACTTGGAACGGGACGCTATGTTATGCCCAGTGTACTCAGGTCCTAAGCCATGCCCACAACCCCGTGGCTCCACTGTCTTGGTGCCCATGTGCCTCAGTGGGACTCAGACACTGAACGCAGAGGTGATCCTGAGCTGCTTCGGGCATAGCCTAGCAGCTACTCTGCACTGTAGGACACTCACTATAGAAGCCATCTTAGCAGAGTCGAGCATTCATTTTCAAGCAAAGCATACATTTTCCATTTCCCATCAACTATTTATAGACTGTCCAAGCACCACCATTTCTTGTCAATATATTACCCTTAGGAACTTCAGGAAGACCAAACTTTGGCCACTCCTGGTCTCCAACCGCAATCCCATCACACTGCACCATTAACCTCTGACACCAACCAGCCAAAAGAGTGGTGTCAGTAGCCATCAAGATGATCTAGGGAGGCAGGATATTTAAATATTTAAACAGGAGGATTGCCAATTACCACTTGAAAACATGCCTTTTGATCCATTTTATGCTGTGGAAAGTTCTACCAAGTAGTAGAACTTTCTATTGCAGTACGATCCAAAGCAGCCTACCTTTTCAGCCTCTACATCTCTCGTCTAACAAACTGCAGAAAGACCAGTTGGTTGATGACATATCCAGGGGGTACCACGTCTTCTCATGCTGACAGACACTTTGATCTCGTGTATCAAAAACAACGGACACTTAGGAGTAAGGTGCTATGAAGTGCA
Organism: Peromyscus eremicus; assembly: GCF_949786415.1. Taxonomy (NCBI): domain Eukaryota; kingdom Metazoa; phylum Chordata; class Mammalia; order Rodentia; family Cricetidae; genus Peromyscus; species Peromyscus eremicus. The sequence goes on along the minus strand of NC_081425.1, from coordinate 43,586,794 downwards.
AAGACAGACCCAGTCCCTGTCCTCCGGGAGTCGTGATAAAAAATACAGACTCACCTAGGGCAAGTTCTCTTTACACCAGGGGTAAACAAATGCAGCTGGGGGGTCAGGGACAGCTGCACAAGTGACTTGCATAATCTCTCCAAACCCAGGCTTTTCCAGTTCCTTTGCCTGTATCTGCCCATAGCCCCTTCCCCCCCCCCCCCCACCTGAAATTATTCTAACCCTTACACTGTAAACTTTGGGACCCTCCTTCAGATTAACTCTAGATACACACACACACACACACACACACACACACACACACACACACACACACTTTTTTGCTCCCAGAGGAAGACAAATGGCTAGTCCCACCGGTACCACCAGCAAGGTTCTTTCTGTCTTACCTAGCCCACCCTCACTTGGAGGATTGGATAATAAGCAACATTTCAGGCTTGGAAGCCCCAAGGTTCCTCGTGTTTATCGGAGCCTGCTTAGATAATAGCAAGGCTATTTCTGCCTTTCTGCTGTTTTATCCTCCAGGACTGAGCACAGAGAGGAGGCGAAGCTGTAAGCTACTGACGTTTCAAGCATCCAGCATTACCTTTACCCCTCTGCCCCAAGGCCTTATAAACCACTGCTCTGGATCAATCTATTTGTTTGCTTCCTATTAATTTAAAGACTATTCTATAAGCACAGACTGTATGGACATTACAAGCCAGTCTTTAGTGGACATAGTTTACAGGTCCCTGATGGTTTCCACACCGTCTCTCCACAGAAGCTATTCTCAGTCTTCCCAAGCTCCCACTCATAGCCTCACAACCTGGTCTTCGGTTTCACTGAGAAAATGGTACTATGTGGGCTGGAAATACACATGCTTGCTGCCCACACCTGCCTCCATCTCGGCTCTGCGCTCTGCTGTGCCCTGGTTCTTCCATCCATCGGCTCACTCAGCAGTCTTGCCTCGTCTAATAGCTCTTTCCCTTCCTCACACAAACATGCTCAAAAGCACAGTGAAAAAGAACAACCAGACCACGATGCGGTCATTACGCAAACACTCCCTGTCTGTCTGTGCTCCCGCCAGCCGAGCCTCAGGAAAGAGCCCGTTGTCTCACTCTGAGTTAACAGTGCAGCCTACGGCATGCCAATCCACCCGGGAAACCACTCAGGGCCACGTGACCACACGAACCCCAAGTTCACAAAACCCAAGTCACCTTCTCAGTTCCTCCTGGACTTGCCCTCTCCACAGCACCTGACGTCTAGCAACTTCCATCTTGAAACTCTCTGACTCGGGGTTCCTATGACATCACCGCCTGGTGATTCCACTTCTTCACGTCAGAACGCTCTTGCTCAGCCAGCCCCTCTGGTCAAACCTTACATTTTAACATTTTTCCCAGGACTCTATTCTTGGCTTTCCTCTTCTCAAACTAAACTCTCCCCGGGGAGAAGGAGCAGCAAAGCCCTGTTTACACTATGAATTATCCCACATGCCCATAAATCAATAAGACTAAATTTGAATTCATTCGCTTCCTCTCCCCACTCATCTCCACACCAGCGCTCACCTCTAGCATGGTCCTCTCTGTTTGCTTACCTGGCTGTCTCCCATGCTCTGTACACCCAAGGGACAGACACTGGTGTCAGTGGCGGCGACTTCCTGGTGTGAGGGCTGGAAGTGTGGGTAGGGGTGACTTAGCGAAAGCAATGCATCACAGGGGAGCTAAGGAGTGTGCCACCGCAGGAAGAACCACCAGAGCTCCCCGAACTAAGGAAGATCTAGAGGGAGATTTACATATGCAAATAGAGGATATAGATATAGACATCTACATCTCCTCTGCGGCACTTCTCTGCTTATCATAAATGCCAGTGATATAATGGGAAGTCAACTTATATTTTGATTTTGTACATGAAAGAAGCGGAGGAATGGGGGAAGGGGGAAGAGTTCAGGTAGAAGAAAATAAGTCAGGGGGAACAGGAAAGCTGGGGCAGAGCAGGGCTGGAGAAGGTCAACATCCGGACACTGAGAGGCATCATACAAGATCTTTTTTTTTTTTTTTTTTTTTTTTTTTTTTTTGAGTGGAGATGCAATTTGCAGGTGACGGCGAACAAGCTATTCCTTTAAGCAATGCAACGGTGATTAGAACAGAGGCTGGAACAGAAGGGCCCCCTTTAAAAGTTCCCTGATGAATTGCCTAAATAGAGAGAAATGGAAGCCTGACCTACAGCAGCTGCCTGAACAGCAGCTGAAGTGAAAATACAAGGAGAAATGTTGTTTTCTAAGGCTGAAGATAAATAACAAAGGTTTTGAGTGCTTAAGAACAATAGAATTAAGTGAAGGATTAATTTAAAGGAAGTACAAACTTTAAAAACACAAAAATTGAAAAGTGAAAAGGAGCTGGGCAGTGGTGGCGGACGCCTTTAATCCCAGTACTCAGGAGGCAGAGGCAGGTGGATCTCTGTGAGTCAACTGGTCTACAGAGTGAGTTCTAGGACATCCAGAGCTACATAGAGGAAACCCTGTCTCAAAAACCAAACCAACAACAAAAATGAAAGTGAAAAGGAAAACAATCCTTGTTTGTTTGTTTGTTCGTTTGTTTGTTTAAAACAGTTTCACTGTGGAGTCCAGGGCTGCCCTGGAATTCATGGCAATCTTCCTGCCTCAGCCTCCTAGGATTTCAGGTATGAGCCACTGTGTGTGTGTGTGTGTGTGTGTGTGTGTGTGTGTGTGTGTGTGTGTGAGAGAGAGAGAGAGAGAGAGAGAGGAATATATTTAAATGTACATATTCAAATATATATATTTGAAAAACACATTTAGACCCAAGTTTACTGAGCCAATAACTGATCATATATTTGTTGTTGGAATGTAAAACATATTGATTAGAGTTAATTGTGTCAGTAAGGACTGAACTAAGCATCTGCACATGCTTAAGAATTGCCACCCCACAGCCCTGGAACAGAGAACATAACCATACCGTGAAGCTGTTGTTGACATTTTTGGTACTTGCTTCAGCGACGCTGGCATCTGAGAGGTCAACTTCATCAAATATCAAGGACTGTTGATAAACAAGAACACAAACGGATTATGTGGAGAGCCAGCTCTTCAGTACATTTTCACTCTCAGCCCACGACGATGAAAGTGATGTCAAGAATTAGGGATCAAAAATGAACGCCAACTTAGGGATGCTACACAAGTCTGTCTCGGGAAGAATGAGTCCGTTCAACATGGCCACCCTACACAACGCACCACCGTCTTCTGGAAGCCTCTCTGCTATGGTTAGAAGAACCAACTGAAGAACCAACACACACACTCACCCTCTCATACCCTAAAGCCTGAGGCAACTCTGCAGGCAGTCGAAGGCATCGTTGCTCACAGGTTTGTTGAGTGGAGACTGAGAACTAGCCCTGGCTCAGATCACAGTGATCTGGACCAAATGCTTTGGACCTTATTGTCCTTGTCTATCAAAAAGTGTCCAAATAAGATGGTGACCGTGTTCTGCAAACAGAAGACCATGTTTCTCTCATGCTCTTAAATATTATTTTAATCAAAAAGTGGTGAAAGCTCCAGGAAAAAATGGGACTTCTTTCAAAGAACGAATTAGGCATTAGGAAGTATGAACACATGCATGCATCTTTCCCTTTTTTAGTGAGTTGGTCGCTGCTCAGCTTTCAAGTCAGTGAACTTCCCACACAAGTGGAGTTCACCTCCACAGCTGCAGAGAAACATGTCTCCCCTTCCTGATAGCTTCTACTCTCCCAACCAGGGAGTTATACTAAGGGGGTTACATTAAGTTTACTATAACGTTATTAGTTTACTTTAATTCAACTAGACTTGCTCCCAAACTGGAAGGGGCGTACAATGTGGCCAGCATATGAAACAGACAATGTTCACTGCAGTGCGAGATGGACTCTTAAACATGGAGGACTAGAGTCCCAGGGAAAGGCTATGCAAAGTCACCAACAGTGTCCTCAGCAGAAAACAAATTCGTCATCTCATAGATGGGACTATGCGAGGGGCACCTTCACGGGGCTCAGAGCTACAGTCACAGGTAATCAAGAGGTCGATGTTTCTACGGAGGAATGTGCAAAGACACCATGGAGCCGCGGCAGGGACAACAGTCAACATTAGGCTTTGAAAATAAGATTACTGGATTTTGTTATTACTTTAACCTGAGCATTCAGTTATTCAGTTCTACTGCTGCTCCACAAACCAAGAATTAGGTTTGCTGACTGGTTACGTTCTCAGCTTCTACTAATGACTCTACTGATTATATCGGGAACATGCATTTTTAAAAATGGAAATGATTATTCCTCTGGCATCCTAATGTTTTCTTTTCAGGCAACATTAAAATATCAGTTTTAATAGGGAATCTTCTTCCCAAACTACATTATTATCTCATGCAACTGTTACATAAAAATTACGTTAAGTCTCAATTTTATTACAATGTGATTTTTTTTAACTCTTAATTGCTACCATAATGAAGAGATTATTTGTGCCCAGGATTGTGAAAGCACTCGGCATGTATGTTGTCTTCAGACTTCTCTCGGTAGCACATGATAGCCACAGGCACACTGTGGACTGTGCATGAGTTGGGCTATGAACTTACATCTGCCCACAGAACATACTTTTCTAACAGCTATAACAACCTCTCACTTTCTTATAGTCAGAAAAAGATTTAAAAGGGAAAAAAGAGAAAACCCAAAGTTTTGAATTCATTCTAAGTTATTTATAACTTATTTTAATTAGAAGAAAAAAATCAAAACCTATTAGGCTAGCTACCCCTATGACTCGATAGCTCCCCTTTGAGGTGGAGTGCAAGATGACCACACTTAAAATAAATCCCTATGAGGACAACTAAACTATAACGAGGATCCAGGACAAACGCAGCTTGGATCTAGGTTTAGATCTAGTCATGACACACAGTGCTTGGGATCCGTCTTGTGGAGTTACCTTTGAGTCTTTTGCGTAATAAAGTGTCCGGCCTCGAAGTTTGAAGTATCTCTTTTTCCACCTTTGGAAGGAGCTGGTTTGTTTCAGCAGCTGTCCCTCTTTAATGCTGGTCTGGGGACAGAACAGAGCACAATGACAGGGTGAAACCCCAACCCAGAAACAAATCCCATTCAGAACCCGGAATTCCAAACACTGTGGCCGACATCTTACAAATGCCAAGAGTGATGTTTTGTTCACATCACAGGCCAATCAAGAGAATGTATATAAAGTACTAGAAAGTAAAAGTGAATTTCACATGATTCCCAAAGAATTTGCAGGCGGAATCGGCTACTGATCGATTGTGGGAGACAGAGAGTCACTGTCTTCAGCTGCATACCCACTGGTGAATCCACCAGGCTCCCCTGGACAGTCCCAAACCCAAGGCCACACAGACACAGTGGGCCACAAAATGAAACAAAAAGACATGAATGTGAGAAAGAGACAGGGGTGGGGGCAGGGTAAAGAAGAAGATAAAAGAAGGTAGGGGTGAGGATAATCAAATTCATCAATGAAACCGTCAAAGAACAAATTAATTAATTTAACAAAAGCATCCGTAGACAGGATGAAAGGCGCACGCACACAAACGAACATCTGCAATGTGTGTGACTTCCGCACAGCTTATATAGGGTGAGAATGTTAGAGGTGGTGGGTCATATGCTGACCTCTGGAGCAAATGGCCTCTGGAGCCAGACCCATGTGTAATTCCTAGCTTCAGTACAAGTAACTGATGAACTTAGGCAAGTTATTAACATCTGCATATTCATTTGTACAAAGGGGGTGTCAGCAGGGTAGAATGGACAGGCTTGTTGCTGGAGAATTTCTCTCCAGCTCCCGCCATCAAGTCCCGCCAGTCCCAGAGCCCATTTATAAAATAAACATATAGACTCTTATATTATTAAAACTGCTTGGCCATTAGCTCAGGCCTGTTATTGTCTAGTTCTTACTCTTATATTTAGCCCATTTCTATTCATCTTTATTTTGCCACGTGGCTTGTGGCTTATCGGTACTTTACATCTTTCTTGTCCTGATGGCGGCTGGCAGTCTCTCTCTCTCAGCCTTCCACTTCCCAGAATTCTTCTCTGCTTGTCCCGCCTATCCTTTCTGCCTGGCTACTGGCCAATCAGTGTTTTATTTACTAACCAATCAGAGCAACACATTTGACATACAGACCATCCCACAGCACAGGCTAGTGAGATAAACAATAGATGCTGTTAGAGGTTAGTTATTACGGCAAACACATACACAAAGAACTATGTGTGGTAGCTCGGAAAGGAAAGAATATTTCAGCCAGCCAGCCTAAGTGGGAGTCGAGGAAGGGCTCCCTGAGGCAGCCTCCATGGGAGGCCTTCATGCAACAACAACAACAACAACAACAACAAAAAAAGCATATTTGGGGTATCTGAAGTGCCCCTGAAAAGCTCACATGTTGAAGGCTTGGTCACCAATGTGTCTGTGTTTAGAGGAAGAGGTCAATCATGAGGGCTTGGACTTCACTAATCCATCGATCTATTGCTAAGCCATTAGGAGATGGAAGGGTGGGGCCTACCTGAAAGAACTGGGTCATTCACTGGGGCGGGGGAGAAAAGAACAGCAAATGGATACATTTGGTCACCAACCTCTCTCAATCTCCATGTCTCCACACCCTGATACCCTGAGATGAGCAGCTTGGCTCAGCCATGTGTTCCTTCCCACAATGCTCCATTTTACCACAGGCCACAAGTAATAGAGCCAAATGACCACAGACTGAAACTTCCAGAACCGTGAACCAAAACAAAATCTTCTCTTTCAATTGCTCTCCCCACGTATTTTGTCCCAGCAACAGAAAGCAAATTGGCACAGACTCAAGACAGCACAGACACCTGGGACTCTTCAGAGGGCATTCTGGATCAAATATCTAGAAGCGTTTCCAAGGCAGACAGCAGGAGATGTGCCTGGAGAGGTAGGAGGGCCTCTGTGACTCTAGACTGGATTCTGCTGAGTGCTTTATAGAATGTCAGTTCACTCCTACTGTTTCCGGCAAAATCCTCCAAGCTCTCAGACCCCACCTAGTCTTTGACTCTCTTGGACCCTTCCGTCCACAATTACCCTTTTTGCTTTTAATTGGAAAAGCATAGCTCAGGCCTAGGTACTGGCTACTGTCTGGGCCTGTCCTGCTCTTCCCTCATCCAGTTAACTCTCGCACTTCAAGTCTTTGGGCCAGGGGAGGATGTTCATTTCTGTCCTGATACAAGTCCTTGATGCACGCACATGTGTGTGCATGCGAGTAGAGGCCAAATGATATTTGTGGGTGTCATTCCTCAGGCACCATCTACCTTTAAAAGTTGGGGTTTCTCACTGGCCTGGAGCACACCAGAGAGACAAACCTGGCTGACCACTGAGCCCCAAAGGTTCTCCTGTCTCTGCCTCCCCGAAACTGGGATTACAAGGGCACACCACCAGGTCCATCTTCCTTCAAACCTTGATCTCAGTGAGACTCATCTCAATGGCCACCTGTTTGATACTACAATATGTTCTCATTCTCTGTGCTTACCCACAAATATTTCCACAATGTAATTTACTTGTTTTACAATCTGTATTGAAATACTAAGTCCCTGAGTTTATTATATGTAGTAAAAATTTAATGTTTCACTTTAATTGGAAGAAAAAGAGAAAGGAAAGAGAGAGGCAGACTACTCCAGAGCCTATCTATAAGACTGTCCTCAGGAGACACATCATAACACTGTCTTCAAGAGGGGTCCGGGACAGCTCACACTTATTCTGAATTCAATGCCAGAATAATAATGCTACAGTGAGCCTCTAAGGCAAAAACAGTGCGAAAAAACAAAGTTTAAAATTGTCCCACTAGACTGCCATGGGGGTATCTCAAATGCCCAGGACACTACCTCCCATGTGCTAATGGGGCCTGTATGAATGGCTGAGATGAACCTTGTGTGATTTCAGAGTTTATTTGTAACTTTAATAATAATGCCTTATATTATCAATAAGCTAAAAAATCTGAGAGAAGTTTCTTGCTCAGAAGGTAATGAGGTCATGTTGATGTTTACTTTGAGTTTCAGGTTCACTTTGCAGTGTGTTCTGAGAGCGTCCACCGGGAAATCACTGCAGTTCAATGATAACAAAATACTTCTGAAACTTCAGTACCAGAGAACGGGTCTAGAATCTGACAGACTTCAAGCCAGGCTCTACAACACACTAACAACATGAATCTAGGACACCCCACTTCTCTATGGCCACATTTCCTATCCAAAAACAGAAGGCCAGAATAGCAACTTTATAAGCTTATTGCTTTAAAGTTCATGATACAGTGCGTCTGGAGAGCACTTAGAACAGTATTTGGCCTACAGAAAATCTCAGTAAGTGGCACCAAGTATTATTATGATGATGATTTCATTGTGCTATTAAGTTCAGAGAGTATTTTCCAGGCATGAATTCTAAGAGCTTCCTGGAAAAGGTAAGTAAGTGTTCACCAGCCACTGTCAAGGCAAATAACTGCTGGAGTGGATGGAAAGTATCAAGACATGAAGTTGCAAGAGATGAGTCAGGATCTGCCAGCCACGAGGAGGAACCTGCCTTTTACTGTAAGTACAAAGGGCTAGTGAAATGTTTGAGGCAGGAGAGGAGCTTCTACTGGGCATGCTGGACAGCCAAGCCCAGGAGACTTCATCTCGTACAGCTAACTGCAGAAAACTGGTGAGAACATGGTGGTAAGCTGGGGTGATGGTGGTAGAGGGGGGGAGGAGTAGGGTTTGGAGAAGCATAGCTCAAAGGTCCGTCCTTACATTCAGTGAGGAGTACGATGGAAAGGCTAACGCACTACAGTGAATGGTAAAAACCACGACTTCCCTCTGAAGTCAAGACCTCCCAGGAACAGCTCTGACCCGCTCTTGGAGCCAACATGGCAAGACCAGATAAAGTGGGGACCATCCACCAGGGTTACCCTCCTAACAGATCCGACCAGCCCACATTCTGGCACCTTCCTTGGGTTGTACAAGCAAGATGGCTCATCTCAAAAGCTCTCCCAGGACCTAGATAAAACGCTACAAATTATGAAAAGACTCTCACTCCTTAGGCCGCATGATGAGACGTAACAACTCATATGACACCACACGGCACACATCCCCTCTCAGCCTCCCGCCTGCTCTGCCTTCTTCTACCTCCTAGCTCCTCCTTCCAGTCAACCAAACAGCATGTGTTCCCTCTGCTAAAAGCCTTAAATCCAACTGCAGAGAACTGTCACCCCTCGTCAAGAGCCTAGTCTGGTAGCCAGGAGAAATTCTCTGCGTGCGTGCCGGATGTTAGAAGGTCTGATTAGGAAGTTCAAACAAATGGTCACTAGTCATGAGAAGGTCCTTCTTCACACTGATTGTGACAACTCCTCTGGGAGAGACTCCATAGTAGAGGCAGAATCCCAGGTCGTCACCAACCACAGAGGGCACTGGTGAGGCGTCAAGGCTGCAGCCCTGTGACCCAGGAGCCTCTGGACCAAGTTCACACTGAGGGCCCATCTGCCATGACCTACATCTGCCTTTTTGATCGAGTCCTCGGGGAAGTCTACCTTGTGACCAAATCCCAGGGTCCTCTCTTCTACTGGATCCTTAAGAGCACAAGGCTCTCCTCTCCCCCGCCTTTGAACTGAAGCTCTACTTGTGAGAGAATTGACTTTGATGCAGCTGGAGAGGTCAAGACGGGATGATCCTTGGGGCTCACTAGCCAGTCAGCAAGTTCCAGGTTCACTGAGAAACTCTGTCTCAAAAACTAAGATGGAGAGCAGCTGAGGAAGACACCTGGCACTGACCTCTGACCTTCACACACCTGTACACACACACACACACACACACACACACACACACACACACACACACACAGAGAAACATAACATTTTCACTCTGTGTTTCCTATTCCTCCCAGCTTACTTCAAACAGTAATTGGCCAGGTGGAACCATCTTGGTAATATGCTTATTTTAGCTTGAGACTACGGAAGATCTTACTTACGCTTTAATAACTTCTAATAGCCAAACAATAGTTTCCAATCTTAATCTATTCAGTTTCATGGCTTGGAGCTTCAGAAAGCATACACTAGTGACTCATAGAAGGACAGAAATCATAAAAAGGTTAAGAAGGAATGTGGGAAGAAAGGTATTAGACACTATAGCAGTGTGGTGATTATGGCCCCCACAGGCCACCATAATTGAATGCTTAGTCATCTAGGAGTGGCATTATTTGAAAGGATTATAAGGTTTGGAAAGTGTGCCCTTGTTGGAGGAAGTGTGTCCCTGGGGGTGGGCTGTACGGTTTCAAAAGCCCCGGCCAGTCCAATGGTTCTCTCTCTCTGCTTGTGGCCCAGGTTATAGCTCTCAGCTATCCTCCAGCCCCACGCCTGCCTGCTGCCATGCTCAGCCATGCTCTCCTCCATGCTCTCCACCATGATGATAATGGACTAAGCCTCTGAAACTATAAGCCAGCCCCAATTCAATGTTTTCTTTTATAAGAGTTGCCATGGTCATGATGTCCTTTTACAGCAATAGAACTAAGACCCTGGGAAGGGAGTATCAATGACCACATTTATGAAAGCTCTAATGGGTGATTAATGAGTCAGTTATTCTTTTAAAATAATCTTAACTCAGCACATATGCTTAAAATGAGAAAAGTGGCCTGCAGCTGAGTGGTTTGTCTGTTTCCTGAGCTTTTCAGTGGACACATCTTGTTCAGCTTCACAGTCACCTATCAGCATTCACACAGCCCACTGGCTTGTTCATTTTCTTCTTTGCTCATGATAGGAACTAGAGCCTTGTCTGGATTTAAAGGCAAAACGCACAAAAATAAATGCTTTGCGGCTTATCTAGAAATAACATGAAAAATACTGTTGTCACTTTGGTGAAGAAAATCGATTTTGTTTAGCTTATTTCAATACATAAAAACTCTCTGATCTGAAAGGCGTCTGAGGTACTAGTACATAAACAAAAAGATTGCATTGTGCAAAAATAGAGGAGGGGTTCTGGAGTGAGGGATCCTACCCCTCACTGCTTAACTTACGGACAAATTCAGGGCAAGAGGAGAATCACTGCCTTTAGCTGTATACCCCCTGATAACTAGACTCCAACAGATAACCCCAAGTCCAACAGCCACCCAGAGGGCTCTGATTAAACATGAGTCACACAACAAAACTCAAGTCAGGAATGGGGCTAGTAGGGAGGAGGGGGCTTTGGTGGGGTGGGAGAAGATAAGAAAGGATTAGGAAGAGAGAGGAACCAGACACATTATATACATGTGTGAAGCTGCCAAATAACTAACTAAAGATCGTATTGCTAGGCAATGTAACTATACCAAACACTACTGAAATGTGTATTTATAAGCATTAAGGAGGGTAAACTTTTCTTTTACTTTTTTGAAAATAAATATTTTTTTAAAGGAAAAAGGTATAAAACTCGCTAATAGACCCAAAAAGCCCTTGGAATAAGGACAAAATATTCTTTAAGAGGGGAGTGTGCTGTCTTTGAACAAAATCGGTGATGGGACAGAGAACAAAACCACACTGAGGGTCAAGGGCCACCTCTCTCCCCAGTCCAAGTCTAAACACTCACTGATGGCGCCTACCGCAAGGCTGCCTTTTAGACCCGACAAGGACCACTGTGGAGCCCACACGGAAGCAGGCCTCAGCCATGATGTCCTGTGGCATCGGATGAGTTACTATCAATCTGGCCTCCTCAGATAGTTGCTGTTTCTCTCACATGCATAGAGAACAACCATGGCCCTCTGATACAGTCTACTTCAAGACACTCTGAGGAGAGAGGCAGGGAAATCCTTCAGTTACTGCCAAGGGGTGAGGACAGGAAGGGGACGTGGGAAGTACCGCCTTGCTGAAGCATCTCAAGTCGCTTGGGGTAGCATCCTAGACTCCAGGTGTAGACAGTGTTAAGTCCATGACAAAAATCTAACTTGTCCCAAGAATAAATCATTGGGAAATTCAAATGACAGCAGTACATGTATCAGGACGTTTCCCCCAGCATAATATTTTTATTAATTATTTGGGAATTTCATACAATGGACCCCAATCACACTTGCTTCTCATTCCTCCTGGGTCCACCATCCCACCCTTGTCCCCCCCCCAAAAAAAAAGAAAAAAAGAGGAAAAAAAACAAAAACACCAAGTCCAATTTGTGTTGCCCATATGCCCACTGGAGCATGGTCAAACTCCCAGTACCCAGGCCCTTAAAGGAAACTGAGTCCTTCCCCACCGCCCTGCTCGAAGCCATCAACTGTGGTCAGCTACTCTTCAGCATCTCTCTCACAGTTTTTAAGGACTCTCTTCAATAATTTCATGTCTGGACTGTTCCTTTGGGTGGGGCTAGCATCACAAATTGGCATGTCCTCCTTGCACAGAGCCACGCTAATCTTCTTTGTATCATTACAATGTTAGGATTTGTGCCACCGAAGCGAGCATGTGTTTGGGGATTTTTGGAAAGTTCTGTTTAAGATAATGAAGGGTTAAATAAAAATACGTAATTGAAAGTTCTTTTAAACATAACGAAAAAGAAAAAATGAAGTTAAAAATGGATCTATTTCTCTTATATAAGCACTATTTTAAGAAGACACAAATAATCTACACTTTAGCCTCCTCACAGTTATTAAGATTCTTCTAAAATGAAACCCTAAATAGTTTAGTCCTTTGCTCCCTGCACTACCAAATCCACACCCCCATGGGCATCAGCAAAGACTCAGTGTGATGTTCTCGGGCCTCTTTCCTGTGGCTTCCGGGCTCCCTTTGCTCTAAGCCTCCTCCCTTTAGTTTGTCTGTCTTGAAAGCTGTTGTTCTCACCCTTGATGCAGCCCCATGGCCTGCCGGTAAAGGCTTCTCTTCCCTGGAGGATGCAATCACCCTCCCCACCCTCTGCTTCCCTAATTCACCCTTAAGCTATTCTTGACAGCAGCTCTTACTCTAAATGGCACTAACATCCCCATTAAGCTGGGTCAATCATCTTACCCAGAGCTGGGCCCTGTGCATGCTGCAATACTAACCTGCCAAGCAGAAGTGTCTACTGATGCAACAGGGGTACAGCTGTTGCAGGATAACTAACTACTTTTTGGTGGGATTTGAGGACTGCTCCACAGGGAGCAATTTCATGTCTGGTGCAATGGTCCTGGTCAAGAGCCTGTGGCTGGGGAGGTCCTAAGTTCTAGGGTAGAACCTAAATGGATGCTGTCAAACTGCCTTCTAAATATGTATGGATATACCCATAGACTTGGGCTGCTCTTGACCTTAGTCAGAGAAGCTTCATTTACAGTGGGCAGCAGTTCAGTGGAAAGATGCATGCCTGGTCAGAGTGCGGAGAACACTCAGTGGTAAACAGGAAGTCTTCATTATCCCCCCCAACACACACACACACACACACACACACACACACACGCACACGCACACGCACACGAACACGCACACGCACACCACGCACGCACTAGGGTAGGGGTAAGACTCAGAAAACATCTTCAAGAGGTAGGAATAATGTCTGAATCAGAGAATGGGGAGGAGAGCTGTCAAATGTGACCTTCTGAACATGATGTGGCTGTCATAATTATGAACTCCCAGCAGCAACGGTTACCAGCACAAGACCTATAAAAGCCAGTCAAATTCCCAGCATAGATGGGGTAGACATCTCCAGGCCTCACCCTAGATAAACCTGTTATAGTACACAAACACAATTTATTTAAAATTATTGAAGAAAACAAGAAAAGAGGGAAAAAATACTCTTTTTGTCCTCTGCGGGCTGTGAGTTAACAAGATTAAACTGGGGCACAGTTATTCACATGAAAGTCAGTTCTCAAAAGAAAACTTCTGTGTATATACGGCTAAACACATTCCTTATAAAAGGAACATGACAAAAATGATAACGGTCACAACTCTAGAAAATATGTCCATGTGATCAGTATGTGGTTAAAGGAAAAGAACACGGGGTGGGGGAGGAGTCCTGCAGCTTCACAAATAGTGAGTATACAAAGTAAAGAAACAAGAGTCCGCTTTGAAAAAAATCACACAACTATATTCAACATATCGAGCTAGAACAACAGATAATAACAAGTATAGAAGATCATCTTGATCAGAAAGTTATGGTGACAAACGATGAAAACAGAGCAAGCAAGATGGCTCAGCAGGTAAAGGTGCTTACAGTCAAGCCTTGATGACCTGAGTTCAATACCCAGAACTTACAAGGTGTCAGGAAAAAACTGACTCCCTAAAGCAGCTGTCTTCTGACTTCCACAAGCATGCCGTGACACATATGTGCTCTCGAAAATGTGCTCCCTGGCATACTCACGTGCATGTGTACACACACACATACAGTGTGGAAGCCTATAGAGGTTTCCTAGTGAGAAAATCTGAGCTTGATTTACCAGCAGGGCTGCATAAGAGGATGGTTTGAACAATGGGCCTGGGTACCAGGTGTTTGGAAGGGTCTACACTTGGCTGTATCTAGCAATGGGGAGGTCTTTTGCCTCATCCTTTGGCTTTGTTATAAAAAGTGCTTTTGAATAAAGTTCAGGGCCAGTGGATAAGGATCCAGGCCCTCCCGAGGCTATCCTGTGTTTCTGTCTTTCTTCTTCTCCACTAAGCCTATCATTCTATCTACAAGTTCCTTTTTCCTCTCTCCTCCTCATAGGAACCCTGTAAAAGGCAGGGGCTGGTCCCCCATAATACAGACAAATACACCTGTAAGTAAATAAAACAAGTATCATTTTAATTTTGTTCTCAAGATTTGCAGGATAAGAGATAACCTTAGCACTCAGGAAGCTGAGGCAAGAAGATAGTGAGTTTTAAGACAGCCTAGACTACAAAGCAAAACCCTGCCTCAAAAAAACAAAACAAAACAAAACATTAAGAAATATTTAAACATTTCATTTGTATCTTGCTGGATTTCTAAGACTGTTTTTAGTCCAATGTCAAAGCTGTGAAATTGCTCATTTTCTACCCCTTGCTTAGAGCAAATAAAATTCTTTGTAGGAACTGTGAATGCACACAGATGTCCTAGGACTGAAACTGCATTTCAGAAGTTTATGTCTAGAGATTCAAAAAAGGAGACATTATAACAGACATTTAGGAAATTTGGAGAATCATAATGGCACACTTTAAAAATCTATATTCCACCAAACAAACTGGAAAGCCTAAAAAAAGGATATGTTTCTTGATATATACCACCTACCAGTGTTAATTGGGATGAAATAAATAACTTAGCAGATCCATAACCCCTAGCAAAATAGAAGTAGTAATTAAAAGTCACCCAACTACAAAAACACCAGTACAAAAAGGACTCAGGAGAGAATTGTACGAGACCCCAAAGAATTAATGAAAATACTCCTCAAATTGTTACACAAAATAGAAACTGAATGAACATCTTCCAAATTCTTTTTACAAAGTCACTATTACCCTGATACCCAAACCACACAAAGACACAACAAAAAGGGAAGAAAATAAGGAAATTATAGATCAATATCCCCTATAAACACAGATACAAAATTCTCAATAAAATACCTGCGAACCCATCAGGAACACACCAAAAAGACCATCCACCATAACCGAGTTGGATTTATCCCAGAAATTCAGTCATGGGTCAACAAACAAAACCAATAAATGTAATTCACCACATAAACAGGATGGAAAGACAAAAGCCACATGATCATCTCATTAGAGAAAGAAAAGGCCTTTGGCAAAATCCAACATCCTTCCATGATAAAAGTCCTGGAGAGATCAGGAATACAAGGACATACTTCAACATAATACAGTCAATTTACAGCAGGCCCACAGCCAACAACAACCTAAGTAGAGAGAAACTCAAAGCAATTCCATTAAAATCAGGAACAAGACATGGTTGTCTAGTCTCTCCATATGTATTCAATATAGCACCTGATGTTTTAGCTAGAGCATTAAGACAACTGAAAGAGGTGAATGAGTTACAAATAATAAGAAAGAAGTCATCCAAGTATCTTTAATTGCAGATGATATGATAGTATACATAACTGACCCTAAAAAGTCTTTCCAGAAACTCCTATAGCATATAAATATTTTCAGCAAAGTAGCAAGATACAAAATTAACACACAAAAATCACCATACTGCCTTCCTATATACAAATGACAAATGGACTGTGAAAGAAATTGGGGAAACAATTCATTTCACAATAGCCTCAAAAAAAAATCTTGGGATAACTCTAAAGCAAGTGAGAGACTTGTATGATAAAAATTTTAAGACACTGAAGAAAGAAACTGAAGCAGGTATCAGAACTTGAAAGATCTCCCATGTTCATGGATTGGTAGGATTATTACTATCAAATTGACCATCTTACCAAAAGCAATCTACAGATTCCGTGTAGCCCTCATCAAATTCCAACACAATTCTTCATGGAAATTCAAAAATTAATCTTAAACAAAAAACAAAAACCTAGACTACCTAAAACAATCCTTAACAATAAAACTACCGCTGGAGGTCTCACCATCCCAGACTATACTACAGAACTACAGTAATAAAAACAACATGAAATCGGCACAAAAACAGACACATTGATCAAGGAAACAAAATTAAAGACCCAGACAGAACTCCATATACTTATAGGCACCTGATTTTTTTTTCCTTTTTTTACAAAGAAGCCAGAAATACACACTGTAGAAAAGACAGCATCTTCAACAAACAGTGCGAATCAAACTGGATAACTGCACGTTGAAGAATGAAAATAAATCCATATTTAAACAGGGTTCTCAAAAGATGAAACACAAACAGCTAAGAACCACTCTACATAAAACATCCTTGGACATCAGGGAAATGTAAACGAAAACTACTTTGAGATTTCATCTTACTCCAGTCAAATGGCCAAGATCAATAAACAAATGACAGTCCATGTAGGCGAGGACTGGGGTAAGGGGAACACTCATTCACTGCTGGTGGGAGTGCAAACCGGCAAAGCCACTGTGGAAATGCTTCCCAAGAAGTCTGGCTGGAACAGGGCCCATGCTCACCTACGTTTGCCACCGTGGGACCAGAACTTACCACTCGGCTTGGCCTTATCAGGAGTTTAGAATAATTATTCAATGAGCAAGAAAGTGAGTGAAGACTGATATTCAAACAGCCCTTTGGTAAAACCAGAACTCTAGGCTGTTTTTAGGCACTGTTCCAGGCAGCCTGGGCAGGAGACTTGGCTCCATTCTGAGGACTGGAGCCAGGAGTCCCTCCTGTAGTCAGCCTGTCTTTTCATGTGCAAATGCCACTGTGGCCAGTGTAAGCACTCAATTGTTGAATAATGTGGAGTTTGCCCCCATATTAGGAACCGTTCTTGTTTTTTGTTTGTTTTTTTTTAATAAATTTATTTATTTATCTTACATCCTGGCCTCAGTTTCCCCTCCATCCTCTCCTCCCAGTCCCTTATCCCCATCCCCCCTCTATTCCCACCCCCAATCCACTCCCCTCCATTTCTGTTTAGGGAAGGGCAGGTCTCCTATGAATATCAACAAAACATGGCATAACAAGTTGCAGTAAGACTAAGCACCTCCCCATGTATTAAGGCAGAGCAAGGTGGCCCAGTAGGAGGAACAAGGTCCCAAAGCCAGTAAAAGAGTCCAAGACAGCCTTTGTTTCCACTGTTAGGAGTCCCACAAGAGGACAAAGCTACACAACTGTTGGGTATATGCAGAAGGCCTGGGTCAGTCCCATGCAGGGAGTCACTCTGTTTTTAAGCACTACTGTCCTACCGTTAAGGGGAGGCACCCACCTCATCAGCATTAATATTGTTCTTGGGTGGTGTATGAAGGGGGTATACCTATGAAGTGTGTATGCTACTTCATCACTGAGGACAGCGTACCTACAAGGGAGGAGAGGTCTATCTGGGCTCAGTTTAGGACACAGCCCATCATGGCAGAGAGGGCTACACCGCTGGGGTCGTTCCCTCCGCAGCAGCAAGAGGGATGGCTGCAGGAACTTACGGCTGGTTCATCTCTCAGCACATCAGGAGGCGGAGAACCGAGCAAGAAGCAGGGTCTGAGCCAGGAGTGGCGGCGACGCCTGTGATTCCAGCACGCAGGAAGCAGAGGCAGGTAGAGCTCTGTGAGGTCAAGGCCAGCCAGTGCTAGACAGTGAGACCCTGTCTCCCAAAAAAGGAGAAGGAGGGAGGCAGGATGTCAGGCTACAACCCTCAGATACCCCCATCTGGTGACTCATCCCTACCAGTCAGGCCTTCTACTCCAAAGTTTCCATCTCCCAAAACAGTGCCGGTAGCCAGAAACCAGTGTGCAAACACATGGCACACACACACACACACAGACACACATACACACACACACACACACACACACACACACACACACACACACATACACACACACACACACAGAGTTTTACACTCAAACCCTAACAGGCGGCATAGAGAGGAGTTATCTGTGAAATATGTATGGTGACTACTATACCTGTAAAATGTCTACAGCGACTATTTGTAGATAGTGAAATGAAAAGGATAGTGGATTTTCTATCCTTCCTTACTTGACCCAACACTTATATATCCAATATATAATTTTGTTTATCAGGTGGTCAAACACAAACTACAAAGAAGAACCTGTTTCACTCCACATCTCTAAAACTGGAAGTCTGTCTTCATGGGGCTAGGAAGATGGCTCACGGGTTAGGAGGATGTTGTGGAATATTTGTATACCGTGTGGAGACGTGTTGCTGTGACTGGTGTAATAAAAAGCTGAATGGCCAATAGCTAGGCAGGAGAGGATAGGCAGAACTTCCGCACAGAGAGAGAACTCTGGGAAGAAGGAGTCACCAGCCAGACACAGAGGAAACAGGATGGACAGTGGAGAGATGAGGTGACTAGCCTCGTAAAAAAACATAGATTAAAAAGTATGGGTTAATTTAAGTTACAAGAAATAGGAACAAACCTAAGCGAAGGTCGAGCTTTTACAATTAGTAATAAGTCTCTGTGTCATTATTTGTGGGCTGGCTGTCCCGACGAGAAAGCACTACTACATTTGGCCCTCCAATGTGTGGTATGACCACAGGGACGGAGAAGTCACACCAGCCAGTGCTGCCACAGTGGCTGCCTGGGCCTCTCTACGAGCACTCACAACAGTCGGCTGCCTCTCACGGGGACTCTGGAAACTGGGCTCAGCAACTTCCCAGAGCTGGGGTAGTAAATGCGGCTACCACTCCTTACCTACCCTCCCACCCCCACTGGCATGAGGCTAGGCTTTCATGGAACCCAGGCAGGCAGAGCCAGCCACCAGCAACACTCCTTGGTGGTAGCCTAGCAATGATTTGTCTCCCTAGGTCAGAGAACGCTGCAAGTGTGTGGCGGCAGACAGGCAAAACGTCAGGACCAGACTGAAAAAAAACCTCTAAACAGGCACAATACGTTTTAAATTGTTCTTAGGAGCAAAAAAAGAAGAAAAAAAGGATATAGACAGTCATAAAATAAATGAACAAATCGTTTAAAAGCAATAAAGTGAAGTCTTTGAAGAAAGAGTAAAGTAATATAAAAAGAAGTCACATAAATATGGGAGATATACAGGGGGTCTGGATCCTGTGTGGTGCTTTGTTGACTTTGAATTTTTTAAAAGCTAATGTACAAAAAACAGCAGCTGCTGAGATACTGGACTGCAGAAAAAAAATTGCCAAATTAAACCAACCTATATATGTTAAGAATGTCTAAACTTCAGAAAGGAAGTCAGAAAATGTGTTGCATTGGGAGACAGGTTATACTTTTGTTTCCACAGGAAACAAAAAGCTTTGGATTCCTTCAAAGTTAATTGAGGTCAGATTTGACTGGGGGAGACCTCCTGAGGATCTCGGCCGCAAACATGAAAGAAAAAGCCAAGAAATACTGATCCCTCAGCATGGGAACATCCTGGAGACTAGATGAGACATGATAAATCTTGTTGGCTACGGAGTCCTCATGACTTATTATTACATGTCATCCTTTCATATGGCATAGGTAGAGACGTACATTTACATTACAGTTTGGTTATACAGTCCAAACATAATTATAAAGTAAGACACATGACTTTTACCTGCTCAAACACAGAACAGAAAATCATCTTTAGCTGATTTGTACACACTGTACATTCCATACTTGTGTTAATGCAGTGCTGTATGTTACCATTAAAAGTTGGCATGTTTTCAAAACAAAAGGACCAGACACCAACAAAGACAAGTAGTCCAGGTGATCCAGCTTCTCAGAATACCTCTTTGCAGTTTCCTCAAAAATCTACATTCAAAACAACTTCAAAGCCACTAGCTGAGAAAGACAGTTACAGTTACAGCCTCACAGACTACTCCAGCCAGGACCTCAGATAAGCTCTACACTTTCCTATCCCACAGAGACTGGACAACAAATGATACAGTCAGCAATCCCAGGGCTTGATCATTATCCCAATTTTCTCAGGGTCTCCTAAAGATGTCATCATCCCAGACAACAGGAAGCAGCCTAGAGAACACAATACCCACATTCTCAAGAGGTGGGGTGAATGGTTTCTGGTTGTTCAGTGGATGCTTGTCAGTGTGTAGGGGGATTGGGTACAAGTTGTTATTGGTCATGGTCAGGGAGAAAACTAAACAAAGGAGGTTAGATTCGGAGATCTTTTTCTAAAAAGGTAAAAAGGGGGAGATATAAAATTGATAGGATAAAAGAGTAGATTATTAAATCTACTTTTAAAATAAAACACAACTATTAATCTCAAATATTTTACGTTGGTATGGATTTTTGTATACTGATACAAATTTAAGGTTATTTTTGTTTTAACATACTGTATATATGTTTCTACTCTTGTTTAAAGTATTGTACCTATGCAGCTCATTCTAAAATGTAGTGTTAAGTTCTTGTCCTTAAAGGCTATTATTACAAACTGTTTAGGATAATTAAGAAATGTAGGTTAGTAGTTAGTCATCTATAACAATCAAACTTATAGTCAGGTATGTTTTCAAGGTCAAACAGAGATAGATTTTAAATAGATAAGTGGTCTTCAAACACTTCAGAGACCTACAGAATATGGCATTTAAAATGTCTTAATAACATAAGGCTTTTCATGACAGTGAGTCGTGTCTGCTCCTGACAGTACCAATTTACTTTAAAAAAAAAAAAAAGGATGATGGGCATCCTCCACATGGAGTTTGCTTTTATTATGGCCAAGTTAGCCACTGGGCACAAGAAACTCCCTTGCCTCAACTGCTGACTGTGCTGTCCAAACTGGACAAGCAGGACACAAAAGAAGCCAACTGCCAAACTTTGCCCAGACAAGGTAGGACAGTTCTTCAAAATTCCTGCTTCATAGAAAAGTCTGTCAGATATTCTAAGCCTGTAGACAGAAGATGGATGCCCCAAACATCGCAGAAGAACCTTGGGTGACTGTCCATGCAGCTGTCTCTGTCATTTCTATAGTTTTGGGAGTTGTTTGCTCTGTACTTCCTGTTTACTCAGGTAATATTACATCCTTCTTGGGTCTTTGATGGGGTTGAAGACTAGACATTTATAGTTACAGTTTTTCTTGTTACCAAATTCAGAAAAGAAACTACACAAGAGATGTAAAGTTTATAAGGTTGAGAAACATAAAAGCTTAAGTTGTGTATCTAAAAAAAAAGTTTTAAGATCTAAAAAGATATTTTCTAGGATGGTAATATAAGTTATGATAAAAACTAGTTTAGCTGTAAAACTTTAGATTCATCAAGATAAGATAAATAATTAAGTATTTTTCTCCAAATATGCCAAATACAAATGGACTGGACATTATAAATGTAATTCTTGCTTGATAATTGTTCTTATTATATATAGTTTTACTGTGTTAGAGTTAAAACCTTTCCTTTTTATTTAGACAAAAAGGGAGGAATGTTACAGAATATTTGTACACTGTGTGAAGATGTGTTTCTGTGACTGGTGTAATAAAAAGCTGAACGACCAATAGCTAGGCAGGAGAAGGTAGGCAGGACTTCCCTGGGGAGAGAGGAAGAAGAGGAAGAATCTAGGTGTAAGGATTTTGCCAGCAGACTCAGAGCAAGTCAGATGTGTAGTACTAAGAGGTCACCAAGCCACGTGGCAGAGCATAGATTAAAAAATACAGGTTAATTAAATTATAAGAGCTAGTCGGAAAAAAAGCCTAAGCTAAGGCCAAGCTTTAGTAATTAATAATAAGTCTCCATGTCATTATTTGGGGGCTTGGTGATCCAAAACCGTCCAACAAGAAACTTGCTACAAGAGCATTTATTGCTCTTCCAGGGGATACAACTTTGGTTGACATCACCCATGTTGGGCAGCTCACAGCTACCTGGAACCGCAGCTCTAGAGGACCTGATGCCTTCTCCTGGCCTCTGAGGGCACCTACACACATGGTGTCCACCCACACAGACACAGACACAGATATACACATGAATAAAAATAAGAATAGATTTTTCTCAAAAGAAGTCTGTCTTCACTACAAGTTTGTGCCTTGGTGTATCATAGTGTGCTTCTTTTTCTTTTCTTAGAGTTTCTCAATATTTTTGCGTGATGATAAAAAACACGCCGTGGCCCTGGAAGGTAAGCCATTTGATCTCATTTTAATTCCCCCTGTGAACCTCTCTCATCAGCCACCTGTGAACCTGCTTGTCTGGCTCTCCCTTCCCCCTCTAAATCTGCCCTCCACTCCTTCTGATTCCACACCCACTTCACTTTGCACCTTGGAGCCTTCTCTCCCCTTTGAAATTTTATCCTGCTATGCATGTCCTGCTTTAAAAAAAAAAAAAATTCAAGCTGAGGATGTGTGATTCAGTGGCAGAGCACTCGCCTAGCATGCATGAAACCCTGGGTTCAATTCCCCGGTAATTAATAATTAAATAAATAAAGCTAAGCCTCTTTATCAAAATAAATACTATGTATAGTACATTCAGTCCTATTAAATACAGGAGTTCAAAATCTTGCTCATCGCTACAAGGGGGACTTTATAAATATTAACAAATCTTACTTCACCTGGTAGGTTTTGATTCAATAGGTCAGTGTAGGTCGCAGGAACCTACAGGTATTAATACCTTTCGAGTCAGGCCTGATGGCTCAGGTCTATAACTCCAGCACTCAGGAGGCCGGGGCAGGAAGAGCACAGGTTGATAGCCAGCCTGGGTGAGCCCTGTAAAAGGTACAGATAATTCAGTATTTGGGGGTCCTTTTCTTGATTCGTGTTATTCGATATATGCATTTACTCTCACCTAGCTTTCAGCACTTTAGTGTCTGGGGCTAGAGCGACGGCTCAGTGGCTAAGAGCATTGAGTGCTCTTGCAGAGGAGCTGGGTTTGCTTCCTAGCATCCACGCGGTGGCTCACAACCACCTGTAGCCCAATTCCAGGAGATCCAATGCCCTCTTCTAACCTAAGTGAACTCCTGAACACATGACATACACACACACACACACACACACACACACACACACACACACACACACACTAATTAATATTTAAAAAATTTTAGCATTAAAAAATTTTTGACAAAACACATCCCTAGGAAACTACTGTGTCTCTTCACTCCTAATGTCCCTTTCCCTGTGTGGAACCCTAGTCTATGGATTTCCCAGCAGATGAAGATGACCAAGACTTGTACTTGAGGCAGGAAGAGCTACAGAGGGTACATGTGCTCCACACTACCACCCAAAGCCAGGGCTGGCACCAGCCTGACCCAACCCAAACTAAAATGTCCCTCCTTCCAATTCAGAATTCACTTCTTTATCAAAAAGCAGCACAGCTGGAGGAAGACCGGCAGTGAGGGGTAATGATACACCCTCCACCCCCCCACCCCCACCCCCATCCCCACCCTCACCCCTGCTCACAGAAGAAGAAGCATGCAGAGAAGTTTCTGGAATCCATGCCTCATAAAAATGGAGTACTTTGTCATTTACAATATCACAAACATTTCCCTGTTTATAAACTACATGGGGTGCAGTACCCTCAAGCAGTTTTGTGTATCAGAACAATCTGGGGTGCTTTTCCAAAGGTCTATGGCCAGACACTTTGGAGGGATGAGATCAGAGGAATTCCCAAAGCTAGGAAAACCCATGGAGCCACAGGCCATCACTTGCTTCCCCTTGCTGAATCACCCTTGTGCGAGCTGCCCTGGAGGGACCCACTGCTGCAACCCTGAGGTGGCCGGACTTCAGCTTCCTGCCATCACAGCCATTGCAGAGACCCAGAGTGGGAATGTGCACATTGACGTGTGCATAATATGTAAATGTGAGCAGTTATTTCTAGTAAATCGCTTTATAGGGTGGTTTTATATTTTTAAGTATATAAAAAAACAAACCAATTGTGAACATTGAATCTTATGTCTGACCCTTTTGAACTCTGTTTGCACAGAGATGTAGAATCCTAGGTGGTGTGTCCTGTGCAGGAAACCTGAGCTGGCTGGCTGTGACTTCATCTCTATGTAAGGAAAAAGTTCAGTTTGCTAAAAAAACGAGCCAATTATTCAATAGGCTGAATAAACAAGGAGGGAAGAGTGGGGAATACCTCTCCCAAACAAGGAGGGGAGAGTGGGGAATACCTCTCCCAAACTGGAGCCCAGGATGAAGAGCGCCTCCCAGCACCCAGGGGACTCTACACCTCTGAGTAGATCCAAAAGCTCTACATCATTGTGTATGAAATACTGTAAACTATTAGGACATTTGTGCTTAAACACAAATTAACATGTTCTAAAGCAAAACAACAGTGACTATAACATAGTCTAATTACTCTTTATACCAGATGCCCAGTAATTTCTAATGCATTCTGTTCCTTATACTGGTTTATAATTTTCTTAAGAAAAGCTATAAAAGCATAATCACTTTAAAAAGCAATTAAATTCTGTGAATACTTATTTAATAATTCCAAATGTTATACATTCTGTTTTTAATATATGCCTTCTTTATAGACATTCATAAGCATAAATTTCTAATTAATATTAGAGAGATTTTTACTACATGATATTATAAAGGGTTATTATATTGAGAAGGTATAAAATGTCCCTGTCTCCTTATAAAGGTCATTTTCTTTCATAACTTACGATGAAGATCTCACCACAAGGTGGCAATGGTGTTACACTAATGCTCAGTCACGGGGCGATTAGTGATCTTTCTGTTATATAAATCCTTGCCTGTATTTCATGTCTGCAATAAGGGAATTGTCATAAGGGGTTTATAAAACTTCAGCTAGGTGTGGTGGTGCATGCCCTTAATCCCAGCATGGGGGTGAGGGGTGGGGAAGAGGCAAGGGGATATCTGAGTTCGAGACCAGTCAGAATTACATAGCAAGACCCAGGGCAGCCAGGACTACAGAGAGCCCTGTCATTAAAAATAAATAAATAAATAAATAAATAAATAAATAAATAAATAAATAAATAAATAAATAAATAATTTTAATAACCTCTCCTTCTGATTCTGAATTAACTTCTTTATCAAACACCCCTACTCATTTCCAAGAATAATCCACTTTCCCACACATGACATTTTGATGTAACCACTTTCCCATGTGGCCACAATGATAAAACCACTTTGATGGGGGCATTTTGATGGAGCCCAAAATAAACTAAACACTATGTCTATTTTTTTTAACTAGTAACTCATGCGCAAAACGGACGACTCCACACCATTCCTGACCCTCAGTATCCTGGCACTCACCCTGCTCCCAATTCTGGCAGTTCAGGGCTCGGGAAGGGCCTGGGGTCACTTGGGACCACTGGTGTGGTCAAGGATGGGATGGGAATGCGTGAAGTTCAAGCAGCCAACAGACTAACCGTGTGCAGCACCAAGAATCACATTTTACCATCTATACCGATATCAGGAAGGGTTGGTCCTCTTTCTATGAGTTGATTTTCTGGTACTTTAGCCATGTATTCAATATTATCATGGTTTCTCGTTCTTCCCCAAGAGAATATCTGGATCCTGATGACACAGGAATTTCTCATTTAGGTATTTGCCAGCTCGCTGAATTCAGAGTCACATGGACAAATTTACACACAGACAAACACACAGACTCTGCCAGAAACTCAACTCAGAGATGATTCGCATGGGCAAGATTTATACCCCAAAAGATAAGCTTGTTTTATTTTGTTTTTTTTAAGTACCATAATTGCATGCAAGGGTGTGCACGCACACACAAACAGAAATACATTTGATTGTCTTCTATATTTAAAATGGGGCAGAGGAAGGATCAGAGATGAAAGCTGAGCAAATTACTGGATGTAACAACAATACACCCACCCACCACAGGTTCTAGACGGCTCACAGTCCTGGATCCATCCCTACCGTGCTGGGTACATTTACATCAAGTTGACACAAGCTAGAGTCATGGAGGGCAGCAGGGGTTAGTTAGCAAACTGCCTTCATAAGATTCAACTGTAGGTGAGCCTGTAGGGCATTTTCTTAATTAGTGATCGATGTGAAGGGGCTCAGCCTATTATGGGTGGTTCCATCCCTGGACTGGTGGTCCTGGGCAAGCCATGCGGAGCAAGCCAGTAAGCAGCACCCCTCCATGGCCTCTGCACCAGCTCCTGCCTCCAGGTTCCTGCCCTGTTTGTGTTCCTGTCCTGACTTCCTTCAGTGATGGACTATGATGTGGAAGTGTAAGCTGCACAAACCCTTTCTTCTCATTCTTGCTTTCAGTCACAGTGTTTCATCACGGCAACAGAAACCACAGACAGCTATGGCACCTGTCTTCTGACATCCCGCCCTCAGAGACCTTCACCATACCACTCCATCAGTTGCCAAGGAGAAACTTAGCCCTTCCTGCTATATCCACACAGTGGCCTTATCACCACCAACTTTACATGCAATGCAGGAAGTTGTCTCCATAACGCGCAGAGGTGCAGAATTCTGACCCCGGCTGGCCACGAAAGACATTAAGCAAATCGCTGCCTCTGAACCAGGGTCTCCTCTTAAAGGTAATAATGAAAAGCACAAGCATGCTGAGGTGCTGTGAGCACTACGTGTGTCTCCCGCATCTCTGCATCCTGAGTACCTAGTGCTATGCCGGTCACCTCAGTGGGTTCCTATAGCTTGCTTGTTAAACCACCCTGAACTCTTCCCTTGTGTCTTCTACAATCCTTCCCTTTCCACCCACTTCCCTTCCTCCTCCTCAGTGTTGTCTGAAAAGTAAAAGCTCAGTCACCTCTTCGCTTGCCCCGTGTTGCGCGCGCCAAGGCTCCGCCTGCTACGGCAAGCCTTATTATGACAGGCGGATGCTCCGCTGCCCCTCACCTGCAACCTTACAGCGCGTGTTCTAGGACAGACCTCCCTCCTTCCATCTCAAGAGAACTGCCCCATGGGCTGGTCCCAACGACAGCCCGTTTGCAAATCGGAGTGAACTCCTTCCCCAGCCCCAATTATCTCCTCTAAATATATATGTGTTCACAACTCCCCAAATAAGTTTCTATCTTTACACGCCACTCTTCACTCTAGCTCCATGGACAGCTGCCTGCTCGACACCATCACCTGGAGCTGCTGTCCTGCCTTGGACTCAACAAGTACTTTCCATCCCAGTGTACTGTAGTCCTAGGCTAGCAGAAAACATGACGTCCTGGCTTCAGGAAGCCCAGATTCTAGTTCCAAACCTCCTGGAACTAATTGAATAGAACCAGGTACACGGTATCCTGTAGCGGTACCTCCTGCAACCACGCTGCCCCCCTCTTCCTGGGACCTCACAGGTTAGCAACACATCACCTCCCTAGGCACACAAACCCCGGAACTTGCAAACTACCTTTCATCTTCCTTGCCCTGCACGCCTTAGAATGCCATCGAAATGCCGCTTCCCCATGGGTGGCACAATTTGTGTAGCTTTATTCTTTCTGGTCCAGTGAGGAAACGCTCCTGTGGCCAGAACGTGAGGAAGGGTCTCCTGAGGCCAGCAGAGTGGAAACTCCCCACACACCACCAACACTAACCCTCATACACAGGCCACAGGCAGAAATGAGTCTACTCTCATGTTTCTATTGAAATTCCATTTTGAGTGATACATTAAAACATACAACTATCCGTGGGATGTTTCAATACGTGTATACCTGTGAAAAGTTTAAAAAGGACTGTGCGATCTAGGTGCCTCAAACATCTACTATTTGTTCCTGGTGAGAACTCGGGTCTTCCCCCCAGCTCCTCGAGCTATGGAGCACACATTCACCTGACTGTGCAGTGGCATGCCAGGATTTCTGACTCTTCTCTAACTGTTTAGCCACTGATCAACCTCCCCTGCCCTCTGTCCCTACCCTGGCCCTGGCCCTACCCAGGCCCACCCCAACCCCTCTAAGACACCCCAGCCTCTGGTAACCATTGTTCTTGTGAGACCAACTCTTAGGTCCCACATAGGACTGCAATCCTGCAGCACTTGCCTCTCTGAGCCCGGCTGACTTTACTTAATAAAACAAGCCGCAGCTCCATCCATGTGCTTCAAACGGCAGGGTTCATCTTTCTTGTGGCCGACTGTATGCCGCTGTATCCTTGTACAGTTCTACTCGTATGAAAGCAGGGTAAGACGGAATTCTTAAGACTCAAACATGGTCTTGCTGAAGGTTAACCATAACCAAGGGTCATCAAGAAAGCATGATTTTAGAGAGCAGACCCAAATACCCCTGGTCCCCCATGCCTGTGAGCCCCAAGAGGGATTCTAAAGGCTGGGGTCTTGGGCTCTCCACTAGGGCCATCCCAGGTGTTCTCCAACAAACAGTGAGCTCCTACGGACACCATCCTCAAGGCCTACAGAGCAAATCCAAGAAAACAACCTCTCTTGCTCCCCTACTCCCCCATCTACAGCTGGTCCTCACAGCCTGTCCCTCACGGAGCTGTTTCCCTGAGTGAACAGGCCTCACTCAAGGCCTACCACCCCAGAAAAGGCACCTCTGCTCTCAAAAGCCACAGGGACATAAACACACACACACACACACACACACACACAAAAAAAAAAACAAAAAACAAAAAAAAAAAAAACCACCGTAACTTCCTTACCAAATATGTCCCGCTCTAATCAACTCTCTTGACTTACTTCCTGTGACCCAGAACTGCTGCCTCCCTCCAGGTCAGCTTGCTACACCGGTCCTGGTGCTAAGGCCGTGGGCCACACAAAGCATGGTCTCTTTGTTTCTTGGGATCTCTCTGTCACTGCCTTTCCACAGGCCAGAGTGCTCTTCCCCGGGGCTCCTTCTTCCTCATGGCCTCACTTAAAAGTTTGGTTTCCATGCCTACTCTTCCAAATGTCACCCCAGCAGAGCTCACCCACCTGCAATCCCGTGCTCTGTGCAAGTCACACGCTCTCCATTCATGACAAATATTAGACTCTTACAGGTCACTGGCACAAAAAGGGTATGTTTACCCTAGATAGAGACTTATGCTCTCAATCATATCC
The DNA here is from genome assembly GCF_949786415.1 of Peromyscus eremicus. Lineage (NCBI taxonomy): Eukaryota > Metazoa > Chordata > Mammalia > Rodentia > Cricetidae > Peromyscus > Peromyscus eremicus. Next base: position 43,557,490 of record NC_081425.1, on the reverse strand, counting down.
TCCTCCTCTTCTCCCACTACCTACCCTCCCTCCCTCCCTCCCTCCCTCCCTCCCTCCCTCCCTCCCGAGAAAAGCCAAGAAATCCTCTCTGGACATTCCCCTTGGAAGGTGGAGTTAATAAAGATTATTTCAACTGGATGCCTAAGTTAGGCACATCCATGAGTGCAGAGGAAAAAAAAAACAAACCAGCTACTCATGAATGTGCTGTATGCTACAGCTCCATAGACACATGCATGCCAAGTACCAACCATAAGGTAGGAACCGCTCAACCCTCAACCTAGAACCATACACAAGAGGCCTGACCCCACGGATGTAATGAGAAATTAGAGGTTATAGTTTGGATGCTGAAAGATATTTTTAACATCTAGATTCATCTTACCTATGAATAACCCTTACTCGTTTAGAGGTGTGACCAAAAATATCTGGAAAGGCCAGGTTGAAGAGTATCACCACAGGCTTAAGGCTACACAGCAGTGGCACCCAGGGAACAGGTTTCTGTCTACACAGATACCTCAGAACAGCAGAATCAAAGTCCACCTAGGCTTTGAGAAGATAATTTGTCACTCACTTCAAAAAGGACATCTGGTTTCATTTCCTTTGTTTTTTAAGTCAACCCTCAGGTCACTGCTGTGATCTGAATATTCCCTCCCGGACTCCTGTGCACCCAAGTTCACAAGCTGGAAGCTTAGGGTCCTAATAGAGCAGTGTTGGGAGGGTGAATCTCAGTGGAGGTGCTTGAGTTGTGAAGGTTGTGCCCCACGGATGGACGGATGGATGGATGGACGGGTAGATGGGTGGATGGGTGGATGGACGGACAGATGGATGGACAGATGGATGGATGGATGGATGGATGGATGGATAATGGGTGGGTGGGTGAGTGGATGGATGGATGGATGGATGGTGGGTGGGTGAGTAGATTGATGGATGGATGGATGTTGGTTGGTTGGTTGGTTGGGTAGATGGATGGATGGTGAGTGGGTGGGTGGGTGGGTGGGTGGGTGGATGGATGGGTGGACGGATAAATGGATGCCATCATTCCACCAAATCTTCTACTACCCTCCTTCTCCAGTCCTCTCTTATGACCCTTCAACAAAAGAAAGGTACTTGTTAGATTCTGGCCCTACATGCCGATCTTGAACTTGCTAGCCTACAGATGGGTGATGGCTAGTCTCAACATCAGACACAACTCTGTTTAGTAATGAAGTCCTTGTGCACAGCACAGAGAAACCTGTGAGGAAGAAACTGCTACCAGCCCACCATAATTCACTCTTTCCTGCCCCCTGAACTTGGCCTCCTGGTGGCAAACTCCATTTCCTAATCTCCCTTACTAGTGGCCGTGGGACACTACCTCACCGGCCTGCTTTCCCCTTTCTGCTGCCGGCAGTTGTGGTGACTTCTGTGAGTTCAAGACCAGCCAGGGCTGCACAGTGAGACCCTCCAGAGACTTTTTTAAAACAAAAATAATTTGGATAGAAATAAAAAAAAGAAAGAAAGAAAGGGCATCCATCACTTCCAAACAAAAAATAGTTACTGGGGTGGGGGTGGGGGTGGAGGGGGTGAGCAGGGAACCAGGGTCTGGAGAGATGGCTCAGCACTTAGCAGAGTTTGCTACTCTTCCAGGAGTTCTGACTTCAGTGGCTTATAACCACCTGTTGTTCCAGAAGATCTGCTGACCTCTTCTGGACTCGGCCAGCACCCGACACACACACGGTACACACACATACATGCAAGCACTCATGAAACACACATGAAATCAAAACAAGTAACTAAGAAACCATCACAAGTCCTCTGGTCACCTCTAGTGGCAAAAACATTTACCTTTCAACGGGGGGAAAATTTAGACTTAAAACTCTGGACTTTATTGGCCCCGCCCCCACCGGCCAGCTACTCCACACACAGCAGGTGTCTTCTCTTGGCACTGCCAGCTTCTCCCTTCACTTCCTTAGTCAAAGGATCTCACTCCTCATATAGGGCCTGTTGTTTGGGCAGTCATAGGCTGTAACTCCCCGGGTTCCAGAAGGTTCTCCCAACCATCACTGAGCACGCTGCCTCTGCCTCTATGGGCTTAGCCCCAGCACCCTTTGCCGGTCTCACTGGACTTGGTATGAAGGGCTCACCACCAGGCCTCCCTGGACCATGGAAATCAGACCCGGGTTATTAACAAAAACACAACTGTGTCCCCTGCAGGTGTCTCTCCCGCAGGCAGGCAGGTGTCCCTGCAGCTGCGTCCCCTGCAGGTGTCTCTCCCGCAAGCAGGCAGGTGTCACGCTGCTACCATCTGTAGTCTGGATTCAGTGTCTCCGAAGCCTCCAGAGAATGCAGATCAAGTCAAGAGGCCCAAGGGATCTTCTTGTTAGCCTTCAATGCAACTCGAGCCGGAATCATTCTCGTCTGACTGGCCCTCCAGCCTCACCTTGGCCTCTTCAACCTTTATGTCATCTTCAAGGTGTCAAGCTGGGCCCGTGCCTAGCACTGGGTTCCTTCCATCCCAGGTACGGAGTGTGGGGAGGGGGCGGGCATCATGCTAGGGGCTGCAAGCCTTTGCTAAGCAGTGTGGGTGTTGCTACCACACACTGTTCTGTCTGCAGCATTTTGGGACCTCAGCCCAAACTGAGGCAGAATGAAACCTATTTCAACATCCTGTTACAGTCTTTTTTTCCCCAGCATCCAGTGTGTCTACCTCCTCCTACATATTCTTCTTCCCATGTCTAGAATAGATTCAGTCTTTCCACTTCCACATTTTTTTAATTTGCCTTCAGGAATGCTCTTTTCCTTCTCCGTCCTCCCCCACCCCCACTCCTCCTCATTCGCTCCTTCTCATCTCCCCTCACTTGGCTGTTACTGTCCCCCTCCTGCCTTTTTTCTGCCAGTGCTGGCCTTGAAAACCAACAGGACATACTCAACAGCACTCTTCACCCATCCAACCATTCTTTCTGAAGCTCTCCACCGTCACACTGTGTCAAGGCCTGCTCACGAGGGGTGACACAGAATCTGAATTTCCCGATGTACTCTGTTCACTGGTTTGCATTTAAACAAACACACTTGGCCAATGACAGCCATCCTCTCCACTAATAAAATGACTCAGCCAGCTTCAGTCTACCTTGATGCTGAAATTTTCTTTCAAGAAATTGTCTCCTTTGTTTGGGTTTTTGGTTCTCTGAGACAGTCTCACTGTGCATCCCAGACTGGCCTGGAGCTCACTATGCAGCTCAAGCTGGCCTCGAACGGTAGCAATCTTCCTGCCTTAGCTTTCTGAGCACTGGCATTACAGGGATGAGCCACCATGGTCAACTCTAAGAGGCTTTCTTTAACCACACGTTCTACAGGACTGTCTATAAAGAATGTGAAGAATTTAAATAAATGAACTAAAGAAGACAATCTGGACTTGGGAAACAATATGCATATATTCAGAGCATAATTAATCAGCAAAGTATATGTACACTAGGGATGGGAAGAGATGGGACCACACAGCACGAATACACTCTAGCAGAGGAGAAGAGCAGGAATCGGGAGAGGTGAGGGGCTGGCTGCAGGGGCTACAGGAAGATCCTAAAAGTTAGGGACAAAGTGACAGGGGTAACAATAGAGCACAAAGAAGACAATGACAAGAAAGTACAGGTTTGCTTAGCATCAAAGCTCTCTGTGAGAGTCACAGCTGGTGTCTAAGCCCCCTTTCTCCAACAACAGGGTCAAGGCTGAAAGCATTTAGTTCAACCTTCAAGAAGAGTCTCTCCTTCAATCCCAGCACTCAGGAGGCACGAGGCAGGCGGATCTCTGTGAGTTCGAGGCCAGCCTGGTCTACAGAGTGAGTTCCAGGACAGTTCAGACCATTAAACAAAAACAAAAATGAGTCTCTCCAGTAATGGAATGTCAGTGAGAGGAGGAGAAAGACGGAACGTAGTGAGAAAGCAACAATGGTAATCTGAGAGCAAAAAGATTTTCAGATTAGTCTGGCATCGAATTCTCTGTCTATGAGATCTGTGAGATATTTCGGTCGGTTCCTCTTTAGGTTAAAGTGAATCAGCTCATCCTTGCAAAGTCAATCAATACAAATAAAGCTGTGTTGAAATCTAAGCCTTTGCCCAAACATAAGCTACACGGTGTCACAAGTAAGTCTGCCGTGTGGGTGGCATCCAAGTGTGAACTTGTGGCTGCAAGGTTTGCCCGGGATCTCTTCTCCAGTGCTTTCAAAGCATACTAAGAAATGCATTCCCAGCCTAGAGTGGTGGCGCCCACCTCCAACCCCAACAACTCGGGAGGCAGAGGCAGGTGAATCTCTGCGAGTTTGAAGCCAGCTTGGTCTACATAGCAAGCTCCACGACAGCCAGCGCTACAAGAAGAGACAATGTCTCAAAAACATATAAATAAATAAAGCAACATAATAAAATACATTTCCAAGTAAGCGCTCCTAGACCCCATGACGAACTTCTGTGGCTTCTGGGAAAATCCTTAAACTTCAGATTAGGGTCAAAGGCCCAATTCCACCAACCTGTCTGGTTGTCCTTTTCCTGTTCACTCAATGCCTTTGACCACCATGCACCATCAACATATTTGTCTCGTTAGGGTCCCTACCTACGAAGGCAGGGATTTTCGTATTTTGGTCATTTCTATATCCAGTTGCAAAACAGGTTGTTGGCACATAGTTGACCCCAATAAATATTTGCTTAATAAATAAAACATTATGCTTTACCCTGACTAACTGGAGCGGTTTCACAAACAGTGAAGCTGCCCTTGGCTCTAGCACTTACACATCAGTGTTACTAAATCACACCCGGCTACTCTCTGCTGTCTCAGGTCATCAACCCAAGTGTGTACTGACCAGTCCTTTAGGCTGCCCTAGAATCCTGGGTGACACACAATACACAGCACACAGGAGGGTCTGAATGAAAGTGTGGAGATGCTAGAAATGGACGGGCAGACTGGAGACATTACAAAGACATCGTTAACAAACCTCGATAAAAGGAATAAAAAAAAACACAGACAAGGTGAGCTAGAAATGGCCAGGAAAGAGCCAGGGACACAAATACCTTTAAAGTTACTTACAAATCTGTCATTCTATGAACCAGAGGGGATAAAAAGATGAGGAGCTCAATCTTAAATACACAGTAGTGACCAAAGGCGACCTAACCAGGTCCATCCCAGCCCACAGCAGCTTCATGCAACCATTGCTTCCACAAAGACATACTACTGAAAGGAATCAGCAAATTGTTTAGACTGGTGAAATACTACATGTAGATCACAAAGAAAACAACACTAAGCTAAAAATGGATAGAAAAGGGAGACTGGAAGGGCCACACTTAAGGGTCTTATTTTGGGGAGATATTACCCAAAGAATTGTCTCTTAAAATACAGCACAACTGTAATCACGTATTACCAAATTGTTTTGTAGTTTTGTTTTGTTTTGTTTGTTTTTCGAGACAGGGTTTCTTTCTATCCTCCTGGCTGTCCTGGAACTCGCTCTATAGACCAGGCTAGCCTCAAACTCAGAGAGATCTACCTGCCTCTGCCTCCCCAGTGCTGGGATTAAAGGCATGCGCCACTACCACCCAGCAGCAACTAGATTTTAACTGCTAATGTTTAACTTACGATATTAACTCACAGAATACTGTTAATCTTTCAAATTCCATATTTAAAACTGCTGGGTTTTCACAGGTTTCTTTGCTCTACGGACTCCCATGTCTTCAAAGTTCCAGTAGAGAGGTTTCTAAAAAGGCATAAAATTGTGAGGCTCAACAAAAGCGAGAGAAGACCAAAGCTGCAACATTTCCAAGTGACGAAGCAGATGGACAAATGTGAACCGACTTAGTACAGCCATACGGCGGCAGTGGGAATCGCTGAAAGCCAGCCCACTTGAACAGACGATCCCCAAATGGCTGGAGAGCTGACGGCGGCGGCGGCACCAGCTACCTCTGAGCGGCTGAGCAAGGATGAAGCGAAAGGCATTGGGTGAAGATCTGTGTCAGAACCTCCGTCCTCCTCTCCCACCCCTCCTCCCCCACCGGCACCCGCCATCCCCACTCCTCGTTCTTCAACTCTGCTTTGCCCCAGAGGTCTCTCTCCCACAGCAGAACAAGACTGGGGGCTTCTTCTGGAGAGGGTCAAAAGGAGAACGTCTAGTATGAAAGACCCAGAAATAACTGGAGACAGAGAAGGAGCCCTGTGTAAACTTGAATAACGCCAGTTCCCTAGACTTGCTATGCAACAAATCTCCCCGGGAAATACAATTTGCCATTGGAAGGTCCTTTGCTGGGAACCTGACAAAGTTGTGGGCGGGGGTGGGGGTGTCTGCGCAGATGTCAGAGGCTGTCAACAAAAACCTAGTCAGGTTACAGAATAAAACCCAGCTCACAGCTGACAAACCTCATCTGCACAGAGAGTCCAAGCAGCTTCAGGAGGCTCTTGGTCTGGTATACTCATTGGTGTGTGCATGTGTGTGTGTGTGTGTGTGTGTGTGTGTGTGTGTGTGTGTGTGTGTCTGTGGGTTCCACATCCATGGAATCAATTGACCTCGAATTGAAAATATTCTGGAAAAAAAATTTTTTTTAACACAACTTAAAATGCATGTTTCCTTCATGGCATTGTTCCCTAAACAATACAGTACAGCCACTACTCACATAGCTTTCACTGACACACTGTGCTAGATATAAGCAATGTAGAGATAGATGAGCAAGAGCTCATAAGAGGCTGTGTGTGTGTTGAATGCACACAGGGGCTTTCTTTGCATCCCTAGGGAGTACTAAAACAAAGTCTACATAGATGCTGAAGTATGATAACCCATCACAGGAAACGGTGTGTACACACACACACACACACACACACACACACACACACACACACGTTTGCATATTTACCCAAGGGAAGTGGAAAGAATAGAAAGGTTGCGAAATAAAGTCAAGAAATCTCTTAGGAAGCAAAATGAAAAAGACAAGATGCTAGAATCTGGGGGGCGGGTGGCAAGAATAGGAAAATGAGATGACAAATAGGAGAGGAGCCCCAACATCCAAACAAGGAGGGTACCAAACAGGATGAGTGTAGCACACAGAAGGAAGAAATAACTCAAGACGATTTCCCAGAACCGAAGACGGAACGGGGAGAAGCCCACACAATAGATGAAAATAAACCCACACTGTGAATTCTGCTGTGAAGTTACAGATCCCTGAGGAACAGAGGCGATCCTGAACACTTCCAGAGAGAAGGGTGGGGGAGGCATTCCACAGAGCATCCCAGACACAGACTGCAAGGGCTTTCTGGGTGCTGGGAGCTAGACAGCGGCAGTGTGGTGGCTTCAGTGTTCTGAGAAAAGGCAGCTTCCCACTGCGTTGGGTTTTATCTGTTTGTTTTGTTTTGTCTAACAGTACGCTTTCAACTTCTTTCTTGCTTTTCTTCTCCTTTTTTACTGGCATATATATCATGATGGGCTCCATGGAGACAATTTCTTTCAAGTTTAAAACCCAGTTGAGAGAATAGTCCAGTGTGAGAGTAAACAGCCATCTTCAAACATGGAAGCCTGCACATGCATGGCTCCCTCTTACCAGAGGCTCAGACCATCACAACGAAATAATTTTTGTACACTTCCCTTTCTCAGATAATTCCTTCAACTTCACCAACAATGAGTCTCTACTTTAAATGGCCCCTTTTCAAAACAGGAACCCTCTCTCCCAGGAAGACAGCACATTTATTAATCTCTGCAACCAGCCCAGAGCTTTGCAGAACGTGCAGTACCTTGCTTTACGTCTCTGAGTATACATAACAGAAGGGAACGAGCAGGCGAGCCTGTAGAGACGGGGAGTTTACCACATGAATATTAGTTACTAATATTAGTATTATTAGTAATATTAGATGCAATTAGTTACTTTTCTATTGCAGTGATCAAACACCTGGGAAGAAGCAATCTCAGGGATGAAAGGTTGTCTTTAGCTCACAGATCAAGGGATGCGTCCATCCTACCAGGGCGGGCACAGCAGTGGAACCTTCACACAATGACGCACAGCCACCACAGTCAGGAAGCAGAAAGGAGACAGGAAGTGGGGCCAGGCTATGACTGCAAGGCCCACCCTAGAGACCTGTTTCCTTTAGAGAAGCCCTACCTCCTCAGGTTCCGCCACATCCCCACCCCCACACACAGTGATACCAGCGGAAGTCCCGGTGTTCAAATACACATAAACGTTCCTGTGGGGAACATTCCATGTTCAAACCACAGCAGGATATGAAGTGAATCTGAAGTCTAAAAAAAAAATCTATTCCTTGTAATCTCAAACTATGAAATTAGCACAAATAAAACCTTAGTTAGTCACAAAAATAGAAAATTCTATTCTGAAAATAACGGAACATAGAAATAAATGTAATTTCAAAATAAGCACGACATTTACAGGTGTTTTCCTCTTCTTCTAACTTGTCTCATAAGGAAAGGTTTCATACGGGAACAGCGACAAAGGTATAATGGCCTGTCAATCACCAAACTGTCATGTCAAAAACTTAATTAAGCTGCATCAGTTATGGAAATTATAAGCTAGTGGTTATACACAGATCCCAACACACACACAAGCTTCTTGGCCTTCTGTTCTTTCCCAGCTGTTTACACGCCAGTACCATGCTGTTTTCATAGAGCAGCATTGTCCTGTTTTGTTTTTTTTTTTTTTTGGTTTTGTTTTTTTTTTTTTTTTTTGGTTTTTTGAGACAGGGTTTCTCTGTGTAGCTTTGCGCCTTTTCTGGATCTCGCTTTGTAGACCAGGCTGCCCTTGAACTCACAAAGATCCGCCTGCCTCTGCCTCCCGAGTGCTGGGATTAAAGGCGTGCGCCACCACCGCCCGGCTGTCCTGGGTTTTAATATTAGAAAGTGTGAGACATCCAACATGGCTCTTTTCAAGATGGTTGTCTATCTGGTATTCCTTGAGAATTTACATAACTTTCGGAAGAAATTTTTGTATTTTTGCAAAAGATGCCATTGGGGTTCTGATAAAGCTTATATGACTCTGTAGATCACTTTTGTACTAATAGGGCTTGTACCGACTCTGTAGAACACTTTTGTTCTGGTAGGGCTTGTACCCACTCTGTAGATGACTTTTGTTCTGACAGGGCTTGTATAACTGTGTAGATCACTTTTGTACTGATGGGGCTTGTACCGACTCTGTAGACCACTTTCAGTGTAGTAGTCTCAACAATATGAAACTTCCCAACCTCAGACCTAAGATATCTTTCCTGACTTATGTTTCATAATTCCAGCACACACAAACATTTTTATATAGTTTCTGAGAAAGTATCATTAGGCATTCCATAATTGTGTGTTTAGCCCATTTCTACTTCTATTAACTACTTCATAGTTTCCTACGTTTTCTACATAATTAGGTTGTCTCTGAATTCCTTCCTTCCTTCCTTCCTTCCTTCCTTCCTTTTGGTTTTTCAAGATAGGATTTCTCTGTGTAATAGACCTGGTTGTCCTGAAACTCATTCTGTAGACCAGACTGGCCTCGAACTTAAGAGATCTGCCTGCCTCTGTGTCTCGAGTGCTGAAATTAAAAGTATGCACCACCACCGCCCGGCTGTTTTCTTTCTTTCCAAACAGTATGTCTCTCATTTTTTAGTCATTACACTAACTAGGACGCCCAGCAGCTGGTGAGTAGAAATAACGAGGACACATCATAGGCTTAATTCCATCTGAGGCTGTATCATTCAGATCTCACCAAATTCGTTTGTTTACTGTTTCACGTGGGCTGCTAGAAGACGGACTCCCAGGTCAAGAACAAGACCTTTATTACTCTCAATACATTGAGCAACGAGTTGCACTGGTTTCTCCCATCCCTCACTGTCAAAGGTAGTGTAGAGAGAGGCCCAGACAGACGCTTCTGTATGCAGAAGTCTGTGTTACTCAACAATGAGTGGTGGGTGTCCACAGCTTTACAGCAAGCACCAACCCAGCCTCCTCTGTCCCACAGAGGGACAGGATCACATACCTCACAGTTGTTCCCTGCTGAGAAATGACTCAGGTTAAGAGTGTTCCGGTCATGTTTAGGCAGCCATGTTGGTGAGACTTGGATAGCGAAGCTTCCCTGACATCTCTAGGAGATAAAATCTCACGGCAAACGTCTGCTCCTCTGGCTCTTACAATGTTTCTATCCTCTTCTTCCAATATAATCCCTCAGCCTTGGGTGCAGGGGTTGTGTTGTAGACATATCAGTCGGGCCTGTGTTAGACATGCTATTGTGGGGAAGGGGAAACTCGGGCAGCCTCAGTCCTACACAAAGAACTCCAGGGGAGTAAGGAACGTGAGAGCAGGAGGTACAGGGATGGAACACAGGAGCTGGACATCCAGTACTATACGGCCAGTCCTGAAAACACACACACAAGTAACATTATACAGACTAAGCAGGTTTTATGCATATATTTAAGAAAACACACACACACACATACACACACACACACACACACACACACACAAGCATGGTTGGGAAATACATAGTGGTTTGGGGGCACAATGATATTTAATGTATTTAATGTCAATAAAACTAGTAAATTTTAAACCAAAAGTAGTAAATGGGCTGAGAACGTGTGTGTGTGTGTGTGTGTGTGTGTGTGTGTGTGTGTGTGTGTGTGTAACTACAATTGAAGAAAAAGAGGCCATGACTCTAAATGAGAGCAAGGGGGCGGGGGGCATTTGAGGTAGAAACGAGAATCAGAGCGATGATATGATAATATAATATCAAAAAAAGAAAGAGAAAATTGATTTTTAAAAGGTGTTCAAGGCACCTGGCAATAGTAATCCTGGCATAGCAAGAAGATGCCCTGGAGCACAGGAAATCCATGAACCGTCTCTCTCAAGAGCACATTCTTTTGACCACACTGATTGCTGGCAAATGTACATATGACCTTCGACATTCAGTTAGTCAGCTATTCTCATCAGTCTGTCCGTGACTAGAACCTCATCTGATTAATTTGTACCACACAACATTTAATGAAAGCTACTGTCCTGAGGAAGCCAACTGCAATACTGACCACAACTGTCCCTTCTAGACTCTCAGACTCTCAGCCTTAGGGGATCTAGAATCAGTAGATCCTAGACAATCAGGACGTAGTCTAAAGGCAGGGCAGTCTGTTCCTCACCAATCCTATACAGTGGAGTTTTAAATGACCTGCTGACTTCTGTAAGGTCAACAGTCGGAGGGAGTGACGAACCAAGCGGCCTCCACACCCGGGGATGAACTATTGCATGGTCCACTCTCCCCGGTGTATACACAAACATGAAGGAGCACGACACTCCAAGACTTACTGCTAAACTCGATTTGGATCACAGCGACAGTGGCCTACTTAAGCTGCTGCCCAGTGACAGAGGTCTGCTGAAGCCACACAGGCAACAGCCAGCCTTAGATGTCTGGAGTGACAGGAAGAGCAAACGAATTTATATGAGATGAAGACAAGGGAGCCGGAGGGATGGCCCAGTCGGCAAACTGCATTCCCCATCAACATGAAGACCGATGTTCAGACCCCTGGCACCCATGTAAAAGCCAGGAAGTGTGGCTAAGGCTTCAAACCCCAGTGCTGGGGACGGGCTAGGTAGCTCCCTGAAGCTCACTGGCCAACAAGTCTAGCCGATCAGTGAGCTGTAGGTTCAGGGGAGAGATCCTGTTTCAAAAGATAAGATGGTAATCCCAGCACTCAGGAGGCAGAGGCAGGTGGATCTCAGAGTTTGAGGTCAGTATGCTCTACAGAGCAGGTTCCAGGACCGACAGGGCTACACAGAGAAACTCTGTCTCAAAAAAACAAAAAAGATAAGGTAGGCAGCAGGTAGACACTGGCCTCCCCAGGTACATGTCTGGACCAGCATGTGTGTGTTCATAGACTTATACCAACAAATGCATATCCTACATCCCCAGCCCCCTCTCTCTCTCTCTCAAAGAAAAGGGGAAGAAGAAAGAGAAACTTAGGCCAAAGCAGGTTTGTAATCATGCTCCAGAGCCTCCATTTCGGCACCAGGCACAATCCAGCAGCTCAGCTCTCCACACCAACTCTCCAAGGTTTCTCATTTGGTGAGACGCAACAGTGGGGGTCACCAGACCAATGGTGGGTCAGCTGCCGCCTCCTACGGAGATTACATCATTATTTTCCCAGGTTGCTCCAGGAAAGAGGATCATTTGCCCCAAATCCTTAACTTCTTGGAGTCTGATGTTCCCTCCTGAGTGCAAGGACCACTGTCCCAGGTCCAGGAAGCAGTGTGCCCCTTCGTCAATCTCCCAACAGCTTCTCTAAGCTCTTACTCTACTGTTTCAAACAATCTGACACTTAAAACGTGATTTCTTCTTTGTCCTCGGGATTACTTTCTTGGATTTCTAAATATCTGATGTCTTTTTAAATCCGGTTTCTGACCTGTCCCCCACAGGCCTATGTCAAGTCCTGTAAAGTCAGAGGCTATACCTGATCAATCATTGAAAGTGTAAGAGAGCAGACAACCCCTGCACCAAGAGTTCTGGTCCCGAGATCCCAGGAATACCTATTCCCTTGCATGACACAGGGCAATGACGTTCCTGGTGGGTTTAAAGTCCTCTCATCAGCTAACCTTTGGAGGGACAGCAGATCCTGGATTACCCAGGGATTACTCATGGGCCCAGGGTAATCATGAGGATTTCTCCAAGCTTGAAAGGAAAGCAAAACACAGGACCAGACAGATGGTGGAAAGGAAGAAAACTGTCACCGCTGCTGAATGTGGCTGAACTAGAACAGCGACCAAAAGCGTGAACGGCCTTTGGAAGGAAAGGCCAGGAGACAAGTCTGCACCTCCAGCCTCCAAAAGGGACCCTGCTTTGCTTACATGTGATTTTAGCCTAACGAGACCCAATCTGGACTTCAGACTTCCAGATCTGAAAGATGACATATGTGTTTTATGTTAAGCCATTAAGTTTGTGCCAACTGCCACCATATCATAAAAAATGAGGACACTAAATACAATGAGACCAGTTTATTACCAGAATATATTCTCTGCAGGGCAATGGACTTAAAAGCAGTACCCTGCCATCGGGTTAAGTGTGCTGCAATTATCAATTAGTCCAAGTTCATGAAAGATGGTGCTCAAGTCTTAATGTCCTTGCTATTGTCTATTGGGAAGGGGGGTGGAATTTCACAAACACAGGGGAAATCCGCCTGCTTCCTTCCAATCTGTTTTCCCTGTGTAGTTTAAGGCTGTTTTAGCTGTCTATGCAGACAGGACTGCTGAAGTCTTCCTAATGGATTTCTCATTATCCCTGATAATAACCTTTCCCTGAATCATTTTTAAAGGTTTATTTATTTTTACTTCATATGGATGAGTGTTTCACCTTCATGTGGAATATGTGCACTGCCTGTATGCCTGAGGAGGGTGTTGGATCACGTAGAACTGGAGTTGCAGGCAGTTGTGAGCTGTCTGGTGTGGGTGCTGGGAACTAGACCCAGATCCTTGGTAAGAACACCAGAACTCTTAACCTCTAAGTCATCTTGTCCTGACTTAGCATTGGAATGCTGTAACTTCTCGTTTTATTTTATTTTATCTATCTATCTATTTATTTATTGGATTTTTCAAGACAGGGTTTCACTGTGTAGCCCTGGCTGTCCTGGAACTCACTCTGAGGACCAGGTTGGCCTTGAACTCACAGAGATCCACCTGCCTCTACCTCCCGAGTGCTGGGATTAAAGGTGTATGCCACCGCCATCCAGCTCATTGTTTTATATTTAATATAGATGCATTGATAAATTTGAAATAATTTCTCATAAGATAGCAATAATTGGATTGAGCTGATGTACCCAGCCTAACAGGTCATTCAAAAGGGAATGTCTTTCCCCCCCCCCCTTTGTTTTTTGTTTTTGTTTTTGTTTTTTGAGACAGTTTCTCTGTGTAGCTTTGGAGCCTTTCCTGGACCTCACTCTGTAGACCAGGCTGGCCTCGAACTCACAGAGATCTGCCTGTCTCTGCCTCCAGATTGGTGACTGATTGGTTAAGACATTCCCTTTTGGCTGGGCAGTGGTGGCACACGCCTTTAATCCCAGCACTCGGGAGGCAGAGGCAGGCGGCTCTTTGTGAGTTCCAGGCCAGCCTGGTCTACAGAGTGAGGTCCAGGAAAGGCACAAAGCTACACAGAAAAACCCTGTCTTGAAAAACCAAAATAAATAAATAAATAAAAATAAACTATCTTTAGTATTCAATATTGTGATAATTAGGGTTTTTTTTACATTTATTTATTTTGTGTGTGTGCATATGGGGACTGGGGCATGCATGTGCCATGGTGCACATATGGAGTTCAGAGAACAACTTGCAAGAGTTGGTTGCATTATCATATAGATCCTGGGACTCAAACTCAGGTCATTAGACCTAGTGGCAGACACTTTTAGCCATGGAAGCCCTCTCACTGGCCCTGTGATGGTTAGTTTTAATAAGCAACTTGACACACTCAAGTCACCAAGGAAGAAAGCCAGTGGTCCATTCTGTAGACCAGGTTGGCCTACAGCCTCTCTGTAGATCAGGTTGGCCTACAGCCATTCCATAGAGCAGGATGGCCCACAGCCATTCCATAGATCATGTTGGCCTACTGCCACTCCATAGAGCAGGATGGCCCACAGCCATTCCATAGATCAGGTTGGCCCACAGCCACTCCATAGATCAGGTTGGCCTACAGGGATTTTTCAAAGTTGGGTTAATTGAGACGGCAAGACTCACCCTGGTATGACATCATTTCATGGGTGGGACCCTGAATATAAAGAGCAGAGAAGGGAGCTGAGCAGTAAACACGCATGCCTTCATTCTCTCTGACTGGCTGTGACCTGGAAGTGTATAAACCTTTTAGCGTTAAAATTGCTTTCATCAGGGTGTATTATTATCAAAGCAACAGGAATGAACCTAGGATAAATATTCTCTCCATTCCTGGCTCACCAGTCAGACTTCTGGCTAGCTTACTCACCTTTTCTTTCTTTCTTCTTCTTTTTTTTTTTAGAGGTTTCGATTTTTCAAAGAGATTTCGCTATGGTTTACCTCATCCGTCTCTTCAGTTTACCACAATGTACACTCAAAAAGTACTTTATTTGCGTGGACACAGTGGTAAACATCCATTTCCTCCAACACCACACCCCACCCACTCCTTTGTTCTATTGTTATCTCAGATTTTATTTCCACTGTTTTATAAGTCCCACAGCACATTGTTAGTCTCACTTTAAAGGTTGACTATCCTTTAATTTTGAAAATAATCAGAAAAGGTCCTTTGTATGTACCCACAACCTCCGGACTGACTCTCTCAACTGGTCTGCAATCCTGTCTGTATTTCCAGATCTTACCTGGTACAGTAACCATTCCTTTGCCTGGAGAACTTCCCTTAATATCGCTTTCAGGAAAGGTCTGCGAGTTTTGAATTCTCTCACATGTCCTCTGTTTGAGAGTCTTTAGAAACTGAATTACACTTATTTACTGCTTGTGTGTGTTTGTGGAGTGGGAGGTGGGGGTTGACCACCACAGCACTCCTGTGGAGCTAAAGGACAATTCCCAGAAGGTTCTGCTTCCACTGTGTAGGTCCCAAAGACTGACCGCCTTATCAGCAGGCATCTTAGCCCACTGAGCCATCTTGCAGACCCTTCACCCTCACTCTCGGGAGATTTTTGCTGGGGATGTACTCCTACTTTGATAGCATCTACCAGCAAATTTCACTTTAACATCTGTCTGGCTTACTTTCTGCTGAGGAATTTGCCTGTTCTTATCTTTGTTCTACATGTAATTTACTTTCCCAGCAGCACTTAAGGCTGTATCCTTCCTTGCTCCTGGTTTTCAGCAAGTTCGATACTGATGTGCCTTCATGCTGGTTCCCTCATTGACTGAATAATCTTCCTTAAAGATATGCACGTATAGGTATCAAATCTGGAAAAACAGTGGTGGCCGTTCCTCCGCTTATTTGAAGGGAAGGTCTTCCAGTCTGGAATTCCAGTCTGGTCTTAATTTGCTATATAACCAATAACAGCCTTCAATTCTTGATCCCCTGCTTCTACTCCCCAAATATCGAGGCTGCTGATGTACAATCACACGTCCAACCTGTTGCTTCTTAAACCCATTGTCTTTCTATTTCTCATTTTTTTTCTTTTTTCTATAGGGATTCCAATTACTAACAGATATATAATTGTGTATGACACTTATTGAAAAAAAAATAGCAAAACACCAAGCTTCCCCCTCCACAGGACTGAGGATTAAATCCAAAGCCTCATGTTCACTGACCAAGGGGTCTACCAGTAAACTACAGTTCCACTCTGTCTTCAGCTTTTGCTTTGGAAATACGTCTCACTAAGATGCCCAGGCTGGCCTTGAAATGGTTCATCCTTCTACCTTGGCCTCCTGAATAGATGAGATTACAAACACTCACCACCACCAAGCTGGGTTTTTATTGGATATTTTCACAGTCTATGTTGTCTAATTCACTGTATTTTCTTGTGCAGTATTTAATCTACAATTAACAACAAACAGCGTACTTCATCATTTAAGAGAGTGTACACTGTTCATCATTAGAAGTTAAACTGGGGTGATTTTCTGTGTGTAAGGCGTATGTGTGTATACATGTTTATATGCATGTACATGTGCATTCCAGTATATGTGGATGTGTGGGGGTGTGATTGTGGAAACCAGAAGTCAGCGACAAATGTCTTCCCAGCACCCACATGGCAACTTCCACCTATCTGTTACTATAGCTCCAGGGGATCGGATGTCCCCTTCTTCTGGCCTCCAAAGGCACTGAACTCATGTGGTACACAAACATACATTCAGGCAAAGCACACATACACACAAAATAAAATAATAAAAAAACATATTAAAAAAATAAAAGAATCAGTGTGATTTTCAGGCCTGTTCTTCTATCAATATTTGAACACTGCAAAAGAAGAGACTGTAAGAGAGGCTTGCCCATGTCATCCATTAACAAACACTTTTTAAGTATCTGTTTATAACTCAGGAAGGAAACGCTCAAGGCACCAAGACTGAGATGCCTGAAAGAGCCTCTTCTTAATGCTTTTACAGGCAACTTAAAATCTAGGCAGTGAGATCAAAATATAGACAACATAGATTCAGAATGGTATATAATAAATATCATTAGAAAGGTTTTAAGTATCATGGAGAAGGACGGAACAAAGAGAGCTCTCAGACATGTACGTTAGGTATACCTGAATAATGCAAGAATTAAAGTCATTTTTAAAAGCCATTACTTAAGCTTAAAAGTTGAAGCTACTCCAGCCTCAAGCAACAAGCACAGGACTATGTCTCAGATTCAGTCTCTCTGAAAACACTGATTCTAGACTGGGACGCGGTGGACCACATCTCTAACCCTGGCACCCAGGAGATGGAGAAAGGAGCATCGGGAGCCTATGTCCATATTTGCCTATATATTATTGTGCATTCCAGGCCAGCCTGGGCTACGTGAGACCTCGTCGCAAAAGAAAAAAATTTTTAATGCTAGCTGTGTTTGTTTTGATTTTCCCCTTGAGACGATCCACGTCACATCAACAAAGCCATCCTCTGCTGCGAACCTGCCATGCTGGGTGACTGTCCACAGCATTTCAAGGTGCGCCTGTACTAGATCATCAGAGGTTTCAAACTGCCTGCTGCCACACACTCCAAACCACAATCACAGCTCACCCTTTGCATCCATGTACCTCTGGATGCACATGCTGCTGTGGCCGTCCTGAGGTTTAGGAAGATGCTCAAAGGCAAGATGACCATGGGGTGGGGGTGGGAGTGGTGCTAAGGGAGAAATAACAGGAAGTCCCTGAAATGATGCTATTGGGCCACAATTCACAAATATGAAAATTATTAGCATCAACATATCATTGTCATATCCTCAACCACGGATATTATTTTAATATTTGTTAAGTTTGAAAAAGTATTTAATCCTCTACTGTGTTAAAGCCCTGCAATCATATACATGTGCTACAATATGTTTTCCATGTGGTTGGGGAGACCGCTCAGTATTTGCTGAACAAGTGTGAAGGTCTGAGTTAGGATCTCCAGTGCCCGGCAAAAGCCAAGCATGGCAGTGCTCATCTATAACCCCAGCCCTGGGGTACAAGGGGTAGACACTGCTCAGCCAGTCCAGCATGAAGCAAGCTCCAGTTTCAGTGAGAGATCCTGTCTCAAAACATAAAGAGACGAGCAACGGAAGAAGACACCGGATATGGACTTCCGGGCTCCACATGTACATCCTCACACATGTGGGCAAAGATACATACACACCAGAGGCACACCTACACACTAAAACACAGTTTTTGGTAACTACATCTTATATTTATATAAAATGACCCTTAGTGTCCATTTTTAATTATGAAACTCCTAAGATGAATAAAGCTATTGTGAATAAACCCCTCCCCATTAAAAAAAAAATCCTGTTGTTTTAAATATTTACACCTCAGCTAAAACCTCACATGCACTCTTATACACGGCACTGAATAGCAGATGGGATCATTTCCTATGATGCAGTAGCTAAGAAAAAAAAAAGAACAAGCTGTTCTATTTATGTTTGGACAGTAAGAGAATAAACAGCAAAGAATGCCCAATAGATACCTGTGAATAAACACAGCTGAAACAAATTGTTTCTTAAATCGCTTTATGCCTCAAGTATCTGTAAACACATAAAGAACACATATGTACACACAACTTCATGCCACACATTTAATATGTTGACCTGGACACAGATAAATGAGAGCTCTTTTATTACTAAAATCACATCTACTTTGGGATTAAGGTTTATGAGGCATCTGCAACCATGACTCCGCTTCAGTCATTTGGATTTGTTCACTTCTCGCTGGAATGCCAAGCGCCGCTCCCTATCTCCCTCACACTTCTTGGCACTAGGTTTAAAGGCTGTTTGTTTGTTTGTTGTTTGCTTGGGTATGTGTGAGAGTTTATATGCACATATTCACGCAGGAGGAGTTCACGGAGGCCAGAAGAGGACACTGGATCCCCTGGAACTAGAGTTACAAACGGGTTGGGCTGCCGTGTGGATGTTGGGAACTGAACCCAGGTCCTCTGCAAGAACACGAAATACTTTTAACCATTGAGACATCTCTGTAGCCCCTTCATACTGGGCTTGGTATCAGAGCCACTTTAATTTGTCTTGAATAATTCTAAAAGAAAAAAAAAGTGGTTGGCTATAGGGTATTTTTCTCTCTTTTGAGAGATAGGGCTAGGTTTTGTTTTATTGTTTCAGTATTTATCTTAAGCTTTTGAAGACTGTTCTAGCAAGTCAGGCTCCCTGAAAAAGGTGTCCAAGCAACAAGGGGGAAAAGATAAAACAAGGAAAGGAAGCCAGAAAATAAGAGGGTGTGAGTAGCCGGGCGGTGGTGGCGGCAGCGCACGCCTTTAATCCCAGCACTCAGGAGGCAGAGCCAGGCGGATCTCTGTGAGTTCGAGGCCAGCCTGGGCTACCAAGTGAGTTCCAGGAAAGGCGCAAAGCTACACAGAGAAACCCTGTCTCGAAAAACCAAAAAAAAAAAAAAAAAAAGAAGAAGAAGAGGGTGTGAGTAGTGGTGCCAGCCGGGGCTTGTATGGGCAGTCAGCTGGTGAGTGACGAAGACACGGAGCCCCCAGTTCAGCTGCAGAGTAAGGCCCGGGTGCTCTTCCTGATGATGCCAGGGTAGGTAAACTCCCCTCCCCGACAAACAGCTCATCCCAGTTCCTTCCACAGGGCAGCTCTTGCTGGCCATGCCCTGTAGGGTGGCTCTGTGAATCTGGGCTGACCCCCAGCATTCTTGCATAGCTCAACATGGCTTCTCCAGCTGAGTGTTACAGATTGAATAAAACAGAAAGGAAGAGTGGCCTGTCAGCATGTCACCAAAGGAAAGGTGTGCCCCTGTCCTCTCCCATCTTATTGCCACTTCCTGGCATCACCGCCCTCCTTCACAATCAGGCAGACGACTCCGGATTTAAGTTGCAAGTTTCCTGAGGTACGGTCTCGATCCCTCTTGGGTGTTTGTTTGTTTCATTTTGATTTTTGGTTGTTTATTTTTGTTTTTTATTTTGCTCAAACATCCCTAAATGCTGACAACTGGCAGCATATTTACTGAGTGTCATCATTAAAATAAAGACCCAACTTGAATTCATTAATCTTTAAAATTCTTGTGATCTGAACAGTTTTTGTTTTTACGGAGTCCTGAAGTAGTACATATGTTCCTGAAATTACTACTGTTGCTCTAGCTGAAGTAGAAATGTCTAGACTTTATTTCCTAGAACCTGAAATAGAAAGAGACTCTCAGCAGTAAGAGCCCCTGGCATAAATCCTTTTAGCTTCCCATATTCCCAAAGCTCTAGAGCTCACTATTCATGCCCACACTCTTCCTCACAAGATTCAGGAAGTC
The DNA here is from genome assembly GCF_949786415.1 of Peromyscus eremicus. NCBI lineage: Eukaryota > Metazoa > Chordata > Mammalia > Rodentia > Cricetidae > Peromyscus > Peromyscus eremicus. The sequence goes on along the minus strand of NC_081425.1, from coordinate 43,537,159 downwards.
CTGTGCTGGGCCCTGGGGCTACTTAAGCCAAGTGAGTACAGTTTGGAGGCTTTAGTGCTAAAACAAATATAAGCTGCAAGTGTAAAGAATATGGAAGTCGGGGTGACATTCCCTTGAGAAGACCATATGGACATCTGTGTACATCTCGTTCTTTCTCTCTTTAAACACCTCTGTATCTACCAACCTCTGTCCTCGGTCTATGTTCAAATTTCCTTTTCATAAACTCAAGAAAGAGAGAGAGATCAGGGGAGGAGAGAGAGAGAACGAAAACTTGTATGGCTGTCCTTAAGAAGGGCATCCAATGCCCTCTGAGAAACGTCAACATTGGCTGCCTTTCTCTGAGCAAAGTAAACAGTAGTCTAAAACTAGATAAAAATGATTATTTGAAAATATTAAGAGCCATGTGTGGCGGCGCACAGCAGCACTTGGGATTCAAGGCCAGAGAGCCCAAACACCCAAGAAAGCAATGCTCTGAAAGCTAACACGAGGTTGCAGACATTAACTTTGCTAAAGGAGAAGCACTGAGATCCAGGCATGTACAACCTCAGACACAACCACGGTGCCGTGACATTTAAAAGGTCTCTCTCTGCTTCAGAAACAGAGTAACACAGGAGGGGAAAGTATCTACCAAAAGAACAGAGCTGGGGCTGGAAAGATGGTTCGGTGGTTAAGAGCACCTGTTGCTCTTGTAGAGGACCTGGGTTCAATTCCCAGCAGCCACATGGTTCACAACAGCCTGTAACTCCGCTCCCAGGGAAATCCAACACTCCCCTCTGGCTTCCTCAGGCACACAAATGGTTCACAGACACGGGTGTGGGCAAACACGCGCGTGCACACATAAACAAAATTTTAAAAGAAAATGCGGAAGAAAGGAAACAGTCACAGAAGACTCTGCTGTAACTAACACTGAGAGCAGGCTTCTCCTTCACCTAAAATCACTCAGCCTCAGTAACTTTCCCAGAATCTCACTCTCGGGAAGATTCCCAGAGATCGCTATCCAAAATGAAAACAACTCCTCTCTTCCATTACATCCACCATAATCGTCATCCAAAGGGTTTTATTTGTATATTGCCCATGTATGGGCTTCTGAAATCACAGTATAAATGTCAAAGATTGGGAACTTAGGTCACCTCTCTGGAACTCCTATCCCAGAAGGCAAAACCTATCTCCCATCAAGCACTCACCTACCTCTACGATAGGAAACTCAACACTTTCTAAGAACAGAATCTGGCCCCAAACTGTACCTTTTAATGCCACCACCACCACCACCACCACCCACCCACACACACTAAATCCCTCCATCTGGTCTGAAGCCATGAGCTGTTCTGTGGACCGTACCATATCAACAAGCCTTCAGTAGTGGGATACAGTAAGTAAGCCAGAGAAATCTAAGTTATATCATGGAGCAGCACTTAATATTTCTATTTGGATTTAAAAAAGACAATAAATTACCACATTTCAAGGATAAAGAAACACAATATGGGAAAATTAGGCTGACCTAGCAATTTTCAACAATAAAATAAAACCTAATAGACAATGGAACAAAACTCAGAGGGAAGAAAAATAAGACAGGCATGGGAGGGAGCAGCAAACTATGGCTCAGTGGATAAAGACACTCGCCAACCAGTGGAGGGGTGCTCACATACCCTTCTTGAAAGTGTTACTTGGCAATAATTAAGAACTGATATGGTGATATTTTATTTGTATGTTAATAAATAAAGTTGCCTGGGGGGTCAGAGCTAAGCCATAGCTTAGCTGGGTGTTCGTGGCGCACGCCTTTAATCTCAGCACTTGGTAGGCAGAGCTAGGTAGATCTCTGTGTGGTCAAGGATACAGCCAGCATTGGAGACACACGCCTTTAATCTCAATACCAACCATAGAAGACCTGGAGGTCTGTACAGACAGGCAGTGACGAGGCAGTCATGTGGTTGGGTTTACAACCAATGAGAAGGCAGAACAGAAAGTCTATATAAAGACAAACACACAGGAAGTAGGTCTCACTCTTGGCTGAAGAGGATCGCTAAAGCTGGAAGGGTAAGGCTCTTAGCTCTGACCTCTTGGGCTTTTATCTTTACATTGGCTCTGTGTTTCTTATTTAATAAGACGGTTACTTCTGCAAACTGAGTCAAACACCGGTTGTGGTGGTGCATGACTTTAGCCCCAGCACTCAGGAGGAAGAGGCAGGCAGATCTGAGTTCAGGGCCAGCCTGATCTACAGAGTGAGTTGCAAGACAGCCTGTGCTACACAGAGAAACTCTGGCTGGGGGGTGGGCGGAAGAGTTGAGTCAAAAATAGCTCAAAATATACAAAACTTGGGGAAAGAATGTATAGTAAGTGCCAGATGCAGTCAATCATTTTACAAGTGTGAATTTTAGGATAAACGAAAAGGGGAATGTGATCAAAGGCCAAAGGTGTCACACAGAGTTGGAAGGTGGTGACAAGGGAGAGGTGTGGCCGTGAGGGAGGAAACAGTTCACCTTTCCTAGCAGGGGTCAAGGCAGCACACCTACATATGAAGGGTGGCAATGGGCAGAAGCCACTGGCAAACAACTGAGACGCTGTGCTCCCCTTTTTGAAATCCACTTGTCATCTATCCATCTATCCATGTATGTATCACGTATCTATCATGATCTACCTATCATTATCTATCCATCACCTAGCTGTAACACAAATCTTAAGTGGTCTTATTAATAAAAAAACCCAGAGCCAGACTGGGTAGTGGTGGTGCATGCCTTTAATCCCAGCACTCGGGAGGCAGAGGCAGGTGGATCTCTGTGAATTCAAGGCCAGCCTGGGCTACAGAGTGAGTTCCAGGAAAGGCTCCAAAGCTACACAGAGAAACTCTGTCTCAAAAACCCAAAAACAACAACAACAACAACAAAACTAAAACCTCAGAGCCAGATATTGGGGTGAAAACTGAGAGATCAGAGAAATAGAACAAGCAGTAGCCAACCTCATCTGGCCAACTCCTCAGCAGACCCTGTTTCCTCAGACTGGAAGCCTCTGAGTCCTTGCCTAGAAGGGATCTCAGCTGAACTGCTATTAAAATGCCTCTAGTTCCTGGTCCTCATGCCTTATATACCTTTCTGCTTCTTGTCATCACTTCCTGGGATTAAAGGCATACGGCCTTCCCAAGCACATGAGCTCTTAAGTGCTGGGATTAAAGGTGTGTGCCACCATGCCTGGTTCTGTTCCCAGTGTGGCCTTGAACTCACAGAGATCCAGGTGGATCTCTGCCTCCCGAATGATAGGATTAAAGGTGTGTGTGTGCCACCACTGGCCTCTATGTCTAATCTAGTGGCTGGCTCTGTCCTCTGATCCCAGATAAGTTTATTAGGGTACACAATATATTGGGGCGCACAATATATCACACAACGCATGAGCTGCAAAGCTAAATGCTGCATTTCCGTGGAGGCTCCTGTAGGTTCTGCCAGTCAAAGGTACTAGACTTGAAATACGTAAACGAAGGAAAAGTTATGTCCCAAAGATGTATGTCTGTGTGCAGTGACCAAAATCCACAGTCTGGACTCTATAGCAGCCCTGTAGCGTAAGGCAGCTACACCAGAGGTAGATGTACCCTCAGAAACAGCAGCAGGCCCCTGACCCCTGGATGGTGCTGTAACCCTGCCAGTTAGCCCAGTGGTAGCTTCGGACCTGCACTCATCTAAGCTTCTCAAGGATTTCGTAAGAACACCTAAAATACTTCGCATCCTGTATCGAAACTTCACTGATACCATACTCTCAATGAAATCCTGTGTACATTACAAAAAGTCATCTTAGCTTAAGAAAATAAAATAATCAGAGCTAATCTAACAAGATGGTCATGCTTTTTAATTCTGAACTAGGAAATTGTTTTGGGTCTTCTATATCATGTTCCAAAACTTTCGCTTTCACAGGAATAGGATTACTTTAGCCACAGAAGGAAGCAAGCCCGAAATCATGCAAACCACTTAGAGAGCTGCTGTGATAACCCGAGACTCCCCTTGTAGCCCACATTATAACTGAGTGTTTTGTCCTAATTCTATTTGGCTGAAATGGAAGAAGACTACATTTAATGTGGGTGCTCAGTCGTCTCTGCCATCTTCAGATAGAACAAAAATGTGTTCTCTCAACAGGCTGACCTAAGTCACCCCAACATTCTCATTAAACAGATAAAAAGGCCAAGACCAGGGCCAATGCGTTACTTTCCAGCTTCAATTCTGCAGTTCATGAACAATATTCAACACCGTATCTGGCACCCATTTGGATGAACACACCAAGTGTGTTCTTATGTAAAAGACTTTACTCTTTCTTGGTCTGCAGCTAAGCCAAACGCCGCCAATCATCAGCAGTACCCCAGTGTCCTGATGCCTTCTCTGATGATGTATTTCTGCTCTGAAGTCTGCAGTGCTGTGTCCTTGGAAGTAGTAATCTCTGAGATCTAACCCACTGTAGAAAAATGTGTCATTAAGAAATGTTAAACTCGCAATATAAGCAGAATACTAAAGCACCTCTGAGTCTTCTACATCCTGTCCTGTTTCTCCAGGGCAAGGTTGCAGAATTTATTAACGCTCTGGCGGACAGATTATTACAAATGTGTTTTAATAGCACCAAGAAGAACCCCTAAGCCAAGCTGCAGACGCGAGTGAATCAGCATGTGGAAAAAGTGATGAATAAATTTTTCACTTTCTTTTTTAAAAAATTTACCTAAAGTTGTTTTATTTTTTGAAAAAAAATTTAAATACATAGTTTAACATCCTATAAGACATCATATAGGAAAGCCTTGAACGCTTTTATTTTGGTGGAATAAAAAGCTCAGCTACAATTTATAACAAGTATAGAGAAGACTTTTTCTTTCTTTCTTTCTTTCTTTCTTTCTTTCTTTCTTTCTTTCTTTCTTTCTTTCTTTCTTTCTTTCTTTCTTTTTTTCTCTCAAGACAGGGTTTCTCTGTGTAACAGTCCTAGCTGCTCTGGAACTCTCTTTGTAGACCAGGCTGGCCTCGAACTCACAGAGATCCCCCTGTCTCTGCCTCCTGAGTGCTGGGATTAAAAGCGTGTGCCACCACGCCTGGCTTTAGAGAAGACATTTTAAAACACACAAACAGAAACAATGTAACAACCTACAATTGCTTTTTTGTTACTATAAAAGGTGAGTCTATGTCAAAGTCCACCAATTAGCCCTAAGCAATTTCCCTGGAATGAACTATGCTATCAAATCTGTAGCTAAGAAAAATCTGAACAGCAGATTTTTTTTTAAAAAAAATCAATAATCTGTTGCTAACATATTCTGGGAAGAACCACAAGACAGTTGCAAAAAGAAATAATTAAAGAACCAAAATTCTAATGTTAAAACTCTATAGTCACAGAGCCAAATATAACAAAAAAATTAAACTGAACTTAAAGAGTTGTAAGATTTCTGGGAAAATGGGAAGTAAAAAAGAGTTCTACTGCTTTCTTACAAAGCATTACTGATACTAGCAAGGTCTCTTTCCCTCCCAGGCCTATGATGGAGGTTGAGTCCCTTCTCCTCGGCTGGTCACCGAGTAAAAAGTAAGCAGGGCAGGCTCCTGAGACCGGCTATACATCAAAACACCCACACGTGAAATTCTACGGTACGTCTTTCATTGTTTGGTCCAACTTTAAAAGTTCAGGCATCTCTTTTGTTGTTGTTGTTGTTTTATGTGTATGTTATACGTGCATGTCTGTCTGTGCACCATGGGCATGCGGTGCCCTTACAGGTCAGTAGTGGGCACACAGATACATGGCTGTTAGCCATGTGGGTACTGGGAATTGAACCCAAGTCCTCTGGAAGAGCAGCCAATGTTCTTATGTGCTAAGCCATGTCTCCAGCCTCAGTTGAGCTATCTGCTATCCAGTACTAGAGTCTGTCACACAGAGGCAGAAAACAACAGGAATAATAATTTAACCTGGGGGTGCGCGCACGCACACACACACACACACACACACACACACACATGCACACATAGGCCAGAGGTCAACATAAGATGTCTTCCTCTATTGCTCTGCATTTCATTTTGGGGCAAGGGTCTCTCATTCACTGACACTGGAGCTCCCCACTTCAGCTCAGCTAACTGCCCAGCAAGACCCCCGAATCTGCCTGTCTCCTTTCCTCCCAACACTAGGGCTACGGGAACACACTATACACCTCTGATTTCGGCCTTTCCCCCCTGTGGGTGGCTGGAAATCCAAGCTCAAGTCCTAATATTTGCACAGCAAGTACATTACCCACTGAGTCCTCTCCCCAGTCCCAGTCAAGAAATATTTTTTAACTTATTTCAAGTCAGTGTCTTGAGACTGTTTTTTAAATTATAAACTAATTTTTAAGAACTTTATTTACAAAAGGCTTTTGGCATGGTATTTATGAACACCAACCTGGAATTCCCCGTACAAGACCCTAAGAGAATTGCAAGGGATGATGCAGGATGCAAAGTGGAATTGCATTACGAGTGGACTCGTGTTAAGCAGAAAGACTATGATTGCATGAGATTTAAAATCATGTAAAATTGCTCAAGAGATTTAGTTCCTTCAAAAAAAAATAGGAAGTTTCGGTTAGAAGCACAGAAATGAAGGGTGGGATGAGGTAACACTGGTAGAATGGAGGTGATGAGTTTGTGAAATGAAGATCGTCCAAAAATAGGAAAGAGTAGGAGGAAGCTGCTGAAACAGGTAGCAGCCGGTACTTGCCATGGCAACCATGATCAACAGATGAGCATCCATCACAGCATGAGGCTTCAGAGAGTCCCCATCTGCACCATACTCAAATTTCAGTTTGTGGGTCCAGCTACCAGTAGACATTAATAAATAACATTGAAGTAGACTAAACAGCCTGGTAGGAGCAACGCGGACTAGCGGACATATCTGTTATGAGCTAAACTGCAAAGGGACCTCTGGAAGATCTGCAAATTAAGAGAATGACAGTGTTTTATTTATGGGTTAACAATGGTGCACAAATAATGCCGGTGGAAGCCGAGCCTGGGATTTATAGCACTTTTACCCTCACATCTCATAGTCATTGATGTCCTCGGCCCTAGGAGACGTGCTTTGGGGATGAAGTAAATATTTTAGTTCCAGAGTTCTTTCCCTTTAGATCAGTGAGGAACTATGAAGCAGCGTGGCCACCACAAATCTGCCAGCTCAAAATTCATATTCTGAGGGTTGTGCCAAGTCAGGGGGATTAGCGCACTGTCAAACACCACTAGTCAATTTATACTCGAGCATAACAAATGGCACAACATGACCTGAAGCAGGAAAAAGTGCAAAAGAGACAGCAAGATGGAAGCTCGCTCAGACTCAGTTCCTTTGGTCTATACAACAGCCTCAGAGGGTGAATCTAACGACCTTGGTGTTCAAAGGAGCGCAGTGAGGCTTTGGCAGGGGTTAAACAGTTCCCCTTCTATCATACAATTCCCGTCATAAGAGGCAGAAGTGAGATCAGGGCAGGTAGGCCAAGGGCAGAATGCTTGGTTGGCATGCACAAGGCCCTGGGTTCAGTCTTCAGCACCGTTCCTAGAAAACTTGTTAAAGAGGCAGAAAGCCAGTCTGCCCTAAGCACCCAAGCAACACCGGTTCCCATGCACTGAAACTCTCCAGCTCCACGACAAAGGCCCAGGCTATGCCCACTTCCAGTGGCATTTACTTGGAAGTAGTTCATTCTACTTTTACAAAACTGTTAAGTAAAACTATGCACTCGTTAAAAGCAGGTCTATTGCTTTTACAGACACACCAGCTAGTGAACAGCTAAAATGCAGATGGGAAGCCAGGCATTGAAGTGTGCACTTGAAATCTGCAAACAGGAGGGTCGCTCCAAGTCTGAGGTGAGCCCGAACCATTTAGTGAGACTTTGTTTCAAAAACAGATCAAAGAATTAAAAAGCAAAATGCCCATGTGTTTCTATCAATCTCTGTGATTCCAGCACATATATAAAATCTAAGTTCAAGATGTTAGGAGATGAGGGTACAACAGAGTTGAGGGGCGGATGAGCTAGGGTAGACAGATGTTTACTGTACAGAAATCTCTGGGCGTCACGTGTTCGGGGAACCACACAGATGTACTGTATACACCACAGAGGAGCAAGGGCAGCTTTTAGTACTTCCATGCTATCGGTCATTTCAAGAGATACCTTGATATTTTAAGTGTGGCAGTGATAATCAAAACTTTTGCAAATGTTTCCATTATTTAATTTAGTCAAAGGAAAAAGAAAGACAAAGACTAGATGCTTTTCACAACTGCTGTTGGGGAAACTGAGTGAACTTTCACAATTTAAGACCAGAGATTAATAAATAGAAAGTGGGAGGAAACACACTGTAAAAATAATCGGGTTTATTCTGTGCGTCCATGTGTGTGCAGGTGCCCCTGTGTGCACATGTGTGTGCAGGTACCCCTGTGTGCACATGTGTGTGCAGGTGCCCCTGTGTGCATATGTGTGTACAGGTGTCCCTGTGTCCATGTGTGTGCAGGTGTCCCTGTGCATCCATGTGTGTGCAGGCGTCCCGTGTGCACACGTGTGTGCAGGCGCCCCGTGTGCACACGTGTGTGCAGGCGTCCCTGTGTGCACACGTGTGTGCAGGCGCCCCTGTGTGCACATGTGTGTGCAGGTGTCCCTGTGTGCACATGTGTGTGCAGGTGCCCCTGTGCGTCCATGTGTGTGCAGGTGTCCCTTTGTGCACATGTGTGTGCAGGTGTCCGTGTGCCCATGTATGTGGAAGTGCCCCTGTGTGCACATGTGTATGCAAGTGCCTCTGTGTGCACATGTGTGTGCAGGCGCCCCTGTGTGCACATGTGTGTGCAGGTGTCCCTGTGTGCACATGTGTGTGCAGGTGCTCCTGTGCATCCATGTGTGTGCAGGTGCCCCTGTGCGTTCATGTGTGTGCAGGTGCCCCTGTGCACCCATGTGCTCACAGACAGACAAAATTGCTTTTGTTCCTTAAGCCACCCACCTTGATTTCCTCTGCACAGGGAAGGTGCTTTATTGGAGGAAGATTCTTTTTCCTCTGCTTAAGGAATCCCTTGGCTATCATGGTATCTCCCTCTCTGCCCTCCCACTCATCCCTGCTCCAGCTTGACCCTCCCATTCCCCTATGTTCTCATCCCCCACTCCTCGCCCTCTGCCACCCCCATGGTAGATGAGGACATCATAGGAATAGGAAGAGGCAGGGTGCTGGGGAGGCTCTCAGGAACCCACAAGGTTGACCCCACCTTGGTCTGCTGGCAGTGGTCCAGAGGGTGCCTGGACTGGCCTACGCTGGTGACCCGTCTAGCGAATAACCTAGCTGTCATCATAGAGCCTTTGTCCAGTGACTGATGGAGGCAGATACAGAGATCCATGGCCAGGCACCAGGCTGAGCTCCGGGAATCCAAGTGATGAGAGAGAGGAGGGATTCTGCAGGTGAGGGACGTCGAGATCATGATGGGAGGATGTGCAGAGATGACCACCCATGCTAGTGGAAGCCCATGAACTGTGGACTGGTGGTTGTGGAGCCCCCATGGGACTGGACTAGGCCCTCTGGATACAGAAGACAGTTGTTTGGCTCGAACTGTTTGGGGGGCACCCAGGCAGGGGGATCGGAATCCATCCCTGGTGCATGGGCAGGCTTTTGGGAATCTGGTGCCTGTGGTGTGATACTTTGCGCAGCCTTGGTACAGTGGGAAGGGGCTTGGACCTGCCTAGGCTCAGTGTGCCGGGCTCTGCTGACTCCCCATGGGAGACCTTGATTTGGGGGATATGGGAATGTGGGGTGGCTTGGGAGAGAGGGCTGGGGGTGGGAGAAGGGAGGAGGTGGGATCTGTGGGTGGTATGTAGAGTGAGTAGAAAATTTCTTAATAAAAAAAAATGAAAAAAATTCCCTTGGCTAAAGCCATAATTACGTTCTATAAGATGGTGGTTATAACCAAAACTCCATACGCATCATTCTGCCTCAGCCTTCATAATGAAATATCACAATCTGGCAAATTCAGAAACCATCTAAAGCTCAACTAACAAGAACCCACTGCTTACGACACTAGGCACACTAATATTTCTTAAGTTTTTAGTTTTTTCAAAACAGGGTTTCACTGTGTAGCCCTGGCTGTTCTGGAACTCACTCTGTAGAGCAGGCTGGTCTTGAACTCATAGAAGTCCATCTGCCTCTGCCTCCGAGTGCTGGGATTAAAGGCATGTGCCGCCATCACCCGGCCGCTTATATTTCTTTGTAAAAGCAAGCATTTCCTTTCCCACTTAATATGATTCAAGTTTGTTTGAGGCACTGAGTTTATTTTAAACGTTGAACTTACTGTGGCACAGCTTCTGTTTTCTTTCAGCATAAACATAACAATTGACCAAGAACTACCGTGTACTAGCCATGCTTATAAACACCTGTGCTGTTTAAATACTCATGACCCTGAGATAGATACAGTTATTATTCTAATGTTAAAGATAAGTCTTGTGGGCAAAGTCACTTGGGAGACACTTGAGATGTAAAACCAGCCCTCTCTCAAACAATTAAGCCCACCACCTTACACACAACACTCTCCTGCCTCAGTCACACTCCATAGCAGCAGTTCAACATGCCTGCATAGTAACTGTTCCAACAGCAACTCAACTCCAAAGGACACCTCAGGACAAAAGTTTTTCTTGCCATATAGCCACAAAGCAATTAGAACTCATAGAAACAAAATACAACCTCGATTTTTAAAGACCATCTTGGGAGTCTAGTATATAAACACAGCAAGCAGTGACACCAGAAGGATCACTGTGACAGGAAAGAGAGACCAAATGTACTGATGGAAAGGAAAGGAAGCTGCACCCTCCGGCCTCTAAGAATATTTCTGGTCTCAGACTTGTTCCACTTACATTAAACCGACATCTCAATGAAAAACGTATTATTGATTGCTAGATTGGTTGTAGCAACAATTAATAATTAAAGCCGATGATTAAGGACTAATGAAAAATGTTGGTGCTAGCACACACCATGATATATGCTTGTCATCTCAAGCCTTTCTGGGCTTTCTGGGCTAACAGCCATTTTTCTACTCTGTGACATAAACAGGTTACGTCAAAGCCAAATGTGTATTTAATGTTGAGGAGAAACGAGTCATCTTAATGAGCAATTCTGTGTTTCATCTTCAAAATTCTTTTTCAAGTACGGAAAATTAGAACACTCAAACACAATGAAGAATAACTAAATTTACTATACTGCCAAAAAGATTGTTTTGATGTGATGCTCTGGTTGACAGGTTCTGAAGTAATGCGTTTCAACACACATACTTCTACAACACTTTCCCTTTCAAGTGGTTTCATAGACGATTGGGTCATGTTATTTGCTACAGTTGTGTTCTATAAAGTGGCCGCATCACTGAAGGAACAGAATCGGAGCTGGTGGGAAATATTCTCTCTTAGAACAGTAAATTGTCCCTGAAAATGCCTAGTCACAATTTTTACCGCCAATCTAAAACCTTCACTCGTGTGTGCTTCTGCTTGAAGATGCTTTTTTCTGAAAGAAAAAAAATTATATATTTGAGTCACGAGCGTTGAACTCGGTGCTGAAAGTGCTGTAACTCAAGCCTGAGGGGAAAACCTCATCTTATTCACATTTTCTGCATACGATGCCTCACAAGCTTCTTGATTGTAGGAGCACAAGACACACGTTAGCACTAAACCGGGGCCATCTGAAACAGCAAGGGCATTACCAAGATGCACAAAGTGCGATCACGCTGGTGAGACGGCACACAGGACGCCAGTTAACAAAATGACAGATGAAAGGGAGCGTGAACACCCTTCGGGCATACGCCTCGGTGAGGAGCGGGCAACACAAGGCAACTCAGTTTTCCTCACGTTCAACATGTCCACCAACGGTCGGGAAAACACAAGCGTCGACTCTGTAGTTACAGTCATCCTTACTGAGACGGTGAACTGGCAAGTTGGGAAGACCAGAATGAACGATTAACTGTGTAAAATGTTAAGTACATCCCCATAATGTTTATAATTATATGAAAAACTCCACTATTGTGCCGATTTCAGTAACACATGCAAACTGTACTGAAGGGTACCTAATGGGGCTCAGGAGACAGCTTAGTCGGTAATGTGCTTGGCTGTAAAGCATGAGCTCCTGGCTTCGGATTCATGTAAAAAGCCAGGCACAGGGGCTCGAGAGACGGCTCAGCAGTTAAGAGCACTGGCTTCTCTTCCAGAGGGCTTGGGTTCAAGTCCCAGCACCCTTACAACTGTTTGTAACTCCCAGGGAATCAAATGCCCTCTTCAGGACTCCATAGGCACTGCATGTATACAGTGCACAGACACATGTGCAGGCAAGAGACCCATAGAAATAAAAACTAATGATAAGTCCAGGTACAGCGGTGCTAGGGGAGGAGGCTAGGGACACAGGGGGGTCCCTGGAGCTGGCTGGACAGACAGTCTATCCAACCAATGAGCTCCAGGTTCAGTAACAGATATAATAATAATAATAATAATAATAATAATAATAATAATAATAATAATATGGTGAACCACTAAGGAAGACACACTCAATGTTGGCTTCCAACTTCCATACAGCCACCCCATCCCACAAGACCCCACACATGTGCAGAGAGAGAAAGAGAGAAATACAGAGAGAGAGACAGAGAGAGAGAGAGAGAGAGAGAACACACCAGACCCCTGAAGGTATGACATCAGTAATGCAGAAGCATTATCTCACTAATATTTATTATGTGAGAAAAGCCATCATTGATCTGGGTCATGTACTTCCATCTTTAAAGTCAAAATGCACTTCACTGGTTTGTGCAGAGAACCATTTCTAAGAAACACATCTGACACTGTTTGCTGAAAGGAATTTTTAACACAAAAGCACATTTTACCATATCTGCTTTTATCAATATCCGGCCAATACATTATTGTTTGCTAAGTACTTTTTACACAAATAAATCTACTACCAATAGCCAAGGCTTTCTATTGCAAACCTTTTTTTAAGAATTAAAATTCAGGTGTTTTTTTGTTTTGTTTTGTTTTTTTGTTTTTCGAGACAGGGTTTCTCTGTGTAGTTTTGGTGCCTGTCCTGGATCTCGCTCTGTAGACCAGGCTGGCCTCGAACTCACAGAGATCCGCCTGGCTTTGCCTCCCTAGTGCTGGGATTAAAGACGTGCGCCACCACCGCCCGGCTAAAATTCAGTTTATTAAAGACATAAATTGTGTCTATGGTCCTGCCCACAGTGTCCAGCTGTCTTGGACCAAGCCTAGGTATATGGTACCACAAGGACCTGTCCCTGGGCCCTGATTAAAGGTTATCCCACCAGCTCTTGGCCAGGTGTATGGGGCTCCCCTGATTCTAGAATGGCAACCTCTCCTTATAGGCCAGTGGCTGGGACAACGTACAAGGCTCATGATCCCCACCATGGCTGCTTTGTTCTGACAGTCCCAGTGGAAAAGAAGCTGGAGCAACCTTCCCACAGGCACAGCTCATGAGGCGGCCTTACTGAGGATGCTGGAGGCTTTGAGCACCCCAAGGTTGTCTGGCTAAGGGATGTCTGAGGCTACTTCTGGAACTACCTGAGATCAAAGTACCCCAGTGTGTGAGCACGCGGACCAGAACAAACGGACATATAGGGACAAGGCACACCCTCTAGGCTCGCCACTCGAGACCATCAAGGATTTAATGCACTAGTTCCTAAGAGGTCTAGATTCCCTTCGCAAAAATTGCATAGTACACAGAGCTCTGAAGCCAGAGAACGTTCTAGTGACAAGTAGTGGGAGAGTCGAGCTGGGGGACTTTGGCTCAGCCAGAATTTACAGCTACCAGATGGCCCTTACACCTGTGGTTGTTACATTCTGGTGCCACGCTCCTGGAGTTCTTCTGCAGTCTATAAATGCAACGCCTGTGGACATATGCAGCGATGGCTGTATCTTTGCAGAGATGTTTGTCAAAGGCCTGTCTCCTGTGGACACCCCGAAGCTGATCTTTGATCTGATTGCGCAGCCTCCGGAGGATGACTAGCCTAGAGACATATCTCTCCCCAGACCCTCTTCCCCCGAGGGCCTCGGCCAGCACAGTCCCGGTGACAGAGATGGAGGAGCCCGGAGCACAGAGACGTCTGGAAACGCTGACTTTTAAACCACATAAGCGAATCTCTGCCTCTAAGCCCGGCAGCACTCTGATCTACACAGGAAGACTGTGATGCAGAGAGCAGTGGGGTCCCTGCGGTCCCCCCCCCCCCGTTCTGTCCACTTTTGTGGAGAGAGAGCCCCCCCCCCCGAGAAGGCGAGCTCTGCCTTCCTCCAAAGTTGTGGAGACTCTTTCAACTTTTTACATCTTTAAGTGACATCCCCACCCCTCCTTCTGAGGCTCATCTCTTGCCTTCCTACATCTCGATACTACAGGCTGTGCCCTCTCTTCCTCATATCGGGGTCCTTCTTTTTGTACAGGAAAAGAAAATAAGACGAAGAAAAAGGACATACGTCTAAAACACAGGTCAACCTTGAGGTAAATTCCATTTACATGTCAGATGGCTCTGTCCACAAATAACTGATAAATTTTAATACGCTCTTTTAGAAACTATTGATTCTATTACCAATATTCAACCCTTTACTCATAATAAAAAAATCAGCTATACAGACTAATTTCAGCTCTAAATACCTCAATACCATCTTTTGTTTTTAACAGTCTGATGAAGCCCCTAGGAACTGGGATCACAGGCATGAGCCACCATACTTGGCTTCTCTACGCTTATTTTTCCAGAAACTATAAAGTAGTGAATCAGGGCCAGCAAGATGGCTTGGAGGGCTCAGGCGTGTGCTGCCACACTTGACAACCTGAGCTCCATCCCGGGGGTTCACTTATCTATGTCCTGTAAGCCGGCCTCTGACCTCAGAGTGCCTGATGTAACGTGCTCCTGTGCACAATAAATAAACATCAATTTTTCATTTTTTTAAACACTGAATTACTATTATTCAGGTGTTCTTTCATGTAGAAATGGAGCTTAAGAGAGTGTTATGTGAACAATTAACACCATTTCTTACTATTCCAACAAAAATATTTTATCTCTCTCTAGAAATGTGAAGCACTGTGTAATCTAATTATTAAATGTTTTATTAATCCAATTTGTGTTCTTGAGTGGATTGTCAAAATTCAAATTTTCTTTCTGCATTTTTGCAATAAAATGAACTATACCCAAATTTAAAAGCTAAAATTTTCTTATAAAACAAACATGTTTCCAACCAAAAAAAAAAAATTAATGGAAATTTGCAAAGAAAAGTAAAGAAATAAATGATAAATACTTCTTGGACTAGAAATGGTTCCAGTAGCAAAGTGCTTGGAACATAAGCATAAAGACCTAAACTGAATCCCCAGAACCCACATAAAAAGTAGGGAGACAGAAGCAAGTGGATCTGTGTGAGTAAGAGACCATCCTGGCCTACAGAGTGAGTTCTAGGCCAGTCAGGGCTACGTAATGAGACCCTGTCTCAATAATAATAATGATAATATAAGAAGGAGGAGGAGGAGGGGGAGGAGGGGGAGGAGGAGGATGACAAGGAGGAGGAGGAGAGGCAGAAGCCACAGCAGCAAGGCATGGCAGCCTGCACTTGTAACCCAGCACTGGGAGGCAGAGACAGGAGACTCCCTGGCGCCGGCCAGCCGGCCAGCCTGCTCAGCAAGCCTCAGGTCCCAGGAAGAGACTGATAAAAACAAGTGGATGGCTCCTGAGCAGTGACAGCTTAGGCTGACCTCTGGCCTCCAAACACACGAACACCCAAACACGGAACATACTCCTCCCAAACCTTTTGCAATGTCCATACGTGGACACGTATATTTCAAAAAGACGAGCTTTGGAATCTCTTTTTTAAAAGATATAAGTTTTATCTTCTATATTAACATGATATAAGTAAGTTTATTATTTCAATTCTCTAACTACTGAACACCTTCAATCTGTGATACATTTGATTGAATAATAGATTTTTTTAAGAATGTACATAATTCATCTAACCAATTCTTTATTTATTGGACACTTTTACCATAAACAAAAAATGAGAAATACCTTTCAGGTTAAACGTTGGAAGAGCTGGGAATTTACTGACTGTGTAATGGGTTCATGATAAATTTCAGTGTCAGGATGTAGTAAGCTTTTGATTTTTCTTTTTTAGTGTTGTTTTTAAACTCCCTGCCTAAAGTATGCAAATATTTCTCTTTATAATTAGGCTAGTACTTTAACAATGCCATTCATTACAAGTCTGATTATTAACCCAACTAAAAATTACATAGTATGAGATAGGCTTTAAATGTTTAACTAAATAGTGACCCAGTTGCCAATGATTTGAAATAGTTTACTTAAAATATACATTTGTGCAGGGCGGTGGTGGTGCATGCCTTTAATTCTAGCACTCGGGAGGCAGAGCCGGGCAAATCTCTGTGAGTTCATGGCCAGCCTGGTCTACAGAGTAAGATCCAGGACAGGCACCAAAACTACACAAAGAAACCCTGTCTCAAAAAAACAAAAAATAAAACACACACACACACACACACACACACACACACACACACACACATTAGTGAGCACATTCTTTTCAGTTACACTCATCTATTTCTTTCCATATCCAAGCCAAATTATTTTTTTACAATCTATTTTTTGGGTTTTCTGTTTGTTGGTTGGTTGGTTTGTTGGTTGGTTGGTTGGTTTGCTTGAGACAAGGTCTCACTGTGTAGCCCTGGCTGTCCTGGAACTCACTCTGTAGACCAGGCTGGCCTCAAACTCACAGAGATCCACCTGCCTCTGCCTTAAGTACTGGGATAAAGGGCATACGTCTCCACATCCAGCCCTACAACTTTAGGGTGTTTGATTATATCTGGTTGCTAAGAAACTCTCCATCACTGTTCAGTGTGTAACCAGATATTATTTTATGGCCTTTTAATTCATTTAGTAAATTAGCTAAAGATTTTTTTTAATCACATTTGTTGGGGAGGGGCACTCACATGTCACAGTGGGCATGTGGAAATGATAGGACAATTTTAGGGAGCTGGGTCTCTCCTTACAGCATGTGCTGCAAGTGTCTTTACCACAACCACATCACCTGACCTGCCCAAGCCAGGTGAAATTCTAACAGCCATAATTATACAAAACTTACACGTCCACCAGACAATATGCACAGCATATTCATTCACATCCATTTTGTACCTCAGTAAACTTCTGGCTTAATTTCTGTATACTTCTTGAGTTTATTTTTCCACTTTTACATCACTATTGAGTGTACAGACAGCTGTTCCTATACTTACACTTTCATAATTTCTAGGATACATTTTTTAATTATGGAAAACACACCTAACAAAATTGACCATCTTAGCCATCAGTAACTACGCAACTCAGGGGCACAAAGCATACTGCTGGGCTGCCACCGTGACCATCCATCACAGAACTCTTGAATCTTGCAAGTGAAACCCATTAAACAATTACCCGCTACCATTGCCTCCCCAAGTCTGACAACCACCGTTCTCTCTGTGCCTATGATTATGACCTAACTTGCTGTTCCTTCATGACTGGGTTATCTCACTTGGTCTAATGTCCTCAATGTTCAACCACAACGTAGCATATACCACAATTTCCTTTCTGCATAAGTCTGAGTGATACCCCACTGCATGTATTACCACATTTTATCTATTCAATATCCATCAATACACGCTTGAGTTATTCCTTGGGGCGGGGGATGCTGGGTAGTTTTATGTCAACTTGATAAGAGCTAGAGTTGTTTAAGAAGAGGGAACCTCAATTGAGAAAATGTCTTCAGAAGATCAGGCTGTAGGCAAGCCTGTAGGTCACTTTCCTAATTAATGATTGATTACTGCACGAATCCTAAATGGTCTTATAATAAAAACCTGGAGCCAGATATTGGAGTAAATGCTGAAAGATCAGAGAGACAAAGGAACAAGCCACAGCCATTTCTCACCTCACCAACTCCATGAATCCTCTGATTGAATGCCTCTGAGTCCTCAGCCAAAAGGGCCTAGTTCCTGTCTCCTCACGCTGTATATGCCTTTCTCTACCCAGCCATTTCACTTCCTACGTCAACCTTTCTAGTGCTGGAATTAATGCAGTGTGTGCTTCCCAGATACTGAGATTAAAGGGGTGTGCCACCACTGCCTGGCTCTGTTTCTCTCCTAGACTAGATCAATCTCATGTAGTTCAGTGTGGCCTTGAACTCACAGAGATCCAGATGAATCTCTGAATCCCGGGTACTAGAATAGAAGGCAGGTACCACAGCCTGACCTCTGTGTTTAACTCTGTGGCTGGCTCTGTCCTCTGATCTTCAGGCAAGCTTTATTTCTTAAATGACAAATATCACCACAATTGATGGGGAGGGCCCAGCCCACTGTGTGTGGGTACACTCCTGGGCTGGTGGTCCTGGGTTCTATAAGAGAGCAGGCTGAGAAAGCCATGGGGAACAAGCCAGTAAACAGCACTCCTCCATGGCCTCTGCATCAGCTCCTGCCTCAGGTTCCTGCTGTTTGGGTCTCTGCTCTCGTTTCCCTCAGTGATGGACAGTGCTGTGGAAGTAGAAGCTTAAAATAAACCCTTTCCTTCCCAAGTTGCTTTTGGTCAAGCTGTTTCATCACAACAGTAACCCTAACTAAAACAGGGGGTCTTATAAACAATGCTTCTACATGCATGGAGTTCGAGTGTTTAGCATGTCACATGTTTACAGTGTACTAAGTTGCTCTGGCTTTGTCAGCCTCTAGGTAATCACAATGAAGAAGCTATTACTCTTAGTCACATGGAATCCCATTCTTTCTCTCTCACCCAAGTATCTTCCGGGAAACATCTCCCTCAGATGCACGCTCACATCCGCCATCTCCCTCACCTTCCTACTGCTCAAAGGAGCCAAGCACCTGCGTTGCCCTACTTGGTCCAGCTTCTGTATGACCTCATATACACAGGAGTCTTAGAGAACAATGCCACCCAGTGACTTTTTCCCAGTTCCTCCTCCCTCCCGTTATATCTACTCTCCTTCCCATTCTACAGGAGGAATGAACAGTGGCAACAAGCAAGAGTGACTTCTGCTTTAAGAGAAGGTCCGTGACTGCTCGGATGGTTACAAGTGCAGCCCTTAGGACCGCTGTGACAGAATGGATGAGGGCAAGGTAGAAGGGTTTGTTACTACAGAAAGGTTGGCGTTCCTTCAACATTCTTCTCCTCTTACTGTGGCATATTAACCACCTCTGTGATAAAAATCTCTGTCTACTCCTCAGATGAGGCCCAATCTACAAAACAGGTTTACAACTAAAAATCCCTGTTTTCTGGCTTGTCCCAAACGGGAGAAGAATTCTTTCCCCATGACTGTGAGATTTCATTACAGCCCAGTCTGCTGTGGCCTTCTTAAGATAGGGGGCACCCTACTGGGGAAAGTGCCATTCCCCTCAAGATTCCTCAACCTGCTACCGGCATCTACTGTGTTCTAGACATGAGCAGAGGGCCTTATCTCATCTCCCCACAACAGCCTACTAGGGATTCCTGTGGGGAAACTGAGGCTTTCAGATATTATGCAGCTTGCCTAATAAGAGTTGGAACCAGAGCTCGGTGTGATGATGTGTGCCTATAACCCCACCCTTTGGGAGACAAGAGGAAATGCATTTGAGACCATCGTGGGCTGTATGGTGAGTTCAAGGCCAGCCACACACACACACACACACACACACACACACACACACACACACACACACACAAACACCATTGGGGCCAGAATCCACTTCACATTATTTCAGGGTTTTGTGTGTATTTTTTTTTTAATTCCAAACTAGGTTTGTTTGTATGTTTGTTGTGGAAACTTTCTCTTTCATCTTCTAAGTAAACTGTTCTTTGGATTTTCCAAAAGGAGGTATACCAAACTTCACATACATAATCTGGGGATTTCTCCCAGTAAAACCTATTATTAATGCATCTCTAAACCATATCTAAAATAATTGAATCTATATAGTTTCTTTTAATAGTCTTTCATTTTTCTTTTTTTTTTTAATTTGAATACCTAATGTTTAATTCTTGTGCCTAATTCCACCTCTTTTCTTCCACTACTACTCAGTCTCATAGTCACTGGTGTCCAGCCTAACTTCCAGAGCTCACTCTTGTGACCTCCCATTTGGGGGATCTCCCCTCCAGTCTCCCCATCACCTCTTGACCTCCCATGTGGGATCTCCCCTCCAGTCTCCCCATCATCTCTTGCCTGGCCATGCCTAGACAACCCACATACCACCTGTCTACTACATCTCTCCATTCACTCTGTCCTGGCCACTGATCAGGGTCCCATGCCAGGCTGACGGTGCCTACTTGACATTCCTGAACACTCCCCTCAGCCTGGTTCACACTGCATTCCCCAGCCCCTGGGCTTCCACTTTCCAAGTCAAGGACTCCCCACCCCACCCCCATCAACTACCGCCTAGCCTTTCCCACTCTCCAGATCTCCGCTGGCATCTCTTCCACCTTGATTCTCAGTTAATAACTTAGCTTCCTATTTTAATGAGAAAAATCAAAACTATCCAAGGACATCCGGAAGTATCCCTCCCACATCTGCCTCATGCTGAGGCTAAGCTGATGGTGCCTAGGAAAGGCCATTCCAACCTTTTTGCAAGACTCTGTGTCTTCTCTCTTTGTTGAGGATACTCTTCCCGTTCAACTGGATGGTCCCTCTTGGTTCACATAACTTTACTTCTTAAAAAAAAAAAAAAGGGCCAGGCGGTGGTGGTGCACACCTTTAATCCTAGCACTCAGGAGGCAGAAGCAGATGGATTTCATCTAGTTCCAGGACATCCAGGGCTACACAGAGAGAAACTCTGTCGGGAGTTGGGGGGGTGAGGGGTGGGATGACCTGTTTTCAGACAGAAGAGGTGGTTCAGGGGTCAGGGCACTACTGTGGTTGCAGAGAAACCAAGTTCAGCTCACAGCACTCACATCTGGCAGCTCACAACCACCTGTAACTCCGGTTCCTGGAGATATGATGCCTCCACAGGCATGTGTGCACAAACACACACACACACACACACACACACACACACACACACACACACACACACTAAAACTAAAAAGAAATCTTTTTAAAATAAAATGGTCTCACTCAAATAAAGCCCTCACTTGACCTCCAAATCCCTCTCCGACTATTGCTTCATTTCTCTGTCTTCGAGATTTTAAATACTGACTTTATTTTCAAGATCAAACGTGCTAGCTTGGAACACCAACTACTCCTTCTACATAAACGTAACAACTTGAACCTAAACCTAAGTATGTGCTCCCATGGTGCTAAGTTGTCAAGGACAGTGTCTCCGAAGCCTGTCTGCTCAGCCCTACCCACTGACCTCCAACTTCTTCCCTGCTACTCAGCAACCCTCCCACACACAGTGCTCCAGGAACCCCAGCCTCACAGCCTGCTGGGTAGTGTCAGCTGTGACCTCACAGCTTTTCTTTGCATCCTCGGTTCTTTCTGTTTGCTCTCTAAGTTCATAGAACTAAAAAGAAAAGAAAAATCCACATACATTATAGTAACACAGAATTATTCAGGGGTTCATAGGATCAACTAGTCTCACAATAATGCTAAAATGTATTCATCATAAAACTGTATTAACATGCTTTCAAACACTATTGTAGAAGGGTCTCACTTTTTTTTTTTAAATGAAAGCCACCAAGAGCTGTCAGATTTTCCTCTGCACACTAACATACATCCAGCCCATATCATTTCAACTGCACAGGAGTAAGTGAATAAACCCAAGATAGCCTGAGTTCGGCAACAGATCCCAGTTTAAAGAAAGGGTAATTCAAAATTCCTGATACTTAACTCAATCTTCAGAAATAGTCTGGAAGGTGGGAGTGGGGGTGCACACCTGTAATCCCAGTACTTGTGGGGTGAGGGTGGAAAGGACCAGGACTTTGTCTCAAAGAAGCCACAAGAATAAGAATGACTTAGACCTTTGTGCCTGAAGTTACCCCAAACCAAAAGTGCCCCGTTTAGATCCCCATGAAAGAGCTGTCACTAAGCTGAAGTTTAGGTTTGTATCTGGACCTTCCAGGTGAGGATGGTACCAGGATTTCTTCTGAGTTTGTCGTGACACATTGATGAGAACATCTACTTCATCCCTCACCAGGGCTCTGGGAATGTCCGTGAGAACACATGAATTGTCCTGTCCCCTACCCTGAAAGACACCTTCTGGGAAGCTTTTTTCCACTACACTT